>NC_139593.1:7076909-8316909 GCF_946808225.1 Silurus aristotelis | reverse complement strand
GCAGTTCTGCTTAACACACTCTCTCACTTATCATTCACTTATCTTTCACCATCAGCCACGGCAGCTGATGAAGGTCCTGCTGCTGCAGAAAACGTCTTATATTGACATTTTGCAGCATCTGTCTGAAGGGCCTGTTTTTTTTTTGTTGTTTTTCCGCAATTTCTCTGCTCCTCCCTTGCGTTTCTTCTCCATCACCTTTTGACTATTTTGACAGATACACACTGATGCTGCACGTTCGCACAGAGCCCAAAAGGGGAGTTGTTTATACAGTAGATGTGATTGGGACAGATTAAAGTCAATTTATAACTTTTATAAAGTATAAGTGACACATTATGTATCTATTCTGGCCAAGACAAGAAAGTTCAGACAATGTTTCAAACTTTTATTATTTATTTATTTAATGCTCATAATCCGAACATTTTTAAAATGATTAATCAAGAAGTACATATTTTCCCAATTCCTGATGACAAGGCACAAATCATGACACAATATATTTGAGCAAAACGTGTAATTACTTTTATTTACATATATTGTAGTCTTAGGGATGGCTTGTAAACATTGCTGTTTTTTTGTTGTTGTTGTTTTTTTATTTATTTATTTATTTATTTTATTTTTTTACAAGAGTAAAATAAATAAAATGGATACCTTTATCACAGTATGCAGCTTACGCCATTTAGTTGTAATGTAATGAAAATAAAAGTCACAAAATAATTGTCAAATCACATTATAGAAACACTTCATGCAGAGACGCTATTAATTCCAGTAGTTTGATAACCATTTTAAATAGTGTGTAGTGTTCAGTGCTTTTACTGACACCAAGTGGCCAGAATATAGCACTACAAAACATCTGTTCCATGTATTTGAGAAAGTACAATGGCTTAGATTTGTCTTGCATTTTTTTTTTATGAATTCACTATTCATCTAACTCAGCTGTACTACATTTAATACCTTTAAATGAAAGTCACAAATCAGGTTTACAATGACAAATTCTGCTTTCTTTTTGTTAAGATCTGATTCTGTTCTGATATCAAACTGCAGCCAGTGATTATGAAGTCATAATTCTTTATAATATGGCAGATAGATTATATTTTAAGAAATTAGATACTGGTTCTCTCTACATGCCACCACCTTTTTGGAAAAATAAACTAGGATGATGAAGTGAACTTCCACCTTGTATTTGAAGTAAAGTGCTATATGAAAAGTTGAGGCAGAAACATGCACAATGGTTTTGTTGTTTGTTAATAAACAATGTGAAATCATTTTTATATTTCCATGGTTTTACACTGTGGTGTCATTTTTGTAGGATATATGCATGTGTGTGTGTGTGTGTAAAACTAACTTATTAATAATGCGTTAATGCAAATTCACTTAAACAGCATACATTTTGTTAACAATCAATTAATGCAGTGCACATTTCTGTTTGACCATTTTTTATTAAAGATATAAATAAATACCAATCAATTCTGTGAATTTTTGGAAAGACTTGTCTGGCCTACTTTTAATGAGTTTCATGGTGTTGAGGTATGGAAAAAAAAGCCATGTTGGTTCATTAGGCTTATTGACTGCTTGGGCACGTCAGAAGTGATAGCTCAGTGGGTAAGGTGTTGGTTTACCGATCAACAACACCCCACAAGTTTGTGGGTTCAAGCCCTGCAATTGCAAAATTTCAATTTTAATTTATCTTTTAAATCTAATAGTTTGTCTACTTTGTGACATTAAACTGTAAATCTATTTGTTAATTAAAGAGACCTGTTAAAAAGATTGCTTTATTTCTTTAAATTTTTTGAAAGAATTGTTTGGCCTACTTTTAATGAGTTACATGGTGTTGAAGTATGGAAAAGAATCCATGTTGGTTCATTAGGCTTATTGACTGCTTGTACAACTCAGAAGTGATAGCTCAGTGGTTAAGGTGTTGGTTTGCTCATTGGCAACTGCTCACAAGGTTGTGGGTTCAAGCCCCGCCATCGCAAAAGATCAGTTTAAATTTTTCTTTTGAAATGTAATAGTTTGTCTGCTTTGTGACAGTAAACTATAAATCTATTTGTTATTTAAAAAGACCTGTTGAAAAGATTTTTTTATTTCTTTGAAGTTTTTGAAAGAATTGTTTGGACTTTCATATCAAATTGTTTGAATTTTCATATTAAATTCTTTTAATATAAGTTACATGGTGTTAAAGTATGGAAAAGAAGCCATGTTAGTTCATTAGGCTTATTGACTGCTTGCACAATTCAGAAGTCATAGCTCAGTGGATAAGTTGTTGGTTTACCGATCAGCAACTCCTCGCAATGTCATGGGTTCAAACCCAGCCGTGTAAAAGATCAATTTTAATTTATCTTTTTAAATCTAATAGTTTGTCTACATTGTGATATTAAACTGTAAATCTATTTGTTTCTTAAAAAAACCTGTTGAAAATATTGCTTTATTTCTTTGAATTTTTTGAAAGAATTGTTTGGCCTACTTTTAATATGAGTTACATTGTGTTGAAGTATGGAAAAGAAGCCATATTGGTTCATAAGGCTTATTGACTGGTTGCACAAGTCAGAAGTAATAGCTCAGTGGGTAAGATGTTGGTTTGCCGATCAGCAGCTCCCCACAAGGTTGTGAGTTCAAGCCCCACCATTGCAAACAGTCAATTTTAATTTATCTTTTTAAATCTAATAGTTTGTCTACATTGTGATATTAAACTGTAAATCTATTTGTTTCTTAAAGAGACCTGTTGAAAATATTGCTTTATTTCTTTAAATTTTTTTAAAGAATTGTTTGGCCTACTTTTAATATGAGTTACATTGTGTTGAAGTATGGAAAGAAGCCATATTGGTTCATAAGGCTTATTGACTGCTTGCAAAAGTCAGAAGTCATAGCTCAGTTGGATAAGTTGTTGGTTTACCGATCAGCAACTCCCCGCAATGTCATGGGTTCAAACCCCACCATTGCAAAAAATTAGTTTAAATTTTTCCTTTGAAATCTAATAGTTTGTCTGCTTTGTGACAGTAAACTATAAATCTATTTGTTAATTCGAAAGACCTGTTGAAAAGATTGCTTTATTTCTTTTAATTTTTGGAAAGACTTGTTTGGCCTACTTTTAATGAGTTACATGGTGTTAAAGTATGGAAAAGAAGCCATATTGGTATATTAGGGTTATTGACTGCTTGCACAAGTCAGAAGTCATAGCTCAGTGGGTAAGGTGCTGGTTTACCAATCAGCAGCTCCCCACAAGGTTCTGGGTTCAAGCAACACCATTGCAAAGTTTCAATTTTTATTTATCTTTTTAAATCTAATAGTTTGTCTACTTTGTGACATTAAACTGTAAATCTATTTGTTAATTATAGAGACCTGTTGAAAAGATTGATTCATTTCTTTGAAGTTTTTGAAAGAATTGTTTGAATTTTCATATTAAATTGTTTGAATTTTCATAATAAATTGTTTGAATTTTCATATTAAATTCTTTTAATATGAGTTACATGGTGTTAAAGTAAGGAAAAGAAGCCATATTGGTTCATAAGGCTTATTGACTGCTTGTAAATGTCAGAAGTAATAGCTCAGTGCTTAAGGTGGTGGTTTACTGATGGGCAACTCCCCACAAGGTTGTGGGTTCAAGCCCCACCATTGCAAACAGTCAATTTTAATTTATCTTTTTAAATCTAATAGTTTGTCTACTTTGTGATATTAAACCATAAATCTATTTGTTTCTTAAAGAGACCTGTTGAAAATATTGCTTTATTTCTTTGAATTTTTTTGAAAGAATTGTTTGGCCTACTTTTAATATGAGTTACATTGTGTTGAAGTATGAAAAAGAAGCCATATTGGTTCATAAGGCTTATTGACTGCTTGCACAAGTCAGAAGTAATAGCTCAGTGGGTTAGATGTTGGTTTACCGATCAGCAGCCATGTTCGTTCATAAGGCTTATTGACTGCTTGCACAAGTCAGAAGTAATATCTCAGTGGGTAAGGTGTTGGTTTACCGATCAACAGCTCCCCACAATGTCATGGGTTCAAGCCCACCATTGCAGACGGTCAAACCAAGCAAGGGTGGGGCTTGAACCCACAACAGATGATAGATTATAGATATAGAAATAGATTTACGGTTTAATATCACAAAGTCTCCTTAATAACAGGTCTCTTTAATTAACAAATAGATTTACAGTTTAATGTCACAAAGTAAACAAACTATTAGATTTAAAAGATAAATTAAAATTGAAACTTTGCAATGGTGGGGCTTGAACCCACAACCTTGTGGGGAGCTGCTGCACAGTAAACCAACACCTTACCCACTGAGCTATTACTTCTGACTTGTGCAAGCAGTCAATAAGCCTTATGAACCAATATGGCTTCTTTTCCATACTTCAACACAATGTAACTCATATTAAAAGTAGGCCAAACAATTCTTTCAAAAAATTCAAAAAAATAAAGCAATATTTTCAACAGGTCTCTTTAAGAAACAAATAGATTCACGGTTTAATATCACAAAGTAGACAAACTATTAGATTCAAAAAGATAAATTAAAATTGACTGTTTGCAATGGTGGGGCTTGAACCCATGACATTGTGGGGAGCTGCTGATCGATAAACCAACACCTCACCCACTAAGCTATTACTTCTGACTTGTGCAAGCAGTCAATAAGCCTTATGAACGAATATGGCTGCTGATCGGTAAACCAACATCTTACCCACTGAGCTATTACTTCTGACTTGTGCAAGCAGTCAATAAGCCTTATGAACCAATAACCAATTTATCTTTTTAAATCTAATAGTTTGTCTACATTGTGATATTAAACTGTAAATCTATTTGTCTCTTATAGATACTTGTTGAAAATATTGCTTTATTTCTTTGAATTTTTCGAAAGAATTGTTTGGCCTACTTTTAATATGAGTTACATTGTGTTGAAGTATGGAAAAGAAGCCATATTGGGTTATAAAACTTATTGACTGCTTACACAAGTCAGAAATAATAGCTCAGTGGGTAAGGTGTTGGTTTACCGATCAGCAGCTCCCCACAAGGTTGGTGGTTCAAGCCCCACCCTTGCAAACAGTCCATTTTAATTTATCTTTTTGAATCTAATAGTTTGTCTACATTGTGATATTAAACCATAAATCTACTTGTTTCTTAAAAAGACCTGTTGAAAATATTGCTTTATTTCTTTGAATTTTTTGAAAGAATTGTTTGGCCTACTTTTAGAATGAGTTACATTGTGTTGAAGTTTGGAAAAGAAGCCATATTGGTTCATAAGGCTTATTGACTGCTTACACAAGTCAGAAATAATAGCTCAGTGGGTAAGGTGTTGGTTTACCAATTAACAGCTCCCCACAAGGTTGTGGGTTCAAGCCCCACCCTTGCAAACAGTAAATTTTAATTTATCTTTTTGAATCTAATAGTTTGTCTACATTGTAATAATAAACCATAAATCTACTTGTTTCTTAAAGAGACCTGTTGAAAATATTGCTTTATTTCTTTGAATTTTTCGAAATAATTGTTTGGCCTACTTCTAATGAGTTACATTGTGTTGAAGTATGGAAAGGAAGCCATATTGGTTCATAAGGCTTATTGACTGCTTGCACAAGTCAGAAATAATAGCTCAGTGGGTAAGGTGTTGGTTTACCGATCAGCAGCTTCCCACAAGGTTGTGGGTTTAAGCCCCACCCTTGCAGACAGTCAATTTTAATTTATCTTTTTAAATAAAATAGTTTGTCTACATTGTGATATTAAACTGTAAATCTATTTGTTTTTTAAAGAGACCTGTTGAAAATATTGCTTTATTTCTTTGAATTTTTTGAAAGAATTGTTTGGCCTACTTTTAATATGAGTTACATTGTGTTGAAGTATGGAAAAGAAGCCATATTGGTTCATAAGGCTTATTGACTGCTTACACAAGTCAGAAATAATAGCTCAGTGGGTAAGGTGTTGGTTTACCGATCAGCAGCTCCCCACAAGGTTGTGGGTTCAAGCCCCACCCTTGCAAACAGTAAATTTTAATTTATCTTTTTAACTCTAATAGTTTGTCTACATTCTGATATTAAACCATAAATCTACTTGTTTTTTAAAGAGACCTGTTGAAAATATTGCTTTATTTCTTTGATTTTTTTGAAGTAATTGTTTGGCCTACTTTTAATGAGTTACATTGTGTTGAAGTATGGAAAAGAAGACAAATTGGTTCATAAGGCTTATTGACTGCTTGCACAAGTCAGAAATAATAGCTCAGTGGGTAAGGTGTTGGTTTACCGATCAGCAGCTCCCCATAAGGTTGTGGGTTCAAGCCCCACCCTTGCAGATTATCAATTTTAATTTATCTTTTTAAATAAAATAGTTTGTTTACATTGTGATATTAAACTGTAAATCTATTTGTCTCTTATAGATACTTGTTGAAAATATTGCTTTATTTCTTTGAATTTTTCGAAAGAATTGTTTGGCCTACTTTTAATATGAGTTACATTGTGTTGAAGTATGGAAAAGAAGCCATATTGGTTCATAAGGCTTATTGACTGCTTTGATAAGTCAGAAATAATAGCTCAGTGGGTAAGGTGTTGGTTTACCGATCAGCAGCTCCCCACAAGGTTGTGGGTTCAAGCCCCACCCTTGCAAACAGTAAATTTTAATTTATCTTTTTAACTCTAATAGTTTGTCTACATTCTGATATTGAACCATAAATCTACTTGTTTTTTAAAGAGACCTGTTGAAAATATTGCTTTATTTCTTTGATTTTTTTGAAGTAATTGTTGGCCTACTTTTGTCCCCTAGTGGTTAAGATGCGGCTCTCTCACCGCTGCGACGCCGGTTCGATCCCCGGTCAGGGAACCATCCCCAGCCACTCTTAGTGCTGGTCCCAAGCCCGGATAAATTGGGAAGGGTTGCGTTAGGAAGGGCATCCAGCGTAAAACATGTGCCAAATCAAACGTGCGGAGGATCCGCTGTGGCGACCCCTAACGGGAGAAGCCGAAAGAAAGTTTGTTTTTTTTTGTTTGTTTGGCCTACTTTTAATGAGTTACATTGTGTTGAAGTATGGAAATGAAGACAAATTGGTTCATAAGGCTTATTGACTGCTTGCACAAGTCAGAAGTCTTAGCTCAGTGTATAAGTTGTTGGTTTACCGATCAACAACTCCCTTCAATGTCATGGGTTTAAACCCAGCCTCGTAAAAGATTAATTTTAATTTATCTTTTTAAATTTAATAGTTTGTCTACATTGTGATATTAAACTGTAAATCTATTTGTTTCTTAAAGAGACCTGTTGAAGATATTGCTTTATTTCTTTGAATTTTTTGAAAGAATTGTTTGGCCTACTTTTAATATGAGTTACATTGTGTTGAAGTACGGAAAAGAAGCCATATTGGTTCATAAGGCTTATTGACTGCTTACACAAGTCAGAAATAATAGCTCAGTGGGTAAAGTGTTGGTTTACCGATCAACAGCTCCCCATAAGGTTGTGGGTTCAAGCCCCACCCTTGCAAACAGTGAATTTTAATTTATCTTTTTAACTCTAATAGTTTGTCTACATTCTGATATTAAACCATAAATCTACTTGTTTTTTAAAGAGACCTGTTGAAAATATTGCTTTATTTCTTTGATTTTTTTTAAGTAATTGTTTGGCCTACTTTTAATGAGTTACATTGTGTTGAAGTATGGAAAAGAAGACAAATTGGTTCATAAGGCTTATTGACTGCTTGCGCAAGTCAGAAATAATAGTTCAGTGGGTAAGGTGTTGGTTTACTGATCAGCAGCTCCCCACAAGGTTGTGGGTTCAAGCCCCACCCTTGCAGACGGTCAATTTTAATTTATCTTTTTAAATAAAATAGTTTGTCTACATTGTGATATTAAACTGTAAATCTATTTGTTTCTTAAAGAGACCTGTTGAAAATATTGCTTTATTTCTTTGAATTTTTTGAAAGAATTGTTTGGCCTACTTTTAATATGAGTTACATTGTGTTGAAGTATGGAAAAGAAGCCATATTGGTTCATAAGGCTTATTGACTGCTTACACAAGTCAGAAAAAATAGCACAGTGGGTAAGGTGTTGGTTTACCGATCAACAGCTCCTCACAAGGTTGTGGGTTCAAGCCCCACCCTTGCAGATTATCAATTTTAATTTATCTTTTTAAATAAAATAGTTTGTTTACATTGTGATATTAAACTGTAAATCTATTTGTCTCTTATAGATACTTGTTGAAAATATTGCTTGATTTCTTTGAATTTTTCGAAATAATTGTTTGGCCTACTTTTAATGAGTTACATTGTGTTGAAGTATGGAAAAGAAGCCATATTGGTTCATAAGGCTTATTGACTGCTTGCACAAGTCAGAAATAATAGCTCAGTGGGTAAGGTGTTGGTTTACCGATCAGCAGCTCCCCACAAGGTTGTGGGTTCAAGCCCCACCCTTGCAGACGGTCAATTTTAATTTATCTTTTTAAATAAAATAGTTTGTCTACATTGTGATATTAAACTGTAAATCTATTTGTTTCTTAAAGATACCTGTTGAAAATATTGCTTTATTTCTTTGAATTTTTTGAAAGAATTGTTTGGCCTACTTTTAATATGAGTTACATTGTGTTGAAGTATGGAAAAGAAGCCATATTGGTTCATAAGGCTTATTGACTGCTTACACAAGTCAGAAATAATAGCTCAGTGGGTAAGGTGTTGGTTTACCGATCAGCAGCTCCCCACAAGGTTGTGGGTTCAAGCCCCACCCTTGCAAACAGTAAATTTTAATTTATCTTTTTAACTCTAATAGTTTGTCTACATTCTGATATTAAACCATAAATCTACTTGTTTTTTAAAGAGACCTGTTGAAAATATTGCTTTATTTCTTTGATTTTTTTGAAGTAATTGTTTGGCCTACTTTTAATGAGTTACATTGTGTTGAAGTATGGAAAAGAAGACAAATTGGTTCATAAGGCTTATTGACTGCTTGCACAAGTCAGAAATAATAGCTCAGTGGGTAAGGTGTTGGTTTACCGATCAACAGCTCCCCACAAGGTTGTGGGTTCAAGCCCCACCCTTGCAGATTATCAATTTTAATTTATCTTTTTAAATAAAATAGTTTGTTTACATTGTGATATTAAACTGTAAATCTATTTGTCTCTTATAGATACTTGTTGAAAATATTGCTTTATTTCTTTGAATTTTTCGAAAGAATTGTTTGGCCTACTTTTAATATGAGTTACATTGTGTTGAAGTATGGAAAAGAAGCCATATTGGTTCATAAGGCTTATTGACTGCTTTCCCAAGTCAGAAATAATAGCTCAGTGGGTAAGGTGTTGGTTTACCGATCAGCAGCTCCCCACAAGGTTGTGGGTTCAAGCCCCACCCTTGCAAACAGTAAATTTTAATTTATCTTTTTAACTCTAATAGTTTGTCTACATTCTGATATTGAACCATAAATCTACTTGTTTTTTAAAGAGACCTGTTAAAAAAATATTGCTTTATTTCTTTGATTTTTTTGAAGTAATTGTTGGCCTACTTTTTTCCCCTAGTGGTTAAGATGCGGCGCTCTCACCGCTGCGACCCCGGTTCGATCCCCGGTCAGGGAACCATCCCCAGCCACTCTTAGTGCTGGTCCCAAGCCCGGATAAATTGGGGAGGGTTGCGTTAGAAAGGGCATCCAGCGTAAAACATGTGCCAAATCAAACGTGCGGAGGATCCGCTGTGGCGACCCCTAACGGGAGAAGCCGAAAGAAAGTTTGTTTTTTTTTGTTTGTTTGGCCTACTTTTAATGAGTTACATTGTGTTGAAGTATGGAAATGAAGACAAATTGGTTCATAAGGCTTATTGACTGCTTGCACAATTCAGAAATTATAGCTCAGTGGGTAAGGTGTTGGTTTACCGATCAGCAGCTCCCCACAAGTTTCTGGGTTCAAGCCCCACCCTTGTAGAAGGTCAATTTTAATTTATCTTTTTAAATAAAATAGTTTGTCTACATTGTGATATTAAACTGTAAATCTATTTGTTTACTAAAGAGACCTGTTGAAAATATTGCTTAATTTCTTTGAATTTTTTGAAAGAATTGTTTGGCCTACTTTTAATATGAGTAACATTGTGTTGAAGTATGGGAAAGAAGCCATATTGGTTCATAAGGCTTTTTGACTGCTTGCACAAGTCAGAAGTCATAGCTCAGTGGATAAGTTGTTGGTTTACAGATCAGCAACTCCCCACAAGGTTGGGGGTTCAAGCCCCACCCTTGCAAACAGTCCATTTTAATTTATCTTTTTGAATCTAATAATTTGTCTACATTGTGATATTAAACCATAAATCTACTTGTTTCTTAAAAAGACCTGTTAAAAATATTGCTTTATTTCTTTAAATTTTTTGAAATAATTGTTTGGCCTACTTTTAATATGAGTTACATTGTGTTGAAGTATGGAAAAGAAGCCATATTGGTTCATAAGGCTTATTGACTGCTTGCACAAGTCAGAAATAATAGCTCAGTGGGTAAGGTGTTGGTTTACCGATCAGCAACTCCCTTCAATGTCATGGGTTCAAACCCAGCCTCGTAAAAGATCAATTTTAATATATCTTTTTAAATCTAATAGTTTGTCTACATTGTGATATTAAACCATAAATCTATTTGTTTACTAAAGAGACCTGTTAAAAATATTGCTTTATTTCTTTGAATTTTTTGAAATAATTGTTTGGCCTACTTTTAATGAGTTACATTGTGTTGAAGTATGGAAAAGAAGCCATATTGGTTCATAAGGCTTATTGACTGCTTACACAAGTCAGAAATAATAGCTCAGTGGGTAAGGTGTTAGTTTAACGATCAGCAGCTCCCCACAAGGTTGTGGGTTCAAGCCCCACCCTTGCAAACAGTAAATTTTAATTTATCTTTTTGAATCTAATAGTTTGTCTACATTCTGATATTAAACCATAAATCTACATGTTTTTTAAAGAGACCTGTTGAAAATATTGCTTTATTTCTTTGAATTTTTTGAAAGAATTGTTTGGCCTACTTTTAATATGAGTTACATTGTGTTGAAGTATGGGAAAGAAGCCATATTGGTTCATAAGGCTTATTGACTGCTTGCACAAGTCAGAAGTCATAGCTCAGTGGATAAGTTGTTGGTTTACCGATCAGCAACTCCCCACAAGGTTGGGGGTTCAAGCCCCACCCTTGCAAACAGTCCATTTTAATTTATCTTTTTAAATCTAATAGTTTGTCTACATTGTGATATTAAACTGTAAATCTATTTGTTTCTTAGAGAGACCTGTTGAAAATATTGCTTTATTTCTTTGAATTTTTTTAAAGAATTGTTTGGCCTACTTTTAATATGAGTTACATTGTGTTGAAGTATGGAAAAGAAGCCATATTGGTTCATAAGGTTTATTGACTGCTTGCACAAATCAGAAATAATAGCTCAGTGTGTAAGGTGTTGGTTTACCGATCAGCAACTCCCCTCAATGTCATGGGTTCAAATCCAGCCTCGTAAAAGATAAATTTTAATTTATCTTTTTAAATCTAATAGTTTGTCTACATTGTGATATTAAACTGTAAATCTATTTGTTTACTAAAGAGACCTGTTAAAAATATTGCTTTATTTCTTTGAATTTTTTGAAAGAATTGTTTGGCCTACTTTTAATATGAGTAACATTGTGTTGAATTATGGGAAAGAAGCCATATTGGTTCATAAGGCTGATTGACTGCTTGCACAAGTCAGAAATAATAGATCAGTGGGTAGGGTGTTGGTTTACCGATCAGCAGCTCCCCACAAGGTTGTGGGTTTAAGCCCCACCCTTGCAGACGGTCAATTTTAATTTATCTTTTTAATTAAAATAGTTTGTCTACATTGTGATATTACACTGTAAATCTATTTGTTTCTTAGAGAGACCTGTTGAAAATATTGCTTTATTCTTTGAATTTTTTGAAAGAATTGTTTGGCCTACTTTTAATATGAGTAACATTGTGTTGAAGTATGGGAAAGAAGCCATATTGGTTCATAAGGCTTTTTGACTGCTTGCACAAGTCAGAAGTCATAGCTCAGTGGATAAGTTGTTGGTTTACAGATCAGCAACTCCCCACAAGGTTGGGGGTTCAAGCCCCACCCTTGCAAACAGTCCATTTTAATTTATCTTTTTGAATCTAATAATTTGTCTACATTGTGATATTAAACCATAAATCTACTTGTTTCTTAAAAAGACCTGTTAAAAATATTGCTTTATTTCTTTAAATTTTTTGAAATAATTGTTTGGCCTACTTTTAATATGAGTTACATTGTGTTGAAGTATGGAAAAGAAGCCATATTGGTTCATAAGGCTTATTGACTGCTTGCACAAGTCAGAAATAATAGCTCAGTGGGTAAGGTGTTGGTTTACCGATCAGCAACTCCCTTCAATGTCATGGGTTCAAACCCAGCCTCGTAAAAGATCAATTTTAATATATCTTTTTAAATCTAATAGTTTGTCTACATTGTGATATTAAACCATAAATCTATTTGTTTACTAAAGAGACCTGTTAAAAATATTGCTTTATTTCTTTGAATTTTTTGAAATAATTGTTTGGCCTACTTTTAATGAGTTACATTGTGTTGAAGTATGGAAAAGAAGCCATATTGGTTCATAAGGCTTATTGACTGCTTACACAAGTCAGAAATAATAGCTCAGTGGGTAAGGTGTTGGTTTACCGATCAGCAGCTCCCCACAAGGTTGTGGGTTCAAGCCCCACCCTTGCAAACAGTAAATTTTAATTTATCTTTTTGAATCTAATAGTTTGTCTACATTCTGATATTAAACCATAAATCTACATGTTTTTTAAAGAGACCTGTTGAAAATATTGCTTTATTTCTTTGAATTTTTTGAAAGAATTGTTTGGCCTACTTTTAATATGAGTTACATTGTGTTGAAGTATGGGAAAGAAGCCATATTGGTTCATAAGGCTTATTGACTGCTTGCACAAGTCAGAAGTCATAGCTCAGTGGATAAGTTGTTGGTTTACCGATCAGCAACTCCCCACAAGGTTGGGGGTTCAAGCCCCACCCTTGCAAACAGTCCATTTTAATTTATCTTTTTAAATCTAATAGTTTGTCTACATTGTGATATTAAACTGTAAATCTATTTGTTTCTTAGAGAGACCTGTTGAAAATATTGCTTTATTTCTTTGAATTTTTTTAAAGAATTGTTTGGCCTACTTTTAATATGAGTTACATTGTGTTGAAGTATGGAAAAGAAGCCATATTGGTTCATAAGGTTTATTGACTGCTTGCACAAATCAGAAATAATAGCTCAGTGGGTAAGGTGTTGGTTTACCGATCAGCAACTCCCCTCAATGTCATGGGTTCAAATCCAGCCTCGTAAAAGATAAATTTTAATTTATCTTTTTAAATCTAATAGTTTGTCTACATTGTGATATTAAACTGTAAATCTATTTGTTTACTAAAGAGACCTGTTAAAAATATTGCTTTATTTCTTTGAATTTTTTGAAAGAATTGTTTGGCCTACTTTTAATATGAGTAACATTGTGTTGAATTATGGGAAAGAAGCCATATTGGTTCATAAGGCTGATTGACTGCTTGCACAAGTCAGAAATAATAGATCAGTGGGTAGGGTGTTGGTTTACCGATCAGCAGCTCCCCACAAGGTTGTGGGTTTAAGCCCCACCCTTGCAGACGGTCAATTTTAATTTATCTTTTTAATTAAAATAGTTTGTCTACATTGTGATATTACACTGTAAATCTATTTGTTTCTTAGAGAGACCTGTTGAAAATATTGCTTTATTCTTTGAATTTTTTGAAAGAATTGTTTGGCCTACTTTTAATATGAGTAACATTGTGTTGAAGTATGGGAAAGAAGCCATATTGGTTCATAAGGCTTTTTGACTGCTTGCACAAGTCAGAAGTCATAGCTCAGTGGATAAGTTGTTGGTTTACAGATCAGCAACTCCCCACAAGGTTGGGGGTTCAAGCCCCACCCTTGCAAACAGTCCATTTTAATTTATCTTTTTGAATCTAATAATTTGTCTACATTGTGATATTAAACCATAAATCTACTTGTTTCTTAAAAAGACCTGTTAAAAATATTGCTTTATTTCTTTAAATTTTTTGAAATAATTGTTTGGCCTACTTTTAATATGAGTTACATTGTGTTGAAGTATGGATCAGAAGCCATATTGGTTCATAAGGCTTATTGACTGCTTGCACAAGTCAGAAATAATAGCTCAGTGGGTAAGGTGTTGGTTTACCGATCAGCAACTCCCTTCAATGTCATGGGTTCAAACCCAGCCTCGTAAAAGATCAATTTTAATATATCTTTTTAAATCTAATAGTTTGTCTACATTGTGATATTAAACCATAAATCTATTTGTTTACTAAAGAGACCTGTTAAAAATATTGCTTTATTTCTTTGAATTTTTTGAAATAATTGTTTGGCCTACTTTTAATGAGTTACATTGTGTTGAAGTATGGAAAAGAAGCCATATTGGTTCATAAGGCTTATTGACTGCTTACACAAGTCAGAAATAATAGCTCAGTGGGTAAGGTGTTGGTTTACCGATCAGCAGCTCCCCACAAGGTTGTGGGTTCAAGCCCCACCCTTGCAAACAGTAAATTTTAATTTATCTTTTTGAATCTAATAGTTTGTCTACATTCTGATATTAAACCATAAATCTACATGTTTTTTAAAGAGACCTGTTGAAAATATTGCTTTATTTCTTTGAATTTTTTGAAAGAATTGTTTGGCCTACTTTTAATATGAGTTACATTGTGTTGAAGTATGGGAAAGAAGCCATATTGGTTCATAAGGCTTATTGACTGCTTGCACAAGTCAGAAGTCATAGCTCAGTGGATAAGTTGTTGGTTTACCGATCAGCAACTCCCCACAAGGTTGGGGGTTCAAGCCCCACCCTTGCAAACAGTCCATTTTAATTTATCTTTTTAAATCTAATAGTTTGTCTACATTGTGATATTAAACTGTAAATCTATTTGTTTCTTAGAGAGACCTGTTGAAAATATTGCTTTATTTCTTTGAATTTTTTTAAAGAATTGTTTGGCCTACTTTTAATATGAGTTACATTGTGTTGAAGTATGGAAAAGAAGCCATATTGGTTCATAAGGTTTATTGACTGCTTGCACAAATCAGAAATAATAGCTCAGTGGGTAAGGTGTTGGTTTACCGATCAGCAACTCCCCTCAATGTCATGGGTTCAAATCCAGCCTCGTAAAAGATAAATTTTAATTTATCTTTTTAAATCTAATAGTTTGTCTACATTGTGATATTAAACTGTAAATCTATTTGTTTACTAAAGAGACCTGTTAAAAATATTGCTTTATTTCTTTGAATTTTTTGAAAGAATTGTTTGGCCTACTTTTAATATGAGTAACATTGTGTTGAATTATGGGAAAGAAGCCATATTGGTTCATAAGGCTGATTGACTGCTTGCACAAGTCAGAAATAATAGATCAGTGGGTAGGGTGTTGGTTTACCGATCAGCAGCTCCCCACAAGGTTGTGGGTTTAAGCCCCACCCTTGCAGACGGTCAATTTTAATTTATCTTTTTAATTAAAATAGTTTGTCTACATTGTGATATTACACTGTAAATCTATTTGTTTCTTAGAGAGACCTGTTGAAAATATTGCTTTATTCTTTGAATTTTTTGAAAGAATTGTTTGGCCTACTTTTAATATGAGTTACATTGTGTTGAAGTATGGAAAAGAAGCCATATTGGTTCATAAGGCTTTTTGACTGCTTGCACAAGTCAGAAGTCATAGCTCAGTGGATAAGTTGTTGGTTTACAGATCAGCAACTCCCCACAAGGTTGGGGGTTCAAGCCCCACCCTTGCAAACAGTCCATTTTAATTTATCTTTTTGAATCTAATAATTTGTCTACATTGTGATATTAAACCATAAATCTACTTGTTTCTTAAAAAGACCTGTTAAAAATATTGCTTTATTTCTTTAAATTTTTTGAAATAATTGTTTGGCCTACTTTTAATATGAGTTACATTGTGTTGAAGTATGGAAAAGAAGCCATATTGGTTCATAAGGCTTATTGACTGCTTGCACAAGTCAGAAATAATAGCTCAGTGGGTAAGGTGTTGGTTTACCGATCAGCAACTCCCTTCAATGTCATGGGTTCAAACCCAGCCTCGTAAAAGATCAATTTTAATATATCTTTTTAAATCTAATAGTTTGTCTACATTGTGATATTAAACCATAAATCTATTTGTTTACTAAAGAGACCTGTTAAAAATATTGCTTTATTTCTTTGAATTTTTTGAAATAATTGTTTGGCCTACTTTTAATGAGTTACATTGTGTTGAAGTATGGAAAAGAAGCCATATTGGTTCATAAGGCTTATTGACTGCTTACACAAGTCAGAAATAATAGCTCAGTGGGTAAGGTGTTGGTTTACCGATCAGCAGCTCCCCACAAGGTTGTGGGTTCAAGCCCCACCCTTGCAAACAGTAAATTTTAATTTATCTTTTTGAATCTAATAGTTTGTCTACATTCTGATATTAAACCATAAATCTACATGTTTTTTAAAGAGACCTGTTGAAAATATTGCTTTATTTCTTTGAATTTTTTGAAAGAATTGTTTGGCCTACTTTTAATATGAGTTACATTGTGTTGAAGTATGGGAAAGAAGCCATATTGGTTCATAAGGCTTATTGACTGCTTGCACAAGTCAGAAGTCATAGCTCAGTGGATAAGTTGTTGGTTTACCGATCAGCAACTCCCCACAAGGTTGGGGGTTCAAGCCCCACCCTTGCAAACAGTCCATTTTAATTTATCTTTTTAAATCTAATAGTTTGTCTACATTGTGATATTAAACTGTAAATCTATTTGTTTCTTAGAGAGACCTGTTGAAAATATTGCTTTATTTCTTTGAATTTTTTTAAAGAATTGTTTGGCCTACTTTTAATATGAGTTACATTGTGTTGAAGTATGGAAAAGAAGCCATATTGGTTCATAAGGTTTATTGACTGCTTGCACAAATCAGAAATAATAGCTCAGTGGGTAAGGTGTTGGTTTACCGATCAGCAACTCCCCTCAATGTCATGGGTTCAAATCCAGCCTCGTAAAAGATAAATTTTAATTTATCTTTTTAAATCTAACAGTTTGTCTACATTGTGATATTAAACTGTAAATCTATTTGTTTACTAAAGAGACCTGTTAAAAATATTGCTTTATTTCTTTGAATTTTTTGAAAGAATTGTTTGGCCTACTTTTAATATGAGTAACATTGTGTTGAATTATGGGAAAGAAGCCATATTGGTTCATAAGGCTGATTGACTGCTTGCACAAGTCAGAAATAATAGATCAGTGGGTAGGGTGTTGGTTTACCGATCAGCAGCTCCCCACAAGGTTGTGGGTTTAAGCCCCACCCTTGCAGACGGTCAATTTTAATTTATCTTTTTAATTAAAATAGTTTGTCTACATTGTGATATTACACTGTAAATCTATTTGTTTCTTAAAGAGACCTGTTGAAAATATTGCTTTATTTCTTTGAATTTTTTGAAAGAATTGTTTGGCCTACTTTTAATATCAGTTACATTGTGTTGAAGTATGGAAAAGAAGCCATATTGGTTCATAAGGCTTATTGACTGCTTGCATAAATCAGAAATAATAGCTCAGTGGGTAAGGTGTTGGTTTACCGATCAGCAGCTCCCCACAAGGTTGTCGGTTCAAGCCCCACCCTTGCAGATGATCAATTTTAATTTATCTTTTTAAATAAAATAGTTTGTTTACATTGTGATATTAAACTGTAAATCTATTTGTCTCTTATAGATACTTGTGGAAAATATTGCTTTATTTCTTTGAATTTTTCGAAAGAATTGTTTGGCCTAATTTTAATATGAGTTACATTGTGTTGAAGTATGGAAAAGAAGCCATATTGGTTCATAAGGCTTATTGACTGCTTGCACAAGTTAGAAATCATAGCTCAGTGTATAAGTTGTTGGTTTACCTATCAGCAATTCCCCTCAATGTCATGGGTTCAAACCCAGCCTTGTAAAAGCTTAATTTAAATTTATCTTTTAAATCTAATAGTTTGTCTACATTGTGATATTAAACTGTAAATCTATTTGTTTCTTAAAGAGACCTGTTAAAAATATTGTTTTATTTCTTTGAATTTTTTAAAAGAATTGTTTGGCCTACTTTTAATATGAGTTACATTGTGTTGAAGTATGGAATAGAAGCCATGTTGTTTCATAAGGCTTATTGACTGTTTGCACAAGTCAGAAATAATAGCTCAGTGGTTAAGGTGTTGGTTTACCGATCAGCAACTCCCCTCAATGTCATGGGTTTAAACCCAGCCTCGTAAAAGATAAATTTTAATATATCTTTTTAAATCTAATAGTTTGTCTACATTGTGATATTAAACTGTAAATCTATTTGTTTCCTAAAGAGACCTGTTGAAAATATTGCTTTATTTCTTTGAATTTTTTGAAAGAATTGTTTGGCCTACTTTTAATATGAGTAACATTGTGTTGAAGTATGGGAAAGAAGCCATATTGGTTCATAAGGCTTATTGACTGCTTGCACAAGTCAGAAATAATAGCTCAGTGGGTAAAGTGTTGGTTTACCGATCAGCAACTCCCCTCAATGTTGTGGGTTCAAACCCAGCCTCGTAAAATATAAATTTTAATTTATCTTTTAAATCTAATAGTTTGTCTACATTGTGATATTAAACTGTAAATCTATTTGTTTCTTAAAGAGACCTGTTAAAAATATTGTTTTATTTCTTTGAATTTTTTAAAAGAATTGTTTGGCCTACTTTTAATATGAGTTACATTGTGTTGAAGTATGGAAAAGAAGCCATATTGGTTCATAAGGCTTATTGACTGCTTGCACAAGTCAGAAATAATAGCTCAGTGGGTAAGGTGTTGGTTTACCGATCAGCAGCTCCCCACAAGGTTGTGGGTTCAAGCCCCACCCTTGCAGACGGTCAATTTTAATTTATCATTTTAATTAAAATAGTTTGTCTACATTGTGATATTACACTGTAAATCTATTTGTTTCTTAGAGAGACCTGTTGAAAATATTGCTTTATTCTTTGAATTTTTTGAAAGAATTGTTTGGCCTACTTTTAATATGAGTTACATTGTGTTGAAGTATGGAAAAGAAGCCATATTGGTTCATAAGGCTTATTGACTGCTTGCACAAGTTAGAAATCATAGCTCAGTGTATAAGTTGTTGGTTTACCGATCAGCAATTCCCCTCAATGTCATGGGTTCAAACCCAGCCTTGTAAAATCTTAATTTTAATTTATCTTTTTCAATCTAACTGTTTGTCTACATTGTGATATTAAACTGTAAATCTATTTGTTTCTTAATGAGACCTGTTGAAAATATTGCTTTATTTCTTTGAATTTTTTGAAAGAATTGTTTGGCCTACATTTAATATGAGTTACATTGGGTTGAAGTATGGAAAAAAAAGCCATATTGGTTCATAAGGCTTATTGACTGCTTGCACAAGTCAGAAATAATAGCTCAGTGGGTAAGGTGTTGGTTTACCGATCAGCAGCTCCCCACAAGGTTGTGGGTTCAAGCCCCACCCTTGCAAACAATACATTTTAATTTATCTTTTTGAATCTAATAGTTTGTCTACATTCTGATATTAAACCATAAATCTACTTGTTTTTTAAAGAGACCTGTTGAAAATATTGCTTTATTTCTTTGAATTTTTTGAAAGAATTGTTTGGCCTACTTTTAATATGAGTTACATTGTGTTGAAGTATGGAAAAGAAGCCATATTGGTTCATAAGGCTTATTGACTGCTTGCACAAGTTAGAAATCATAGCTCAGTGTATAAGTTGTTGGTTTACCGATCAGCAACTCCCTTCAATGTCATGGGTTCAAACCTAGCCTCGTAAAAGATCAATTTTAATATATCTTTTTAAATCTAATAGTTTGTCTACATTGTGATATTAAACTGTAAATCTATTTGTTTACTAAAGAGACCTGTTGAAAATATTGCTTTATTTCTTTGAATTTTTTGAAAGAATTGTTTGGCCTACTTTTAATATGAGTAACATTGTGTTGAAGTATGGAAAATAAGCCATATTGGTTCATAAGGCTTATTGACTGCTTGCACAAGTCAGAAATAATAGCTCAGTGGGTAAGGTTTTGGTTTACCGATTAGCAACTCCCCTCAATGTCGTGGGTTCAAACCCAGCCTCGTAAAATATAAATTTTAATTCATCTTTTAAATCTAATAGTTTGTCTACATTGTGATATTAAACTGTAAATCTATTTGTTTCTTAAAGAGACCTGTTAAAAATATTGTTTTATTTCTTTGAATTTTTTAAAAGAATTGTTTGGCCTACTTTTAATATGAGTTACATTGTGTTGAAGTATGGAAAAGAAGCCATATTGGTTCATAAGGCTTATTGACTGCTTGCACAAGTCAGAAATAATAGCTCAGTGGGTAGGGTGTTGGTTTACCGATCAGCAGCTCCCCACAAGGTTGTGGGTTCAAGCCCCACCCTTGCAGACGGTCAATTTTAATTTATCTTTTTAAATAAAATAGTTTGTCTACATTGTGATATTAAACTGTAAATCTATTTGTTTCTTAAAGAGACCTGTTGAAAATATTGCTTTATTTCTTTGAATTTTTCGAAAGAATTGTTTGGCCTACTTTTAAAATGAGTTACATTGTGTTGAAGTATGGAAAAGAAGCCATATTGGTTCATAAGGCTTATTGACTGCTTGCACAAGTCAGAAATAATAGCTCAGTGGGTAAGGTGTTGGTTAACCAATCAGCAACTCCCCTCAATGTCGTGGGTTCAAACCCAGCCTTGTAAAATTTAAATTTTAATTTATCTTTTTAAATCTAATAGTTTGCCTACTTTGTGATATTAAACTGTAAATCTATTTGTTTCTTAAAGAGACCTGTTAAAAATATTGCTTTATTTCTTTGAATTTTTTAAAAGAATTGTTTGGCCTACTTTTAATATGAGTTACATTGTGTTGAAGTATGGAAAAGAAGCTATATTGGTTCATAAGGCTTATTGACTGCTTGCACAGGTCAGAAATAATAGCTCAGTGGGTAAGGTGTTGGTTTACCGATCAGCAGCTCCCCACAAGGTTGTGGGTTCAAGCCCCACCCTTGCAAACAGTCCATTTTAATTTATCTTTTTAAATAAAATAGTTTGTCTACATTGTGATATTAAACTGTAAATCTATTTGTTTCTTAAAGAGACCTGTTAAAAATATTGTTTTATTTCTTTGAATTTTTTAAAATAATTGTTTGGCCTACTTTTAATATGAGTTACATTGTGTTGAAGTATGGAAAAGAAGCCATATTGGTTCATAAGGCTTATTGACTGCTTGCACAAGTCAGAAATAATAGCTCAGTGGGTAGGGTGTTGGTTTACCGATCAGCAGCTCCCCACAAGGTTGTGGATTCAAGCCCCACCCTTGCAGATGATCAATTTTAATTTATCTTTTTAAATAAAATAGATTGTTTACATTGTGATATTAAACTGTAAATCTATTTGTCTCTTATAGATACTTGTTGAAAATATTGCTTTATTTCTTTGAATTTTTCGAAAGAATTGTTTGGCCTACTTTTAATATGAGTTACATTGTGTTGAAGTATGGAAAAGAAGCCATATTGGTTCATAAGGCTTATTGACTGCTTGCACAAGTTAGAAATCATAGCTCAGTGTATAAGTTGTTGGTTTACCGATCAGCAATTCCCCTCAATGTCATGGGTTCAAACCCAGCCTTGTAAAATCTTAATTTTAATTTATCTTTTTCAATCTAATTGTTTGTCTACATTGTGATATTAAACTGTAAATCTATTTGTTTCTTAATGAGACCTGTTGAAAATATTGCTTTATTTCTTTGAATTTTTTGAAAGAATTGTTTGGCCTACATTTAATATGAGTTACATTGGGTTGAAGTATGGAAAAAAAAGCCATATTGGTTCATAAGGCTTATTGACTGCTTGCACAAGTCAGAAATAATAGCTCAGTGGGTAAGGTGTTGGTTTACCGATCAGCAGCTTCCCACAAGGTTGTGGGTTCAAGCCCCACCCTTGCAAACAATAAATTTTAATTTATCTTTTTGAATCTAATAGTTTGTCTACATTCTGATATTAAACCATAAATCTACTTGTTTTTTAAAGAGACCTGTTGAAAATATTGCTTTATTTCTTTGAATTTTTTGAAAGAATTGTTTGGCCTACTTTTAATATGAGTTACATTGTGTTGAAGTATGGAAAAGAAGCCATATTGGTTCATAAGGCTTATTGACTGCTTGCACAAGTTAGAAATCATAGCTCAGTGTATAAGTTGTTGGTTTACCGATCAGCAACTCCCTTCAATGTCATGGGTTCAAACCTAGCCTCGTAAAAGATCAATTTTAATATATCTTTTTAAATCTAATAGTTTGTCTACATTGTGATATTAAACTGTAAATCTATTTGTTTACTAAAGAGACCTGTTGAAAATATTGCTTTATTTCTTTGAATTTTTTGAAAGAATTGTTTGGCCTACTTTTAATATGAGTAACATTGTGTTGAAGTATGGAAAATAAGCCATATTGGTTCATAAGGCTTATTGACTGCTTGCACAAGTCAGAAATAATAGCTCAGTGGGTAAGGTTTTGGTTTACCGATTAGCAACTCCCCTCAATGTCGTGGGTTCAAACCCAGCCTCGTAAAATATAAATTTTAATTCATCTTTTAAATCTAATAGTTTGTCTACATTGTGATATTAAACTGTAAATCTATTTGTTTCTTAAAGAGACCTGTTAAAAATATTGTTTTATTTCTTTGAATTTTTTAAAAGAATTGTTTGGCCTACTTTTAATATGAGTTACATTGTGTTGAAGTATGGAAAAGAAGCCATATTGGTTCATAAGGCTTATTGACTGCTTGCACAAGTCAGAAATAATAGCTCAGTGGGTAGGGTGTTGGTTTACCGATCAGCAGCTCCCCACAAGGTTGTGGGTTCAAGCCCCACCCTTGCAGACGGTCAATTTTAATTTATCTTTTTAAATAAAATAGTTTGTCTACATTGTGATATTAAACTGTAAATCTATTTGTTTCTTAAAGAGACCTGTTGAAAATATTGCTTTATTTCTTTGAATTTTTCGAAAGAATTGTTTGGCCTACTTTTAAAATGAGTTACATTGTGTTGAAGTATGGAAAAGAAGCCATATTGGTTCATAAGGCTTATTGACTGCTTGCACAAGTCAGAAATAATAGCTCAGTGGGTAAGGTGTTGGTTAACCAATCAGCAACTCCACTCAATGTCGTGGGTTCAAACCCAGCCTTGTAAAATTTAAATTTTAATTTATCTTTTTAAATCTAATAGTTTGCCTACTTTGTGATATTAAACTGCAAATCTATTTGTTTCTTAAAGAGACCTGTTAAAAATATTGCTTTATTTCTTTGAATTTTTTAAAAGAATTGTTTGGCCTACTTTTAATATGAGTTACATTGTGTTGAAGTATGGAAAAGAAGCTATATTGGTTCATAAGGCTTATTGACTGCTTGCACAGGTCAGAAATAATAGCTCAGTGGGTAAGGTGTTGGTTTACCGATCAGCAGCTCCCCACAAGGTTGTGGGTTCAAGCCCCACCCTTGCAAACAGTCCATTTTAATTTATCTTTTTAAATAAAATAGTTTGTCTACATTGTGATATTAAACTGTAAATCTATTTGTTTCTTAAAGAGACCTGTTAAAAATATTGTTTTATTTCTTTGAATTTTTTTAAATAATTGTTTGGCCTACTTTTAATATGAGTTACATTGTGTTGAAGTATGGAAAAGAAGCCATATTGGTTCATAAGGCTTATTGACTGCTTGCACAAGTCAGAAATAATAGCTCAGTGGGTAGGGTGTTGGTTTACCGATCAGCAGCTCCCCACAAGGTTGTGGGTTCAAGCCCCACCCTTGCAGACGGTCAATTTTAATTTATCTTTTTAAATAAAATAGTTTGTCTACATTGTGATATTAAACTGTAAATCTATTTGTTTCTTAAAGAGACCTGTTGAAAATATTGCTTTATTTCTTTGAATTTTTCGAAAGAATTGTTTGGCCTACTTTTAAAATGAGTTACATTGTGTTGAAGTATGGAAAAGAAGCCATATTGGTTCATAAGGCTTATTGACTGCTTGCACAAGTCAGAAATAATAGCTCAGTGGGTAAGGTGTTGGTTAACCAATCAGCAACTCCCCTCAATGTCGTGGGTTCAAACCCAGCCTCGTAAAATTTAAATTTTAATTTATCTTTTTAAATCTAATAGTTTGCCTACTTTGTGATATTAAACTGTAAATCTATTTGTTTCTTAAAGAGACCTGTTAAAAATATTGCTTTATTTCTTTGAATTTTGTAAAAGAATTGTTTGGCCTACTTTTAATATGAGTTACATTGTGTTGAAGTATGGAAAAGAAGCTATATTGGTTCATAAGGCTTATTGACTGCTTGCACAGGTCAGAAATAATAGCTCAGTGGGTAAGGTGTTGGTTTACCGATCAGCAGCTCCCCACAAGGTTGTGGGTTCAAGCCCCACCCTTGCAAACAGTCCATTTTAATTTATCTTTTTAAATCTAATAGTTTGTCTACATTGTGATATTTAACTGTAAATCTATTTGTTTCTTAACGAGACCTGTTGAAAATATTGCTTTATTTCTTTGAATTTTTCGAAATAATTGTTTGGCCTACTTTTAATGAGTTACATTGTGTTGAAGTATTGAAAAGAAGACATATTGGTTCATAAGGCTTATTGACTGCTTGCACAAGTCAGAAATAATAGCTCAGTGGTTAAGGTGTTGGTTTACCGATCAACAGCTCTCCACAAGGTTGTGGGTTCAAGCCCCACCCTTGCAGACGGTTAATTTTAATTTATCTTTACAAATAAAATAGTTTGTCTACATTGTGATATTAAACTGTAAATCTATTTGTTTCTTAAAGAGACCTGTTGAAAATATTGCTTTATTTCTTTGAATTTTTTGAAAGAATTATTTGGCCTACTTTTAATATGAGTTACATTGTGTTGAAGTATGGAAAAGAAGCCATATTGGTTCATAAGGCTTATTGACTGCTTGCACAAGTCAGAAGTCATAGCTCAGTGTATAAGTTGTTGGTTTACCGATCAGCATCTCCCCTCAATATCATGGGTTCAAACCCAGCCTCGTAAAAGATTAATTTTTATTTATCTTTTTAAATCTAATAGTTTGTCTACATTGTGATATTTAACTGTAAATCTATTTGTTTTTTAACGAGACCTGTTGAAAATATTGCTTTATTTCTTTAAATTTTTCGAAATAATTGTTTGGCCTACTTTTATTGAGTTACATTGTGTTGAAGTATGGAAAAGAAGCCAAATTGGTTCATAAGGCTTATTGACTGCTTGCACAAGTCAGAAATAATAGCTCAGTTGGTAAGGTGTTGGTTTACCGATCAGCAGCTCCCCACAAGGTTGTGGGTTGAATCCCCACCCTTGCAAACAGTAAATTTTAATTTATCTTTTTGAATCTAATAGTTTGTCTACATTCTGATATTAAACCATAAATCTACTTGTTTTTTAAAGAGACCTGTTAAAAATATTGCTTTATTTCTTTGAATTTTTTGAAGTTTTATTGTTTGGCCTACTTTTAATGAGTTACATTGTGTTGAAGTATGGAAAAGAAGCCATATTGGTTCATAAGGCTTATTGACTGCTTGCACAAGTCAGAAATAATAGCTCAGTGAGTAAGGTGTTGGTTTACCTATCAGCAGCTCTCCACAAGGGTGTGGGTTCAAGCCCCAACCTTGCAGACGGTCAATTTTAATTTATCTTTTTAAATAAAATAGTTTGTCTACATTGTGATATTAAACCATAAATCTACTTGTTTCTTAAAAAGACCTGTTGAAAATATTGCTTTATTTCTTTGAATTTTTCGAAATAATTGTTTGGCCTACTTTTAATGAGTTACATTGTGTTAAAGTATGGAAAAGAAGCCAAATTGGTTCATAAGGCTTATTGACTGCTTGCACCAATCAGAAATAATAGCTCAGTGGGTAAGGTGTTGGTTTACCGATCAGCAGCTCCCCACAAGGTTGTGGGTTCAAGCCCCACCCTTGCAGACGGTCAATTTTAATTTATCTTTTTAAATAAAATAGTTTGTCTACATTGTGATATTAAACTGTAAATCTATTTGTTTCTTAAAGAGACCTGTTAAAAATATTGCTTTATTTCTTTGAATTTTTTGAAAGAATTGTTTGGCCTACTTTAAATATGAGTTACATTGTGTTGAAGTATGGAAAAGAAGCCATGTTGGTTCATAAGGCTTATTGACTGCTTGCACCAATCAGAAATAATAGCTCAGTGGGTAAGGTGTTGGTTTACCGATCAGCAGCTCCCCACAAGGTTGTGGGTTCAAGCCCCACCCTTGCAGACGGTCAATTTTAATTTATCTTTTTAAATAAAATAGTTTGTCTACATTGTGATATTAAACTGTAAATCTATTTGTTTCTTAAAGAGACCTGTTAAAAATATTGCTTTATTTCTTTGAATTTTTTGAAAGAATTGTTTGGCCTACTTTAAATATGAGTTACATTGTGTTGAAGTATGGAAAAGAAGCCATGTTGGTTCATAAGGCTTATTGACTGCTTGCACAAGGCAGAAATAATAGCTCAGTGGGTAAGGTGTTGGTTAACCAATCAGCAACTCCCCTCAATGTCGTGGGTTCAAACCCAGCCTCGTAAAATTTTAATTTTAATTTATCTTTTTAAATCTAATAGTTTGCCTACTTTGTGATGTTAAACTGTAAATCTATTTGTTTCTTAAAGAGACCTGTTAAAAATATTGCTTTATTTCTTTGAATTTTTTGAAAGAATTGTTTGGCCTACTTTTAATATGAGTTACATTGTGTTGAAGTATGGAAAAGAAGCTATATTGGTTCATAAGGCTTATTGACTGCTTGCACAGGTCAGAAATAATAGCTCAGTGGGTAAGGTGTTGGTTTACCGATCAGCAGCTCCCCACAAGGTTGTGGGTTCAAGCCCCACCCTTGCAAACAGTCCATTTTAATTTATCTTTTTAAATCTAATAGTTTGTCTACATTGTGATATTAAACCATAAATCTACTTGTTTCTTAAAAAGACCTGTTGAAAATATTGCTTTATTTCTTTGAATTTTTCGAAATAATTGTTTGGCCTACTTTTAATGAGTTACATTGTGTTGAAGTATTGAAAAGAAGCCATATTGGTTCATAAGGCTTATTGACTGCTTGCACAAGTCAGAAATAATAGCTCAGTGGGTAAGGTGTTGGTTTACCGATCAGCAGCTCCCCACATGGTTGTGGGTTCAAACCCAGCCTTGTAAAAGATTAATTCTAATTTATCTTTTTAAATCTAATAGTTTGTCTACATTGTGATATTAAACTGTAAATCTATTTGTTTCTTAACGAGACCTGTTGAAAATATTGCTTTATTTCTTTGAATTTTTCGAAATAATTGTTTGGCCTACTTTTAATGAGTTACATTGTGTTGAAGTATGGAAAAGAAGCCATATTGGTTCATTAGTCTTATTTACTGCTTGCACTAATCAGAAATAATAGCTCAGTGGTTAAGGTGTTGGTTTACCGATCAGCAGCTCCCCTCAATGTCATGGGTTCAAACCCAGCCTTGTAAAAAATCAATTTTTATTCATCTTTTTAAATCTAATAGTTTGTCTACATTGTGATATTAAACTGTAAATCTATTTGTTTCTTAAAGAGACCTGTTGAGAATATTGCTTGATTTCTTTGAATTTTTCGAAAGAATTGTTTGGCCTACTTTTAATATGAGTTACATTGTGTTGAAGTATGGAAAAGAAGCCTTATTGGTTCATAAGGCTTATTGACTGCTTGCACAAGTCAGAAGTAATAGCTCAGCGTATAAGTTGTTGGTTTACCGATCAGCAACTCTCCTCAATGTCATGGGTTCAAACCCAGTCTCGTAAAAGATTAATTTTAATTTATCTTTTTCAATCTAATAGTTTGTCTACATTGTGATATTAAACTGTAAATCTATTTGTTTCTTAATGAGACCTGTTGAAAATATTGCTTTTTTTCTTTGAATTTTTTGAAAGAATTGTTTGGCCTAATTTTAATATGAGTTACATAGGGTTGAAGTATGGAAAAAAAACCATATTGGTTCATAAGGCTTATTGACTTCTTGCACAAGTCAGAAATAATAGCTCAGTGGGTAAGGTGTTGGTTTACCGAACAGCAGCTCCCCACAAGGTTGTGGGTTCAAGCCCCACCCCTGCAGAAGGTCAATTTTAATTTATCTTTTTAAATAAAATAGGTTGTCTACATTGTGATATTAAACCATGAATCTACTTGTTTCTTAAAAAGACCTGTTGAAAATATTGCTTTATTTTTTTGAATTTTTCGAAAGAATTGTTTGGCCTACTTTTAATATGAGTTACATTGTGTTGAAGTATGGGAAAGAAGCCATATTGGTTCATAAGGCTTATTGACTGCTTGCACAAGTCAGAAGTCATAGCTCAGTGTATAAGTTGTTGGTTTACCGATCAGCAACTCCCTTCAATGTCATGGGTTCAAACCCAGCCTCGTAAAAGATTAATTTTAATTTACCTTTTTCAATCTAATAGTTTGTCTACATTGTGATATTAAACTGTAAATCTATTTGTTTCTTAATGAGACCTGTTGAAAATATTGCTTTATTTCATTGAATTTTTTGAAATATTTGTTTGGCCTACTTTTAATATGAGTTACATTGGGTTGAAGTATGGAAAAGAAGCCATATTGGTTCATAAGGCTTATTGACTGCTTGCACAAGTCAGAAATAATAGCTCAGTGAGTAAGGTGTTGGTTTACCTATCAGCAGCTCTCCACAAGGGTGTGGGTTCAAGCCCCAACCTTGCAGACGGTCAATTTTAATTTATCTTTTTAAATAAAATAGTTTGTCTACATTGTGATATTAAACCATAAATCTACTTGTTTCTTAAAAAGACCTGTTGAAAATATTGCTTTATTTCTTTGAATTTTTCGAAATAATTGTTTGGCCTACTTTTAATGAGTTACATTGTGTTAAAGTATGGAAAAGAAGCCAAATTGGTTCATAAGGCTTATTGACTGCTTGCACCAATCAGAAATAATAGCTCAGTGGGTAAGGTGTTGGTTTACCGATCAGCAGCTCCCCACAAGGTTGTGGGTTCAAGCCCCACCCTTGCAGACGGTCAATTTTAATTTATCTTTTTAAATAAAATAGTTTGTCTACATTGTGATATTAAACTGTAAATCTATTTGTTTCTTAAAGAGACCTGTTAAAAATATTGCTTTATTTCTTTGAATTTTTTGAAAGAATTGTTTGGCCTACTTTAAATATGAGTTACATTGTGTTGAAGTATGGAAAAGAAGCCATGTTGGTTCATAAGGCTTATTGACTGCTTGCACAAGGCAGAAATAATAGCTCAGTGGGTAAGGTGTTGGTTAACCAATCAGCAACTCCCCTCAATGTTGTGGGTTCAAACCCAGCCTCGTAAAATTTTAATTTTAATTTATCTTTTTAAATCTAATAGTTTGCCTACTTTGTGATATTAAACTGTAAATCTATTTGTTTCTTAAAGAGACCTGTTAAAAATATTGCTTTATTTCTTTGAATTTTTTGAAAGAATTGTTTGGCCTACTTTTAATATGAGTTACATTGTGTTGAAGTATGGAAAAGAAGCTATATTGGTTCATAAGGCTTATTGACTGCTTGCACAGGTCAGAAATAATAGCTCAGTGGGTAAGGTGTTGTTTTACCGATCAGCAGCTCCCCACAAGGTTGTGGGTTCAAGCCCCACCCTTGCAAACAGTCCATTTTAATTTATCTTTTTAAATCTAATAGTTTGTCTACATTGTGATATTAAACCATAAATCTACTTGTTTCTTAAAAAGACCTGTTGAAAATATTGCTTTATTTCTTTGAATTTTTCGAAATAATTGTTTGGCCTACTTTTAATGAGTTACATTGTGTTGAAGTATTGAAAAGAAGCCATATTGGTTCATAAGGCTTATTGACTGCTTGCACAAGTCAGAAATAATAGCTCAGTGGGTAAGGTGTTGGTTTACCGATCAGCAGCTCCCCACATGGTTGTGGGTTCAAACCCAGCCTTGTAAAAGATAAATTCTAATTTATCTTTTTAAATCTAATAGTTTGTCTACATTGTGATATTAAACTGTAAATCTATTTGTTTCTTAACGAGACCTGTTGAAAATATTGCTTTATTTCTTTGAATTTTTCGAAATAATTGTTTGGCCTACTTTTAATGAGTTACATTGTGTTGAAGTATGGAAAAGAAGCCATATTGGTTCATTAGTCTTATTGACTGCTTGCACTAATCAGAAATAATAGCTCAGTGGTTAAGGTGTTGGTTTACCGATCAGCAGCTCCCCTCAATGTCATGGGTTCAAACCCAGCCTTGTAAAAAATCAATTTTTATTCATCTTTTTAAATCTAATAGTTTGTCTACATTGTGATATTAAACTGTAAATCTATTTGTTTCTTAAAGAGACCTGTTGAGAATATTGCTTGATTTCTTTGAATTTTTCGAAAGAATTGTTTGGCCTACTTTTAATATGAGTTACATTGTGTTGAAGTATGGAAAAGAAGCCTTATTGGTTCATAAGGCTTATTGACTGCTTGCACAAGTCAGAAGTAATAGCTCAGTGTATAAGTTGTTGGTTTACCGATCAGCAACTCTCCTCAATGTCATGGGTTCAAACCCAGTCTCGTAAAAGATTAATTTTAATTTATCTTTTTCAATCTAATAGTTTGTCTACATTGTGATATTAAACTGTAAATCTATTTGTTTCTTAATGAGACCTGTTGAAAATATTGCTTTTTTTCTTTGAATTTTTTGAAAGAATTGTTTGGCCTAATTTTAATATGAGTTACATAGGGTTGAAGTATGGAAAAAAAACCATATTGGTTCATAAGGCTTATTGACTTCTTGCACAAGTCAGAAATAATAGCTCAGTGGGTAAGGTGTTGGTTTACCGAACAGCAGCTCCTCACAAGGTTGTGGGTTCAAGCCCCACCCCTGCAGACGGTCAATTTTAATTTATCTTTTTAAATAAAATAGGTTGTCTACATTGTGATATTAAACCATAAATCTACTTGTTTCTTAAAAAGACCTGTTGAAAATATTGCTTTATTTTTTTGAATTTTTCGAAAGAATTGTTTGGCCTACTTTTAATATGAGTTACATTGTGTTGAAGTATGGGAAAGAAGCCATATTGGTTCATAAGGCTTATTGACTGCTTGCACAAGTCAGAAGTCATAGCTCAGTGTATAAGTTGTTGGTTTACCGATCAGCAACTCCCTTCAATGTCATGGGTTCAAACCCAGCCTCGTAAAAGATTAATTTTAATTTACCTTTTTCAATCTAATAGTTTGTCTACATTGTGATATTAAACTGTAAATCTATTTGTTTCTTAATGAGACCTGTTGAAAATATTGCTTTATTTCTTTGAATTTTTTGAAATATTTGTTTGGCCTACTTTTAATATGAGTTACATTGGGTTGAAGTATGGAAAAGAAGCCATATTGGTTCATAAGGCTTATTGACTGCTTGCACAAGTCAGAAATAATAGCTCAATGGGTAAGGTGTTGGTTTACCGATCAGCAGCTCCCCACAAGGTTGTGGGTTCAAACCCAGCCTCGTAAAAGATTAATTCTAATTTATCTTTTTAAATCTAATAGTTTGTCTACATTGTGATATTAAACTGTAAATCTATTTGTTTCTTAACGAGACCTGTTGAAAATATTGCTTTATTTCTTCAAATTTTCGAAATAATTGTTTGGCCTACTTTTAATGAGTTACATTGTGTTGAAGTATGGAAAAGAAGCCATATTGGTTCATTAGTCTTATTGACTGCTTGCACTAATCAGAAAAAATAGCTCAGTGGGTAAGGTGTTGGTTTACCGATCCGCAACTCCCCTCAATGTCATGGGTTCAAACCCAGCCTCGTAAAAGATTACTTTTAATTTATCTTTTTCAATCTAATAGTTTGTCTACATTGTGATATTAAACTGTAAATCTATTTGTTTCTTAATGAGACCTGTTGAAAATATTGCTTTATTTCTTTGAATTTTTTTAAAGAATTGTTTGGCCTACTTTTAATATGAGTTACATTGTGTTAAAGTATGGAAAAGAAGCCATATTGGTTCATAAGGCTTATTGACTGCTTGCACAAGTCAGAAATAATAGCTCAGTGGGTAAGGTGTTGGTTTACCGTTTAGCAGCTCCCCACAAGGTTGTGGGTTCAAACCCAGCCTCGTAAAAGATTAATTCTAATTTATCTTTTTAAATCTAATAGTTTGTCTACATTGTGATATTAAACTGTAAATCTATTTGTTTCTTAAAGAGACCTGTTAAAAATATTGCTTTATTTCTTTGAATTTTTCGAAAGAATTGTTTGGCCTACTTTTAATATGAGTTACATTGTGTTGAAGTATGGAAAAGAAGCCATATTGGTTCATAAGGCTTATTGACTGCTTGCACAAGTCAGAAATAATAGCTCAGTGGGTAGGGTGTTGGTTTACCGATCAGCAGCTCCACACAAGGTTGTGGGTTCAAGCCCCACCCTTGCAGACGGTTAATTTTAATTTATCTTTTTAAATAAAATAGTTTGTCTACATTGTGATATTAAACTGTAAATCTATTTGTTTCCTAAAGAGACCTGTTGAAAATATTGCTTTATTTCTTTGAATTTTTTTAAAGAATTGTTTGGCCTACTTTTAATATGAGTTACATTGTGTTGAAGTATGGAAAAGAAGCCATATTGGTTCATAAGGCTTATTGACTGCTTGCACAAGTCAGAAATAATAGCTCAGTGGTTAAGGTGTTGGTTTTCCGATCAGCAGCTCCCCACAAGGTTGTGGGTTCAAACCCAGCCTTGTAAAAGATTAATTCTAATTTATCTTTTTAAATCTAATAGTTTGTCTACATTGTGATATTAAACTGTAAATCTATTTGTTTCTTAACGAGACCTGTTGGAAATATTGCTTTATTTTTTTGAATTTTTCGAAATAATTGTTTGGCCTACTTTTAATGAGTTACATTGTGTTGAAGTATGGAAAAGAAGCCATATTGGTTCATAAGGCTTATTGACTGCTTGCACTAGTCAGAAATAATAGCTCAGTGGTTAAGGTGTTGGTTTACCAATCAGCAGCTCCCCACAAGGTTGTGGGTTCAAGCCCCACCCTTGCAGACGGTTAATTTTAATTTATCTTTTTAAATAAAATAGTTTGTCTACATTGTGATATTAAACTGTAAATCTATTTGTTTCTTAAAGAGACCTGTTGAAAATATTGCTTTATTTCTTTGAATTTTTTGAAATAATTGTTTGGCCTACTTTTATTATGAGTTACATTGTGTTGAAGTATGGAAAAGAAGCCATGTTGGTTCATAAGGCTTATTGACTGCTTGCGCAAGTCAGAAATAATAGCTCAGTAGGTAAGGTGTTGGTTTACCAATCAGCAACTCCCCTCAATGTCGTGGGTTCAAACCCAGCCTTGTAAAATATAAATTTTAATTTATCTTTTTAAATCTAATAGTTTTTCTACATTGTGATATTAAACTGTAAATCTATTTGTTTCTTAAAGAGACCTGTTAAAAATATTGCTTTATTTCTTTGATTTTTTTAAAAGAATTGTTTGGCCTACTTTTGATGAGTTACATTGTGTTGAAGTATGGAAAAGAAGCTATATTGGTTCATAAGGCTTATTGACTGCTTGCACAAGTCAGAGATAATAGCTCAGTGGGTAAGGTGTTGGTTTACCGATCAGCAGCTCCCCACAAGGTTGTGGGTTCAAGCCCCACCCTTGCAGATGGTAAATTTTAATTTATCTTTTTAATTAAAATAGTTTGTCTATATTGTGATATTTACTCTGTAAATCTATTTGTTTCTTAAAGAGACCTGTTAAAAATATTGCTTTATTTCTTTAAATCTTTTGAAATAATTGTTTGGCCTACTTTTAATATGAGTTACATTGTGTTGAAGTATGGAAAAGAAGCCATATTGGTTCATAAGGCTTATTGACTGCTTGCACAAGTCAGAAGTCATAGCTCAGTGTATAAGTTGTTGGTTTACAGATCAGCAATTCACCTTAATGTCATGGGTTCAAACCCAGCCTCGTGAAAGATTAATTTTAATTCATCTTTTTCAATCTAATAGTTTGTCTACATTGTGATATTAAACTGTAAATCTATTTGTTTCTTAATCAGACCTGTTGAAAATTTTGCTTTATTTCTTTGAATTTTTTTAAAGAATTGTTTGGCCTACTTTTAATATGAGTTACATTGGGTTGAAGTATGGAAAAAAAGCCATATTGGTTCATAAGGCTTATTAACTGCTTGCACAAGTCAGAAATAATAGCTCAGTGGGTAAGGTGTTGGTTTACCGATCAGCAGCTCCCAACAAGGTTGTGGTTCAAGCCCCACCCCTGCAGACGGTCAATTTTAATTTATCTTTTTAAATAAAATAGGTTGTCTACATTGTGATATTAAACCATAAATCTACTTGTTTCTTAAAGAGACCTGTTGAAAATATTGCTTTATTTCTTTGAATTTTTCGAAAGATTTGTTTGGCTTACTTTTAATATGAGTTACATTGTGTTGAAGTATGAAAAAGAAGCCATGTTGGTTCATAAGGCTTATTGACTGCTTGCACAAGTCAGAATTAATAGCTCAGTGGGTAAGGTGTTGGTTTACCGATCCGCAACTCCCCTCAATGTCATGCGTTCAAACCCAGCCTCGTAAAAGATTACTTTTAATTTATCTTTTTCAATCTAATATTTTGTCTACATTGTGATATTAAACTGTAAATCTATTTGTTTCTTAATGAGACCTGTTGAAAATATTGCTTTATTTCTTTGAATTTTTTTAAGAATTGTTTGGCCTACTTTTAATATGAGTTACATTGTGTTGAAGTATGGAAAAGAAGCCATATTGGTTCATAAGGCTTATTGACTGCTTTGATAAGTCAGAAATAATAGCTCAGTGGGTAAGGTGTTGGTTTACCGATCAGCAGCTCCCCACAAGGTTGTGGGTTCAAGCCCCACCCTTGCAGACGGTCAATTTTAATTTATCTTTTTAAATAAAATAGTTTGTCTACATTGTGATATTAAACTGTAAATCTATTTGTTTCTTAAAGAGACCTGTTAAAAATATTGCTTTATTTCTTTGAATTTTTTGAAAGAATTGTTTGGCCTACTTTAAATATGAGTTACATTGTGTTGAAGTATGGAAAAGAAGCCATGTTGGTTCATAAGGCTTATTGACTGCTTGCACAAGGCAGAAATAATAGCTCAGTGGGTAAGGTGTTGGTTAACCAATCAGCAACTCCCCTCAATGTTGTGGGTTCAAACCCAGCCTCGTAAAATTTTAATTTTAATTTATCTTTTTAAATCTAATAGTTTGCCTACTTTGTGATATTAAACTGTAAATCTATTTGTTTCTTAAAGAGACCTGTTAAAAATATTGCTTTATTTCTTTGAATTTTTTGAAAGAATTGTTTGGCCTACTTTTAATATGAGTTACATTGTGTTGAAGTATGGAAAAGAAGCTATATTGGTTCATAAGGCTTATTGACTGCTTGCACAGGTCAGAAATAATAGCTCAGTGGGTAAGGTGTTGTTTTACCGATCAGCAGCTCCCCACAAGGTTGTGGGTTCAAGCCCCACCCTTGCAAACAGTCCATTTTAATTTATCTTTTTAAATCTAATAGTTTGTCTACATTGTGATATTAAACCATAAATCTACTTGTTTCTTAAAAAGACCTGTTGAAAATATTGCTTTATTTCTTTGAATTTTTCGAAATAATTGTTTGGCCTACTTTTAATGAGTTACATTGTGTTGAAGTATTGAAAAGAAGCCATATTGGTTCATAAGGCTTATTGACTGCTTGCACAAGTCAGAAATAATAGCTCAGTGGGTAAGGTGTTGGTTTACCGATCAGCAGCTCCCCACATGGTTGTGGGTTCAAACCCAGCCTTGTAAAAGATAAATTCTAATTTATCTTTTTAAATCTAATAGTTTGTCTACATTGTGATATTAAACTGTAAATCTATTTGTTTCTTAACGAGACCTGTTGAAAATATTGCTTTATTTCTTTGAATTTTTCGAAATAATTGTTTGGCCTACTTTTAATGAGTTACATTGTGTTGAAGTATGGAAAAGAAGCCATATTGGTTCATTAGTCTTATTGACTGCTTGCACTAATCAGAAATAATAGCTCAGTGGTTAAGGTGTTGGTTTACCGATCAGCAGCTCCCCTCAATGTCATGGGTTCAAACCCAGCCTTGTAAAAAATCAATTTTTATTCATCTTTTTAAATCTAATAGTTTGTCTACATTGTGATATTAAACTGTAAATCTATTTGTTTCTTAAAGAGACCTGTTGAGAATATTGCTTGATTTCTTTGAATTTTTCGAAAGAATTGTTTGGCCTACTTTTAATATGAGTTACATTGTGTTGAAGTATGGAAAAGAAGCCTTATTGGTTCATAAGGCTTATTGACTGCTTGCACAAGTCAGAAGTAATAGCTCAGTGTATAAGTTGTTGGTTTACCGATCAGCAACTCTCCTCAATGTCATGGGTTCAAACCCAGTCTCGTAAAAGATTAATTTTAATTTATCTTTTTCAATCTAATAGTTTGTCTACATTGTGATATTAAACTGTAAATCTATTTGTTTCTTAATGAGACCTGTTGAAAATATTGCTTTTTTTCTTTGAATTTTTTGAAAGAATTGTTTGGCCTAATTTTAATATGAGTTACATAGGGTTGAAGTATGGAAAAAAAACCATATTGGTTCATAAGGCTTATTGACTTCTTGCACAAGTCAGAAATAATAGCTCAGTGGGTAAGGTGTTGGTTTACCGAACAGCAGCTCCTCACAAGGTTGTGGGTTCAAGCCCCACCCCTGCAGACGGTCAATTTTAATTTATCTTTTTAAATAAAATAGGTTGTCTACATTGTGATATTAAACCATAAATCTACTTGTTTCTTAAAAAGACCTGTTGAAAATATTGCTTTATTTTTTTGAATTTTTCGAAAGAATTGTTTGGCCTACTTTTAATATGAGTTACATTGTGTTGAAGTATGGGAAAGAAGCCATATTGGTTCATAAGGCTTATTGACTGCTTGCACAAGTCAGAAGTCATAGCTCAGTGTATAAGTTGTTGGTTTACCGATCAGCAACTCCCTTCAATGTCATGGGTTCAAACCCAGCCTCGTAAAAGATTAATTTTAATTTACCTTTTTCAATCTAATAGTTTGTCTACATTGTGATATTAAACTGTAAATCTATTTGTTTCTTAATGAGACCTGTTGAAAATATTGCTTTATTTCTTTGAATTTTTTGAAATATTTGTTTGGCCTACTTTTAATATGAGTTACATTGGGTTGAAGTATGGAAAAGAAGCCATATTGGTTCATAAGGCTTATTGACTGCTTGCACAAGTCAGAAATAATAGCTCAATGGGTAAGGTGTTGGTTTACCGATCAGCAGCTCCCCACAAGGTTGTGGGTTCAAACCCAGCCTCGTAAAAGATTAATTCTAATTTATCTTTTTAAATCTAATAGTTTGTCTACATTGTGATATTAAACTGTAAATCTATTTGTTTCTTAACGAGACCTGTTGAAAATATTGCTTTATTTCTTCAAATTTTCGAAATAATTGTTTGGCCTACTTTTAATGAGTTACATTGTGTTGAAGTATGGAAAAGAAGCCATATTGGTTCATTAGTCTTATTGACTGCTTGCACTAATCAGAAAAAATAGCTCAGTGGGTAAGGTGTTGGTTTACCGATCCGCAACTCCCCTCAATGTCATGGGTTCAAACCCAGCCTCGTAAAAGATTACTTTTAATTTATCTTTTTCAATCTAATAGTTTGTCTACATTGTGATATTAAACTGTAAATCTATTTGTTTCTTAATGAGACCTGTTGAAAATATTGCTTTATTTCTTTGAATTTTTTTAAAGAATTGTTTGGCCTACTTTTAATATGAGTTACATTGTGTTAAAGTATGGAAAAGAAGCCATATTGGTTCATAAGGCTTATTGACTGCTTGCACAAGTCAGAAATAATAGCTCAGTGGGTAAGGTGTTGGTTTACCGTTTAGCAGCTCCCCACAAGGTTGTGGGTTCAAACCCAGCCTCGTAAAAGATTAATTCTAATTTATCTTTTTAAATCTAATAGTTTGTCTACATTGTGATATTAAACTGTAAATCTATTTGTTTCTTAAAGAGACCTGTTAAAAATATTGCTTTATTTCTTTGAATTTTTCGAAAGAATTGTTTGGCCTACTTTTAATATGAGTTACATTGTGTTGAAGTATGGAAAAGAAGCCATATTGGTTCATAAGGCTTATTGACTGCTTGCACAAGTCAGAAATAATAGCTCAGTGGGTAGGGTGTTGGTTTACCGATCAGCAGCTCCACACAAGGTTGTGGGTTCAAGCCCCACCCTTGCAGACGGTTAATTTTAATTTATCTTTTTAAATAAAATAGTTTGTCTACATTGTGATATTAAACTGTAAATCTATTTGTTTCCTAAAGAGACCTGTTGAAAATATTGCTTTATTTCTTTGAATTTTTTTAAAGAATTGTTTGGCCTACTTTTAATATGAGTTACATTGTGTTGAAGTATGGAAAAGAAGCCATATTGGTTCATAAGGCTTATTGACTGCTTGCACAAGTCAGAAATAATAGCTCAGTGGTTAAGGTGTTGGTTTTCCGATCAGCAGCTCCCCACAAGGTTGTGGGTTCAAACCCAGCCTTGTAAAAGATTAATTCTAATTTATCTTTTTAAATCTAATAGTTTGTCTACATTGTGATATTAAACTGTAAATCTATTTGTTTCTTAACGAGACCTGTTGGAAATATTGCTTTATTTTTTTGAATTTTTCGAAATAATTGTTTGGCCTACTTTTAATGAGTTACATTGTGTTGAAGTATGGAAAAGAAGCCATATTGGTTCATAAGGCTTATTGACTGCTTGCACTAGTCAGAAATAATAGCTCAGTGGTTAAGGTGTTGGTTTACCAATCAGCAGCTCCCCACAAGGTTGTGGGTTCAAGCCCCACCCTTGCAGACGGTTAATTTTAATTTATCTTTTTAAATAAAATAGTTTGTCTACATTGTGATATTAAACTGTAAATCTATTTGTTTCTTAAAGAGACCTGTTGAAAATATTGCTTTATTTCTTTGAATTTTTTGAAATAATTGTTTGGCCTACTTTTATTATGAGTTACATTGTGTTGAAGTATGGAAAAGAAGCCATGTTGGTTCATAAGGCTTATTGACTGCTTGCGCAAGTCAGAAATAATAGCTCAGTAGGTAAGGTGTTGGTTTACCAATCAGCAACTCCCCTCAATGTCGTGGGTTCAAACCCAGCCTTGTAAAATATAAATTTTAATTTATCTTTTTAAATCTAATAGTTTTTCTACATTGTGATATTAAACTGTAAATCTATTTGTTTCTTAAAGAGACCTGTTAAAAATATTGCTTTATTTCTTTGATTTTTTTAAAAGAATTGTTTGGCCTACTTTTGATGAGTTACATTGTGTTGAAGTATGGAAAAGAAGCTATATTGGTTCATAAGGCTTATTGACTGCTTGCACAAGTCAGAGATAATAGCTCAGTGGGTAAGGTGTTGGTTTACCGATCAGCAGCTCCCCACAAGGTTGTGGGTTCAAGCCCCACCCTTGCAGATGGTAAATTTTAATTTATCTTTTTAATTAAAATAGTTTGTCTATATTGTGATATTTACTCTGTAAATCTATTTGTTTCTTAAAGAGACCTGTTAAAAATATTGCTTTATTTCTTTAAATCTTTTGAAATAATTGTTTGGCCTACTTTTAATATGAGTTACATTGTGTTGAAGTATGGAAAAGAAGCCATATTGGTTCATAAGGCTTATTGACTGCTTGCACAAGTCAGAAGTCATAGCTCAGTGTATAAGTTGTTGGTTTACAGATCAGCAATTCACCTTAATGTCATGGGTTCAAACCCAGCCTCGTGAAAGATTAATTTTAATTCATCTTTTTCAATCTAATAGTTTGTCTACATTGTGATATTAAACTGTAAATCTATTTGTTTCTTAATCAGACCTGTTGAAAATTTTGCTTTATTTCTTTGAATTTTTTTAAAGAATTGTTTGGCCTACTTTTAATATGAGTTACATTGGGTTGAAGTATGGAAAAAAAGCCATATTGGTTCATAAGGCTTATTAACTGCTTGCACAAGTCAGAAATAATAGCTCAGTGGGTAAGGTGTTGGTTTACCGATCAGCAGCTCCCAACAAGGTTGTGGTTCAAGCCCCACCCCTGCAGACGGTCAATTTTAATTTATCTTTTTAAATAAAATAGGTTGTCTACATTGTGATATTAAACCATAAATCTACTTGTTTCTTAAAGAGACCTGTTGAAAATATTGCTTTATTTCTTTGAATTTTTCGAAAGATTTGTTTGGCTTACTTTTAATATGAGTTACATTGTGTTGAAGTATGAAAAAGAAGCCATGTTGGTTCATAAGGCTTATTGACTGCTTGCACAAGTCAGAATTAATAGCTCAGTGGGTAAGGTGTTGGTTTACCGATCCGCAACTCCCCTCAATGTCATGCGTTCAAACCCAGCCTCGTAAAAGATTACTTTTAATTTATCTTTTTCAATCTAATATTTTGTCTACATTGTGATATTAAACTGTAAATCTATTTGTTTCTTAATGAGACCTGTTGAAAATATTGCTTTATTTCTTTGAATTTTTTTAAGAATTGTTTGGCCTACTTTTAATATGAGTTACATTGTGTTGAAGTATGGAAAAGAAGCCATATTGGTTCATAAGGCTTATTGACTGCTTGCACAAGTCAGAAATAATAGCTCAGTGGGTAAGGTGTTGGTTTACCGTTTTAGCAGCTCCCCACAAGGTTGTGGGTTCAAACCCAGCCTCGTAAAAGATTAATTCTAATTTATCTTTTTAAATCTAATAGTTTGTCTACATTGTGATATTAAACTGTAAATCTATTTGTTTCTTAAAGAGACCTGTTGAAAATATTGCTTTATTTCTTTGAATTGTTCGAAAGAATTGTTTGGCCTACTTTTAATATGAGTTACATTGTGTTGAAGTATGGAAAAGAAGCCATATTGGTTCATAAGGCTTATTGACTGCTTGCACAAGTCAGAAATAATAGCTCAGTGGGTAGGGTGTTGGTTTACCAATCAGCAGCTCCCCACAAGGTTGTGGGTTCAAGCCCCACCCTTGCAGATGGTTAATTTAATTTATCTTTTTAAATCTAATAGTTTGTCTACATTGTGATATTAAACTGTAAATCTATTTGTTTCCTAAAGAGACCTGTTGAAAATATTGCTTTATTTCTTTGAATTTTTTTAAAGAATTGTTTGGCCTACTTTTAATATCTGTTACATTGTGTTGAAGTATGGAAAAGAAGCCATATTGGTTCATAAGGCTTATTGACTGCTTGCACAAGTCAGAAATAATAGCTCAGTGGTTAAGGTGTTGGTTTTCCGATCAGCAGCTCCCCACAAGGTTGTGGGTTCAAACCCAGCCTTGTAAAAGATTAATTCTAATTTATCTTTTTAAATCTAATAGTTTGTCTACATTGTGATATTAAACTGTAAATCTATTTGTTTCTTAACGAGACCTGTTGGAAATATTGCTTTATTTCTTTGAATTTTTCGAAATAATTGTTTGGCCTACTTTTAATGAGTTACATTGTGTTGAAGTATGGAAAAGAAGCCATATTGGTTCATAAGGCTTATTGACTGCTTGCACTAGTCAGAAATAATAGCTCAGTGGTTAAGGTGTTGGTTTACCAATCAGCAGCTCCCCACAAGGTTGTGGGTTCAAGCCCCACCCTTGCAGACGGTTAATTTTAATTTATCTTTTTAAATAAAATAGTTTGTCTACATTGTGATATTAAACCGTAAATCTATTTGTTACTTAAAGAGACCTGTTAAAAATATTGCTTTATTTCTTTGAATTTTTTAAAAGAATTGTTTGGCCTACTTTTAATATGAGTTACATTGTGTTGAAGTATGGAAAAGAAGCCAAATTGGTTCATAAGGCTTATTGACTGCTTGCACAAGTCAGAAATAATAGCTCAGTGGGTAGGGTGTTGGTTTACCGATCAGCAGCTCCACACAAGGTTGTGGGTTCAAGCCCCACCCTTGCAGACGGTTAATTTTAATTTATCTTTTTAAATAAAATAGTTTGTCTACATTGTGATATTAAACTGTAAATCTATTTGTTTCCTAAAGAGACCTGTTGAAAATATTGCTTTATTTCTTTGAATTTTTTTAAAGAATTGTTTGGCCTACTTTTAATATGAGTTACATTGTGTTGAAGTATGGAAAAGAAGCCATATTGGTTCATAAGGCTTATTGACTGCTTGCACAAGTCAGAAATAATAGCTCAGTGGTTAAGGTGTTGGTTTTCCGATCAGCAGCTCCCCACAAGGTTGTGGGTTCAAACCCAGCCTTGTAAAAGATTAATTCTAATTTATCTTTTTAAATCTAATAGTTTGTCTACATTGTGATATTAAACTGTAAATCTATTTGTTTCTTAACGAGACCTGTTGGAAATATTGCTTTATTTTTTTGAATTTTTCGAAATAATTGTTTGGCCTACTTTTAATGAGTTACATTGTGTTGAAGTATGGAAAAGAAGCCATATTGGTTCATAAGGCTTATTGACTGCTTGCACTAGTCAGAAATAATAGCTCAGTGGTTAAGGTGTTGGTTTACCAATCAGCAGCTCCCCACAAGGTTGTGGGTTCAAGCCCCACCCTTGCAGACGGTTAATTTTAATTTATCTTTTTAAATAAAATAGTTTGTCTACATTGTGATATTAAACTGTAAATCTATTTGTTTCTTAAAGAGACCTGTTGAAAATATTGCTTTATTTCTTTGAATTTTTTGAAATAATTGTTTGGCCTACTTTTATTATGAGTTACATTGTGTTGAAGTATGGAAAAGAAGCCATGTTGGTTCATAAGGCTTATTGACTGCTTGCGCAAGTCAGAAATAATAGCTCAGTAGGTAAGGTGTTGGTTTACCAATCAGCAACTCCCCTCAATGTCGTGGGTTCAAACCCAGCCTTGTAAAATATAAATTTTAATTTATCTTTTTAAATCTAATAGTTTTTCTACATTGTGATATTAAACTGTAAATCTATTTGTTTCTTAAAGAGACCTGTTAAAAATATTGCTTTATTTCTTTGATTTTTTTAAAAGAATTGTTTGGCCTACTTTTGATGAGTTACATTGTGTTGAAGTATGGAAAAGAAGCTATATTGGTTCATAAGGCTTATTGACTGCTTGCACAAGTCAGAGATAATAGCTCAGTGGGTAAGGTGTTGGTTTACCGATCAGCAGCTCCCCACAAGGTTGTGGGTTCAAGCCCCACCCTTGCAGATGGTAAATTTTAATTTATCTTTTTAATTAAAATAGTTTGTCTATATTGTGATATTTACTCTGTAAATCTATTTGTTTCTTAAAGAGACCTGTTAAAAATATTGCTTTATTTCTTTAAATCTTTTGAAATAATTGTTTGGCCTACTTTTAATATGAGTTACATTGTGTTGAAGTATGGAGAAGAAGCCATATTGGTTCATAAGGCTTATTGACTGCTTGCACAAGTCAGAAGTCATAGCTCAGTGTATAAGTTGTTGGTTTACAGATCAGCAATTCACCTTAATGTCATGGGTTCAAACCCAGCCTCGTGAAAGATTAATTTTAATTCATCTTTTTCAATCTAATAGTTTGTCTACATTGTGATATTAAACTGTAAATCTATTTGTTTCTTAATCAGACCTGTTGAAAATTTTGCTTTATTTCTTTGAATTTTTTTAAAGAATTGTTTGGCCTACTTTTAATATGAGTTACATTGGGTTGAAGTATGGAAAAAAAGCCATATTGGTTCATAAGGCTTATTAACTGCTTGCACAAGTCAGAAATAATAGCTCAGTGGGTAAGGTGTTGGTTTACCGATCAGCAGCTCCCAACAAGGTTGTGGTTCAAGCCCCACCCCTGCAGACGGTCAATTTTAATTTATCTTTTTAAATAAAATAGGTTGTCTACATTGTGATATTAAACCATAAATCTACTTGTTTCTTAAAGAGACCTGTTGAAAATATTGCTTTATTTCTTTGAATTTTTCGAAAGATTTGTTTGGCTTACTTTTAATATGAGTTACATTGTGTTGAAGTATGAAAAAGAAGCCATGTTGGTTCATAAGGCTTATTGACTGCTTGCACAAGTCAGAAATAATAGCTCAGTGGGTAAGGTGTTGGTTTACCGATCAGCGACTCCCCTCAATGTCATGGGTTCAAACCAAAGCTCGTAAAAGAGCAATTTTAGTTTATCTTTTTAAATCTAATAGTTTGTCTACATTGTGATATTAAACTGTAAATCTATTTGTTTCCTAAAGAGACCTGTTGAAAATATTGCTTTATTTCTTTGAATTTTTCGAAAGAATTGTTTGGCCTACTTTTAATATGAGTTACATTGTGTTGAAGTATGGAAAAGAAGCCATATTGGTTCATAAGGCTTATTGACTGCTTGCAAAAGTCAGAAATAATAGCTCAGTGGGTTAGGTGTTGGTTTACCGATCAGCAGCTCCCCACAAGGTTGTGGGTTCAAGCCCCACCCTTGCAGACGGTCAATTTTGATTTTTCTTTTTAATTAAAATAGTTTGTCTACATTATGATATTACACTGTAAATCTATTTGTTTCTTAAAGAGACCTGTTGAAAATATTGCTTTATTTCTTTGAATTTTTTGAAAGAATTGTTTGGCCTACTTTTTAATATGAATTACATTGTGTTGAAGTATGGAAAAGAAGCCATATTGGTTCATTAAGCTTATTGACTGCTTGCACAAGTCAGAAAAAATAGCTCAGTGGGTAAGGTGTTGGTTTACCGATCCGCAACTCCCCTCAATGTCATGCGTTCAAACCCAGCCTCGTAAAAGATTACTTTTAATTTATCTTTTTCAATCTAATATTTTGTCTACATTGTGATATTAAACTGTAAATCTATTTGTTTCTTAATGAGACCTGTTGAAAATATTGCTTTATTTCTTTGAATTTTTTTAAGAATTGTTTGGCCTACTTTTAATATGAGTTACATTGTGTTGACGTATGGGAAAGAAGCCATATTGGTTCATAAGGCTTATTGACTGCTTGCACAAGTCAGAAATAATAGCTCAGTGGTTAAGGTGTTGGTTTTCCGATCAGCAGCTCCCCACAAGGTTGTGGGTTCAAACCCAGCCTTGTAAAAGATTAATTCTAATTTATCTTTTTAAATCTAATAGTTTGTCTACATTGTGATATTAAACTGTAAATCTATTTGTTTCTTAACGAGACCTGTTGGAAATATTGCTTTATTTCTTTGAATTTTTCGAAATAATTGTTTGGCCTACTTTTAATGAGTTACATTGTGTTGAAGTATGGAAAAGAAGCCATATTGGTTCATAAGGCTTATTGACTGCTTGCACTAGTCAGAAATAATAGCTCAGTGGTTAAGGTGTTGGTTTACCAATCAGCAGCTCCCCACAAGGTTGTGGGTTCAAGCCCCACCCTTGCAGACGGTTAATTTTAATTTATCTTTTTAAATAAAATAGTTTGTCTACATTGTGATATTAAACCGTAAATCTATTTGTTACTTAAAGAGACCTGTTAAAAATATTGCTTTATTTCTTTGAATTTTTTAAAAGAATTGTTTGGCCTACTTTTAATATGAGTTACATTGTGTTGAAGTATGGAAAAGAAGCCAAATTGGTTCATAAGGCTTATTGACTGCTTGCACAAGTCAGAAATAATAGCTCAGTGGGTAGGGTGTTGGTTTACCGATCAGCAGCTCCACACAAGGTTGTGGGTTCAAGCCCCACCCTTGCAGACGGTTAATTTTAATTTATCTTTTTAAATAAAATAGTTTGTCTACATTGTGATATTAAACTGTAAATCTATTTGTTTCCTAAAGAGACCTGTTGAAAATATTGCTTTATTTCTTTGAATTTTTTTAAAGAATTGTTTGGCCTACTTTTAATATGAGTTACATTGTGTTGAAGTATGGAAAAGAAGCCATATTGGTTCATAAGGCTTATTGACTGCTTGCACAAGTCAGAAATAATAGCTCAGTGGTTAAGGTGTTGGTTTTCCGATCAGCAGCTCCCCACAAGGTTGTGGGTTCAAACCCAGCCTTGTAAAAGATTAATTCTAATTTATCTTTTTAAATCTAATAGTTTGTCTACATTGTGATATTAAACTGTAAATCTATTTGTTTCTTAACGAGACCTGTTGGAAATATTGCTTTATTTTTTTGAATTTTTCGAAATAATTGTTTGGCCTACTTTTAATGAGTTACATTGTGTTGAAGTATGGAAATGAAGCCATATTGGTTCATAAGGCTTATTGACTGCTTGCACTAGTCAGAAATAATAGCTCAGTGGTTAAGGTGTTGGTTTACCAATCAGCAGCTCCCCACAAGGTTGTGGGTTCAAGCCCCACCCTTGCAGACGGTTAATTTTAATTTATCTTTTTAAATAAAATAGTTTGTCTACATTGTGATATTAAACTGTAAATCTATTTGTTTCTTAAAGAGACCTGTTGAAAATATTGCTTTATTTCTTTGAATTTTTTGAAATAATTGTTTGGCCTACTTTTATTATGAGTTACATTGTGTTGAAGTATGGAAAAGAAGCCATGTTGGTTCATAAGGCTTATTGACTGCTTGCACAAGTCAGAAATAATAGCTCAGTAGGTAAGGTGTTGGTTTACCAATCAGCAACTCCCCTCAATGTCGTGGGTTCAAACCCAGCCTTGTAAAATATAAATTTTAATTTATCTTTTTAAATCTAATAGTTTGTCTACATTGTGATATTAAACTGTAAATCTATTTGTTTCTTAAAGAGACCTGTTAAAAATATTGCTTTATTTCTTTGATTTTTTTAAAAGAATTGTTTGGCCTACTTTTGATGAGTTACATTGTGTTGAAGTATGGAAAAGAAGCTATATTGGTTCATAAGGCTTATTGACTGCTTGCACAAGTCAGAAATAATAGCTCAGTGGGTAAGGTGTTGGTTTACCGATCAGCAGCTCCCCACAAGGTTGTGGGTTCAAGCCCCACCCTTGCAGATGGTAAATTTTAATTTATCTTTTTAATTAAAATAGTTTGTCTATATTGTGATATTTACTCTTTAAATCTATTTGTTTCTTAAAGAGACCTGTTAAAAATATTGCTTTATTTCTTTAAATCTTTTGAAATAATTGTTTGGCCTACTTTTAATATGAGTTACATTGTGTTGAAGTATGGAAAAGAAGCCATATTGGTTCATAAGGCTTATTGACTGCTTGCACAAGTCAGAAGTCATAGCTCAGTGTATAAGTTGTTGGTTTACAGATCAGCAATTCACCTTAATGTCATGGGTTCAAACTCAGCCTCGTGAAAGATTAATTTTAATTCATCTTTTTCAATCTAATAGTTTGTCTACATTGTGATATTAAACTGTAAATCTATTTGTTTCTTAATCAGACCTGTTGAAAATTTTGCTTTATTTCTTTGAATTTTTTTAAAGAATTGTTTGGCCTACTTTTAATATGAGTTACATTGGGTTGAAGTATGGAAAAAAAGCCATATTGGTTCATAAGGCTTATTAACTGCTTGCACAAGTCAGAAATAATAGCTCAGTGGGTAAGGTGTTGGTTTACCGATCAGCAGCTGCCAACAAGGTTGTGGTTCAAGCCCCACCCCTGCAGACGGTCAATTTTAATTTATCTTTTTAAATAAAATAGGTTGTCTACATTGTGATATTAAACCATAAATCTACTTGTTTCTTAAAGAGACCTGTTGAAAATATTGCTTTATTTCTTTGAATTTTTCGAAAGAATTGTTTGGCTTACTTTTAATATGAGTTACATTGTGTTGAAGTATGAAAAAGAAGCCATGTTGGTTCATAAGGCTTATTGACTGCTTGCACAAGTCAGAAATAATAGCTCAGTGGGTAAGGTGTTGGTTTACCGATCAGCGACTCCCCTCAATGTCATGGGTTCAAACCAAAGCTCGTAAAAGAGCAATTTTAGTTTATCTTTTTAAATCTAATAGTTTGTCTACATTGTGATATTAAACTGTAAATCTATTTGTTTCCTAAAGAGACCTGTTGAAAATATTGCTTTATTTCTTTGAATTTTTCGAAAGAATTGTTTGGCCTACTTTTAATATGAGTTACATTGTGTTGAAGTATGGAAAAGAAGCCATATTGGTTCATAAGGCTTATTGACTGCTTGCACAAGTCAGAAATAATAGCTCAGTGGGTTAGGTGTTGGTTTACCGATCAGCAGCTCCCCACAAGGTTGTGGGTTCAAGCCCCACCCTTGCAGACGGTCAATTTTGATTTTTCTTTTTAATTAAAATAGTTTGTCTACATTATGATATTACACTGTAAATCTATTTGTTTCTTAAAGAGACCTGTTGAAAATATTGCTTTATTTCTTTGAATTTTTTGAAAGAATTGTTTGGCCTACTTTTTAATATGAATTACATTGTGTTGAAGTATGGAAAAGAAGCCATATTGGTTCATTAAGCTTATTGACTGCTTGCACAAGTCAGAAAAAATAGCTCAGTGGGTAAGGTGTTGGTTTACCGATCCGCAACTCCCCTCAATGTCATGCGTTCAAACCCAGCCTCGTAAAAGATTACTTTTAATTTATCTTTTTCAATCTAATATTTTGTCTACATTGTGATATTAAACTGTAAATCTATTTGTTTCTTAATGAGACCTGTTGAAAATATTGCTTTATTTCTTTGAATTTTTTTAAGAATTGTTTGGCCTACTTTTAATATGAGTTACATTGTGTTGAAGTATGGAAAAGAAGCCATATTGGTTCATAAGGCTTATTGACTGCTTGCAGAAGTCAGAAATAATAGCTCAGTGGGTAAGGTGTTGGTTTACCGTTTTAGCAGCTCCCCACAAGGTTGTGGGTTCAAACCCAGCCTCGTAAAAGAGTAATTCTAATTTATCTTTTTAAATCTAATAGTTTGTCTACATTGTGATATTAAACTGTAAATCTATTTGTTTCTTAAAGAGACCTGTTGAAAATATTGCTTTATTTCTTTGAATTGTTCGAAAGAATTGTTTGGCCTACTTTTAATATGAGTTACATTGTGTTGAAGTATGGAAAAGAAGCCATATTGGTTCATAAGGCTTATTGACTGCTTGCACAAGTCAGAAATAATAGCTCAGTGGGTAGGGTGTTGGTTTACCAATCAGCAGCTCCCCACAAGGTTGTGGGTTCAAGCCCCACCCTTGCAGATGGTTAATTTAATTTATCTTTTTAAATCTAATAGTTTGTCTACATTGTGATATTAAACTGTAAATCTATTTGTTTCCTAAAGAGACCTGTTGAAAATATTGCTTTATTTCTTTGAATTTTTTTAAAGAATTGTTTGGCCTACTTTTAATATCTGTTACATTGTGTTGAAGTATGGAAAAGAAGCCATATTGGTTCATAAGGCTTTTTGACTGCTTGCACAAGTCAGAAATAATAGCTCAGTGGTTAAGGTGTTGGTTTTCCGATCAGCAGCTCCCCACAAGGTTGTGGGTTCAAACCCAGCCTTGTAAAAGATTAATTCTAATTTATCTTTTTAAATCTAATAGTTTGTCTACATTGTGATATTAAACTGTAAATCTATTTGTTTCTTAACGAGACCTGTTGGAAATATTGCTTTATTTCTTTGAATTTTTCGAAATAATTGTTTGGCCTACTTTTAATGAGTTACATTGTGTTGAAGTATGGAAAAGAAGCCATATTGGTTCATAAGGCTTATTGACTGCTTGCACTAGTCAGAAATAATAGCTCAGTGGTTAAGGTGTTGGTTTACCAATCAGCAGCTCCCCACAAGGTTGTGGGTTCAAGCCCCACTCTTGCAAACGGTTAATTTTAATTTATCTTTTTAAATAAAATAGTTTGTCTACATTGTGATATTAAACCGTAAATCTATTTGTTACTTAAAGAGACCTGTTAAAAATATTGCTTTATTTCTTTGAATTTTTTAAAAGAATTGTTTGGCCTACTTTTAATATGAGTTACATTGTGTTGAAGTATGGAAAAGAAGCCAAATTGGTTCATAAGGCTTATTGACTGCTTGCACAAGTCAGAAATAATAGCTCAGTGGGTAAGGTGTTGGTTTTCCGATCAGCAGCTCCCCACAAGGTTGTGGGTTCAAGCCCCACCCTTGCAGACGGTCAATTTTAATTTATCTTTTTAAATAAAATAGTTTGTCCACATTGTGATATTAAACTGTAAATCTATTTGTTTCTTAAAGAGACCTGTTGAAAATATTGCTTTATTTCTTTGAATTTTTCGAAAGAATTGTTTGGCCTACTTTTAATATGAGTTACATTGTGTTGAAGTATGGAAAAGAAGCCATATTGGTTCATAAGGCTTATTGACTGCTTGCACAAGTCAGAAATAATAGCTCAGTGGGTAAGGTGTTGGTTTTCCGATCAGCAGCTCCCCACAAGGTTGTGGGTTCACGCCCCACCCTTGCAGACGGTTAATTTTAATGTATCTTTTTAAATAAAATAGTTTGTCTACATTGTGATATTAAACTGTAAATCTATTTGTTTCTTAAAGAGACCTGTTGAAAATATTGCTTTATTTCTTTGAATTTTTCGAAAGAATTGTTTGGCCTACTTTTAATATGAGTTACATTGTGTTGAAGTATGGAAAAGAAGCCATGTTGGTTCATAAGGCTTATTGACTGCTTGCACAAGTCAGAAGTCATAGCTCAGTGTATAAGTTGTTGGTTTACCGATCAGCAACTCCCCTCAATGTCATGGGTTCAAACCCAGCCTCGTAAAAGATTAATTTTAATTTATCTTTTTCAATCTAATAGTTTGTCTACATTGTGATATTAAACTGTAAATCTATTTGTTTCTTAATGAGACCTGTTGAAAATATTGCTTTATTTCTTTGAATTTTTTTAAAGAATTGTTTGGCCTACTTTTAATATGAGTTACATTGTGTTGAAGTATGGAAAAGAAGCCATATTGGTTCATAAGGCTTATTGACTGCTTGCACAAGTCAGAAATAATAGCTCAGTGGGTAAGGTGTTGGTTTACCGTTTAGCAGCTCCCCACAACGTTGTGGGTTCAAACCCAGCCTCGTAAAAGATTAATTCTAATTTATCTTTTTAAATCTAATAGTTTGTCTACATTGTGATATTAAACTGTAAATCTATTTGTTTCTTAACGAGACCTGTTGAAAATATTGCTTTATTTCTTTGAATTTTTCGAAATAATTGTTTGGCCTACTTTTAATGAGTTACATTGTGTTGAAGTATGGAAAAGAAGCCATATTGGTTCATAAGGCTTATTGACTGCTTGCACTAGTCAGAAATAATAGCTCAGTGGTTAAGGTGTTGGTTTACCGATCAGCAGCTCCCCACAAGGTTGTGGGTTCAAGCCCCACCCTTGCAGACGGTTAATTTTAATTTATCTTTTTAAATAAAATAGTTTGTCTACATTGTGATATTAAACTGTAAATCTATTTGTTACTTAAAGAGACCTGTTAAAAATATTGCTTTATTTCTTTGAATTTTTTAAAAGAATTGTTTGGCCTACTTTTAATATGAGTTACATTGTGTTGAAGTATGGAAAAGAAGCCATATTGGTTCATAAGGCTTATTGACTGCTTGCACAAGTCAGAAATAATAGCTCAGTGGGTAAGGTGTTGGTTTTCCGATCAGCAGCTCCCCACAAGGTTGTGGGTTCAAGCCCCACCCTTGCAGACGGTCAATTTTAATTTATCTTTTTAAATAAAATAGTTTGTCTACATTGTGATATTAAACTGTAAATCTATTTGTTTCTTAAAGAGACCTGTTGAAAATATTGCTTTATTTCTTTGAATTTTTAGAAAGAATTGTTTGGCCTACTTTTAATATGAGTTACATTGTGTTGAAGTATGGAAAAGAAGCCATATTGGTTCATAAGGCTTATTGACTGCTTGCACAAGTCAGAAATAATAGCTCAGTGGGTAAGGTGTTGGTTTTCCGATCAGCAGCTCCCCACAAGGTTGTGGGTTCACGCCCCACCCTTGCAGACGGATAATTTTAATGTATCTTTTTAAATAAAATAGTTTGTCTACATTGTGATATTAAACTGTAAATCTATTTGTTTCTTAAAGAGACCTGTTGAAAATATTGCTTTATTTCTTTGAATTTTTCGAAAGAATTGTTTGGCCTACTTTTAATATGAGTTACATTGTGTTGAAGTATGGAAAAGAAGCCATGTTGGTTCATAAGGCTTATTGACTGCTTGCACAAGTCAGAAGTCATAGCTCAGTGTATAAGTTGTTGGTTTACCGATCAGCAACTCCCCTCAATGTCATGGGTTCAAACCCAGCCTCGTAAAAGATTAATTTTAATTTATCTTTTTCAATCTAATAGTTTGTCTACATTGTGATATTAAACTGTAAATCTATTTGTTTCTTAATGAGACCTGTTGAAAATATTGCTTTATTTCTTTGAATTTTTTTAAAGAATTGTTTGGCCTACTTTTAATATGAGTTACATTGTGTTGAAGTATGGAAAAGAAGCCATATTGGTTCATAAGGCTTATTGACTGCTTGCACTAGTCAGAAATAATAGCTCAGTCGTTAAGGTGTTGGTTTACCGATCAGCAGCTCCCCACAAGTTTGTGGGTTCAAGCCCCACCCTTGCAGACGGTTAATTTTAATTTATCTTTTTAAATAAAATAGTTTGTCTACATTGTAATATTATACTGTAAATCTATTTGTTTCTTAAAGAGACCTGTTAAAAATATTGCTTTATTTCTATGAATTTTTTAAAAGAATTGTTTGGCCTACTTTTAATATGAGTTACATTGTGTTGAAGTATGGAAAAGAAGCCATATTGGTTCATAAGGCTTATTGACTGCTTGCACAAGTCAGAAATAATAGCTCAGTGGGTAAGGTGTTGGTTTTCCGATCAGCAGCTCCCCACAAGGTTGTGGGTTCAAGCCCCACCCTTGCAGACGGTCAATTTTATTTATCTTTTTAAATAAAATAGTTTGTCTACATTGTGATATTAAACTGTAAATCTATTTGTTTCTTAACGAGACCTGTTGAAAATATTGCTTTATTTCTTTGAATTTTTTGAAAGAATTGTTTGGCCTACATTTAATGAGTTACATTGTGTTGAAGTATGGAAAAGAAGCCATATTGGTTCATAAGGCTTATTGACTGCTTACACAAGTCAGAAATAATAGATTAGTGGGTAAGGTGTTGGTTTACCGATCAGCAGCTCCCCACAAGGTTGTGGGTTGAATCCCCAACCTTGCAAACAGTAAATTTTAATTTATCTTTTTGAATCTAATAGTTTGTCTACATTCTGATATTAAACCAAAAATCTACTTGTTTTTTAAAGAGACCTGTTGAAAATATTGCTTTATTTCTTTGAATTTTTTGAAGTAATTGTTTGGCCTACTTTTAATGAGTTACATTGTGTTGAAGTATGGAAAAGAAGCCAAATTGGTTCATAAGGCTTATTGACTGCTTGCACAAGTCAGAAATAATAGCTCAGTGAGTAAGGTGTTGGTTTACCTATCAGCAGCTCCCCACAAGGGTGTGGGTTCAAGCCCCAACCTTGCAGGCGGTCAATTTTAATTTATCTTTTTGAATAAAATAGTTTGTCTACATTGTGATATTAAACTGTAAATCTATTTGTTTCTTAAAGAGACCTGTTGAAAATATTGCTTTATTTCTTTGAATTTTTTGAAAGAATTGTTTGGCCTACTTTTATTATGAGTTACATTGTGTTGAAGTATGGAAAAGAAGCCATGTTGGTTCATAAGGCTTATTGACTGCTTGCACAAGGCAGAAATAATAGCTCAGTGGGTAAGGTGTTGGTTAACCAATCAGCAACTCCCCTCAATGTTGTGGGTTCAAACCCAGCCTCGTAAAATTTTAATTTTAATTTATGTTTTTAAATCTAATAGTTTGCCTACTTTGTGATATTAAACTGTAAATCTATTTGTTTCTTAAAGAGACCTGTTAAAAATATTGCTTTATTTCTTTGAATTTTTTGAAAGAATTGTTTGGCCTACTTTTAATATGAGTTACATTGTGTTGAAGTATGGAAAAGAAGCTATATTGGTTCATAAGGCTTATTGACTGCTTGCACAGGTCAGAAATAATAGCTCAGTGGGTAAGGTGTTGGTTTACCGATCAGCAGCTCCCCACAAGGTTGTGGGTTCAAGCCCCACCCTTGCAAACATTCCATTTTAATTTATCTTTTTAAATCTAATAGTTTGTCTACATTGTGATATTAAACCATAAATCTACTTGTTTCTTAAAAAGACCTGTTGAAAATATTGCTTTATTTCTTTGAATTTTTCGAAATAATTGTTTGGCCTACTTTTAATGAGTTACATTGTGTTGAAGTATTGAAAAGAAGCCGTATTGGTTCATAAGGCTTATTGACTGCTTGCACAAGTCAGAAATAATAGCTCAGTGGGTAAGGTGTTGGTTTACCGATCAGCAGCTCCCCTCAATGTCATGGGTTCAAACTCAGCCTTGTAAAAAATAAATTTTTATTCATCTTTTTAAATCTAATAGTTTGTCTACATTGTGATATTAAACTGTAAATCTATTTGTTTCTTAAAGAGACCTGTTGAGAATATTGCTTGATTTCTTTGAATTTTTCGAAAGAATTGTTTGGCCTACTTTTAATATGAGTTACATTGTGTTGAAGTATGGAAAAGAAGCCTTATTGGTTCATAAGGCTTATTGACTGCTTGCACAATTCAGAAGTAATAGCTCAGTGGGTAAGGTGTTGGTTTACCGATCAGCAGCTCCCCACAAGGTTGGGGGTCCAAGCAACACCCTTTCAAACAGTCCATTTTAATTTATCTTTTGGAATCTAATAGTTTGTCTACATTGTGATATTAAACCATAAATCTACTTGTTTCTTAAAAAGACCTGTTGAAAATATTGCTTTATTTTTTTGAATTTTTCGAAAGAATTGTTTGGCCTACTTTTAATATGAGTTACATTGTGTTGAAGTATGGGAAAGAAGCCATATTGGTTCATAAGGCTTATTGACTGCTTGCACAAGTCAGAAGTCATAGCTCAGTGTATAACTTGTTGGTTTATCGATCAGCAACTCCCCTCAATGTCATGGGTTCAAACCCAGCCTCGTAAAAGATTAATTTTAATTTACCTTTTTCAAACTAATAGTTTGTCTACATTGTGATATTAAACTGTAAATCTATTTGTTTCTTAATGAGACCTGTTGAAAATATTGCTTTATTTCTTTGAATTTTTTGAAAGAATTGTTTGGCCTACTTTTAAGATGAGTTACATTGGGTTGAAGTATGGAAAAGAAGCCATATTGGTTCATAAGGCTTATTGACTGCTTGCACAAGTCAGAAATAATAGCTCAGTGGGTAAGGTGTTGGTTTACCGATCAGCAGCTCCTCACAAGGTTGTGGGTTCAAACCCAGCCTCGTAAAAGATTAATTCTAATTTATCTTTTTAAATCTAATAGTTTGTCTACATTGTGATATTAAACCATAAATCTACTTGTTTCTTAAAGAGACCTGTTGAAAATATTGCTTTATTTCTTAGAATTTTTTGAAAGAATTGTTTGACCTACTTTTAATATGAGTTACATTGTGTTGAAGTATGGAAATGAAGCCATGTTGGTTCATAAGGCTTATTGACTGCTTGCACAAGTCAGAAATAATAGCTCAGTGGGTAAGGTGTTGGTTTACCGATCAGCGACTCCCCTCAATGTCATGGGTTCAAGCCCAGCCTCGTAAAAGATCAATTTTAATTTATCTTTTTAAATCTAATAGTTTGTCTACATTGTGATATTAAACTGTAAATCTATTTGTTTGCTAAAGAGACCTGTTGAAAATATTGCTTTATTTCTTTGAATTTTTTGAAAGAATTGTTTGGCTTACTTTTAATATGAGTTACATTGTTTTGAAGTATGGGAAAGAAGCCATATTTGTTTATAAGGCTTATTGACTGCTTGCACAAGACAGAAATAATAGCTCAGTGGGTAAGGTGTTGTTTTACCGATCAGCAACTCCCCTCAATGTCGTGGGTTCAAACCCAGCCTCGTAAAATATAAAAATTTTTTTATCTTTTTAAATCTAATAGTTTGTCTACATTGTGATATTAAACTGTAAATCTATTTGTTTCTTAAAGAGACCTGGTAAAAATATTGCTTTATTTCTTTGAATTTTTTAAAAGAATTGTTTGGCCTACTTTTAATATGAGTTACATTGTGTTGAAGTATGGAAAAGAAACCATATTGGTTCAAAAGGCTTATTGACTGCTTGCACAAGTCAGAAGTCATAGCTCATTGGGTAAGGTGTTGGTTTACCGATCAGCAGCTCCCCACAAGGATGTGGGTTCAAGCCCCACCCTTGCAGATGGTCAATTTTGATTTATCTTTTTAATTAAAATAGTTTGTCTACATTGTGATATTACACTGTAAATCTATTTGTTTCTTAAAGAGACCTGTTGAAAATATTGCTTTATTTCTTTGAATTTTTTGAAAGAATTGTTTGGCCTACTTTTAATGAGTTACATTGTGTTGAAGTATGGAAAAGAAGCCATGTTGGTTCATAAGGCTTATTGACTGCTTGCACAAGTCAGAAATAATAGCTCAGTGGCTAAGGTGTTGGTTTACTTATCAGCAACTCCCCTCAATGTCATGGGTTCAAACCCAGCCTCGTAGAAGATCAATTTTAATTTAACTTTTTAAATCTAATAGTTTGTCTACATTGCGATATTAAACTGTAAATCTATTTGTTTCCTAAAGAGACCTGTTGAAAATATTGCTTTATTTCTTTGAATTTTTTGAAAGAATTGTTTGGCTTACTTTTAATATGAGTTACATTGTGTTGAAGTATGGAAAAGAAGCCATATTGGTTCATAAGGCTTATTGACTGCTTGCACAAATCAGAAGTAATAGCTCAGTGAGTAAGGTTTTGGTTTACCGATTAGCAGCTCCCCACAAGGTTGGGGGTTTAAGCCCCACCCTTGCAAACAATCACTTTTAATTTATCTTTTTGAATCTAATAGTTTGTCAACATTGTGATAATAAACCATAAATCTACTTGTTTCTTAACGAGACCTGTTGAAAATATTGCTTTATTTCTTTGAATTTTTCGAAATAATTGTTTGGCCTACTTTTAATGAGTTACATTGTGTTGAAGTGTGGAAAAGAAGCCATATTGGTTTATAAGGCTTATTGACTGCTTGCATAAGTCAGAATTAATAGCTCAATGGCTAAGGTGTTGGTTTACCGATCAGCAGCTCCCCACAAGGTTGTGGGTTCAAGCCCCACCCTTGCAGATGGTCAATTTTAATTTATTTTTTTAAATAAAATAGTTTGTCTACATTGTGATATTAAACTGTAAATAAATTTGTGTCCTAGAGAGACCTGTTGAAAATATTGCTTTATTTTTTTGAATTTTTCGAAAGAATTGTTTGGCCTACTTTTAATATGAGTTACATTGTGTTGAAGTATGGAAAAGAAGCCATGTTGGTTCATAAGGCTTATTGACTGCTTGCACAAGTCAGAAATAAAAGCTCAGTGGGTAAGGTGTTGGTTTACCGATCAGCAACTCCCCTCAATTGTCATGGGTTCAAACCCAGCCTCGTAAAAGATAATTTTAATTTATCTTTTTAAATCTAACAGTTTGTCTACATTGTGATATTAAACTGTAAATCTATTTGTTTCCTAAAGAGACCTGTTGAAAATATTGCTTTATTTCTTTGAATTTTTTGAAAGAATTGTTTGGCCTACTTTTAATATGAGTTACATTGTGTTGAAGTATGGGAAAGAAGCCATTTTGGTTCATAAGGCTTATTGACTGCTTGCACAAGACAGAAATAATAGCTCAGTGGCTAAGGTGTTGGTTTACCGATCAGCAACTCCCCATAATGTCGTGGGTTTAAACCCAGCCTCGTAAAAGATTAATTTTAATTTATCTTTTTAAATCTAATAGTTTGTCTACATTGTGATATTAAACTGTAAATCTATTTGTTTCTTAAAGAGACCTTTTGAAAATATTGCTTTATTTCTTTGAATTTTTTGAAAGAATTGTTTGGCCTACTTTTAATATCAGTTACATTGGGTTGAAGTATGGAAAAGAAGCCAAATTGGTTTATAAGGCTTATTGACTGCTTGTACAAGTCAGAAATAATAGCTCAGTGGGTAAGGTGTTGGTTTACCGATCAGCAGCTCCCCACAAGGTTGTGGGTTCAAGCCCCACCCTTGCAGACGGTCAATTTTGATTTTTCTTTTTAATTAAAATAGTTTGTCTACATTATGATATTACACTGTAAATCTATTTGTTTCTTAAAGAGACCTGTTGAAAATATTGCTTTATTTCTTTGAATTTTTTGAAAGAATTGTTTGGCCTACATTTAATATGAGTTACATTGTGTTGAAGTATGGGAAAGAAGCCATTTTGGTTCATAAGGCTTATTGACTGCTTGCACAAGACAGAAATAATAGCTCAGTGGGTAAGGTGTTGGTTTACCGTTCAGCAACTCCCCATAATGTCGTGAGTTTAAACCCAGCCTCGTAAAAGATTAATTTTAATTTATCTTTTTAAATCTAATAGTTTGTCTACATTGTGATATTAAACTGTAAATCTATTTGTTTCTTAAAGAGACCTGTTGAAAATATTGCTTTATTTCTTTGAATTTTTTGAAAGAATTGTTTGGCCTACTTTTAATATCAGTTACATTGGGTTGAAGTATGGAAAAGAAGCCAAATTGGTTTATAAGGCTTATTGACTGCTTGTACAAGTCAGAAATAATAGCTCAGTGGGTGAGGTGTTGGTTTACCGATCAGCAGCTCCCCACAAGGTTGTGGGTTCAAGCCCCACCCTTGCAGACGGTCAATTTTGATTTTTCTTTTTAATTAAAATAGTTTGTCTACATTATGATATTACACTGTAAATCTATTTGTTTCTTAAAGAGACCTGTTGAAAATATTGCTATATTTCTTTGAATTTTTTGAAAGAATTGTTTGGCCTACTTTTAATATGAGTTACATTGTGTTGAAGTATGGAAAAGAAGCCATATTGGTTCATTAAGCTTATTGACTGCTTGCACAAGTCAGAAATAATAGCTCAGTGGGTAAGGTGTTGGTTTACCGATCCGCAACTCCCCTCAATGTCATGGGTTCAAACCCAGCCTCGTAAAAGGTTACTTTTAATTTATCTTTTTCAATATAATAGTTTGTCTACATTGTGATATTAAACCATAAATCTACTTGTTTCTTAAAGAGACCTGTTAAAAATATTGCTTGATTTCTTTGAATTTTCAAAAGAATTGTTTGGCCTACTTTTAATATGAGTTACATTGTGTTGAAGTATGGAAAAGAAGCCATATTGGTTCATAAGGCTTATTGACTGCTTGCACAAATCAGAAGTAATCGCTCAGTGGGTAAGGTGTTGGTTTACAGATTAGCAGCTCCCCACAAGGATGGGGGTTTAAGCCCCACCCTTGCAAACAATCACTTTTAATTTATCTTTTTGAATCTAATAGTTTGTCTACATTGTGATAATAAACCATAAATCTACTTGTTTCTTAAAGAGACCTGTTGAAAATATTGCTTTATTTCTTTGAATTTTTTGAAAGAATTGTTTGGCCTACTTTTAATATGAGTTACATTGGGTTGAAGTATGAAAAAGAAGCCATATTGGTTCATAAGGCTTATTGACTGCTTGCACAAGACAGAAATAATAGCTCAGTGGGTAAGTTGTTGGATTACCGATCAGCAGCTCCCCACAAGGTTGTGGGTTCAAGCCCCACCCCTGCAGACGGTCAATTTTAATTTATCTTTTCAAATAAAATAGTTTGTCTACATTGTGATATTAAACTGTAGATCTATTTGTATCTTAAAGAGACCTGTTGAAAATATTGCTTTATTTCTTAGAATTTTTCGAAAGAATTGTTTGGCCTACTTTTAATATGAGTTACATTGTGTTGAAGTATGGGAAAGAAGCCATATTGGTTTATAAGGCTTATTGACTGCTTGCACAAATCAGAAATAATAGCTCAGTGGGTAAGGTGTTGGTTTACCGATTAGCAACTCCCCTCAATGTCGTGGGTTCAAACCCAGCCTCGTAAAATATAAATTTTAATTTATCTTTTTAAATCTAATAGTTTGTCTACATTGTGATATTAAACTGTAAATCTATTTGTTTCTTAAAGAGACCTGGTAAAAATATTGCTTTATTTCTTTGAATTTTTTAAAAGAATTGTTTGGCCTACTTTTAATATGAGTTAAATTGTGTTGAAGTATGGAAAAGAAGCCATATTGGTTCATAAGGCTTATTGACTGCTTGCACAAGTCAGAAATAATAGCTCAGTGGGTAAGGTGTTGGTTTACCGATCAACAGCTCCCCACAAGGTTTTGGGTTCAAGCCCCACCCTTGCAAACAGTACATTTTAATTTATCTTTTAGAATCTAATAGTTTGTCTACATTGTGATATTAAACCATAAATCTACTTGTTTCTTAAAGAGACCTGTTGAAAATATTGCTTTATTTCTTAGAATTTTTCGAAAAAATTGTTTGGCCTACTTTTAATATGAGTTACATTGTGTTGAAGTATGGAAATGAAGCCATGTTGGTTCAGAAGGCTTATTGACTGCTTGCACAAGTCAGAAATAATAGCTCAGTGGGTAAGGTGTTGGATTTACCGATCAGCAACTCCTCTCAATGTCATGGGTTCAAACCCAGCCTCGTAAAAGATTACTTTTAATTTATCTTTTTGAATCTAATAGTTTGTCTACATTGTGATATTAAACCATAAATCTACTTGTTTCTTAAAGAGACCTGTTGAAAATATTGCTTTATTTCTTAGAATTTTTTGAAAGAATTGTTTGACCTACTTTTAATATGAGTTACATTGTGTTGAAGTATGGAAATGAAGCCATGTTGGTTCATAAGGCTTATTGACTGCTTGCACAAGTCAGAAATAATAGCTCAGTGGGTAAGGTGTTGGTTTACCTATCAGCAACTCCCCTCAATGTCATGGGTTCAAACCCAGCCTCGTAAAAGATCAATTTTAATTTATCCTTTTAATCTAATAGTTTGTCTACATTGTGATATTAAACTGTAAATCTATTTGTTTCCTAAAGAGACCTGTTGAAAATATTGCTTTATTTCTTTAAATTTTTTGAAAGAATTGTTTGGCTTACTTTTAATATGAGTTACATTGTGTTGAAGTATGGGAAAGAAGCCATATTGGTTTATAAGGCTTATTGACTGCTTGCACAAGACAGAAATAATAGCTGTGGGTAAGGTGTTGGTTTACCGATCAGCAACTCCCTCAATGTCGTGGGTTCAAACCCAGCCTCGTAAAATATAAATTTTAATTTATCTTTTTAAATCTAATAGTTTGTCTACATTGTGATATTAAACTGTAAATCTATTTGTTTCTTAAAGAGACCTGGTAAAAATATTGCTTTATTTCTTTGAATTTTTTAAAAGAATTGTTTGGCCTACATTTAATATGAGTTACATTGTGTTGAAGTATGGGAAAGAAGCCATATTGGTTCATAAGTCTTATTGACTGCTTGCACAAGTCAGAAATAATAGCTCAGTGGGTAAGGTGTTGGTTTACCGATCAGCGACTCCCCTCAATGTCATGGGTTCAAACCCAGCCTCGTAAAAGATCAATTTTAATTTATCTTTTTAAATCTAATAGTTTGTCTACATTGTGATATTAAACTGTAAATCTATTTGTTTCTTAAAGAGACCTGGTAAAAATATTGCTTTATTTCTTTGAATTTTTTAAAAGAATTGTTTGGCCTACTTTTAATATGAGTTACATTGTGTTGAAGTATGGAAAAGAAGCCATATTGGTTCATAAGTCTTATTGACTGCTTGCACAAGTCAGAAATAATAGCTCAGTGGGTAAGGTGTTGGTTTACCGATCAGCGACTCCCCTCAATGTCATGGGTTCAAACCCAGCCTCGTAAAAGATCAATTTTAATTTATCTTTTTAAATCTAATAGTTTGTCTACATTGTGATATTAAACTGTAAATCTATTTGTTTCCTAAAGAGACCTGTTGGAAATATTGCTTTATTTCTTTGAATTATTTGAAAGAATTGTTTGGCTTACTTTTAATATGAGTTACACTGTGTTGAAGTATGTGAAAGAAGCCATATTGGTTCATAAGGCTTATTGACTGCTTGCCCAAGTCAGAAATAATAGCTCAGTGGGTAATGTGTTGGTTTACCGATCAGCAACTCCCCTCAATGTCATGGGTTCAAACCCAGCCTCGTAAAAGATCAATTTTAATTTATCTTTTTAATTCTAATAGTTTGTCTACATTGTGATATTAAACTGTAAATCAATTTGTTTCCTAAAGATACCTGTTGAAAATATTGCTTTATTTCTTTGAATTTTTTGAAAGAATTGTTTGGCTTACTTTTAATATGAGTTACATTGTGTTGAAGTATGGGAAAGAAGCCATATTGGTTTATAAGGCTTATTGACTGCTTGCATGAGACAGAAATAATAGCTCAGTGGGTAAGGTGTTGGTTTACCGATCAGCAACTCCCTCAATGTCGTGGGTTCAAACCCAGCCTCGTAAAATATAAATTTTAATTTATCTTTTTAAATCTAATAGTTTGTCTACATTGTGATATTAAACTGTAAATCTATTTGTTTCTTAAAGAGACCTGGTAAAAATATTGCTTTATTTCTTTGAATTTTTTAAAAGAATTGTTTGGCCTACATTTAATATGAGTTACATTGTGTTGAAGTATGGGAAAGAAGCCATATTGGTTCATAAGGCTTATTGACTGCTTGCACAAGTCAGAAATAATAGCTCAGTGGGTAAGGTGTTGGTTTACCGATCAGCGACTCCCCTCAATGTCGTGGGTTCAAACCCAGCCTCGTAAAAGATTAATTTTAATTTATCTTTTTAAATCTAATAGTTTGTCTACATTGTGATATTAAACTGTAAATCTATTTGTTTCTTAAAGAGACCTGGTAAAAATATTGCTTTATTTCTTTGAATTTTTTAAAAGAATTGTTTGGCCTACTTTTAATATGAGTTACATTGTGTTGAAGTATGGAAAAGAAGCCATATTGGTTCATAAGTCTTATTGACTGTTGCACAAGTCAGAAATAATAGCTCAGTGGGTAAGGTGTTGGTTTACCGATCAGCGACTCCCCTCAATGTCATGGGTTCAAACCCAGCCTCGTAAAAGATCAATTTTAATTTATCTTTTTAAATCTAATAGTTTGTCTACATTGTGATATTAAACTGTAAATCTATTTGTTTGCTAAAGAGACCTGTTGAAAATATTGCTTTATTTCTTTGAATTTTTTGAAAGAATTGTTTGGCTTACTTTTAATATGAGTTACATTGTGTTGAAGTATGGGAAAGAAGCCATATTTGTTTATAAGGCTTATTGACTGGTTGCACAAGACAGAAATAATAGCTCAGTGGGTAAGGTGTTGTTTTACCGATCAGCAACTCCCCTCAATGTCGTGTGTTCAAACCCAGCCTCGTAAAATATAAATTTTAATTTATCTTTTTAAATCTAATAGTTTGTCTACATTGTGATATTAAACTGTAAATCTATTTGTTTCTTAAAGAGACCTGGTAAAAATATTGCTTTATTTCTTTGAATTTTTTAAAAGAATTGTTTGGCCTACTTTTAATATGAGTTACATTGTGTTGAAGTATGGAAAAGAAGCCATATTGGTTCATAAGGCTTATTGACTGCTTGCACAAGTCAGAAATAATAGCTCAGTGGGTAAGGTGTTGGTTTACCGATCAGCGACTCCCCTCAATGTCATGGGTTCAAACCCAGCCTCGTAAAAGATCAATTTTAATTTATCTTTTTAAATCTAATAGTTTGTCTACATTGTGATATTAAACTGTAAATCTATTTGTTTCTTAAAGAGACCTGGTAAAAATATTGCTTTATTTCTTTGAATTTTTTAAAAGAATTGTTTGGCCTACTTTTAATATGAGTTACATTGTGTTGAAGTATGGAAAAGAAGCCATATTGGTTCATAAGGCTTATTGACTGCTTGCACAAGTCAAAAGTCATAGCTCATTGGGTAAGGTGTTGGTTTACCGATCAGCAGCTCCCCACAAGGATGTGGGTTCAAGCCCCACCCTTGCAGACGGTAAATTTTGATTTATCTTTTTAATTAAAATAGTTTGTCTACATTGTGATATTACACTGTAAATCTATTTGTTTCTTAAAGAGACCTGTTGAAAATATTGCTTTATTTCTTTGAATTTTTTGAAAGAATTGTTTGGCCTACTTTTAATATGAGTTACATTGTGTTGAAGTATGAAAAATAAGCCATATTGGTTCATAAGGCTTATTGACTGCTTGCACAAGTCAGAAATAATAGCTCAGTGGGTAAGGTGTTGGTTTACCGATCCGCAACTCCCCTCAATGTCATGGGTTCAAACCAAGCCTCGTGAAAGATAACTTTTAATTTATCTTTTTGAATCTAAGAGTTTGTCTACATTGTGATATTAAACCATAAATCTACTTGTTTCTTAAAGAGACCTGTTGAAAATATTGCTTTATTTCTTTGAATTTTTCGAGAGAATTGTTTGGCCTACTTTTAATGAGTTACATTGTGTTGAAGTATGGAAAAGAAGCCATATTGGTTCATAAGGCTTATTGACTGCTTGCACAAGTCAGAAATAATAGCTCAGTGGGTAAGGTGTTGGTTTACCGATCAGCAGTTCGCCTCAATGTCATGGGTTCAAACCCACCCTCTTAAAAGATCAATTTTGATTTATCTTTTTAAATCTAATAGTTTGTCTACATTGTGATATTAAACTGTAAATCTATTTGTTTCCTAAAGAGACCTGTTGGAAATATTGCTTTATTTCTTTGAATTATTTGAAAGAATTGTTTGGCTTACTTTTAATATGAGTTACACTGTGTTGAAGTATGTGAAAGAAGCCATATTGGTTTATAAGGCTTATTGACTGCTTGCACAAGACAGAAATAATAGCTCAGTGGGTAAGGTGTTGGTTTACCGATCAGCAACTCCCCTCAATGTCATGGGTTCAAACCCAGCCTCGTAAAAGATCAATTTTAATTTATCTTTTTAAATCTAATAGTTTGTCTACATTGTGATATTAAACTGTAAATCAATTTGTTTCCTAAAGAGACCTGTTGAAAATATTGCTTTATTTCTTTGAATTTTTTGAAAGAATTGTTTGGCTTACTTTTAATATGAGTTACATTGTGTTGAAGTATGGGAAAGAAGCCATATTTGTTTATAAGGCTTATTGACTGGTTGCACAAGACAGAAATAATAGCTCAGTGGGTAAGGTGTTGTTTTACCGATCAGCAACTCCCCTCAATGTCGTGTGTTCAAACCCAGCCTCGTAAAATATAAATTTTAATTTATCTTTTTAAATCTAATAGTTTGTCTACATTGTGATATTAAACTGTAAATCTATTTGTTTCTTAAAGAGACCTGGTAAAAATATTGCTTTATTTCTTTGAATTTTTTAAAAGAATTGTTTGGCCTACTTTTAATATGAGTTACATTGTGTTGAAGTATGGAAAAGAAGCCATATTGGTTCATAAGGCTTATTGACTGCTTGCACAAGTCAGAAGTCATAGCTCATTGGGTAAGGTGTTGGTTTACCGATCAACAGCTCCCCACAAGGATGTGGGTTCAAGCCCCACCCTTGCAGACGGTCAATTTTGATTTATCTTTTTAATTAAAATAGTTTGTCTACATTGTGATATTACACTGTAAATCTATTTGTTTCTTAAAGAGACCTGTTGAAAATATTGCTTTATTTCTTTGAATTTTTTGAAAGAATTGTTTGGCCTACTTTTAATATGAGTTACATTGTGTTGAAGTATGAAAAAGAAGCCATATTGGTTCATAAGGCTTATTGACTGCTTGCACAAGTCAGAAATAATAGCTCAGTGGGTAAGGTGTTGGTTTACCGATCAGCGACTCCCCTCAATGTCATGGGTTCAAACCCAGCCTCGTAAAAGATCAATTTTAATTTATCTTTTTAAATCTAATAGTTTGTCTACATTGTGATATTAAACTGTAAATCTATTTGTTTCTTAAAGAGACCTGGTAAAAATATTGCTTTATTTCTTTGAATTTTTTAAAAGAATTGTTTGGCCTACTTTTAATATGAGTTACATTGTGTTGAAGTATGGAAAAGAAGCCATATTGGTTCATAAGGCTTATTGACTGCTTGCACAAGTCAAAAGTCATAGCTCATTGGGTAAGGTGTTGGTTTACCGATCAGCAGCTCCCCACAAGGATGTGGGTTCAAGCCCCACCCTTGCAGACGGTAAATTTTGATTTATCTTTTTAATTAAAATAGTTTGTCTACATTGTGATATTACACTGTAAATCTTTTTGTTTCTTAAAGAGACCTGTTGAAAATATTGCTTTATTTCTTTGAATTTTTTGAAAGAATTGTTTGGCCTACTTTTAATATGAGTTACATTGTGTTGAAGTATGAAAAAGAAGCCATATTGGTTCATAAGGCTTATTGACTGCTTGCACAAGTCAGAAATAATAGCTCAGTGGGTAAGGTGTTGGTTTACCGATCCGCAACTCCCCTCAATGTCATGGGTTCAAACCAAGCCTCGTGAAAGATAACTTTTAATTTATCTTTTTGAATCTAAGAGTTTGTCTACATTGTGATATTAAACCATAAATCTACTTGTTTCTTAAAGAGACCTGTTGAAAATATTGCTTTATTTCTTTGAATTTTTCGAGAGAATTGTTTGGCCTACTTTTAATGAGTTACATTGTGTTGAAGTATGGAAAAGAAGCCATATTGGTTCATAAGGCTTATTGACTGCTTGCACAAGTCAGAAATAATAGCTCAGTGGGTAAGGTGTTGGTTTACCGATCAGCAGTTCGCCTCAATGTCATGGGTTCAAACCCACCCTCTTAAAAGATCAATTTTAATTTATCTTTTTAAATCTAATAGTTTGTCTACATTGTGATATTAAACTGTAAATCTATTTGTTTCCTAAAGTGACCTGTTGGAAATATTGCTTTATTTCTTTGAATTATTTGAAAGAATTGTTTGGCTTACTTTTAATATGAGTTACACTGTGTTGAAGTATGTGAAAGAAGCCATATTGGTTTATAAGGCTTATTGACTGCTTGCACAAGACAGAAATAATAGCTCAGTGGGTAAGGTGTTGGTTTACCGATCAGCAACTCCCCTCAATGTCATGGGTTCAAACCCAGCCTCGTAAAAGATCAATTTTAATTTATCTTTTTAAATCTAATAGTTTGTCTACATTGTGATATTAAACTGTAAATCAATTTGTTTCCTAAAGAGACCTGTTGAAAATATTGCTTTATTTCTTTGAATTTTTTGAAAGAATTGTTTGGCTTACTTTTAATATGAGTTACATTGTGTTGAAGTATGGGAAAGAAGCCATATTGGTTTATAAGGCTTATTGACTGCTTGCATGAGACAGAAATAATAGCTCAGTGGGTAAGGTGTTGGTTTACCGATCAACAACTCCCCTCAATGTCGTGGGTTCAAACCCAGCCTCGTAAAATATACATTTTAATTTATCTTTTTAAATCTAATAGTTTGTCTACATTGTGATATTAAACTGTAAATCTATTTGTTTCTTAAAGAGACCTGGTAAAAATATTGCTTTATTTCTTTGAATTTTTTAAAAGAATTGTTTGGCCTACTGTTAATATGAGTTACATTGTGTTGAAGTATGGGAAAGAAGCCATATTGGTTCATAAGGCTTATTGACTGCTTGCACAAGTCAGAAATAATAGCTCAGTGGGTAAGGTGTTGGTTTACCGATAAACAGCTCCCAACAAGGTTGTGGGTTCAAGCCCCACCCTTGCAGACGGTCAATTTTAATTTAGCTTTTTAAATAAAATAGTTTGTCTACATTGTGATATTAAACTGTAAATCTATTTGTTTTTTAAAGAGACCTGTTGAAAATATTGCTTTATTTCTTTGAATTTTTTGAAAGAATTGTTTGGCCTACTTTTAATATGAGTTACATTGTGTTGAAGTATGGAAAAGAAGCCATATTGGTTCATAAGGCTTATTGACTGCTCGCACAAGTCAGAAATAATAGCTCAGTGGGTAGCGTGTTGGTTTACCGATCAGCAGCTCCCCACAAGGTTGTGGGTTCAAGCCCCACCCTTGCAGACGGTCAATTTTAATTTATCTTTTTAGATAAAATAGTTTGTCTACATTGTGATATTAAACTGTAAATCAATTTGTTTCCTAAAGAGACCTGTTGAAAATATTGCTTTATTTCTTTGAATTTTTTGAAAGAATTGTTTGGCTTACTTTTAATATGAGTTACATTGTGTTGAAGTATGGGAAAGAAGCCATATTGGTTTATAAGGCTTATTGACTGCTTGCATGAGACAGAAATAATAGCTCAGTGGGTAAGGTGTTGGTTTACCGATCAACAACTCCCCTCAATGTCGTGGGTTCAAACCCAGCCTTGTAAAATATACATTTTAATTTATCTTTTTAAATCTAATAGTTTGTCTACATTGTGATATTAAACTGTAAATCTATTTGTTTCTTAAAGAGACCTGGTAAAAATATTGCTTTATTTCTTTGAATTTTTTAAAAGAATTGTTTGGCCTACTTTTAATATGAGTTACATTGTGTTGACGTATGGGAAAGAAGCCATATTGGTTCATAAGGCTTATTGACTGCTTGCACAAGTCAGAAATAATAGCTCAGTGGGTAAGGTGTTGGTTTACCGATCAACAACTCCCCTCAATGTCATGGGTTCAAACCCAGCCTCGTAAAAGATCAATTTTATTTTATCTTTTTAAATCTAATAGTTTGTCTACATTGTGATATTAAACTGTAAATCTATTTGTTTCCTAAAGAGACCTGTTGAAAATATTGCTTTATTTCTTTGAATTTTTAAAAGAATTGTTTGGCTTACTTTTAATATGAGTTACATTGTGTTGAAGTATGGAAAAGAAGCCATATTGGTTCATAAGGCTTATTGACTGCTCGCACAAGTCAGAAATAATAGCTCAGTGGGTAGCGTGTTGGTTTACCAATCAGCAGCTCCCCACAAGGTTGTGGGTTCAAGCCCCACCCTTGCAGACGGTCAATTTTAATTTATCTTTTTAGATAAAATAGTTTGTCTACATTGTGATATTAAACTGTAAATCTATTTGTTTCTTAAAGAGACCTGTTGAAAATATTGCTTTATTTCTTAGAATTTTTCGAAAGAATTGTTTGGCCTACTTTTAATATGAGTTACATTGTGTTGAAGTATGGAAAAGAAGCCATGTTGGTTCATAAGGCTTATTGACTGCTTGCACAAGTCAGAAATAATAGCTCAGTGGGTAAGTTGTTGGTTTACCGATCAGCAACTCCCCTCAATGTCATGGGTTCAAACCCAGCCTCGTAAAAGATCAATTTTAATTTATCTTTTTAAATCTAATAGTTTGTCTACATTGTCATATTAAACTGTAAATCTATTTGTTTCCTAAAGAGACCTGTTGAAAATATTGCTTTATTTCTTTGAATTTTTTGAAAGAATTGTTTGGCTTACTTTTAATATGAGTTACATTGTGTTGAAGTATGGGAAAGAGGCCATATTGGTTTATAAGGCTTATTGACTGCTTGCACAAATCAGAAATAATAGCTCAGTGGGTAAGGTGTTGGTTTACCGATCAGCAACTCCCCTCAATGTCGTGGGTTCAAACCCAGCCTCGTAAAATATAAATTTTAATTTATCTTTTTAAATCTAATAGTTTGTCTACATTGTGATATTAAACTGTAAATCTATTTGTTTCTTTAAGAGACCTGTTAAAAATATTGCTTTATTTCTTTGAATTTTTTAAAAGAATTGTTTGGCCTACTTTTAATATGAGTTACATTGTGTTGAAGTATGGAAAAGAAGCCATATTGGTTCATAAGGCTTATTGACTGCTTGCACAAGTCAGAAATAATAGCTCAGTGGGTAAGGTGTTGGTTTACCGATCAGCAACTCCTCTCAATGTCATGGGTTCAAACCCAGCCTCGTAAAAGATTACTTTTAATTTATCTTTTTGAATCTAATAGTTTGTCTACATTGTGATATTAAACCATAAATCTACTTGTTTCTTAAAGAGACCTGTTGAAAATATTGCTTTATTTCTTAGAATTTTTTGAAAGAATTGTTTGACCTACTTTTAATATGAGTTACATTGTGTTGAAGTATGGAAATGAAGCCATGTTGGTTCATAAGGCTTATTGACTGCTTGCACAAGTCAGAAATAATAGCTCAGTGGGTAAGGTGTTGGTTTACCTATCAGCAACTCCCCTCAATGTCATGGGTTCAAACCCAGCCTCGTAAAAGATCAATTTTAATTTATCTTTTTAAATCTAATAGTTTGTCTACATTGTGATATTAAACTGTAAATCTATTTGTTTCCTAAAGAGACCTGTTGAAAATATTGCTTTATTTCTTTGAATTTTTTGAAAGAATTGTTTGGCTTACTTTTAATATGAGTTACATTGTGTTGAAGTATGGGAAAGAAGCCATATTGGTTTATAAGGCTTATTGACTGCTTGCACAAGACAGAAATAATAGCTCAGTGGGTAAGGTGTTGGTTTACCGATCAGCAACTCCCTCAATGTCGTGGGTTCAAACCCAGCCTCGTAAAATATTAATTTTAATTTATCTTTTTAAATCTAATAGTTTGTCTACATTGTGATATTAAACTGTAAATCTATTTGTTTCTTAAAGAGACCTGGTAAAAATATTGCTTTATTTCTTTGAATTTTTTAAAAGAATTGTTTGGCCTACATTTAATATGAGTTACATAGTGTTGAAGTATGGGAAAGAAGCCATATTGGTTCATAAGTCTTATTGACTGCTTGCACAAGTCAGAAATAATAGCTCAGTGGGTAAGGTGTTGGTTTACCGATCAGCGACTCCCCTCAATGTCATGGGTTCAAACCCAGCCTCGTAAAAGATCAATTTTAATTTATCTTTTTAAATCTAATAGTTTGTCTACATTGTGATATTAAACTGTAAATCTATTTGTTTCCTAAAGAGACCTGTTGAAAATATTGCTTTATTTCTTTGAATTTTTTGAAAGAATTGTTTGGCTTACTTTTAATATGAGTTACATTGTGTTGAAGTATGGGAAAGAAGCCATATTGGTTTATAAGGCTTATTGACTGCTTGCACAAGACAGAAATAATAGCTCAGTGGGTAAGGTGTTTGTTTACCGATCAGCAACTCCCTCACTGTCGTGGGTTCAAACCCAGCCTCGTAAAATATAAATTTTAATTTATCTTTTTAAATCTAATAGTTTGTCTACATTGTGATATTAAACTGTAAATCTATTTGTTTCTTAAAGAGACCTGGTAAAAATATTGCTTTATTTCTTTGAATTTTTTAAAAGAATTGTTTGGCCTACATTTAATATGAGTTACATTGTGTTGAAGTATGGGAAAGAAGCCATATTGGTTCATAAGTCTTATTGACTGCTTGCACAAGTCAGAAATAATAGCTCAGTGGGTAAGGTGTTGGTTTACCGATCAGCGACTCCCCTCAATGTCATGGGTTCAAACCCAGCCTCGTAAAAGATCAATTTTAATTTATCTTTTTAAATCTAATAGTTTGTCTACATTGTGATATTAAACTGTAAATCTATTTGTTTCTTAAAGAGACCTGGTAAAAATATTGCTTTATTTCTTTGAATTTTTTAAAAGAATTGTTTGGCCTACTTTTAATATGAGTTACATTGTGTTGAAGTATGGAAAAGAAGCCATATTGGTTCATAAGGCTTATTGACTGCTTGCACAAGTCAGAAGTCATAGCTCATTGGGTAAGTTGTTGGTTTACCGATCAGCAGCTCCCCACAAGGATGTGGGTTCAAGCCCCACCCTTGCAGACGGTCAATTTTGATTTATCTTTTTAATTAAAATAGTTTGTCTACATTGTGATATTACACTGTAAATCTATTTGTTTCTTAAAGAGACCTGTTGAAAATATTGCTTTATTTCTTTGAATTTTTTGAAAGAATTGTTTGGCCTACTTTTAATATGAGTTACATTGTGTTGAAGTAGAAAAAAGAAGCCATATTGGTTCATAAGACTTATTGACTGCTTGCACAAGTCAGAAATAATAGCTCAGTGGGTAAGGTGTTGGTTTCCCGATCAGCGACTCCCCTCAATGTCATGGGTTCAAACCCAGCCTCGTAAAAGATCAATTTTAATTTATCTTTTTAAATCTAATAGTTTGTCTACATTGTGATATTAAACTGTAAATCTATTTGTTTCTTAAAGAGACCTGGTAAAAATATTGCTTTATTTCTTTGAATTTTTTAAAAGAATTGTTTGGCCTACTTTTAATATGAGTTACATTGTGTTGAAGTATGGAAAAGAAGCCATATTGGTTCATAAGGCTTATTGACTGCTTGCACAAGTCAGAAGTCATAGCTCATTGGGTAAGGTGTTGGTTTACCGATCAGCAGCTCCCCACAAGGATGTGGGTTCAAGCCCCACCCTTGCAGGCGGTCAATTTTGATTTATCTTTTTAATTAAAATAGTTTGTCTACATTGTGATATTACACTGTAAATCTATTTGTTTCTTAAAGAGACCTGTTGAAAATATTGCTTTATTTCTTTGAATTTTTTGAAAGAATTGTTTGGCCTACTTTTAATATGAGTTACATTGTGTTGAAGTATGAAAAAGAAGCCATATTGGTTCATAAGGCTTATTGACTGCTTGCACAAGTCAGAAATAATAGCTCAGTGGGTAAGGTGTTGGTTTACCGATCCGCAACTCCCCTCAATGTCATGGGTTCAAACCAAGCCTCGTGAAAGATAACTTTTAATTTATCTTTTTGAATCTAAGAGTTTGTCTACATTGTGATATTAAACCATAAATCTACTTGTTTCTTAAAGAGACCTGTTGAAAATATTGCTTTATTTCTTTGAATTTTTCGAGAGAATTGTTTGGCCTACTTTTAATGAGTTACATTGTGTTGAAGTATGGAAAAGAAGCCATATTGGTTCATAAGGCTTATTGACTGCTTGCACCAGTCAGAAATAATAGCTCAGTGGGTAAGGTGTTGGTTTACCGATCAGCAGTTCGCCTCAATGTCATGGGTTCAAACCCACCCTCTTAAAAGATCAATTTTAATTTATCTTTTTAAATCTAATAGTTTGTCTACATTGTGATATTAAACTGTAAATCTATTTGTTTCTTAAAGAGACCTGGTAAAAATATTGCTTTATTTCTTTGAATTTTTTAAAAGAATTGTTTGGCCTACATTTAATGAGTTACATTGTGTTGAAGTATGGGAAAGGAGCCATATTGGTTCATAAGTCTTATTGACTGCTTGCACAAGTCAGAAATAATAGCTCAGTGGGTAAGGTGTTGGTTTACCGATCAGCAACTCCCTCACTGTCGTGGGTTCAAACCCAGCCTCGTAAAATATAAATTTTAATTTATCTTTTTAAATCTAATAGTTTGTCTACATTGTGATATTAAACTGTAAATCTATTTGTTTCTTAAAGAGACCTGGTAAAAATATTGCTTTATTTCTTTGAATTTTTTAAAAGAATTGTTTGGCCTACATTTAATATGAGTTACATTGTGTTGAAGTATGGGAAAGAAGCCATATTGGTTCATAAGTCTTATTGACTGCTTGCACAAGTCAGAAATAATAGCTCAGTGGGTAAGGTGTTGGTTTACCGATCAGCGACTCCCCTCAATGTCATGGGTTCAAACCCAGCCTCGTAAAAGATCAATTTTAATTTATCTTTTTAAATCTAATAGTTTGTCTACATTGTGATATTAAACTGTAAATCTATTTGTTTCTTAAAGAGACCTGGTAAAAATATTGCTTTATTTCTTTGAATTTTTTAAAAGAATTGTTTGGCCTACTTTTAATATGAGTTACATTGTGTTGAAGTATGGAAAAGAAGCCATATTGGTTCATAAGGCTTATTGACTGCTTGCACAAGTCAGAAGTCATAGCTCATTGGGTAAGTTGTTGGTTTACCGATCAGCAGCTCCCCACAAGGATGTGGGTTCAAGCCCCACCCTTGCAGACGGTCAATTTTGATTTATCTTTTTAATTAAAATAGTTTGTCTACATTGTGATATTACACTGTAAATCTATTTGTTTCTTAAAGAGACCTGTTGAAAATATTGCTTTATTTCTTTGAATTTTTTGAAAGAATTGTTTGGCCTACTTTTAATATGAGTTACATTGTGTTGAAGTAGAAAAAAGAAGCCATATTGGTTCATAAGGCTTATTGACTGCTTGCACAAGTCAGAAATAATAGCTCAGTGGGTAAGGTGTTGGTTTCCCGATCAGCGACTCCCCTCAATGTCATGGGTTCAAACCCAGCCTCGTAAAAGATCAATTTTAATTTATCTTTTTAAATCTAATAGTTTGTCTACATTGTGATATTAAACTGTAAATCTATTTGTTTCTTAAAGAGACCTGGTAAAAATATTGCTTTATTTCTTTGAATTTTTTAAAAGAATTGTTTGGCCTACTTTTAATATGAGTTACATTGTGTTGAAGTATGGAAAAGAAGCCATATTGGTTCATAAGGCTTATTGACTGCTTGCACAAGTCAGAAGTCATAGCTCATTGGGTAAGGTGTTGGTTTACCGATCAGCAGCTCCCCACAAGGATGTGGGTTCAAGCCCCACCCTTGCAGGCGGTCAATTTTGATTTATCTTTTTAATTAAAATAGTTTGTCTACATTGTGATATTACACTGTAAATCTATTTGTTTCTTAAAGAGACCTGTTGAAAATATTGCTTTATTTCTTTGAATTTTTTGAAAGAATTGTTTGGCCTACTTTTAATATGAGTTACATTGTGTTGAAGTATGAAAAAGAAGCCATATTGGTTCATAAGGCTTATTGACTGCTTGCACAAGTCAGAAATAATAGCTCAGTGGGTAAGGTGTTGGTTTACCGATCCGCAACTCCCCTCAATGTCATGGGTTCAAACCAAGCCTCGTGAAAGATAACTTTTAATTTATCTTTTTGAATCTAAGAGTTTGTCTACATTGTGATATTAAACCATAAATCTACTTGTTTCTTAAAGAGACCTGTTGAAAATATTGCTTTATTTCTTTGAATTTTTCGAGAGAATTGTTTGGCCTACTTTTAATGAGTTACATTGTGTTGAAGTATGGAAAAGAAGCCATATTGGTTCATAAGGCTTATTGACTGCTTGCACAAGTCAGAAATAATAGCTCAGTGGGTAAGGTGTTGGTTTACCGATCAGCAGTTCGCCTCAATGTCATGGGTTCAAACCCACCCTCTTAAAAGATCAATTTTAATTTATCTTTTTAAATCTAATAGTTTGTCTACATTGTGATATTAAACTGTAAATCTATTTGTTTCTTAAAGAGACCTGGTAAAAATATTGCTTTATTTCTTTGAATTTTTTAAAAGAATTGTTTGGCCTACATTTAATGAGTTACATTGTGTTGAAGTATGGGAAAGAAGCCATATTGGTTCATAAGTCTTATTGACTGCTTGCACAAGTCAGAAATAATAGCTCAGTGGGTAAGGTGTTGGTTTACCGATCAGCGACTCCCCTCAATGTCATGGGTTCAAACCCAGCCTCGTAAAAGATCAATTTTAATTTATCTTTTTAAATCTAATAGTTTGTCTACATTGTGATATTAAACTGTAAATCTATTTGTTTCTTAAAGAGACCTGGTAAAAATATTGCTTTATTTCTTTGAATTTTTTAAAAGAATTGTTTGGCCTACTTTTAATATGAGTTACATTGTGTTGAAGTATGGAAAAGAAGCCATATTGGTTCATAAGTCTTATTGACTGCTTGCACAAGTCAGAAATAATAGCTCAGTGGGTAAGGTGTTGGTTTACCGATCAGCGACTCCCCTCAATGTCATGGGTTCAAACCCAGCCTCGTAAAAGATCAATTTTAATTTATCTTTTTAAATCTAATAGTTTGTCTACATTGTGATATTAAACTGTAAATCTATTTGTTTGCTAAAGAGACCTGTTGAAAATATTGCTTTATTTCTTTGAATTTTTTGAAAGAATTGTTTGGCTTACTTTTAATATGAGTTACATTGTGTTGAAGTATGGGAAAGAAGCCATATTTGTTTATAAGGCTTATTGACTGCTTGCACAAGACAGAAATAATAGCTCAGTGGGTAAGGTGTTGTTTTACCGATCAGCAACTCCCCTCAATGTCGTGTGTTCAAACCCAGCCTCGTAAAATATAAATTTTAATTTATCTTTTTAAATCTAATAGTTTGTCTACATTGTGATATTAAACTGTAAATCTATTTGTTTCTTAAAGAGACCTGGTAAAAATATTGCTTTATTTCTTTGAATTTTTTAAAAGAATTGTTTGGCCTACTTTTAATATGAGTTACATTGTGTTGAAGTATGGAAAAGAAGCCATATTGGTTCATAAGGCTTATTGACTGCTTGCACAAGTCAGAAGTCATAGCTCATTGGGTAAGGTGTTGGTTTACCGATCAACAGCTCCCCACAAGGATGTGGGTTCAAGCCCCGCCCTTGCAGACGGTCAATTTTGATTTATCTTTTTAATTAAAATAGTTTGTCTACATTGTGATATTACACTGTAAATCTATTTGTTTCTTAAAGAGACCTGTTGAAAATATTGCTTTATTTCTTTGAATTTTTTAAAATAATTGTTTGGCCTACTTTTAATATGAGTTACATTGTGTTGAAGTATGGAAAAGAAGCCATGTTGGTTCATAAGGCTTATTAAATACTTGCACAAGTCAGAAATAATAGCTCAGTGGGTAAGGTGTTGGTTTACCGATCAGCAACTCCCCTCAATGTCATGGTTTCAAACCCAGCCTCGTTAAAGATCAATTTTAATTTATCTTTTTAAATCTAATAGTTTGTCTACATTGTGATATTAAACTGTAAATCTATTTGTTTCCTAAAGAGACCTGTTGAAAATATTGCTTTATTTCTTTGAATTTTTTGAAAGAATTGTTTGGCTTACTTTTAATATGAGTTACATTGTGTTGAAGTATGGGAAAGAAGCCATATTGGTTTATAAGGCTTATTGACTGCTTGCACAAGACAGAAATAATAGCTCAGTGGGTAAGGTGTTGGTTTACCGATCAGCAACTCCCCTCAATGTCGTGGGTTCAAACCCAGCCTCGTAAAATATAAATTTTAATTTATCTTTTTAAATCTAATAGTTTGTCTACATTGTGATATTAAACTGTAAATCTATTTGTTTCTTAAAGAGACCTGGTAAAAATATTGCTTTATTCTTTTGAATTTTTTAAAAGAATTGTTTGGCCTACATTTAATATGAGTTACATTGTGTTGAAGTATGGGAAAGAAGCCATATTGGTTCATAAGGCTTATTGACTGCTTGCACAAGTCAGAAATAATAGCTCAGTGGGTAAGGTGTTGGTTTACCGATCAGCAACTCCCCTCAATGTCATGGGTTCAAACCCAGCCTCGTAAAAGATCAATTTTAATTTATCTTTTTAAATCTAATAGTTTGTCTACATTGTGATATTCAACTGTAAATCTATTTGTTTGCTAAAGAGACCTGTTGAAAATATTGCTTTATTTCTTTGAATTTTTTGAAAGAATTGTTTGGCTTACTTTTAATATGAGTTACATTGTGTTGAAGTATGGGAAAGAAGCCATATTGGTTCATGAGGCTTATTGACTGCTTGCACAAGTCAGAAATAATAGCTCAGTGGGTAAGGTGTTGGTTTACCGATAAACAGCTCCCAACAAGGTTGTGGGTTCAAGCCCCACCCTTGCAGACGGTCAATTTTAATTTATCTTTTTAAATAAAAGAGTTTGTCTACATTGTGATATTAAACTGTAAATCTATTTGTTTCCTAAAGAGACCTGTTGAAAATATTGCTTTATTTCTTTGAATTTTTAAAAGAATTGTTTGGCTTACTTTTAATATGAGTTACATTGTGTTGAAGTATGGGAAAGAAGCCATATTGGTTTATAAGGCTTATTGACTGCTTGCACAAGACAGAAATAATAGCTCAGTGGGTAAGGTGTTGTTTTACCGATCAGCAACTCCCCTCAATGTCGTGTGTTCAAACCCAGCCTCTTAAAAGATCAATTTTAATTTATCTTTTTAAATCTAATAGTTTGTCTACATTGTGATATTAAACTGTAAATCTATTTGTTTCCTAAAGAGACCTGTTGGAAATATTGCTTTATTTCTTTGAATTATTTGAAAGAATTGTTTGGCTTACTTTTAATATGAGTTACACTGTGTTGAAGTATGTGAAAGAAGCCATATTGGTTTATAAGGCTTATTGACTGCTTGCACAAGACAGAAATAATAGCTCAGTGGGTAAGGTGTTGGTTTACCGATCAGCAACTCCCCTCAATGTCATGGGTTCAAACCCAGCCTCGTAAAAGATCAATTTTAATTTATCTTTTTAAATCTAATAGTTTGTCTACATTGTGATATTAAACTGTAAATCTATTTGTTTCTTAAAGAGACCTGGTAAAAATATTGCTTTATTTCTTTGAAATTTTTAAAAGAATTGTTTGGCCTACTTTTAATATGAGTTACATTGTGTTGACGTATGGGAAAGAAACCATATTGGTTTATAAGGCTTATTGACTGCTTGCATGAGACAGAAATAATAGCTCATTGGGTAAGGTGTTGGTTTACCGATCAGCAACTCCCCTCAATGTCGTGGGTTCAAACCCAGCCTCGTAAAATATAAATTTTAATTTATCTTTTTAAATCTAATAGTTTGTCTACATTGTGATATTAAACTGTAAATCTATTTGTTTCTTAAAGAGACCTGGTAAAAATATTGCTTTATTTCTTTGAATTTTTTGAAAGAATTGTTTGACCTACTTTTAATATGAGTTACATTGTGTTGAAGTATGGAAATGAAGCCATGTTGGTTCATAAGGCTTATTGACTGCTTGCACAAGTCAGAAATAATAGCTCAGTGGTTAAGGTGTTGGTTTACCTATCAGCAACTCCCCTCAATGTCATGGGTTCAAACCCAGCCTCGTAAAAGATCAATTTTAATTTATCTTTTTAAATCTAATAGTTTGTCTACATTGTGATATTAAACTGTAAATCTATTTGTTTCCTAAAGAGACCTGTTGAAAATATTGCTTTATTTCTTTGAATTTTTTGAAAGAATTGTTTGGCTTACTTTTAATATGAGTTACATTGTGTTGAAGTATGGGAAAGAAGCCATATTGGTTTATAAGGCTTATTGACTGCTTGCACAAGACAGAAATAATAGCTCAGTGGGTAAGGTGTTGGTTTACCGATCAGCAACTCCCTCAATGTCGTGGGTTCAAACCCAGCCTCGTAAAATATAAATTTTAATTTATCTTTTTAAATCTAATAGTTTGTCTACATTGTGATATTAAACTGTAAATCTATTTGTTTCTTAAAGAGACCTGGTAAAAATATTGCTTTATTTCTTTGAATTTTTTAAAAGAATTGTTTGGCCTACATTTAATATGAGTTACATTGTGTTGAAGTATGGGAAAGAAGCCATATTGGTTCATAAGTCTTATTGACTGCTTGCACAAGTCAGAAATAATAGCTCAGTGGGTAAGGTGTTGGTTACCGATCAGCGACTCCCCTCAATGTCATGGGTTCAAACCCAGCCTCGTAAAAGATCAATTTTAATTTATCTTTTTAAATCTAATAGTTTGTCTACATTGTGATATTAAACTGTAAATCTATTTGTTTCTTAAAGAGACCTGGTAAAAATATTGCTTTATTTCTTTGAATTTTTTAAAAGAATTGTTTGGCCTACTTTTAATATGAGTTACATTGTGTTGAAGTATGGAAAAGAAGCCATATTGGTTCAAAAGTCTTATTGACTGCTTGCACAAGTCAGAAATAATAGCTCAGTGGGTAAGGTGTTGGTTTACCGATCAGCGACTCCCCTCAATGTCATGGGTTCAAACCCAGCCTCGTAAAAGATCAATTTTAATTTATCTTTTTAAATCTAATAGTTTGTCTACATTGTGATATTAAACTGTAAATCTATTTGTTTGCTAAAGAGACCTGTTGAAAATATTGCTTTATTTCTTTGAATTTTTTGAAAGAATTGTTTGGCTTACTTTTAATATGAGTTACATTGTGTTGAAGTATGGGAAAGAAGCCATATTTGTTTATAAGGCTTATTGACTGCTTGCACAAGACAGAAATAATAGCTCAGTGGGTAAGGTGTTGTTTTACCGATCAGCAACTCCCCTCAATGTCGTGTGTTCAAACCCAGCCTCGTAAAATATAAATTTTAATTTATCTTTTTAAATCTAATAGTTTGTCTACATTGTGATATTAAACTGTAAATCTATTTGTTTCTTAAAGAGACCTGGTAAAAATATTGCTTTATTTCTTTGAATTTTTTAAAAGAATTGTTTGGCCTACTTTTAATATGAGTTACATTGTGTTGAAGTATGGAAAAGAAGCCATATTGGTTCATAAGGCTTATTGACTGCTTGCACAAGTCAGAAGTCATAGCTCATTGGGTAAGGTGTTGGTTTACCGATCAACAGCTCCCCCCAAGGATGTGGGTTCAAGCCCCACCCTTGCAGACGGTCAATTTTGATTTATCTTTTTAATTAAAATAGTTTGTCTACATTGTGATATTACACTGTAAATCTATTTGTTTCTTAAAGAGACCTGTTGAAAATATTGCTTTATTTCTTTGAATTTTTTGAAAGAATTGTTTGGCCTACTTTTAATATGAGTTACATTGTGTTGAAGTATGAAAAAGAAGCCATATTGGTTCATAAGGCTTATTGACTGCTTGCACAAGTCAGAAATAATAGCTCAGTGGGTAAGGTGTTGGTTTACCGATCAGCGACTCCCCTCAATGTCATGGGTTCAAACCCAGCCTCGTAAAAGATCAATTTTAATTTATCTTTTTAAATCTAATAGTTTGTCTACATTGTGATATTAAACTGTAAATCTATTTGTTTCTTAAAGAGACCTGGTAAAAATATTGCTTTATTTCTTTGAATTTTTTAAAAGAATTGTTTGGCCTACTTTTAATATGAGTTACATTGTGTTGAAGTATGGAAAAGAAGCCATATTGGTTCATAAGGCTTATTGACTGCTTGCACAAGTCAAAAGTCATAGCTCATTGGGTAAGGTGTTGGTTTACCGATCAGCAGCTCCCCACAAGGATGTGGGTTCAAGCCCCACCCTTGCAGACGGTAAATTTTGATTTATCTTTTTAATTAAAATAGTTTGTCTACATTGTGATATTACACTGTAAATCTATTTGTTTCTTAAAGAGACCTGTTGAAAATATTGCTTTATTTCTTTGAATTTTTTGAAAGAATTGTTTGGCCTACTTTTAATATGAGTTACATTGTGTTGAAGTATGAAAAAGAAGCCATATTGGTTCATAAGGCTTATTGACTGCTTGCACAAGTCAGAAATAATAGCTCAGTGGGTAAGGTGTTGGTTTACCGATCCGCAACTCCCCTCAATGTCATGGGTTCAAACCAAGCCTCGTGAAAGATAACTTTTAATTTATCTTTTTGAATCTAAGAGTTTGTCTACATTGTGATATTAAACCATAAATCTACTTGTTTCTTAAAGAGACCTGTTGAAAATATTGCTTTATTTCTTTGAATTTTTCGAGAGAATTGTTTGGCCTACTTTTAATGAGTTACATTGTGTTGAAGTATGGAAAAGAAGCCATATTGGTTCATAAGGCTTATTGACTGCTTGCACAAGTCAGAAATAATAGCTCAGTGGGTAAGGTGTTGGTTTACCGATCAGCAGTTCGCCTCAATGTCATGGGTTCAAACCCACCCTCTTAAAAGATCAATTTTAATTTATCTTTTTAAATCTAATAGTTTGTCTACATTGTGATATTAAACTGTAAATCTATTTGTTTCTTAAAGAGACCTGGTAAAAATATTGCTTTATTTCTTTGAATTTTTTAAAATAATTGTTTGGCCTACTTTTAATATGAGTTACATTGTGTTGAAGTATGGGAAAGAAGCCATATTGGTTCATAAGGCTTATTGACTGCTTGCACAAGTCAGAAATAATAGCTCAGTGGGTAAGGTGTTGGTTTACCGATAAACAGCTCCCAACAAGGTTGTGGGTTCAAGCCCCACCCTTGCAGACGGTCAATTTAAATTTAGCTTTTTAAATAAAATAGTTTGTCTACATTGTGATATTAAACTGTAAATCTATTTGTTTTTTAAAGAGACCTGTTGAAAATATTGCTTTATTTCTTTGAATTTTTTGAAAGAATTGTTTGGCCTACTTTTAATATGAGTTACATTGTGTTGAAGTATGGAAAAGAAGCCATATTGGTTCATAAGGCTTATTGACTGCTCGCACAAGTCAGAAATAATAGCTCAGTGGGTAGCGTGTTGGTTTACCGATCAGCAGCTCCCCACAAGGTTGTGGGTTCAAGCCCCACCCTTGCAGACGGTCAATTTTAATTTATCTTTTTAGATAAAATAGTTTGTCTACATTGTGATATTAAACTGTAAATCAATTTGTTTCCTAAAGAGACCTGTTGAAAATATTGCTTTATTTCTTTGAATTTTTTGAAAGAATTGTTTGGCTTACTTTTAATATGAGTTACATTGTGTTGAAGTATGGGAAAGAAGCCATATTGGTTTATAAGGCTTATTGACTGCTTGCATGAGACAGAAATAATAGCTCAGTGGGTAAGGTGTTGGTTTACCGATCAACAACTCCCCTCAATGTCGTGGGTTCAAACCCAGCCTTGTAAAATATACATTTTAATTTATCTTTTTAAATCTAATAGTTTGTCTACATTGTGATATTAAACTGTAAATCTATTTGTTTCTTAAAGAGACCTGGTAAAAATATTGCTTTATTTCTTTGAATTTTTTAAAAGAATTGTTTGGCCTACTTTTAATATGAGTTACATTGTGTTGACGTATGGGAAAGAAGCCATATTGGTTCATAAGGCTTATTGACTGCTTGCACAAGTCAGAAATAATAGCTCAGTGGGTAAGGTGTTGGTTTACCGATCAACAACTCCCCTCAATGTCATGGGTTCAAACCCAGCCTCGTAAAAGATCAATTTTAATTTATCTTTTTAAATCTAATAGTTTGTCTACATTGTGATATTAAACTGTAAATCTATTTGTTTCTTTAAGAGACCTGTTAAAAATATTGCTTTATTTCTTTGAATTTTTTAAAAGAATTGTTTGGCCTACTTTTAATATGAGTTACATTGTGTTGAAGTATGGAAAAGAAGCCATATTGGTTCATAAGGCTTATTGACTGCTTGCACAAGTCAGAAATAATAGCTCAGTGGGTAAGGTGTTGTTTTACCGATCAGCAACTCCTCTCAATGTCATGGGTTCAAACCCAGCCTCGTAAAAGATTACTTTTAATTTATCTTTTTGAATCTAATAGTTTGTCTACATTGTGATATTAAACCATAAATCTACTTGTTTCTTAAAGAGACCTGTTGAAAATATTGCTTTATTTCTTAGAATTTTTTGAAAGAATTGTTTGACCTACTTTTAATATGAGTTACATTGTGTTGAAGTATGGAAATGAAGCCATGTTGGTTCATAAGGCTTATTGACTGCTTGCACAAGTCAGAAATAATAGCTCAGTGGGTAAGGTGTTGGTTTACCTATCAGCAACTCCCCTCAATGTCATGGGTTCAAACCCAGCCTCGTAAAAGATCAATTTTAATTTATCTTTTTAAATCTAATAGTTTGTCTACATTGTGATATTAAACTGTAAATCTATTTGTTTCCTAAAGAGACCTGTTGAAAATATTGCTTTATTTCTTTGAATTTTTTGAAAGAATTGTTTGGCTTACTTTTAATATGAGTTACATTGTGTTGAAGTATGGGAAAGAAGCCATATTGGTTTATAAGGCTTATTGACTGCTTGCACAAGACAGAAATAATAGCTCAGTGGGTAAGGTGTTGGTTTACCGATCAGCAACTCCCTCAATGTCGTGGGTTCAAACCCAGCCTCGTAAAATATAAATTTTAATTTATCTTTTTAAATCTAATAGTTTGTCTACATTGTGATATTAAACTGTAAATCTATTTGTTTCTTAAAGAGACCTGGTAAAAATATTGCTTTATTTCTTTGAATTTTTTAAAAGAATTGTTTGGCCTACATTTAATATGAGTTACATTGTGTTGAAGTATGGGAAAGAAGCCATATTGGTTCATAAGTCTTATTGACTGCTTGCACAAGTCAGAAATAATAGCTCAGTGGGTAAGGTGTTGGTTTACCGATCAGCGACTCCCCTCAATGTCATGGGTTCAAACCCAGCCTCGTAAAAGATCAATTTTAATTTATCTTTTTAAATCTAATAGTTTGTCTACATTGTGATATTAAACTGTAAATCTATTTGTTTGCTAAAGAGACCTGTTGAAAATATTGCTTTATTTCTTTGAATTTTTTGAAAGAATTGTTTGGCTTACTTTTAATATGAGTTACATTGTGTTGAAGTATGGGAAAGAAGCCATATTTGTTTATAAGGCTTATTGACTGCTTGCACAAGACAGAAATAATAGCTCAGTGGGTAAGGTGTTGTTTTACCGATCAGCAACTCCCCTCAATGTCGTGTGTTCAAACCCAGCCTCGTAAAATATAAATTTTAATTTATCTTTTTAAATCTAATAGTTTGTCTACATTGTGATATTAAACTGTAAATCTATTTGTTTCTTAAAGAGACCTGGTAAAAATATTGCTTTATTTCTTTGAATTTTTTAAAAGAATTGTTTGGCCTACTTTTAATATGAGTTACATTGTGTTGAAGTATGGAAAAGAAGCCATATTGGTTCATAAGGCTTATTGACTGCTTGCACAAGTCAGAAGTCATAGCTCATTGGGTAAGGTGTTGGTTTACCGATCAACAGCTCCCCACAAGGATGTGGGTTCAAGCCCCACCCTTGCAGACGGTCAATTTTGATTTATCTTTTTAATTAAAATAGTTTGTCTACATTGTGATATTACACTGTAAATCTATTTGTTTCTTAAAGAGACCTGTTGAAAATATTGCTTTATTTCTTTGAATTTTTTGAAAGAATTGTTTGGCCTACTTTTAATATGAGTTACATTGTGTTGAAGTATGAAAAAGAAGCCATATTGGTTCATACGGCTTATTGACTGCTTGCACAAGTCAGAAATAATAGCTCAGAGGGTAAGGTGTTGGTTTACCGATCAGCGACTCCCCTCAATGTCATGGGTTCAAACCCAGCCTCGTAAAAGATCAATTTTAATTTATCTTTTTGAATCTAATAGTTTGTCTACATTGTGATATTAAACTGTAAATCTATTTGTTTCTTAAAGAGACCTGGTAAAAATATTGCTTTATTTCTTTGAATTTTTTAAAAGAATTGTTTGGCCTACTTTTAATATGAGTTACATTGTGTTGAAGTATGGAAAAGAAGCCATATTGGTTCATAAGGCTTATTGACTGCTTGCACAAGTCAAAAGTCATAGCTCATTGGGTAAGGTGTTGGTTTACCGATCAGCAGCTCCCCACAAGGATGTGGGTTCAAGCCCCACCCTTGCAGACGGTAAATTTTGATTTATCTTTTTAATTAAAATAGTTTGTCTACATTGTGATATTACACTGTAAATCTATTTGTTTCTTAAAGAGACCTGTTGAAAATATTGCTTTATTTCTTTGAATTTTTTGAAAGAATTGTTTGGCCTACTTTTAATATGAGTTACATTGTGTTGAAGTATGAAAAAGAAGCCATATTGGTTCATAAGGCTTATTGACTGCTTGCACAAGTCAGAAATAATAGCTCAGTGGGTAAGGTGTTGGTTTACCGATCCGCAACTCTCCTCAATGTCATGGGTTCAAACCAAGCCTCGTGAAAGATAACTTTTAATTTATCTTTTTGAATCTAAGAGTTTGTCTACATTGTGATATTAAACCATAAATCTACTTGTTTCTTAAAGAGACCTGTTGAAAATATTGCTTTATTTCTTTGAATTTTTCGAGAGAATTGTTTGGCCTACTTTTAATGAGTTACATTGTGTTGAAGTATGGAAAAGAAGCCATATTGGTTCATAAGGCTTATTGACTGCTTGCACAAGTCAGAAATAATAGCTCAGTGGGTAAGGTGTTGGTTTACCGATCAGCAGTTCGCCTCAATGTCATGGGTTCAAACCCACCCTCTTAAAAGATCAATTTTAATTTATCTTTTTAAATCTAATAGTTTGTCTACATTGTGATATTAAACTGTAAATCTATTTGTTTCCTAAAGAGACCTGTTGGAAATATTGCTTTATTTCTTTGAATTATTTGAAAGAATTGTTTGGCTTACTTTTAATATGAGTTACACTGTGTTGAAGTATGTGAAAGAAGCCATATTGGTTTATAAGGCTTATTGACTGCTTGCACAAGACAGAAATAATAGCTCAGTGGGTAAGGTGTTGGTTTACCGATCAGCAACTCCCCTCAATGTCATGGGTTCAAACCCAGCCTCGTAAAAGATCAATTTTAATTTATCTTTTTAAATCTAATAGTTTGTCTACATTGTGATATTAAACTGTAAATCTATTTGTTTCTTAAAGAGACCTGGTAAAAATATTGCTTTATTTCTTTGAAATTTTTAAAAGAATTGTTTGGCCTACTTTTAATATGAGTTACATTGTTTTGACGTATGGGAAAGAAACCATATTGGTTTATAAGGCTTATTGACTGCTTGCATGAGACAGAAATAATAGCTCATTGGGTAAGGTGTTGGTTTACCGATCAGCAACTCCCCTCAATGTCGTGGGTTCAAACCCAGCCTCGTAAAATATAAATTTTAATTTATCTTTTTAAATCTAATAGTTTGTCTACATTGTGATATTAAACTGTAAATCTATTTGTTTCTTAAAGAGACCTGGTAAAAATATTGCTTTATTTCTTTGAATTTTTTGAAAGAATTGTTTGACCTACTTTTAATATGAGTTACATTGTGTTGAAGTATGGAAATGAAGCCATGTTGGTTCATAAGGCTTATTGACTGCTTGCACAAGTCAGAAATAATAGCTCAGTGGTTAAGGTGTTGGTTTACCTATCAGCAACTCCCCTCAATGTCATGGGTTCAAACCCAGCCTCGTAAAAGATCAATTTTAATTTATCTTTTTAAATCTAATAGTTTGTCTACATTGTGATATTAAACTGTAAATCTATTTGTTTCCTAAAGAGACCTGTTGAAAATATTGCTTTATTTCTTTGAATTTTTTGAAAGAATTGTTTGGCTTACTTTTAATATGAGTTACATTGTGTTGAAGTATGGGAAAGAAGCCATATTGGTTTATAAGGCTTATTGACTGCTTGCACAAGACAGAAATAATAGCTCAGTGGGTAAGGTGTTGGTTTACCGATCAGCAACTCCCTCAATGTCGTGGGTTCAAACCCAGCCTCGTAAAATATAAATTTTAATTTATCTTTTTAAATCTAATAGTTTGTCTACATTGTGATATTAAACTGTAAATCTATTTGTTTCTTAAAGAGACCTGGTAAAAATATTGCTTTATTTCTTTGAATTTTTTAAAAGAATTGTTTGGCCTACATTTAATATGAGTTACATTGTGTTGAAGTATGGGAAAGAAGCCATATTGGTTCATAAGTCTTATTGACTGCTTGCACAAGTCAGAAATAATAGCTCAGTGGGTAAGGTGTTGGTTACCGATCAGCGACTCCCCTCAATGTCATGGGTTCAATCCCAGCCTCGTAAAAGATCAATTTTAATTTATCTTTTTAAATCTAATAGTTTGTCTACATTGTGATATTAAACTGTAAATCTATTTGTTTCTTAAAGAGACCTGGTAAAAATATTGCTTTATTTCTTTGAATTTTTTAAAAGAATTGTTTGGCCTACTTTTAATATGAGTTACATTGTGTTGAAGTATGGAAAAGAAGCCATATTGGTTCATAAGTCTTATTGACTGCTTGCACAAGTCAGAAATAATAGCTCAGTGGGTAAGGTGTTGGTTTACCGATCAGCGACTCCCCTCAATGTCATGGGTTCAAACCCAGCCTCGTAAAAGATCAATTTTAATTTATCTTTTTAAATCTAATAGTTTGTCTACATTGTGATATTAAACTGTAAATCTATTTGTTTGCTAAAGAGACCTGTTGAAAATATTGCTTTATTTCTTTGAATTTTTTGAAAGAATTGTTTGGCTTACTTTTAATATGAGTTACATTGTGTTGAAGTATGGGAAAGAAGCCATATTTGTTTATAAGGCTTATTGACTGCTTGCACAAGACAGAAATAATAGCTCAGTGGGTAAGGTGTTGTTTTACCGATCAGCAACTCCCCTCAATGTCGTGTGTTCAAACCCAGCCTCGTAAAATATAAATTTTAATTTATCTTTTTAAATCTAATAGTTTGTCTACATTGTGATATTAAACTGTAAATCTATTTGTTTCTTAAAGAGACCTGGTAAAAATATTGCTTTATTTCTTTGAATTTTTTAAAAGAATTGTTTGGCCTACTTTTAATATGAGTTACATTGTGTTGAAGTATGGAAAAGAAGCCATATTGGTTCATAAGGCTTATTGACTGCTTGCACAAGTCAGAAGTCATAGCTCATTGGGTAAGGTGTTGGTTTACCGATCAACAGCTCCCCACAAGGATGTGGGTTCAAGCCCCACCCTTGCAGACGGTCAATTTTGATTTATCTTTTTAATTAAAATAGTTTGTCTACATTGTGATATTACACTGTAAATCTATTTGTTTCTTAAAGAGACCTGTTGAAAATATTGCTTTATTTCTTTGAATTTTTTGAAAGAATTGTTTGGCCTACTTTTAATATGAGTTACATTGTGTTGAAGTATGAAAAAGAAGCCATATTGGTTCATAAGGCTTATTGACTGCTTGCACAAGTCAGAAATAATAGCTCAGTGGGTAAGGTGTTGGTTTACCGATCAGCGACTCCCCTCAATGTCATGGGTTCAAACCCAGCCTCGTAAAAGATCAATTTTAATTTATCTTTTTAAATCTAATAGTTTGTCTACATTGTGATATTAAACTGTAAATCTATTTGTTTCTTAAAGAGACCTGGTAAAAATATTGCTTTATTTCTTTGAATTTTTTAAAAGAATTGTTTGGCCTACTTTTAATATGAGTTACATTGTGTTGAAGTATGGAAAAGAAGCCATATTGGTTCATAAGGCTTATTGACTGCTTGCACAAGTCAAAAGTCATAGCTCATTGGGTAAGGTGTTGGTTTACCGATCAGCAGCTCCCCACAAGGATGTGGGTTCAAGCCCCACCCTTGCAGACGGTAAATTTTGATTTATCTTTTTAATTAAAATAGTTTGTCTACATTGTGATATTACACTGTAAATCTATTTGTTTCTTAAAGAGACCTGTTGAAAATATTGCTTTATTTCTTTGAATTTTTTGAAAGAATTGTTTGGCCTACTTTTAATATGAGTTACATTGTGTTGAAGTATGAAAAAGAAGCCATATTGGTTCATAAGGCTTATTGACTGCTTGCACAAGTCAGAAATAATAGCTCAGTGGGTAAGGTGTTGGTTTACCGATCCGCAACTCCCCTCAATGTCATGGGTTCAAACCAAGCCTCGTGAAAGATAACTTTTAATTTATCTTTTTGAATCTAAGAGTTTGTCTACATTGTGATATTAAACCATAAATCTACTTGTTTCTTAAAGAGACCTGTTGAAAATATTGCTTTATTTCTTTGAATTTTTCGAGAGAATTGTTTGGCCTACTTTTAATGAGTTACATTGTGTTGAAGTATGGAAAAGAAGCCATATTGGTTCATAAGGCTTATTGACTGCTTGCACAAGTCAGAAATAATAGCTCAGTGGGTAAGGTGTTGGTTTACCGATCAGCAGTTCGCCTCAATGTCATGGGTTCAAACCCACCCTCTTAAAAGATCAATTTTAATTTATCTTTTTAAATCTAATAGTTTGTCTACATTGTGATATTAAACTGTAAATCTATTTGTTTCTTAAAGAGACCTGGTAAAAATATTGCTTTATTTCTTTGAATTTTTTAAAATAATTGTTTGGCCTACTTTTAATATGAGTTACATTGTGTTGAAGTATGGGAAAGAAGCCATATTGGTTCATAAGGCTTATTGACTGCTTGCACAAGTCAGAAATAATAGCTCAGTGGGTAAGGTGTTGGTTTACCGATAAACAGCTCCCAACAAGGTTGTGGGTTCAAGCCCCACCCTTGCAGACGGTCAATTTAAATTTAGCTTTTTAAATTAAATAGTTTGTCTACATTGTGATATTAAACTGTAAATCTATTTGTTTTTTAAAGAGACCTGTTGAAAATATTGCTTTATTTCTTTGAATTTTTTGAAAGAATTGTTTGGCCTACTTTTAATATGAGTTACATTGTGTTGAAGTATGGAAAAGAAGCCATATTGGTTCATAAGGCTTATTGACTGCTCGCACAAGTCAGAAATAATAGCTCAGTGGGTAGCGTGTTGGTTTACCGATCAGCAGCTCCCCACAAGGTTGTGGGTTCAAGCCCCACCCTTGCAGACGGTCAATTTTAATTTATCTTTTTAGATAAAATAGTTTGTCTACATTGTGATATTAAACTGTAAATCAATTTGTTTCCTAAAGAGACCTGTTGAAAATATTGCTTTATTTCTTTGAATTTTTTGAAAGAATTGTTTGGCTTACTTTTAATATGAGTTACATTGTGTTGAAGTATGGGAAAGAAGCCATATTGGTTTATAAGGCTTATTGACTGCTTGCATGAGACAGAAATAATAGCTCAGTGGGTAAGGTGTTGGTTTACCGATCAACAACTCCCCTCAATGTCGTGGGTTCAAACCCAGCCTTGTAAAATATACATTTTAATTTATCTTTTTAAATCTAATAGTTTGTCTACATTGTGATATTAAACTGTAAATCTATTTGTTTCTTAAAGAGACCTGGTAAAAATATTGCTTTATTTCTTTGAATTTTTTAAAAGAATTGTTTGGCCTACTTTTAATATGAGTTACATTGTGTTGACGTATGGGAAAGAAGCCATATTGGTTCATAAGGCTTATTGACTGCTTGCACAAGTCAGAAATAATAGCTCAGTGGGTAAGGTGTTGGTTTACCGATCAACAACTCCCCTCAATGTCATGGGTTCAAACCCAGCCTCGTAAAAGATCAATTTTAATTTATCTTTTTAAATCTAATAGTTTGTCTACATTGTGATATTAAACTGTAAATCTATTTGTTTCTTTAAGAGACCTGTTAAAAATATTGCTTTATTTCTTTGAATTTTTTAAAAGAATTGTTTGGCCTACTTTTAATATGAGTTACATTGTGTTGAAGTATGGAAAAGAAGCCATATTGGTTCATAAGGCTTATTGACTGCTTGCACAAGTCAGAAATAATAGCTCAGTGGGTAAGGTGTTGGTTTACCGATCAGCAACTCCTCTCAATGTCATGGGTTCAAACCCAGCCTCGTAAAAGATTACTTTTAATTTATCTTTTTGAATCTAATAGTTTGTCTACATTGTGATATTAAACCATAAATCTACTTGTTTCTTAAAGAGACCTGTTGAAAATATTGCTTTATTTCTTTGAATTTTTTGAAAGAATTGTTTGACCTACTTTTAATATGAGTTACATTGTGTTGAAGTATGGAAATGAAGCCATGTTGGTTCATAAGGCTTATTGACTGCTTGCACAAGTCAGAAATAATAGCTCAGTGGGTAAGGTGTTGGTTTACCTATCAGCAACTCCCCTCAATGTCATGGGTTCAAACCCAGCCTCGTAAAAGATCAATTTTAATTTATCTTTTTAAATCTAATAGTTTGTCTACATTGTGATATTAAACTGTAAATCTATTTGTTTCCTAAAGAGACCTGTTGAAAATATTGCTTTATTTCTTTGAATTTTTTGAAAGAATTGTTTGGCTTACTTTTAATATGAGTTACATTGTGTTGAAGTATGGGAAAGAAGCCATATTGGTTTATAAGGCTTATTGACTGCTTGCACAAGACAGAAATAATAGCTCAGTGGGTAAGGTGTTGGTTTACCGATCAGCAACTCCCTCAATGTCGTGGGTTCAAACCCAGCCTCGTAAAATATTAATTTTAATTTATCTTTTTAAATCTAATAGTTTGTCTACATTGTGATATTAAACTGTAAATCTATTTGTTTCTTAAAGAGACCTGGTAAAAATATTGCTTTATTTCTTTGAATTTTTTAAAAGAATTGTTTGGCCTACATTTAATATGAGTTACATAGTGTTGAAGTATGGGAAAGAAGCCATATTGGTTCATAAGTCTTATTGACTGCTTGCACAAGTCAGAAATAATAGCTCAGTGGGTAAGGTGTTGGTTTACCGATCAGCGACTCCCCTCAATGTCATGGGTTCAAACCCAGCCTCGTAAAAGATCAATTTTAATTTATCTTTTTAAATCTAATAGTTTGTCTACATTGTGATATTAAACTGTAAATCTATTTGTTTCCTAAAGAGACCTGTTGAAAATATTGCTTTATTTCTTTGAATTTTTTGAAAGAATTGTTTGGCTTACTTTTAATATGAGTTACATTGTGTTGAAGTATGGGAAAGAAGCCATATTGGTTTATAAGGCTTATTGACTGCTTGCACAAGACAGAAATAATAGCTCAGTGGGTAAGGTGTTGGTTTACCGATCAGCAACTCCCTCACTGTCGTGGGTTCAAACCCAGCCTCGTAAAATATAAATTTTAATTTATCTTTTTAAATCTAATAGTTTGTCTACATTGTGATATTAAACTGTAAATCTATTTGTTTCTTAAAGAGACCTGGTAAAAATATTGCTTTATTTCTTTGAATTTTTTAAAAGAATTGTTTGGCCTACATTTAATATGAGTTACATTGTGTTGAAGTATGGGAAAGAAGCCATATTGGTTCATAAGTCTTATTGACTGCTTGCACAAGTCAGAAATAATAGCTCAGTGGGTAAGGTGTTGGTTTACCGATCAGCGACTCCCCTCAATGTCATGGGTTCAAACCCAGCCTCGTAAAAGATCAATTTTAATTTATCTTTTTAAATCTAATAGTTTGTCTACATTGTGATATTAAACTGTAAATCTATTTGTTTCTTAAAGAGACCTGGTAAAAATATTGCTTTATTTCTTTGAATTTTTTAAAAGAATTGTTTGGCCTACTTTTAATATGAGTTACATTGTGTTGAAGTATGGAAAAGAAGCCATATTGGTTCATAAGGCTTATTGACTGCTTGCACAAGTCAGAAGTCATAGCTCATTGGGTAAGTTGTTGGTTTACCGATCAGCAGCTCCCCACAAGGATGTGGGTTCAAGCCCCACCCTTGCAGACGGTCAATTTTGATTTATCTTTTTAATTAAAATAGTTTGTCTACATTGTGATATTACACTGTAAATCTATTTGTTTCTTAAAGAGACCTGTTGAAAATATTGCTTTATTTCTTTGAATTTTTTGAAAGAATTGTTTGGCCTACTTTTAATATGAGTTACATTGTGTTGAAGTAGGAAAAAGAAGCCATATTGGTTCATAAGGCTTTTTGACTGCTTGCACAAGTCAGAAATAATAGCTCAGTGGGTAAGGTGTTGGTTTACCGATCAGCGACTCCCCTCAATGTCATGGGTTCAAACCCAGCCTCGTAAAAGATCAATTTTAATTTATCTTTTTAAATCTAATAGTTTGTCTACATTGTGATATTAAACTGTAAATCTATTTGTTTCTTAAAGAGACCTGGTAAAAATATTGCTTTATTTCTTTGAATTTTTTAATAGAATTGTTTGGCCTACTTTTAATATGAGTTACATTGTGTTGAAGTATGGAAAAGAAGCCATATTGGTTCATAAGGCTTATTGACTGCTTGCACAAGTCAGAAGTCATAGCTCATTGGTTAAGGTGTTGGTTTACCGATCAGCAGCTCCCCACAAGGTTGTGGGTTCAAGCCCCACCCTTGCAGACGGTCAATTTTGATTTATCTTTTTAATTAAAATAGTTTGTCTACATTGTGATATTACACTGTAAATCTATTTGTTTCTTAAAGAGACCTGTTGAAAATATTGCTTTATTTCTTTGAATTTTTTGAAAGAATTGTTTGGCCTACTTTTAATATGAGTTACATTGTGTTGAAGTATGAAAAAGAAGCCATATTGGTTCATAAGGCTTATTGACTGCTTGCACAAGTCAGAAATAATAGCTCAGTGGGTAAGGTGTTGGTTTACCGATCCGCAACTCTCCTCAATGTCATGGGTTCAAACCAAGCCTCGTGAAAGATAACTTTTAATTTATCTTTTTGAATCTAAGAGTTTGTCTACATTGTGATATTAAACCATAAATCTACTTGTTTCTTAAAGAGACCTGTTGAAAATATTGCTTTATTTCTTTGAATTTTTCGAGAGAATTGTTTGGCCTACTTTTAATGAGTTACATTGTGTTGAAGTATGGAAAAGAAGCCATATTGGTTCATAAGGCTTATTGACTGCTTGCACAAGTCAGAAATAATAGCTCAGTGGGTAAGGTGTTGGTTTACCGATCAGCAGTTCGCCTCAATGTCATGGGTTCAAACCCACCCTCTTAAAAGATCAATTTTAATTTATCTTTTTAAATCTAATAGTTTGTCTACATTGTGATATTAAACTGTAAATCTATTTGTTTCCTAAAGAGACCTGTTGGAAATATTGCTTTATTTCTTTGAATTATTTGAAAGAATTGTTTGGCTTACTTTTAATGAGTTACACTGTGTTGAAGTATGTGAAAGAAGCCATATTGGTTTATAAGGCTTATTGACTGCTTGCACAAGACAGAAATAATAGCTCAGTGGGTAAGGTGTTGGTTTACCGATCAGCAACTCCCCTCAATGTCATGGGTTCAAACCCAGCCTCGTAAAAGATCAATTTTAATTTATCTTTTTAAATCTAATAGTTTGTCTACATTGTGATATTAAACTGTAAATCTATTTGTTTCTTAAAGAGACCTGGTAAAAATATTGCTTTATTTCTTTGAAATTTTTTAAAGAATTGTTTGGCCTACTTTTAATATGAGTTACATTGTGTTGACGTATGGGAAAGAAGCCATATTGGTTTATAAGGCTTATTGACTGCTTGCATGAGACAGAAATAATAGCTCAGTGGGTAAGGTGTTGGTTTACCGATCAGCAACTCCCCTCAATGTCGTGGGTTCAAACCCAGCCTCGTAAAATATAAATTTTAATTTATCTTTTTAAATCTAATAGTTTGTCTACATTGTCATATTAAACTGTAAATCTATTTGTTTCTTAAAGAGACCTGTTGAAAATATTGCTTTATTTCTTTGAATTTTTTGAAAGAATTGTTTGGCTTACTTTTAATATGAGTTACATTGTGTTGAAGTATGGGAAAGAGGCCATATTGGTTTATAAGGCTTATTGACTGCTAGCACAAATCAGAAATAATAGCTCAGTGGGTAAGGTGTTGGTTTACCGATCAGCAACTCCCCTCAATGTCGTGGGTTCAAACCCAGCCTCGTAAAATATAAATTTTAATTTATCTTTTTAAATCTAATAGTTTGTCTACATTGTGATATTAAACTGTAAATCTATTTGTTTCTTTAAGAGACCTGGTAAAAATATTGCTTTATTTCTTTGAATTTTTTAAAATAATTGTTTGGCCTACTTTTAATATGAGTTACATTGTGTTGAAGTATGGAAAAGAAGCCATATTGGTTCATAAGGCTTATTGACTGCTTGCACAAGTCAGAAATAATAGCTCAGTGGGTAAGGTGTTGGTTTACCGATCAGCAACTCCTCTCAATGTCATGGGTTCAAACCCAGCCTCGTAAAAGATTACTTTTAATTTAACTTTTTGAATCTAATAGTTTGTCTACATTGTGATATTAAACCATAAATCTACTTGTTTCTTAAAGAGACCTGTTGAAAATATTGCTTTATTTCTTAGAATTTTTTGAAAGAATTGTTTGACCTACTTTTAATATGAGTTACATTGTGTTGAAGTATGGAAATGAAGCCATGTTGGTTCATAAGGCTTATTAAATGCTTGCACAAGTCAGAAATAATAGCTCAGTGGGTAAGGTGTTGGTTTACCGATCAGCAACTCCCCTCAATGTCATGGGTTCAAACCCAGCCTCGTAAAAGATCAATTTTAATTTATCTTTTTAAATCTAATAGTTTGTCTACATTGTGATATTAAACTGTAAATCTATTTGTTTCCTAAAGAGACCTGTTGAAAATATTGCTTTATTTCTTTGAATTTTTTGAAAGAATTGTTTGGCTTACTTTTAATATGAGTTACATTGTGTTGAAGTATGGGAAAGAAGCCATATTTGTTTATAAGGCTTATTGACTGCTTGCACAAGACAGAAGTCATAGCTCATTGGGTAAGGTGTTGGTTTACCGATCAACAGCTCCCCACAAGGATGTGGGTTCAAGCCCCACCCTTGCAGACGGTCAATTTTGATTTATCTTTTTAATTAAAATAGTTTGTCTACATTGTGATATTACACTGTAAATCTATTTGTTTCTTAAAGAGACCTGTTGAAAATATTGCTTTATTTCTTTGAATTTTTTGAAAGAATTGTTTGGCCTACTTTTAATATGAGTTACATTGTGTTGAAGTATGAAAAAGAAGCCATATTGGTTCATAAGGCTTATTGACTGCTTGCACAAGTCAGAAATAATAGCTCAGTGGGTAAGGTGTTGGTTTACCGATCAGCGACTCCCCTCAATGTCATGGGTTCAAACCCAGCCTCGTAAAAGATCAATTTTAATTTATCTTTTTAAATCTAATAGTTTGTCTACATTGTGATATTAAACTGTAAATCTATTTGTTTCTTAAAGAGACCTGGTAAAAATATTGCTTTATTTCTTTGAATTTTTTAAAAGAATTGTTTGGCCTACTTTTAATATGAGTTACATTGTGTTGAAGTATGGAAAAGAAGCCATATTGGTTCATAAGGCTTATTGACTGCTTGCACAAGTCAGAAGTCATAGCTCATTGGTTAAGGTGTTGGTTTACCGATCAGCAGCTCCCCACAAGGTTGTGGGTTCAAGCCCCACCCTTGCAGACGGTCAATTTTGATTTATCTTTTTAATTAAAATAGTTTGTCTACATTGTGATATTACACTGTAAATCTATTTGTTTCTTAAAGAGACCTGTTGAAAATATTGCTTTATTTCTTTGAATGTTTTGAAAGAATTGTTTGGCCTACTTTTAATATGAGTTACATTGTGTTGAAGTATGAAAAAGAAGCCATATTGGTTCATAAGGCTTATTGACTGCTTGCACAAGTCAGAAATAATAGCTCAGTGGGTAAGGTGTTGGTTTACCGATCAGCAACTCCCCTCAATGTCATGGGTTCAAACCCAGCCTTGTAAAAGATCAATTTTAATTTATCTTTTTAAATCTAATAGTTTGTCTACATTGTCATATTAAACTGTAAATCTATTTGTTTCCTAAAGAGACCTGTTGAAAATATTGCTTTATTTCTTTGAATTTTTTTAAAGAATTGTTTGGCTTACTTTTAATATGAGTTACATTGTGTTGAAGTATGGGAAAGAGGCCATATTGGTTTATAAGGCTTATTGACTGCTTGCACAAATCAGAAATAATAGCTCAGTGGGTAAGGTGTTGGTTTACCGATCAGCAACTCCCCTCAATGTCGTGGGTTCAAACCCAGCCTCGTAAAATATAAATTTTAATTTATCTTTTTAAATCTAATAGTTTGTCTACATTGTGATATTAAACTGTAAATCTATTTGTTTCTTTAAGAGACCTGTTAAAAATATTGCTTTATTTCTTTGAATTTTTTAAAAGAATTGTTTGGCCTACTTTTAATATGAGTTACATTGTGTTGAAGTATGGAAAAGAAGCCATATTGGTTCATAAGGCTTATTGACTGCTTGCACAAGTCAGAAATAATAGCTCAGTGGGTAAGGTGTTGGTTTACCGATCAGCAACTCCTCTCAATGTCATGGGTTCAAACCCACCCTCCTAAAAGATCAATTTTAATTTATCTTTTTAAATCTAATAGTTTGTCTACATTGTGATAATAAACTGTAAATCAATTTGTTTCCTAAAGAGACCTGTTGAAAATATTGCTTTATTTCTTTGAATTTTTTGAAAGAATTGTTTGACCTACTTTTAATATGAGTTACATTGTGTTGAAGTATGGAAATGAAGCCATGTTGGTTCATAAGGCTTATTGACTGCTTGCACAAGTCAGAAATAATAGCTCAGTGGGTAAGGTGTTGGTTTACCTATCAGCAACTCCCCTCAATGTCATGGGTTCAAACCCAGCCTCGTAAAAGATCAATTTTAATTTATCTTTTTAAATCTAATAGTTTGTCTACATTGTGATATTAAACTGTAAATCTATTTGTTTCCTAAAGAGACCTGTTGAAAATATTGCTTTATTTCTTTGAATTTTTTGAAAGAATTGTTTGGCTTACTTTTAATATGAGGTACATTGTGTTGAAGTATGGGAAAGAAGCCATATTGGTTTATAAGGCTTATTGACTGCTTGCACAAGACAGAAATAATAGCTCAGTGGGTAAGGTGTTGGTTTACCGATCAGCAACTCCCTCAATGTCGTGGGTTCAAACCCAGCCTCGTAAAATATAAATTTAAATTTATCTTTTTAAATCTAATAGTTTGTCTACATTGTGATATTAAACTGTAAATCTATTTGTTTCTTAAAGAGACCTGGTAAAAATATTGCTTTATTTCTTTGAATTTTTTAAAAGAATTGTTTGGCCTACTTTTAATATGAGTTACATTGTGTTGAAGTATGGAAAAGAAGCCATATTGGTTCATAAGGCTTATTGACTGCTTGCACAAGTCAGAAATAATAGCTCAGTGGGTAAGGTGTTGGTTTACCGATCAGCAACTCCTCTCAATGTCATGGGTTCAAACCCAGCCTCGTAAAAGATTACTTTTAATTTAACTTTTTGAATCTAATAGTTTGTCTACATTGTGATATTAAACCATAAATCTACTTGTTTCTTAAAGAGACCTGTTGAAAATATTGCTTTATTTCTTAGAATTTTTTGAAAGAATTGTTTGACCTACTTTTAATATGAGTTACATTGTGTTGAAGTATGGAAATGAAGCCATGTTGGTTCATAAGGCTTATTGACTGCTTGCACAAGTCAGAAATAATAGCTCAGTGGGTAAGGTGTTGGTTTACCGATCAGCAACTCCCCTCAATGTCATGGTTTCAAACCCAGCCTCGTTAAAGATCAATTTTAATTTATCTTTTTAAATCTAATAGTTTGTCTACATTGTGATATTAAACTGTAAATCTATTTGTTTCCTAAAGAGACCTGTTGAAAATATTGCTTTATTTCTTTGAATTTTTTGAAGGAATTGTTTGGCTTACTTTTAATATGAGTTACATTGTGTTGAAGTATGGGAAAGAAGCCATATTGGTTTATAAGGCTTATTGACTGCTTGCACACGACAGAAATAATAGCTCAGTGGGTAAGGTGTTGGTTTACCGATCAGCAACTCCCCTCAATGTCGTGGGTTCAAACCCAGCCTCGTAAAATATAAATTTTAATTTATCTTTTTAAATCTAATAGTTTGTCTACATTGTGATATTAAACTGTAAATCTATTTGTTTCTTAAAGAGACCTGGTAAAAATATTGCTTTATTCTTTTGAATTTTTTAAAAGAATTGTTTGGCCTACATTTAATATGAGTTACATTGTGTTGAAGTATGGGAAAGAAGCCATATTGGTTCATAAGGCTTATTGACTGCTTGCACAAGTCAGAAATAATAGCTCAGTGGGTAAGGTGTTGGTTTACCGATCAGCAACTCCCCTCAATGTCATGGGTTCAAACCCAGCCTCGTAAAAGATCAATTTTAATTTATCTTTTTAAATCTAATAGTTTGTCTACATTGTGATATTAAACTGTAAATCTATTTGTTTCCTAAAGAGACCTGTTGAAAATATTGCTTTATTTCTTTGAATTTTTTAAAATAATTGTTTGGCTTACTTTTAATATGAGTTACATTGTGTTGAAGTATGGGAAAGAAGCCATATTGGTTCATAAGGCTTATTGACTGCTTGCACAACTCAGAAATAATAGCTCAGTGGGTAAGGTGTTGGTTTACCGATAAGCAGCTCCCAACAAGGTTGTGGGTTCAAGCCCCACCCTTGCTGACGGTCAATTTTAATTTATCTTTTTAAATAAAATAGTTTGTCTACATTGTGATATTAAACTGTAAATCTATTTGTTTCCTAAAGAGACCTGTTGAAAATATTGCTTTATTTCTTTGAATTTTTTGAAGGAATTGTTTGGCTTACTTTTAATATGAGTTACATTGTGTTGAAGTATGGGAAAGAAGCCATATTGGTTCATAAGTCTTATTGACTGCTTGCACAAGTCAGAAATAATAGCTCAGTGGGTAAGGTGTTGGTTTACCGATCAGCGACTCCCCTCAATGTCATGGGTTCAAACCCAGCCTCGTAAAAGATCAATTTTAATTTATCTTTTTAAATCTAATAGTTTGTCTACATTGTGATATTAAACTGTAAATCTATTTGTTTCTTAAAGAGACCTGGTAAAAATATTGCTTTATTTCTTTGAATTTTTTAAAAGAATTGTTTGGCCTACTTTTAATATGAGTTACATTGTGTTGAAGTATGGAAAAGAAGCCATATTGGTTCATAAGGCTTATTGACTGCTTGCACAAGTCAGAAGTCATAGCTCATTGGGTAAGTTGTTGGTTTACCGATCAGCAGCTCCCCACAAGGATGTGGGTTCAAGCCCCACCCTTGCAGACGGTCAATTTTGATTTATCTTTTTAATTAAAATAGTTTGTCTACATTGTGATATTACACTGTAAATCTATTTGTTTCTTAAAGAGACCTGTTGAAAATATTGCTTTATTTCTTTGAATTTTTTGAAAGAATTGTTTGGCCTACTTTTAATATGAGTTACATTGTGTTGAAGTAGGAAAAAGAAGCCATATTGGTTCATAAGGCTTTTTGACTGCTTGCACAAGTCAGAAATAATAGCTCAGTGGGTAAGGTGTTGGTTTACCGATCAGCGACTCCCCTCAATGTCATGGGTTCAAACCCAGCCTCGTAAAAGATCAATTTTAATTTATCTTTTTAAATCTAATAGTTTGTCTACATTGTGATATTAAACTGTAAATCTATTTGTTTCTTAAAGAGACCTGGTAAAAATATTGCTTTATTTCTTTGAATTTTTTAATAGAATTGTTTGGCCTACTTTTAATATGAGTTACATTGTGTTGAAGTATGGAAAAGAAGCCATATTGGTTCATAAGGCTTATTGACTGCTTGCACAAGTCAGAAGTCATAGCTCATTGGTTAAGGTGTTGGTTTACCGATCAGCAGCTCCCCACAAGGTTGTGGGTTCAAGCCCCACCCTTGCAGACGGTCAATTTTGATTTATCTTTTTAATTAAAATAGTTTGTCTACATTGTGATATTACACTGTAAATCTATTTGTTTCTTAAAGAGACCTGTTGAAAATATTGCTTTATTTCTTTGAATTTTTTGAAAGAATTGTTTGGCCTACTTTTAATATGAGTTACATTGTGTTGAAGTATGAAAAAGAAGCCATATTGGTTCATAAGGCTTATTGACTGCTTGCACAAGTCAGAAATAATAGCTCAGTGGGTAAGGTGTTGGTTTACCGATCCGCAACTCTCCTCAATGTCATGGGTTCAAACCAAGCCTCGTGAAAGATAACTTTTAATTTATCTTTTTGAATCTAAGAGTTTGTCTACATTGTGATATTAAACCATAAATCTACTTGTTTCTTAAAGAGACCTGTTGAAAATATTGCTTTATTTCTTTGAATTTTTCGAGAGAATTGTTTGGCCTACTTTTAATGAGTTACATTGTGTTGAAGTATGGAAAAGAAGCCATATTGGTTCATAAGGCTTATTGACTGCTTGCACAAGTCAGAAATAATAGCTCAGTGGGTAAGGTGTTGGTTTACCGATCAGCAGTTCGCCTCAATGTCATGGGTTCAAACCCACCCTCTTAAAAGATCAATTTTAATTTATCTTTTTAAATCTAATAGTTTGTCTACATTGTGATATTAAACTGTAAATCTATTTGTTTCCTAAAGAGACCTGTTGGAAATATTGCTTTATTTCTTTGAATTATTTGAAAGAATTGTTTGGCTTACTTTTAATGAGTTACACTGTGTTGAAGTATGTGAAAGAAGCCATATTGGTTTATAAGGCTTATTGACTGCTTGCACAAGACAGAAATAATAGCTCAGTGGGTAAGGTGTTGGTTTACCGATCAGCAACTCCCCTCAATGTCATGGGTTCAAACCCAGCCTCGTAAAAGATCAATTTTAATTTATCTTTTTAAATCTAATAGTTTGTCTACATTGTGATATTAAACTGTAAATCTATTTGTTTCTTAAAGAGACCTGGTAAAAATATTGCTTTATTTCTTTGAAATTTTTTAAAGAATTGTTTGGCCTACTTTTAATATGAGTTACATTGTGTTGACGTATGGGAAAGAAGCCATATTGGTTTATAAGGCTTATTGACTGCTTGCATGAGACAGAAATAATAGCTCAGTGGGTAAGGTGTTGGTTTACCGATCAGCAACTCCCCTCAATGTCGTGGGTTCAAACCCAGCCTCGTAAAATATAAATTTTAATTTATCTTTTTAAATCTAATAGTTTGTCTACATTGTCATATTAAACTGTAAATCTATTTGTTTCTTAAAGAGACCTGTTGAAAATATTGCTTTATTTCTTTGAATTTTTTGAAAGAATTGTTTGGCTTACTTTTAATATGAGTTACATTGTGTTGAAGTATGGGAAAGAGGCCATATTGGTTTATAAGGCTTATTGACTGCTAGCACAAATCAGAAATAATAGCTCAGTGGGTAAGGTGTTGGTTTACCGATCAGCAACTCCCCTCAATGTCGTGGGTTCAAACCCAGCCTCGTAAAATATAAATTTTAATTTATCTTTTTAAATCTAATAGTTTGTCTACATTGTGATATTAAACTGTAAATCTATTTGTTTCTTTAAGAGACCTGGTAAAAATATTGCTTTATTTCTTTGAATTTTTTAAAATAATTGTTTGGCCTACTTTTAATATGAGTTACATTGTGTTGAAGTATGGAAAAGAAGCCATATTGGTTCATAAGGCTTATTGACTGCTTGCACAAGTCAGAAATAATAGCTCAGTGGGTAAGGTGTTGGTTTACCGATCAGCAACTCCTCTCAATGTCATGGGTTCAAACCCAGCCTCGTAAAAGATTACTTTTAATTTAACTTTTTGAATCTAATAGTTTGTCTACATTGTGATATTAAACCATAAATCTACTTGTTTCTTAAAGAGACCTGTTGAAAATATTGCTTTATTTCTTAGAATTTTTTGAAAGAATTGTTTGACCTACTTTTAATATGAGTTACATTGTGTTGAAGTATGGAAATGAAGCCATGTTGGTTCATAAGGCTTATTAAATGCTTGCACAAGTCAGAAATAATAGCTCAGTGGGTAAGGTGTTGGTTTACCGATCAGCAACTCCCCTCAATGTCATGGGTTCAAACCCAGCCTCGTAAAAGATCAATTTTAATTTATCTTTTTAAATCTAATAGTTTGTCTACATTGTGATATTAAACTGTAAATCTATTTGTTTCCTAAAGAGACCTGTTGAAAATATTGCTTTATTTCTTTGAATTTTTTGAAAGAATTGTTTGGCTTACTTTTAATATGAGTTACATTGTGTTGAAGTATGGGAAAGAAGCCATATTTGTTTATAAGGCTTATTGACTGCTTGCACAAGACAGAAGTCATAGCTCATTGGGTAAGGTGTTGGTTTACCGATCAACAGCTCCCCACAAGGATGTGGGTTCAAGCCCCACCCTTGCAGACGGTCAATTTTGATTTATCTTTTTAATTAAAATAGTTTGTCTACATTGTGATATTACACTGTAAATCTATTTGTTTCTTAAAGAGACCTGTTGAAAATATTGCTTTATTTCTTTGAATTTTTTGAAAGAATTGTTTGGCCTACTTTTAATATGAGTTACATTGTGTTGAAGTATGAAAAAGAAGCCATATTGGTTCATAAGGCTTATTGACTGCTTGCACAAGTCAGAAATAATAGCTCAGTGGGTAAGGTGTTGGTTTACCGATCAGCGACTCCCCTCAATGTCATGGGTTCAAACCCAGCCTCGTAAAAGATCAATTTTAATTTATCTTTTTAAATCTAATAGTTTGTCTACATTGTGATATTAAACTGTAAATCTATTTGTTTCTTAAAGAGACCTGGTAAAAATATTGCTTTATTTCTTTGAATTTTTTAAAAGAATTGTTTGGCCTACTTTTAATATGAGTTACATTGTGTTGAAGTATGGAAAAGAAGCCATATTGGTTCATAAGGCTTATTGACTGCTTGCACAAGTCAGAAGTCATAGCTCATTGGTTAAGGTGTTGGTTTACCGATCAGCAGCTCCCCACAAGGTTGTGGGTTCAAGCCCCACCCTTGCAGACGGTCAATTTTGATTTATCTTTTTAATTAAAATAGTTTGTCTACATTGTGATATTACACTGTAAATCTATTTGTTTCTTAAAGAGACCTGTTGAAAATATTGCTTTATTTCTTTGAATGTTTTGAAAGAATTGTTTGGCCTACTTTTAATATGAGTTACATTGTGTTGAAGTATGAAAAAGAAGCCATATTGGTTCATAAGGCTTATTGACTGCTTGCACAAGTCAGAAATAATAGCTCAGTGGGTAAGGTGTTGGTTTACCGATCAGCAACTCCCCTCAATGTCATGGGTTCAAACCCAGCCTTGTAAAAGATCAATTTTAATTTATCTTTTTAAATCTAATAGTTTGTCTACATTGTCATATTAAACTGTAAATCTATTTGTTTCCTAAAGAGACCTGTTGAAAATATTGCTTTATTTCTTTGAATTTTTTTAAAGAATTGTTTGGCTTACTTTTAATATGAGTTACATTGTGTTGAAGTATGGGAAAGAGGCCATATTGGTTTATAAGGCTTATTGACTGCTTGCACAAATCAGAAATAATAGCTCAGTGGGTAAGGTGTTGGTTTACCGATCAGCAACTCCCCTCAATGTCGTGGGTTCAAACCCAGCCTCGTAAAATATAAATTTTAATTTATCTTTTTAAATCTAATAGTTTGTCTACATTGTGATATTAAACTGTAAATCTATTTGTTTCTTTAAGAGACCTGTTAAAAATATTGCTTTATTTCTTTGAATTTTTTAAAAGAATTGTTTGGCCTACTTTTAATATGAGTTACATTGTGTTGAAGTATGGAAAAGAAGCCATATTGGTTCATAAGGCTTATTGACTGCTTGCACAAGTCAGAAATAATAGCTCAGTGGGTAAGGTGTTGGTTTACCGATCAGCAACTCCTCTCAATGTCATGGGTTCAAACCCACCCTCCTAAAAGATCAATTTTAATTTATCTTTTTAAATCTAATAGTTTGTCTACATTGTGATAATAAACTGTAAATCAATTTGTTTCCTAAAGAGACCTGTTGAAAATATTGCTTTATTTCTTTGAATTTTTTGAAAGAATTGTTTGACCTACTTTTAATATGAGTTACATTGTGTTGAAGTATGGAAATGAAGCCATGTTGGTTCATAAGGCTTATTGACTGCTTGCACAAGTCAGAAATAATAGCTCAGTGGGTAAGGTGTTGGTTTACCTATCAGCAACTCCCCTCAATGTCATGGGTTCAAACCCAGCCTCGTAAAAGATCAATTTTAATTTATCTTTTTAAATCTAATAGTTTGTCTACATTGTGATATTAAACTGTAAATCTATTTGTTTCCTAAAGAGACCTGTTGAAAATATTGCTTTATTTCTTTGAATTTTTTGAAAGAATTGTTTGGCTTACTTTTAATATGAGGTACATTGTGTTGAAGTATGGGAAAGAAGCCATATTGGTTTATAAGGCTTATTGACTGCTTGCACAAGACAGAAATAATAGCTCAGTGGGTAAGGTGTTGGTTTACCGATCAGCAACTCCCTCAATGTCGTGGGTTCAAACCCAGCCTCGTAAAATATAAATTTAAATTTATCTTTTTAAATCTAATAGTTTGTCTACATTGTGATATTAAACTGTAAATCTATTTGTTTCTTAAAGAGACCTGGTAAAAATATTGCTTTATTTCTTTGAATTTTTTTAAAGAATTGTTTGGCCTACTTTTAATATGAGTTACATTGTGTTGAAGTATGGAAAAGAAGCCATATTGGTTCATAAGGCTTATTGACTGCTTGCACAAGTCAGAAATAATAGCTCAGTGGGTAAGGTGTTGGTTTACCGATCAGCAACTCCTCTCAATGTCATGGGTTCAAACCCAGCCTCGTAAAAGATTACTTTTAATTTAACTTTTTGAATCTAATAGTTTGTCTACATTGTGATATTAAACCATAAATCTACTTGTTTCTTAAAGAGACCTGTTGAAAATATTGCTTTATTTCTTAGAATTTTTTGAAAGAATTGTTTGACCTACTTTTAATATGAGTTACATTGTGTTGAAGTATGGAAATGAAGCCATGTTGGTTCATAAGGCTTATTGACTGCTTGCACAAGTCAGAAATAATAGCTCAGTGGGTAAGGTGTTGGTTTACCGATCAGCAACTCCCCTCAATGTCATGGTTTCAAACCCAGCCTCGTTAAAGATCAATTTTAATTTATCTTTTTAAATCTAATAGTTTGTCTACATTGTGATATTAAACTGTAAATCTATTTGTTTCCTAAAGAGACCTGTTGAAAATATTGCTTTATTTCTTTGAATTTTTTGAAGGAATTGTTTGGCTTACTTTTAATATGAGTTACATTGTGTTGAAGTATGGGAAAGAAGCCATATTGGTTTATAAGGCTTATTGACTGCTTGCACACGACAGAAATAATAGCTCAGTGGGTAAGGTGTTGGTTTACCGATCAGCAACTCCCCTCAATGTCGTGGGTTCAAACCCAGCCTCGTAAAATATAAATTTTAATTTATCTTTTTAAATCTAATAGTTTGTCTACATTGTGATATTAAACTGTAAATCTATTTGTTTCTTAAAGAGACCTGGTAAAAATATTGCTTTATTCTTTTGAATTTTTTAAAAGAATTGTTTGGCCTACATTTAATATGAGTTACATTGTGTTGAAGTATGGGAAAGAAGCCATATTGGTTCATAAGGCTTATTGACTGCTTGCACAAGTCAGAAATAATAGCTCAGTGGGTAAGGTGTTGGTTTACCGATCAGCAACTCCCCTCAATGTCATGGGTTCAAACCCAGCCTCGTAAAAGATCAATTTTAATTTATCTTTTTAAATCTAATAGTTTGTCTACATTGTGATATTAAACTGTAAATCTATTTGTTTCCTAAAGAGACCTGTTGAAAATATTGCTTTATTTCTTTGAATTTTTTAAAATAATTGTTTGGCTTACTTTTAATATGAGTTACATTGTGTTGAAGTATGGGAAAGAAGCCATATTGGTTCATAAGGCTTATTGACTGCTTGCACAACTCAGAAATAATAGCTCAGTGGGTAAGGTGTTGGTTTACCGATAAGCAGCTCCCAACAAGGTTGTGGGTTCAAGCCCCACCCTTGCTGACGGTCAATTTTAATTTATCTTTTTAAATAAAATAGTTTGTCTACATTGTGATATTAAACTGTAAATCTATTTGTTTCCTAAAGAGACCTGTTGAAAATATTGCTTTATTTCTTTGAATTTTTTGAAAGAATTGTTTGGCTTACTTTTAATATGAATTACATTGTGTTGAAGTATGGGAAAGAAGCCATATTGGTTTATAAGGCTTATTGACTGCTTGCACAAGACAGAAATAATAGCTCGGTGGGTAAGGTGTTGGTTTACCGATCAACAACTCCCCTCAATGTCGTGGGTTCAAACCCAGCCTCGTAAAATATAAATTTTAATTTATCTTTTTAAATCTAATAGTTTGTCTACATTGTGATATTAAACTGTAAATCTATTTGTTTCTTAAAGAGACCTGTTGAAAATATTGCTTGATTTCTTTGAATTTTTTGAAAGAATTGTTTGGCTTACTTTTAATATGAGTTACATTGTGTTGAAGTATGGGAAAGAAGCCATATTGGTTTATAAGGCTTATTGACTGCTTGCATGAGACAGAAATAATAGCTCAGTGGGTAAGGTGTTGGTTTACCGATCAGCAACTCCCCTCAATGTCGTGGGTTCAAACCCAGCCTCGTAAAATATAAATTTTAATTTATCTTTTTAAATCTAATAGTTTGTCTACATTGTGATATTAAACTGTAAATCTATTTGTTTCTTAAAGAGACCTGGTAAAAATATTGCTTTATTTCTTTGAATTTTTTTTAAAATAATTGTTTGGCTTACTTTTAATATGAGTTACATTGTGTTGACGTATGGGAAAGAAGCCATATTGGTTCATAAGGCTTATTGACTGCTTGCACAAGTCAGAAATAATAGCTCAGTGGGTAAGGTGTTGTTTTACCGATCAGCAACTCCCCTCAATGTCATGGGTTCAAACCCAGCCTCGTAAAAGATCAATTTTATTTTTTCTTTTTAAATCTAATAGTTTGTCTACATTGTGATATTAAACTGTAAATCTATTTGTTTTCTAAAGAGACCTGTTGAAAATATTGCTTTATTTCTTTGAATTTTTTAAAAGAATTGTTTGGTATACTTTTAATATGAGTTACATTGTGTTGAAGTATTGGAAAGAAGCCATATTGGTTCATAAGGCTTATTGACTGCTTGCACAAGTCAGAAATAATAGCTCAGTTCGTAAGGTGTTGGTTTACCGATCAGCAGCTCCCCACAAGGTTGTGGGTTCGATCCCCACCCTTGCAGACGGTCAATTTTAATTTATCTTTTTAAATAAAATAGTTTGTCTACATTGTGATATTAAACTGTAAATCTATTTGTTTCCTAAAGAGACCTGTTGAAAATATTGCTTTATTTCTTTGAATTTTTTGAAAGAATTGTTTGGCTTACTTTTAATATGAGTTACATTGTGTTGAAGTATGGGAAAGAAGCCATATTGGTTTATAAGGCTTATTGACTGCTTGCACAAGACAGAAATAATAGCTCAGTGGGTAAGGTGTTGGTTTACCGATAAGCAGCTCCCAACAAGGTTGTGGGTTCAAGCCCCACCCTTGCTGACGGTCAATTTTAATTTATCTTTTTAAATCTGATAGTTTGTCTACATTGTGATATTAAACTGTAAATCTATTTGTTTCTTAAAGAGACCTGTTGAAAATATTGCTTTATTTCTTTGAATTTTTTGAAAGAATTGTTTGGCTTACTTTTAATATGAGTTACATTGTGTTGAAGTATGGGAAAGAAGCCATATTCTTTTATAAGGCTTATTTACTGCTTGCACAAATCAGAAATAATAGCTCAGTGGGTAAGGTGTTGGTTTACCGATCAGCAACTCCCCTCAATGTCGTGGGTTCAAACCCAGCCTCGTAAAATATTAATTTTAATTTATCTTTTTAAATCTAATAGTTTGTCTACATTGTGATATTCAACTGTAAATCTATTTGTTTCTTAAAGAGACCTGTTAAAAATATTGCTTTATTTCAATGAATTTATTAAAAGAATTGTTTGGCCTACTTTTAATATGAGTTACATTTTGTTGAAGTATGGAAAAGAAGCCATATTGGTTCATAAGGCTTATTGACTGCTTGCACAAGTCAGAAATAATAGCTCAGTGGGTATGGTGTTTGTTTACGAATCAGCAGCTCCCCACAAGCTTGTGGGTTCAAACCCCACCCTTGCAGACGGTCAATTTTAATTTATCTTTTTTAATTAAAATAGTTTGTCTACATTGTGATATTACACTGTAAATCTACTTGTTTCTTAAAGAGACCTGTTGAAAATATTGCTTTATTTCTTTGAATTTTTTGAAAGAATTGTTTGGCCTACTTTTAATATGAGTTACATTGTGTTAAAGTATGGAAAAGAAGCCATATTGGTTCATAAGGCTTATTGACTGCTTGCATGAGACAGAAATAATAGCTCAGTGGGTAAGGTGTTGGTTTACCGATCAGCAACTCCCCTCAATGTCGTGGGTTCAAACCCAGCCTCGTAAAATATAAATTTTATTTTATCTTTTTAAATCTAATAGTTTGTCTACATTGTGATATTAAACTGTAAATCTATTTGTTTCTTAAAGAGACCTGGTAAAAATATTGCTTTATTTCTTTGAATTTTTTAAAAGAATTGTTTGGCCTACTTTTAATATGAGTTACATTGTGTTGAAGTATGGGAAAGAAGCCATATTGGTTCATAAGGCTTATTGACTGCTTGCACAAGTCAGAAATAATAGCTCAGTGGGTAAGGTGTTGGTTTACCGATCAACAACTCCCCTCAATGTCATGGGTTCAAACCCAGCCTCGTAAAAGATCAATTTTATTTTATCTTTTTAAATCTAATAGTTTGTCTACATTGTGATATTAAACTGTAAATCTATTTGTTTCCTAAAGAGACCTGTTGAAAATATTGCTTTATTTCTTTGAATTTTTTAAAAGAATTGTTTGGCTTACTTTTAATATGAGTTACATTGTGTTGAAGTATGGGAAAGAAGCCATATTGGTTCATAAGGCTTATTGACTGCTTGCACAAGTCAGAAATAATAGCTCAGTGGGTAAGGTGTTGGTTTACCGATAAGCAGCTCCCAACAAGGTTGTGGGTTCAAGCCCCACCCTTGCAGACGGTCGATTTTAATTTATCTTTTTAAATCTAATAGTTTGTCTACATTGTGATATTAAACTGTAAATCTATTTGTTTCCTAAAGAGACCTGTTGAAAATATTGCTTTATTTCTTTGAATTTTTTGAAAGAATTGTTTGGCTTACTTTTAATATGAGTTACATTGTGTTGAAGTATGGGAAAGAAGCCATATTCTTTTATAAGGCTTATTTACTGCTTGCACAAATCAGAAAAAATAGCTCAGTGGGTAAGGTGTTGTTTTACCGATTAGCAACTCCCCTCAATGTCGTGGGTTCAAACCCAGCCTCGTAAAATATAAATTTTAATTTATCTTTTTAAATCTAATAGTTTGTCTACATTGTGATATTCAACTGTAAATCTATTTGTTTCTTAAAGAGACCTGATAAAAATATTGCTTTATTTCAATGAATTTTTTAAAAGAATTGTTTGGCCTACTTTTAATATGAGTTACATTTTGTTGAAGTATGGAAAAGAAGCCATATTGGTTCATAAGGCTTATTGACTGCTTGCACAAGTCAGAAATAATAGCTCAGTGGGTAAGGTGTTGGTTTACCGATCCGCAACTCCCCTCAATGTCATCGGTTCAAACCCAGCCTCGTAAAAGATCAATTTTATTTTATCTTTTTAAATCTAATAGTTTGTCTACATTGTGATATTAAACTGTAAATCTATTTGTTTTCTAAAGAGACCTGTTGAAAATATTGCTTTATTTCTTTGAATTTTTTAAAAGAATTGTTTGGCTTACTTTTAATATGAGTTACATTGTGTTGAAGTATGGGAAAGAAGCCATATTGGTTCATAAGGCTTATTGACTGCTTGCACAACTCAGAAATAATAGCTCAGTGGGTAAGGTGTTGGTTTACCGATAAGCAGCTCCCAACAAGGTTGTGGGTTCAAGCCCCACCCTTGCTGACGGTCAATTTTAATTTATCTTTTTAAATAAAATAGTTTGTCTACATTGTGATATTAAACTGTAAATCTATTTGTTTCCTAAAGAGACCTGTTGAAAATATTGCTTTATTTCTTTGAATTTTTTGAAAGAATTGTTTGGCTTACTTTTAATATGAATTACATTGTGTTGAAGTATGGGAAAGAAGCCATATTGGTTTATAAGGCTTATTGACTGCTTGCACAAGACAGAAATAATAGCTCGGTGGGTAAGGTGTTGGTTTACCGATCAACAACTCCCCTCAATGTCGTGGGTTCAAACCCAGCCTCGTAAAATATAAATTTTAATTTATCTTTTTAAATCTAATAGTTTGTCTACATTGTGATATTAAACTGTAAATCTATTTGTTTCTTAAAGAGACCTGTTGAAAATATTGCTTGATTTCTTTGAATTTTTTGAAAGAATTGTTTGGCTTACTTTTAATATGAGTTACATTGTGTTGAAGTATGGGAAAGAAGCCATATTGGTTTATAAGGCTTATTGACTGCTTGCATGAGACAGAAATAATAGCTCAGTGGGTAAGGTGTTGGTTTACCGATCAGCAACTCCCCTCAATGTCGTGGGTTCAAACCCAGCCTCGTAAAATATAAATTTTAATTTATCTTTTTAAATCTAATAGTTTGTCTACATTGTGATATTAAACTGTAAATCTATTTGTTTCTTAAAGAGACCTGGTAAAAATATTGCTTTATTTCTTTGAATTTTTTTTAAAATAATTGTTTGGCTTACTTTTAATATGAGTTACATTGTGTTGACGTATGGGAAAGAAGCCATATTGGTTCATAAGGCTTATTGACTGCTTGCACAAGTCAGAAATAATAGCTCAGTGGGTAAGGTGTTGTTTTACCGATCAGCAACTCCCCTCAATGTCATGGGTTCAAACCCAGCCTCGTAAAAGATCAATTTTATTTTTTCTTTTTAAATCTAATAGTTTGTCTACATTGTGATATTAAACTGTAAATCTATTTGTTTTCTAAAGAGACCTGTTGAAAATATTGCTTTATTTCTTTGAATTTTTTAAAAGAATTGTTTGGTATACTTTTAATATGAGTTACATTGTGTTGAAGTATTGGAAAGAAGCCATATTGGTTCATAAGGCTTATTGACTGCTTGCACAAGTCAGAAATAATAGCTCAGTTCGTAAGGTGTTGGTTTACCGATCAGCAGCTCCCCACAAGGTTGTGGGTTCGATCCCCACCCTTGCAGACGGTCAATTTTAATTTATCTTTTTAAATAAAATAGTTTGTCTACATTGTGATATTAAACTGTAAATCTATTTGTTTCCTAAAGAGACCTGTTGAAAATATTGCTTTATTTCTTTGAATTTTTTGAAAGAATTGTTTGGCTTACTTTTAATATGAGTTACATTGTGTTGAAGTATGGGAAAGAAGCCATATTGGTTTATAAGGCTTATTGACTGCTTGCACAAGACAGAAATAATAGCTCAGTGGGTAAGGTGTTGGTTTACCGATAAGCAGCTCCCAACAAGGTTGTGGGTTCAAGCCCCACCCTTGCTGACGGTCAATTTTAATTTATCTTTTTAAATCTGATAGTTTGTCTACATTGTGATATTAAACTGTAAATCTATTTGTTTCTTAAAGAGACCTGTTGAAAATATTGCTTTATTTCTTTGAATTTTTTGAAAGAATTGTTTGGCTTACTTTTAATATGAGTTACATTGTGTTGAAGTATGGGAAAGAAGCCATATTCTTTTATAAGGCTTATTTACTGCTTGCACAAATCAGAAATAATAGCTCAGTGGGTAAGGTGTTGGTTTACCGATCAGCAACTCCCCTCAATGTCGTGGGTTCAAACCCAGCCTCGTAAAATATTAATTTTAATTTATCTTTTTAAATCTAATAGTTTGTCTACATTGTGATATTCAACTGTAAATCTATTTGTTTCTTAAAGAGACCTGTTAAAAATATTGCTTTATTTCAATGAATTTATTAAAAGAATTGTTTGGCCTACTTTTAATATGAGTTACATTTTGTTGAAGTATGGAAAAGAAGCCATATTGGTTCATAAGGCTTATTGACTGCTTGCACAAGTCAGAAATAATAGCTCAGTGGGTATGGTGTTTGTTTACGAATCAGCAGCTCCCCACAAGCTTGTGGGTTCAAACCCCACCCTTGCAGACGGTCAATTTTAATTTATCTTTTTTAATTAAAATAGTTTGTCTACATTGTGATATTACACTGTAAATCTACTTGTTTCTTAAAGAGACCTGTTGAAAATATTGCTTTATTTCTTTGAATTTTTTGAAAGAATTGTTTGGCCTACTTTTAATATGAGTTACATTGTGTTAAAGTATGGAAAAGAAGCCATATTGGTTCATAAGGCTTATTGACTGCTTGCATGAGACAGAAATAATAGCTCAGTGGGTAAGGTGTTGGTTTACCGATCAGCAACTCCCCTCAATGTCGTGGGTTCAAACCCAGCCTCGTAAAATATAAATTTTATTTTATCTTTTTAAATCTAATAGTTTGTCTACATTGTGATATTAAACTGTAAATCTATTTGTTTCTTAAAGAGACCTGGTAAAAATATTGCTTTATTTCTTTGAATTTTTTAAAAGAATTGTTTGGCCTACTTTTAATATGAGTTACATTGTGTTGAAGTATGGGAAAGAAGCCATATTGGTTCATAAGGCTTATTGACTGCTTGCACAAGTCAGAAATAATAGCTCAGTGGGTAAGGTGTTGGTTTACCGATCAACAACTCCCCTCAATGTCATGGGTTCAAACCCAGCCTCGTAAAAGATCAATTTTATTTTATCTTTTTAAATCTAATAGTTTGTCTACATTGTGATATTAAACTGTAAATCTATTTGTTTCCTAAAGAGACCTGTTGAAAATATTGCTTTATTTCTTTGAATTTTTTAAAAGAATTGTTTGGCTTACTTTTAATATGAGTTACATTGTGTTGAAGTATGGGAAAGAAGCCATATTGGTTCATAAGGCTTATTGACTGCTTGCACTAGTCAGAAATAATAGCTCAGTGGGTGAGGTGTTGGTTTACCGATCAGCAGCTCCCCACAAGGTTGTGGGTTCAAGCCCCACCCTTGCAGACGGTCAATTCTAATTTATCTTTTAGATAAAATAGTTTGTCCACATTGTGATATTAAACTGTAAATCTATTTGTTTCCTAAAGAGACCTGTTGAAAATATTGCTTTATTTCTTTGAATTTTTTGAAAGAATTGTTTGGCTTACTTTTAATATGAGTTACATTGTGTTGAAGTACGGGAAAGAAGCCATATTGGTTTATAAGGCTTATTGACTGCTTGCACAAGACAGAAATAATAGCTCAGTGGGTAAGGTGTTGGTTTACCGATCAGCAACTCCCCTCAATGTCGTGGGTTCATACCCAGCCTCGTAAAATATAAATTTTAATTTATCTTTTTAAATCTAATAGTTTGTCTACATTGTGATATTCAACTGTAAATCTATTTGTTTCTTAAAGAGACCTGTTAAAAATATTGCTTTATTTCAATGAATTTTTTAAAAGAATTGTTTGGCCTACTTTTAATATGAGTTACATTTTGTTGAAGTATGGAAAAGAAGCCATATTGGTTCATAAGGCTTATTGACTGCTTGCACAATTCAGAAATAATAGCTCAGTGGGTAAGGTGTTGTTTTACCGATCAGCAACTCCCCTCAATGTCATGGGTTCAAACCCAGCCTTGTAAAAGATCAATTTTAATTTATCTTTTTAAATCTAATAGTTTGTCTACATTGTCATATTAAACTGTAAATCTATTTGTTTCCTAAAGAGACCTGTTGAAAATATTGCTTTATTTCTTTGAATTTTTTTAAAGAATTGTTTGGCTTACTTTTAATATGAGTTACATTGTGTTGAAGTATGGGAAAGAAGCCATATTCTTTTATAAGGCTTATTTACTGCTTGCACAAATCAGAAATAATAGCTCAGTGGGTAAGGTGTTGTTTTACCGATCAGCAACTCCCCTCAATGTCGTGGGTTCAAACCCAGCCTCGTAAAATATTAATTTTAATTTATCTTTTTAAATCTAATAGTTTGTCTACATTGTGATATTAAACTGTAAATCTATTTGTTTCCTAAAGAGACCTGGTAAAAATATTGCTTTATTTCTTTGAATTTTTTAAAAGAAATGTTTGGCCTACTTTTAATATGAGTTACATTGTGTTGAAGTATGGGAAAGAAGCCATATTGGTTCATAAGGCTTATTGACTGCTTGCATGAGACAGAAATAATAGCTCAGTGGGTAAGGTGTTGGTTTACCGATCAGCAACTCCCCTCAATGTCGTGGGTTCAAACCCAGCCTCGTAAAATATAAATTTTAATTTATCTTTTTAAATCTAATAGTTTGTCTACATTGTGATATTAAACTGTAAATCTATTTGTTTCTTAAAGAGACCTGGTAAAAATATTGCTTTATTTTTTGAATTTTTTAAAAGAATTGTTTGGCTTACTTTTAATATGAGTTACATTGTGTTGACGTATGGGAAAGAAGCCATATTGGTTCATAAGGCTTATTGACTGCTTGCAAAAGACAGAAATAATAGCTCAGTGGGTAAGGTGTTGGTTTACCGATAAGCAGCTCCCAGCAAGGTTGTGGGTTCAAGCCCCACCCTTGCAGACGGTCAATTTTAATTTATCTTTTTAAATAAAATAGTTTGTCTACATTGTAATATTAAACTGTAAATCTATTTGTTTCCTAAAGAGACCTCTTGAAAATATTGCTTTATTTCTTTGAATTTTTTGAAAGAATTGTTTGGCTTACTTTTAATATGAGTTACATTGTGTTGAAGTATGGGAAAGAAGCCATATTGGTTTATAAGGCTTATTGACTGCTTGCACAAGACAGAAATAATAGCTCAGTGGGTAAGGTGTTGGTTTACCGATCAGCAACTCCCCTCAATGTCGTGGGTTCATACCCAGCCTCGTAAAATATAAATTTTAATTTATCTTTTTAAATCTAATAGTTTGTCTACATTGTGATATTAAACTGTAAATCTATTTGTTTCTTAAAGAGACCTGGTAAAAATATTGCTTTATTTCTTTGAATTTTTTAAAAGAATTGTATGGTCTACTTTTAATATGAGTTACATTGTGTTGAAGTATGGGAAAGAAGCCATATTGGTTCATAAGGCTTATTGACTGCTTGCACAAATCAGAAATAATAGCTCAGTGGGTAAGGTGTTGGTTTACCGATCAGCGACTCCCCCCAATGTCATGGGTTCAAACCCAGCCTCGTAAAAGATCAATTTTAATTTATCTTTTTAAATCTAATAGTTTGTCTACATTGTGATATTAAACTGTAAATCTATTTGTTTCCTAAAGAGACCTGTTGAAAATATTGCTTTATTTCTTTGAATTTTTTAAAAGAAATGTTTGGCCTACTTTTAATATGAGTTACATTGTGTTGAAGTATGGGAAAGAAGCCATATTGGTTCATAAGGCTTATTGACTGCTTGCATGAGACAGAAATAATAGCTCAGTGGGTAAGGTGTTGGTTTACCGATCAGCAACTCCCCTCAATGTCGTGGGTTCAAACCCAGCCTCGTAAAATATAAATTTTAATTTATCTTTTTAAATCTAATAGTTTGTCTACATTGTGATATTAAACTGTAAATCTATTTGTTTCTTAAAGAGACCTGGTAAAAATATTGCTTTATTTCTTTGAATTTTTTAAAAGAATTGTTTGGCCTACTTTTAATATGAGTTACATTGTGTTGAAGTATGGGAAAGAAGCCATTCTTTTATAAGGCTTATTTACTGATTGCACAAATCAGAAATAATAGCTCAGTGGGTAACGTGTTGGTTTACCGATCAGCAACTCCCCTCAATGTCGTAGGTTCAAACCCAGCCTCGTAAAATATAAATTTTAATTTATCTTTTTAAATCTAATAGTTTGTCTAAATTGTGATATTAAACTGTAAATCTATTTGTTTCCTAAAGAGACCTGTTGAAAATATTGCTTTATTTCTTTGAATTTTTCGAAAGAATTGTTTGGCCTACTTTTATTATGAGTTACATTGTGTTGAAGTATGGAAAAAAAGCCATGCTGGTTCATAAGGCTTATTGACTGCTTGCACAAGTCAGAAATAATAGCTCAGTGGGTAAGGTGTTGGTTTACCAATCAGCAACTCCCCTCACTGTCGTGGGTTCAAACCCAGCCTCGTAAAATATAAATTTTAATTTATCTTTTTAAATAAAATAGTTTGTCTACATTGTGCTATTAAACTGTAAATCTATTTGTTTCTTAAAGAGACCTGTTGAGAATATTGCTTGATTTCTTTGAATTTTTCGAAAGAATTGTTTGGCCTACTTTTAATATGAGTTACATTGTGTTGAAGTATGGAAAAGAAGTCATATTGGTTCATAAGGCTTATTGACTGCTTACACAAGTCAGAAATAATAGCTCAGTGGGTAAGGTGTTGGTTTACCGATCAGCAGCTCCCCACAAGGTTGTGGGTTCAAGCCCCACCCTTGAAGACGGTCGATTTTAATTTATCTTTTTAGATAAAATAGTTTGTCTACATTGTGATATTAAACTGTAAATCTATTTGTTTCTTAAAGAGACCTGTTGAAAATATTGCTTTATTTCTTAGAATTTTTTGAAAGAATTGTTTGACCTACTTTAAATATGAGTTACATTGAGTTGAAGTATGGAAATGAAGCCATGTTGGTTCATAAGGCTTATTGACTGCTTGCACAAGTCAGAAATAATAGCTCATTCGGTAAGGTGTTTGTTTACGGATCAGCAGCTCCCCACAAGCTTGTGGGTTCAAACCCCACCCTTGCAGACGGTCAATTTTAATTTATCTTTTTTAATTAAAATAGTTTGTCTACATTGTGATATTACACTGTAAATCTACTTGTTTCTTAAAGAGACCTGTTGAAAATATTGCTTTATTTCTTTGAATTTTTTGAAAGAATTGTTTGGCCTACTTTTAATATGAGTTACATTGTGTTAAAGTATGGAAAAGAAGCCATATTGGTTCATAAGGCTTATTGACTGCTTGCACAAGTCAGAAATAATAGCTCAGTGGGTAAGGTGTTGGTTTACCGATCAGCAGCTCCCCACAAGGTTGTGGGTTCAAGCCCCACCCTTGCAGACGGTCGATTTTAATTTATCTTTTTAAATCTAATAGTTTGTCTACATTGTGATATTAAACTGTGAATCTATTTGTTTGCTAAAGAGACCTGTTGAAAATATTGCTTTATTTCTTTGAATTTTTTGAAAGAATTGTTTGGCTTACTTTTAATATGAGTTACATTGTGTTGAAGTATGGAAATTAAGCCATATTGGTTCATAAGGCTTATTGACTGCTTGCACAAGTCAGAAATAATAGCTCAGTGGGTAAGGTGTTGGTTTACCAATCAGCAACTCCCCTCAATGTCATGGGTTCAAACCCAGCCTCGTAAAAGATCAATTTAAATTTATCTTTTTAAATCTAATAGTTTGCCTACATTGTGATATTAAACTGTAAATCTATTTGTTTCCTAAAGAGACCTGTTGAAAATATTGCTTTATTTCTTTGAATTTTTTGAAAGAATTGTTTGGCCTACTTTTATTATGAGTTACATTGTGTTGAAGTATGGAAAAAAAGCCATGCTGGTTCATAAGGCTTATTGACTGCTTGCACAAGTCAGAAATAATAGCTCAGTGGGTAAGGTGTTGGTTTACCAATCAGCAACTCCCCTCACTGTCGTGGGTTCAAACCCAGCCTCGTAAAATATAAATTTTAATTTATCTTTTTAAATAAAATAGTTTGTCTACATTGTGCTATTAAACTGTAAATCTATTTGTTTCTTAAAGAGACCTGTTGAGAATATTGCTTGATTTCTTTGAATTTTTCGAAAGAATTGTTTGGCCTACTTTTAATATGAGTTACATTGTGTTGAAGTATGGAAAAGAAGTCATATTGGTTCATAAGGCTTATTGACTGCTTACACAAGTCAGAAATAATAGCTCAGTGGGTAAGGTGTTGGTTTACCGATCAGCAGCTCCCCACAAGGTTGTGGGTTCAAGCCCCACCCTTGAAGACGGTCGATTTTAATTTATCTTTTTAGATAAAATAGTTTGTCTACATTGTGATATTAAACTGTAAATCTATTTGTTTCTTAAAGAGACCTGTTGAAAATATTGCTTTATTTCTTAGAATTTTTTGAAAGAATTGTTTGACCTACTTTAAATATGAGTTACATTGAGTTGAAGTATGGAAATGAAGCCATGTTGGTTCATAAGGCTTATTGACTGCTTGCACAAGTCAGAAATAATAGCTCATTCGGTAAGGTGTTTGTTTACGGATCAGCAGCTCCCCACAAGCTTGTGGGTTCAAACCCCACCCTTGCAGACGGTCAATTTTAATTTATCTTTTTTAATTAAAATAGTTTGTCTACATTGTGATATTACACTGTAAATCTACTTGTTTCTTAAAGAGACCTGTTGAAAATATTGCTTTATTTCTTTGAATTTTTTGAAAGAATTGTTTGGCCTACTTTTAATATGAGTTACATTGTGTTAAAGTATGGAAAAGAAGCCATATTGGTTCATAAGGCTTATTGACTGCTTGCACAAGTCAGAAATAATAGCTCAGTGGGTAAGGTGTTGGTTTACCGATCAGCAGCTCCCCACAAGGTTGTGGGTTCAAGCCCCACCCTTGCAGACGGTCGATTTTAATTTATCTTTTTAAATCTAATAGTTTGTCTACATTGTGATATTAAACTGTGAATCTATTTGTTTGCTAAAGAGACCTGTTGAAAATATTGCTTTATTTCTTTGAATTTTTTGAAAGAATTGTTTGGCTTACTTTTAATATGAGTTACATTGTGTTGAAGTATGGAAATTAAGCCATATTGGTTCATAAGGCTTATTGACTGCTTGCACAAGTCAGAAATAATAGCTCAGTGGGTAAGGTGTTGGTTTACCGATCAGCAACTCCCCTCAATGTCATGGGTTCAAACCCAGCCTCGTAAAAGATCAATTTAAATTTATCTTTTTAAATCTAATAGTTTGCCTACATTGTGATATTAAACTGTAAATCTATTTGTTTCCTAAAGAGACCTGTTGAAAATATTGCTTTATTTCTTTGAATTTTTTGAAAGAATTGTTTGGCCTACTTTTATTATGAGTTACATTGTGTTGAAGTATGGAAAAAAAGCCATGCTGGTTCATAAGGCTTATTGACTGCTTGCACAAGTCAGAAATAATAGCTCAGTGGGTAAGGTGTTGGTTTACCGATCAGCAACTCCCCTCACTGTCGTGGGTTCAAACCCAGCCTCGTAAAATATAAATTTTAATTTATCTTTTTAAATAAAATAGTTTGTCTACATTGTGCTATTAAACTGTAAATCTATTTGTTTCTTAAAGAGACCTGTTGAGAATATTGCTTGATTTCTTTGAATTTTTCGAAAGAATTGTTTGGCCTACTTTTAATATGAGTTACATTGTGTTGAAGTATGGAAAAGAAGTCATATTGGTTCATAAGGCTTATTGACTGCTTACACAAGTCAGAAATAATAGCTCAGTGGGTAAGGTGTTGGTTTACCGATCAGCAGCTCCCCACAAGGTTGTGGGTTCAAGCCCCACCCTTGAAGACGGTCGATTTTAATTTATCTTTTTAGATAAAATAGTTTGTCTACATTGTGATATTAAACTGTAAATCTATTTGTTTCTTAAAGAGACCTGTTGAAAATATTGCTTTATTTCTTAGAATTTTTTGAAAGAATTGTTTGACCTACTTTAAATATGAGTTACATTGAGTTGAAGTATGGAAATGAAGCCATGTTGGTTCATAAGGCTTATTGACTGCTTGCACAAGTCAGAAATAATAGCTCATTCGGTAAGGTGTTTGTTTACGGATCAGCAGCTCCCCACAAGCTTGTGGGTTCAAACCCCACCCTTGCAGACGGTCAATTTTAATTTATCTTTTTTAATTAAAATAGTTTGTCTACATTGTGATATTACACTGTAAATCTACTTGTTTCTTAAAGAGACCTGTTGAAAATATTGCTTTATTTCTTTGAATTTTTTGAAAGAATTGTTTGGCCTACTTTTAATATGAGTTACATTGTGTTAAAGTATGGAAAAGAAGCCATATTGGTTCATAAGGCTTATTGACTGCTTGCACAAGTCAGAAATAATAGCTCAGTGGGTAAGGTGTTGGTTTACCGATCAGCAGCTCCCCACAAGGTTGTGGGTTCAAGCCCCACCCTTGCAGACGGTCGATTTTAATTTATCTTTTTAAATCTAATAGTTTGTCTACATTGTGATATTAAACTGTGAATCTATTTGTTTGCTAAAGAGACCTGTTGAAAATATTGCTTTATTTCTTTGAATTTTTTGAAAGAATTGTTTGGCTTACTTTTAATATGAGTTACATTGTGTTGAAGTATGGAAATTAAGCCATATTGGTTCATAAGGCTTATTGACTGCTTGCACAAGTCAGAAATAATAGCTCAGTGGGTAAGGTGTTGGTTTACCGATCAGCAACTCCCCTCAATGTCATGGGTTCAAACCCAGCCTCGTAAAAGATCAATTTTAATTTATCTTTTTAAATCTAATAGTTTGCCTACATTGTGATATTAAACTGTAAATCTATTTGTATCCTAAAGAGACCTGTTGAAAATATTGCTTTATTTCTTTGAATTTTTTGAAAGAATTGTTTGGCCTACTTTTAATATGAGTTACATTGTGTTGAAGTATGGGAAAGAAGCCATATTGGTTTATAAGGCTTATTGACTGCTTGCATGAGACAGAAATAATAGCTCAGTGGGTAAGGTGTTGGTTTACCGATCAGCAACTCCCCTCAATGTCGTGGGTTCAAACCCAGCCTCGTAAAATATAAATTTTAATTTATCTTTTTAAATCTAATAGTTTGTCTACATTGTGATATTAAACTGTAAATCTATTTGTTTTCTAAAGAGACCTGTTGAAAATATTGCTTTATTTCTTTAAATTTTTTAAAAGAATTGTTTGGCTTACTTTTAATATGAGTTACATTGTGTTGAAGTATGGAAAAGAAGCCATATTGGTTCATAAGGCTTATTGACTGCTTGCACAAGTCAGAAATAATAGCTCAGTGGGTAAGGTGATGGTTTACCGATCAGCAGCTCCCCACAAGGTTGTGGGTTCAATCCCCACCCTTGCAGACGGTCAATTTTAATTTATCTTTTTAAATAAAATAGTTTGTCTACATTGTGATATTAAACTGTAAATCTATTTGTTTCCTAAAGAGACCTTTTGAAAATATTGCTTTATTTCTTTGAATTTTTCGAAAGAATTGTTTGGCTTACTTTTAATATGAGTTACATTGTGTTGAAGTATGGGAAAGAAGCCATATTGGTTTATAAGGCTTATTGACTGCTTGCACAAGACAGAAATAATAGCTCAGTGGGTAAGGTGTTGGTTTACCGATCAGCAACTCCCCTCAATGTCGTGGGTTCATACCCAGCCTCGTAAAATATAAATTTTAATTTATCTTTTTAAATCTAATAGTTTGTCTACATTGTGATATTAAACTGTAAATCTACTTGTTTCTTAAAGAGACCTGGTAAAAATATTGCTTTATTTCTTTGAATTTTTTAAAAGAATTGTTTGGTCTACTTTTAATATGAGTTACATTGTGTTGAAGTATGGGAAAGAAGCCATATTGGTTCATAAGGCTTATTGACTGCTTGCACAAGTCAGAAATAATAGCTCAGTGGGTAAGGTGTTGGTTTACCGATAAGCAACTCCCCTCAATGTCATGGGTTCAAACCCAGCCTCGTAAAAGATCAATTTTAATTTATCTTTTTAAATCTAATAGTTTGTCTACATTGTGATATTAAACTGTAAATCTATTTGTTTCCTAAAGAGACCTGTTGAAAATATTGCTTTATTTCTTTGAATTTTTTGAAATAATTGTTTGGCTTACTTTTAATATGAGTTACATTGTGTTGAAGTATGGGAAAGAAGCCATATTGGTTTATAAGGCTTATTGACTGCTTGCATGAGACAGAAATAATAGCTCAGTGGGTAAGGTGTTGGTTTACCGATCAACAACTCCCCTCAATGTCGTGGGTTCAAACCCAGCCTCGTAAAAGATCAATTTTAATTTATCTTTTTAAATCTAATAGTTTGTCTACATTGTGATATTAAACTGTAAATCTATTTGTTTCTTAAAGAGACCTGTTGAAAATATTGCTTTATTTCTTTGAATTTTTTGAAAGAATTGTTTGGCTTACTTTTAATATGAGTTACATTGTGTTGAAGTATGGGAAAGAAGCCATTCTTTTATAAGGCTTATTTACTGATTGCACAAATCAGAAATAATAGCTCAGTGGGTAACGTGTTGGTTTCCCGATCAGCAACTCCCCTCAATGTCATGGGTTCAAACCCAGCCTCGTAAAATATAAATTTTAATTTATCTTTTTAAATCTAATAGTTTGTCTACATTGTGATATTCAACTGTAAATCTATTTGTTTCTTAAAGAGACCTGTTAAAAGTATTGCTTTATTTCAATGAATTTTTTAAAATAATTGTTTGGCCTACTTTTAATATGAGTTACATTTTGTTGAAGTATGGAAAAGAAGCCATATTGGTTCATAAGGCTTATTGACTGCTTGCACTAGTCAGAAATAATAGCTCAGTGGGTGAGGTGTTGGTTTACCGATCAGCAGCTCCCCACAAGGTTGTGGGTTCAAGCCCCACCCTTGCAGACGGTCAATTCTAATTTATCTTTTAGATAAAATAGTTTGTCCACATTGTGATATTAAACTGTAAATCTATTTGTTTCTTAAAGAGACCTGTTGAAAATATTGCTTTATTTCTTTGAATTTTTTAAAAGAATTGTTTGGCTTACTTTTAATATGAGTTACATTGTGTTGAAGTATGGGAAAGAAGCCATATTGGTTTATAAGGCTTATTGACTGCTTGCATGAGACAGAAATAATAGCTCAGTGGGTAAGGTGTTGGTTTACCGATCAACAACTCCCCTCAATGTCGTGGGTTCAAACCCAGCCTCGTAAAATATAAATTTTAATTTATCTTTTTAAATCTAATAGTTTGTCTACATTGTGATATTAAACTGTAAATCTATTTGTTTCTTAAAGAGACCTGGTAAAATTATTGCTTTATTTCTTTGAATTTTTTAAAAGAATTGTTTGGCCTACTTTTAATATGAGTTACATTGTGTTGACGTATGGGAAAGAAGCCATATTGGTTCATAAGGCTTATTGACTGCTTGCACAAGTCAGAAATAATAGCTCAGTGGGTAAGGTGTTGGTTTACCGATCAGCAGCTCCCCACAAGGTTGTGGGTTCAATCCCCACCCTTGCAGACGGTCAATTTTAATTTATCTTTTTAAATAAAATAGTTTGTCTACATTGTGATATTAAACTGTAAATCTATTTGTTTCCTAAAGAGACCTGTTGAAAATATTGCTTTATTTCTTTGAATTTTTTGAAAGAATTGTTTGGCTTACTTTTAATATGAGTTACATTGTGTTGAAGTATGGGAAAGAAGCCATATTGGTTTATAAGGCTTATTGACTGCTTGCACAAGACAGAAATAATAGCTCATTGGGTAAGGTGTTGGTTTACCGATCAGCAACTCCCCTCAATGTCGTGGGTTCATTCCCAACCTCGTAAAATATAAATTTTAATTTATCTTTTTAAATCTAATAGTTTGTCTACATTGTGATATTAAACTGTAAATCTATTTGTTTCTTAAAGAGACCTGTTAAAAATATTGCTTTATTTCTTTGAATTTTTTAAAAGAATTGTTTGGTCTACTTTTAATATGAGTTACATTGTGTTGAAGTATGGGAAAGAAGCCATATTGGTTCATAAGGCTTATTGACTGCTTGCACAAGTCAGAAATAATAGCTCAGTGGGTAAGGTGTTGGTTTACCGATCAGCAACTCCCCTCAATGTCTTGGGTTCAAACACAGCCTCGTAAAATATAAATTTTAATTTATCTTTTTAAATCTAATAGTTTGTCTACATTGTGATATTAAACTGTAAATCTATTTGTTTCTTAAAGAGACCTGTTGAAAATATTGCTTTATTTCTTTGAATTTTTTGAAAGAATTGTTTGGCTTACTTTTAATATGAGTTACATTGTGTTGAAGTATGGGAAAGAAGCCATATTCTTTTATAAGGCTTATTTACTGCTTGCACAAATCAGAAATAATAGCTCAGTGGGTAAGGTGTTGGTTTACCGATCAGCAACTCCCCTCAATGTCGTGGGTTCAAACCCAGCCTCGTAAAATATAAATTTTAATTTATCTTTTTAAATCTAATAGTTTGTCTACATTGTGATATTCAACTGTAAATCTATTTGTTTCTTAAAGAGACCTGTTAAAAATATTGCTTTATTTCAATGAATTTTTTAAAAGAATTGTTTGGCCTACTTTTAATATGAGTTACATTTTGTTGAAGTATGGAAAAAAAGCCATATTGGTTCATAAGGCTTATTGACTGCTTATACAAGTCAGAAATAATAGCTCAGTGGGTAAGGTGTTGGTTTACCGATCAACAGCTCCAAACAAGTTTGTGGATTCAAGCCCCACCCTTGCAAACAATAAATTTTAATTTATCTTTTAGAATCTAATAGTTTGTCTACATTCTGATATTAAACCATAAATCTACTTGTTTCTTAAAGAGACCTGTTGAAAATATTGCTTTATTTCTTTGAATATTTTAAAAGAATTGTTTGGTCTACTTTTAATATGAGTTACATTGTGTTGAAGTATGGGAAAGAAGCCATATTGGTTCATAAGGCTTATTGACTGCTTGCACAAGTCAGAAATAATAGCTCAGTGGGTAAGGTGTTGGTTTACCGATCAGCAACTCCCCTCAATGTCATGGGTTCAAACCCAGCCTCATAAAAGATCAATTTTAATTTATCTTTTTAAATCTAATAGTTTGTCTACATTGTGATATTAAACTGTAAATCTATTTGTTTCCTAAAGAGACCTGTTGAAAATATTGCTTTATTTCTTTGAATTTTTTGAAATAATTGTTTGGCTTACTTTTAATATGAGTTACATTGTGTTGAAGTATGGGAAAGAAGCCATATTGGTTTATAAGGCTTATTGACTGCTTGCATGAGACAGAAATAATAGCTCAGTGGTTAAGGTGTTGGTTTACCGATCAACAACTCCCCTCAATGTCGTGGGTTCAAACCCAGCCTCGTAAAATATAAATTTTAATTTATCTTTTTAAATCTAATAGTTTGTCTACATTGTGATATTAAACTGTAAATCTATTTGTTTCTTAAAGAGACCTGGTCAAAATATTGCTTTATTTCTTTGAACTTTTTAAAAGAATTGTTTGGCCTACTTTTAATATGAGTTACATTGTGTTGACGTATGGGAAAGAAGCCATATTGGTTCATAAGGCTTATTGACTGCTAGCACAAGTCAGAAATAATAGCTCAGTGGGTAAGGTGTTGGTTTACCGATCAACAACTCCCCTCAATGTCATGGGTTCAAAGCCAGCCTCGTAAAAAATCAATTTTATTTTATCTTTTTAAATCTAATAGTTTGTCTACATTGTGATATTAAACTGTAAATCTATTTGTTTCCTAAAGAGACCTGTTGAAAATATTGCTTTATTTCTTTGAATTTTTTAAAAGAATTGTTTGGCCTACTTTTAATATGAGTTACATTGTGTTGAAGTATGGAAAAGAAGCCATATTGGTTCATAAGGCTTATTGACTGCTTGCACAAGTCAGAAATAATAGCTCAGTGGGTAATCTGTTGGTTTACCGATCAGCAGCTCCCCACAAGGTTGTGGGTTCAAGCCCCACCCTTGCAGACGGTCAATTTTAATTTATCTTTTTAAATAAAATAGTTTGTCTACATTGTGATATTAAACTGTAAATCTATTTGTTTCCTAAAGAGACCTGTTGAAAATATTGCTTTATTTCTTTGAATTTTTTAAAAGAATTGTTTGGCTTACTTTTAATATGAGTTACATTGTGTTGAAGTATGGGAAAGAAGCCATATTGGTTTATAAGGCTTATTGACTGCTTGCACAAGACAGAAATAATAGCTCGGTGGGTAAGGTGTTGGTTTACCGATCAGCAACTCCCCTCAATGTCGTGGGTTCAAACCCAGCCTCGTAAAATATAAATTTTAATTTATCTTTTTAAATCTAATAGTTTGTCTACATTGTGATATTAAACTGTAAATCTATTTGTTTCTTAAAGAGACCTGTTGAAAATATTGCTTTATTTCTTTGAATTTTTTGAAAGAATTGTTTGGCTTACTTTTAATATGAGTTACATTGTGTTGAAGTATGGGAAAGAAGCCATTCTTTTATAAGGCTTATTTACTGCTTGCACAAATCAGAAATAATAGCTCAGTGGGTAAGGTGTTGGTTTACCGATCAGCAACTCCCCTCAATGTCGTGGGTTCAAACCCAGCCTCGTAAAATATAAATTTTAATTTATCTTTTTAAATCTAATAGTTTGTCTACATTGTGATATTCAACTGTAAATCTATTTGTTTCTTAAAGAGACCTGTTAAAAGTATTGCTTTATTTCTTTGAATTTTTTAAAAGAATTGTTTGGCTTACTTTTAATATGAGTTACATTGTGTTGAAGTATGGGAAAGAAGCCATATTGGTTTATAAGGCTTATTGACTGCTTGCATGAGACAGAAATAATAGCTCAGTGGGTAAGGTGTTGGTTTACCGATCAACAACTCCACTCAATGTCGTGGGTTCAAACCCAGCCTCGTAAAATATAAATTTTAATTTATCTTTTTAAATCTAATAGTTTGTCTACATTGTGATATTAAACTGTAAATCTATTTGTTTCTTAAAGAGACCTGGTAAAATTATTGCTTTATTTCTTTGAATTTTTTAAAAGAATTGTTTGGCCTACTTTTAATATGAGTTACATTGTGTTGACGTATGGGAAAGAAGCCATATTGGTTCATAAGGCTTATTGACTGCTTGCACAAGTCAGAAATAATAGCTCAGTGGGTAAGGTGTTGGTTTACCGATCAGCAGCTCCCCACAAGGTTGTGGGTTCAATCCCCACCCTTGCAGACGGTCAATTTTAATTTATCTTTTTAAATAAAATAGTTTGTCTACATTGTGATATTAAACTGTAAATCTATTTGTTTCCTAAAGAGACCTGTTGAAAATATTGCTTTATTTCTTTGAATTTTTTGAAAGAATTGTTTGGCTTACTTTTAATATGAGTTACATTGTGTTGAAGTATGGGAAAGAAGCCATTCTTTTATAAGGCTTATTTACTGATTGCACAAATCAGAAATAATAGCTCAGTGGGTAAGGTGTTGGTTTACCGATCAGCAACTCCCCTCAATGTCATGGGTTCAAACCCAGCCTCGTAAAATATAAATTTTAATTTATCTTTTTAAATCTAATAGTTTGTCTACATTGTGATATTCAACTGTAAATCTATTTGTTTCTTAAAGAGACCTGTTAAAAGTATTGCTTTATTTCAATGAATTTTTTAAAAGAATTGTTTGGCCTACTTTTAATATGAGTTACATTTTGTTGAAATATGGAAAAGAAGCCATATTGGTTCATAAGGCTTATTGACTGCTTGCACTAGTCAGAAATAATAGCTCAGTGGGTGAGGTGTTGGTTTACCGATCAGCAGCTCCCCACAAGGTTGTGGGTTCAAGCCCCACCCTTGCAGACGGTCAATTCTAATTTATCTTTTAGATAAAATAGTTTGTCCACATTGTGATATTAAACTGTAAATCTATTTGTTTCTTAAAGAGACCTGTTGAAAATATTGCTTTATTTCTTAGAATTTTTTGAAAGAATTGTTTGGCCTACTTTTAATGAGTTACATTGTGTTGAAGTATGGAAAAGAAGCCATGTTGGTTCATAAGGCTAATTGACTGCTTGCACAAGTCAGAAATAATAGCTCAGTGGGTAAGGTGTTGGTTTACCGATCAGCAACTCCCCTCAATGTCATGGGTTCAAACCCAGCCTCGTAAAATATTAATTTTAATTTATCTTTTTAAATCTAATAGTTTGTCTACATTGTGATATTAAACTGTAAATCTATTTGTTTCTTAAAGAGACCTGTTAAAAATATTGCTTTATTTCTTTGAATTTTTTAAAAGAATTGTTTGGTCTACTTTTAATATGAGTTACATTGTGTTGAAGTATGGGAAAGAAGCCATATTGGTTCATAAGGCTTATTGACTGCTTGCACAAGTCAGAAATAATAGCTCAGTGGGTAAGGTGTTGGTTTACCGATCAGCAACTCCTCTCAATGTCTTGGGTTCAAACACAGCCTCGTAAAATATTAATTTGAATTTATCTTTTTAAATCTAATAGTTTGTCTACATTGTGATATTCAACTGTAAATCTATTTGTTTCTTAAAGAGACCTGTTAAAAGTATTGCTTTATTTCAATGAATTTTTTAAAAGAATTGTTTGGCCTACTTTTAATATGAGTTACATTTTGTTGAAGTATGGAAAAGAAGCCATATTGGTTCATAAGGCTTATTGACTGCTTGCACTAGTCAGAAATAATAGCTCAGTGGGTGAGGTGTTGGTTTACCGATCAGCAGCTCCCCACAAGGTTGTGGGTTCAAGCCCCACCCTTGCAGACGGTCAATTCTAATTTATCTTTTAGATAAAATAGTTTGTCCACATTGTGATATTAAACTGTAAATCTATTTGTTTCTTAAAGAGACCTGTTGAAAATATTGCTTTATTTCTTAGATTTTTTTGAAAGAATTGTTTGGCCTACTTTTAATATGAGTTACATTGTGTTGAAGTATGGAAAAGAAGCCATGTTGGTTCATAAGGCTAATTGACTGCTTGCACAAGTCAGAAATAATAGCTCAGTGGGTAAGGTGTTGGTTTACCGATCAGCAACTCCCCTCAATGTCATGGGTTCAAACCCAGCCTCGTAAAATATTAATTTTAATTTATCTTTTTAAATCTAATAGTTTGTCTACATTGTGATATTAAACTGTAAATCTATTTGTTTCTTAAAGAGACCTGTTGAAAATATTGCTTTATTTCTTTGAATTTTTTGAAAGAATTGTTTGGCTTACTTTTAATATGAGTTACATTGTGTTGAAGTATGGGAAAGAAGCCATTCTTTTATAAGGCTTATTTACTGCTTGCACAAATCAGAAATAATAGCTCAGTGGGTAAGGTGTTGGTTTACCGATCAGCAACTCCCCTCAATGTCATGGGTTCAAACCCAGCCTCGTAAAATATAAATTTTAATTTATCTTTTTAAATCTAATAGTTTGTCTACATTGTGATATTCAACTGTAAATCTATTTGTTTCTTAAAGAGACCTGTTAAAAGTATTGCTTTATTTCAATGAATTTTTTAAAAGAATTGTTTGGCCTACTTTTAATATGAGTTACATTTTGTTGAAGTATGGAAAAGAAGCCATATTGGTTCATAAGGCTTATTGACTGCTTGCACTAGTCAGAAATAATAGCTCAGTGGGTGAGGTGTTGGTTTACCGATCAGCAGCTCCCCACAAGGTTGTGGGTTCAAGCCCCACCCTTGCAGACGGTCAATTCTAATTTATCTTTTAGATAAAATAGTTTGTCCACATTGTGATATTAAACTGTAAATCTATTTGTTTCTTAAAGAGACCTGTTGAAAATATTGCTTTATTTCTTAGAATTTTTTGAAAGAATTGTTTGGCCTACTTTTAATATGAGTTACATTGTGTTGAAGTATGGAAAAGAAGCCATGTTGGTTCATAAGGCTAATTGACTGCTTGCACAAGTCAGAAATAATAGTTCAGTGGGTAAGGTGTTGGTTTACCGATCAGCAACTCCCCTCAATGTCATGGGTTCAAACCCAGCCTTGTAAAATATTAATTTTAATTTATCTTTTTAAATCTAATAGTTTGTCTACATTGTGATATTAAACTGTAAATCTATTTGTTTCTTAAAGAGACCTGTTGAAAATATTGCTTTATTTCTTTGAATTTTTTGAAAGAATTGTTTGGCTTACTTTTAATATGAGTTACATTGTGTTGAAGTATGGGAAAGAAGCCATTCTTTTATAAGGCTTATTTACTGCTTGCACAAATCAGAAATAATAGCTCAGTGGGTAACGTGTTGGTTTACCGATCAGCAACTCCCCTCAATGTCATGGGTTCAAACCCAGCCTCGTAAAATATAAATTTTAATTTATCTTTTTAAATCTAATAGTTTGTCTACATTGTGATATTCAACTGTAAATCTATTTGTTTCTTAAAGAGACCTGTTAAAAGTATTGCTTTATTTCAATGAATTTTTTAAAAGAATTGTTTGGCCTACTTTTAATATGAGTTACATTTTGTTGAAGTATGGAAAAGAAGCCATATTGGTTCATATGGCTTATTGACTGCTTGCACTAGTCAGAAATTATAGCTCAGTGGGTGAGGTGTTGGTTTACCGATCAGCAGCTCCCCACAAGGTTGTGGGTTCAAGCCCCACCCTTGCAGACGGTCAATTCTAATTTATCTTTTAGATAAAATAGTTTGTCCACATTGTGATATTAAACTGTAAATCTATTTGTTTCTTAAAGAGACCTGTTGAAAATATTGCTTTATTTCTTTGAATTTTTTAAAAGAATTGTTTGGCTTACTTTTAATATGAGTTACATTGTGTTGAAGTATGGGAAAGAAGCCATATTGGTTTATAAGGCTTATTGACTGCTTGCATGAGACAGAAATAATAGCTCAGTGGGTAAGGTGTTGGTTTACCGATCAACAACTCCCCTCAATGTCGTGGGTTCAAACCCAGCCTCGTAAAATATAAATTTTAATTTATCTTTTTAAATCTAATAGTTTGTCTACATTGTGATATTAAACTGTAAATCTATTTGTTTCTTAAAGAGACCTGGTAAAATTATTGCTTTATTTCTTTGAATTTTTTAAAAGAATTGTTTGGCCTACTTTTAATATGAGTTACATTGTGTTGACGTATGGGAAAGAAGCCATATTGGTTCATAAGGCTTATTGACTGCTTGCACAAGTCAGAAATAATAGCTCAGTGGGTAAGGTGTTGGTTTACCGATCAGCAGCTCCCCACAAGGTTGTGGGTTCAATCCCCACCCTTGCAGACGGTCAATTTTAATTTATCTTTTTAAATAAAATAGTTTGTCTACATTGTGATATTAAACTGTAAATCTATTTGTTTCCTAAAGAGACCTGTTGAAAATATTGCTTTATTTCTTTGAATTTTTTGAAAGAATTGTTTGGCTTACTTTTAATATGAGTTACATTGTGTTGAAGTATGGGAAAGAAGCCATATTGGTTCATAAGGCTTATTGACTGCTTGCACAAGGCAGAAATAATAGCTCATTGGGTAAGGTGTTGGTTTACCGATCAGCAACTCCTCTCAATGTCGTGGGTTCATACCCAACCTCGTAAAATATAAATTTTAATTTATCTTTTTAAATCTAATAGTTTGTCTACATTGTGATATTAAACTGTAAATCTATTTGTTTCTTAAAGAGACCTGTTAAAAATATTGCTTTATTTCTTTGAATTTTTTAAAAGAATTGTTTGGTCTACTTTTAATATGAGTTACATTGTGTTGAAGTATGGGAAAGAAGCCATATTGGTTCATAAGGCTTATTGACTGCTTGCACAAGTCAGAAATAATAGCTCAGTGGGTAAGGTGTTGGTTTACCGATCAGCAACTCCCCTCAATGTCTTGGGTTCAAACACAGCCTCGTAAAATATAAATTTTAATTTATCTTTTTAAATCTAATAGTTTGTCTACATTGTGATATTAAACTGTAAATCTATTTGTTTCTTAAAGAGACCTGTTGAAAATATTGCTTTATTTCTTTGAATTTTTTGAAAGAATTGTTTGGCTTACTTTTAATATGAGTTACATTGTGTTGAAGTATGGGAAAGAAGCCATATTCTTTTATAAGGCTTATTTACTGCTTGCACAAATCAGAAATAATAGCTCAGTGGGTAAGGTGTTGGTTTACCGATCAGCAACTCCCCTCCATGTCGTGGGTTCAAACCCAGCCTCGTAAAATATAAATTTTAATTTATCTTTTTAAATCTAATAGTTTGTCTACATTGTGATATTCAACTGTAAATCTATTTGTTTCTTAAAGAGACCTGTTAAAAATATTGCTTTATTTCAATGAATTTTTTAAAAGAATTGTTTGGCCTACTTTTAATATGAGTTACATTTTGTTGAAGTATGGAAAAGAAGCCATATTGGTTCATAAGGCTTATTGACTGCTTATACAAGTCAGAAATAATAGCTCAGTGGGTAAGGTGTTGGTTTACCGATCAACAGCTCCAAACAAGTTTGTGGATTCAAGCCCCACCCTTGCAAACAATAAATTTTAATTTATCTTTTAGAATCTAATAGTTTGTCTACATTCTGATATTAAACCATAAATCTACTTGTTTCTTAAAGAGACCTGTTGAAAATATTGCTTTATTTCTTTGAATATTTTAAAAGAATTGTTTGGTCTACTTTTAATATGAGTTACATTGTGTTGAAGTATGGGAAAGAAGCCATATTGGTTCATAAGGCTTATTGACAGCATGCACAAGTCAGAAATAATAGCTCAGTGGTTAAGGTGTTGGTTTACCGATCAACAACTCCCCTCAATGTCGTGGGTTCAAACCCAGCCTCGTAAAATATAAATTTTAATTTATCTTTTTAAATCTAATAGTTTGTCTACATTGTGATATTAAACTGTAAATCTATTTGTTTCTTAAAGAGACCTGGTAAAAATATTGCTTTATTTCTTTGAATTTTTTAAAAGAATTGTTTGGCCTACTTTTAATATGAGTTACATTGTGTTGACGTATGGGAAAGAAGCCATATTGGTTCATAAGGCTTATTGACTGCTTGCACAAGTCAGAAATAATAGCTCAGTGGGTAAGGTGTTGGTTTACCGATCAACAACTCCCCTCAATGTCGTGGGTTCAAACCCAGCCTCGTAAAATATAAATTTTAATTTATCTTTTTAAATCTAATAGTTTGTCTACATTGTGATATTAAACTGTAAATCTATTTGTTTCTTAAAGAGACCTGGTAAAATTATTGCTTTATTTCTTTGAATTTTTTAAAAGAATTGTTTGGCCTACTTTTAATATGAATTACATTGTGTTGACGTATGGGAAAGAAGCCATATTGGTTCATAAGGCTTATTGACTGCTTGCACAAGTCAGAAATAATAGCTCAGTGGGTAAGGTGTTGGTTTACCGATCAGCAGCTCCCCACAAGGTTGTGGGTTCAATCCCCACCCTTGCAGACGGTCAATTTTAATTTATCTTTTTAAATAAAATAGTTTGTCTACATTGTGATATTAAACTGTAAATCTATTTGTTTCCTAAAGAGACCTGTTGAAAATATTGCTTTATTTCTTTGAATTTTTTGAAAGAATTGTTTGGCTTACTTTTAATATGAGTTACATTGTGTTGAAGTATGGGAAAGAAGCCATATTGGTTTATAAGGCTTATTGACTGCTTGCACATGACAGAAATAATAGCTCATTGGGTAAGGTGTTGGTTTACCGATCAGCAACTCCCCTCAATGTCGTGGGTTCATACCCAACCTCGTAAAATATAAATTTTAATTTATCTTGATGAATCTAATAGTTTGTCTACATTGTGATATTAAACTGTAAATCTATTTGTTTCTTAAAGAGACCTGTTAAAAATATTGCTTTATTTCTTTGAATTTTTTAAAAGAATTGTTTGGTCTACTTTTAATATGAGTTACATTGTGTTGAAGTATGGGAAAGAAGCCATATTGGTTCATAAGGCTTATTGACTGCTTGCACAAGTCAGAAATAATAGCTCAGTGGGTAAGGTGTTGGTTTACCGATCAGCAACTCCCCTCAATGTCTTGGGTTCAAACACAGCCTCGTAAAATATAAATTTTAATTTATCTTTTTAAATCTAATAGTTTGTCTACATTGTGATATTAAACTGTAAATCTATTTGTTTCTTAAAGAGACCTGTTGAAAATATTGCTTTATTTCTTTGAATTTTTTGAAAGAATTGTTTGGCTTACTTTTAATATGAGTTACATTGTGTTGAAGTATGGGAAAGAAGCCATATTCTTTTATAAGGCTTATTTACTGCTTGCACAAATCAGAAATAATAGCTCAGTGGGTAAGGTGTTGGTTTACCGATCAGCAACTCCCCTCCATGTCGTGGGTTCAAACCCAGCCTCGTAAAATATAAATTTTAATTTATCTTTTTAAATCTAATAGTTTGTCTACATTGTGATATTCAACTGTAAATCTATTTGTTTCTTAAAGAGACCTGTTAAAAATATTGCTTTATTTCAATGAATTTTTTAAAAGAATTGTTTGGCCTACTTTTAATATGAGTTACATTTTGTTGAAGTATGGAAAAGAAGCCATATTGGTTCATAAGGCTTAGTGACTGCTTGCACAATTCCGAAATAATAGCTCAGTGGGTAAGGTGTTGTTTTACCGATCAGCAACTCCCCTCAATGTCATGGGTTCAAACCCAGCCTCGTAAAAGGACAATTTTATTTTATCTTTTTAAATCTAATAGTTTGTCTACATTGTGATATTAAACTGTAAATCTATTTGTTTCCTAAAGAGACCTGTTGAAAATATTGCTTTATTTCTTTGAATTTTTTAAAAGAATTGTTTGGCTTACTTTTAATATGAGTTACATTGTGTTGAAGTATGGAAAAGAAGCCATATTGGTTCATAAGGCTTATTGACTGCTTGCACAAGTCAGAAATAATAGCTCAGTGGGTAAGGTGATGGTTTACCGATCAGCAGCTCCCCACAAGGTTGTGGGTTCAATCCCCACCCTTGCAGACGGTCAATTTTAATTTATCTTTTTAAATAAAATAGTTTGTCTACATTGTGATATTAAACTGTAAATCTATTTGTTTCCTAAAGAGACCTGTTGAAAATATTGCTTTATTTCTTTGAATTTTTCGAAAGAATTGTTTGGCTTACTTTTAATATGAGTTACATTGTGTTGAAGTATGGGAAAGAAGCCATATTGGTTTATAAGGCTTATTGACTGCTTGCACAAGACAGAAATAATAGCTCAGTGGGTAAGGTGTTGGTTTACCGATCAGCAACTCCCCTCAATGTCGTGGGTTCATACCCAGCCTCTTAAAATATAAATTTTAATTTATCTTTTTAAATCTAATAGTTTGTCTACATCGTGATATTAAACTGTAAATCTATTTGTTTCTTAAAGAGACCTGGTAAAAATATTGCTTTATTTCTTTGAATTTTTTAAAAGAATTGTTTGGTCTACTTTTAATATGAGTTACATTGTGTTGAAGTATGGGAAAGAAGCCATATTGGTTTATAAGGCTTATTGACTGCTTGCACAAGTCAGAAATAATAGCTCAGTGGGTAAGGTGTTGGTTTACCGATAAGCAACTCTTCTCAATGTCATGGGTTCAAACCCAGCCTCGTAAAAGATCAATTTTAATTTATCTTTTTAAATCTAATAGTTTGTCTACATTGTGATATTAAACTGTAAATCTATTTGTTTCCTAAAGAGACCTGTTGAAAATATTGCTTTATTTCTTTGAATTTTTTGAAAGAATTGTTTGGCTTACTTTTAATATGAGTTACATTGTGTTGAAGTATGGGAAAGAAGCCATATTGGTTTATAAGGCTTATTGACTGCTTGCATGAGACAGAAATAATAGCTCAGTGGGTAAGGTGTTGGTTTACCGATCAACAACTCCCCTCAATGTCGTGGGTTCAAACCCAGCCTCGTAAAATATAAATTTTAATTTATCTTTTTAAATCTAATAGTTTGTCTACATTGTGATATTAAACTGTAAATCTATTTGTTTCTTAAAGAGACCTGGTAAAAATATTGCTTTATTTCTTTGAATTTTTTAAAAGAATTGTTTGGCCTACTTTTAATATGAGTTACATTGTGTTGACGTATGGGAAAGAAGCCATATTGGTTCATAAGGCTTATTGACTGCTTGCACAAGTCAGAAATAATAGCTCAGTGGGTAAGGTGTTGGTTTACCGATCAACAACTCCCCTCAATGTCATGGGTTCAAAGCCAGCCTCGTAAAAGATCAATTTTATTTTATCTTTTTAAATCTAATAGTTTGTCTACATTGTGATATTAAACTGTAAATCTATTTGTTTCCTAAAGAGACCTGTTGAAAATATTGCTTTATTTCTTTGAATTTTTTAAAAGAATTGTTTGGCCTACTTTTAATATGAGTTACATTGTGTTGAAGTATGGAAAAGAAGCCATATTGGTTCATAAGGCTTATTGACTGCTTGCACAAGTCAGAAATAATAGCTCAGTGGGTAAGGTGTTGGTTTACCGATCAGCAACTCCCCTCAATGTCTTGGGTTCAAACACAGCCTCGTAAAATATAAATTTTAATTTATCTTTTTAAATCTAATAGTTTGTCTACATTGTGATATTAAACTGTAAATCTATTTGTTTCTTAAAGAGACCTGTTGAAAATATTGCTTTATTTCTTTGAATTTTTTGAAAGAATTGTTTGGCTTACTTTTAATATGAGTTACATTGTGTTGAAGTATGGGAAAGAAGCCATATTCTTTTATAAGGCTTATTTACTGCTTGCACAAATCAGAAATAATAGCTCAGTGGGTAAGGTGTTGGTTTACCGATCAGCAACTCCCCTCAATGTCGTGGGTTCAAACCCAGCCTCGTAAAATATAAATTTTAATTTATCTTTTTAAATCTAATAGTTTGTCTACATTGTGATATTCAACTGTAAATCTATTTGTTTCTTAAAGAGACCTGTTAAAAATATTGCTTTATTTCAATGAATTTTTTAAAATAATTGTTTGGCCTACTTTTAATATGAGTTACATTTTGTTGAAGTATGGAAAAGAAGCCATATTGGTTCATAAGGCTTAGTGACTGCTTGCACAATTCAGAAATAATAGCTCAGTGGGTAAGGTGTTGTTTTACCGATCAGCAACTCCCCTCAATGTCATGGGTTCAAACCCAGCCTCGTAAAAGGACAATTTTATTTTATCTTTTTAAATCTAATAGTTTGTCTACATTTTGATATTAAACTGTAAATCTATTTGTTTTCTAAAGAGACCTGTTGAAAATATTGCTTTATTTCTTTGAATTTTTTAAAAGAATTGTTTGGCTTACTTTTAATATGAGTTACATTGTGTTGAAGTATGGAAAAGAAGCCATATTGGTTCATAAGGCTTATTGACTGCTTGCACAAGTCAGAAATAATAGCTCAGTGGGTAAGGTGTTGGTTTACCGATCAGCAGCTCCCCACAAGGTTGTGGGTTCAATCCCCACCCTTGCAGACGGTCAATTTTAATTTATCTTTTTAAATAAAATAGTTTGTCTACATTGTGATATTAAACTGTAAATCTATTTGTTTCCTAAAGAGACCTGTTGAAAATATTGCTTTATTTCTTTGAATTTTTCGAAAGAATTGTTTGGCTTACTTTTAATATGAGTTACATTGTGTTGAAGTATGGGAAAGAAGCCATATTGGTTTATAAGGCTTATTGACTGCTTGCATGAGACAGAAATAATAGCTCAGTGGTTAAGGTGTTGGTTTACCGATCAACAACTCCCCTCAATGTCGTGGGTTCAAACCCAGCCTCGTAAAATATAAATTTTAATTTATCTTTTTAAATCTAATAGTTTGTCTACATTGTGATATTAAACTGTAAATCTATTTGTTTCTTAAAGAGACCTGGTAAAAAATATTGCTTTATTTCTTTGAATTTTTTAAAATAATTGTTTGGCCTACTTTTAATATGAGTTACATTGTGTTGACGTATGGGAAAGAAGCCATATTGGTTCATAAGGCTTATTGACTGCTTGCACAAGTCAGAAATAATAGCTCAGTGGGTAAGGTGTTGGTTTACCGATCAACAACTCCCCTCAATGTCATGGGTTCAAAGCCAGCCTCGTAAAAGATCAATTTTATTTTATCTTTTTAAATCTAATAGTTTGTCTACATTGTGATATTAAACTGTAAATCTATTTGTTTCCTAAAGAGACCTGTTGAAAATATTGCTTTATTTCTTTGAATTTTTTAAAAGAATTGTTTGGCCTACTTTTAATATGAGTTACATTGTGTTGAAGTATGGAAAAGAAGCCATATTGGTTCATAAGGCTTATTGACTGCTTGCACAAGTCAGAAATAATAGCTCAGTGGGTAAGGTGTTGGTTTACCGATCAGCAACTCCCCTCAATGTCTTGGGTTCAAACACAGCCTCGTAAAATATAAATTTTAATTTATCTTTTTAAATCTAATAGTTTGTCTACATTGTGATATTAAACTGTAAATCTATTTGTTTCTTAAAGAGACCTGTTGAAAATATTGCTTTATTTCTTTGAATTTTTTGAAAGAATTGTTTGGCTTACTTTTAATATGAGTTACATTGTGTTGAAGTATGGGAAAGAAGCCATATTCTTTTATAAGGCTTATTTACTGCTTGCACAAATCAGAAATAAAAGCTCAGTGGGTAAGGTGTTGGTTTACCGATCAGCAACTCCCCTCAATGTCGTGGGTTCAAACCCAGCCTCGTAAAATATAAATTTTAATTTATCTTTTTAAATCTAATAGTTTGTCTACATTGTGATTTTCAACTGTAAATCTATTTGTTTCTTAAAGAGACCTGTTAAAAATATTGCTTTATTTCAATGAATTTTTTAAAATAATTGTTTGGCCTACTTTTAATATGAGTTACATTTTGTTGAAGTATGGAAAAGAAGCCATATTGGTTCATAAGGCTTAGTGACTGCTTGCACAATTCAGAAATAATAGCTCAGTGGGTAAGGTGTTGTTTTACCGATCAGCAACTCCCCTCAATGTCATGGGTTCAAACCCAGCCTCGTAAAAGGACAATTTTATTTTATCTTTTTAAATCTAATAGTTTGTCTACATTTTGATATTAAACTGTAAATCTATTTGTTTTCTAAAGAGACCTGTTGAAAATATTGCTTTATTTCTTTGAATTTTTTAAAAGAATTGTTTGGCTTACTTTTAATATGAGTTACATTGTGTTGAAGTATGGAAAAGAAGCCATATTGGTTCATAAGGCTTATTGACTGCTTGCACAAGTCAGAAATAATAGCTCAGTGGGTAAGGTGTTGGTTTACCAATCAGCAGCTCCCCACAAGGTTGTGGGTTCAATCCCCACCCTTGCAGACGGTCAATTTTAATTTATCTTTTTAAATAAAATAGTTTGTCTACATTGTGATATTAAACTGTAAATCTATTTGTTTCCTAAAGAGACCTGTTGAAAATATTGCTTTATTTCTTCGAATTTTTCGAAAGAATTGTTTGGCTTACTTTTAATATGAGTTACATTGTGTTGAAGTATGGGAAAGAAGCCATATTGGTTTATAAGGCTTATTGACTGCTTGCATGAGACAGAAATAATAGCTCAGTGGTTAAGGTGTTGGTTTACCGATCAACAACTCCCCTCAAAGTCGTGGGTTCAAACCCAGCCTCGTAAAATATAAATTTTAATTTATCTTTTTAAATCTAATAGTTTGTCTACATTGTGATATTAAACTGTAAATCTATTTGTTTCTTAAAGAGACCTGGTAAAAATATTGCTTTATTTCTTTGAATTTTTTAAAATAATTGTTTGGCCTACTTTTAATATGAGTTACATTGTGTTGACGTATGGGAAAGAAGCCATATTGGTTCATAAGGCTTATTGACTGTTTGCACAAGTCAGAAATAATAGCTCAGTGGGTAAGGTGTTGGTTTACCGATCAACAACTCCCCTCAATGTCATGGGTTCAAAGCCAGCCTCGTAAAAGATCAATTTTATTTTATCTTTTTAAATCTAATAGTTTGTCTACATTGTGATATTAAACTGTAAATCTATTTGTTTCCTAAAGAGACCTGTTGAAAATATTGCTTTATTTCTTTGAATTTTTTGAAAGAATTGTTTGGCCTACTTTTAATATGAGTTACATTTTGTTGAAGTATGGAAAAGAAGCCATGTTGGTTCATAAGGCTAATTTACTGCTTGCACAAGTCAGAAATAATAGCTCAGTGGGTAAGGTGTTGGTTTACCGATCAGCAACTCCCCTCAATGTCATGGGTTCAAACCCAGCCTCGTAAAAGATCAATTTTAATTTATCTTTTTAAATCTAATAGTTTGTCTACATTGTGATATTAAACTGTGAATCTATTTGTTTGCTAAAGAGACCTGTTGAAAATATTGCTTTATTCCTTTGAATTTTTTGAAAGAATTGTTTGGCTTACTTTTAATATGAGTTACATTGTGTTGAAGTATGGAAATGAAGCCATGTTGGTTCATAAGGCTTATTGACTGCTTGCACAAGTCAGAAATAATAGCTCAGTGGGTAAGGTGTTGGTTTACCGATCAGCAACTCCCCTCAATGTCCTGGGTTCAAACCCAGCCTCGTAAAATATAAATTTTAATTTATCTTTTTAAATCTAATAGTTTGTCTACATTGTGATATTAAACTGTAAATCTATTTGTTTCTTAAAGAGACCTGTTGAAAATATTGCTTTATTTCTTTGAATATTTTAAAAGAATTGTTTGGCCTACTTTTAATATGAGTTACATTGTGTTGAAGTATGGAAAATAAGCCATATTGGTTCATAAGGCTTATTGACTGCTAATACAAGTCAGAAATAATAGCTCAGTGGGTAAGGTGTTGGTTTACCGATCAGCAACTCCCCTCAATGTCATGGGTTCAAACCCAGCCTCGTAAAAGATCAATTTTAATTTATCTTTTTAAATCTAATAGTTTGTCTACATTGTGATATTAAACTGTAAATCTATTTGTTTCCTAAAGAGACCTGTTGAAAATATTGCTTTATTTCTTTGAATTTTTTGAAAGAATTGTTTGGCTTACTTTTAATATGAGTTACATTGTGTTGAAGTATGGGAAAGAAGCCATATTGGTTTATAAGGCTTATTGACTGCTTGCATGAGACCGAAATAATAGCTCAGTGGTTAAGGTGTTGGTTTACCGATCAACAACTCCCCTCAATGTCGTGGGTTCAAACCCAGCCTCGTAAAATATAAATTTTAATTTATCTTTTTAAATCTAATAGTTTGTCTACATTGTGATATTAAACTGTAAATCGATTTGTTTCTTAAAGAGACCTGGTAAAAATATTGCTTTATTTCTTTGAATTTTTTAAAATAATTGTTTGGCCTACTTTTAATATGAGTTACATTGTGTTGACGTATGGGAAAGAAGCCATATTGGTTCATAAGGCTTATTGACTGCTTGCACAAGTCAGAAATAATAGCTCAGTGGGTAAGGTGTTGGTTTACCGATCAACAACTCCCCTCAATGTCATGGGTTCAAAGCCAGCCTCGTAAAAGATCAATTTTATTTTATCTTTTTAAATCTAATAGTTTGTCTACATTGTGATATTAAACTGTAAATCTATTTGTTTCCTAAAGAGACCTGTTGAAAATATTGCTTTATTTCTTTGAATTTTTTAAAAGAATTGTTTGGCCTACTTTTAATATGAGTTACATTGTGTTGAAGTATGGAAAAGAAGCCATATTGGTTCATAAGGCTTATTGACTGCTTGCACAAGTCAGAAATAATAGCTCAGTGGGTAATGTGTTGGTTTACCGATCAGCAGCTCCCCACAAGGTTGTGGGTTCAAGCCCCACCCTTGCAGACGGTCAATTTTAATTTATCTTTTTAAATAAAATAGTTTGTCTACATTGTGATATTAAACTGTAAATCTATTTGTTTCCTAAAGAGACCTGTTGAAAATATTGCTTTCTTTCTTTGAATTTTTTAAAAGAATTGTTTGGCTTACTTTTAATATGAGTTACATTGTGTTGAAGTATGGGAAAGAAGCCATATTGGTTTATAAGGTTTATTGACTGCTTGCACAAGACAGAAATAATAGCTCGGTGGGTAAGGTGTTGGTTTACCGATCAGCAACTCCCCTCAATGTCGTGGGTTCAAACCCAGCCTCGTAAAATATTAATTTTAATTTATCTTTTTAAATCTAATAGTTTGTCTACATTGTGATATTAAACTGTAAATCTATTTGTTTCTTAAAGAGACCTGTTGAAAATATTGCTTTATTTCTTTGAATTTTTTGAAAGAATTGTTTGGCTTACTTTTAATATGAGTTACATTGTGTTGAAGTATGGGAAAGAAGCCATTCTTTTATAAGGCTTATTTACTGCTTGCACAAATCAGAAATAATAGCTCAGTGGGTAAGGTGTTGGTTTACCGATCAGCAACTCCCCTCAATGTCGTGGGTTCAAACCCAGCCTCGTAAAATATAAATTTTAATTTATCTTTTTAAATCTAATAGTTTGTCTACATTGTGATATTCAACTGTAAATCTATTTGTTTCTTAAAGAGACCTGTTAAAAGTATTGCTTTATTTCAATGAATTTTTTAAAAGAATTGTTTGGCCTACTTTTAATATGAGTTACATTTTGTTGAAGTATGGAAAAGAAGCCATATTGGCTCATAAGGCTTATTGACTGCTTGCACTAGTCAGAAATAATAGCTCAGTGGGTGAGGTGTTGGTTTACCGATCAGCAACTCCCCTCAATGTCTTGGGTTCAAACACAGCCTCGTAAAATATAAATTTTAATTTATCTTTTTAAATCTAATAGTTTGTCTACATTGTGATATTCAACTGTAAATCTATTTGTTTCTTAAAGAGACCTGTTAAAAGTATTGCTTTATTTCAATGAATTTTTTAAAAGAATTGTTTGGCCTACTTTTAATATGAGTTACATTTTGTTGAAGTATGGAAAAGAAGCCATATTGGTTCATAAGGCTTATTGACTGCTTGCACAAGTCAGAAATAATAGCTCAGTGGGTAAGGTGTTGGTTTACCGATCAGCAACTCCCCTCAATGTCTTGGGTTCAAACACAGCCTCGTAAAATATAAATTTTAATTTATCTTTTTAAATCTAATAGTTTGTCTACATTGTGATATTAAACTGTAAATCTATTTGTTTCTTAAAGAGACCTGTTGAAAATATTGCTTTATTTCTTTGAATTTTTTGAAAGAATTGTTTGGCTTACTTTTAATATGAGTTACATTGTGTTGAAGTATGGGAAAGAAGCCATATTCTTTTATAAGGCTTATTTACTGCTTGCACAAATCAGAAATAATAGCTCAGTGGGTAAGGTGTTGGTTTACCGATCAGCAACTCCTCTCAATGTCGTGGGTTCAAACCCAGCCTCGTAAAATATAAATTTTAATTTATCTTTTTAAATCTAATAGTTTGTCTACATTGTGATATTCAACTGTAAATCTATTTGTTTCTTAAAGAGACCTGTTAAAAATATTGCTTTATTTCAATGAATTTTTTAAAATAATTGTTTGGCCTACTTTTAATATGAGTTACATTTTGTTGAAGTATGGAAAAGAAGCCATATTGGTTCATAAGGCTTAGTGACTGCTTGCACAATTCAGAAATAATAGCTCAGTGGGTAAGGTGTTGTTTTACCGATCAGCAACTCCCCTCAATGTCATGGGTTCAAACCCAGCCTCGTAAAAGGACAATTTTATTTTATCTTTTAAATCTAATAGTTTGTCTACATTTTGATATTAAACTGTAAATCTATTTGTTTTCTAAAGAGACCTGTTGAAAATATTGCTTTATTTCTTTGAATTTTTTAAAAGAATTGTTTGGCTTACTTTTAATATGAGTTACATTGTGTTGAAGTATGGAAAAGAAGCCATATTGGTTCATAAGGCTTATTGACTGCTTGCACAAGTCAGAAATAATAGCTCAGTGGGTAAGGTGTTGGTTTACCGATCAGCAGCTCCCCACAAGGTTGTGGGTTCAATCCCCACCCTTGCAGACGGTCAATTTTAATTTATCTTTTTAAATAAAATAGTTTGTCTACATTGTGATATTAAACTGTAAATCTATTTGTTTCCTAAAGAGACCTGTTGAAAATATTGCTTTATTTCTTTGAATTTTTCGAAAGAATTGTTTGGCTTACTTTTAATATGAGTTACATTGTGTTGAAGTATGGGAAAGAAGCCATATTGGTTTATAAGGCTTATTGACTGCTTGCATGAGACAGAAATAATAGCTCAGTGGTTAAGGTGTTGGTTTACCGATCAACAACTCCCCTCAATGTCGTGGGTTCAAACACAGCCTCGTAAAATATAAATTTTAATTTATCTTTTTAAATCTAATAGTTTGTCTACATTGTGATATTAAACTGTAAATCTATTTGTTTCTTAAAGAGACCTGGTAAAAATATTGCTTTATTTCTTTGAATTTTTTTAAATAATTGTTTGGCCTACTTTTAATATGAGTTACATTGTGTTGACGTATGGGAAAGAAGCCATATTGGTTCATAAGGCTTATTGACTGCTTGCACAAGTCAGAAATAATAGCTCAGTGGGTAAGGTGTTGGTTTACCGATCAACAACTCCACTCAATGTCATGGGTTCAAAGCCAGCCTCGTAAAAGATCAATTTTATTTTATCTTTTTAAATCTAATAGTTTGTCTACATTGTGATATTAAACTGTAAATCTATTTGTTTCCTAAAGAGACCTGTTGAAAATATTGCTTTATTTCTTTGAATTTTTTGAAAGAATTGTTTGGCCTACTTTTAATATGAGTTACATTTTGTTGAAGTATGGAAAAGAAGCCATGTTGGTTCATAAGGCTAATTTACTGCTTGCACAAGTCAGAAATAATAGCTCAGTGGGTAAGGTGTTGGTTTACCGATCAGCAACTCCCCTCAATGTCATGGGTTCAAACCCAGCCTCGTAAAAGATCAATTTTAATTTATCTTTTTAAATCTAATAGTTTGTCTACATTGTGATATTAAACTGTGAATCTATTTGTTTGCTAAAGAGACCTGTTGAAAATATTGCTTTATTCCTTTGAATTTTTTGAAAGAATTGTTTGGCTTACTTTTAATATGAGTTACATTGTGTTGAAGTATGGAAATGAAGCCATGTTGGTTCATAAGGCTTATTGACTGCTTGCACAAGTCAGAAATAATAGCTCAGTGGGTAAGGTGTTGGTTTACCAATCAGCAACTCCCCTCAATGTCCTGGGTTCAAACCCAGCCTCGTAAAATATAAATTTTAATTTATCTTTTTAAATCTAATAGTTTGTCTACATTGTGATATTGAACTGTAAATCTATTTGTTTCTTAAAGAGACCTGTTGAAAATATTGCTTTATTTCTTTGAATATTTTAAAAGAATTGTTTGGCCTACTTTTAATATGAGTTACATTGTGTTGAAGTATGGAAAATAAGCCATATTGGTTCATAAGGCTTATTGACTGCTAATACAAGTCAGAAATAATAGCTCAGTGGGTAAGGTGTTGGTTTACCGATCAGCAACTCCCCTCAATGTCATGGGTTCAAACCCAGCCTCGTAAAAGATCAATTTTAATTTATCTTTTTAAATCTAATAGTTTGTCTACATTGTGATATTAAACTGTAAATCTATTTGTTTCCTAAAGAGACCTGTTGAAAATATTGCTTTATTTCTTTGAATTTTTTGAAAGAATTGTTTGGCTTACTTTTAATATGAGTTACATTGTGTTGAAGTATGGGAAAGAAGCCATATTGGTTTATAAGGCTTATTGACTGCTTGCATGAGACCGAAATAATAGCTCAGTGGTTAAGGTGTTGGTTTACCGATCAACAACTCCCCTCAATGTCATGGGTTCAAAGCCAGCCTCGTAAAAGATCAATTTTATTTTATCTTTTTAAATCTAATAGTTTGTCTACATTGTGATATTAAACTGTAAATCTATTTGTTTCCTAAAGAGACCTGTTGAAAATATTGCTTTATTTCTTTGAATTTTTTAAAATAATTGTTTGGCCTACTTTTAATATGAGTTACATTGTGTTGAAGTATGGAAAAGAAGCCATATTGGTTCATAAGGCTTATTGACTGCTTGCACAAGTCAGAAATAATAGCTCAGTGGGTAATGTGTTGGTTTACCGATCAGCAGCTCCCCACAAGGTTGTGGGTTCAAGCCCCACCCTTGCAGACGGTGAATTTTAATTTATCTTTTTAAATAAAATAGTTTGTCTACATTGTGATATTAAACTGTAAATCTATTTGTTTCCTAAAGAGACCTGTTGAAAATATTGCTTTCTTTCTTTGATTTTTTTAAAAGAATTGTTTGGCTTACTTTTAATATGAGTTACATTGTGTTGAAGTATGGGAAAGAAGCCATATTGGTTTATAAGGTTTATTGACTGCTTGCACAAGACAGAAATAATAGCTCGGTGGGTAAGGTGTTGGTTTACCGATCAGCAACTCCCCTCAATGTCGTGGGTTCAAACCCAGCCTCGTAAAATATTAATTTTAATTTATCTTTTTAAATCTAATAGTTTGTCTACATTGTGATATTCAACTGTAAATCTATTTGTTTCTTAAAGAGACCTGTTAAAAGTATTGCTTTATTTCAATGAATTTTTTAAAAGAATTGTTTGGCCTACTTTTAATATGAGTTACATTTTGTTGAAGTATGGAAAAGAAGCCATATTGGTTCATAAGGCTTATTGACTGCTTGCACTAGTCAGAAATAATAGCTCAGTGGGTGAGGTGTTGGTTTACCGATCAGCAGCTCCCCACAAGGTTGTGGGTTCAAGCCCCACCCTTGCAGACGGTCAATTCTAATTTATCTTTTAGATAAAATAGTTTGTCCACATTGTGATATTAAACTGTAAATCTATTTGTTTCTTAAAGAGACCTGTTGAAAATATTGCTTTATTTCTTAGAATTTTTTGAAAGAATTGTTTGGCCTACTTTTAATATGAGTTACATTGTGTTGAAGTATGGAAAAGAAGCCATGTTGGTTCATAAGGCTAATTGACTGCTTGCACAAGTCAGAAATAATAGCTCAGTGGGTAAGGTGTTGGTTTACCGATCAGCAACTCCCCTTAATGTCATGGGTTCAAACCCAGCCTCGTAAAATATTAATTTTAATTTATCTTTTTAAATCTAATAGTTTGTCTACATTGTGATATTAAACTGTAAATCTATTTGTTTCTTAAAGAGACCTGTTGAAAATATTGCTTTATTTCTTTGAATTTTTTGAAAGAATTGTTTGGCTTACTTTTAATATGAGTTACATTGTGTTGAAGTATGGGAAAGAAGCCATTCTTTTATAAGGCTTATTTACTGCTTGCACAAATCAGAAATAATAGCTCAGTGGGTAAGGTGTTGGTTTACCGATCAGCAACTCCCCTCAATGTCATGGGTTCAAACCCAGCCTCGTAAAATATAAATTTTAATTTATCTTTTTAAATCTAATAGTTTGTCTACATTGTGATATTAAACTGTAAATCTATTTGTTTCTTAAAGAGACCTGGTAAAAATATTGCTTTATTTCTTTGAATTTTTTAAAATAATTGTTTGGCCTACTTTTAATATGAGTTACATTGTGTTGACGTATGGGAAAGAAGCCATATTGGTTCATAAGGCTTATTGACTGCTTGCACAAGTCAGAAATAATAGCTCAGTGGGTAAGGTGTTGGTTTACCGATCAACAACTCCCCTCAATGTCATGGGTTCAAAGCCAGCCTCGTAAAAGATCAATTTTATTTTATCTTTTTAAATCTAATAGTTTGTCTACATTGTGATATTAAACTGTACATCTATTTGTTTCCTAAAGAGACCTGTTGAAAATATTGCTTTATTTCTTTGAATTTTTTGAAAGAATTGTTTGGCCTACTTTTAATATGAGTTACATTTTGTTGAAGTATGGAAAAGAAGCCATGTTGGTTCATAAGGCTAATTTACTGCTTGCACAAGTCAGAAATAATAGCTCAGTGGGTAAGGTGTTGGTTTACCGATCAGCAACTCCCCTCAATGTCATGGGTTCAAACCCAGCCTCGTAAAAGATCAATTTTAATTTATCTTTTTAAATCTAATAGTTTGTCTACATTGTGATATTAAACTGTGAATCTATTTGTTTGCTAAAGAGACCTGTTGAAAATATTGCTTTATTCCTTTGAATTTTTTGAAAGAATTGTTTGGCTTACTTTTAATATGAGTTACATTGTGTTGAAGTATGGAAATGAAGCCATGTTGGTTCATAAGGCTTATTGACTGCTTGCACAAGTCAGAAATAATAGCTCAGTGGGTAAGGTGTTGGTTTACCGATCAGCAACTCCCCTCAATGTCCTGGGTTCAAACCCAGCCTCGTAAAATATAAATTTTAATTTATCTTTTTAAATCTAATAGTTTGTCTACATTGTGATATTAAACTGTAAATCTATTTGTTTCTTAAAGAGACCTGTTGAAAATATTGCTTTATTTCTTTGAATATTTTAAAAGAATTGTTTGGCCTACTTTTAATATGAGTTACATTGTGTTGAAGTATGGAAAATAAGCCATATTGGTTCATAAGGCTTATTGACTGCTAATACAAGTCAGAAATAATAGCTCAGTGGGTAAGGTGTTGGTTTACCGATCAGCAACTCCCCTCAATGTCATGGGTTCAAACCCAGCCTCGTAAAAGATCAATTTTAATTTATCTTTTTAAATCTAATAGTTTGTCTACATTGTGATATTAAACTGTAAATCTATTTGTTTCCTAAAGAGACCTGTTGAAAATATTGCTTTATTTCTTTGAATTTTTTGAAAGAATTGTTTGGCTTACTTTTAATATGAGTTACATTGTGTTGAAGTATGGGAAAGAAGCCATATTGGTTTATAAGGCTTATTGACTGCTTGCATGAGACCGAAATAATAGCTCAGTGGTTAAGGTGTTGGTTTACCGATCAACAACTCCCCTCAATGTCGTGGGTTCAAACCCAGCCTCGTAAAATATAAATTTTAATTTATCTTTTTAAATCTAATAGTTTGTCTACATTGTGATATTAAACTGTAAATCGATTTGTTTCTTAAAGAGACCTGGTAAAAATATTGCTTTATTTCTTTGAATTTTTTAAAATAATTGTTTGGCCTACTTTTAGTATGAGTTACATTGTGTTGACGTATGGGAAAGAAGCCATATTGGTTCATAAGGCTTATTGACTGCTTGCACAAGTCAGAAATAATAGCTCAGTGGGTAAGGTGTTGGTTTACCGATCAACAACTCCCCTCAATGTCATGGGTTCAAAGCCAGCCTCGTAAAAGATCAAATTTATTTTATCTTTTTAAATCTAATAGTTTGTCTACATTGTGATATTAAACTGTAAATCTATTTGTTTCCTAAAGAGACCTGTTGAAAATATTGCTTTATTTCTTTGAATTTTTTAAAAGAATTGTTTGGCCTACTTTTAATATGAGTTACATTGTGTTGAAGTATGGAAAAGAAGCCATATTGGTTCATAAGGCTTATTGACTGCTTGCACAAGTCAGAAATAATAGCTCAGTGGGTAATGTGTTGGTTTACCGATCAGCAGCTCCCCACAAGGTTGTGGGTTCAAGCCCCACCCTTGCAGACGGTCAATTTTAATTTATCTTTTTAAATAAAATAGTTTGTCTACATTGTGATATTAAACTGTAAATCTATTTGTTTCCTAAAGAGACCTGTTGAAAATATTGCTTTCTTTCTTTGAATTTTTTAAAAGAATTGTTTGGCTTACTTTTAATATGAGTTACATTGTGTTGAAGTATGGGAAAGAAGCCATATTGGTTTATAAGGTTTATTGACTGCTTGCACAAGACAGAAATAATAGCTCGGTGGGTAAGGTGTTGGTTTACCGATCAGCAACTCCCCTCAATGTCGTGGGTTCAAACCCAGCCTCGTAAAATATTAATTTTAATTTATCTTTTTAAATCTAATAGTTTGTCTACATTGTGATATTAAACTGTAAATCTATTTGTTTCTTAAAGAGACCTGTTGAAAATATTGCTTTATTTCTTTGAATTTTTTGAAAGAATTGTTTGGCTTACTTTTAATATGAGTTACATTGTGTTGAAGTATGGGAAAGAAGCCATTCTTTTATAAGGCTTATTTACTGCTTGCACAAATCAGAAATAATAGCTCAGTGGGTAAGGTGTTGGTTTACCGATCAGCAACTCCCCTCAATGTCGTGGGTTCAAACCCAGCCTCGTAAAATATAAATTTTAATTTATCTTTTTAAATCTAATAGTTTGTCTACATTGTGATATTCAACTGTAAATCTATTTGTTTCTTAAAGAGACCTGTTAAAAGTATTGCTTTATTTCAATGAATTTTTTAAAAGAATTGTTTGGCCTACTTTTAATATGAGTTACATTTTGTTGAAGTATGGAAAAGAAGCCATATTGGTTCATAAGGCTTATTGACTGCTTGCACTAGTCAGAAATAATAGCTCAGTGGGTGAGGTGTTGGTTTACCGATCAGCAGCTCCCCACAAGGTTGTGGGTTCAAGCCCCACCCTTGCAGACGGTCAATTCTAATTTATCTTTTAGATAAAATAGTTTGTCCACATTGTGATATTAAACTGTAAATCTATTTGTTTCTTAAAGAGACCTGTTGAAAATATTGCTTTATTTCTTAGAATTTTTTGAAAGAATTGTTTGGCCTACTTTTAATATGAGTTACATTGTGTTGAAGTATGGAAAAGAAGCCATGTTGGTTCATAAGGCTAATTGACTGCTTGCACAAGTCAGAAATAATAGCTCAGTGGGTAAGGTGTTGGTTTACCGATCAGCAACTCCCCTTAATGTCATGGGTTCAAACCCAGCCTCGTAAAATATTAATTTTAATTTATCTTTTTAAATCTAATAGTTTGTCTACATTGTGATATTAAACTGTAAATCTATTTGTTTCTTAAAGAGACCTGTTGAAAATATTGCTTTATTTCTTTGAATTTTTTGAAAGAATTGTTTGGCTTACTTTTAATATGAGTTACATTGTGTTGAAGTATGGGAAAGAAGCCATTCTTTTATAAGGCTTATTTACTGCTTGCACAAATCAGAAATAATAGCTCAGTGGGTAAGGTGTTGGTTTACCGATCAGCAACTCCCCTCAATGTCATGGGTTCAAACCCAGCCTCGTAAAATATAAATTTTAATTTATCTTTTTAAATCTAATAGTTTGTCTACATTGTGATATTAAACTGTAAATCTATTTGTTTCTTAAAGAGACCTGGTAAAAATATTGCTTTATTTCTTTGAATTTTTTAAAATAATTGTTTGGCCTACTTTTAATATGAGTTACATTGTGTTGACGTATGGGAAAGAAGCCATATTGGTTCATAAGGCTTATTGACTGCTTGCACAAGTCAGAAATAATAGCTCAGTGGGTAAGGTGTTGGTTTACCGATCAACAACTCCCCTCAATGTCATGGGTTCAAAGCCAGCCTCGTAAAAGATCAATTTTATTTTATCTTTTTAAATCTAATAGTTTGTCTACATTGTGATATTAAACTGTAAATCTATTTGTTTCCTAAAGAGACCTGTTGAAAATATTGCTTTATTTCTTTGAATTTTTTGAAAGAATTGTTTGGCCTACTTTTAATATGAGTTACATTGTGTTGAAGTATGGAAATGAAGCCATGTTGGTTCATAAGGCTTATTGACTGCTTGCACAAGTCAGAAATAATAGCTCAGTGGGTAAGGTGTTGGTTTACCGATCAGCAACTCCCCTCAATGTCCTGGGTTCAAACCCAGCCTCGTAAAATATAAATTTTAATTTATCTTTTTAAATCTAATAGTTTGTCTACATTGTGATATTAAACTGTAAATCTATTTGTTTCTTAAAGAGACCTGTTGAAAATATTGCTTTATTTCTTTGAATATTTTAAAAGAATTGTTTGGCCTACTTTTAATATGAGTTACATTGTGTTGAAGTATGGAAAATAAGCCATATTGGTTCATAAGGCTTATTGACTGCTAATACAAGTCAGAAATAATAGCTCAGTGGGTAAGGTGTTGGTTTACCGATCAGCAACTCCCCTCAATGTCATGGGTTCAAACCCAGCCTCGTAAAAGATCAATTTTAATTTATCTTTTTAAATCTAATAGTTTGTCTACATTGTGATATTAAACTGTAAATCTATTTGTTTCCTAAAGAGACCTGTTGAAAATATTGCTTTATTTCTTTGAATTTTTTGAAAGAATTGTTTGGCTTACTTTTAATATGAGTTACATTGTGTTGAAGTATGGGAAAGAAGCCATATTGGTTTATAAGGCTTATTGACTGCTTGCATGAGACCGAAATAATAGCTCAGTGGTTAAGGTGTTGGTTTACCGATCAACAACTCCCCTCAATGTCGTGGGTTCAAACCCAGCCTCGTAAAATATAAATTTTAATTTATCTTTTTAAATCTAATAGTTTGTCTACATTGTGATATTAAACTGTAAATCGATTTGTTTCTTAAAGAGACCTGGTAAAAATATTGCTTTATTTCTTTGAATTTTTTAAAATAATTGTTTGGCCTACTTTTAATATGAGTTACATTGTGTTGACGTATGGGAAAGAAGCCATATTGGTTCATAAGGCTTATTGACTGCTTGCACAAGTCAGAAATAATAGCTCAGTGGGTAAGGTGTTGGTTTACCGATCAACAACTCCCCTCAATGTCATGGGTTCAAAGCCAGCCTCGTAAAAGATCAAATTTATTTTATCTTTTTAAATCTAATAGTTTGTCTACATTGTGATATTAAACTGTAAATCTATTTGTTTCCTAAAGAGACCTGTTGAAAATATTGCTTTATTTCTTTGAATTTTTTAAAAGAATTGTTTGGCCTACTTTTAATATGAGTTACATTGTGTTGAAGTATGGAAAAGAAGCCATATTGGTTCATAAGGCTTATTGACTGCTTGCACAAGTCAGAAATAATAGCTCAGTGGGTAATGTGTTGGTTTACCGATCAGCAGCTCCCCACAAGGTTGTGGGTTCAAGCCCCACCCTTGCAGACGGTCAATTTTAATTTATCTTTTTAAATAAAATAGTTTGTCTACATTGTGATATTAAACTGTAAATCTATTTGTTTCCTAAAGAGACCTGTTGAAAATATTGCTTTCTTTCTTTGAATTTTTTAAAAGAATTGTTTGGCTTACTTTTAATATGAGTTACATTGTGTTGAAGTATGGGAAAGAAGCCATATTGGTTTATAAGGTTTATTGACTGCTTGCACAAGACAGAAATAATAGCTCGGTGGGTAAGGTGTTGGTTTACCGATCAGCAACTCCCCTCAATGTCGTGGGTTCAAACCCAGCCTCGTAAAATATTAATTTTAATTTATCTTTTTAAATCTAATAGTTTGTCTACATTGTGATATTAAACTGTAAATCTATTTGTTTCTTAAAGAGACCTGTTGAAAATATTGCTTTATTTCTTTGAATTTTTTGAAAGAATTGTTTGGCTTACTTTTAATATGAGTTACATTGTGTTGAAGTATGGGAAAGAAGCCATTCTTTTATAAGGCTTATTTACTGCTTGCACAAATCAGAAATAATAGCTCAGTGGGTAAGGTGTTGGTTTACCGATCAGCAACTCCCCTCAATGTCGTGGGTTCAAACCCAGCCTCGTAAAATATAAATTTTAATTTATCTTTTTAAATCTAATAGTTTGTCTACATTGTGATATTCAACTGTAAATCTATTTGTTTCTTAAAGAGACCTGTTAAAAGTATTGCTTTATTTCAATGAATTTTTTAAAAGAATTGTTTGGCCTACTTTTAATATGAGTTACATTTTGTTGAAGTATGGAAAAGAAGCCATATTGGTTCATAAGGCTTATTGACTGCTTGCACTAGTCAGAAATAATAGCTCAGTGGGTGAGGTGTTGGTTTACCGATCAGCAGCTCCCCACAAGGTTGTGGGTTCAAGCCCCACCCTTGCAGATGGTCAATTCTAATTTATCTTTTAGATAAAATAGTTTGTCCACATTGTGATATTAAACTGTAAATCTATTTGTTTCTTAAAGAGACCTGTTGAAAATATTGCTTTATTTCTTAGAATTTTTTGAAAGAATTGTTTGGCCTACTTTTAATATGAGTTACATTGTGTTGAAGTATGGAAAAGAAGCCATGTTGGTTCATAAGGCTAATTGACTGCTTGCACAAGTCAGAAATAATAGCTCAGTGGGTAAGGTGTTGGTTTACCGATCAGCAACTCCCCTCAATGTCATGGGTTCAAACCCAGCCTCGTAAAATATTAATTTTAATTTATCTTTTTAAATCTAATAGTTTGTCTACATTGTGATATTAAACTGTAAATCTATTTGTTTCTTAAATAGACCTGTTGAAAATATTGCTTTATTTCTTTGAATTTTTTGAAAGAATTGTTTGGCTTACTTTTAATATGAGTTACATTGTGTTGAAGTATGGGAAAGAAGCCATTCTTTTATAAGGCTTATTTACTGCTTGCACAAATCAGAAATAATAGCTCAGTGGGTAAGGTGTTGGTTTACCGATCAGCAACTCCCCTCAATGTCATGGGTTCAAACCCAGCCTCGTAAAATATAAATTTTAATTTATCTTTTTAAATCTAATAGTTTGTCTACATTGTGATATTAAACTGTAAATCTATTTGTTTCTTAAAGAGACCTGGTAAAAATATTGCTTTATTTCTTTGAATTTTTTAAAATAATTGTTTGGCCTACTTTTAATATGAGTTACATTGTGTTGACGTATGGGAAAGAAGCCATATTGGTTCATAAGGCTTATTGACTGCTTGCACAAGTCAGAAATAATAGCTCAGTGGGTAAGGTGTTGGTTTACCGATCAACAACTCCCCTCAATGTCATGGGTTCAAAGCCAGCCTCGTAAAAGATCAATTTTATTTTATCTTTTTAAATCTAATAGTTTGTCTACATTGTGATATTAAACTGTAAATCTATTTGTTTCCTAAAGAGACCTGTTGAAAATATTGCTTTATTTCTTTGAATTTTTTGAAAGAATTGTTTGGCCTACTTTTAATATGAGTTACATTTTGTTGAAGTATGGAAAAGAAGCCATGTTGGTTCATAAGGCTAATTTACTGCTTGCACAAGTCAGAAATAATAGCTCAGTGGGTAAGGTGTTGGTTTACCGATCAGCAGCTCCCCTCAATGTCATGGGTTCAAACCCAGCCTCGTAAAAGATCAATTTTAATTTATCTTTTTAAATCTAATAGTTTGTCTACATTGTGATATTAAACTGTGAATCTATTTGTTTGCTAAAGAGACCTGTTGAAAATATTGCTTTATTCCTTTGAATTTTTTGAAAGAATTGTTTGGCTTACTTTTAATATGAGTTACATTGTGTTGAAGTATGGAAATGAAGCCATGTTGGTTCATAAGGCTTATTGACTGCTTGCACAAGTCAGAAATAATAGCTCAGTGGGTAAGGTGTTGGTTTACCGATCAGCAACTCCCCTCAATGTCCTGGGTTCAAACCCAGCCTCGTAAAATATAAATTTTAATTTATCTTTTTAAATCTAATAGTTTGTCTACATTGTGATATTAAACTGTAAATCTATTTGTTTCTTAAAGAGACCTGTTGAAAATATTGCTTTATTTCTTTGAATATTTTAAAAGAATTGTTTGGCCTACTTTTAATATGAGTTACATTGTGTTGAAGTATGGAAAATAAGCCATATTGGTTCATAAGGCTTATTGACTGCTAATACAAGTCAGAAATAATAGCTCAGTGGGTAAGGTGTTGGTTTACCGATCAGCAACTCCCCTCAATGTCATGGGTTCAAACCCAGCCTCGTAAAAGATCAATTTTAATTTATCTTTTTAAATCTAATAGTTTGTCTACATTGTGATATTAAACTGTAAATCTATTTGTTTCCTAAAGAGACCTGTTGAAAATATTGCTTTATTTCTTTGAATTTTTTGAAAGAATTGTTTGGCTTACTTTTAATATGAGTTACATTGTGTTGAAGTATGGGAAAGAAGCCATATTGGTTTATAAGGCTTATTGACTGCTTGCATGAGACCGAAATAATAGCTCAGTGGTTAAGGTGTTGGTTTACCGATCAACAACTCCCCTCAATGTCGTGGGTTCAAACCCAGCCTCGTAAAATATAAATTTTAATTTATCTTTTTAAATCTAATAGTTTGTCTACATTGTGATATTAAACTGTAAATCGATTTGTTTCTTAAAGAGACCTGGTAAAAATATTGCTTTATTTCTTTGAATTTTTTAAAATAATTGTTTGGCCTACTTTTAATATGAGTTACATTGTGTTGACGTATGGGAAAGAAGCCATATTGGTTCATAAGGCTTATTATAGCCTCGTAAAATATTAATTTTAATTTATCTTTTTAAATCTAATAGTTTGTCTACATTGTGATATTAAACTGTAAATCTATTTGTTTCTTAAAGAGACCTGTTGAAAATATTGCTTTATTTCTTTGAATTTTTTGAAAGAATTGTTTGGCTTACTTTTAATATGAGTTACATTGTGTTGAAGTATGGGAAAGAAGCCATTCTTTTATAAGGCTTATTTACTGCTTGCACAAATCAGAAATAATAGCTCAGTGGGTAAGGTGTTGGTTTACCGATCAGCAACTCCCCTCAATGTCGTGGGTTCAAACCCAGCCTCGTAAAATATAAATTTTAATTTATCTTTTTAAATCTAATAGTTTGTCTACATTGTGATATTCAACTGTAAATCTATTTGTTTCTTAAAGAGACCTGTTAAAAGTATTGCTTTATTTCAATGAATTTTTTAAAAGAATTGTTTGGCCTACTTTTAATATGAGTTACATTTTGTTGAAGTATGGAAAAGAAGCCATATTGGTTCATAAGGCTTATTGACTGCTTGCACTAGTCAGAAATAATAGCTCAGTGGGTGAGGTGTTGGTTTACCGATCAGCAGCTCCCCACAAGGTTGTGGGTTCAAGCCCCACCCTTGCAGATGGTCAATTCTAATTTATCTTTTAGATAAAATAGTTTGTCCACATTGTGATATTAAACTGTAAATCTATTTGTTTCTTAAAGAGACCTGTTGAAAATATTGCTTTATTTCTTAGAATTTTTTGAAAGAATTGTTTGGCCTACTTTTAATATGAGTTACATTGTGTTGAAGTATGGAAAAGAAGCCATGTTGGTTCATAAGGCTAATTGACTGCTTGCACAAGTCAGAAATAATAGCTCAGTGGGTAAGGTGTTGGTTTACCGATCAGCAACTCCCCTCAATGTCATGGGTTCAAACCCAGCCTCGTAAAATATTAATTTTAATTTATCTTTTTAAATCTAATAGTTTGTCTACATTGTGATATTAAACTGTAAATCTATTTGTTTCTTAAATAGACCTGTTGAAAATATTGCTTTATTTCTTTGAATTTTTTGAAAGAATTGTTTGGCTTACTTTTAATATGAGTTACATTGTGTTGAAGTATGGGAAAGAAGCCATTCTTTTATAAGGCTTATTTACTGCTTGCACAAATCAGAAATAATAGCTCAGTGGGTAAGGTGTTGGTTTACCGATCAGCAACTCCCCTCAATGTCATGGGTTCAAACCCAGCCTCGTAAAATATAAATTTTAATTTATCTTTTTAAATCTAATAGTTTGTCTACATTGTGATATTAAACTGTAAATCTATTTGTTTCTTAAAGAGACCTGGTAAAAATATTGCTTTATTTCTTTGAATTTTTTAAAATAATTGTTTGGCCTACTTTTAATATGAGTTACATTGTGTTGACGTATGGGAAAGAAGCCATATTGGTTCATAAGGCTTATTGACTGCTTGCACAAGTCAGAAATAATAGCTCAGTGGGTAAGGTGTTGGTTTACCGATCAACAACTCCCCTCAATGTCATGGGTTCAAAGCCAGCCTCGTAAAAGATCAATTTTATTTTATCTTTTTAAATCTAATAGTTTGTCTACATTGTGATATTAAACTGTAAATCTATTTGTTTCCTAAAGAGACCTGTTGAAAATATTGCTTTATTTCTTTGAATTTTTTGAAAGAATTGTTTGGCCTACTTTTAATATGAGTTACATTTTGTTGAAGTATGGAAAAGAAGCCATGTTGGTTCATAAGGCTAATTTACTGCTTGCACAAGTCAGAAATAATAGCTCAGTGGGTAAGGTGTTGGTTTACCGATCAGCAGCTCCCCTCAATGTCATGGGTTCAAACCCAGCCTCGTAAAAGATCAATTTTAATTTATCTTTTTAAATCTAATAGTTTGTCTACATTGTGATATTAAACTGTGAATCTATTTGTTTGCTAAAGAGACCTGTTGAAAATATTGCTTTATTCCTTTGAATTTTTTGAAAGAATTGTTTGGCTTACTTTTAATATGAGTTACATTGTGTTGAAGTATGGAAATGAAGCCATGTTGGTTCATAAGGCTTATTGACTGCTTGCACAAGTCAGAAATAATAGCTCAGTGGGTAAGGTGTTGGTTTACCGATCAGCAACTCCCCTCAATGTCCTGGGTTCAAACCCAGCCTCGTAAAATATAAATTTTAATTTATCTTTTTAAATCTAATAGTTTGTCTACATTGTGATATTAAACTGTAAATCTATTTGTTTCTTAAAGAGACCTGTTGAAAATATTGCTTTATTTCTTTGAATATTTTAAAAGAATTGTTTGGCCTACTTTTAATATGAGTTACATTGTGTTGAAGTATGGAAAATAAGCCATATTGGTTCATAAGGCTTATTGACTGCTAATACAAGTCAGAAATAATAGCTCAGTGGGTAAGGTGTTGGTTTACCGATCAGCAACTCCCCTCAATGTCATGGGTTCAAACCCAGCCTCGTAAAAGATCAATTTTAATTTATCTTTTTAAATCTAATAGTTTGTCTACATTGTGATATTAAACTGTAAATCTATTTGTTTCCTAAAGAGACCTGTTGAAAATATTGCTTTATTTCTTTGAATTTTTTGAAAGAATTGTTTGGCTTACTTTTAATATGAGTTACATTGTGTTGAAGTATGGGAAAGAAGCCATATTGGTTTATAAGGCTTATTGACTGCTTGCATGAGACCGAAATAATAGCTCAGTGGTTAAGGTGTTGGTTTACCGATCAACAACTCCCCTCAATGTCGTGGGTTCAAACCCAGCCTCGTAAAATATAAATTTTAATTTATCTTTTTAAATCTAATAGTTTGTCTACATTGTGATATTAAACTGTAAATCGATTTGTTTCTTAAAGAGACCTGGTAAAAATATTGCTTTATTTCTTTGAATTTTTTAAAATAATTGTTTGGCCTACTTTTAATATGAGTTACATTGTGTTGACGTATGGGATAGAAGCCATATTGGTTCATTAAGCTTATTGACTGCTTGCACAAGTCAGAAATAATAGCTCAGTGGGTAAGGTGTTGGTTTACCGATCAACAACTCCCCTCAATGTCATGGGTTCAAAGCCAGCCTCGTAAAAGATCAAATTTATTTTATCTTTTTAAATCTAATAGTTTGTCTACATTGTGATATTAAACTGTAAATCTATTTGTTTCCTAAAGAGACCTGTTGAAAATATTGCTTTATTTCTTTGAATTTTTTAAAAGAATTGTTTGGCCTACTTTTAATATGAGTTACATTGTGTTGAAGTATGGAAAAGAAGCCATATTGGTTCATAAGGCTTATTGACTGCTTGCACAAGTCAGAAATAATAGCTCAGTGGGTAATGTGTTGGTTTACCGATCAGCAGCTCCCCACAAGGTTGTGGGTTCAAGCCCCACCCTTGCAGACGGTCAATTTTAATTTATCTTTTTAAATAAAATAGTTTGTCTACATTGTGATATTAAACTGTAAATCTATTTGTTTCCTAAAGAGACCTGTTGAAAATATTGCTTTCTTTCTTTGAATTTTTTAAAAGAATTGTTTGGCTTACTTTTAATATGAGTTACATTGTGTTGAAGTATGGGAAAGAAGCCATATTGGTTTATAAGGTTTATTGACTGCTTGCACAAGACAGAAATAATAGCTCGGTGGGTAAGGTGTTGGTTTACCGATCAGCAACTCCCCTCAATGTCGTGGGTTCAAACCCAGCCTCGTAAAATATTAATTTTAATTTATCTTTTTAAATCTAATAGTTTGTCTACATTGTGATATTAAACTGTAAATCTATTTGTTTCTTAAAGAGACCTGTTGAAAATATTGCTTTATTTCTTTGAATTTTTTGAAAGAATTGTTTGGCTTACTTTTAATATGAGTTACATTGTGTTGAAGTATGGGAAAGAAGCCATTCTTTTATAAGGCTTATTTACTGCTTGCACAAATCAGAAATAATAGCTCAGTGGGTAAGGTGTTGGTTTACCGATCAGCAACTCCCCTCAATGTCGTGGGTTCAAACCCAGCCTCGTAAAATATAAATTTTAATTTATCTTTTTAAATCTAATAGTTTGTCTACATTGTGATATTCAACTGTAAATCTATTTGTTTCTTAAAGAGACCTGGTAAAAATATTGCTTTATTTCTTTGAATTTTTTAAAATAATTGTTTGGCCTACTTTTAATATGAGTTACATTGTGTTGACGTATGGGAAAGAAGCCATATTGGTTCATAAGGCTTATTGACTGCTTGCACAAGTCAGAAATAATAGCTCAGTGGGTAAGGTGTTGGTTTACCGATCAACAACTCCCCTCAATGTCATGGGTTCAAAGCCAGCCTCGTAAAAGATCAATTTTATTTTATCTTTTTAAATCTAATAGTTTGTCTACATTGTGATATTAAACTGTAAATCTATTTGTTTCCTAAAGAGACCTGTTGAAAATATTGCTTTATTTCTTTGAATTTTTTGAAAGAATTGTTTGGCCTACTTTTAATATGAGTTACATTTTGTTGAAGTATGGAAAAGAAGCCATGTTGGTTCATAAGGCTAATTTACTGCTTGCACAAGTCAGAAATAATAGCTCAGTGGGTAAGGTGTTGGTTTACCGATCAGCAACTCCCCTCAATGTCATGGGTTCAAACCCAGCCTCGTAAAAGATCAATTTTAATTTATCTTTTTAAATCTAATAGTTTGTCTACATTGTGATATTAAACTGTGAATCTATTTGTTTGCTAAAGAGACCTGTTGAAAATATTGCTTTATTCCTTTGAATTTTTTGAAAGAATTGTTTGGCTTACTTTTAATATGAGTTACATTGTGTTGAAGTATGGAAATGAAGCCATGTTGGTTCATAAGGCTTATTGACTGCTTGCACAAGTCAGAAATAATAGCTCAGTGGGTAAGGTGTTGGTTTACCGATCAGCAACTCCCCTCAATGTCCTGGGTTCAAACCCAGCCTCGTAAAATATAAATTTTAATTTATCTTTTTAAATCTAATAGTTTGTCTACATTGTGATATTAAACTGTAAATCTATTTGTTTCTTAAAGAGACCTGTTGAAAATATTGCTTTATTTCTTTGAATATTTTAAAAGAATTGTTTGGCCTACTTTTAATATGAGTTACATTGTGTTGAAGTATGGAAAATAAGCCATATTGGTTCATAAGGCTTATTGACTGCTAATACAAGTCAGAAATAATAGCTCAGTGGGTAAGGTGTTGGTTTACCGATCAGCAACTCCCCTCAATGTCATGGGTTCAAACCCAGCCTCGTAAAAGATCAATTTTAATTTATCTTTTTAAATCTAATAGTTTGTCTACATTGTGATATTAAACTGTAAATCTATTTGTTTCCTAAAGAGACCTGTTGAAAATATTGCTTTATTTCTTTGAATTTTTTGAAAGAATTGTTTGGCTTACTTTTAATATGAGTTACATTGTGTTGAAGTATGGGAAAGAAGCCATATTGGTTTATAAGGCTTATTGACTGCTTGCATGAGACCGAAATAATAGCTCAGTGGTTAAGGTGTTGGTTTACCGATCAACAACTCCCCTCAATGTCGTGGGTTCAAACCCAGCCTCGTAAAATATAAATTTTAATTTATCTTTTTAAATCTAATAGTTTGTCTACATTGTGATATTAAACTGTAAATCGATTTGTTTCTTAAAGAGACCTGGTAAAAATATTGCTTTATTTCTTTGAATTTTTTAAAATAATTGTTTGGCCTACTTTTAATATGAGTTACATTGTGTTGACGTATGGGATAGAAGCCATATTGGTTCATAAGGCTTATTGACTGCTTGCACAAGTCAGAAATAATAGCTCAGTGGGTAAGGTGTTGGTTTACCGATCAACAACTCCCCTCAATGTCATGGGTTCAAAGCCAGCCTCGTAAAAGATCAAATTTATTTTATCTTTTTAAATCTAATAGTTTGTCTACATTGTGATATTAAACTGTAAATCTATTTGTTTCCTAAAGAGACCTGTTGAAAATATTGCTTTATTTCTTTGAATTTTTTAAAAGAATTGTTTGGCCTACTTTTAATATGAGTTACATTGTGTTGAAGTATGGAAAAGAAGCCATATTGGTTCATAAGGCTTATTGACTGCTTGCACAAGTCAGAAATAATAGCTCAGTGGGTAATGTGTTGGTTTACCGATCAGCAGCTCCCCACAAGGTTGTGGGTTCAAGCCCCACCCTTGCAGAGGGTCAATTTTAATTTATCTTTTTAAATAAAATAGTTTGTCTACATTGTGATATTAAACTGTAAATCTATTTGTTTCCTAAAGAGACCTGTTGAAAATATTGCTTTCTTTCTTTGAATTTTTTAAAAGAATTGTTTGGCTTACTTTTAATATGAGTTACATTGTGTTGAAGTATGGGAAAGAAGCCATATTGGTTTATAAGGTTTATTGACTGCTTGCACAAGACAGAAATAATAGCTCGGTGGGTAAGGTGTTGGTTTACCGATCAGCAACTCCCCTCAATGTCGTGGGTTCAAACCCAGCCTCGTAAAATATTAATTTTAATTTATCTTTTTAAATCTAATAGTTTGTCTACATTGTGATATTAAACTGTAAATCTATTTGTTTCTTAAAGAGACCTGTTGAAAATATTGCTTTATTTCTTTGAATTTTTTGAAAGAATTGTTTGGCTTACTTTTAATATGAGTTACATTGTGTTGAAGTATGGGAAAGAAGCCATTCTTTTATAAGGCTTATTTACTGCTTGCACAAATCAGAAATAATAGCTCAGTGGGTAAGGTGTTGGTTTACCGATCAGCAACTCCCCTCAATGTCGTGGGTTCAAACCCAGCCTCGTAAAATATAAATTTTAATTTATCTTTTTAAATCTAATAGTTTGTCTACATTGTGATATTCAACTGTAAATCTATTTGTTTCTTAAAGAGACCTGTTAAAAGTATTGCTTTATTTCAATGAATTTTTTAAAAGAATTGTTTGGCCTACTTTTAATATGAGTTACATTTTGTTGAAGTATGGAAAAGAAGCCATATTGGTTCATAAGGCTTATTGACTGCTTGCACTAGTCAGAAATAATAGCTCAGTGGGTGAGGTGTTGGTTTACCGATCAGCAACTCCCCTCAATGTCTTGGGTTCAAACACAGCCTCGTAAAATATAAATTTTAATTTATCTTTTTAAATCTAATAGTTTGTCTACATTGTGATATTCAACTGTAAATCTATTTGTTTCTTAAAGAGACCTGTTAAAAGTATTGCTTTATTTCAATGAATTTTTTAAAAGAATTGTTTGGCCTACTTTTAATATGAGTTACATTTTGTTGAAGTATGGAAAAGAAGCCATATTGGTTCATAAGGCTTATTGACTGCTTGCACAAGTCAGAAATAATAGCTCAGTGGGTAAGGTGTTGGTTTACCGATCAGCAACTCCCCTCAATGTCTTGGGTTCAAACACAGCCTCGTAAAATATAAATTTTAATTTATCTTTTTAAATCTAATAGTTTGTCTACATTGTGATATTAAACTGTAAATCTATTTGTTTCTTAAAGAGACCTGTTGAAAATATTGCTTTATTTCTTTGAATTTTTTGAAAGAATTGTTTGGCTTACTTTTAATATGAGTTACATTGTGTTGAAGTATGGGAAAGAAGCCATATTCTTTTATAAGGCTTATTTACTGCTTGCACAAATCAGAAATAATAGCTCAGTGGGTAAGGTGTTGGTTTACCGATCAGCAACTCCCCTCAATGTCGTGGGTTCAAACCCAGCCTCGTAAAATATAAATTTTAATTTATCTTTTTAAATCTAATAGTTTGTCTACATTGTGATATTCAACTGTAAATCTATTTGTTTCTTAAAGAGACCTGTTAAAAATATTGCTTTATTTCAATGAATTTTTTAAAATAATTGTTTGGCCTACTTTTAATATGAGTTACATTTTGTTGAAGTATGGAAAAGAAGCCATATTGGTTCATAAGGCTTAGTGACTGCTTGCACAATTCAGAAATAATAGCTCAGTGGGTAAGGTGTTGTTTTACCGATCAGCAACTCCCCTCAATGTCATGGGTTCAAACCCAGCCTCGTAAAAGGACAATTTTATTTTATCTTTTTAAATCTAATAGTTTGTCTACATTTTGATATTAAACTGTAAATCTATTTGTTTTCTAAAGAGACCTGTTGAAAATATTGCTTTATTTCTTTGAATTTTTTAAAAGAATTGTTTGGCTTACTTTTAATATGAGTTACATTGTGTTGAAGTATGGAAAAGAAGCCATATTGGTTCATAAGGCTTATTGACTGCTTGCACAAGTCAGAAATAATAGCTCAGTGGGTAAGGTGTTGGTTTACCGATCAGCAGCTCCCCACAAGGTTGTGGGTTCAATCCCCACCCTTGCAGACGGTCAATTTTAATTTATCTTTTTAAATAAAATAGTTTGTCTACATTGTGATATTAAACTGTAAATCTATTTGTTTCCTAAAGAGACCTGTTGAAAATATTGCTTTATTTCTTTTAATTTTTCGAAAGAATTGTTTGGCTTACTTTTAATATGAGTTACATTGTGTTGAAGTATGGGAAAGAAGCCATATTGGTTTATAAGGCTTATTGACTGCTTGCATGAGACAGAAATAATAGCTCAGTGGTTAAGGTGTTGGTTTACCGATCAACAACTCCCCTCAATGTCGTGGGTTCAAACCCAGCCTCGTAAAATATAAATTTTAATTTATCTTTTTAAATCTAATAGTTTGTCTACATTGTGATATTAAACTGTAAATCTATTTGTTTCTTAAAGAGACCTGGTAAAAATATTGCTTTATTTCTTTGAATTTTTTAAAATAATTGTTTGGCCTACTTTTAATATGAGTTACATTGTGTTGACGTATGGGAAAGAAGCCATATTGGTTCATAAGGCTTATTGACTGCTTGCACAAGTCAGAAATAATAGCTCAGTGGGTAAGGTGTTGGTTTACCGATCAACAACTCCCCTCAATGTCATGGGTTCAAAGCCAGCCTCGTAAAAGATCAATTTTATTTTATCTTTTTAAATCTAATAGTTTGTCTACATTGTGATATTAAACTGTAAATCTATTTGTTTCCTAAAGAGACCTGTTGAAAATATTGCTTTATTTCTTTGAATTTTTTGAAAGAATTGTTTGGCCTACTTTTAATATGAGTTACATTTTGTTGAAGTATGGAAAAGAAGCCATGTTGGTTCATAAGGCTAATTTACTGCTTGCACAAGTCAGAAATAATAGCTCAGTGGGTAAGGTGTTGGTTTACCGATCAGCAACTCCCCTCAATGTCATGGGTTCAAACCCAGCCTCGTAAAAGATCAATTTTAATTTATCTTTTTAAATCTAATAGTTTGTCTACATTGTGATATTAAACTGTGAATCTATTTGTTTGCTAAAGAGACCTGTTGAAAATATTGCTTTATTCCTTTGAATTTTTTGAAAGAATTGTTTGGCTTACTTTTAATATGAGTTACATTGTGTTGAAGTATGGAAATGAAGCCATGTTGGTTCATAAGGCTTATTGACTGCTTGCACAAGTCAGAAATAATAGCTCAGTGGGTAAGGTGTTGGTTTACCGATCAGCAACTCCCCTCAATGTCCTGGGTTCAAACCCAGCCCCGTAAAATATAAATTTTAATTTATCTTTTTAAATCTAATAGTTTGTCTACATTGTGATATTAAACTGTAAATCTATTTGTTTCTTAAAGAGACCTGTTGAAAATATTGCTTTATTTCTTTGAATATTTTAAAAGAATTGTTTGGCCTACTTTTAATATGAGTTACATTGTGTTGAAGTATGGAAAATAAGCCATATTGGTTCATAAGGCTTATTGACTGCTAATACAAGTCAGAAATAATAGCTCAGTGGGTAAGGTGTTGGTTTACCGATCAGCAACTCCCCTCAATGTCATGGGTTCAAACCCAGCCTCGTAAAAGATCAATTTTAATTTATCTTTTTAAATCTAATAGTTTGTCTACATTGTGATATTAAACTGTAAATCTATTTGTTTCCTAAAGAGACCTGTTGAAAATATTGCTTTATTTCTTTGAATTTTTTGAAAGAATTGTTTGGCTTACTTTTAATATGAGTTACATTGTGTTGAAGTATGGGAAAGAAGCCATATTGGTTTATAAGGCTTATTGACTGCTTGCATGAGACCGAAATAATAGCTCAGTGGTTAAGGTGTTGGTTTACCGATCAACAACTCCCCTCAATGTCGTGGGTTCAAACCCAGCCTCGTAAAATATAAATTTTAATTTATCTTTTTAAATCTAATAGTTTGTCTACATTGTGATATTAAACTGTAAATCGATTTGTTTCTTAAAGAGACCTGGTAAAAATATTGCTTTATTTCTTTGAATTTTTTAAAATAATTGTTTGGCCTACTTTTAATATGAGTTACATTGTGTTGACGTATGGGAAAGAAGCCATATTGGTTCATAAGGCTTATTGACTGCTTGCACAAGTCAGAAATAATAGCTCAGTGGGTAAGGTGTTGGTTTACCGATCAACAACTCCACTCAATGTCATGGGTTCAAAGCCAGCCTCGTAAAAGATCAATTTTATTTTATCTTTTTAAATCTAATAGTTTGTCTACATTGTGATATTAAACTGTAAATCTATTTGTTTCCTAAAGAGACCTGTTGAAAATATTGCTTTATTTCTTTGAATTTTTTAAAAGAATTGTTTGGCCTACTTTTAATATGAGTTACATTGTGTTGAAGTATGGAAAAGAAGCCATATTGGTTCATAAGGCTTATTGACTGCTTGCACAAGTCAGAAATAATAGCTCAGTGGGTAATGTGTTGGTTTACCGATCAGCAGCTCCCCACAAGGTTGTGGGTTCAAGCCCCACCCTTGCAGACGGTCAATTTTAATTTATCTTTTTAAATAAAATAGTTTGTCTACATTGTGATATTAAACTGTAAATCTATTTGTTTCCTAAAGAGACCTATTGAAAATATTGCTTTCTTTCTTTGAATTTTTTAAAAGAATTGTTTGGCTTACTTTTAATATGAGTTACATTGTGTTGAAGTATGGGAAAGAAGCCATATTGGTTTATAAGGTTTATTGACTGCTTGCACAAGACAGAAATAATAGCTCGGTGGGTAAGGTGTTGGTTTACCGATCAGCAACTCCCCTCAATGTCGTGGGTTCAAACCCAGCCTCGTAAAATATTAATTTTAATTTATCTTTTTAAATCTAATAGTTTGTCTACATTGTGATATTAAACTGTAAATCTATTTGTTTCTTAAAGAGACCTGTTGAAAATATTGCTTTATTTCTTTGAATTTTTTGAAAGAATTGTTTGGCTTACTTTTAATATGAGTTACATTGTGTTGAAGTATGGGAAAGAAGCCATTCTTTTATAAGGCTTATTTACTGCTTGCACAAATCAGAAATAATAGCTCAGTGGGTAAGGTGTTGGTTTACCGATCAGCAACTCCCCTCAATGTCGTGGGTTCAAACCCAGCCTCGTAAAATATAAATTTTAATTTATCTTTTTAAATCTAATAGTTTGTCTACATTGTGATATTCAACTGTAAATCTATTTGTTTCTTAAAGAGACCTGTTAAAAGTATTGCTTTATTTCAATGAATTTTTTAAAAGAATTGTTTGGCCTACTTTTAATATGAGTTACATTTTGTTGAAGTATGGAAAAGAAGCCATATTGGTTCATAAGGCTTATTGACTGCTTGCACTAGTCAGAAATAATAGCTCAGTGGGTGAGGTGTTGGTTTACCGATCAGCAGCTCCCCACAAGGTTGTGGGTTCAAGCCCCACCCTTGCAGACGGTCAATTCTAATTTATCTTTTAGATAAAATAGTTTGTCCACATTGTGATATTAAACTGTAAATCTATTTGTTTCTTAAAGAGACCTGTTGAAAATATTGCTTTATTTCTTAGAATTTTTTGAAAGAATTGTTTGGCCTACTTTTAATATGAGTTACATTGTGTTGAAGTATGGAAAAGAAGCCATGTTGGTTCATAAGGCTAATTGACTGCTTGCACAAGTCAGAAATAATAGCTCAGTGGGTAAGGTGTTGGTTTACCGATCAGCAACTCCCCTCAATGTCATGGGTTCAAACCCAGCCTCGTAAAATATTAATTTTAATTTATCTTTTTAAATCTAATAGTTTGTCTACATTGTGATATTAAACTGTAAATCTATTTGTTTCTTAAAGAGACCTGTTGAAAATATTGCTTTATTTCTTTGAATTTTTTGAAAGAATTGTTTGGCTTACTTTTAATATGAGTTACATTGTGTTGAAGTATGGGAAAGAAGCCATTCTTTTATAAGGCTTATTTACTGCTTGCACAAATCAGAAATAATAGCTCAGTGGGTAAGGTGTTGGTTTACCGATCAGCAACTCCCCTCAATGTCATGGGTTCAAACCCAGCCTCGTAAAATATAAATTTTAATTTATCTTTTTAAATCTAATAGTTTGTCTACATTGTGATATTCAACTGTAAATCTATTTGTTTCTTAAAGAGACCTGTTAAAAGTATTGCTTTATTTCAATGAATTTTTTAAAAGAATTGTTTGGCCTACTTTTAATATGAGTTACATTTTGTTGAAGTATGGAAAAGAAGCCATATTGGTTCATAAGGCTTATTGACTGCTTGCACTAGTCAAAAATAATAGCTCAGTGGGTGAGGTGTTGGTTTACCGATCAGCAGCTCCCCACAAGGTTGTGGGTTCAAGCCCCACCCTTGCAGACGGTCAATTCTAATTTATCTTTTAGATAAAATAGTTTGTCCACATTGTGATATTAAACTGTAAATCTATTTGTTTCTTAAAGAGACCTGTTGAAAATATTGCTTTATTTCTTAGAATTTTTTGAAAGAATTGTTTGGCCTACTTTTAATATGAGTTACATTGTGTTGAAGTATGGAAAAGAAGCCATGTTGGTTCATAAGGCTAATTGACTGCTTGCACAAGTCAGAAATAATAGCTCAGTGGGTAAGGTGTTGGTTTACCGATCAGCAACTCCCCTCAATGTCATGGGTTCAAACCCAGCCTCGTAAAATATTAATTTTAATTTATCTTTTTAAATCTAATAGTTTGTCTACATTGTGATATTAAACTGTAAATCTATTTGTTTCTTAAAGAGACCTGTTGAAAATATTGCTTTATTTCTTTGAATTTTTTGAAAGAATTGTTTGGCTTACTTTTAATATGAGTTACATTGTGTTGAAGTATGGGAAAGAAGCCATTCTTTTATAAGGCTTATTTACTGCTTGCACAAATCAGAAATAATAGCTCAGTGGGTAAGGTGTTGGTTTACCGATCAGCAACTCCCCTCAATGTCATGGGTTCAAACCCAGCCTCGTAAAATATAAATTTTAATTTATCTTTTTAAATCTAATAGTTTGTCTACATTGTGATATTCGACTGTAAATCTATTTGTTTCTTAAAGAGACCTGTTAAAAGTATTGCTTTATTTCAATGAATTTTTTAAAAGAATTGTTTGGCCTACTTTTAATATGAGTTACATTTTGTTGAAGTATGGAAAAGAAGCCATATTGGTTCATAAGGCTTATTGACTGCTTGCACTAGTCAAAAATAATAGCTCAGTGGGTGAGGTGTTGGTTTACCGATCAGCAGCTCCCCACAAGGTTGTGGGTTCAAGCCCCACCCTTGCAGACGGTCAATTTTAATTTATCTTTTTAAATAAAATAGTTTGTCTACATTGTGATATTAAACTGTAAATCTATTTGTTTCCTAAAGAGACCTGTTGAAAATATTGCTTTCTTTCTTTGAATTTTTTAAAAGAATTGTTTGGCTTACTTTTAATATGAGTTACATTGTGTTGAAGTATGGGAAAGAAGCCATATTGGTTTATAAGGTTTATTGACTGCTTGCACAAGACAGAAATAATAGCTCGGTGGGTAAGGTGTTGGTTTACCGATCAGCAACTCCCCTCAATGTCGTGGGTTCAAACCCAGCCTCGTAAAATATTAATTTTAATTTATCTTTTTAAATCTAATAGTTTGTCTACATTGTGATATTAAACTGTAAATCTATTTGTTTCTTAAAGAGACCTGTTGAAAATATTGCTTTATTTCTTTGAATTTTTTGAAAGAATTGTTTGGCTTACTTTTAATATGAGTTACATTGTGTTGAAGTATGGGAAAGAAGCCATTCTTTTATAAGGCTTATTTACTGCTTGCACAAATCAGAAATAATAGCTCAGTGGGTAAGGTGTTGGTTTACCGATCAGCAACTCCCCTCAATGTCGTGGGTTCAAACCCAGCCTCGTAAAATATAAATTTTAATTTATCTTTTTAAATCTAATAGTTTGTCTACATTGTGATATTCAACTGTAAATCTATTTGTTTCTTAAAGAGACCTGTTAAAAGTATTGCTTTATTTCAATGAATTTTTTAAAAGAATTGTTTGGCCTACTTTTAATATGAGTTACATTTTGTTGAAGTATGGAAAAGAAGCCATATTGGTTCATAAGGCTTATTGACTGCTTGCACTAGTCAGAAATAATAGCTCAGTGGGTGAGGTGTTGGTTTACCGATCAGCAGCTCCCCACAAGGTTGTGGGTTCAAGCCCCACCCTTGCAGACGGTCAATTCTAATTTATCTTTTAGATAAAATAGTTTGTCCACATTGTGATATTAAACTGTAAATCTATTTGTTTCTTAAAGAGACCTGTTGAAAATATTGCTTTATTTCTTAGAATTTTTTGAAAGAATTGTTTGGCCTACTTTTAATATGAGTTACATTGTGTTGAAGTATGGAAAAGAAGCCATGTTGGTTCATAAGGCTAATTGACTGCTTGCACAAGTCAGAAATAATAGCTCAGTGGGTAAGGTGTTGGTTTACCGATCAGCAACTCCCCTCAATGTCATGGGTTCAAACCCAGCCTCGTAAAATATTAATTTTAATTTATCTTTTTAAATCTAATAGTTTGTCTACATTGTGATATTAAACTGTAAATCTATTTGTTTCTTAAAGAGACCTGTTGAAAATATTGCTTTATTTCTTTGAATTTTTTGAAAGAATTGTTTGGCTTACTTTTAATATGAGTTACATTGTGTTGAAGTATGGGAAAGAAGCCATTCTTTTATAAGGCTTATTTACTGCTTGCACAAATCAGAAATAATAGCTCAGTGGGTAAGGTGTTGGTTTACCGATCAGCAACTCCCCTCAATGTCATGGGTTCAAACCCAGCCTCGTAAAATATAAATTTTAATTTATCTTTTTAAATCTAATAGTTTGTCTACATTGTGATATTCAACTGTAAATCTATTTGTTTCTTAAAGAGACCTGTTAAAAGTATTGCTTTATTTCAATGAATTTTTTAAAAGAATTGTTTGGCCTACTTTTAATATGAGTTACATTTTGTTGAAGTATGGAAAAGAAGCCATATTGGTTCATAAGGCTTATTGACTGCTTGCACTAGTCAAAAATAATAGCTCAGTGGGTGAGGTGTTGGTTTACCGATCAGCAGCTCCCCACAAGGTTGTGGGTTCAAGCCCCACCCTTGCAGACGGTCAATTCTAATTTATCTTTTAGATAAAATAGTTTGTCCACATTGTGATATTAAACTGTAAATCTATTTGTTTCTTAAAGAGACCTCTTGAAAATATTGCTTTATTTCTTTGAATTTTTTGAAAGAATTGTTTGGCCTACTTTTAATATGAGTTACATTGTGTTGAAGTATGGAAAAGAAGCCATGTTGGTTCATAAGGCTAATTGACTGCTTGCACAAGTCAGAAATAATAGCTCAGTGGGTAAGGTGTTGGTTTACCGATCAGCAACTCCCCTCAATGTCATGGGTTCAAACCCAGCCTCGTAAAATATTAATTTTAATTTATCTTTTTAAATCTAATAGTTTGTCTACATTGTGATATTAAACTGTAAATCTATTTGTTTCTTAAAGAGACCTGTTGAAAATATTGCTTTATTTCTTTGAATTTTTTGAAAGAATTGTTTGGCTTACTTTTAATATGAGTTACATTGTGTTGAAGTATGGGAAAGAAGCCATTCTTTTATAAGGCTTATTTACTGCTTGCACAAATCAGAAATAATAGCTCAGTGGGTAAGGTGTTGGTTTACCGATCAGCAACTCCCCTCAATGTCATGGGTTCAAACCCAGCCTCGTAAAATATAAATTTTAATTTATCTTTTTAAATCTAATAGTTTGTCTACATTGTGATATTCGACTGTAAATCTATTTGTTTCTTAAAGAGACCTGTTAAAAGTATTGCTTTATTTCAATGAATTTTTTAAAAGAATTGTTTGGCCTACTTTTAATATGAGTTACATTTTGTTGAAGTATGGAAAAGAAGCCATATTGGTTCATAAGGCTTATTGACTGCTTGCACTAGTCAAAAATAATAGCTCAGTGGGTGAGGTGTTGGTTTACCGATCAGCAGCTCCCCACAAGGTTGTGGGTTCAAGCCCCACCCTTGCAGACGGTCAATTCTAATTTATCTTTTAGATAAAATAGTTTGTCCACATTGTGATATTAAACTGTAAATCTATTTGTTTCTTAAAGAGACCTGTTGAAAATATTGCTTTATTTCTTTGAATTTTTTAAAAGAATTGTTTGGCTTACTTTTAATATGAGTTACATTGTGTTGAAGTATGGGAAAGAAGCCATATTGGTTTATAAGGCTAATTGACTGCTTGCATGAGACAGAAATAATAGCTCAGTGGGTAAGGTGTTGGTTTACCGATCAACAACTTCCCTCAATGTCGTGGGTTCAAACCCAGCCTCGTAAAATATAAATTTTAATTTATCTTTTTAAATCTAATAGTTTGTCTACATTGTGATATTAAACTGTAAATCTATTTGTTTCTTAAAGAGACCTGTTAAAATTATTGCTTTATTTCTTTGAATTTTTTAAAAGAATTGTTTGGCCTACTTTTAATATGAGTTACATTGTGTTGACGTATGGGAAAGAAGCCATATTGGTTCATAAGGCTTATTGACTGCTTGCACAAGTCAGAAATAATAGCTCAGTGGGTAAGGTGTTGGTTTACCGATCAGCAGCTCCCCAAAAGGTTGTGGGTTCAATCCCCACCCTTGCAGATGGTCAATTTTAATTTATCTTTTTAAATAAAATAGTTTGTCTACATTGTGATATTAAACTGTAAATCTATTTGTTTCCTAAAGAGACCTGTTGAAAATATTGCTTTATTTCTTTGAATTTTTTGAAAGAATTGTTTGCTTTATTTCTTTGAATTTTTTGAAAGAATTGTTTGGCTTACTTTTAATATGAGTTACATTGTGTTGAAGTATGGGAAAGAAGCCATATTGGTTTATAAGGCTTATTGACTGCTTGCACAAGACAGAAATAATAGCTCATTGGGTAAGGTGTTGGTTTACCGATCAGCAACTCCCCTCAATGTCGTGGGTTCATACCCAACCTCGTAAAATATAAATTTTAATTTATCTTTTTAAATCTAATAGTTTGTCTACATTGTGATATTAAAGTGTAAATCTATTTGTTTCTTAAAGAGACCTGTTAAAAATATTGCTTTATTTCTTCGAATTTTTTAAAAGAATTGTTTGGTCTACTTTTAATATGAGTTACATTGTGTTGAAGTATGGGAAAGAAGCCATATTGGTTCATAAGGCTTATTGACTGCTTGCACAAGTCAGAAATAATAGCTCAGTGGGTAAGGTGTTGGTTTACCGATCAGCAACTCCCCTCAATGGCTTGGGTTCAAACACAGCCTCGTAAAATATAAATTTTTATTTATCTTTTTAAATCTAATAGTTTGTCTACATTGTGATATTAAACTGTAAATCTATTTGTTTCTTAAAGAGACCTGTTGAAAATATTGCTTTATTTCAATGAATTTTTGAAAAGAATTGTTTGGCCTACTTTTAATATGAGTTACATTTTGTTGAAGTATGGAAAAGAAGCCATATTGGTTCATAAGGCTTATTGACTGCTTATACAAGTCAGAAATAATAGCTCAGTGGGTAAGGTGTTGGTTTACCGATCAACAGCTCCAAACAAGTTTGTGGGTTCAAGCCCCACCCTTGCAAACAATACATTTTAATTTATCTTTTAGAATCTAATAGTTTGTCTACATTCTGATATTAAACCATAAATCTACTTGTTTCTTAAAGAGACCTGTTGAAAATATTGCTTTATTTCTTTGAATATTTTAAAAGATTTGTTTGGTCTACTTTTAATATGAGTTACATTGTGTTGAAGTATGGGAAAGAAGCCATATTGGTTCATAAGGCTTATTGACTGCTTGCACAAGTCAGAAATAATAGCTCAGTGGGTAAGGTGTTGGTTTACCGATCAGCAACTCCCCTCAATGTCATGGGTTCAAACCCAGCCTCGTAAAAGATCAATTTTAATTTATCTTTTTAAATCTAATAGTTTGTCTACATTGTGATATTAAACTGTAAATCTATTTGTTTCCTAAAGAGACCTGTTGAAAATATTGCTTTATTTCTTTGAATTTTTTGAAAGAATTGTTTGGCTTACTTTTAATATGAGTTACATTGTGTTGAAGTATGGGAAAGAACCCATATTGGTTTATAAGGCTTAGTGACTGCTTGCATGAGACAGAAATAATAGCTCAGTGGTTAAGGTGTTGGTTTACCGATCAACAACTCCCCTCAATGTCGTGGGTTCAAACCCAGCCTCGTAAAATATAAATTTTAATTTATCTTTTTAAATCTAATAGTTTGTGTACATTGTGATATTAAACTGTAAATCTATTTGTTTCTTAATGAGACCTGGTAAAAATATTGCTTTATTTCTTTGAATTTTTTTAAATAATTGTTTGGCCTACTTTTAATATGAGTTACATTGTGTTGACGTATGGGAAAGAAGCCATATTGGTTCATAAGGCTTATTGACTGCTCGCACAAGTCAGAAATAATAGCTCAGTGGGTAAGGTGTTGGTTTACCGATCAACAACTCCCCTCAATGTCATGGGTTCAAAGCCAGCCTCGTAAAAGATCAATTTTATTTTATCTTTTTAAATCTAATAGTTTGTCTACATTGTGATATTAAACTGTAAATCTATTTGTTTCCTAAAGAGACCTGTTGAAAATATTGCTTTATTTCTTTGAATTTTTTAAAAGAATTGTTTGGCCTACTTTTAATATGAGTTACATTGTGTTGAAGTATGGAAAAGAAGCCATATTGGTTCATAAGGCTTATTGACTGCTTGCACAAGTCAGAAATAATAGCTCAGTGGGTAATGTGTTGGTTTACCGATCAGCAGCTGCCCACAAGGTTGTGGGTTCAATCCCCACCCTTGCAGACGGTCAATTTTAATTTATCTTTTTAAATAAAATAGTTTGTCTACATTGTGATATTAAACTGTAAATCTATTTGTTTCCTAAAGAGACCTGTTGAAAATATTGCTTTATTTCTTTGAATTTTTTAAAAGAATTGTTTGGCTTACTTTTAATATGAGTTACATTGTGTTGAAGTATGGGAAAGAAGCCATATTGGTTTATAAGGCTTATTGACTGCTTGCACAAGACAGAAATAATAGCTCGGTGAGTAAGGTGTTGGTTTACCGATCAGCAACTCCCCTCAATGTCGTGGGTTCAAACCCAGCCTCGTAAAATATTAATTTTAATTTATCTTTTTAAATCTAATAGTTTGTCTACATTGTGATATTAAACTGTAAATCTATTTGTTTCTTAAAGAGACCTGTTGAAAATATTGCTTTATTTCTTTGAATTTTTTGAAAGAATTGTTTGGCTTACTTTTAATATGAGTTACATTGTGTTGAAGTATGGGAAAGAAGCCATTCTTTTATAAGGCTTATTTACTGCTTGCACAAATCAGAAATAATAGCTCAGTGGGTAAGGTGTTGGTTTACCGATCAGCAACTCCCCTCAATGTCGTGGGTTCAAACCCAGCCTCGTAAAATATAAATTTTAATTTATCTTTTTAAATCTAATAGTTTGTCTACATTGTGATATTCAACTGTAAATCTATTTGTTTCTTAAAGAAACCTGTTAAAAGTATTGCTTTATTTCAATGAATTTTTTAAAAGAATTGTTTGGCCTACTTTTAATATGAGTTACATTTTGTTGAAGTATGGAAAAGAAGCCATATTGGTTCATAAGGCTTATTGACTGCTTGCACTAGTCAGAAATAATAGCTCAGTGGGTGAGGTGTTGGTTTACCGATCAGCAGCTCCCCACAAGGTTGTGGGTTCAAGCCCCACCCTTGCAGACGGTCAATTCTAATTTATCTTTTAGATAAAATAGTTTGTCCACATTGTGATATTAAACTGTAAATCTATTTGTTTCTTAAAGAGACCTGTTGAAAATATTGCTTTATTTCTTAGAATTTTTTGAAAGAATTGTTTGGCCTACTTTTAATATGAGTTACATTGTGTTGAAGTATGGAAAAGAAGCCATGTTGGTTCATAAGGCTAATTGACTGCTTGCACAAGTCAGAAATAATAGCTCAGTGGGTAAGGTGTTGGTTTACCGATCAGCAACTCCCCTCAAAGTCATGGGTTCAAACCCAGCCTCGTAAAATATTAATTTTAATTTATCTTTTTAAATCTAATAGTTTGTCTACATTGTGATATTAAACTGTAAATCTATTTGTTTCTTAAAGAGACCTGTTGAAAATATTGCTTTATTTCTTTGAATTTTTTGAAAGAATTGTTTGGCTTACTTTTAATATGAGTTACATTGTGTTGAAGTATGGGAAAGAAGCCATTCTTTTATAAGGCTTATTTACTGCTTGCACAAATCAGAAATAATAGCTCAGTGGGTAAGGTGTTGGTTTACCGATCAGCAACTCCCCTCAATGTCATGGGTTCAAACCCAGCCTCGTAAAATATAAATTTTAATTTATCTTTTTAAATCTAATAGTTTGTCTACATTGTGATATTCAACTGTAAATCTATTTGTTTCTTAAAGAGACCTGTTAAAAGTATTGCTTTATTTCAATGAATTTTTTAAAAGAATTGTTTGGCCTACTTTTAATATGAGTTACATTTTGTTGAAGTATGGAAAAGAAGCCATGTTGGTTCATAAGGCTAATTGACTGCTTGCACAAGTCAGAAATAATAGCTCAGTGGGTAAGGTGTTGGTTTACCGATCAGCAACTCCCCTCAATGTCATGGGTTCAAACCCAGCCTCGTAAAAGATCAATTTTAATTTATCTTTTTAAATCTAATAGTTTGTCTACATTGTGATATTAAACTGTGAATCTATTTGTTTGCTAAAGAGACCTGTTGAAAATATTGCTTTATTCCTTTGAATTTTTTGAAAGAATTGTTTGGCTTACTTTTAATATGAGTTACATTGTGTTGAAGTATGGAAATGAAGCCATGTTGGTTCATAAGGCTTATTGACTGCTTGCACAAGTCAGAAATAATAGCTCAGTGGGTAAGGTGTTGGTTTACCGATCAGCAACTCCCCTCAATGTCGTGGGTTCAAACCCAGCCTCGTAAAATATAAATTTTAATTTATCTTTTTAAATCTAATAGTTTGTCTACATTGTGATATTAAACTGTAAATCTATTTGTTTCTTAAAGAGACCTGTTGAAAATATTGCTTTATTTCTTTGAATATTTTAAAAGAATTGTTTGGCCTACTTTTAATATGAGTTACATTGTGTTGAAGTATGGAAAATAAGCCATATTGGTTCATAAGGTTTATTGACTGCTTATACAAGTCAGAAATAATAGCTCAGTGGGTAAGGTGTTGGTTTACCGATCAGCAACTCCCCTCAATGACATGGGTTCAAACCCAGCCTCGTAAAAGATCAATTTTAATTTATCTTTTTAAATCTAATAGTTTGTCTACATTGTGATATTAAACTGTAAATCTATTTGTTTCCTAAAGAGACCTGTTGAAAATATTGCTTTATTTCTTTGAATTTTTTGAAAGAATTGTTTGGCTTACTTTTAATATGAGTTACATTGTGTTGAAGTATGGGAAAGAAGCCATATTGGTTTATAAGGCTTATTGACTGCTTGCATGAGACAGAAATAATAGCTCAGTGGTTAAGGTGTTGGTTTACCGATCAACAACTCCCCTCAATGTCGTGGGTTCAAACCCAGCCTCGTAAAAGATCAATTTTAATTTATCTTTTTAAATCTAATAGTTTGTCTACATTGTGATATTAAACTGTAAATCTATTTGTTTCCTAAAGAGACCTGTTGAAAATATTGCTTTATTTCTTTGAATTTTTTGAAAGAATTGTTTGGCTTACTTTTAATATGAGTTACATTGTGTTGAAGTATGGGAAAGAACCCATATTGGTTTATAAGGCTTAGTGACTGCTTGCATGAGACAGAAATAATAGCTCAGTGGTTAAGGTGTTGGTTTACCGATCAACAACTCCCCTCAATGTCGTGGGTTCAAACCCAGCCTCGTAAAATATAAATTTTAATTTATCTTTTTAAATCTAATAGTTTGTGTACATTGTGATATTAAACTGTAAATCTATTTGTTTCTTAATGAGACCTGGTAAAAATATTGCTTTATTTCTTTGAATTTTTTTAAATAATTGTTTGGCCTACTTTTAATATGAGTTACATTGTGTTGACGTATGGGAAAGAAGCCATATTGGTTCATAAGGCTTATTGACTGCTCGCACAAGTCAGAAATAATAGCTCAGTGGGTAAGGTGTTGGTTTACCGATCAACAACTCCCCTCAATGTCATGGGTTCAAAGCCAGCCTCGTAAAAGATCAATTTTATTTTATCTTTTTAAATCTAATAGTTTGTCTACATTGTGATATTAAACTGTAAATCTATTTGTTTCCTAAAGAGACCTGTTGAAAATATTGCTTTATTTCTTTGAATTTTTTAAAAGAATTGTTTGGCCTACTTTTAATATGAGTTACATTGTGTTGAAGTATGGAAAAGAAGCCATATTGGTTCATAAGGCTTATTGACTGCTTGCACAAGTCAGAAATAATAGCTCAGTGGGTAATGTGTTGGTTTACCGATCAGCAGCTCCCCACAAGGTTGTGGGTTCAATCCCCACCCTTGCAGACGGTCAATTTTAATTTATCTTTTTAAATAAAATAGTTTGTCTACATTGTGATATTAAACTGTAAATCTATTTGTTTCCTAAAGAGACCTGTTGAAAATATTGCTTTATTTCTTTGAATTTTTTAAAAGAATTGTTTGGCTTACTTTTAATATGAGTTACATTGTGTTGAAGTATGGGAAAGAAGCCATATTGGTTTATAAGGCTTATTGACTGCTTGCACAAGACAGAAATAATAGCTCGGTGAGTAAGGTGTTGGTTTACCGATCAGCAACTCCCCTCAATGTCGTGGGTTCAAACCCAGCCTCGTAAAATATTAATTTTAATTTATCTTTTTAAATCTAATAGTTTGTCTACATTGTGATATTAAACTGTAAATCTATTTGTTTCTTAAAGAGACCTGTTGAAAATATTGCTTTATTTCTTTGAATTTTTTGAAAGAATTGTTTGGCTTACTTTTAATATGAGTTACATTGTGTTGAAGTATGGGAAAGAAGCCATTCTTTTATAAGGCTTATTTACTGCTTGCACAAATCAGAAATAATAGCTCAGTGGGTAAGGTGTTGGTTTACCGATCAGCAACTCCCCTCAATGTCGTGGGTTCAAACCCAGCCTCGTAAAATATAAATTTTAATTTATCTTTTTAAATCTAATAGTTTGTCTACATTGTGATATTCAACTGTAAATCTATTTGTTTCTTAAAGAGACCTGTTAAAAGTATTGCTTTATTTCAATGAATTTTTTAAAAGAATTGTTTGGCCTACTTTTAATATGAGTTACATTTTGTTGAAGTATGGAAAAGAAGCCATATTGGTTCATAAGGCTTATTGACTGCTTGCACTAGTCAGAAATAATAGCTCAGTGGGTGAGGTGTTGGTTTACCGATCAGCAGCTCCCCACAAGGTTGTGGGTTCAAGCCCCACCCTTGCAGACGGTCAATTCTAATTTATCTTTTAGATAAAATAGTTTGTCCACATTGTGATATTAAACTGTAAATCTATTTGTTTCTTAAAGAGACCTGTTGAAAATATTGCTTTATTTCTTAGAATTTTTTGAAAGAATTGTTTGGCCTACTTTTAATATGAGTTACATTGTGTTGAAGTATGGAAAAGAAGCCATGTTGGTTCATAAGGCTAATTGACTGCTTGCACAAGTCAGAAATAATAGCTCAGTGGGTAAGGTGTTGGTTTACCGATCAGCAACTCCCCTCAATGTCATGGGTTCAAACCCAGCCTCGTAAAATATTAATTTTAATTTATCTTTTTAAATCTAATAGTTTGTCTACATTGTGATATTAAACTGTAAATCTATTTGTTTCTTAAAGAGACCTGTTGAAAATATTGCTTTATTTCTTTGAATTTTTTGAAAGAATTGTTTGGCTTACTTTTAATATGAGTTACATTGTGTTGAAGTATGGGAAAGAAGCCATTCTTTTATAAGGCTTATTTACTGCTTGCACAAATCAGAAATAATAGCTCAGTGGGTAAGGTGTTGGTTTACCGATCAGCAACTCCCCTCAATGTCATGGGTTCAAACCCAGCCTCGTAAAATATAAATTTTAATTTATCTTTTTAAATCTAATAGTTTGTCTACATTGTGATATTCAACTGTAAATCTATTTGTTTCTTAAAGAGACCTGTTAAAAGTATTGCTTTATTTCAATGAATTTTTTAAAAGAATTGTTTGGCCTACTTTTAATATGAGTTACATTTTGTTGAAGTATGGAAAAGAAGCCATATTGGTTCATAAGGCTTATTGACTGCTTGCACTAGTCAAAAATAATAGCTCAGTGGGTGAGGTGTTGGTTTACCGATCAGCAGCTCCCCACAAGGTTGTGGGTTCAAGCCCCACCCTTGCAGACGGTCAATTCTAATTTATCTTTTAGATAAAATAGTTTGTCCACGTTGTGATATTAAACTGTAAATCTATTTGTTTCTTAAAGAGACCTGTTGAAAATATTGCTTTATTTCTTTGAATTTTTTGAAAGAATTGTTTGGCCTACTTTTAATATGAGTTACATTGTGTTGAAGTATGGAAAAGAAGCCATGTTGGTTCATAAGGCTAATTGACTGCTTGCACAAGTCAGAAATAATAGCTCAGTGGGTAAGGTGTTGGTTTACCGATCAGCAACTCCCCTCAATGTCATGGGTTCAAACCCAGCCTCGTAAAATATTAATTTTAATTTATCTTTTTAAATCTAATAGTTTGTCTACATTGTGATATTAAACTGTAAATCTATTTGTTTCTTAAAGAGACCTGTTGAAAATATTGCTTTATTTCTTTGAATTTTTTGAAAGAATTGTTTGGCTTACTTTTAATATGAGTTACATTGTGTTGAAGTATGGGAAAGAAGCCATTCTTTTATAAGGCTTATTTACTGCTTGCACAAATCAGAAATAATAGCTCAGTGGGTAAGGTGTTGGTTTACCGATCAGCAACTCCCCTCAATGTCATGGGTTCAAACCCAGCCTCGTAAAATATAAATTTTAATTTATCTTTTTAAATCTAATAGTTTGTCTACATTGTGATATTCGACTGTAAATCTATTTGTTTCTTAAAGAGACCTGTTAAAAGTATTGCTTTATTTCAATGAATTTTTTAAAAGAATTGTTTGGCCTACTTTTAATATGAGTTACATTTTGTTGAAGTATGGAAAAGAAGCCATATTGGTTCATAAGGCTTATTGACTGCTTGCACTAGTCAAAAATAATAGCTCAGTGGGTGAGGTGTTGGTTTACCGATCAGCAGCTCCCCACAAGGTTGTGGGTTCAAGCCCCACCCTTGCAGACGGTCAATTCTAATTTATCTTTTAGATAAAATAGTTTGTCCACATTGTGATATTAAACTGTAAATCTATTTGTTTCTTAAAGAGACCTGTTGAAAATATTGCTTTATTTCTTTGAATTTTTTAAAAGAATTGTTTGGCTTACTTTTAATATGAGTTACATTGTGTTGAAGTATGGGAAAGAAGCCATATTGGTTTATAAGGCTAATTGACTGCTTGCATGAGACAGAAATAATAGCTCAGTGGGTAAGGTGTTGGTTTACCGATCAACAACTTCCCTCAATGTCGTGGGTTCAAACCCAGCCTCGTAAAATATAAATTTTAATTTATCTTTTTAAATCTAATAGTTTGTCTACATTGTGATATTAAACTGTAAATCTATTTGTTTCTTAAAGAGACCTGTTAAAATTATTGCTTTATTTCTTTGAATTTTTTAAAAGAATTGTTTGGCCTACTTTTAATATGAGTTACATTGTGTTGACGTATGGGAAAGAAGCCATATTGGTTCATAAGGCTTATTGACTGCTTGCACAAGTCAGAAATAATAGCTCAGTGGGTAAGGTGTTGGTTTACCGATCAGCAGCTCCCCAAAAGGTTGTGGGTTCAATCCCCACCCTTGCAGATGGTCAATTTTAATTTATCTTTTTAAATAAAATAGTTTGTCTACATTGTGATATTAAACTGTAAATCTATTTGTTTCCTAAAGAGACCTGTTGAAAATATTGCTTTATTTCTTTGAATTTTTTGAAAGAATTGTTTGCTTTATTTCTTTGAATTTTTTGAAAGAATTGTTTGGCTTACTTTTAATATGAGTTACATTGTGTTGAAGTATGGGAAAGAAGCCATATTGGTTTATAAGGCTTATTGACTGCTTGCACAAGACAGAAATAATAGCTCATTGGGTAAGGTGTTGGTTTACCGATCAGCAACTCCCCTCAATGTCGTGGGTTCATACCCAACCTCGTAAAATATAAATTTTAATTTATCTTTTTAAATCTAATAGTTTGTCTACATTGTGATATTAAAGTGTAAATCTATTTGTTTCTTAAAGAGACCTGTTAAAAATATTGCTTTATTTCTTCAAATTTTTTAAAAGAATTGTTTGGTCTACTTTTAATATGAGTTACATTGTGTTGAAGTATGGGAAAGAAGCCATATTGGTTCATAAGGCTTATTGACTGCTTGCACAAGTCAGAAATAATAGCTCAGTGGGTAAGGTGTTGGTTTACCGATCAGCAACTCCCCTCAATGGCTTGGGTTCAAACACAGCCTCGTAAAATATAAATTTTTATTTATCTTTTTAAATCTAATAGTTTGTCTACATTGTGATATTAAACTGTAAATCTATTTGTTTCTTAAAGAGACCTGTTGAAAATATTGCTTTATTTCAATGAATTTTTGAAAAGAATTGTTTGGCCTACTTTTAATATGAGTTACATTTTGTTGAAGTATGGAAAAGAAGCCATATTGGTTCATAAGGCTTATTGACTGCTTATACAAGTCAGAAATAATAGCTCAGTGGGTAAGGTGTTGGTTTACCGATCAACAGCTCCAAACAAGTTTGTGGGTTCAAGCCCCACCCTTGCAAACAATACATTTTAATTTATCTTTTAGAATCTAATAGTTTGTCTACATTCTGATATTAAACCATAAATCTACTTGTTTCTTAAAGAGACCTGTTGAAAATATTGCTTTATTTCTTTGAATATTTTAAAAGATTTGTTTGGTCTACTTTTAATATGAGTTACATTGTGTTGAAGTATGGGAAAGAAGCCATATTGGTTCATAAGGCTTATTGACTGCTTGCACAAGTCAGAAATAATAGCTCAGTGGGTAAGGTGTTGGTTTACCGATCAGCAACTCCCCTCAATGTCATGGGTTCAAACCCAGCCTCGTAAAAGATCAATTTTAATTTATCTTTTTAAATCTAATAGTTTGTCTACATTGTGATATTAAACTGTAAATCTATTTGTTTCCTAAAGAGACCTGTTGAAAATATTGCTTTATTTCTTTGAATTTTTTGAAAGAATTGTTTGGCTTACTTTTAATATGAGTTACATTGTGTTGAAGTATGGGAAAGAACCCATATTGGTTTATAAGGCTTAGTGACTGCTTGCATGAGACAGAAATAATAGCTCAGTGGTTAAGGTGTTGGTTTACCGATCAACAACTCCCCTCAATGTCGTGGGTTCAAACCCAGCCTCGTAAAATATAAATTTTAATTTATCTTTTTAAATCTAATAGTTTGTGTACATTGTGATATTAAACTGTAAATCTATTTGTTTCTTAATGAGACCTGGTAAAAATATTGCTTTATTTCTTTGAATTTTTTTAAATAATTGTTTGGCCTACTTTTAATATGAGTTACATTGTGTTGACGTATGGGAAAGAAGCCATATTGGTTCATAAGGCTTATTGACTGCTCGCACAAGTCAGAAATAATAGCTCAGTGGGTAAGGTGTTGGTTTACCGATCAACAACTCCCCTCAATGTCATGGGTTCAAAGCCAGCCTCGTAAAAGATCAATTTTATTTTATCTTTTTAAATCTAATAGTTTGTCTACATTGTGATATTAAACTGTAAATCTATTTGTTTCCTAAAGAGACCTGTTGAAAATATTGCTTTATTTCTTTGAATTTTTTAAAAGAATTGTTTGGCCTACTTTTAATATGAGTTACATTGTGTTGAAGTATGGAAAAGAAGCCATATTGGTTCATAAGGCTTATTGACTGCTTGCACAAGTCAGAAATAATAGCTCAGTGGGTAATGTGTTGGTTTACCGATCAGCAGCTGCCCACAAGGTTGTGGGTTCAATCCCCACCCTTGCAGACGGTCAATTTTAATTTATCTTTTTAAATAAAATAGTTTGTCTACATTGTGATATTAAACTGTAAATCTATTTGTTTCCTAAAGAGACCTGTTGAAAATATTGCTTTATTTCTTTGAATTTTTTAAAAGAATTGTTTGGCTTACTTTTAATATGAGTTACATTGTGTTGAAGTATGGGAAAGAAGCCATATTGGTTTATAAGGCTTATTGACTGCTTGCACAAGACAGAAATAATAGCTCGGTGAGTAAGGTGTTGGTTTACCGATCAGCAACTCCCCTCAATGTCGTGGGTTCAAACCCAGCCTCGTAAAATATTAATTTTAATTTATCTTTTTAAATCTAATAGTTTGTCTACATTGTGATATTAAACTGTAAATCTATTTGTTTCTTAAAGAGACCTGTTGAAAATATTGCTTTATTTCTTTGAATTTTTTGAAAGAATTGTTTGGCTTACTTTTAATATGAGTTACATTGTGTTGAAGTATGGGAAAGAAGCCATTCTTTTATAAGGCTTATTTACTGCTTGCACAAATCAGAAATAATAGCTCAGTGGGTAAGGTGTTGGTTTACCGATCAGCAACTCCCCTCAATGTCGTGGGTTCAAACCCAGCCTCGTAAAATATAAATTTTAATTTATCTTTTTAAATCTAATAGTTTGTCTACATTGTGATATTCAACTGTAAATCTATTTGTTTCTTAAAGAAACCTGTTAAAAGTATTGCTTTATTTCAATGAATTTTTTAAAAGAATTGTTTGGCCTACTTTTAATATGAGTTACATTTTGTTGAAGTATGGAAAAGAAGCCATATTGGTTCATAAGGCTTATTGACTGCTTGCACTAGTCAGAAATAATAGCTCAGTGGGTGAGGTGTTGGTTTACCGATCAGCAGCTCCCCACAAGGTTGTGGGTTCAAGCCCCACCCTTGCAGACGGTCAATTCTAATTTATCTTTTAGATAAAATAGTTTGTCCACATTGTGATATTAAACTGTAAATCTATTTGTTTCTTAAAGAGACCTGTTGAAAATATTGCTTTATTTCTTAGAATTTTTTGAAAGAATTGTTTGGCCTACTTTTAATATGAGTTACATTGTGTTGAAGTATGGAAAAGAAGCCATGTTGGTTCATAAGGCTAATTGACTGCTTGCACAAGTCAGAAATAATAGCTCAGTGGGTAAGGTGTTGGTTTACCGATCAGCAACTCCCCTCAAAGTCATGGGTTCAAACCCAGCCTCGTAAAATATTAATTTTAATTTATCTTTTTAAATCTAATAGTTTGTCTACATTGTGATATTAAACTGTAAATCTATTTGTTTCTTAAAGAGACCTGTTGAAAATATTGCTTTATTTCTTTGAATTTTTTGAAAGAATTGTTTGGCTTACTTTTAATATGAGTTACATTGTGTTGAAGTATGGGAAAGAAGCCATTCTTTTATAAGGCTTATTTACTGCTTGCACAAATCAGAAATAATAGCTCAGTGGGTAAGGTGTTGGTTTACCGATCAGCAACTCCCCTCAATGTCATGGGTTCAAACCCAGCCTCGTAAAATATAAATTTTAATTTATCTTTTTAAATCTAATAGTTTGTCTACATTGTGATATTCAACTGTAAATCTATTTGTTTCTTAAAGAGACCTGTTAAAAGTATTGCTTTATTTCAATGAATTTTTTAAAAGAATTGTTTGGCCTACTTTTAATATGAGTTACATTTTGTTGAAGTATGGAAAAGAAGCCATGTTGGTTCATAAGGCTAATTGACTGCTTGCACAAGTCAGAAATAATAGCTCAGTGGGTAAGGTGTTGGTTTACCGATCAGCAACTCCCCTCAATGTCATGGGTTCAAACCCAGCCTCGTAAAAGATCAATTTTAATTTATCTTTTTAAATCTAATAGTTTGTCTACATTGTGATATTAAACTGTGAATCTATTTGTTTGCTAAAGAGACCTGTTGAAAATATTGCTTTATTCCTTTGAATTTTTTGAAAGAATTGTTTGGCTTACTTTTAATATGAGTTACATTGTGTTGAAGTATGGAAATGAAGCCATGTTGGTTCATAAGGCTTATTGACTGCTTGCACAAGTCAGAAATAATAGCTCAGTGGGTAAGGTGTTGGTTTACCGATCAGCAACTCCCCTCAATGTCGTGGGTTCAAACCCAGCCTCGTAAAATATAAATTTTAATTTATCTTTTTAAATCTAATAGTTTGTCTACATTGTGATATTAAACTGTAAATCTATTTGTTTCTTAAAGAGACCTGTTGAAAATATTGCTTTATTTCTTTGAATATTTTAAAAGAATTGTTTGGCCTACTTTTAATATGAGTTACATTGTGTTGAAGTATGGAAAATAAGCCATATTGGTTCATAAGGTTTATTGACTGCTTATACAAGTCAGAAATAATAGCTCAGTGGGTAAGGTGTTGGTTTACCGATCAGCAACTCCCCTCAATGACATGGGTTCAAACCCAGCCTCGTAAAAGATCAATTTTAATTTATCTTTTTAAATCTAATAGTTTGTCTACATTGTGATATTAAACTGTAAATCTATTTGTTTCCTAAAGAGACCTGTTGAAAATATTGCTTTATTTCTTTGAATTTTTTGAAAGAATTGTTTGGCTTACTTTTAATATGAGTTACATTGTGTTGAAGTATGGGAAAGAAGCCATATTGGTTTATAAGGCTTATTGACTGCTTGCATGAGACAGAAATAATAGCTCAGTGGTTAAGGTGTTGGTTTACCGATCAACAACTCCCCTCAATGTCGTGGGTTCAAACCCAGCCTCGTAAAAGATCAATTTTAATTTATCTTTTTAAATCTAATAGTTTGTCTACATTGTGATATTAAACTGTAAATCTATTTGTTTCCTAAAGAGACCTGTTGAAAATATTGCTTTATTTCTTTGAATTTTTTGAAAGAATTGTTTGGCTTACTTTTAATATGAGTTACATTGTGTTGAAGTATGGGAAAGAACCCATATTGGTTTATAAGGCTTAGTGACTGCTTGCATGAGACAGAAATAATAGCTCAGTGGTTAAGGTGTTGGTTTACCGATCAACAACTCCCCTCAATGTCGTGGGTTCAAACCCAGCCTCGTAAAATATAAATTTTAATTTATCTTTTTAAATCTAATAGTTTGTGTACATTGTGATATTAAACTGTAAATCTATTTGTTTCTTAATGAGACCTGGTAAAAATATTGCTTTATTTCTTTGAATTTTTTTAAATAATTGTTTGGCCTACTTTTAATATGAGTTACATTGTGTTGACGTATGGGAAAGAAGCCATATTGGTTCATAAGGCTTATTGACTGCTCGCACAAGTCAGAAATAATAGCTCAGTGGGTAAGGTGTTGGTTTACCGATCAACAACTCCCCTCAATGTCATGGGTTCAAAGCCAGCCTCGTAAAAGATCAATTTTATTTTATCTTTTTAAATCTAATAGTTTGTCTACATTGTGATATTAAACTGTAAATCTATTTGTTTCCTAAAGAGACCTGTTGAAAATATTGCTTTATTTCTTTGAATTTTTTAAAAGAATTGTTTGGCCTACTTTTAATATGAGTTACATTGTGTTGAAGTATGGAAAAGAAGCCATATTGGTTCATAAGGCTTATTGACTGCTTGCACAAGTCAGAAATAATAGCTCAGTGGGTAATGTGTTGGTTTACCGATCAGCAGCTCCCCACAAGGTTGTGGGTTCAATCCCCACCCTTGCAGACGGTCAATTTTAATTTATCTTTTTAAATAAAATAGTTTGTCTACATTGTGATATTAAACTGTAAATCTATTTGTTTCCTAAAGAGACCTGTTGAAAATATTGCTTTATTTCTTTGAATTTTTTAAAAGAATTGTTTGGCTTACTTTTAATATGAGTTACATTGTGTTGAAGTATGGGAAAGAAGCCATATTGGTTTATAAGGCTTATTGACTGCTTGCACAAGACAGAAATAATAGCTCGGTGAGTAAGGTGTTGGTTTACCGATCAGCAACTCCCCTCAATGTCGTGGGTTCAAACCCAGCCTCGTAAAATATTAATTTTAATTTATCTTTTTAAATCTAATAGTTTGTCTACATTGTGATATTAAACTGTAAATCTATTTGTTTCTTAAAGAGACCTGTTGAAAATATTGCTTTATTTCTTTGAATTTTTTGAAAGAATTGTTTGGCTTACTTTTAATATGAGTTACATTGTGTTGAAGTATGGGAAAGAAGCCATATTGGTTCATAAGGCTTATTTACTGCTTGCACAAATCAGAAATAATAGCTCAGTGGGTAAGGTGTTGGTTTACCGATCAGCAGCTCCCCACAAGGTTGTGGGTTCAAGCCCCACCCTTGCAGACGGTCGAATCTAATTTATCTTTTAGATAAAATAGTTTGTCCACATTGTGATATTAAACTGTAAATCTATTTGTTTCTTAAAGAGACCTGTTGAAAATATTGCTTTATTTCTTAGAATTTTTTGAAAGAATTGTTTGGCCTACTTTTAATATGAGTTACATTGTGTTGAAGTATGGAAAAGAAGCCATGTTGGTTCATAAGGCTAATTGACTGCTTGCACAAGTCAGAAATAATAGCTCAGTGGGTAAGGTGTTGGTTTACCGATCAGCAACTCCCCTCAAAGTCATGGGTTCAAACCCAGCCTCGTAAAATATTAATTTTAATTTATCTTTTTAAATCTAATAGTTTGTCTACATTGTGATATTAAACTGTAAATCTATTTGTTTCTTAAAGAGACCTGTTGAAAATATTGCTTTATTTCTTTGAATTTTTTGAAAGAATTGTTTGGCTTACTTTTAATATGAGTTACATTGTGTTGAAGTATGGGAAAGAAGCCATTCTTTTATAAGGCTTATTTACTGCTTGCACAAATCAGAAATAATAGCTCAGTGGGTAAGGTGTTGGTTTACCGATCAGCAACTCCCCTCAATGTCATGGGTTCAAACCCAGCCTCGTAAAATATAAATTTTAATTTATCTTTTTAAATCTAATAGTTTGTCTACATTGTGATATTCAACTGTAAATCTATTTGTTTCTTAAAGAGACCTGTTAAAAGTATTGCTTTATTTCAATGAATTTTTTAAAAGAATTGTTTGGCCTACTTTTAATATGAGTTACATTTTGTTGAAGTATGGAAAAGAAGCCATGTTGGTTCATAAGGCTAATTGACTGCTTGCACAAGTCAGAAATAATAGCTCAGTGGGTAAGGTGTTGGTTTACCGATCAGCAACTCCCCTCAATGTCATGGGTTCAAACCCAGCCTCGTAAAAGATCAATTTTAATTTATCTTTTTAAATCTAATAGTTTGTCTACATTGTGATATTAAACTGTGAATCTATTTGTTTGCTAAAGAGACCTGTTGAAAATATTGCTTTATTCCTTTGAATTTTTTGAAAGAATTGTTTGGCTTACTTTTAATATGAGTTACATTGTGTTGAAGTATGGAAATGAAGCCATGTTGGTTCATAAGGCTTATTGACTGCTTGCACAAGTCAGAAATAATAGCTCAGTGGGTAAGGTGTTGGTTTACCGATCAGCAACTCCCCTCAATGTCGTGGGTTCAAACCCAGCCTCGTAAAATATAAATTTTAATTTATCTTTTTAAATCTAATAGTTTGTCTACATTGTGATATTAAACTGTAAATCTATTTGTTTCTTAAAGAGACCTGTTGAAAATATTGCTTTATTTCTTTGAATATTTTAAAAGAATTGTTTGGCCTACTTTTAATATGAGTTACATTGTGTTGAAGTATGGAAAATAAGCCATATTGGTTCATAAGGTTTATTGACTGCTTATACAAGTCAGAAATAATAGCTCAGTGGGTAAGGTGTTGGTTTACCGATCAGCAACTCCCCTCAATGACATGGGTTCAAACCCAGCCTCGTAAAAGATCAATTTTAATTTATCTTTTTAAATCTAATAGTTTGTCTACATTGTGATATTAAACTGTAAATCTATTTGTTTCCTAAAGAGACCTGTTGAAAATATTGCTTTATTTCTTTGAATTTTTTGAAAGAATTGTTTGGCTTACTTTTAATATGAGTTACATTGTGTTGAAGTATGGGAAAGAAGCCATATTGGTTTATAAGGCTTATTGACTGCTTGCATGAGACAGAAATAATAGCTCAGTGGTTAAGGTGTTGGTTTACCGATCAACAACTCCCCTCAATGTCGTGGGTTCAAACCCAGCCTCGTAAAAGATCAATTTTAATTTATCTTTTTAAATCTAATAGTTTGTCTACATTGTGATATTAAACTGTAAATCTATTTGTTTCTTAAAGAGACCTGGTAAAAATATTGCTTTATTTCTTTGAATTTTTTAAAATAATTGTTTGGCCTACTTTTAATATGAGTTACATTGTGTTGACGTATGGGAAAGAAGCCATATTGGTTCATAAGGCTTATTGACTGCTTGCACAAGTCAGAAATAATAGCTCAGTGGGTAAGGTGTTGGTTTACCGATCAACAACTCCCCTCAATGTCATGGGTTCAAAGCCAGCCTCGTAAAAGATCAATTTTATTTTATCTTTTTAAATCTAATAGTTTGTCTACATTGTGATATTAAACTGTAAATCTATTTGTTTCCTAAAGAGACCTGTTGAAAATATTGCTTTATTTCTTTGAATTTTTTAAACGAATTGTTTGGCCTACTTTTAATATGAGTTACATTGTGTTGAAGTATGGAAAAGAAGCCATATTGGTTCATAAGGCTTATTGACTGCTAGCACAAGTCAGAAATAATAGCTCAGTGGGTAATGTGTTGGTTTACCGATCAGCAGCTCCCCACAAGGTTGTGGGTTCAAGCCCCAACCTTGCAGACGGTCAATTTTAATTTATCTTTTTAAATAAAATAGTTTGTCTACATTGTGATATTAAACTGTAAATCTATTTGTTTCCTAAAGAGACCTGTTGAAAATATTGCTTTATTTCTTTGAATTTTTTAAAAGAATTGTTTGGCTTACTTTTAATATGAGTTACATTGTGTTGAAGTATGGAAAAGAAGCCATATTGGTTTATAAGGCTTATTGACTGCTTGCACAAGACAGAAATAATAGCTCGGTGGGTAAGGTGTTGGTTTACCGATCAGCAACTCCCCTCAATGTCGTGGGTTCAAACCCAGCCTCGTAAAATATTAATTTTAATTTATCTTTTTAAATCTAATAGTTTGTCTACATTGTGATATTAAACTGTAAATCTATTTGTTTCTTAAAGAGACCTGTTGAAAATATTGCTTTATTTCTTTGAATTTTTTGAAAGAATTGTTTGGCTTACTTTTAATATGAGTTACATTGTGTTGAAGTATGGGAAAGAAGCCATTCTTTTATAAGGCTTATTTACTGCTTGCACAAATCAGAACTAATAGCTCAGTGGGTAAGGTGTTGGTTTACCGATCAGCAACTCCCCTCAATGTCGTGGGTTCAAACCCAGCCTCGTAAAAGATCAATTTTAATTTATCTTTTTAAATCTAATAGTTTGTCTACATTGTGATATTAAACTGTGAATCTATTTGTTTGCTAAAGAGACCTGTTGAAAATATTGCTTTATTTCTTTGAATTTTTTGAAAGAATTGTTTGGCTTACTTTTAATATGAGTTACATTGTGTTGAAGTATGGAAATGAAGCCATGTTGGTTCATAAGGCTTATTGACTGCTTGCACAAGTCAGAAAAAATAGCTCAGTGGGTAAGGTGTTGGTTTACCGATCAGCAACTCCCCTCAATGTCGTGGGTTCAAACCCAGCCTCGTAAAATATAAATTTTAATTTATCTTTTTAAATCTAATAGTTTGTCTACATTGTGATATTAAACTGTAAATCTATTTGTTTCTTAAAGAGACCTGTTGAAAATATTGCATTATTTCTTTGAATTTTTTGAAATAATTGTTTGGCCTACTTTTAATATGAGTTACATTGTGTTGAAGTATGGAAAATAAGCCATATTGGTTCATAAGGCTTATTGACTGCTTATACAAGTCAGAAATAATAGCTCAGTGGGTAAGGTGTTGGTTTACCGATCAACAGCTCCAAACAAGTTTGTGGGTTCAAGCCCCACCCTTGCAAACAATAAATTTTAATTTATCTTTTAGAATCTAATAGTTTGTCTACATTCTGATATTAAACCATAAATCTACTTGTTTCTTAAAGAGACCTGTTGAAAATATTGCTTTATTTCTTTGAATATTTTAAAAGAATTGTTTGGTCTACTTTTAATATGAGTTACATTGTGTTGAAGTATGGGAAAGAAGCCATATTGGTTCATAAGGCTTATTGACTGCTTGCACAAGTCAGAAATAATAGCTCAGTGGGTAAAGTGTTGGTTTACCTATCAGCAACTCCCCTCAATGTCATGGGTTCAAACCCAGCCTCGTAAAAGATCAATTTTAATTTATCTTTTTAAATCTAATAGTTTGTCTACATTGTGATATTAAACTGTGAATCTATTTGTTTGCTAAAGAGACCTGTTGAAAATATTGCTTTATTCCTTTGAATTTTTTGAAAGAATTGTTTGGCTTACTTTTAATATGAGTTACATTGTGTTGAAGTATGGAAATGAAGCCATGTTGGTTCATAAGGCTTATTGACTGCTTGCACAAGTCAGAAATAATAGCTCAGTGGGTAAGGTGTTGGTTTACCGATCAGCAACTCCCCTCAATGTCGTGGGTTCAAACCCAGCCTCGTAAAATATAAATTTTAATTTATCTTTTTAAATCTAATAGTTTGTCTACATTGTGATATTAAACTGTAAATCTATTTGTTTCTTAAAGAGACCTGTTGAAAATATTGCTTTATTTCTTTGAATATTTTAAAAGAATTGTTTGGCCTACTTTTAATATGAGTTACATTGTGTTGAAGTATGGAAAATAAGCCATATTGGTTCATAAGGCTTATTGACTGCTTATACAAGTCAGAAATAATAGCTCAGTGGGTAAGGTGTTGGTTTACCGATCAGCAACTCCCCTCAATGTCATGGGTTCAAACCCAGCCTCGTAAAAGATCAATTTTAATTTATCTTTTTAAATCTAATAGTTTGTCTACATTGTGATATTAAACTGTAAATCTATTTGTTTCCTAAAGAGACCTGTTGAAAATATTGCTTTATTTCTTTGAATTTTTTGAAAGAATTGTTTGGCTTACTTTTAATATGAGTTACATTGTGTTGAAGTATGGGAAAGAAGCCATATTGGTTTATAAGGCTTATTGACTGCTTGCATGAGACAGAAATAATAGCTCAGTGGTTAAGGTGTTGGTTTACCGATCAACAACTCCCCTCAATGTCGTGGGTTCAAACCCAGCCTCGTAAAATATAAATTTTAATTTATCTTTTTAAATCTAATAGTTTGTCTACATTGTGATATTAAACTGTAAATCTATTTGTTTCTTAAAGAGACCTGGTAAAAATATTGCTTTATTTCTTTGAATTTTTTAAAATAATTGTTTGGCCTACTTTTAATATGAGTTACATTGTGTTGAAGTATGGAAAATAAGCCATATTGGTTCATAAGGCTTATTGACTGCTTATACAAGTCAGAAATAATAGCTCAGTGGGTAAGGTGTTGGTTTACCGATCAGCAACTCCCCTCAATGTCATGGGTTCAAACACAGCCTCGTAAAAGATCAATTTTAATTTATCTTTTTAAATCTAATAGTTTGTCTACATTGTGATATTAAACTGTAAATCTATTTGTTTCCTAAAGAGACCTGTTGAAAATATTCCTTTATTTCTTTGAATTTTTTAAAATAATTGTTTGGCTTACTTTTAATATGAGTTACATTGTGTTGAAGTATGGGAAAGAAGCCATATTGGTTTATAAGGCTTATTGACTGCTTGCACAAGACAGAAATAATAGCTCGGTGGGTAAGGTGTTGGTTTACCGATCAGCAACTCCCCTCAATGTCGTGTGTTCAAACCCAGCCTCGTAAAATATAAATTTTAATTTATCTTTTTAAATCTAATAGTTTGTCTACATTGTGATATTAAACTGTAAATCTATTTGTTTCTTAAAGAGACCTGTTGAAAATATTGCTTTATTTCTTTGAATTTTTTGAAAGAATTGTTTGGCTTACTTTTAATATGAGTTACATTGTGTTGAAGTATGGGAAAGAAGCCATTCTTTTATAAGGCTTATTTACTGCTTGCACAAATCAGAAATAATAGCTCAGTGGGTAAGGTGTTGGTTTACCGATCAGCAACTCCCCTCAATGTCGTGGGTTCAAACCCAGCCTCGTAAAATATAAATTTTAATTTATCTTTTTAAATCTAATAGTTTGTCTACATTGTGATATTCAACTGTAAATCTATTTGTTTCTTAAAGAGACCTGTTAAAAGTATTGCTTTATTTCAATGAATTTTTTAAAAGAATTGTTTGGCCTACTTTTAATATGAGTTACATTTTGTTGAAGTATGGAAAAGAAGCCATATTGGTTCATAAGGCTTATTGACTGCTTGCACTAGTCAGAAATAATAGCTCAGTGGGTGAGGTGTTGGTTTACCGATCAGCAGCTCCCCACAAGGTTGAGGGTTCAAGCCCCACCCTTGCAGACGGTCAATTCTAATTTATCTTTTAGATAAAATAGTTTGTCCACATTGTGATATTAAACTGTAAATCTATTTGTTTCTTAAAGAGACCTGTTGAAAATATTGCTTTATTTCTTAGAATTTTTTGAAAGAATTGTTTGGCCTACTTTTAATATGAGTTACATTGTGTTGAAGTATGGAAAAGAAGCCATGTTGGTTCATAAGGCTAATTGACTGCTTGCACAAGTCAGAAATAATAGCTCAGTGGGTAAGGTGTTGGTTTACCGATCAGCAACTCCCCTCAATGTCATGGGTTCAAACCCAGCCTCGTAAAAGATCAATTTTAATTTATCTTTTTAAATCTAATAGTTTGTCTACATTGTGATATTAAACTGTGAATCTATTTGTTTCTTAAAGAGACCTGTTGAAAATATTGCTTTATTTCTTTGAATTTTTTGAACTTATTGTTTGGCCTACTTTTAATATGAGTTACATTGTGTTGAAGTATGGAAAATAAGCCATATTGGTTCATAAGGCTTATTGACTGCTTATACAAGTCAGAAATAATAGCTCAGTGGGTAAGGTGTTGGTTTACCGATCAACAGCTCCAAACAAGTTTGTGGGTTCAAGCCCCACCCTTGCAAACAATAAATTTTAATTTATCTTTTAGAATCTAATAGTTTGTCTACATTCTGATGTTAAACCATAAATCTACTTGTTTCTTAAAGAGACCTGTTGAAAATATTGCTTTATTTCTTTGAATATTTTAAAAGAATTGTTTGGTCTACTTTTAATATGAGTTACATTGTGTTGACGTATGGGAAAGAAGCCATATTGGTTCATAAGGCTTATTGACTGCTTGCACAAGTCAGAAATAATAGCTCAGTGGGTAAGGTGTTGGTTTACAGATCAGCAACTCCCCTCAATGTCATGGGTTCAAACCCAGCCTCGTAAAAGATCAATTTTAATTTATCTTTTTAAATCTAATAGTTTGTCTACATTGTGATATTAAACTGTAAATCTATTTGTTTCCTGAAGAGACCTGTTGAAAATATTGCTTTATTTCTTTGAATTTTTTGAAAGAATTGTTTGGCTTACTTTTAATATGAGTTACATTGTGTTGAAGTATGGGAAAGAAGCCATATTGGTTTATAAGGCTTATTGACTGCTTGCATGAGACAGAAATAATAGCTCAGTGGTTAAGGTGTTGGTTTACCGATCAACAACTCCCCTCAATGTCGTGGGTTCAAACCCAGCCTCGTAAAATATAAATTTTATATTATCTTTTTAAATCTAATAGTTTGTCTACATTGTGATATTAAACTGTAAATCTATTTGTTTCTTAAAGAGACCTGGTAAAAATATTGCTTTATTTCTTTGAATTTTTTTAAATAATTGTTTGGCCTACTTTTAATATGAGTTACATTGTGTTGACGTATGGGAAAGAAGCCATATTGGTTCATAAGGCTTATTGACTGCTTGCACAAGTCAGAAATAATAGCTCAGTGGGTAAAGTGTTGGTTTACCTATCAGCAACTCCCCTCAATGTCATGGGTTCAAACCCAGCCTCGTAAAAGATCAATTTTAATTTATCTTTTTAAATCTAATAGTTTGTCTACATTGTGATATTAAACTGTGAATCTATTTGTTTGCTAAAGAGACCTGTTGAAAATATTGCTTTATTCCTTTGAATTTTTTGAAAGAATTGTTTGGCTTACTTTTAATATGAGTTACATTGTGTTGAAGTATGGAAATGAAGCCATGTTGGTTCATAAGGCTTATTGACTGCTTGCACAAGTCAGAAATAATAGCTCAGTGGGTAAGGTGTTGGTTTACCGATCAGCAACTCCCCTCAATGTCGTGGGTTCAAACCCAGCCTCGTAAAATATAAATTTTAATTTATCTTTTTAAATCTAATAGTTTGTCTACATTGTGATATTAAACTGTAAATCTATTTGTTTCTTAAAGAGACCTGTTGAAAATATTGCTTTATTTCTTTGAATATTTTAAAAGAATTGTTTGGCCTACTTTTAATATGAGTTACATTGTGTTGAAGTATGGAAAATAAGCCATATTGGTTCATAAGGCTTATTGACTGCTTATACAAGTCAGAAATAATAGCTCAGTGGGTAAGGTGTTGGTTTACCGATCAGCAACTCCCCTCAATGTCATGGGTTCAAACCCAGCCTCGTAAAAGATCAATTTTAATTTATCTTTTTAAATCTAATAGTTTGTCTACATTGTGATATTAAACTGTAAATCTATTTGTTTCCTAAAGAGACCTGTTGAAAATATTCCTTTATTTCTTTGAATTTTTTAAAATAATTGTTTGGCTTACTTTTAATATGAGTTACATTGTGTTGAAGTATGGGAAAGAAGCCATATTGGTTTATAAGGCTTATTGACTGCTTGCACAAGACAGAAATAATAGCTCGGTGGGTAAGGTGTTGGTTTACCGATCAGCAACTCCCCTCAATGTCGTGTGTTCAAACCCAGCCTCGTAAAATATAAATTTTAATTTATCTTTTTAAATCTAATAGTTTGTCTACATTGTGATATTAAACTGTAAATCTATTTGTTTCTTAAAGAGACCTGTTGAAAATATTGCTTTATTTCTTTGAATTTTTTGAAAGAATTGTTTGGCTTACTTTTAATATGAGTTACATTGTGTTGAAGTATGGGAAAGAAGCCATTCTTTTATAAGGCTTATTTACTGCTTGCACAAATCAGAAATAATAGCTCAGTGGGTAAGGTGTTGGTTTACCGATCAGCAACTCCCCTCAATGTCGTGGGTTCAAACCCAGCCTCGTAAAATATAAATTTTAATTTATCTTTTTAAATCTAATAGTTTGTCTACATTGTGATATTCAACTGTAAATCTATTTGTTTCTTAAAGAGACCTGTTAAAAGTATTGCTTTATTTCAATGAATTTTTTTAAAGAATTGTTTGGCCTACTTTTAATATGAGTTACATTTTGTTGAAGTATGGAAAAGAAGCCATATTGGTTCATAAGGCTTATTGACTGCTTGCACTAGTCAGAAATAATAGCTCAGTGGGTGAGGTGTTGGTTTACCGATCAGCAGCTCCCCACAAGGTTGAGGGTTCAAGCCCCACCCTTGCAGACGGTCAATTCTAATTTATCTTTTAGATAAAATAGTTTGTCCACATTGTGATATTAAACTGTAAATCTATTTGTTTCTTAAAGAGACCTGTTGAAAATATTGCTTTATTTCTTAGAATTTTTTGAAAGAATTGTTTGGCCTACTTTTAATATGAGTTACATTGTGTTGAAGTATGGAAAAGAAGCCATGTTGGTTCATAAGGCTAATTGACTGCTTGCACAAGTCAGAAATAATAGCTCAGTGGGTAAGGTGTTGGTTTACCGATCAGCAACTCCCCTCAATGTCATGGGTTCAAACCCAGCCTCGTAAAAGATCAATTTTAATTTATCTTTTTAAATCTAATAGTTTGTCTACATTGTGATATTAAACTGTGAATCTATTTGTTTCTTAAAGAGACCTGTTGAAAATATTGCTTTATTTCTTTGAATTTTTTGAACTTATTGTTTGGCCTACTTTTAATATGAGTTACATTGTGTTGAAGTATGGAAAATAAGCCATATTGGTTCATAAGGCTTATTGACTGCTTATACAAGTCAGAAATAATAGCTCAGTGGGTAAGGTGTTGGTTTACCGATCAACAGCTCCAAACAAGTTTGTGGGTTCAAGCCCCACCCTTGCAAACAATAAATTTTAATTTATCTTTTAGAATCTAATAGTTTGTCTACATTCTGATGTTAAACCATAAATCTACTTGTTTCTTAAAGAGACCTGTTGAAAATATTGCTTTATTTCTTTGAATATTTTAAAAGAATTGTTTGGTCTACTTTTAATATGAGTTACATTGTGTTGACGTATGGGAAAGAAGCCATATTGGTTCATAAGGCTTATTGACTGCTTGCACAAGTCAGAAATAATAGCTCAGTGGGTAAGGTGTTGGTTTACCGATCAGCAACTCCCCTCAATGTCATGGGTTCAAACCCAGCCTCGTAAAAGATCAATTTTAATTTATCTTTTTAAATCTAATAGTTTGTCTACATTGTGATATTAAACTGTGAATCTATTTGTTTCTTAAAGAGACCTGTTGAAAATATTGCTTTATTTCTTTGAATTTTTTGAACTTATTGTTTGGCCTACTTTTAATATGAGTTACATTGTGTTGAAGTATGGAAAATAAGCCATATTGGTTCATAAGGCTTATTGACTGCTTATACAAGTCAGAAATAATAGCTCAGTGGGTAAGGTGTTGGTTTACCGATCAACAGCTCCAAACAAGTTTGTGGGTTCAAGCCCCACCCTTGCAAACAATGAATTTTAATTTATCTTTTAGAATCTAATAGTTTGTCTACATTCTGATGTTAAACCATAAATCTACTTGTTTCTTAAAGAGACCTGTTGAAAATATTGCTTTATTTCTTTGAATATTTTAAAAGAATTGTTTGGTCTACTTTTAATATGAGTTACATTGTGTTGACGTATGGGAAAGAAGCCATATTGGTTCATAAGGCTTATTGACTGCTTGCACAAGTCAGAAATAATAGCTCAGTGGGTAAGGTGTTGGTTTACAGATCAGCAACTCCCCTCAATGTCATGGGTTCAAACCCAGCCTCGTAAAAGATCAATTTTAATTTATCTTTTTAAATCTAATAGTTTGTCTACATTGTGATATTAAACTGTAAATCTATTTGTTTCCTGAAGAGACCTGTTGAAAATATTGCTTTATTTCTTTGAATTTTTTGAAAGAATTGTTTGGCTTACTTTTAATATGAGTTACATTGTGTTGAAGTATGGGAAAGAAGCCATATTGGTTTATAAGGCTTATTGACTGCTTGCATGAGACAGAAATAATAGCTCAGTGGTTAAGGTGTTGGTTTACCGATCAACAACTCCCCTCAATGTCGTGGGTTCAAACCCAGCCTCGTAAAATATAAATTTTATATTATCTTTTTAAATCTAATAGTTTGTCTACATTGTGATATTAAACTGTAAATCTATTTGTTTCTTAAAGAGACCTGGTAAAAATATTGCTTTATTTCTTTGAATTTTTTTAAATAATTGTTTGGCCTACTTTTAATATGAGTTACATTGTGTTGACGTATGGGAAAGAAGCCATATTGGTTCATAAGGCTTATTGACTGCTTGCACAAGTCAGAAATAATAGCTCAGTGGGTAAAGTGTTGGTTTACCTATCAGCAACTCCCCTCAATGTCATGGGTTCAAACCCAGCCTCGTAAAAGATCAATTTTAATTTATCTTTTTAAATCTAATAGTTTGTCTACATTGTGATATTAAACTGTGAATCTATTTGTTTGCTAAAGAGACCTGTTGAAAATATTGCTTTATTCCTTTGAATTTTTTGAAAGAATTGTTTGGCTTACTTTTAATATGAGTTACATTGTGTTGAAGTATGGAAATGAAGCCATGTTGGTTCATAAGGCTTATTGACTGCTTGCACAAGTCAGAAATAATAGCTCAGTGGGTAAGGTGTTGGTTTACCGATCAGCAACTCCCCTCAATGTCGTGGGTTCAAACCCAGCCTCGTAAAATATAAATTTTAATTTATCTTTTTAAATCTAATAGTTTGTCTACATTGTGATATTAAACTGTAAATCTATTTGTTTCTTAAAGAGACCTGTTGAAAATATTGCTTTATTTCTTTGAATATTTTAAAAGAATTGTTTGGCCTACTTTTAATATGAGTTACATTGTGTTGAAGTATGGAAAATAAGCCATATTGGTTCATAAGGCTTATTGACTGCTTATACAAGTCAGAAATAATAGCTCAGTGGGTAAGGTGTTGGTTTACCGATCAGCAACTCCCCTCAATGTCATGGGTTCAAACCCAGCCTCGTAAAAGATCAATTTTAATTTATCTTTTTAAATCTAATAGTTTGTCTACATTGTGATATTAAACTGTAAATCTATTTGTTTCCTAAAGAGACCTGTTGAAAATATTGCTTTATTTCTTTGAATTTTTTGAAAGAATTGTTTGGCTTACTTTTAATATGAGTTACATTGTGTTGAAGTATGGGAAAGAAGCCATATTGGTTTATAAGGCTTATTGACTGCTTGCATGAGACAGAAATAATAGCTCAGTGGTTAAGGTGTTGGTTTACCGATCAACAACTCCCCTCAATGTCGTGGGTTCAAACCCAGCCTCGTAAAATATAAATTTTAATTTATCTTTTTAAATCTAATAGTTTGTCTACATTGTGATATTAAACTGTAAATCTATTTGTTTCTTAAAGAGACCTGGTAAAAATATTGCTTTATTTCTTTGAATTTTTTAAAATAATTGTTTGGCTTACTTTTAATATGAGTTACATTGTGTTGACGTATGGGAAAGAAGCCATATTGGTTCATAAGGCTTATTGACTGCTTGCACAAGTCAGAAATAATAGCTCAGTGGGTAAGGTGTTGGTTTACCGATCAACAACTCCCCTCAATGTCATGGGTTCAAACCCAGCCTCGTAAAAGATCAATTTTATTTTATCTTTTTAAATCTAATAGTTTGTCTACATTGTGATATTAAACTGTAAATCTATTTGTTTCCTAAAGAGACCTGTTGAAAATATTGCTTTATTTCTTTGAATTTTTTAAAAGAATTGTTTGGCCTATTTTTAATATGAGTTACATTGTGTTGAAGTATGGAAAAGAAGCCATATTGGTTCATAAGGCTTATTGACTGCTTGCACAAGTCAGAAATAATAGCTCAGTGGGTAATGTGTTGGTTTACCGATCAGCAGCTGCCCACAAGGTTGTGGGTTCAATCCCCACCCTTGCAGACGGTCAATTTTAATTTATCTTTTTAAATAAAATAGTTTGTCTACATTGTGATATTAAACTGTAAATCTATTTGTTTCCTAAAGAGACCTGTTGAAAATATTGCTTTATTTCTTTGAATTTTTTAAAAGAATTGTTTGGCTTACTTTTAATATGAGTTACATTGTGTTGAAGTATGGGAAAGAAGCCATATTGGTTTATAAGGCTTATTGACTGCTTGCACAAGACAGAAATAATAGCTCGGTGAGTAAGGTGTTGGTTTACCGATCAGCAACTCCCCTCAATGTCGTGGGTTCAAACCCAGCCTCGTAAAATATTAATTTTAATTTATCTTTTTAAATCTAATAGTTTGTCTACATTGTGATATTAAACTGTAAATCTATTTGTTTCTTAAAGAGACCTGTTGAAAATATTGCTTTATTTCTTTGAATTTTTTGAAAGAATTGTTTGGCTTACTTTTAATATGAGTTACATTGTGTTGAAGTATGGGAAAGAAGCCATTCTTTTATAAGGCTTATTTACTGCTTGCACAAATCAGAAATAATAGCTCAGTGGGTAAGGTGTTGGTTTACCGATCAGCAACTCCCCTCAATGTCGTGGGTTCAAACCCAGCCTCGTAAAATATAAATTTTAATTTATCTTTTTAAATCTAATAGTTTGTCTACATTGTGATATTCAACTGTAAATCTATTTGTTTCTTAAAGAAACCTGTTAAAAGTATTGCTTTATTTCAATGAATTTTTTAAAAGAATTGTTTGGCCTACTTTTAATATGAGTTACATTTTGTTGAAGTATGGAAAAGAAGCCATATTGGTTCATAAGGCTTATTGACTGCTTGCACTAGTCAGAAATAATAGCTCAGTGGGTGAGGTGTTGGTTTACCGATCAGCAGCTCCCCACAAGGTTGTGGGTTCAAGCCCCACCCTTGCAGACGGTCAATTCTAATTTATCTTTTAGATAAAATAGTTTGTCCACATTGTGATATTAAACTGTAAATCTATTTGTTTCTTAAAGAGACCTGTTGAAAATATTGCTTTATTTCTTAGAATTTTTTGAAAGAATTGTTTGGCCTACTTTTAATATGAGTTACATTGTGTTGAAGTATGGAAAAGAAGCCATGTTGGTTCATAAGGCTAATTGACTGCTTGCACAAGTCAGAAATAATAGCTCAGTGGGTAAGGTGTTGGTTTACCGATCAGCAACTCCCCTCAAAGTCATGGGTTCAAACCCAGCCTCGTAAAATATTAATTTTAATTTATCTTTTTAAATCTAATAGTTTGTCTACATTGTGATATTAAACTGTAAATCTATTTGTTTCTTAAAGAGACCTGTTGAAAATATTGCTTTATTTCTTTGAATTTTTTGAAAGAATTGTTTGGCTTACTTTTAATATGAGTTACATTGTGTTGAAGTATGGGAAAGAAGCCATTCTTTTATAAGGCTTATTTACTGCTTGCACAAATCAGAAATAATAGCTCAGTGGGTAAGGTGTTGGTTTACCGATCAGCAACTCCCCTCAATGTCATGGGTTCAAACCCAGCCTCGTAAAATATAAATTTTAATTTATCTTTTTAAATCTAATAGTTTGTCTACATTGTGATATTCAACTGTAAATCTATTTGTTTCTTAAAGAGACCTGTTAAAAGTATTGCTTTATTTCAATGAATTTTTTAAAAGAATTGTTTGGCCTACTTTTAATATGAGTTACATTTTGTTGAAGTATGGAAAAGAAGCCATGTTGGTTCATAAGGCTAATTGACTGCTTGCACAAGTCAGAAATAATAGCTCAGTGGGTAAGGTGTTGGTTTACCGATCAGCAACTCCCCTCAATGTCATGGGTTCAAACCCAGCCTCGTAAAAGATCAATTTTAATTTATCTTTTTAAATCTAATAGTTTGTCTACATTGTGATATTAAACTGTGAATCTATTTGTTTGCTAAAGAGACCTGTTGAAAATATTGCTTTATTCCTTTGAATTTTTTGAAAGAATTGTTTGGCTTACTTTTAATATGAGTTACATTGTGTTGAAGTATGGAAATGAAGCCATGTTGGTTCATAAGGCTTATTGACTGCTTGCACAAGTCAGAAATAATAGCTCAGTGGGTAAGGTGTTGGTTTACCGATCAGCAACTCCCCTCAATGTCGTGGGTTCAAACCCAGCCTCGTAAAATATAAATTTTAATTTATCTTTTTAAATCTAATAGTTTGTCTACATTGTGATATTAAACTGTAAATCTATTTGTTTCTTAAAGAGACCTGTTGAAAATATTGCTTTATTTCTTTGAATATTTTAAAAGAATTGTTTGGCCTACTTTTAATATGAGTTACATTGTGTTGAAGTATGGAAAATAAGCCATATTGGTTCATAAGGTTTATTGACTGCTTATACAAGTCAGAAATAATAGCTCAGTGGGTAAGGTGTTGGTTTACCGATCAGCAACTCCCCTCAATGACATGGGTTCAAACCCAGCCTCGTAAAAGATCAATTTTAATTTATCTTTTTAAATCTAATAGTTTGTCTACATTGTGATATTAAACTGTAAATCTATTTGTTTCCTAAAGAGACCTGTTGAAAATATTGCTTTATTTCTTTGAATTTTTTGAAAGAATTGTTTGGCTTACTTTTAATATGAGTTACATTGTGTTGAAGTATGGGAAAGAAGCCATATTGGTTTATAAGGCTTATTGACTGCTTGCATGAGACAGAAATAATAGCTCAGTGGTTAAGGTGTTGGTTTACCGATCAACAACTCCCCTCAATGTCGTGGGTTCAAACCCAGCCTCGTAAAAGATCAATTTTAATTTATCTTTTTAAATCTAATAGTTTGTCTACATTGTGATATTAAACTGTAAATCTATTTGTTTCCTAAAGAGACCTGTTGAAAATATTGCTTTATTTCTTTGAATTTTTTGAAAGAATTGTTTGGCTTACTTTTAATATGAGTTACATTGTGTTGAAGTATGGGAAAGAACCCATATTGGTTTATAAGGCTTAGTGACTGCTTGCATGAGACAGAAATAATAGCTCAGTGGTTAAGGTGTTGGTTTACCGATCAACAACTCCCCTCAATGTCGTGGGTTCAAACCCAGCCTCGTAAAATATAAATTTTAATTTATCTTTTTAAATCTAATAGTTTGTGTACATTGTGATATTAAACTGTAAATCTATTTGTTTCTTAATGAGACCTGGTAAAAATATTGCTTTATTTCTTTGAATTTTTTTAAATAATTGTTTGGCCTACTTTTAATATGAGTTACATTGTGTTGACGTATGGGAAAGAAGCCATATTGGTTCATAAGGCTTATTGACTGCTTGCACAAGTCAGAAATAATAGCTCAGTGGGTAATGTGTTGGTTTACCGATCAGCAGCTCCCCACAAGGTTGTGGGTTCAATCCCCACCCTTGCAGACGGTCAATTTTAATTTATCTTTTTAAATAAAATAGTTTGTCTACATTGTGATATTAAACTGTAAATCTATTTGTTTCCTAAAGAGACCTGTTGAAAATATTGCTTTATTTCTTTGAATTTTTTAAAAGAATTGTTTGGCTTACTTTTAATATGAGTTACATTGTGTTGAAGTATGGGAAAGAAGCCATATTGGTTTATAAGGCTTATTGACTGCTTGCACAAGACAGAAATAATAGCTCGGTGAGTAAGGTGTTGGTTTACCGATCAGCAACTCCCCTCAATGTCGTGGGTTCAAACCCAGCCTCGTAAAATATTAATTTTAATTTATCTTTTTAAATCTAATAGTTTGTCTACATTGTGATATTAAACTGTAAATCTATTTGTTTCTTAAAGAGACCTGTTGAAAATATTGCTTTATTTCTTTGAATTTTTTGAAAGAATTGTTTGGCTTACTTTTAATATGAGTTACATTGTGTTGAAGTATGGGAAAGAAGCCATTCTTTTATAAGGCTTATTTACTGCTTGCACAAATCAGAAATAATAGCTCAGTGGGTAAGGTGTTGGTTTACCGATCAGCAACTCCCCTCAATGTCGTGGGTTCAAACCCAGCCTCGTAAAATATAAATTTTAATTTATCTTTTTAAATCTAATAGTTTGTCTACATTGTGATATTCAACTGTAAATCTATTTGTTTCTTAAAGAAACCTGTTAAAAGTATTGCTTTATTTCAATGAATTTTTTAAAAGAATTGTTTGGCCTACTTTTAATATGAGTTACATTTTGTTGAAGTATGGAAAAGAAGCCATATTGGTTCATAAGGCTTATTGACTGCTTGCACTAGTCAGAAATAATAGCTCAGTGGGTGAGGTGTTGGTTTACCGATCAGCAGCTCCCCACAAGGTTGTGGGTTCAAGCCCCACCCTTGCAGACGGTCGAATCTAATTTATCTTTTAGATAAAATAGTTTGTCCACATTGTGATATTAAACTGTAAATCTATTTGTTTCTTAAAGAGACCTGTTGAAAATATTGCTTTATTTCTTAGAATTTTTTGAAAGAATTGTTTGGCCTACTTTTAATATGAGTTACATTGTGTTGAAGTATGGAAAAGAAGCCATGTTGGTTCATAAGGCTAATTGACTGCTTGCACAAGTCAGAAATAATAGCTCAGTGGGTAAGGTGTTGGTTTACCGATCAGCAACTCCCCTCAAAGTCATGGGTTCAAACCCAGCCTCGTAAAATATTAATTTTAATTTATCTTTTTAAATCTAATAGTTTGTCTACATTGTGATATTAAACTGTAAATCTATTTGTTTCTTAAAGAGACCTGTTGAAAATATTGCTTTATTTCTTTGAATTTTTTGAAAGAATTGTTTGGCTTACTTTTAATATGAGTTACATTGTGTTGAAGTATGGGAAAGAAGCCATTCTTTTATAAGGCTTATTTACTGCTTGCACAAATCAGAAATAATAGCTCAGTGGGTAAGGTGTTGGTTTACCGATCAGCAACTCCCCTCAATGTCATGGGTTCAAACCCAGCCTCGTAAAATATAAATTTTAATTTATCTTTTTAAATCTAATAGTTTGTCTACATTGTGATATTCAACTGTAAATCTATTTGTTTCTTAAAGAGACCTGTTAAAAGTATTGCTTTATTTCAATGAATTTTTTAAAAGAATTGTTTGGCCTACTTTTAATATGAGTTACATTTTGTTGAAGTATGGAAAAGAAGCCATGTTGGTTCATAAGGCTAATTGACTGCTTGCACAAGTCAGAAATAATAGCTCAGTGGGTAAGGTGTTGGTTTACCGATCAGCAACTCCCCTCAATGTCATGGGTTCAAACCCAGCCTCGTAAAAGATCAATTTTAATTTATCTTTTTAAATCTAATAGTTTGTCTACATTGTGATATTAAACTGTGAATCTATTTGTTTGCTAAAGAGACCTGTTGAAAATATTGCTTTATTCCTTTGAATTTTTTGAAAGAATTGTTTGGCTTACTTTTAATATGAGTTACATTGTGTTGAAGTATGGAAATGAAGCCATGTTGGTTCATAAGGCTTATTGACTGCTTGCACAAGTCAGAAATAATAGCTCAGTGGGTAAGGTGTTGGTTTACCGATCAGCAACTCCCCTCAATGTCGTGGGTTCAAACCCAGCCTCGTAAAATATAAATTTTAATTTATCTTTTTAAATCTAATAGTTTGTCTACATTGTGATATTAAACTGTAAATCTATTTGTTTCTTAAAGAGACCTGTTGAAAATATTGCTTTATTTCTTTGAATATTTTAAAAGAATTGTTTGGCCTACTTTTAATATGAGTTACATTGTGTTGAAGTATGGAAAATAAGCCATATTGGTTCATAAGGTTTATTGACTGCTTATACAAGTCAGAAATAATAGCTCAGTGGGTAAGGTGTTGGTTTACCGATCAGCAACTCCCCTCAATGACATGGGTTCAAACCCAGCCTCGTAAAAGATCAATTTTAATTTATCTTTTTAAATCTAATAGTTTGTCTACATTGTGATATTAAACTGTAAATCTATTTGTTTCCTAAAGAGACCTGTTGAAAATATTGCTTTATTTCTTTGAATTTTTTGAAAGAATTGTTTGGCTTACTTTTAATATGAGTTACATTGTGTTGAAGTATGGGAAAGAAGCCATATTGGTTTATAAGGCTTATTGACTGCTTGCATGAGACAGAAATAATAGCTCAGTGGTTAAGGTGTTGGTTTACCGATCAACAACTCCCCTCAATGTCGTGGGTTCAAACCCAGCCTCGTAAAAGATCAATTTTAATTTATCTTTTTAAATCTAATAGTTTGTCTACATTGTGATATTAAACTGTAAATCTATTTGTTTCTTAAAGAGACCTGGTAAAAATATTGCTTTATTTCTTTGAATTTTTTAAAATAATTGTTTGGCCTACTTTTAATATGAGTTACATTGTGTTGACGTATGGGAAAGAAGCCATATTGGTTCATAAGGCTTATTGACTGCTTGCACAAGTCAGAAATAATAGCTCAGTGGGTAAGGTGTTGGTTTACCGATCAACAACTCCCCTCAATGTCATGGGTTCAAAGCCAGCCTCGTAAAAGATCAATTTTATTTTATCTTTTTAAATCTAATAGTTTGTCTACATTGTGATATTAAACTGTAAATCTATTTGTTTCCTAAAGAGACCTGTTGAAAATATTGCTTTATTTCTTTGAATTTTTTAAACGAATTGTTTGGCCTACTTTTAATATGAGTTACATTGTGTTGAAGTATGGAAAAGAAGCCATATTGGTTCATAAGGCTTATTGACTGCTAGCACAAGTCAGAAATAATAGCTCAGTGGGTAATGTGTTGGTTTACCGATCAGCAGCTCCCCACAAGGTTGTGGGTTCAAGCCCCAACCTTGCAGACGGTCAATTTTAATTTATCTTTTTAAATAAAATAGTTTGTCTACATTGTGATATTAAACTGTAAATCTATTTGTTTCCTAAAGAGACCTGTTGAAAATATTGCTTTATTTCTTTGAATTTTTTAAAAGAATTGTTTGGCTTACTTTTAATATGAGTTACATTGTGTTGAAGTATGGAAAAGAAGCCATATTGGTTTATAAGGCTTATTGACTGCTTGCACAAGACAGAAATAATAGCTCGGTGGGTAAGGTGTTGGTTTACCGATCAGCAACTCCCCTCAATGTCGTGGGTTCAAACCCAGCCTCGTAAAATATTAATTTTAATTTATCTTTTTAAATCTAATAGTTTGTCTACATTGTGATATTAAACTGTAAATCTATTTGTTTCTTAAAGAGACCTGTTGAAAATATTGCTTTATTTCTTTGAATTTTTTGAAAGAATTGTTTGGCTTACTTTTAATATGAGTTACATTGTGTTGAAGTATGGGAAAGAAGCCATTCTTTTATAAGGCTTATTTACTGCTTGCACAAATCAGAACTAATAGCTCAGTGGGTAAGGTGTTGGTTTACCGATCAGCAACTCCCCTCAATGTCGTGGGTTCAAACCCAGCCTCGTAAAAGATCAATTTTAATTTATCTTTTTAAATCTAATAGTTTGTCTACATTGTGATATTAAACTGTGAATCTATTTGTTTGCTAAAGAGACCTGTTGAAAATATTGCTTTATTTCTTTGAATTTTTTGAAAGAATTGTTTGGCTTACTTTTAATATGAGTTACATTGTGTTGAAGTATGGAAATGAAGCCATGTTGGTTCATAAGGCTTATTGACTGCTTGCACAAGTCAGAAAAAATAGCTCAGTGGGTAAGGTGTTGGTTTACCGATCAGCAACTCCCCTCAATGTCGTGGGTTCAAACCCAGCCTCGTAAAATATAAATTTTAATTTATCTTTTTAAATCTAATAGTTTGTCTACATTGTGATATTAAACTGTAAATCTATTTGTTTCTTAAAGAGACCTGTTGAAAATATTGCATTATTTCTTTGAATTTTTTGAAATAATTGTTTGGCCTACTTTTAATATGAGTTACATTGTGTTGAAGTATGGAAAATAAGCCATATTGGTTCATAAGGCTTATTGACTGCTTATACAAGTCAGAAATAATAGCTCAGTGGGTAAGGTGTTGGTTTACCGATCAACAGCTCCAAACAAGTTTGTGGGTTCAAGCCCCACCCTTGCAAACAATAAATTTTAATTTATCTTTTAGAATCTAATAGTTTGTCTACATTCTGATATTAAACCATAAATCTACTTGTTTCTTAAAGAGACCTGTTGAAAATATTGCTTTATTTCTTTGAATATTTTAAAAGAATTGTTTGGTCTACTTTTAATATGAGTTACATTGTGTTGAAGTATGGGAAAGAAGCCATATTGGTTCATAAGGCTTATTGACTGCTTGCACAAGTCAGAAATAATAGCTCAGTGGGTAAAGTGTTGGTTTACCTATCAGCAACTCCCCTCAATGTCATGGGTTCAAACCCAGCCTCGTAAAAGATCAATTTTAATTTATCTTTTTAAATCTAATAGTTTGTCTACATTGTGATATTAAACTGTGAATCTATTTGTTTGCTAAAGAGACCTGTTGAAAATATTGCTTTATTCCTTTGAATTTTTTGAAAGAATTGTTTGGCTTACTTTTAATATGAGTTACATTGTGTTGAAGTATGGAAATGAAGCCATGTTGGTTCATAAGGCTTATTGACTGCTTGCACAAGTCAGAAATAATAGCTCAGTGGGTAAGGTGTTGGTTTACCGATCAGCAACTCCCCTCAATGTCGTGGGTTCAAACCCAGCCTCGTAAAATATAAATTTTAATTTATCTTTTTAAATCTAATAGTTTGTCTACATTGTGATATTAAACTGTAAATCTATTTGTTTCTTAAAGAGACCTGTTGAAAATATTGCTTTATTTCTTTGAATATTTTAAAAGAATTGTTTGGCCTACTTTTAATATGAGTTACATTGTGTTGAAGTATGGAAAATAAGCCATATTGGTTCATAAGGCTTATTGACTGCTTATACAAGTCAGAAATAATAGCTCAGTGGGTAAGGTGTTGGTTTACCGATCAGCAACTCCCCTCAATGTCATGGGTTCAAACCCAGCCTCGTAAAAGATCAATTTTAATTTATCTTTTTAAATCTAATAGTTTGTCTACATTGTGATATTAAACTGTAAATCTATTTGTTTCCTAAAGAGACCTGTTGAAAATATTGCTTTATTTCTTTGAATTTTTTGAAAGAATTGTTTGGCTTACTTTTAATATGAGTTACATTGTGTTGAAGTATGGGAAAGAAGCCATATTGGTTTATAAGGCTTATTGACTGCTTGCATGAGACAGAAATAATAGCTCAGTGGTTAAGGTGTTGGTTTACCGATCAACAACTCCCCTCAATGTCGTGGGTTCAAACCCAGCCTCGTAAAATATAAATTTTAATTTATCTTTTTAAATCTAATAGTTTGTCTACATTGTGATATTAAACTGTAAATCTATTTGTTTCTTAAAGAGACCTGGTAAAAATATTGCTTTATTTCTTTGAATTTTTTAAAATAATTGTTTGGCCTACTTTTAATATGAGTTACATTGTGTTGAAGTATGGAAAATAAGCCATATTGGTTCATAAGGCTTATTGACTGCTTATACAAGTCAGAAATAATAGCTCAGTGGGTAAGGTGTTGGTTTACCGATCAGCAACTCCCCTCAATGTCATGGGTTCAAACACAGCCTCGTAAAAGATCAATTTTAATTTATCTTTTTAAATCTAATAGTTTGTCTACATTGTGATATTAAACTGTAAATCTATTTGTTTCCTAAAGAGACCTGTTGAAAATATTCCTTTATTTCTTTGAATTTTTTAAAATAATTGTTTGGCTTACTTTTAATATGAGTTACATTGTGTTGAAGTATGGGAAAGAAGCCATATTGGTTTATAAGGCTTATTGACTGCTTGCACAAGACAGAAATAATAGCTCGGTGGGTAAGGTGTTGGTTTACCGATCAGCAACTCCCCTCAATGTCGTGTGTTCAAACCCAGCCTCGTAAAATATAAATTTTAATTTATCTTTTTAAATCTAATAGTTTGTCTACATTGTGATATTAAACTGTAAATCTATTTGTTTCTTAAAGAGACCTGTTGAAAATATTGCTTTATTTCTTTGAATTTTTTGAAAGAATTGTTTGGCTTACTTTTAATATGAGTTACATTGTGTTGAAGTATGGGAAAGAAGCCATTCTTTTATAAGGCTTATTTACTGCTTGCACAAATCAGAAATAATAGCTCAGTGGGTAAGGTGTTGGTTTACCGATCAGCAACTCCCCTCAATGTCGTGGGTTCAAACCCAGCCTCGTAAAATATAAATTTTAATTTATCTTTTTAAATCTAATAGTTTGTCTACATTGTGATATTCAACTGTAAATCTATTTGTTTCTTAAAGAGACCTGTTAAAAGTATTGCTTTATTTCAATGAATTTTTTAAAAGAATTGTTTGGCCTACTTTTAATATGAGTTACATTTTGTTGAAGTATGGAAAAGAAGCCATATTGGTTCATAAGGCTTATTGACTGCTTGCACTAGTCAGAAATAATAGCTCAGTGGGTGAGGTGTTGGTTTACCGATCAGCAGCTCCCCACAAGGTTGAGGGTTCAAGCCCCACCCTTGCAGACGGTCAATTCTAATTTATCTTTTAGATAAAATAGTTTGTCCACATTGTGATATTAAACTGTAAATCTATTTGTTTCTTAAAGAGACCTGTTGAAAATATTGCTTTATTTCTTAGAATTTTTTGAAAGAATTGTTTGGCCTACTTTTAATATGAGTTACATTGTGTTGAAGTATGGAAAAGAAGCCATGTTGGTTCATAAGGCTAATTGACTGCTTGCACAAGTCAGAAATAATAGCTCAGTGGGTAAGGTGTTGGTTTACCGATCAGCAACTCCCCTCAATGTCATGGGTTCAAACCCAGCCTCGTAAAAGATCAATTTTAATTTATCTTTTTAAATCTAATAGTTTGTCTACATTGTGATATTAAACTGTGAATCTATTTGTTTCTTAAAGAGACCTGTTGAAAATATTGCTTTATTTCTTTGAATTTTTTGAACTTATTGTTTGGCCTACTTTTAATATGAGTTACATTGTGTTGAAGTATGGAAAATAAGCCATATTGGTTCATAAGGCTTATTGACTGCTTATACAAGTCAGAAATAATAGCTCAGTGGGTAAGGTGTTGGTTTACCGATCAACAGCTCCAAACAAGTTTGTGGGTTCAAGCCCCACCCTTGCAAACAATAAATTTTAATTTATCTTTTAGAATCTAATAGTTTGTCTACATTCTGATGTTAAACCATAAATCTACTTGTTTCTTAAAGAGACCTGTTGAAAATATTGCTTTATTTCTTTGAATATTTTAAAAGAATTGTTTGGTCTACTTTTAATATGAGTTACATTGTGTTGACGTATGGGAAAGAAGCCATATTGGTTCATAAGGCTTATTGACTGCTTGCACAAGTCAGAAATAATAGCTCAGTGGGTAAGGTGTTGGTTTACAGATCAGCAACTCCCCTCAATGTCATGGGTTCAAACCCAGCCTCGTAAAAGATCAATTTTAATTTATCTTTTTAAATCTAATAGTTTGTCTACATTGTGATATTAAACTGTAAATCTATTTGTTTCCTGAAGAGACCTGTTGAAAATATTGCTTTATTTCTTTGAATTTTTTGAAAGAATTGTTTGGCTTACTTTTAATATGAGTTACATTGTGTTGAAGTATGGGAAAGAAGCCATATTGGTTTATAAGGCTTATTGACTGCTTGCATGAGACAGAAATAATAGCTCAGTGGTTAAGGTGTTGGTTTACCGATCAACAACTCCCCTCAATGTCGTGGGTTCAAACCCAGCCTCGTAAAATATAAATTTTATATTATCTTTTTAAATCTAATAGTTTGTCTACATTGTGATATTAAACTGTAAATCTATTTGTTTCTTAAAGAGACCTGGTAAAAATATTGCTTTATTTCTTTGAATTTTTTTAAATAATTGTTTGGCCTACTTTTAATATGAGTTACATTGTGTTGACGTATGGGAAAGAAGCCATATTGGTTCATAAGGCTTATTGACTGCTTGCACAAGTCAGAAATAATAGCTCAGTGGGTAAAGTGTTGGTTTACCTATCAGCAACTCCCCTCAATGTCATGGGTTCAAACCCAGCCTCGTAAAAGATCAATTTTAATTTATCTTTTTAAATCTAATAGTTTGTGTACATTGTGATATTAAACTGTGAATCTATTTGTTTGCTAAAGAGACCTGTTGAAAATATTGCTTTATTCCTTTGAATTTTTTGAAAGAATTGTTTGGCTTACTTTTAATATGAGTTACATTGTGTTGAAGTATGGAAATGAAGCCATGTTGGTTCATAAGGCTTATTGACTGCTTGCACAAGTCAGAAATAATAGCTCAGTGGGTAAGGTGTTGGTTTACCGATCAGCAACTCCCCTCAATGTCGTGGGTTCAAACCCAGCCTCGTAAAATATAAATTTTAATTTATCTTTTTAAATCTAATAGTTTGTCTACATTGTGATATTAAACTGTAAATCTATTTGTTTCTTAAAGAGACCTGTTGAAAATATTGCTTTATTTCTTTGAATATTTTAAAAGAATTGTTTGGCCTACTTTTAATATGAGTTACATTGTGTTGAAGTATGGAAAATAAGCCATATTGGTTCATAAGGCTTATTGACTGCTTATACAAGTCAGAAATAATAGCTCAGTGGGTAAGGTGTTGGTTTACCGATCAGCAACTCCCCTCAATGTCATGGGTTCAAACCCAGCCTCGTAAAAGATCAATTTTAATTTATCTTTTTAAATCTAATAGTTTGTCTACATTGTGATATTAAACTGTAAATCTATTTGTTTCCTAAAGAGACCTGTTGAAAATATTCCTTTATTTCTTTGAATTTTTTAAAATAATTGTTTGGCTTACTTTTAATATGAGTTACATTGTGTTGAAGTATGGGAAAGAAGCCATATTGGTTTATAAGGCTTATTGACTGCTTGCACAAGACAGAAATAATAGCTCGGTGGGTAAGGTGTTGGTTTACCGATCAGCAACTCCCCTCAATGTCGTGTGTTCAAACCCAGCCTCGTAAAATATAAATTTTAATTTATCTTTTTAAATCTAATAGTTTGTCTACATTGTGATATTAAACTGTAAATCTATTTGTTTCTTAAAGAGACCTGTTGAAAATATTGCTTTATTTCTTTGAATTTTTTGAAAGAATTGTTTGGCTTACTTTTAATATGAGTTACATTGTGTTGAAGTATGGGAAAGAAGCCATTCTTTTATAAGGCTTATTTACTGCTTGCACAAATCAGAAATAATAGCTCAGTGGGTAAGGTGTTGGTTTACCGATCAGCAACTCCCCTCAATGTCGTGGGTTCAAACCCAGCCTCGTAAAATATAAATTTTAATTTATCTTTTTAAATCTAATAGTTTGTCTACATTGTGATATTCAACTGTAAATCTATTTGTTTCTTAAAGAGACCTGTTAAAAGTATTGCTTTATTTCAATGAATTTTTTAAAAGAATTGTTTGGCCTACTTTTAATATGAGTTACATTTTGTTGAAGTATGGAAAAGAAGCCATATTGGTTCATAAGGCTTATTGACTGCTTGCACTAGTCAGAAATAATAGCTCAGTGGGTGAGGTGTTGGTTTACCGATCAGCAGCTCCCCACAAGGTTGAGGGTTCAAGCCCCACCCTTGCAGACGGTCAATTCTAATTTATCTTTTAGATAAAATAGTTTGTCCACATTGTGATATTAAACTGTAAATCTATTTGTTTCTTAAAGAGACCTGTTGAAAATATTGCTTTATTTCTTAGAATTTTTTGAAAGAATTGTTTGGCCTACTTTTAATATGAGTTACATTGTGTTGAAGTATGGAAAAGAAGCCATGTTGGTTCATAAGGCTAATTGACTGCTTGCACAAGTCAGAAATAATAGCTCAGTGGGTAAGGTGTTGGTTTACCGATCAGCAACTCCCCTCAATGTCATGGGTTCAAACCCAGCCTCGTAAAAGATCAATTTTAATTTATCTTTTTAAATCTAATAGTTTGTCTACATTGTGATATTAAACTGTGAATCTATTTGTTTCTTAAAGAGACCTGTTGAAAATATTGCTTTATTTCTTTGAATTTTTTGAACTTATTGTTTGGCCTACTTTTAATATGAGTTACATTGTGTTGAAGTATGGAAAATAAGCCATATTGGTTCATAAGGCTTATTGACTGCTTATACAAGTCAGAAATAATAGCTCAGTGGGTAAGGTGTTGGTTTACCGATCAACAGCTCCAAACAAGTTTGTGGGTTCAAGCCCCACCCTTGCAAACAATAAATTTTAATTTATCTTTTAGAATCTAATAGTTTGTCTACATTCTGATGTTAAACCATAAATCTACTTGTTTCTTAAAGAGACCTGTTGAAAATATTGCTTTATTTCTTTGAATATTTTAAAAGAATTGTTTGGTCTACTTTTAATATGAGTTACATTGTGTTGACGTATGGGAAAGAAGCCATATTGGTTCATAAGGCTTATTGACTGCTTGCACAAGTCAGAAATAATAGCTCAGTGGGTAAGGTGTTGGTTTACCGATCAGCAACTCCCCTCAATGTCATGGGTTCAAACCCAGCCTCGTAAAAGATCAATTTTAATTTATCTTTTTAAATCTAATAGTTTGTCTACATTGTGATATTAAACTGTGAATCTATTTGTTTCTTAAAGAGACCTGTTGAAAATATTGCTTTATTTCTTTGAATTTTTTGAACTTATTGTTTGGCCTACTTTTAATATGAGTTACATTGTGTTGAAGTATGGAAAATAAGCCATATTGGTTCATAAGGCTTATTGACTGCTTATACAAGTCAGAAATAATAGCTCAGTGGGTAAGGTGTTGGTTTACCGATCAACAGCTCCAAACAAGTTTGTGGGTTCAAGCCCCACCCTTGCAAACAATGAATTTTAATTTATCTTTTAGAATCTAATAGTTTGTCTACATTCTGATGTTAAACCATAAATCTACTTGTTTCTTAAAGAGACCTGTTGAAAATATTGCTTTATTTCTTTGAATATTTTAAAAGAATTGTTTGGTCTACTTTTAATATGAGTTACATTGTGTTGACGTATGGGAAAGAAGCCATATTGGTTCATAAGGCTTATTGACTGCTTGCACAAGTCAGAAATAATAGCTCAGTGGGTAAGGTGTTGGTTTACAGATCAGCAACTCCCCTCAATGTCATGGGTTCAAACCCAGCCTCGTAAAAGATCAATTTTAATTTATCTTTTTAAATCTAATAGTTTGTCTACATTGTGATATTAAACTGTAAATCTATTTGTTTCCTGAAGAGACCTGTTGAAAATATTGCTTTATTTCTTTGAATTTTTTGAAAGAATTGTTTGGCTTACTTTTAATATGAGTTACATTGTGTTGAAGTATGGGAAAGAAGCCATATTGGTTTATAAGGCTTATTGACTGCTTGCATGAGACAGAAATAATAGCTCAGTGGTTAAGGTGTTGGTTTACCGATCAACAACTCCCCTCAATGTCGTGGGTTCAAACCCAGCCTCGTAAAATATAAATTTTATATTATCTTTTTAAATCTAATAGTTTGTCTACATTGTGATATTAAACTGTAAATCTATTTGTTTCTTAAAGAGACCTGGTAAAAATATTGCTTTATTTCTTTGAATTTTTTTAAATAATTGTTTGGCCTACTTTTAATATGAGTTACATTGTGTTGACGTATGGGAAAGAAGCCATATTGGTTCATAAGGCTTATTGACTGCTTGCACAAGTCAGAAATAATAGCTCAGTGGGTAAAGTGTTGGTTTACCTATCAGCAACTCCCCTCAATGTCATGGGTTCAAACCCAGCCTCGTAAAAGATCAATTTTAATTTATCTTTTTAAATCTAATAGTTTGTCTACATTGTGATATTAAACTGTGAATCTATTTGTTTGCTAAAGAGACCTGTTGAAAATATTGCTTTATTCCTTTGAATTTTTTGAAAGAATTGTTTGGCTTACTTTTAATATGAGTTACATTGTGTTGAAGTATGGAAATGAAGCCATGTTGGTTCATAAGGCTTATTGACTGCTTGCACAAGTCAGAAATAATAGCTCAGTGGGTAAGGTGTTGGTTTACCGATCAGCAACTCCCCTCAATGTCGTGGGTTCAAACCCAGCCTCGTAAAATATAAATTTTAATTTATCTTTTTAAATCTAATAGTTTGTCTACATTGTGATATTAAACTGTAAATCTATTTGTTTCTTAAAGAGACCTGTTGAAAATATTGCTTTATTTCTTTGAATATTTTAAAAGAATTGTTTGGCCTACTTTTAATATGAGTTACATTGTGTTGAAGTATGGAAAATAAGCCATATTGGTTCATAAGGCTTATTGACTGCTTATACAAGTCAGAAATAATAGCTCAGTGGGTAAGGTGTTGGTTTACCGATCAGCAACTCCCCTCAATGTCATGGGTTCAAACCCAGCCTCGTAAAAGATCAATTTTAATTTATCTTTTTAAATCTAATAGTTTGTCTACATTGTGATATTAAACTGTAAATCTATTTGTTTCCTAAAGAGACCTGTTGAAAATATTGCTTTATTTCTTTGAATTTTTTGAAAGAATTGTTTGGCTTACTTTTAATATGAGTTACATTGTGTTGAAGTATGGGAAAGAAGCCATATTGGTTTATAAGGCTTATTGACTGCTTGCATGAGACAGAAATAATAGCTCAGTGGTTAAGGTGTTGGTTTACCGATCAACAACTCCCCTCAATGTCGTGGGTTCAAACCCAGCCTCGTAAAATATAAATTTTAATTTATCTTTTTAAATCTAATAGTTTGTCTACATTGTGATATTAAACTGTAAATCTATTTGTTTCTTAAAGAGACCTGGTAAAAATATTGCTTTATTTCTTTGAATTTTTTAAAATAATTGTTTGGCTTACTTTTAATATGAGTTACATTGTGTTGACGTATGGGAAAGAAGCCATATTGGTTCATAAGGCTTATTGACTGCTTGCACAAGTCAGAAATAATAGCTCAGTGGGTAAGGTGTTGGTTTACCGATCAACAACTCCCCTCAATGTCATGGGTTCAAACCCAGCCTCGTAAAAGATCAATTTTATTTTATCTTTTTAAATCTAATAGTTTGTCTACATTGTGATATTAAACTGTAAATCTATTTGTTTCCTAAAGAGACCTGTTGAAAATATTGCTTTATTTCTTTGAATTTTTTAAAAGAATTGTTTGGCCTATTTTTAATATGAGTTACATTGTGTTGAAGTATGGAAAAGAAGCCATATTGGTTCATAAGGCTTATTGACTGCTTGCACAAGTCAGAAATAATAGCTCAGGGGGTAATGTGTTGGTTTACCGATCAGCAGCTCCCCACAAGGTTGTGGGTTCAAGCCCCACCCTTGCAGACGGTCAATTTTAATTTATCTTTTTAAATAAAATAGTTTGTCTACATTGTGATATTAAACTGTAAATCTATTTGTTTCCTAAAGAGACCTGTTGAAAATATTGCTTTATTTCTTTGAATTTTTTAAAATAATTGTTTGGCTTACTTTTAATATGAGTTACATTGTGTTGAAGTATGGGAAAGAAGCCATATTGGTTTATAAGGCTTATTGACTGCTTGCACAAGACAGAAATAATAGCTCGGTGGGTAAGGTGTTGGTTTACCGATCAGCAACTCCCCTCAATGTCGTGTGTTCAAACCCAGCCTCGTAAAATATAAATTTTAATTTATCTTTTTAAATCTAATAGTTTGTCTACATTGTGATATTAAACTGTAAATCTATTTGTTTCTTAAAGAGACCTGTTGAAAATATTGCTTTATTTCTTTGAATTTTTTGAAAGAATTGTTTGGCTTACTTTTAATATGAGTTACATTGTGTTGAAGTATGGGAAAGAAGCCATTCTTTTATAAGGCTTATTTACTGCTTGCACAAATCAGAAATAATAGCTCAGTGGGTAAGGTGTTGGTTTACCGATCAGCAACTCCCCTCAATGTCGTGGGTTCAAACCCAGCCTCGTAAAATATAAATTTTAATTTATCTTTTTAAATCTAATAGTTTGTCTACATTGTGATATTCAACTGTAAATCTATTTGTTTCTTAAAGAGACCTGTTAAAAGTATTGCTTTATTTCAATGAATTTTTTAAAAGAATTGTTTGGCCTACTTTTAATATGAGTTACATTTTGTTGAAGTATGGAAAAGAAGCCATATTGGTTCATAAGGCTTATTGACTGCTTGCACTAGTCAGAAATAATAGCTCAGTGGGTGAGGTGTTGGTTTACCGATCAGCAGCTCCCCACAAGGTTGAGGGTTCAAGCCCCACCCTTGCAGACGGTCAATTCTAATTTATCTTTTAGATAAAATAGTTTGTCCACATTGTGATATTAAACTGTAAATCTATTTGTTTCTTAAAGAGACCTGTTGAAAATATTGCTTTATTTCTTAGAATTTTTTGAAAGAATTGTTTGGCCTACTTTTAATATGAGTTACATTGTGTTGAAGTATGGAAAAGAAGCCATGATGGTTCATAAGGCTAATTGACTGCTTGCACAAGTCAGAAATAATAGCTCAGTGGGTAAGGTGTTGGTTTACCGATCAGCAACTCCCCTCAATGTCATGGGTTCAAACCCAGCCTCGTAAAAGATCAATTTTAATTTATCTTTTTAAATCTAATAGTTTGTCTACATTGTGATATTAAACTGTGAATCTATTTGTTTCTTAAAGAGACCTGTTGAAAATATTGCTTTATTTCTTTGAATTTTTTGAACTAATTGTTTGGCCTACTTTTAATATGAGTTACATTGTGTTGAAGTATGGAAAATAAGCCATATTGGTTCATAAGGCTTATTGACTGCTTATACAAGTCAGAAATAATAGCTCAGTGGGTAAGGTGTTGGTTTACCGATCAACAGCTCCAAACAAGTTTGTGGGTTCAAGCCCCACCCTTGCAAACAATAAATTTTAATTTATCTTTTAGAATCTAATAGTTTGTCTACATTCTGATGTTAAACCATAAATCTACTTGTTTCTTAAAGAGACCTGTTGAAAATATTGCTTTATTTCTTTGTATATTTTAAAAGAATTGTTTGGTCTACTTTTAATATGAGTTACATTGTGTTGAAGTATGGGAAAGAAGCCATATTGGTTCATAAGGCTTATTGACTGCTTGCACAAGTCAGAAATAATAGCTCAGTGGGTAACTTGTTGGTTTACCGATCAGCAACTCCCCTCAATGTCATGGGTTCAAACCCAGCCTCGTAAAAGCTCAATTTTAATTTATCTTTTTAAATCTAATAGTTTGTCTACATTGTGATATTAAACTGTAAATCTATTTGTTCCCTAAAGAGACCTGTTGAAAATATTGCTTTATTTCTTTGAATTTTTTGAAAGAATTGTTTGGCTTACTTTTAATATGAGTTACATTGTGTTGAAGTATGGGAAATAAGCCATATTGGTTTATAAGGCTTATTGACTGCTTGCATGAGACAGAAATAATAGCTCAGTGGTTAAGGTGTTGGTTTACCGATCAACAACTCCCCTCAATGTCGTGGGTTCAAACCCAGCCTCGTAAAATATAAATTTTAATTTATCTTTTTAAATCTAATAGTTTGTCTACATTGTGATATTAAACTGTAAATCTATTTGTTTCTTAAAGAGACCTGGTAAAAATATTGCTTTATTTCTTTGAATTTTTTAAAATAATTGTTTGGCCTACTTTTAATATGAGTTACATTGTGTTGACGTATGGGAAAGAAGCCATATTGGTTCATAAGGCTTATTGACTGCTTGCACAAGTCAGAAATAATAGCTCAGTGGGTAAGGTGTTGGTTTAACGATCAACAACTCCCCTCAATGTCATGGGTTCAAAGCCAGCCTCGTAAAAGATCAATTTTATTTTAGCTTTTTAAATCTAATAGTTTGTCTACATTGTGATATTAAACTGTAAATCTATTTGTTTCCTAAAGAGACCTGTTGAAAATATTGCTTTATTTCTTTGAATTTTTTAAAAGAATTGTTTGGCCTATTTTTAATATGAGTTACATTGTGTTGAAGTATGGAAAAGAAGCTATATTGGTTCATAAGGCTTATTGACTGCTTGCACAAGTCAGAAATAATAGCTCAGGGGGTAATGTGTTGGTTTACCGATCAGCAGCTCCCCACCAGGTTGTGGGTTCAAGCCCCACCCTTGCAGACGGTCAATTTTAATTTATCTTTTTAAATAAAATAGTTTGTCTACATTGTGATATTAAACTGTAAATCTATTTGTTTCCTAAAGAGACCTGTTGAAAATATTGCTTTATTTCTTTGAATTTTTTAAAAGAATTGTTTGGCTTACTTTTAATATGAGTTACATTGTGTTGAAGTATGGGAAAGAAGCCATATTGGTTTATAAGGCTTATTGACTGCTTGCACAAGACAGAAATAATAGCTCGGTGGGTAAGGTGTTGGTTTACCGATCAGCAACTCCCCTCAATGTCGTGGGTTCAAACCCAGCCTCGTAAAATATTAATTTTAATTTATCTTTTTAAATCTAATAGTTTGTCTACATTGTGATATTAAACTGTAAATCTATTTGTTTCTTAAAGAGACCTGTTGAAAATATTGCTTTATTTCTTTGAATTTTTTGAAAGAATTGTGTGGCTTACTTTTAATATGAGTTACATTGTGTTGAAGTATGGGAAAGAAGCCATTCTTTTATAAGGCTTATTTACTGCTTGCACAAGTCAGAAATAATAGCTCAGTGGGTAAGGTGTTGGTTTACCGATCAGCAACTCCCCTCAATGTCGTGGGTTCAAACCCAGCCTCGTAAAATATAAATTTTAATTTATCTTTTTAAATCTAATAGTTTGTCTACATTGTGATATTCAACTGTAAATCTATTTGTTTCTTAAAGAGACCTGTTAAAAGTATTGCTTTATTTCAATGAATTTTTTAAAAGAATTGTTTGGCCTACTTTTAATATGAGTTACATTTTGTTGAAGTATGGAAAAGAAGCCATATTGGTTCATAAGGCTTATTGACTGCTTGCACAAGTCAGAAATAATAGCTCAGTGGGTAAGGTGTTGGTTTACCGATCAGCAACTCCCCTCAATGTCATGGGTTCAAACCCAGCCTCGTAAAAGATCAATTTTAATTTATCTTTTTAAATCTAATAGTTTGTCTACATTGTGATATTAAACTGTAAATCTATTTGTTTCCTAAAGAGACCTGTTGAAAATATTGCTTTATTTCTTTGAATTTTTTGAAAGAATTGTTTGGCTTACTTTTAATATGAGTTACATTGTGTTGAAGTATGGGAAAGAAGCCATATTGGTTTATAAGGCTTAGTGACTGCTTGCATGAGACAGAAATAATAGCTCAGTGGGTAAGGTGTTGGTTTACCGATCAGCAACTCCCCTCAATGTCATGGGTTCAAACCTAGCCTCGTAAAAGAGGGTAAGGTGTTGGTTTACCGATTAGCAGCTCCCCACAAGGTTGTGGGTTTAAGCCCCACCCTTGCAAACAATCAATTTTAATTTATCTTTTTGAAGCTAATAGTTTGTCTACCTTGTGATATTAAACCATTAATCTACTTGTTTCTTAAAGAGACCTGTTGAAAATATTGCTTTATTTCTTAACATTTTTTGAAAGAATTGTTTGGCTTACTTTTAATATGAGTTACATTGTGTTGAAGTATGGAAAAGAAGCAATGTTGGTTCATAAGGCTTATTGACTGCTTGCACAAGTCAGAAATAATAGCTCAGTAGGTAAGGTGTTGGTTTACCGATCAGCACCTCACCTCAATGTCATGGGTTCAAACCCAGCCTCGTAAAAGATTAATTTTAATTTATCTTTTTGAATCTAATAGTTTGTCTACATTGTGATATTAAACCATAAATCTACTTGTTTCTTAAAGAGACCTGTTGAAAATATTGCTTTATTTCTTTGAATTTTTCGAGAGAATTGTTTGGCCTACTTTTAATGAGTTACATTGTGTTGAAGTATGGAAAAGAAGCCATATTGGTTCATAAGGGTTATTGACGGCTTGCACAAGTCAGAAGTAAAAGCTCAGTGGGTAAGGTGTTGGTTTACCGATTAGCAGCTCCCCACAAGGTTGTGGGTTTATGCCCCACCCTTGCAAACAATCAATTTTAATTTATCTTTTTGAAGCTAATAGTTTGTCTACATTGTGATATTAAACTGTGAATTTATTTGTTTCTTAAAGAGACCTGTTGAAAATATTGCTTTATTTCTTTGAATTTTTTGAAAGAATTGTTTGGCCTACTTTTAATATGAGTTACATTGTGTTGAATATGGAAAAGAAGCCATATTGGTTCATAAGGCTTATTGACTGCTTGCACAAGTCAGAAATAATAGCTCAGTGGGTAAGGTGTTGGTTGACCGATTAGCAGCTCCCCACAAGGTTGGGGGTTTAAGCCCCACCCTTGCAAACAGTCAATTTTAATTTATCTTTTTGAATCTAATAGTTTGTCTACATTGTGATATTAAACCATAAATCTACTTGTTTCTTAAAGAGACCTGTTGAAAATATTGCTTTATTTCTTTGAATTTTTCGAAGTAATTGTTTGGCCTACTTTTAATGAGTTACATTGTGTTGAAGTGTGGAAAAGAAGCAATATTGGTTCATAAGGCTTATTGACTGCTGGCATAAGTCAGAAGTCATAGATCAGTGGATAAGTTGTTGGTTTACCGATCAGCACCTCCCCTCAATGTCATGGGTTCAAAGCCAGCCTTGTAAAAGATTAATTTTAATTTATCTTTTTAAATCTAATAGTTTGTCTACATTGTGATATTAAACTGTAAATCTATTTGTTTCTTAACAAGACCTGTTGAAAATATTGCTTTATTTCTTTGAAATTTTTGAAAGAATTGTTTGGTTTACTTTTAATATGAGTTACATTGTGTTGAAGTATGAAAAAGAAGCCATATTGGTTCATAAGGCTTATTGACTGCTTGCACAAGTCAGAAATAATAGCTCAGTGGGTAAGGTGTTGGTTTACGGTTTAGCAGCTTCCCACAAGGTTGTGGGTTCAAGCCCCACCCTTGTAGGCGGTCGATTTGAATTTATCTTTTTAGATAAAATAGTTTGTCTACATTGTGATATTAAACTGTAAATCTATTTGTTTCTTAAAGAGACCTGTTGAAAATATTGCTTTATTACTTAGAAATTTTCGAAAGAATTGTTTGGCCTACATTTAGTATGAGTTACATTGTGTTGAAGTATGGAAAAGAAGCCATATTGGTTCATGAGGCTTATTGACTGCTTGCACAAGTCAGAAATAATAGCTCAGTGGGTAAGGTGTTGGTTTACCGATCAGCAACTCCCCTCAATGTCATGGGTTCAAACCTAGCCTCGTAAAAGATCAATTTTAATTTATCTTTTTAAATCTAATAGTTTGTCTACATTGTGATATTAAACTGTAAATCTATTTGTTTCCCAAAGAGACCTGTTGAAAATATTGCTTTATTTCTTTGAATTTTTTTAAAGTATTGTTTGACTTACTTTTAATATGAGTTACATTGTGTTGAAGTATGGAAAAGAAGCCATATTGGTTCATAAGGCTTATTGACTGCTTACACACGTCAGAAATAATAGCTCACTGCGTAAGGTGTTGGTTTACCGATCATCAGCTCCCCACAAGGTTGTGGGTTCAAGCCCCACCCTTGCAGACGGTCAATTTTAATTTATCTTTTAAATTAAAATAGTTTGTCTACATTGTGATATTAAACTGTAAATCTATTTGTTTTTTAAAGAGACCTGTTGAAAATATTGCTTTATTTCTTTGAATTTTTTGAAAGAATTGTTTGGCCTACTTTTAATATTAGTTACATTGTGTTGAAGTATGGAAAAGAAGCCATATTGGTTCATAAGGCTTATTGACTGCTTACACAAGTCAGAAATAATAGCTCAGTGGGTAAGGTGTTGGTTTACCGATCAGCAGCTCCCCACAAGTTTGTGGGTTCAAGCCCCACCCTTGCAAACGGTACATTTTAATTTATCTTTTTGAATGTAATAGTTTGTCTACATTGTGATATTAAACTGTAAATCTATTTGTTTCTTGAAGAGACCTGTTAAAAATATTGCTTTATTTCCTTAAATTTTTTGAAAGAATTGTTTGGCCTACTTTTAATATGAGTTACATTGTGTTGAAGTATGGAAAAGAAGCCATATTGGTTTATAAGGCTTATTGACTGCTTACAGAAGTCAGAAATAATAGCTCAGTGGGTAAGGTGTTGGTTTACCGATCAGCAGCTCCCCACAAGGTTGTGGGTTCAAGCCCCACCCTTGCAAACAGTACATTTTAATTTATCTTTTTAAATCTAATATTTTGTCTACATTGTGATATTAAACCTTAAATCTACTTGTTTCTTAAAGAGACCTGTTGAAAATTTTGCTTTATTTCTTTGAATTTTTTGAAATAAATGTTTGGCCTATTTTTAATGAGTTACATTGTGTTGAAGTATGGAATAGAAGCCATATTGGTTCATAAGGCTTATTGACTGCTTGCACAAGTCAGAAATAATAGCTCAGTGGGAAAGGTGTTGGTTTACCGATCATCAGCTCCCCACAAGGTTGTGGGTTCAAGCCCCACCCTTGCAGACGATCAATTTTAATTTATCTTTTTTAATCAAATAGTTTGTCTACATTGTGATATTAAACTGTAAATCTATTTGTCTCTTATAGATACCTGTTGAACATATTGCTTTATTTCTTTGAATTTTTCGAAATAATTGTTTGGCCTACTTTTAATATTAGTTACATTGTGTTGAAGTATGGAAAAGAAGCCATATTGGTTCATAAGGCTTATTGACTGCTTACACAAGTCAGAAATAATAGCTCAGTGGGTAAGGTGTTGGTTTACCGATCAGCAGCTCCCCACAAGTTTGTGGGTTCAAGCCCCACCCTTGCAAACGGTACATTTTAATTTATCTTTTTGAATGTAATAGTTTGTCTACATTGTGATATTAAACTGTAAATCTATTTGTTTCTTGAAGAGACCTGTTAAAAATATTGCTTTATTTCCTTAAATTTTTTGAAAGAATTGTTTGGCCTACTTTTAATATGAGTTACATTGTGTTGAAGTATGGAAAAGAAGCCATATTGGTTTATAAGGCTTATTGACTGCTTACAGAAGTCAGAAATAATAGCTCAGTGGGTAAGGTGTTGGTTTACCGATCAGCAGCTCCCCACAAGGTTGTGGGTTCAAGCCCCACCCTTGCAAACAGTACATTTTAATTTATCTTTTTAAATCTAATATTTTGTCTACATTGTGATATTAAACCTTAAATCTACTTGTTTCTTAAAGAGACCTGTTGAAAATTTTGCTTTATTTCTTTGAATTTTTTGAAATAAATGTTTGGCCTATTTTTAATGAGTTACATTGTGTTGAAGTATGGAATAGAAGCCATATTGGTTCATAAGGCTTATTGACTGCTTGCACAAGTCAGAAATAATAGCTCAGTGGGAAAGGTGTTGGTTTACCGATCATCAGCTCCCCACAAGGTTGTGGGTTCAAGCCCCACCCTTGCAGACGATCAATTTTAATTTATCTTTTTTAATCAAATAGTTTGTCTACATTGTGATATTAAACTGTAAATCTATTTGTCTCTTATAGATACCTGTTGAACATATTGCTTTATTTCTTTGAATTTTTCGAAATAATTGTTTGGCCTTCTTTTAATATGAGTTACATTGTGTTGAAGTATGGAAAAGAAGCCATATTGGTTCATAAGGCTTATTGACTGCTTGAACAAGTCAGAAGTAATAGCTCAGTGGGCAAGGTGTTGGTTGACCGATTAGCAGCTCCCCACAACGTTGTGGGTTTATGCCCCACCCTTGCAAACAATCAATTTTAATTTATCTTTTTGAAGCTAATAGTTTGTCTACATTGTGATATTAAACTGTGAATTTATTTGTTTCTTAAAGAGACCTGTTGAAAATATTGCTTTATTTCTTTGAATTTTTTGAAAGAATTGTTTGGCCTACTTTTAATATGAGTTACATTGTGTTGAAGTATGGAAAAGAAGCCATATTGGTTCATAAGGCTTATTGACTGCTTGCACAAGTCAGAAATAATAGCTCAGTGGGTAAGGTGTTGGTTTACCGATCAGCAGCTCCCCACAAGGTTGTGGGTTCAAGCCCCACCCTTGTAGGCGGTCGATTTTAATTTATCTTTTTAGATAAAATAGTTTGTCTACATTGTGATATTAAACTGTAAATCTATTTGTTTCTTAAAGAGACCTGTTGAAAATATTGCTTTATTACTTAGAAATTTTCGAAAGAATTGTTTGGCCTACTTTTAATATGAGTTACATTGTGTTGAAGTATGGAAAAGAAGCCATATTGGTTCATAAGACTTATTGACTGCTTGCACAAGTCAGAAATAATAGCTCAGTGGGTAAGGTGTTGGTTTACCAATCAGCAACTCCCTTCAATGTCATGGGTTCAAACCCACCCTTGTCAAAGATCAATTTTAAATAATCTTTTTAAATCTAATAGTTTGTCTACATTGTGATATTAAACTGTAAATCTATTTGTTTCTTAAAGAGACCTGTTTAAAATATTGCTTGATTTCTTTGAATTTTTCGAAAGAATTGTTTGGCCTACTTTTAATATGAGTTACATTGTGTTGAAGCATGGAAAAGAAGCCATATTGGTTCATAAGGCTTATTGACTGCTTGAACAAGTCAGAAGTAATAGCTCAGTGGGTAAGGTGTTGGTTGACCGATTAGCAGCTCCCCACAAGGTTGGGGGTTTAAGCCCCACCCTTGCAAACAGTCAATTTTAATTTATCTTTTTGAATCTAATAGTTTGTCTACATTGTGATATTAAACCATAAATCTACTTGTTTCTTAAAGAGACCTGTTGAAAATATTGCTTTATTTCTTTGAATTTTTCGAAATAATTGTTTGGCCTACTTTTAATGAGTTACATTGTGTTGAAGTGTGGAAAAGAAGCAATATTGGTTCATAAGGCTTATTGACTGCTGGCATAAGTCAGAAGTCATAGATCAGTGGGTAAGGTGTTGGTTTACCCATCAGCCGCTCCCCACAAGGTTGTGGGTTCAAGCCCCACCCTTGCAGACGATCAATTTTAATTTATCTTTTTAAATAAAATAGTTTGTCTACATTGTGATATTAAACTGTAAATCTATTTGTCTCTTATAGATACCTGTTGAAAATATTGCTTTATTTCTTTGAATTTTTTGAAAGAATTGTTTGGCCTACTTTTAATATGAGTTACATTGTGTTGAAGTATGGAAAAGAAGCCATATTGGTTCATAAGGCTTATTGACTGCTTAAACAAGTCAGAAATAATAGCTCAGTGGGTAAGGTGTTGGTTTACCGATCAGCAGCTCCGCACAAGGTTGTGGGTTCAAGCCCCACCCTTGCAAACAGTACATTTTAATTTATCTTTTTGAATCTAATAGTTTGTCTACATTGTGATATTAAACTGTAAATCTACTTGTTTCTTAAAGAGACCTTTTGAAAATATTGCTTTATTTCTTTGAATTTTTCGAGAGAATTGTTTGGCCTACTTTTAATGAGTTACATTGTGTTGAAGTATTGAAAAGAAGCCATATTGGTTCATAAGGTTTATTGACTGCTTGCTAAAGTCAGAAATAATAGCTCAGTGGGTAAGGTATTGGTTTACCGATCAGCAGCTCCCCACAAGGTTGTGGGTTCAAGCCCCACCCTTGCAGATGATCAATTTTAATTTATCTTTTTAAATTAAATAGTTTGTCTACATTGTGATATTAAACTGTAAATCTATTTGTTTTTTAAAGAGACCTGTTGAAAATATTGCTTTATTTCTTTGAATTTTTTGAAAGAATTGTTTGGCCTACTTTTAATATGAGTTACATTGTGTTGAAGTATGGAAAAGAAGCCATATTGGTTCATAAGGCTTATTGACTGCTTGTACAAGTCAGAAATAATAGCTCAGTGGGTAAGGTGTTGGTTTACCGATCAGCAGCTCCCCACAAGGTTGTGGGTTCAAGCCCCACCCTTGTAGGCGGTCGATTTTAATTTATCTTTTTAGATAAAATAGTTTGTCTACATTGTGATATTAAACTGTAAATCTATTTGTTTCTTAAAGAGACCTGTTGAAAATATTGCTTTATTTCTTTGAAATTTTTGAAAGAATTGTTTGGCCTACTTTTAATGAGTTACATTGTGTTGAAGTATTGAAAAGAAGCCATATTGGTTCATAAGGCTTATTGACTGCTTACACAAATCAGAAATAATAGCTCAGTGGGTAAGGTGTTGGTTTACCGATCAGCAGCTCCCCACAAGGTTGTGGGTTCAAGCCCCACACTTGCAAACAGTACATTTTAATTTATCTTTTTGAATCTAATAGTTTGTCTACATTGTGATATTAAACTGTAAATCTATTTGTTTCTTAAAGAGACCTGTTGAAAATATTGCTTTATTTCTTTGAATTTTTCGAAATAATTGTTTGGCCTATTTTTAATGAGTTACATTGTGTTGAAGTATGGAAAAGAAGCCATATTGGTTCATAAGGCTTATTGACTGCGTGCAAAAGTCAGAAATAATAGCTCAGTGGGTAAGGTGTTGGTTTACCGATCAACAGCTCCCCACAAGGTTGTGGGTTCAAGCCCCACCCTTGCAGATGATCAATTTTAATTCATCTTTTTAAATAAAATAGTTTGTCTACATTGTGATATTAAAATGTAAATCTATTTGTCTCTTATCGATACCTGTTGAAAATATTGCTTTATTTCTTTGAAATTTTTGAAAGAATTGTTTGGCCTACTTTTAATGAGTTACATTGTGTTGAAGTATTGAAAAGAAGCCATATTGGTTCATAAGGCTTATTGACTGCTTACACAAGACAGAAATAATAGCTCAGTGGGTAAGGTGTTGGTTTACCGATCAGCAGCTCCCCACAAGGTTGTGTGCTCAAGCCCCACCCTTGCAGACGATCAATTTTAATTTATCTTTTTAAATCAAATAGTTTGTCTACATTGTGATATTAAACTGTAAATCTATTTGTCTCTTATAGATACCTGTTGAAAATATTGCTTTATTTCTTTGAATTTTTCAAAAGAATTGTTTGGCCCACTTTTAATATGAGTTACATTGTGTTGAAGTATGGAATAGAAGCCATATTGGTTCATAAGGCTTATTGACTGCTTACACAAGTCAGAAATAATAGCTCAGTGGGTAAGGTGTTGGTTTACCGATCAGCAGCTCCCCACAAGTTTGTGGGTTCAAGCCCCACCCTTGCAAACGGTACATTTTAATTCATCTTTTTGAATCTAATAGTTTGTCTACATTGTGATATTAAACTGTAAATCTATTTGTTTCTTGAAGAGACCTGTTAAAATTTTGCTTTATTTCTTTAAATTTTTTGAAAGAATTGTTTGGCCTACTTTTAATATGAGTTACATTGTGTTGAAGTATGGAAAAGAAGCCATATTGGTTTATAAGGCTTATTGACTGCTAACAGAAGTCAGAAATAATAGCTCAGTGGGTAAGGTGTTGGTTTACCGATCAGCAGCTCCCCACAAGGTTGTGGGTTCAAGCCCCACCCTTGCAGACGATCAATTTTAATTTATCTTTTTAAATAAAATTGTTTGTCTACATTGTGATATTAAACTGTAAATCTATTTGTCTCTTATAGATACCTGTTGAAAATATTGCTTTATTTCTTTGAATTTTTCGAAAGAATTGTTTGGCCTACTTTTAATATGAGTTACATTGTGTTGAAGTATGGAAAAGAAGCCATATTGGTTCATAAGGCTTATTGACTGCTTACACAAGTCAGAAATAATAGTTTAGTGGGTAAGGTGTTGGTTTACCGATCAGCAGCTCCCCACAAGGTTGTGGGTTCAAGCCCCACCCTTGCAAACAGTACATTTTAATTTATCTTTTTGAATCTAATAGTTTGTCTACATTGTGATATTAAACTGTAAATCTACTTGTTTCTTAAAGAGACCTTTTGAAAATATTGCTTTATTTCTTTGAATTTTTCGAGAGAATTGTTTGGCCTACTTTTAATTAGTTACATTGTGTTGAAGTATTGAAAAGAAGCCATATTGGTTCATAAGGCTTATTGACTGCTTACACAAGTCAGAAATAATAGCTCAGTGGGTAAGGTGTTGGTTTACCGATCAGCAGCTCCCCACAAGGTTGTGGGTTCATGCCCCACCCTTGCAGACGGTCAATTTTAATTTATCTTTTGAAATAAAATAGTTTGTCTACATTGTGATATTAAACTGTAAATCTATTTGTTTCATAAAGAGACCTGTTGAAAATATTGCTTTATTTCTTTGAATTTTTTGAAATAATTGTTCGGCCTAATCTTTATATGAGTTACATTTTGTTGAAGTATTGAAAAGAAGCCATATTGGTTCATAAGGCTTATTGACTGCTTGCACAAGTCAGAAATAATAGCTCAGTGGGTAAGGTGTTGGTTTACCGATCAGCAGCTCCCCACAAGGTTGTGGGTTCAAACCCCGCCCTTGCAAACAGTACATTTTAATTTATCTTTTTGAATCTAATAGTTTGTCTACATTGTGATATTAAACCTTAAATCTACTTGTTTCTTAAAGAGACCTGTTGAAAATTTTGCTTTATTTCTTTGAATTTTTCGACATAATTGTTTGGCCGATTTTTAATGAGTTACATTGTGTTGAAGTATGGAAAAGAAGCCATATTGGTTCATAAGGCTTATTGACTGCTTGCAAAATTCAGAAATAATAGCTCAGTGGGTAAGGTGTTGGTTTACCGATCAGCAGCTCCCCACAAGGTTGTGGGTTCAAGCCCCACCCTTGTAGACGATCAAGTTTAATTTATCTTTTTAAATAAAATAGTTTGTCTACATTGTGATATTAAACTGTAAATCTATTTGTTTCTTAAAGAGACCTGTTGAAAATATTGCTTTATTTCTTTGAATTTTTCGAAAGAATTGTTTGGCCTACTTTTAATGAGTTACATTGTGTTGAAGTATGGAAAAGAAGCCATATTGGTTCATAAGGCTTATTGACTGCTTGCAAAAGTCAGAAATAATAGCGCAGTGGGTAAGGTGTTGGTTTACCGATCAACAGCTCCCCACACGGTTGTGGGTTCAAACCCCACCCTTGCAGATGATCAATTTTAATTTTTCTTTTTAAATAAAATAGTTTGTCTACATTGTGATATTAAACTGTAAATCTATTTGTCTCTTATAGATACCTGTTGAAAATATTGCTTTATTTCTTTGAATTTTTTGAAAGAATTGTTTGGCCTACTTTTAATATGAGTTACATTGTGTTGAAGTATTGAAAAGAAGCCATATTGGTTCATAAGGCTTATTGACTGCTTGCACAAGTCAGAAATAATAGCTCAGTGGGTAAGGTGTTGGTTTACCGATCAGCAGCTCCCCACAAGGTTGTGGGTTCAAACCCCGCCCCTGCCAACAGTACATTTTAATTTATCTTTTTGAATCTAATAGTTTGTCTACATTGTGATATTAAACCTTAAATCTACTTGTTTCTTAAAGAGACCTGTTGAAAATTTTGCTTTATTTCTTTGAATTTTTCGACATAATTGTTTGGCCTATTTTTAATGAGTTACATTGTGTTGAAGTATGGAAAAGAAGCCATATTGGTTCATAAGGCTTAATGACTGCTTGCAAAATTCAGAAATAATAGCTCAGTGGGTAAGGTGTTGGTTTACCGATCAGCAGCTCCCCACAAGGTTGTGGGTTCAAGCCCCACCCTTGTAGACGATCAAGTTTAATTTATCTTTTTAAATAAAATAGTTTGTCTACATTGCGATATTAAACTGTAAATCTATTTGTTTCCTAAAGAGACCTGTTGAAAATATTGCTTTATTTCTTTGAATTTTTCGAAAGAATTGTTTGGCCTATTTTTAATGAGTTACATTGTGTTGAAGTATGGAAAAGAAGCCATATTGGTTTATAAGGCTTATTGACTGCTTCCAAAAGTCAGAAATAATAGCTCAGTGGGTAGGGTGTTGGTTTACCGATCAGCAGCTCCCCACAAGTTTGTGGGTTCAAACCCCACCCTTGCAGATGATCAATTTTAATTTATCTTTTTAAATAAAATAGTTTGTCTACATTGTGATATTAAACCATAAATCTATTTGTCTTTTATAGATACCTGTTGAAAATATTGCTTTATTTCTTTGAATTTTTCGAAAGAATTGTTTGGCCTACTTTTAATATGAGTTACATTGTGTTGAAGTATGGAAAAGAAGTCATATTGGTTCATAAGGCTTATTGACTGCTTGCACAAGTCAGAAATAATAGCTCAGTGGGTAAGGTGTTGGTTTACCGATCAGCAGCTCCCCACAAGGTTGTGAGTTCAAGCCCCACCCTTGTAGACGATCAAGTTTAATTTATCTTTTTAAATAAAATAGTTTGTCTACATTGTGATATTAAACTGTAAATCTATTTGTTTCTTAAAGAGACCTGTTGAAAATATTGCTTTATTTCTTTGAAATTTTTGAAAGAATTGTTTGGCCTACTTTTAATGAGTTACATTGTGTTGAAGTATTGAAAAGAAGCCATATTGGTTCATAAGGCTTATTGACTGCTTACACAAATCAGAAATAATAGCTCAGTGGGTAAGGTGTTGGTTTACCGATCAGCAGCTCCCCACAAGGTTGTGTGTTCAAGCCCCACCCTTGCAGACGATCAATTTTAATTTATCTTTTTAACTCAAATAGTTTGTCTACATTGTGATATTAAACTGTAAATCTATTTGTCTCTTATAGATACCTGTTGAAAATATTGCTTTATTTCTTTGAATTTTTCGAAAGAATTGTTTGGCCTACTTTTAATATGAGTTACATTGTGTTGAAGTATGGAAAAGAAGCCATATTGGTTCATAAGGCTTATTGACTGCTTACTCAAGTCAGAAATAATAGCTCAGTGGGTAAGGTGTTGGTTTACCGATCAGCAGCTCCCCACAAGTTTGTGGGTTCAAGCCCCACCCTTGCAAACGGTACATTTTAATTTATCTTTTTGAATCTAATAGTTTGTCTACATTGTGATATTAAACTGTAAATCTATTTGTTTCTTGAAGAGACCTGTTAAAAATATTGCTTTATTTCTTTAAATTTTTTGAAAGAATTGTTTGGCCTACTTTTAATATGAGTTACATTGTGTTGAAGTATGGAAAAGAAGCCATATTGGTTTATAAAGCTTATTGACTGCTTACAGAAGTCAGAAATAATAGCTCAGTGGGTAAGGTGTTGGTTTACCGATCAGCAGCTCCCCACAAGGTTGTGGGTTCAAGCCCCACCCTTGCAAACAGTACATTTTAATTTATCTTTTTGAATCTAATAGTTTGTCTACATTGTGATATTAAACCATAAATCTACTTGTTTCTTAAAGAGACCTGTTGAAAATATTGCTTTATTTCTTTGAATTTTTCGAAATAATTGTTTGGCCTACTTTTAATGAGTTACATTGTGTTGAAGTATGGAAAAGAAGCCATATTGGTTCATAAGGCTTATTGACTGCTTGCACAAGGCAGAAATAATAGCTCAGTGGGTAAGGTGTTGGTTTACCGATCAGCAACTCCCCTCAATGTCGTGGGTTCAAACCCAGCCTCGTAAAATATAAATTTTAATTTATCTTTTTAAATCTAATAGTTTGTCTACATTGTGATATTAAACTGTAAATCTATTTGTTTCTTGAAGAGACCTCTTAAAAATATTGCTTTATTTCTTTAAATTTTTTGAAAGAATTGTTTGGCCTACTTTTAATATTAGTTACATTGTGTTGAAGTATGGAAAAGAAGCCATATTGGTTTATAAGGCTTATTGACTGCTTACAGAAGTCAGAAATAATAGCTCAGTGGGTAAGGTGTTGGTTTACCGATCAGCAGCTCCCCACAAGGTTGTGGGTTCAAGCCCCACCCTTGCAAACAGTACATTTTAATTTATCTTTTTGAATCTAATATTTTGTCTACATTGTGATATTAAACCTTAAATCTACTTGTTTCTTAAAGAGACCTGTTGAAAATTTTGCTTTATTTCTTTGAATTTTTCGAAATAATTGTTTGGCCTATTTTTAATGAGTTACATTGTGTTGAAGTATGGAAAAGAAGCCATATTGGTTCATAAGGCTTATTGACTGCTTGCAAAAGTCAGAAATAATAGCTCAGTGGGTAAGGTGTTGGTTTACCGATCAACAGCTCCCCACAAGGTTGTGGGTTCAAGCCCCACCCTTGCAGATGATCAATTTTAATTTATCTTTTTAAATAAAATAGTTTGTCTACATTGTGATATTAAACTGTAAATCTATTTGTCTCTTATCGATACCTGTTGACAATATTGCTTTATTTATTTGAAATTTTTGAAAGAATTGTTTGGCCTACTTTTAATGAGTTACATTGTGTTGAAGTATTGAAAAGAAGCCATATTGGTTCATAAGGCTTATTGACTGCTTACACAAGTCAGAAATAATAGCTCAGTGGGTAAGGTGTTGGTTTACCGATCAGTAGCTCCCCACAAGGTTGTGGGTTCAAGCCCCACCCTTGCAAACAGTACATTTTAATTTATCTTTTTGAATCTAATAGTTTGTCTACATTGTGATATTAAACCATAAATCTACTTGTTTCTTAAAGAGACCTGTTGAAAATATTGCTTTATTTCTTTGAATTTTTCGAAAGAATTGTTTGGCCTACTTTTAATATGAGTTACATTGTGTTGAAGTATGGAAAAGAAGCCATGTTGGTTCATAAGGCTTATTGACTGCTTGCACAAGTCAGAAATAATAGCTCAGTGGGTAAGGTGTTGGTTTACCGATCAGCAACTCCTCTCAATGTCATGGGTTCAAACCCAGCCTCGTAAAAGATCAATTTTAATTTATCTTTTTAAATCTAATAGTTTGTCTACATTGTGATATTAAACTGTAAATCTATTTGTTTCCTAAAGAGACCTGTTAAAAATATTGCTTTATTTCTTTGAATTTTTTGAAAGAATTGTTTGGCCTACTTTTAATATGAGTTACATTGTGTTGAAGTATGGAAAAGAAGCCATATTGGTTCATAAGGCTTATTGACTGCTTGCACAAGTCAGAAATAATAGCTCAGTGGGTAAGGTGTTGGTTTACCGATCAGCAGCTCCCCACAAGGTTGTGGGTTCATGCCCCACCCTTGCAGACGGTCAATTTTAATTTATCTTTTTAAATAAAATAGTTTGTCTACATTGTGATATTAAACTGTAAATCTATTTGTTTCATAAAGAGACCTGTTGAAAATATTGCTTTATTTCTTTGAATTTTTTGAAAGAATTGTTTGGCCTATTTTTAATATGAGTTACATTTTGTTAAAGTATGGAAAAGAAGCCATATTGGTTCATAAGGCTTATTGACTGCTTGCACAAGGCAGAAATAATAGCTCAGTGGGTAAGGTGTTGGTTTACCGATCAGCAGCTCCCCACAAGGTTGTGGGTTCAAGCCCCACCCTTGCAAACAGTACATTTTAATTTATCTTTTTGAATCTAATAGTTTGTCTACATTGTGATATTAAACTGTAAATCTATTTGTTTCTTAAAGAGACCTGTTGAAAATATTGCTTTATTTCTTTGAATTTTTCGAAAGAATTGTTTGGCCTATTTTTAATGAGTTACATTGTGTTGAAGTATGGAAAAGAAGCCATATTGGTTCATAAGGCTTATTGACTGCTTGCAAAAGTCAGAAATAATAGCTCAGTGGGTAGGGTGTTGGTTTACCGATCAGCAGCTCCCCACAAGGTTGTGGGTTCAAACCCCACCCTTGCAGATGAACAATTTTAATTTATCTTTTTAAATAAAATAGTTTGTCTACATTGTGATATTAAACTGTAAATCTATTTGTCTCTTATAGATACCTGTTGAAAATATTGCTTTATTTCTTTGAATTTTTCGAGAGAATTGTTTGGCCTACTTTTAATGAGTTACATTGTGTTGAAGTATTGAAAAGAAGCCATATTGGTTCATAAGGCTTATTGACTGCTTGCACAAGTCAGAAATAATAGCTCAGTGGGTAAGGTGTTGGTTTACCGATCAGCAGCTCCCCACAAGGTTGTGGGTTCAAACCCCGCCCTTGCAAACAGTACATTTTAATTTATCATTTTTGAATCTAATAGTTTGTCTACATTGTGATATTAAACCTTAAATCTACTTGTTTCTTAAAGAGACCTGTTGAAAATTTTGCTTTATTTCTTTGAATTTTTCGACATAATTGTTTGGCCTATTTTTAATGAGTTACATTGTGTTGAAGTATGGAAAAGAAGCCATATTGGTTCATAAGGCTTAATGACTGCTTGCAAAATTCAGAAATAATAGCTCAGTGGGTAAGGTGTTGGTTTACCGATCAGCAGCTCCCCACAAGGTTGTGGGTTCAAGCCCCACCCTTGTAGACGATCAAGTTTAATTTATCTTTTTAAATAAAATAGTTTGTCTACATTGCGATATTAAACTGTAAATCTATTTGTTTCCTAAAGAGACCTGTTGAAAATATTGCTTTATTTCTTTGAATTTTTCGAAAGAATTGTTTGGCCTATTTTTAATGAGTTACATTGTGTTGAAGTATGGAAAAGAAGCCATATTGGTTCATAAGGCTTATTGACTGCTTCCAAAAGTCAGAAATAATAGCTCAGTGGGTAGGGTGTTGGTTTACCCATCAACAGCTCCCCACAAGGTTGTGGGTTCAAACCCCACCCTTGCAGATGATCAATTTTAATTTATCTTTTTAAATAAAATAGTTTGTCTACATTGTGATATTAAACTGTAAATCTATTTGTCTTTTATAGATACCTGTTGAAAATATTGCTTTATTTCTTTGAATTTTTCGAAAGAATTGTTTGGCCTACTTTTAATATGAGTTACATTGTGTTGAAGTATGGAAAAGAAGTCATATTGGTTCATAAGGCTTATTGACTGCTTGCACATGTCAGAAATAATAGCTCAGTGGGTAAGGTGTTGGTTTACCGATCAGCAGCTCCCCACAAGGTTGTGAGTTCAAGCCCCACCCTTGTAGACGATCAAGTTTAATTTATCTTTTTAAATAAAATAGTTTGTCTACATTGTGATATTAAACTGTAAATCTATTTGTTTCTTAAAGAGACCTGTTGAAAATATTGCTTTATTTCTTTGAAATTTTTGAAAGAATTGTTTGGCCTACTTTTAATGAGTTACATTGTGTTGAAGTATTGAAAAGAAGCCATATTGGTTCATAAGGCTTATTGACTGCTTACACAAATCAGAAATAATAGCTCAGTGGGTAAGGTGTTGGTTTACCGATCAGCAGCTCCCCACAAGGTTGTGTGTTCAAGCCCCACCCTTGCAGACGATCAATTTTAATTTATCTTTTTAACTCAAATAGTTTGTCTACATTGTGATATTAAACTGTAAATCTATTTGTCTCTTATAGATACCTGTTGAAAATATTGCTTTATTTCTTTGAATTTTTCGAAAGAATTGTTTGGCCTACTTTTAATATGAGTTACATTGTGTTGAAGTATGGAAAAGAAGCCATATTGGTTCATAAGGCTTATTGACTGCTTACTCAAGTCAGAAATAATAGCTCAGTGGGTAAGGTGTTGGTTTACCGATCAGCAGCTCCCCACAAGTTTGTGGGTTCAAGCCCCACCCTTGCAAATGGTACATTTTAATTTATCTTTTTGAATCTAATAGTTTGTCTACTTTGTGATATTAAACTGTAAATCTATTTGTTTCTTGAAGAGACCTGTTAAAAATATTGCTTTATTTCTTTAAATTTTTTGAAAGAATTGTTTGGCCTACTTTTAATATGAGTTACATTGTGTTGAAGTATGGAAAAGAAGCCATATTGGTTTATAAAGCTTATTGACTGCTTACAGAAGTCAGAAATAATAGCTCAGTGGGTAAGGTGTTGGTTTACCGATCAGCAGCTCCCCACAAGGTTGTGGGTTCAAGCCCCACCCTTGCAAACAGTACATTTTAATTTATCTTTTTGAATCTAATAGTTTGTCTACATTGTGATATTAAACCATAAATCTACTTGTTTCTTAAAGAGACCTGTTGAAAATATTGCTTTATTTCTTTGAATTTTTCGAAATAATTGTTTGGCCTACTTTTAATGAGTTACATTGTGTTGAAGTATGGAAAAGAAGCCATATTGGTTCATAAGGCTTATTGACTGCTTGCACAAGGCAGAAATAATAGCTCAGTGGGTAAGGTGTTGGTTTACCGATCAGCAACTCCCCTCAATGTCGTGGGTTCAAACCCAGCCTCGTAAAATATAAATTTTAATTTATCTTTTTAAATCTAATAGTTTGTCTACATTGTGATATTAAACTGTAAATCTATTTGTTTCTTGAAGAGACCTCTTAAAAATATTGCTTTATTTCTTTAAATTTTTTGAAAGAATTGTTTGGCCTACTTTTAATATTAGTTACATTGTGTTGAAGTATGGAAAAGAAGCCATATTGGTTTATAAGGCTTATTGACTGCTTACAGAAGTCAGAAATAATAGCTCAGTGGGTAAGGTGTTGGTTTACCGATCAGCAGCTCCCCACAAGGTTGTGGGTTCAAGCCCCACCCTTGCAAACAGTACATTTTAATTTATCTTTTTGAATCGAATATTTTGTCTACATTGTGATATTAAACCTTAAATCTACTTGTTTCTTAAAGAGACCTGTTGAAAATTTTGCTTTATTTCTTTGAATTTTTCGAAATAATTGTTTGGCCTATTTTTAATGAGTTACATTGTGTTGAAGTATGGAAAAGAAGCCATATTGGTTCATAAGGCTTATTGACTGCTTGCAAAAGTCAGAAATAATAGCTCAGTGGGTAAGGTGTTGGTTTACCGATCAACAGCTCCCCACAAGGTTGTGGGTTCAAACCCCACCCTTGCAGATGATCAATTTTAATTTATCTTTTTAAATAAAATAGTTTGTCTACATTGTGATATTAAACTGTAAATCTATTTGTCTTTTATAGATACCTGTTGAAAATATTGCTTTATTTCTTTGAATTTTTCGAAAGAATTGTTTGGCCTACTTTTAATATGAGTTACATTGTGTTGAAGTATGGAAAAGAAGTCATATTGGTTCATAAGGCTTATTGACTGCTTGCACATGTCAGAAATAATAGCTCAGTGGGTAAGGTGTTGGTTTACCGATCAGCAGCTCCCCACAAGGTTGTGAGTTCAAGCCCCACCCTTGTAGACGATCAAGTTTAATTTATCTTTTTAAATAAAATAGTTTGTCTACATTGTGATATTAAACTGTAAATCTATTTGTTTCTTAAAGAGACCTGTTGAAAATATTGCTTTATTTCTTTGAAATTTTTGAAAGAATTGTTTGGCCTACTTTTAATGAGTTACATTGTGTTGAAGTATTGAAAAGAAGCCATATTGGTTCATAAGGCTTATTGACTGCTTACACAAATCAGAAATAATAGCTCAGTGGGTAAGGTGTTGGTTTACCGATCAGCAGCTCCCCACAAGGTTGTGTGTTCAAGCCCCACCCTTGCAGACGATCAATTTTAATTTATCTTTTTAACTCAAATAGTTTGTCTACATTGTGATATTAAACTGTAAATCTATTTGTCTCTTATAGATACCTGTTGAAAATATTGCTTTATTTCTTTGAATTTTTCGAAAGAATTGTTTGGCCTACTTTTAATATGAGTTACATTGTGTTGAAGTATGGAAAAGAAGCCATATTGGTTCATAAGGCTTATTGACTGCTTACTCAAGTCAGAAATAATAGCTCAGTGGGTAAGGTGTTGGTTTACCGATCAGCAGCTCCCCACAAGTTTGTGGGTTCAAGCCCCACCCTTGCAAATGGTACATTTTAATTTATCTTTTTGAATCTAATAGTTTGTCTACTTTGTGATATTAAACTGTAAATCTATTTGTTTCTTGAAGAGACCTGTTAAAAATATTGCTTTATTTCTTTAAATTTTTTGAAAGAATTGTTTGGCCTACTTTTAATATGAGTTACATTGTGTTGAAGTATGGAAAAGAAGCCATATTGGTTTATAAAGCTTATTGACTGCTTACAGAAGTCAGAAATAATAGCTCAGTGGGTAAGGTGTTGGTTTACCGATCAGCAGCTCCCCACAAGGTTGTGGGTTCAAGCCCCACCCTTGCAAACAGTACATTTTAATTTATCTTTTTGAATCTAATAGTTTGTCTACATTGTGATATTAAACCATAAATCTACTTGTTTCTTAAAGAGACCTGTTGAAAATATTGCTTTATTTCTTTGAATTTTTCGAAATAATTGTTTGGCCTACTTTTAATGAGTTACATTGTGTTGAAGTATGGAAAAGAAGCCATATTGGTTCATAAGGCTTATTGACTGCTTGCACAAGGCAGAAATAATAGCTCAGTGGGTAAGGTGTTGGTTTACCGATCAGCAACTCCCCTCAATGTCGTGGGTTCAAACCCAGCCTCGTAAAATATAAATTTTAATTTATCTTTTTAAATCTAATAGTTTGTCTACATTGTGATATTAAACTGTAAATCTATTTGTTTCTTGAAGAGACCTCTTAAAAATATTGCTTTATTTCTTTAAATTTTTTGAAAGAATTGTTTGGCCTACTTTTAATATTAGTTACATTGTGTTGAAGTATGGAAAAGAAGCCATATTGGTTTATAAGGCTTATTGACTGCTTACAGAAGTCAGAAATAATAGCTCAGTGGGTAAGGTGTTGGTTTACCGATCAGCAGCTCCCCACAAGGTTGTGGGTTCAAGCCCCACCCTTGCAAACAGTACATTTTAATTTATCTTTTTGAATCGAATATTTTGTCTACATTGTGATATTAAACCTTAAATCTACTTGTTTCTTAAAGAGACCTGTTGAAAATTTTGCTTTATTTCTTTGAATTTTTCGAAATAATTGTTTGGCCTATTTTTAATGAGTTACATTGTGTTGAAGTATGGAAAAGAAGCCATATTGGTTCATAAGGCTTATTGACTGCTTGCAAAAGTCAGAAATAATAGCTCAGTGGGTAAGGTGTTGGTTTACCGATCAACAGCTCCCCACAAGGTTGTGGGTTCAAACCCCACCCTTGCAGATGATCAATTTTAATTTATCTTTTTAAATAAAATAGTTTGTCTACATTGTGATATTAAACTGTAAATCTATTTGTCTTTTATAGATACCTGTTGAAAATATTGCTTTATTTCTTTGAATTTTTCGAAAGAATTGTTTGGCCTACTTTTAATATGAGTTACATTGTGTTGAAGTATGGAAAAGAAGTCATATTGGTTCATAAGGCTTATTGACTGCTTGCACATGTCAGAAATAATAGCTCAGTGGGTAAGGTGTTGGTTTACCGATCAGCAGCTCCCCACAAGGTTGTGAGTTCAAGCCCCACCCTTGTAGACGATCAAGTTTAATTTATCTTTTTAAATAAAATAGTTTGTCTACATTGTGATATTAAACTGTAAATCTATTTGTTTCTTAAAGAGACCTGTTGAAAATATTGCTTTATTTCTTTGAAATTTTTGAAAGAATTGTTTGGCCTACTTTTAATGAGTTACATTGTGTTGAAGTATTGAAAAGAAGCCATATTGGTTCATAAGGCTTATTGACTGCTTACACAAATCAGAAATAATAGCTCAGTGGGTAAGGTGTTGGTTTACCGATCAGCAGCTCCCCACAAGGTTGTGTGTTCAAGCCCCACCCTTGCAGACGATCAATTTTAATTTATCTTTTTAACTCAAATAGTTTGTCTACATTGTGATATTAAACTGTAAATCTATTTGTCTCTTATAGATACCTGTTGAAAATATTGCTTTATTTCTTTGAATTTTTCGAAAGAATTGTTTGGCCTACTTTTAATATGAGTTACATTGTGTTGAAGTATGGAAAAGAAGCCATATTGGTTCATAAGGCTTATTGACTGCTTACTCAAGTCAGAAATAATAGCTCAGTGGGTAAGGTGTTGGTTTACCGATCAGCAGCTCCCCACAAGTTTGTGGGTTCAAGCCCCACCCTTGCAAATGGTACATTTTAATTTATCTTTTTGAATCTAATAGTTTGTCTACTTTGTGATATTAAACTGTAAATCTATTTGTTTCTTGAAGAGACCTGTTAAAAATATTGCTTTATTTCTTTAAATTTTTTGAAAGAATTGTTTGGCCTACTTTTAATATGAGTTACATTGTGTTGAAGTATGGAAAAGAAGCCATATTGGTTTATAAAGCTTATTGACTGCTTACAGAAGTCAGAAATAATAGCTCAGTGGGTAAGGTGTTGGTTTACCGATCAGCAGCTCCCCACAAGGTTGTGGGTTCAAGCCCCACCCTTGCAAACAGTACCTTTTAATTTATCTTTTTGAATCTAATAGTTTGTCTACATTGTGATATTAAACCATAAATCTACTTGTTTCTTAAAGAGACCTGTTGAAAATATTGCTTTATTTCTTTGAATTTTTCGAAATAATTGTTTGGCCTACTTTTAATGAGTTACATTGTGTTGAAGTATGGAAAAGAAGCCATATTGGTTCATAAGGCTTATTGACTGCTTGCACAAGGCAGAAATAATAGCTCAGTGGGTAAGGTGTTGGTTTACCGATCAGCAACTCCCCTCAATGTCGTGGGTTCAAACCCAGCCTCGTAAAATATAAATTTTAATTTATCTTTTTAAATCTAATAGTTTGTCTACATTGTGATATTAAACTGTAAATCTATTTGTTTCTTGAAGAGACCTCTTAAAAATATTGCTTTATTTCTTTAAATTTTTTGAAAGAATTGTTTGGCCTACTTTTAATATTAGTTACATTGTGTTGAAGTATGGAAAAGAAGCCATATTGGTTTATAAGGCTTATTGACTGCTTACAGAAGTCAGAAATAATAGCTCAGTGGGTAAGGTGTTGGTTTACCGATCAGCAGCTCCCCACAAGGTTGTGGGTTCAAGCCCCACCCTTGCAAACAGTACATTTTAATTTATCTTTTTGAATCGAATATTTTGTCTACATTGTGATATTAAACCTTAAATCTACTTGTTTCTTAAAGAGACCTGTTGAAAATTTTGCTTTATTTCTTTGAATTTTTCGAAATAATTGTTTGGCCTATTTTTAATGAGTTACATTGTGTTGAAGTATGGAAAAGAAGCCATATTGGTTCATAAGGCTTATTGACTGCTTGCAAAAGTCAGAAATAATAGCTCAGTGGGTAAGGTGTTGGTTTACCGATCAACAGCTCCCCACAAGGTTGTGGGTTCAAGCCCCACCCTTGCAGATGATAAATTTTAATTTATCTTTTTAAATAAAATAGTTTGTCTACATTGTGATATTAAACTGTAAATCTATTTGTCTCTTATCGATACCTGTTGACAATATTGCTTTATTTATTTGAAATTTTTGAAAGAATTGTTTGGCCTACTTTTAATGAGTTACATTGTGTTGAAGTATTGAAAAGAAGCCATAATGGTTCATAAGGCTTATTGACTGCTTACACAAGTCAGAAATAATAGCTCAGTGGGTAAGGTGTTGGTTTACCGATCAGCAGCTCCCCACAAGGTTGTGGGTTCAAGCCCCACCCTTGCAAACAGTACATTTTAATTTATCTTTTTGAATCTAATAGTTTGTCTACATTGTGATATTAAACCATAAATCTACTTGTTTCTTAAAGAGACCTGTTGAAAATATTGCTTTATTTCTTTGAATTTTTCGAGAGAATTTTTTGGCCTACTTTTAATGAGTTACATTTTGTTGAATTATTGAAAGAAGCCATATTGGTTCATAAGGCTTATTGACTGCTTGCACAAGTCAGAAATAATAGCTCAGTGGGTAAGGTGTTGGTTTACCGATCAGCAGCTCCCCACAAGGTTGTGGGTTCATGCCCCACCCTTGCAGACGGTCAATTTTAATTTATCTTTTTAAATAAAATAGTTTGTCTACATTGTGATATTAAACTGTAAATCTATTTGTTTCATAAAGAGACCTGTTGAAAATATTGCTTTATTTCTTTGAATTTTTTGAAAGAATTGTTTGGCCTATTTTTAATATGAGTTACATTTTGTTAAAGTATGGAAAAGAAGCCATATTGGTTCATAAGGCTTATTGACTGCTTGCACAAGTCAGAAATAATAGCTCAGTGGGTAAGGTGTTGGTTTACCGATCAGCAGCTCCCCACAAGGTTGTGGGTTCAAGCCCCACCCTTGCAAACAGTACATTTTAATTTATCTTTTTGAATCTAATAGTTTGTCTACATTGTGATATTAAACTGTAAATCTATTTGTTTCTTAAAGAGACCTGTTGAAAATATTGCTTTATTTCTTTGAATTTTTCGAAAGAATTGTTTGGCCTATTTTTAATGAGTTACATTGTGTTGAAGTATGGAAAAGAAGCCATATTGGTTCATAAGGCTTATTGACTGCTTGCAAAAGTCAGAAATAATAGCTCAGTGGGTAGGGTGTTGGTTTACCGATCAGCAGCTCCCCACAAAGTTGTGGGTTCAAACCCCACCCTTGCAGATGATCAATTTTAATTTATCTTTTTAAATAAAATAGTTTGTCTACATTGTGATATTAAACTGTAAATCTATTTGTCTTTTATAGATACCTGTTGAAAATATTGCTTTATTTCTTTGAATTTTTCGAAAGAATTGTTTGGCCTACTTTTAATATGAGTTACATTGTGTTGAAGTATGGAAAAGAAGTCATATTGGTTCATAAGGCTTATTGACTGCTTACACAAGTCAGAAATAATAGCTCAGTGGGTAAGGTGTTGGTTTACCAATCAGTAGCTCCCCACAAGGTTGTTGGTTCAAGCCCCACACTTGCAAACAGTACATTTTAATTTATCTTTTTGAATCTAATAGTTTGTCTACATTGTGATATTAAACTGTAAATCTACTTGTTTCTTAAAGAGACCTGTTGAAAATATTGCTTTATTTCTTTGAATTTTTCGAGAGAATTGTTTGGCCTACTTTTAATGAGTTACATTGTGTTGAAGTAGTGAAAAGAAGCCATATTGGTTCATAAGGCTTATTGACTGCTTGCACAAGTCAGAAATAATAGCTCAGTGGGTAAGGTGTTGGTTTACCGATCAGCAGCTCCCCACAAGGTTGTGGGTTCAAGCCCCACCCTTGTAGACGATCAAGTTTAATTTATCTTTTTAAATAAAATAGTTTGTCTACATTGCGATATTAAACTGTAAATCTATTTGTTTCCTAAAGAGACCTGTTGAAAATATTGCTTTATTTCTTTGAATTTTTCGACATAATTGTTTGGCCTATTTTTAATGAGTTACATTGTGTTGAAGTATGGAAAAGAAGCCATATTGGTTCATAAGGCTTAATGACTGCTTGCAAAATTCAGAAATAATAGCTCAGTGGGTAAGGTGTTGGTTTACCGATCAGCAGCTCCCCACAAGTTTGTGGGTTCAAGCCCCACCCTTGCAAACGGTACATTTTAATTTATCTTTTTGAATCTAATAGTTTGTCTACATTGTGATATTAAACTGTAAATCTATTTGTTTCTTGAAGAGACCTGTTAAAAATATTGCTTTATTTCTTTAAATTTTTTGAAAGATTTGTTTGGCCTACTTTTAATATGAGTTACATTGTGTTGAAGTATGGAAAAGAAGCCATATTGGTTTATAAAGCTTATTGACTGCTTACAGAAGTCAGAAATAATAGCTCAGTGGGTAAGGTGTTGGTTTACCGATCAGCAGCTCCCCACAAGGTTGTGGGTTCAAGCCCCACCCTTGCAAACAGTACATTTTAATTTATCTTTTTGAATCTAATAGTTTGTCTACATTGTGATATTAAACCATAAATCTACTTGTTTTTTAAAGAGACCTGTTGAAAATATTGCTTTATTTCTTTGAATTTTTCGAAATAATTGTTTGGCCTACTTTTAATGAGTTACATTGTGTTGAAGTATGGAAAAGAAGCCATATTGGTTCATAAGGCTTATTGACTGCTTGCACAAGGCAGAAATAATAGCTCAGTGGGTAAGGTGTTGGTTTACCGATCAGCAACTCCCCTCAATGTCGTGGGTTCAAACCCAGCCTCGTAAAATATAAATTTTAATTTATCTTTTTAAATCTAATAGTTTGTCTACATTGTGATATTAAACTGTAAATCTATTTGTTTCTTGAAGAGACCTGTTGAAAATATTGCTTTATTTCTTTGAATTTTTCGAAAGAATTGTTTGGCCTACTTTTAATATGAGTTACATTGTGTTGAAGTATGGAAAAGAAGCCATGTTGGTTCATAAGGCTTATTGACTGCTTGCACAAGTCAGAAATAATAGCTCAGTGGGTAAGGTGTTGGTTTACCGATCAGCAACTCCTCTCAATGTCATGGGTTCAAACCCAGCCTCGTAAAAGATCAATTTTAATTTATCTTTTTAAATCTAATAGTTTGTCTACATTGTGATATTAAACTGTAAATCTATTTGTTTCCTAAAGAGACCTGTTAAAAATATTGCTTTATTTCTTTGAATTTTTTGAAAGAATTGTTTGGCCTACTTTTAATATGAGTTACATTGTGTTGAAGTATGGAAAAGAAGCCATATTGGTTTATAAGGCTTATTGACTGCTTGGACAAGTCAGAAATAATAGCTCAGTGGGTAAGGTGTTGGTTTACCGATCAGCAGCTCCCCACAAGGTTGTGGGTTCATGCCCCACCCTTGCAGACGGTCAATTTTAATTTATCTTTTTAAATAAAATAGTTTGTCTACATTGTGATATTAAACTGTAAATCTATTTGTTTCATAAAGAGACCTGTTGAAAATATTGCTTTATTTCTTTGAATTTTTTGAAAGAATTGTTTGGCCTATTTTTAATATGAGTTACATTTTGTTAAAGTATGGAAAAGAAGCCATATTGGTTCATAAGGCTTATTGACTGCTTGCACAAGGCAGAAATAATAGCTCAGTGGGTAAGGTGTTGGTTTACCGATCAGCAGCTCCCCACAAGGTTGTGGGTTCAAGCCCCACCCTTGCAAACAGTACATTTTAATTTATCTTTTTGAATCTAATAGTTTGTCTACATTGTGATATTAAACTGTAAATCTATTTGTTTCTTAAAGAGACCTGTTGAAAATATTGCTTTATTTCTTTGAATTTTTTGAAAGAATTGTTTGGCCTATTTTTAATGAGTTACATTGTGTTGAAGTATGGAAAAGAAGCCATATTGGTTCATAAGGCTTATTGACTGCTTGCAAAAGTCAGAAATAATAGCTCAGTGGGTAGGGTGTTGGTTTACCGATCAGCAGCTCCCCACAAGGTTGTGGGTTCAAACCCCACCCTTGCAGATGAACAATTTTAATTTATCTTTTTAAATAAAATAGTTTGTCTACATTGTGATATTAAACTGTAAATCTATTTGTCTCTTATAGATACCTGTTGAAAATATTGCTTTATTTCTTTGAATTTTTCGAGAGAATTGTTTGGCCTACTTTTAATGAGTTACATTGTGTTGAAGTATTGAAAAGAAGCCATATTGGTTCATAAGGCTTATTGACTGCTTGCATAAGTCAGAAATAATAGCTCAGTGGGTAAGGTGTTGGTTTACCGATCAGCAGCTCCCCACAAGGTTGTGGGTTCAAACCCCGCCCTTGCAAACAGTACATTTTAATTTATCATTTTTGAATCTAATAGTTTGTCTACATTGTGATATTAAACCTTAAATCTACTTGTTTCTTAAAGAGACCTGTTGAAAATTTTGCTTTATTTCTTTGAATTTTTCGACATAATTGTTTGGCCTATTTTTAATGAGTTACATTGTGTTGAAGTATGGAAAAGAAGCCATATTGGTTCATAAGGCTTAATGACTGCTTGCAAAATTCAGAAATAATAGCTCAGTGGGTAAGGTGTTGGTTTACCGATCAGCAGCTCCCCACAAGGTTGTGGGTTCAAGCCCCACCCTTGTAGACGATCAAGTTTAATTTATCTTTTTAAATAAAATAGTTTGTCTACATTGCGATATTAAACTGTAAATCTATTTGTTTCCTAAAGAGACCTGTTGAAAATATTGCTTTATTTCTTTGAATTTTTCGAAAGAATTGTTTGGCCTATTTTTAATGAGTTACATTGTGTTGAAGTATGGAAAAGAAGCCATATTGGTTCATAAGGCTTATTGACTGCTTCCAAAAGTCAGAAATAATAGCTCAGTGGGTAGGGTGTTGGTTTACCGATCAGCAGCTCCCCACAAGGTTGTGGGTTCAAACCCCACCCTTGCAGATGATCAATTTTAATTTATCTTTTTAAATAAAATAGTTTGTCTACATTGTGATATTAAACTGTAAATCTATTTGTCTTTTATAGATACCTGTTGAAAATATTGCTTTATTTCTTTGAATTTTTCGAAAGAATTGTTTGGCCTACTTTTAATATGAGTTACATTGTGTTGAAGTATGGAAAAGAAGTCATATTGGTTCATAAGGCTTATTGACTGCTTGCCCAAGTCAGAAATAATAGCTCAGTGGGTAAGGTGTTGGTTTACCGATCAGCAGCTCCCCACAAGGTTGTGAGTTCAAGCCCCACCCTTGTAGACGATCAAGTTTAATTTATCTTTTTAAATAAAATAGTTTGTCTACATTGTGATATTAAACTGTAAATCTATTTGTTTCTTAAAGAGACCTGTTGAAAATATTGCTTTATTTCTTTGAAATTTTTGAAAGAATTGTTTGGCCTACTTTTAATGAGTTACATTGTGTTGAAGTATTGAAAAGAAGCCATATTGGTTCATAAGGCTTATTGACTGCTTACACAAATCAGAAATAATAGCTCAGTGGGTAAGGTGTTGGTTTACCGATCAGCAGCTCCCCACAAGGTTGTGTGTTCAAGCCCCACCCTTGCAGACGATCAATTTTAATTTATCTTTTTAACTCAAATAGTTTGTCTACATTGTGATATTAAACTGTAAATCTATTTGTCTCTTATAGATACCTGTTGAAAATATTGCTTTATTTCTTTGAATTTTTCGAAAGAATTGTTTGGCCTACTTTTAATATGAGTTACATTGTGTTGAAGTATGGAAAAGAAGCCATATTGGTTCATAAGGCTTATTGACTGCTTACTCAAGTCAGAAATAATAGCTCAGTGGGTAAGGTGTTGGTTTACCGATCAGCAGCTCCCCACAAGTTTGTGGGTTCAAGCCCCACCCTTGCAAATGGTACATTTTAATTTATCTTTTTGAATCTAATAGTTTGTCTACTTTGTGATATTAAACTGTAAATCTATTTGTTTCTTGAAGAGACCTGTTAAAAATATTGCTTTATTTCTTTAAATTTTTTGAAAGAATTGTTTGGCCTACTTTTAATATGAGTTACATTGTGTTGAAGTATGGAAAAGAAGCCATATTGGTTTATAAAGCTTATTGACTGCTTACAGAAGTCAGAAATAATAGCTCAGTGGGTAAGGTGTTGGTTTACCGATCAGCAGCTCCCCACAAGGTTGTGGGTTCAAGCCCCACCCTTGCAAACAGTACATTTTAATTTATCTTTTTGAATCTAATAGTTTGTCTACATTGTGATATTAAACCATAAATCTACTTGTTTCTTAAAGAGACCTGTTGAAAATATTGCTTTATTTCTTTGAATTTTTCGAAATAATTGTTTGGCCTACTTTTAATGAGTTACATTGTGTTGAAGTATGGAAAAGAAGCCATATTGGTTCATAAGGCTTATTGACTGCTTGCACAAGGCAGAAATAATAGCTCAGTGGGTAAGGTGTTGGTTTACCGATCAGCAACTCCCCTCAATGTCGTGGGTTCAAACCCAGCCTCGTAAAATATAAATTTTAATTTATCTTTTTAAATCTAATAGTTTGTCTACATTGTGATATTAAACTGTAAATCTATTTGTTTCTTGAAGAGACCTGTTGAAAATATTGCTTTATTTCTTTGAATTTTTCGAAAGAATTGTTTGGCCTACTTTTAATATGAGTTACATTGTGTTGAAGTATGGAAAAGAAGCCATGTTGGTTCATAAGGCTTATTGACTGCTTGCACAAGTCAGAAATAATAGCTCAGTGGGTAAGGTGTTGGTTTACCGATCAGCAACTCCTCTCAATGTCATGGGTTCAAACCCAGCCTCGTAAAAGATCAATTTTAATTTATCTTTTTAAATCTAATAGTTTGTCTACATTGTGATATTAAACTGTAAATCTATTTGTTTCCTAAAGAGACCTGTTGAAAATATTGCTTTATTTCTTTGAATTTTTTGAAAGAATTGTTTGGCCTATTTTTAATATGAGTTACATTTTGTTAAAGTATGGAAAAGAAGCCATATTGGTTCATAAGGCTTATTGACTGCTTGCACAAGGCAGAAATAATAGCTCAGTGGGTAAGGTGTTGGTTTACCGATCAGCAGCTCCCCACAAGGTTGTGGGTTCAAGCCCCACCCTTGCAAACAGTACATTTTAATTTATCTTTTTGAATCTAATAGTTTGTCTACATTGTGATATTAAACTGTAAATCTATTTGTTTCTTAAAGAGACCTGTTGAAAATATTGCTTTATTTCTTTGAATTTTTTGAAAGAATTGTTTGGCCTATTTTTAATGAGTTACATTGTGTTGAAGTATGGAAAAGAAGCCATATTGGTTCATAAGGCTTATTGACTGCTTGCAAAAGTCAGAAATAATAGCTCAGTGGGTAGGGTGTTGGTTTACCGATCAGCAGCTCCCCACAAGGTTGTGGGTTCAAACCCCACCCTTGCAGATGAACAATTTTAATTTATCTTTTTAAATAAAATAGTTTGTCTACATTGTGATATTAAACTGTAAATCTATTTGTCTCTTATAGATACCTGTTGAAAATATTGCTTTATTTCTTTGAATTTTTCGAGAGAATTGTTTGGCCTACTTTTAATGAGTTACATTGTGTTGAAGTATTGAAAAGAAGCCATATTGGTTCATAAGGCTTATTGACTGCTTGCATAAGTCAGAAATAATAGCTCAGTGGGTAAGGTGTTGGTTTACCGATCAGCAGCTCCCCACAAGGTTGTGGGTTCAAACCCCGCCCTTGCAAACAGTACATTTTAATTTATCATTTTTGAATCTAATAGTTTGTCTACATTGTGATATTAAACCTTAAATCTACTTGTTTCTTAAAGAGACCTGTTGAAAATTTTGCTTTATTTCTTTGAATTTTTCGACATAATTGTTTGGCCTATTTTTAATGAGTTACATTGTGTTGAAGTATGGAAAAGAAGCCATATTGGTTCATAAGGCTTAATGACTGCTTGCAAAATTCAGAAATAATAGCTCAGTGGGTAAGGTGTTGGTTTACCGATCAGCAGCTCCCCACAAGGTTGTGGGTTCAAGCCCCACCCTTGTAGACGATCAAGTTTAATTTATCTTTTTAAATAAAATAGTTTGTCTACATTGCGATATTAAACTGTAAATCTATTTGTTTCCTAAAGAGACCTGTTGAAAATATTGCTTTATTTCTTTGAATTTTTCGAAAGAATTGTTTGGCCTATTTTTAATGAGTTACATTGTGTTGAAGTATGGAAAAGAAGCCATATTGGTTCATAAGGCTTATTGACTGCTTCCAAAAGTCAGAAATAATAGCTCAGTGGGTAGGGTGTTGGTTTACCGATCAGCAGCTCCCCACAAGGTTGTGGGTTCAAACCCCACCCTTGCAGATGATCAATTTTAATTTATCTTTTTAAATAAAATAGTTTGTCTACATTGTGATATTAAACTGTAAATCTATTTGTCTTTTATAGATACCTGTTGAAAATATTGCTTTATTTCTTTGAATTTTTCGAAAGAATTGTTTGGCCTACTTTTAATATGAGTTACATTGTGTTGAAGTATGGAAAAGAAGTCATATTGGTTCATAAGGCTTATTGACTGCTTGCCCAAGTCAGAAATAATAGCTCAGTGGGTAAGGTGTTGGTTTACCGATCAGCAGCTCCCCACAAGGTTGTGAGTTCAAGCCCCACCCTTGTAGACGATCAAGTTTAATTTATCTTTTTAAATAAAATAGTTTGTCTACATTGTGATATTAAACTGTAAATCTATTTGTTTCTTAAAGAGACCTGTTGAAAATATTGCTTTATTTCTTTGAAATTTTTGAAAGAATTGTTTGGCCTACTTTTAATGAGTTACATTGTGTTGAAGTATTGAAAAGAAGCCATATTGGTTCATAAGGCTTATTGACTGCTTACACAAATCAGAAATAATAGCTCAGTGGGTAAGGTGTTGGTTTACCGATCAGCAGCTCCCCACAAGGTTGTGTGTTCAAGCACCACCCTTGCAGACGATCAATTTTAATTTATCTTTTTAACTCAAATAGTTTGTCTACATTGTGATATTAAACTGTAAATCTATTTGTCTCTTATAGATACCTGTTGAAAATATTGCTTTATTTCTTTGAATTTTTCGAAAGAATTGTTTGGCCTACTTTTAATATGAGTTACATTGTGTTGAAGTATGGAAAAGAAGCCATATTGGTTCATAAGGCTTATTGACTGCTTACTCAAGTCAGAAATAATAGCTCAGTGGGTAAGGTGTTGGTTTACCGATCAGCAGCTCCCCACAAGTTTGTGGGTTCAAGCCCCACCCTTGCAAATGGTACATTTTAATTTATCTTTTTGAATCTAATAGTTTGTCTACTTTGTGATATTAAACTGTAAATCTATTTGTTTCTTGAAGAGACCTGTTAAAAATATTGCTTTATTTCTTTAAATTTTTTGAAAGAATTGTTTGGCCTACTTTTAATATGAGTTACATTGTGTTGAAGTATGGAAAAGAAGCCATATTGGTTTATAAAGCTTATTGACTGCTTACAGAAGTCAGAAATAATAGCTCAGTGGGTAAGGTGTTGGTTTACCGATCAGCAGCTCCCCACAAGGTTGTGGGTTCAAGCCCCACCCTTGCAAACAGTACATTTTAATTTATCTTTTTGAATCTAATAGTTTGTCTACATTGTGATATTAAACCATAAATCTACTTGTTTCTTAAAGAGACCTGTTGAAAATATTGCTTTATTTCTTTGAATTTTTCGAAATAATTGTTTGGCCTACTTTTAATGAGTTACATTGTGTTGAAGTATGGAAAAGAAGCCATATTGGTTCATAAGGCTTATTGACTGCTTGCACAAGGCAGAAATAATAGCTCAGTGGGTAAGGTGTTGGTTTACCGATCAGCAACTCCCCTCAATGTCGTGGGTTCAAACCCAGCCTCGTAAAATATAAATTTTAATTTATCTTTTTAAATCTAATAGTTTGTCTACATTGTGATATTAAACTGTAAATCTATTTGTTTCTTGAAGAGACCTGTTGAAAATATTGCTTTATTTCTTTGAATTTTTCGAAAGAATTGTTTGGCCTACTTTTAATATGAGTTACATTGTGTTGAAGTATGGAAAAGAAGCCATGTTGGTTCATAAGGCTTATTGACTGCTTGCACAAGTCAGAAATAATAGCTCAGTGGGTAAGGTGTTGGTTTACCGATCAGCAACTCCTCTCAATGTCATGGGTTCAAACCCAGCCTCGTAAAAGATCAATTTTAATTTATCTTTTTAAATCTAATAGTTTGTCTACATTGTGATATTAAACTGTAAATCTATTTGTTTCCTAAAGAGACCTGTTGAAAATATTGCTTTATTTCTTTGAATTTTTTGAAAGAATTGTTTGGCCTATTTTTAATATGAGTTACATTTTGTTAAAGTATGGAAAAGAAGCCATATTGGTTCATAAGGCTTATTGACTGCTTGCACAAGGCAGAAATAATAGCTCAGTGGGTAAGGTGTTGGTTTACCGATCAGCAGCTCCCCACAAGGTTGTGGGTTCAAGCCCCACCCTTGCAAACAGTACATTTTAATTTATCTTTTTGAATCTAATAGTTTGTCTACATTGTGATATTAAACTGTAAATCTATTTGTTTCTTAAAGAGACCTGTTGAAAATATTGCTTTATTTCTTTGAATTTTTTGAAAGAATTGTTTGGCCTATTTTTAATGAGTTACATTGTGTTGAAGTATGGAAAAGAAGCCATATTGGTTCATAAGGCTTATTGACTGCTTGCAAAAGTCAGAAATAATAGCTCAGTGGGTAGGGTGTTGGTTTACCGATCAGCAGCTCCCCACAAGGTTGTGGGTTCAAACCCCACCCTTGCAGATGAACAATTTTAATTTATCTTTTTAAATAAAATAGTTTGTCTACATTGTGATATTAAACTGTAAATCTATTTGTCTCTTATAGATACCTGTTGAAAATATTGCTTTATTTCTTTGAATTTTTCGAGAGAATTGTTTGGCCTACTTTTAATGAGTTACATTGTGTTGAAGTATTGAAAAGAAGCCATATTGGTTCATAAGGCTTATTGACTGCTTGCATAAGTCAGAAATAATAGCTCAGTGGGTAAGGTGTTGGTTTACCGATCAGCAGCTCCCCACAAGGTTGTGGGTTCAAACCCCGCCCTTGCAAACAGTACATTTTAATTTATCATTTTTGAATCTAATAGTTTGTCTACATTGTGATATTAAACCTTAAATCTACTTGTTTCTTAAAGAGACCTGTTGAAAATTTTGCTTTATTTCTTTGAATTTTTCGACATAATTGTTTGGCCTATTTTTAATGAGTTACATTGTGTTGAAGTATGGAAAAGAAGCCATATTGGTTCATAAGGCTTAATGACTGCTTGCAAAATTCAGAAATAATAGCTCAGTGGGTAAGGTGTTGGTTTACCGATCAGCAGCTCCCCACAAGGTTGTGGGTTCAAGCCCCACCCTTGTAGACGATCAAGTTTAATTTATCTTTTTAAATAAAATAGTTTGTCTACATTGCGATATTAAACTGTAAATCTATTTGTTTCCTAAAGAGACCTGTTGAAAATATTGCTTTATTTCTTTGAATTTTTCGAAAGAATTGTTTGGCCTATTTTTAATGAGTTACATTGTGTTGAAGTATGGAAAAGAAGCCATATTGGTTCATAAGGCTTATTGACTGCTTCCAAAAGTCAGAAATAATAGCTCAGTGGGTAGGGTGTTGGTTTACCGATCAGCAGCTCCCCACAAGGTTGTGGGTTCAAACCCCACCCTTGCAGATGATCAATTTTAATTTATCTTTTTAAATAAAATAGTTTGTCTACATTGTGATATTAAACTGTAAATCTATTTGTCTTTTATAGATACCTGTTGAAAATATTGCTTTATTTCTTTGAATTTTTCGAAAGAATTGTTTGGCCTACTTTTAATATGAGTTACATTGTGTTGAAGTATGGAAAAGAAGTCATATTGGTTCATAAGGCTTATTGACTGCTTGCCCAAGTCAGAAATAATAGCTCAGTGGGTAAGGTGTTGGTTTACCGATCAGCAGCTCCCCACAAGGTTGTGAGTTCAAGCCCCACCCTTGTAGACGATCAAGTTTAATTTATCTTTTTAAATAAAATAGTTTGTCTACATTGTGATATTAAACTGTAAATCTATTTGTTTCTTAAAGAGACCTGTTGAAAATATTGCTTTATTTCTTTGAAATTTTTGAAAGAATTGTTTGGCCTACTTTTAATGAGTTACATTGTGTTGAAGTATTGAAAAGAAGCCATATTGGTTCATAAGGCTTATTGACTGCTTACACAAATCAGAAATAATAGCTCAGTGGGTAAGGTGTTGGTTTACCGATCAGCAGCTCCCCACAAGGTTGTGTGTTCAAGCACCACCCTTGCAGACGATCAATTTTAATTTATCTTTTTAACTCAAATAGTTTGTCTACATTGTGATATTAAACTGTAAATCTATTTGTCTCTTATAGATACCTGTTGAAAATATTGCTTTATTTCTTTGAATTTTTCGAAAGAATTGTTTGGCCTACTTTTAATATGAGTTACATTGTGTTGAAGTATGGAAAAGAAGCCATATTGGTTCATAAGGCTTATTGACTGCTTACTCAAGTCAGAAATAATAGCTCAGTGGGTAAGGTGTTGGTTTACCGATCAGCAGCTCCCCACAAGTTTGTGGGTTCAAGCCCCACCCTTGCAAATGGTACATTTTAATTTATCTTTTTGAATCTAATAGTTTGTCTACTTTGTGATATTAAACTGTAAATCTATTTGTTTCTTGAAGAGACCTGTTAAAAATATTGCTTTATTTCTTTAAATTTTTTGAAAGAATTGTTTGGCCTACTTTTAATATGAGTTACATTGTGTTGAAGTATGGAAAAGAAGCCATATTGGTTTATAAAGCTTATTGACTGCTTACAGAAGTCAGAAATAATAGCTCAGTGGGTAAGGTGTTGGTTTACCGATCAGCAGCTCCCCACAAGGTTGTGGGTTCAAGCCCCACCCTTGCAAACAGTACATTTTAATTTATCTTTTTGAATCTAATAGTTTGTCTACATTGTGATATTAAACCATAAATCTACTTGTTTCTTAAAGAGACCTGTTGAAAATATTGCTTTATTTCTTTGAATTTTTCGAAATAATTGTTTGGCCTACTTTTAATGAGTTACATTGTGTTGAAGTATGGAAAAGAAGCCATATTGGTTCATAAGGCTTATTGACTGCTTGCACAAGGCAGAAATAATAGCTCAGTGGGTAAGGTGTTGGTTTACCGATCAGCAACTCCCCTCAATGTCGTGGGTTCAAACCCAGCCTCGTAAAATATAAATTTTAATTTATCTTTTTAAATCTAATAGTTTGTCTACATTGTGATATTAAACTGTAAATCTATTTGTTTCTTGAAGAGACCTCTTAAAAATATTGCTTTATTTCTTTAAATTTTTTGAAAGAATTGTTTGGCCTACTTTTAATATTAGTTACATTGTGTTGAAGTATGGAAAAGAAGCCATATTGGTTTATAAGGCTTATTGACTGCTTACAGAAGTCAGAAATAATAGCTCAGTGGGTAAGGTGTTGGTTTACCGATCAACAGCTCCCCACAAGGTTGTGGGTTCAAGCCCCACCCTTGCAAACAGTACATTTTAATTTATCTTTTTGAATCGAATATTTTGTCTACATTGTGATATTAAACCTTAAATCTACTTGTTTCTTAAAGAGACCTGTTGAAAATTTTGCTTTATTTCTTTGAATTTTTCGAAATAATTGTTTGGCCTATTTTTAATGAGTTACATTGTGTTGAAGTATGGAAAAGAAGCCATATTGGTTCATAAGGCTTATTGACTGCTTGCAAAAGTCAGAAATAATAGCTCAGTGGGTAAGGTGTTGGTTTACCGATCAACAGCTCCCCACAAGGTTGTGGGTTCAAGCCCCACCCTTGCAGATGATAAATTTTAATTTATCTTTTTAAATAAAATAGTTTGTCTACATTGTGATATTAAACTGTAAATCTATTTGTCTCTTATCGATACCTGTTGACAATATTGCTTTATTTATTTGAAATTTTTGAAAGAATTGTTTGGCCTACTTTTAATGAGTTACATTGTGTTGAAGTATTGAAAAGAAGCCATATTGGTTCATAAGGCTTATTGACTGCTTACACAAGTCAGAAATAATAGCTCAGTGGGTAAGGTGTTGGTTTACCGATCAGCAGCTCCCCACAAGGTTGTGGGTTCAAGCCCCACCCTTGCAAACAGTACATTTTAATTTATCTTTTTGAATCTAATAGTTTGTCTACATTGTGATATTAAACCATAAATCTACTTGTTTCTTAAAGAGACCTGTTGAAAATATTGCTTTATTTCTTTGAATTTTTCGAGAGAATTTTTTGGCCTACTTTTAATGAGTTACATTTTGTTGAATTATTGAAAGAAGCCATATTGGTTCATAAGGCTTATTGACTGCTTGCACAAGTCAGAAATAATAGCTCAGTGGGTAAGGTGTTGGTTTACCGATCAGCAGCTCCCCACAAGGTTGTGGGTTCATGCCCCACCCTTGCAGACGGTCAATTTTAATTTATCTTTTTAAATAAAATAGTTTGTCTACATTGTGATATTAAACTGTAAATCTATTTGTTTCATAAAGAGACCTGTTGAAAATATTGCTTTATTTCTTTGAATTTTTTGAAAGAATTGTTTGGCCTATTTTTAATATGAGTTACATTTTGTTAAAGTATGGAAAAGAAGCCATATTGGTTCATAAGGCTTATTGACTGCTTGCACTAGTCAGAAATAATAGCTCAGTGGGTAAGGTGTTGGTTTACCGATCAGCAGCTCCCCACAAGGTTGTGGGTTCAAGCCCCACCCTTGTAAACAGTACATTTTAATTTATCTTTTTGAATCTAATAGTTTGTCTACATTGTGATATTAAACTGTAAATCTATTTGTTTCTTAAAGAGACCTGTTGAAAATATTGCTTTATTTCTTTGAATTTTTCGAAAGAATTGTTTGGCCTATTTTTAATGAGTTACATTGTGTTGAAGTATGGAAAAGAAGCCATATTGGTTCATAAGGCTTATTGACTGCTTGCAAAAGTCAGAAATAATAGCTCAGTGGGTAGGGTGTTGGTTTACCGATCAGCAGCTCCCCACAAAGTTGTGGGTTTAAACCCCACCCTTGCAGATGATCAATTTTAATTTATCTTTTTAAATAAAATAGTTTGTCTACATTGTGATATTAAACTGTAAATCTATTTGTCTTTTATAGATACCTGTTGAAAATATTGCTTTATTTCTTTGAATTTTTCGAAAGAATTGTTTGGCCTACTTTTAATATGAGTTACATTGTGTTGAAGTATGGAAAAGAAGTCATATTGGTTCATAAGGCTTATTGACTGCTTACACAAGTCAGAAATAATAGCTCAGTGGGTAAGGTGTTGGTTTACCAATCAGTAGCTCCCCACAAGGTTGTTGGTTCAAGCCCCACACTTGCAAACAGTACATTTTAATTTATCTTTTTGAATCTAATAGTTTGTCTACATTGTGATATTAAACTGTAAATCTACTTGTTTCTTAAAGAGACCTGTTGAAAATATTGCTTTATTTCTTTGAATTTTTCGAGAGAATTGTTTGGCCTACTTTTAATGAGTTACATTGTGTTGAAGTATTGAAAAGAAGCCATATTGGTTCATAAGGCTTATTGACTGCTTGCACAAGTCAGAAATAATAGCTCAGTGGGTAAGGTGTTGGTTTACCGATCAGCAGCTCCCCACAAGGTTGTGGGTTCAAACCCCGCCCTTGCAAACAGTACATTTTAATTTATCTTTTTGAATCTAATAGTTTGTCTACATTGTGATATTAAACCTTAAATCTACTTGTTTCTTAAAGAGACCTGTTGAAAATTTTGCTTTATTTCTTTGAATTTTTCGACATAATTGTTTGGCCTATTTTTAATGAGTTACATTGTGTTGAAGTATGGAAAAGAAGCCATATTGGTTCATAAGGCTTAATGACTGCTTGCAAAATTCAGAAATAATAGCTCAGTGGGTAAGGTGTTGGTTTACCGATCAGCAGCTCCCCACAAGTTTGTGGGTTCAAGCCCCACCCTTGCAAACGGTACATTTTAATTTATCTTTTTGAATCTAATAGTTTGTCTACATTGTGATATTAAACTGTAAATCTATTTGTTTCTTGAAGAGACCTGTTAAAAATATTGCTTTATTTCTTTAAATTTTTTGAAAGAATTGTTTGGCCTACTTTTAATATGAGTTACATTGTGTTGAAGTATGGAAAAGAAGCCATATTGGTTTATAAAGCTTATTGACTGCTTACAGAATTTAGAAATTATAGCTCAGTGGGTAAGGTGTTGGTTTACCGATCAGCAGCTCCCCACAAGGTTGTGGGTTCAAGCCCCACCCTTGCAAACAGTACATTTTAATTTATCTTTTTGAATCTAATAGTTTGTCTACATTGTGATATTAAACCATAAATCTACTTGTTTCTTAAAGAGACCTGTTGAAAATATTGCTTTATTTCTTTGAATTTTTCTAAATAATTGTTTGGCCTACTTTTAATGAGTTACATTGTGTTGAAGTATGGAAAAGAAGCCATATTGGTTCATAAGGCTTATTGACTGCTTGCACAAGGCAGAAATAATAGCTCAGTGGGTAAGGTGTTGGTTTACCGATCAGCAACTCCCCTCAATGTCGTGGGTTCAAACCCAGCCTCGTAAAATATACATTTTAATTTATCTTTTTAAATCTAATAGTTTGTCTACATTGTGATATTAAACTGTAAATCTATTTGTTTCTTGAAGAGACCTCTTAAAAATATTGCTTTATTTCTTTAAATTTTTTGAAAGAATTGTTTGGCCTACTTTTAATATTAGTTACATTGTGTTGAAGTATGGAAAAGAAGCCATATTGGTTTATAAGGCTTATTGACTGCTTACAGAAGTCAGAAATAATAGCTCAGTGGGTAAGGTGTTGGTTTACCGATCAGCAGCTCCCCACAAGGTTGTGGGTTCAAGCCCCACCCTTGCAAACAGTACATTTTAATTTATCTTTTTGAATCTAATATTTTGTCTACATTGTGATATTAAACCTTAAATCTACTTGTTTCTTAAAGAGACCTGTTGAAAATTTTGCTTTATTTCTTTGAATTTTTCGAAATAATTGTTTGGCCTATTTTTAATGAGTTACATTGTGTTGAAGTATGGAAGAGAAGCCATATTGGTTCATAAGGCTTATTGACTGCTTGCAAAAGTCAGAAATAATAGCTCAGTGGGTAAGGTGTTGGTTTACCGATCAACAGCTCCCCACAAGGTTGTGGGTTCAAGCCCCACCCTTGCAGATGATCAATTTTAATTTATCTTTTTAATAAAATAGTTTGTCTACATTGTGATATTAAACTGTAAATCTATTTGTCTCTTATCGATACCTGTTGACAATATTGCTTTATTTATTTGAAATTTTTGAAAGAATTGTTTGGCCTACTTTTAATGAGTTACATTGTGTTGAAGTATTGAAAAGAAGCCATATTGGTTCATAAGGCTTATTGACTGCTTACACAAGTCAGAAATAATAGCTCAGTGGGTAAGGTGTTGGTTTACCGATCAGTAGCTCCCCACAAGGTTGTGGGTTCAAGCCCCACCCTTGCGAACAGTACATTTTAATTTATCTTTTTGAATCTAATAGTTTGTCTACATTGTGATATTAAACCATAAATCTACTTGTTTCATAAAGAGACCTGTTGAAAATATTGCTTTATTTCTTTGAATTTTTCGAGAGAATTTTTTGGCCTACTTTTAATGAGTTACATTTTGTTGAAGTATTGAAAGAAGCCATATTGGTTCATAAGGCTTATTGACTGCTTACACAAATCGGAAATAATAGCTCAGTGGTTAAGGTGTTGGTTTACCGATCAGCAGCTCCCCACAAGGTTGTGGGTTCAAGCCCCACCCTTGCAGATGGTCAATTTTAATTTATCTTTTTAAATAAAATAGTTTGTCTACATTGTGATATTAAACTGTAAATCTATTTGTTTCTTAAAGAGACCTGTTGAAAATATTGCTTTATTTCTTTGAATTTTTCGAAAGAATTGTTTGGCCTACTTTTAATATGAGTTACATTGTGTTGAAGTATGGAAAAGAAGCCATGTTGGTTCATAAGGCTTATTGACTGCTTGCACAAGTCAGAAATAATAGCTCAGTGGGTAAGGTGTTGGTTTACCGATCAGCAACTCCTCTCAATGTCATGGGTTCAAACCCAGCCTCGTAAAAGATCAATTTTAATTTATCTTTTTAAATCTAATAGTTTGTCTACATTGTGATATTAAACTGTAAATCTATTTGTTTCCTAAAGAGACCTGTTAAAAATATTGCTTTATTTCTTTGAATTTTTTGAAAGAATTGTTTGGCCTACTTTTAATATGAGTTACATTGTGTTGAAGTATGGAAAAGAAGCCATATTGGTTCATAAGGCTTATTGACTGCTTGGACAAGTCAGAAATAATAGCTCAGTGGGTAAGGTGTTGGTTTACCGATCAGCAGCTCCCCACAAGGTTGTGGGTTCATGCCCCACCCTTGCAGACGGTCAATTTTAATTTATCTTTTTAAATAAAATAGTTTGTCTACATTGTGATATTAAACTGTAAATCTATTTGTTTCATAAAGAGACCTGTTGAAAATATTGCTTTATTTCTTTGAATTTTTTGAAAGAATTGTTTGGCCTATTTTTAATATGAGTTACATTTTGTTAAAGTATGGAAAAGAAGCCATATTGGTTCATAAGGCTTATTGACTGCTTGCACAAGGCAGAAATAATAGCTCAGTGGGTAAGGTGTTGGTTTACCGATCAGCAGCTCCCCACAAGGTTGTGGGTTCAAGCCCCACCCTTGCAAACAGTACATTTTAATTTATCTTTTTGAATCTAATAGTTTGTCTACATTGTGATATTAAACTGTAAATCTATTTGTTTCTTAAAGAGACCTGTTGAAAATATTGCTTTATTTCTTTGAATTTTTCGAAAGAATTGTTTGGCCTATTTTTAATGAGTTACATTGTGTTGAAGTATGGAAAAGAAGCCATATTGGTTCATAAGGCTTATTGACTGCTTGCAAAAGTCAGAAATAATAGCTCAGTGGGTAGGGTGTTGGTTTACCGATCAGCAGCTCCCCACAAGGTTGTGGGTTCAAACCCCACCCTTGCAGATGAACAATTTTAATTTATCTTTTTAAATAAAATAGTTTGTCTACATTGTGATATTAAACTGTAAATCTATTTGTCTCTTATAGATACCTGTTGAAAATATTGCTTTATTTCTTTGAATTTTTCGAGAGAATTGTTTGGCCTACTTTTAATGAGTTACATTGTGTTGAAGTATTGAAAAGAAGCCATATTGGTTCATAAGGCTTATTGACTGCTTGCATAAGTCAGAAATAATAGCTCAGTGGGTAAGGTGTTGGTTTACCGATCAGCAGCTCCCCACAAGGTTGTGGGTTCAAACCCCGCCCTTGCAAACAGTACATTTTAATTTATCATTTTTGAATCTAATAGTTTGTCTACATTGTGATATTAAACCTTAAATCTACTTGTTTCTTAAAGAGACCTGTTGAAAATTTTGCTTTATTTCTTTGAATTTTTCGACATAATTGTTTGGCCTATTTTTAATGAGTTACATTGTGTTGAAGTATGGAAAAGAAGCCATATTGGTTCATAAGGCTTAATGACTGCTTGCAAAATTCAGAAATAATAGCTCAGTGGGTAAGGTGTTGGTTTACCGATCAGCAGCTCCCCACAAGGTTGTGGGTTCAAGCCCCACCCTTGTAGACGATCAAGTTTAATTTATCTTTTTAAATAAAATAGTTTGTCTACATTGCGATATTAAACTGTAAATCTATTTGTTTCCTAAAGAGACCTGTTGAAAATATTGCTTTATTTCTTTAAATTTTTTTAAAGAATTGTTTGGCCTACTTTTAATATGAGTTACATTGTGTTGAAGTATGGAAAGAAGCCATATTGGTTCATAAGGCTTATTGACTGCTTGCAAAAGTCAGAAGTCATAGCTCAGTTGGATAAGTTGTTGGTTTACCGATCAGCAGCTCCCCACAAGGTTGTGGGTTCAAACCCCACCCTTGCAGATGATCAATTTTAATTTATCTTTTTAAATAAAATAGTTTGTCTACATTGTGATATTAAACTGTAAATCTATTTGTCTTTTATAGATACCTGTTGAAAATATTGCTTTATTTCTTTGAATTTTTCGAAAGAATTGTTTGGCCTACTTTTAATATGAGTTACATTGTGTTGAAGTATGGAAAAGAAGTCATATTGGTTCATAAGGCTTATTGACTGCTTGCCCAAGTCAGAAATAATAGCTCAGTGGGTAAGGTGTTGGTTTACCGATCAGCAGCTCCCCACAAGGTTGTGAGTTCAAGCCCCACCCTTGTAGACGATCAAGTTTAATTTATCTTTTTAAATAAAATAGTTTGTCTACATTGTGATATTAAACTGTAAATCTATTTGTTTCTTAAAGAGACCTGTTGAAAATATTGCTTTATTTCTTTGAAATTTTTGAAAGAATTGTTTGGCCTACTTTTAATGAGTTACATTGTGTTGAAGTATTGAAAAGAAGCCATATTGGTTCATAAGGCTTATTGACTGCTTACACAAATCAGAAATAATAGCTCAGTGGGTAAGGTGTTGGTTTACCGATCAGCAGCTCCCCACAAGGTTGTGAGTTCAAGCCCCACCCTTGCAGACGATCAATTTTAATTTATCTTTTTAACTCAAATAGTTTGTCTACATTGTGATATTAAACTGTAAATCTATTTGTCTCTTATAGATACCTGTTGAAAATATTGCTTTATTTCTTTGAATTTTTCGAAAGAATTGTTTGGCCTACTTTTAATATGAGTTACATTGTGTTGAAGTATGGAAAAGAAGCCATATTGGTTCATAAGGCTTATTGACTGCTTACTCAAGTCAGAAATAATAGCTCAGTGGGTAAGGTGTTGGTTTACCGATCAGCAGCTCCCCACAAGTTTGTGGGTTCAAGCCCCACCCTTGCAAACGGTACATTTTAATTTATCTTTTTGAATCTAATAGTTTGTCTACATTGTGATATTAAACTGTAAATCTATTTGTTTCTTAAAGAGACCTGTTAAAAATATTGCTTTATTTCTTTAAATTTTTTGAAAGAATTGTTTGGCCTACTTTTAATATGAGTTACATTGTGTTGAAGTATGGAAAAGAAGCCATATTGGTTTATAAAGCTTATTGACTGCTTACAGAAGTCAGAAATAATAGCTCAGTGGGTAAGGTGTTGGTTTACCGATCAGCAGCTCCCCACAAGGTTGTGGGTTCAAGCCCCACCCTTGCAAACAGTACATTTTAATTTATCTTTTTGAATCTAATAGTTTGTCTACATTGTGATATTAAACCATAAATCTACTTGTTTCTTAAAGAGACCTGTTGAAAATATTGCTTTATTTCTTTGAATTTTTCGAAATAATTGTTTGGCCTACTTTTAATGAGTTACATTGTGTTGAAGTATGGAAAAGAAGCCATATTGGTTCATAAGGCTTATTGACTGCTTGCACAAGGCAGAAATAATAGCTCAGTGGGTAAGGTGTTGGTTTACCGATCAGCAAATCCCCTCAATGTCGTGGGTTCAAACCCAGCCTCGTAAAATATAAATTTTAATTTATCTTTTTAAATCTAATAGTTTGTCTACATTGTGATATTAAACTGTAAATCTATTTGTTTCTTGAAGAGACCTCTTAAAAATATTGCTTTATTTCTTTAAATTTTTTGAAAGAATTGTTTGGCCTACTTTTAATATTAGTTACATTGTGTTGAAGTATGGAAAAGAAGCCATATTGGTTTATAAGGCTTATTGACTGCTTACAGAAGTCAGAAATAATAGCTCAGTGGGTAAGGTGTTGGTTTACCGATCAGCAGCTCCCCACAAGGTTGTGGGTTCAAGCCCCACCCTTGCAAACAGTACATTTTAATTTATCTTTTTGAATCGAATATTTTGTCTACATTGTGATATTAAACCTTAAATCTACTTGTTTCTTAAAGAGACCTGTTGAAAATTTTGCTTTATTTCTTTGAATTTTTCGAAATAATTGTTTGGCCTATTTTTAATGAGTTACATTGTGTTGAAGTATGGAAAAGAAGCCATATTGGTTCATAAGGCTTATTGACTGCTTGCAAAAGTCAGAAATAATAGCTCAGTGGGTAAGGTGTTGGTTTACCGATCAACAGCTCCCCACAAGGTTGTGGGTTCAAGCCCCACCCTTGCAGATGATCAATTTTAATTTATCTTTTTAATAAAATAGTTTGTCTACATTGTGATATTAAACTGTAAATCTATTTGTCTCTTATCGATACCTGTTGACAATATTGCTTTATTTATTTGAAATTTTTGAAAGAATTGTTTGGCCTACTTTTAATGAGTTACATTGTGTTGAAGTATTGAAAAGAAGCCATATTGGTTCATAAGGCTTATTGACTGCTTACACAAGTCAGAAATAATAGCTCAGTGGGTAAGGTGTTGGTTTACCGATCAGTAGCTCCCCACAAGGTTGTGGGTTCAAGCCCCACCCTTGCAAACAGTACATTTTAATTTATCTTTTTGAATCTAATAGTTTGTCTACATTGTGATATTAAACCATAAATCTACTTGTTTCATAAAGAGACCTGTTGAAAATATTGCTTTATTTCTTTGAATTTTTCGAGAGAATTTTTTGGCCTACTTTTAATGAGTTACATTTTGTTAAATTATTGAAAGAAGCCATATTGGTTCATAAGGCTTATTGACTGCTTACACAAATCGGAAATAATAGCTCAGTGGTTAAGGTGTTGGTTTACCGATCAGCAGCTCCCCACAAGGTTGTGGGTTCAAGCCCCACCCTTGCAGATGGTCAATTTTAATTTATCTTTTTAGATAAAATAGTTTGTCTACATTGTGATATTAAACTGTAAATCTATTTGTTTCTTAAAGAGACCTGTTGAAAATATTGCTTTATTTCTTTGAATTTTTCGAAAGAATTGTTTGGCCTACTTTTAATATGAGTTACATTGTGTTGAAGTATGGAAAAGAAGCCATGTTGGTTCATAAGGCTTATTGACTGCTTGCACAAGTCAGAAATAATAGCTCAGTGGGTAAGGTGTTGGTTTACCGATCAGCAACTCCTCTCAATGTCATGGGTTCAAACCCAGCCTCGTAAAAGATCAATTTTAATTTATCTTTTTAAATCTAATAGTTTGTCTACATTGTGATATTAAACTGTAAATCTATTTGTTTCCTAAAGAGACCTGTTAAAAATATTGCTTTATTTCTTTGAATTTTTTGAAAGAATTGTTTGGCCTAATTTTAATATGAGTTACATTGTGTTGAAGTATGGAAAAGAAGCCATATTGGTTCATAAGGCTTATTGACTGCTTGGACAAGTCAGAAATAATAGCTCAGTGGGTAAGGTGTTGGTTTACCGATCAGCAGCTCCCCACAAGGTTGTGGGTTCATGCCCCACCCTTGCAGACGGTCAATTTTAATTTATCTTTCTAAATAAAATAGTTTGTCTACATTGTGATATTAAACTGTAAATCTATTTGTTTCATAAAGAGACCTGTTGAAAATATTGCTTTATTTCTTTGAATTTTTTGAAAGAATTGTTTGGCCTATTTTTAATATGAGTTACATTTTGTTAAAGTATGGAAAAGAAGCCATATTGGTTCATAAGGCTTATTGACTGCTTGCACAAGGCAGAAATAATAGCTCAGTGGGTAAGGTGTTGGTTTACCGATCAGCAGCTCCCCACAAGGTTGTGGGTTCAAGCCCCACCCTTGCAAACAGTACATTTTAATTTATCTTTTTGAATCTAATAGTTTGTCTACATTGTGATATTAAACTGTAAATCTATTTGTTTCTTAAAGAGACCTGTTGAAAATATTGCTTTATTTCTTTGAATTTTTCGAAAGAATTGTTTGGCCTATTTTTAATGAGTTACATTGTGTTGAAGTATGGAAAAGAAGCCATATTGGTTCATAAGGCTTATTGACTGCTTGCAAAAGTCAGAAATAATAGCTCAGTGGGTAGGGTGTTGGTTTACCGATCAGCAGCTCCCCACAAGGTTGTGGGTTCAAACCCCACCCTTGCAGATGAACAATTTTAATTTATCTTTTTAAATAAAATAGTTTGTCTACATTGTGATATTAAACTGTAAATCTATTTGTCTCTTATAGATACCTGTTGAAAATATTGCTTTATTTCTTTGAATTTTTCGAGAGAATTGTTTGGCCTACTTTTAATGAGTTACATTGTGTTGAAGTATTGAAAAGAAGCCATATTGGTTCATAAGGCTTATTGACTGCTTGCATAAGTCAGAAATAATAGCTCAGTGGGTAAGGTGTTGGTTTACCGATCAGCAGCTCCCCACAAGGTTGTGGGTTCAAACCCCGCCCTTGCAAACAGTACATTTTAATTTATCATTTTTGAATCTAATAGTTTGTCTACATTGTGATATTAAACCTTAAATCTACTTGTTTCTTAAAGAGACCTGTTGAAAATTTTGCTTTATTTCTTTGAATTTTTCGACATAATTGTTTGGCCTATTTTTAATGAGTTACATTGTGTTGAAGTATGGAAAAGAAGCCATATTGGTTCATAAGGCTTAATGACTGCTTGCAAAATTCAGAAATAATAGCTCAGTGGGTAAGGTGTTGGTTTACCGATCAGCAGCTCCCCACAAGGTTGTGGGTTCAAGCCCCACCCTTGTAGACGATCAAGTTTAATTTATCTTTTTAAATAAAATAGTTTGTCTACATTGCGATATTAAACTGTAAATCTATTTGTTTCCTAAAGAGACCTGTTGAAAATATTGCTTTATTTCTTTAAATTTTTTTAAAGAATTGTTTGGCCTACTTTTAATATGAGTTACATTGTGTTGAAGTATGGAAAGAAGCCATATTGGTTCATAAGGCTTATTGACTGCTTGCAAAAGTCAGAAGTCATAGCTCAGTTGGATAAGTTGTTGGTTTACCGATCAGCAGCTCCCCACAAGGTTGTGGGTTCAAACCCCACCCTTGCAGATGATCAATTTTAATTTATCTTTTTAAATAAAATAGTTTGTCTACATTGTGATATTAAACTGTAAATCTATTTGTCTTTTATAGATACCTGTTGAAAATATTGCTTTATTTCTTTGAATTTTTCGAAAGAATTGTTTGGCCTACTTTTAATATGAGTTACATTGTGTTGAAGTATGGAAAAGAAGTCATATTGGTTCATAAGGCTTATTGACTGCTTGCCCAAGTCAGAAATAATAGCTCAGTGGGTAAGGTGTTGGTTTACCGATCAGCAGCTCCCCACAAGGTTGTGAGTTCAAGCCCCACCCTTGTAGACGATCAAGTTTAATTTATCTTTTTAAATAAAATAGTTTGTCTACATTGTGATATTAAACTGTAAATCTATTTGTTTCTTAAAGAGACCTGTTGAAAATATTGCTTTATTTCTTTGAAATTTTTGAAAGAATTGTTTGGCCTACTTTTAATGAGTTACATTGTGTTGAAGTATTGAAAAGAAGCCATATTGGTTCATAAGGCTTATTGACTGCTTACACAAATCAGAAATAATAGCTCAGTGGGTAAGGTGTTGGTTTACCGATCAGCAGCTCCCCACAAGGTTGTGAGTTCAAGCCCCACCCTTGCAGACGATCAATTTTAATTTATCTTTTTAACTCAAATAGTTTGTCTACATTGTGATATTAAACTGTAAATCTATTTGTCTCTTATAGATACCTGTTGAAAATATTGCTTTATTTCTTTGAATTTTTCGAAAGAATTGTTTGGCCTACTTTTAATATGAGTTACATTGTGTTGAAGTATGGAAAAGAAGCCATATTGGTTCATAAGGCTTATTGACTGCTTACTCAAGTCAGAAATAATAGCTCAGTGGGTAAGGTGTTGGTTTACCGATCAGCAGCTCCCCACAAGTTTGTGGGTTCAAGCCCCACCCTTGCAAACGGTACATTTTAATTTATCTTTTTGAATCTAATAGTTTGTCTACATTGTGATATTAAACTGTAAATCTATTTGTTTCTTAAAGAGACCTGTTAAAAATATTGCTTTATTTCTTTAAATTTTTTGAAAGAATTGTTTGGCCTACTTTTAATATGAGTTACATTGTGTTGAAGTATGGAAAAGAAGCCATATTGGTTTATAAAGCTTATTGACTGCTTACAGAAGTCAGAAATAATAGCTCAGTGGGTAAGGTGTTGGTTTACCGATCAGCAGCTCCCCACAAGGTTGTGGGTTCAAGCCCCACCCTTGCAAACAGTACATTTTAATTTATCTTTTTGAATCTAATAGTTTGTCTACATTGTGATATTAAACCATAAATCTACTTGTTTCTTAAAGAGACCTGTTGAAAATATTGCTTTATTTCTTTGAATTTTTCGAAATAATTGTTTGGCCTACTTTTAATGAGTTACATTGTGTTGAAGTATGGAAAAGAAGCCATATTGGTTCATAAGGCTTATTGACTGCTTGCACAAGGCAGAAATAATAGCTCAGTGGGTAAGGTGTTGGTTTACCGATCAGCAAATCCCCTCAATGTCGTGGGTTCAAACCCAGCCTCGTAAAATATAAATTTTAATTTATCTTTTTAAATCTAATAGTTTGTCTACATTGTGATATTAAACTGTAAATCTATTTGTTTCTTGAAGAGACCTCTTAAAAATATTGCTTTATTTCTTTAAATTTTTTGAAAGAATTGTTTGGCCTACTTTTAATATTAGTTACATTGTGTTGAAGTATGGAAAAGAAGCCATATTGGTTTATAAGGCTTATTGACTGCTTACAGAAGTCAGAAATAATAGCTCAGTGGGTAAGGTGTTGGTTTACCGATCAGCAGCTCCCCACAAGGTTGTGGGTTCAAGCCCCACCCTTGCAAACAGTACATTTTAATTTATCTTTTTGAATCGAATATTTTGTCTACATTGTGATATTAAACCTTAAATCTACTTGTTTCTTAAAGAGACCTGTTGAAAATTTTGCTTTATTTCTTTGAATTTTTCGAAATAATTGTTTGGCCTATTTTTAATGAGTTACATTGTGTTGAAGTATGGAAAAGAAGCCATATTGGTTCATAAGGCTTATTGACTGCTTGCAAAAGTCAGAAATAATAGCTCAGTGGGTAAGGTGTTGGTTTACCGATCAACAGCTCCCCACAAGGTTGTGGGTTCAAGCCCCACCCTTGCAGATGATCAATTTTAATTTATCTTTTTAATAAAATAGTTTGTCTACATTGTGATATTAAACTGTAAATCTATTTGTCTCTTATCGATACCTGTTGACAATATTGCTTTATTTATTTGAAATTTTTGAAAGAATTGTTTGGCCTACTTTTAATGAGTTACATTGTGTTGAAGTATTGAAAAGAAGCCATATTGGTTCATAAGGCTTATTGACTGCTTACACAAGTCAGAAATAATAGCTCAGTGGGTAAGGTGTTGGTTTACCGATCAGTAGCTCCCCACAAGGTTGTGGGTTCAAGCCCCACCCTTGCAAACAGTACATTTTAATTTATCTTTTTGAATCTAATAGTTTGTCTACATTGTGATATTAAACCATAAATCTACTTGTTTCATAAAGAGACCTGTTGAAAATATTGCTTTATTTCTTTGAATTTTTCGAGAGAATTTTTTGGCCTACTTTTAATGAGTTACATTTTGTTAAATTATTGAAAGAAGCCATATTGGTTCATAAGGCTTATTGACTGCTTTCACAAATCGGAAATAATAGCTCAGTGGTTAAGGTGTTGGTTTACCGATCAGCAGCTCCCCACAAGGTTGTGGGTTCAAGCCCCACCCTTGCAGATGGTCAATTTTAATTTATCTTTTTAGATAAAATAGTTTGTCTACATTGTGATATTAAACTGTAAATCTATTTGTTTCTTAAAGAGACCTGTTGAAAATATTGCTTTATTTCTTTGAATTTTTCGAAAGAATTGTTTGGCCTACTTTTAATATGAGTTACATTGTGTTGAAGTATGGAAAAGAAGCCATGTTGGTTCATAAGGCTTATTGACTGCTTGCACAAGTCAGAAATAATAGCTCAGTGGGTAAGGTGTTGGTTTACCGATCAGCAACTCCTCTCAATGTCATGGGTTCAAACCCAGCCTCGTAAAAGATCAATTTTAATTTATCTTTTTAAATCTAATAGTTTGTCTACATTGTGATATTAAACTGTAAATCTATTTGTTTCCTAAAGAGACCTGTTAAAAATATTGCTTTATTTCTTTGAATTTTTTGAAAGAATTGTTTGGCCTAATTTTAATATGAGTTACATTGTGTTGAAGTATGGAAAAGAAGCCATATTGGTTCATAAGGCTTATTGACTGCTTGGACAAGTCAGAAATAATAGCTCAGTGGGTAAGGTGTTGGTTTACCGATCAGCAGCTCCCCACAAGGTTGTGGGTTCATGCCCCACCCTTGCAGACGGTCAATTTTAATTTATCTTTTTAAATAAAATAGTTTGTCTACATTGTGATATTAAACTGTAAATCTATTTGTTTCATAAAGAGACCTGTTGAAAATATTGCTTTATTTCTTTGAATTTTTTGAAAGAATTGTTTGGCCTATTTTTAATATGAGTTACATTTTGTTAAAGTATGGAAAAGAAGCCATATTGGTTCATAAGGCTTATTGACTGCTTGCACAAGGCAGAAATAATAGCTCAGTGGGTAAGGTGTTGGTTTACCGATCAGCAGCTCCCCACAAGGTTGTGGGTTCAAGCCCCACCCTTGCAAACAGTACATTTTAATTTATCTTTTTGAATCTAATAGTTTGTCTACATTGTGATATTAAACTGTAAATCTATTTGTTTCTTAAAGAGACCTGTTGAAAATATTGCTTTATTTCTTTGAATTTTTCGAAAGAATTGTTTGGCCTATTTTTAATGAGTTACATTGTGTTGAAGTATGGAAAAGAAGCCATATTGGTTCATAAGGCTTATTGACTGCTTGCAAAAGTCAGAAATAATAGCTCAGTGGGTAGGGTGTTGGTTTACCGATCAGCAGCTCCCCACAAGGTTGTGGGTTCAAACCCCACCCTTGCAGATGAACAATTTTAATTTATCTTTTTAAATAAAATAGTTTGTCTACATTGTGATATTAAACTGTAAATCTATTTGTCTCTTATAGATACCTGTTGAAAATATTGCTTTATTTCTTTGAATTTTTCGAGAGAATTGTTTGGCCTACTTTTAATGAGTTACATTGTGTTGAAGTATTGAAAAGAAGCCATATTGGTTCATAAGGCTTATTGACTGCTTGCACAAGTCAGAAATAATAGCTCAGTGGGTAAGGTGTTGGTTTACCGATCAGCAGCTCCCCACAAGGTTGTGGGTTCAAACCCCGCCCTTGCAAACAGTACATTTTAATTTATCTTTTTGAATCTAATAGTTTGTCTACATTGTGATATTAAACCTTAAATCTACTTGTTTCTTAAAGAGACCTGTTGAAAATTTTGCTTTATTTCTTTGAATTTTTCGACATAATTGTTTAGCCTATTTTTAATGAGTTACATTGTGTTGAAGTATGGAAAAGAAGCCATATTGGTTCATAAGGCTTAATGACTGCTTGCAAAATTCAGAAATAATAGCTCAGTGGGTAAGGTGTTGGTTTACCGATCAGCAGCTCCCCACAAGGTTGTGGGTTCAAGCCCCACCCTTGTAGACGATCAAGTTTAATTTATCTTTTTAAATAAAATAGTTTGTCTACATTGCGATATTAAACTGTAAATCTATTTGTTTCCTAAAGAGACCTGTTGAAAATATTGCTTTATTTCTTTGAATTTTTCGAAAGAATTGTTTGGCCTATTTTTAATGAGTTACATTGTGTTGAAGTATGGAAAAGAAGCCATATTGGTTCATAAGGCTTATTGACTGCTTCCAAAAGTCAGAAATAATAGCTCAGTGGGTAGGGTGTTGGTTTACCGATCAGCAGCTCCCCACAAGGTTGTGGGTTCAAACCCCACCCTTGCAGATGATCAATTTTAATTTATCTTTTTAAATAAAATAGTTTGTCTACATTGTGATATTAAACTGTAAATCTATTTGTCTTTTATAGATACCTGTTGAAAATATTGCTTTATTTCTTTGAATTTTTCGAAAGAATTGTTTGGCCTACTTTTAATATGAGTTACATTGTGTTGAAGTATGGAAAAGAAGTCATATTGGTTCATAAGGCTTATTGACTGCTTGCCCAAGTCAGAAATAATAGCTCAGTGGGTAAGGTGTTGGTTTACCGATCAGCAGCTCCCCACAAGGTTGTGAGTTCAAGCCCCACCCTTGTAGACGATCAAGTTTAATTTATCTTTTTAAATAAAATAGTTTGTCTACATTGTGATATTAAACTGTAAATCTATTTGTTTCTTAAAGAGACCTGTTGAAAATATTGCTTTATTTCTTTGAAATTTTTGAAAGAATTGTTTGGCCTACTTTTAATGAGTTACATTGTGTTGAAGTATTGAAAAGAAGCCATATTGGTTCATAAGGCTTATTGACTGCTTACACAAATCAGAAATAATAGCTCAGTGGGTAAGGTGTTGGTTTACCGATCAGCAGCTCCCCACAAGGTTGTGTGTTCAAGCCCCACCCTTGCAGACGATCAATTTTAATTTATCTTTTTAACTCAAATAGTTTGTCTACATTGTGATATTAAACTGTAAATCTATTTGTCTCTTATAGATACCTGTTGAAAATATTGCTTTATTTCTTTGAATTTTTCGAAAGAATTGTTTGGCCTACTTTTAATATGAGTTACATTGTGTTGAAGTATGGAAAAGAAGCCATATTGGTTCATAAGGCTTATTGACTGCTTACTCAAGTCAGAAATAATAGCTCAGTGGGTAAGGTGTTGGTTTACCGATCAGCAGCTCCCCACAAGTTTGTGGGTTCAAGCCCCACCCTTGCAAATGGTACATTTTAATTTATCTTTTTGAATCTAATAGTTTGTCTACTTTGTGATATTAAACTGTAAATCTATTTGTTTCTTGAAGAGACCTGTTAAAAATATTGCTTTATTTCTTTAAATTTTTTGAAAGAATTGTTTGGCCTACTTTTAATATGAGTTACATTGTGTTGAAGTATGGAAAAGAAGCCATATTGGTTTATAAAGCTTATTGACTGCTTACAGAAGTCAGAAATAATAGCTCAGTGGGTAAGGTGTTGGTTTACCGATCAGCAGCTCCCCACAAGGTTGTGGGTTCAAGCCCCACCCTTGCAAACAGTACATTTTAATTTATCTTTTTGAATCTAATAGTTTGTCTACATTGTGATATTAAACCATAAATCTACTTGTTTCTTAAAGAGACCTGTTGAAAATATTGCTTTATTTCTTTGAATTTTTCGAAATAATTGTTTGGCCTACTTTTAATGAGTTACATTGTGTTGAAGTATGGAAAAGAAGCCATATTGGTTCATAAGGCTTATTGACTGCTTGCACAAGGCAGAAATAATAGCTCAGTGGGTAAGGTGTTGGTTTACCGATCAGCAACTCCCCTCAATGTCATGGGTTCAAACCCAGCCTCGTAAAATATAAATTTTAATTTATCTTTTTAAATCTAATAGTTTGTCTACATTGTGATATTAAACTGTAAATCTATTTGTTTCTTGAAGAGACCTCTTAAAAATATTGCTTTATTTCTTTAAATTTTTTGAAAGAATTGTTTGGCCTACTTTTAATATTAGTTACATTGTGTTGAAGTATGGAAAAGAAGCCATATTGGTTTATAAGGCTTATTGACTGCTTACAGAAGTCAGAAATAATAGCTCAGTGGGTAAGGTGTTGGTTTACCGATCAGCAGCTCCCCACAAGGTTGTGGGTTCAAGCCCCACCCTTGCAAACAGTACATTTTAATTTATCTTTTTGAATCGAATATTTTGTCTACATTGTGATATTAAACCTTAAATCTACTTGTTTCTTAAAGAGACCTGTTGAAAATTTTGCTTTATTTCTTTGAATTTTTCGAAATAATTGTTTGGCCTATTTTTAATGAGTTACATTGTGTTGAAGTATGGAAAAGAAGCCATATTGGTTCATAAGGCTTATTGACTGCTTGCAAAAGTCAGAAATAATAGCTCAGTGGGTAACGTGTTGGTTTACCGATCAACAGCTCCCCACAAAGTTGTGGGTTCAAGCCCCACCCTTGCAGATGATCAATTTTAATTTATCTTTTTAAATAAAATAGTTTGTCTACATTGTGATATTAAACTGTAAATCTATTTGTCTCTTATCGATACCTGTTGACAATATTGCTTTATTTATTTGAAATTTTTGAAAGAATTGTTTGGCCTACTTTTAATGAGTTACATTGTGTTGAAGTATTGAAAAGAAGCCATATTGGTTCATAAGGCTTATTGACTGCTTACACAAGTCAGAAATAATAGCTCAGTGGGTAAGTTGTTGGTTTACCGATCAGCAGCTCCCCACAAGGTTGTGGGTTCAAGCCCCACCCTTGCAAACAGTACATTTTAATTTATCTTTTTGAATCTAATAGTTTGTCTACATTGTGATATTAAACCATAAATCTACTTGTTTCTTAAAGAGACCTGTTGAAAATATTGCTTTATTTCTTTGAATTTTTCGAGAGAATTTTTTGGCCTACTTTTAATGAGTTACATTTTGTTGAATTATTGAAAGAAGCCATATTGGTTCATAAGGCTTATTGACTGCTTGCACAAGTCAGAAATAATAGCTCAGTGGGTAAGGTGTTGGTTTACCGATCAGCAGCTCCCCACAAGGTTGTGGGTTCATGCCCCACCCTTGCAGACTGTCAATTTTAATTTATCTTTTTAAATAAAATAGTTTGTCTACATTGTGATATTAAACTGTAAATCTATTTGTTTCATAAAGAGACCTGTTGAAAATATTGCTTTATTTCTTTGAATTTTTTGAAAGAATTGTTTGGCCTATTTTTAATATGAGTTACATTTTGTTAAAGTATGGAAAAGAAGCCATATTGGTTCATAAGGCTTATTGACTGCTTGCACAAGTCAGAAATAATAGCTCAGTGGGTAAGGTGTTGGTTTACCGATCAGCAGCTCCCCACAAGGTTGTGGGTTCAAGCCCCACCCTTGCAAACAGTACATTTTAATTTATCTTTTTGAATCTAATAGTTTGTCTACATTGTGATATTAAACTGTAAATCTATTTGTTTCTTAAAGAGACCTGTTGAAAATATTGCTTTATTTCTTTGAATTTTTCGAAAGAATTGTTTGGCCTATTTTTAATGAGTTACATTGTGTTGAAGTATGGAAAAGAAGCCATATTGGTTCATAAGGCTTATTGACTGCTTGCAAAAGTCAGAAATAATAGCTCAGTGGGTAGGGTGTTGGTTTACCGATCAGCAGCTCCCCACAAAGTTGTGGGTTCAAACCCCACCCTTGCAGATGATCAATTTTAATTTATCTTTTTAAATAAAATAGTTTGTCTACATTGTGATATTAAACTGTAAATCTATTTGTCTTTTATAGATACCTGTTGAAAATATTGCTTTATTTCTTTGAATTTTTCGAAAGAATTGTTTGGCCTACTTTTAATATGAGTTACATTGTGTTGAAGTATGGAAAAGAAGTCATATTGGTTCATAAGGCTTATTGACTGCTTACACAAGTCAGAAATAATAGCTCAGTGGGTAAGGTGTTGGTTTACCAATCAGTAGTTCCCCACAAGGTTGTTGGTTCAAGCCCCACCCTTGCAAACAGTACATTTTAATTTATCTTTTTGAATCTAATAGTTTGTCTACATTGTGATATTAAACTGTAAATCTACTTGTTTCTTAAAGAGACCTGTTGAAAATATTGCTTTATTTCTTTGAATTTTTCGAGAGAATTGTTTGGCCTACTTTTAATGAGTTACATTGTGTTGAAGTATTGAAAAGAAGCCATATTGGTTCATAAGCCTTATTGACTGCTTGCACAAGTCAGAAATAATAGCTCAGTGGGTAAGGTGTTGGTTTACCGATCAGCAGCTCCCCACAAGGTTGTGAGTTCAAGCCACACCCTTGTAGACGATCAAGTTTAATTTATCTTTTTAAATAAAATAGTTTGTCTACATTGTGATATTAAACTGTAAATCTATTTGTTTCTTAAAGAGACCTGTTGAAAATATTGCTTTATTTCTTTGAAATTTTTGAAAGAATTGTTTGGCCTACTTTTAATGAGTTACATTGTGTTGAAGTATTGAAAAGAAGCTATATTGGTTCATAAGGCTTATTGACTGCTTACACAAATCAGAAATAATAGCTCAGTGGGTAAGGTGTTGGTTTACCGATCAGCAGCTCCCCACAAGGTTGTGTGTTCAAGCCCCACCCTTGCAGACGATCAATTTTAATTTATCTTTTTAACTCAAATAGTTTGTCTACATTGTGATATTAAACTGTAAATCTATTTGTCTCTTATAGATACCTGTTGAAAATATTGCTTTATTTCTTTGAATTTTTCGAAAGAATTGTTTGGCCTACTTTTAATATGAGTTACATTGTGTTGAAGTATGGAAAAGAAGCCATATTGGTTCATAAGGCTTATTGACTGCTTACACAAATCAGAAATAATAGCTCAGTGGGTAAGGTGTTGGTTTACCGATCAGCAGGTCCCCACAAGTTTGTGGGTTCAAGCCCCACCCTTGCAAACGGTACATTTTAATTTATCTTTTTGAATCTAATAGTTTGTCTACATTGTGATATTAAACTGTAAATCTATTTGTTTCTTGAAGAGACCTGTTAAAAATATTGCTTTATTTCTTTAAATTTTTTGAAAGAATTGTTTGGCCTACTTTTAATATGAGTTACATTGTGTTGAAGTATGGAAAAGAAGCCATATTGGTTTATAAAGCTTATTGACTGCTTACAGAAGTCAGACATAATAGCTCAGTGGGTAAGGTGTTGGTTTACCGATCAGCAGCTCCCCACAAGGTTGTGGGTTCAAGCCCCACCCTTGCAAACAGTACATTTTAATTTATCTTTTTGAATCTAATAGTTTGTCTACATTGTGATATTAAACCATAAATCTACTTGTTTCTTAAAGAGACCTGTTGAAAATATTGCTTTATTTCTTTGAATTTTTCGAAATAATTGTTTGGCCTACTTTTAATGAGTTACATTGTGTTGAAGTATGGAAAAGAAGCCATATTGGTTCATAAGGCTTATTGACTGCTTGCACAAGGCAGAAATAATAGCTCAGTGGGTAAGGTGTTGGTTTACCGATCAGCAACTCCCCTCAATGTCGTGGGTTCAAACCCAGCCTCGTAAAATATAAATTTTAATTTATCTTTTTAAATCTAATAGTTTGTCTACATTGTGATATTAAACTGTAAATCTATTTGTTTCTTGAAGAGACCTCTTAAAAATATTGCTTTATTTCTTTAAATTTTTTGAAAGAATTGTTTGGCCTACTTTTAATATTAGTTACATTGTGTTGAAGTATGGAAAAGAAGCCATATTGGTTTATAAGGCTTATTGACTGCTTACAGAAGTCAGAAATAATAGCTTAGTGGGTAAGGTGTTGGTTTACCGATCAGCAGCTCCCCACAAGGTTGTGGGTTCAAGCCCCACCCTTGCAAACAGTACATTTTAATTTATCTTTTTGAATCTAATATTTTGTCTACATTGTGATATTAAACCTTAAATCTACTTGTTTCTTAAAGAGACCTGTTGAAAATTTTGCTTTATTTCTTTGAATTTTTCGAAATAATTGTTTGGCCTATTTTTAATGAGTTACATTGTGTTGAAGTATGGAAAAGAAGCCATATTGGTTCATAAGGCTTATTGACTGCTTGCAAAAGTCACAAATAATAGCTCAGTGGGTAAGGTGTTGGTTTACCGATCAACAGCTCCCCACAAGGTTGTGGGTTCAAGCCCCACCCTTGCAGATGATCAATTTTAATTTATCTTTTTAAATAAAAAAGTTTGTCTACATTGTGATATTAAACTGTAAATCTATTTGTCTCTTATCGATACCTGTTGACAATATTGCTTTATTTATTTGAAATTTTTGAAAGAATTGTTTGGCCTACTTTTAATGAGTTACATTGTGTTGAAGTATTGAAAAGAAGCCATATTGGTTCATAAGGCTTATTGACTGCTTACACAAGTCAGAAATAATAGCTCAGTGGGTAAGGTGTTGGTTTACCGATCAGTAGCTCCCCACAAGGTTGTGGGTTCAAGCCCCACCCTTGCAAACAGTACATTTTAATTTATCTTTTTGAATCTAATAGTTTGTCTACATTGTGATATTAAACCATAAATCTACTTGTTTCTTAAAGAGACCTGTTGAAAATATTGCTTTATTTCTTTGAATTTTTCGAGAGAATTTTTTGGCCTACTTTTAATGAGTTACATTTTGTTGAAGTATTGAAAGAAGCCATATTGGTTCATAAGGCTTATTGACTGCTTACACAAATCAGAAATAATAGCTCAGTGGTTAAGGTGTTGGTTTACCGATCAGCAGCTCCCCACAAGGTTGTGGGTTCAAGCCACACCCTTGCAGACGGTCAATTTTAATTTATCTTTTTAGATAAAATAGTTTGTCTACATTGTGATATTAAACTGTAAATCTATTTGTTTCTTAAAGAGACCTGTTGAAAATATTGCTTTATTTCTTTGAATTTTTCGAAAGAATTGTTTGGCCTACTTTTAATATGAGTTACATTGTGTTGAAGTATGGAAAAGAAGCCATGTTGGTTCATAAGGCTTATTGACTGCTTGCACAAGTCAGAAATAATAGCTCAGTGGGTAAGGTGTTGGTTTACCGATCAGCAACTCCTCTCAATGTCATGGGTTCAAACCCAGCCTCGTAAAAGATCAATTTTAATTTATCTTTTTAAATCTAATAGTTTGTCTACATTGTGATATTAAACTGTAAATCTATTTGTTTCCTAAAGAGACCTGTTAAAAATATTGCTTTATTTCTTTGAATTTTTTGAAAGAATTGTTTGGCCTACTTTTAATATTAGTTACATTGTGTTGAAGTATGGAAAAGAAGCCATATTGGTTCATAAGGCTTATTGACTGCTTGCACAAGTCAGAAATAATAGCTCAGTGGGTAAGGTGTTGGTTTACCGATCAGCAGCTCCCCACAAGGTTGTGGGTTCAAGCCCCACCCTTGCAAACAGTACATTTTAATTTATCTTTTTGAATCTAATAGTTTGTCTACATTGTGATATTAAACTGTAAATCTATTTGTTTCTTGAAGAGACCTCTTAAAAATATTGCTTTATTTCTTTAAATTTTTTGAAAGAATTGTTTGGCCTACTTTTAATATGAGTTACATTGTGTTGAAGTATGGAAAAGAAGCCATATTGGTTCATAAGGCTTATTGACTGCTTGCACAAGTCAGAAATAATAGCTCAGTGGGTAAGGTGTTGGTTTACCGATCAGCAGCTCCCCACAAGGTTGTGGGTTCATGCCCCACCCTTGCAGACGGTCAATTTTAATTTATCTTTTTAAATAAAATAGTTTGTCTACATTGTGATATTAAACTGTAAATCTATTTGTTTCATAAAGAGACCTGTTGAAAATATTGCTTTATTTCTTTGAATTTTTTGAAAGAATTGTTTGGCCTATTTTTAATATGAGTTACATTTTGTTAAAGTATGGAAAAGAAGCCATATTGGTTCATAAGGCTTATTGACTGCTTACACAAGTCAGAAATAATAGCTCAGTGGGTAAGGTGTTGGTTTACCGATCAGCAGCTCCCCACAAGGTTGTGGGTTCAAGCCCCACCCTTGCAGATGATCAATTTTAATTTATCTTTTTAAATAAAATAGTTTGTCTACATTGTGATATTAAACTGTAAATCTATTTGTCTCTTATCGATACCTGTTGACAATATTGCTTTATTTATTTGAAATTTTTGAAAGAATTGTTTGGCCTACTTTTAATGAGTTACATTGTGTTGAAGTATTGAAAAGAAGCCATATTGGTTCATAAGGCTTATTGACTGCTTACACAAGTCAGAAATAATAGCTCAGTGGGTAAGGTGTTGGTTTACCAATTAGTAGCTCCCCACAAGGTTGTTGGTTCAAGCCCCACCCTTGCAAACAGTACATTTTAATTTATCTTTTTGAATCTAATAGTTTGTCTACATTGTGATATTAAACCATAAATCTACTTGTTTCTTAAAGAGACCTGTTGAAAATATTGCTTTATTTCTTTGAATTTTTCGAAATAATTGTTTGGCCTACTTTTAATGAGTTACATTGTGTTGAAGTATGGAAAAGAAGCCATATTGGTTCATAAGGCTTATTGACTGCTTGCACAAGGCAGAAATAATAGCTCAGTGGGTAAGGTGTTGGTTTACCGATCAGCAACTCCCCTCAATGTCGTGGGTTCAAACCCAGCCTCGTAAAATATAAATTTTAATTTATCTTTTTAAATCTAATAGTTTGTCTACATTGTGATATTAAACTGTAAATCTATTTGTTTCTTGAAGAGACCTCTTAAAAATATTGCTTTATTTCTTTAAATTTTTTGAAAGAATTGTTTGGCCTACTTTTAATATTAGTTACAATGTGTTGAAGTATGGAAAAGAAGCCATATTGGTTTATAAGGCTTATTGACTGCTTACAGAAGTCAGAAATAATAGCTCAGTGGGTAAGGTGTTGGTTTACCGATCAGCAGCTCCCCACAAGGTTGTGGGTTCAAGCCCCACCCTTGCAAACAGTACATTTTAATTTATCTTTTTGAATCTAATATTTTGTCTACATTGTGATATTAAACCTTAAATCTACTTGTTTCTTAAAGAGACCTGTTGAAAATTTTGCTTTATTTCTTTGAATTTTTTGAAATAATTGTTTGGCCTATTTTTAATGAGTTACATTGTGTTGAAGTATGGAAAAGAAGCCATATTGGTTTATAAGGCTTATTGACTGCTTGCAAAAGTCAGAAATAATAGCTCAGTGGGTAAGGTGTTGGTTTACCGATCAACAGCTCCCCACAAGGTTGTGGGTTCAAGCCCCACCCTTGCAGATTATCAATTTTAATTTATCTTTTTAAATAAAATAGTTTGTCTACATTGTGATATTAAACTGTAAATCTATTTGTCTCTTATCGATACCTGTTGACAATATTGCTTTATTTATTTGAAATTTTTGAAAGAATTGTTTGGCCTACTTTTAATGAGTTACATTGTGTTGAAGTATTGAAAAGAAGCCATATTGGTTCATAAGGCTTATTGACTGCTTACACAAGTCAGAAATAATAGCTCAGTGGGTAAGGTGTTGGTTTACCGATCAGTAGCTCCCCACAAGGTTGTGGGTTCAAGCCCCACCCTTGCAAACAGTACATTTTAATTTATCTTTTTGAATCTAATAGTTTGTCTACATTGTGATATTAAACCATAAATCTACTTGTTTCTTAAAGAGACCTGTTGAAAATATTGCTTTATTTCTTTGAATTTTTCGAGAGAATTTTTTGGCCTACTTTTAATGAGTTACATTTTGTTGAAGTATTGAAAGAAGCCATATTGGTTCATAAGGCTTATTGACTGCTTACACAAATCAGAAATAATAGCTCAGTGGTTAAGGTGTTGGTTTACCGATCAGCAGCTCCCCACAAGGTTGTGGGTTCAAGCCCCACCCTTGCAGACGGTCAATTTTAATTTATCTTTTTAGATAAAATAGTTTGTCTACATTGTGATATTAAACTGTAAATCTATTTGTTTCTTAAAGAGACCTGTTGAAAATATTGCTTTATTTCTTTGAATTTTTCGAAAGAATTGTTTGGCCTACTTTTAATATGAGTTACATTGTGTTGAAGTATGGAAAAGAAGCCATGTTGGTTCATAAGGCTTATTGACTGCTTGCACAAGTCAGAAATAATAGCTCAGTGGGTAAGGTGTTGGTTTACCGATCAGCAACTCCTCTCAATGTCATGGGTTCAAACCCAGCCTCGTAAAAGATCAATTTTAATTTATCTTTTTAAATCTAATAGTTTGTCTACATTGTGATATTAAACTGTAAATCTATTTGTTTCCTAAAGAGACCTGTTAAAAATATTGCTTTATTTCTTTGAATTTTTTGAAAGAATTGTTTGGCCTACTTTTAATATGAGTTACATTGTGTTGAAGTATGGAAAAGAAGCCATATTGGTTCATAAGGCTTATTGACTGCTTGCACAAGTCAGAAATAATAGCTCAGTGGGTAAGGTGTTGGTTTACCGATCAGCAGCTCCCCACAAGGTTGTGGGTTCATGTCCCACCCTTGCAGACGGTCAATTTTAATTTATCTTTTTAAATAAAATAGTTTGTCTACATTGTGATATTAAACTGTAAATCTATTTGTTTCATAAAGAGACCTGTTGAAAATATTGCTTTATTTCTTTGAATTTTTTGAAAGAATTGTTTGGCCTATTTTTAATATGAGTTACATTTTGTTAAAGTATGGAAAAGAAGCCATATTGGTTCATAAGGCTTATTGACTGCTTGCACAAGTCAGAAATAATAGCTCAGTGGGTAAGGTGTTGGTTTACCGATCAGCAGCTCCCCACAAGGTTGTGGGTTCAAGCCCCACCCTTGCAAACAGTACATTTTAATTTATCTTTTTGAATCTAATAGTTTGTCTACATTGTGATATTAAACTGTAAATCTATTTGTTTCTTGAAGAGACCTCTTAAAAATATTGCTTTATTTCTTTAAATTTTTTGAAAGAATTGTTTGGCCTACTTTTAATATTAGTTACATTGTGTTGAAGTATGGAAAAGAAGCCATATTGGTTTATAAGGCTTATTGACTGCTTACAGAAGTCAGAAATAATAGCTCAGTGGGCAAGGTGTTGGTTTACCGATCAGCAGCTCCCCACAAGGTTGTGGGTTCAAGCCCCACCCTTGCAAACAGTACATTTTAATTTATCTTTTTGAATCTAATATTTTGTCTACATTGTGATATTAAACCTTAAATCTACTTGTTTCTTAAAGAGACCTGTTGAAAATTTTGCTTTATTTCTTTGAATTTTTCGAAAGAATTGTTTGGCCTATTTTTAATGAGTTACATTGTGTTGAAGTATGGAAAAGAAGCCATATTGGTTCATAAGGCTTATTGACTGCTTGCAAAAGTCAGAAATAATAGCTCAGTGGGTAGGGTGTTGGTTTACCGATCAGCAGCTCCCCACAAAGTTGTGGGTTCAAACCCCACCCTTGCAGATGATCAATTTTAATTTATCTTTTTAAATAAAATAGTTTGTCTACATTGTGATATTAAACTGTAAATCTATTTGTCTTTTATAGATACCTGTTGAAAATATTGCTTTATTTCTTTGAATTTTTCGAAAGAATTGTTTGGCCTACTTTTAATATGAGTTACATTGTGTTGAAGTATGGAAAAGAAGTCATATTGGTTCATAAGGCTTATTGACTGCTTACACAAGTCAGAAATAATAGCTCAGTGGGTAAGGTGTTGGTTTACCAATCAGTAGCTCCCCACAAGGTTGTTGGTTCAAGCCCCACCCTTGCAAACAGTACATTTTAATTTATCTTTTTGAATCTAATAGTTTGTCTACATTGTGATATTAAACTGTAAATCTACTTGTTTCTTAAAGAGACCTGTTGAAAATATTGCTTTATTTCTTTGAATTTTTCGAGAGAATTGTTTGGCCTACTTTTAATGAGTTACATTGTGTTGAAGTATTGAAAAGAAGCCATATTGGTTCATAAGGCTTATTGACTGCTTGCACAAGTCAGAAATAATAGCTCAGTGGGTAAGGTGTTGGTTTACCGATCAGCAGCTCCCCACAAGGTTGTGAGTTCAAGCCACACCCTTGTAGACGATCAAGTTTAATTTATCTTTTTAAATAAAATAGTTTGTCTACATTGTGATATTAAACTGTAAATCTATTTGTTTCTTAAAGAGACCTGTTGAAAATATTGCTTTATTTCTTTGAAATTTTTGAAAGAATTGTTTGGCCTACTTTTAATGAGTTACATTGTGTTGAAGTATTGAAAAGAAGCTATATTGGTTCATAAGGCTTATTGACTGCTTACACAAATCAGAAATAATAGCTCAGTGGGTAAGGTGTTGGTTTACCGATCAGCAGCTCCCCACAAGGTTGTGTGTTCAAGCCCCACCCTTGCAGACGATCAATTTTAATTTATCTTTTTAACTCAAATAGTTTGTCTACATTGTGATATTAAACTGTAAATCTATTTGTCTCTTATAGATACCTGTTGAAAATATTGCTTTATTTCTTTGAATTTTTCGAAAGAATTGTTTGGCCTACTTTTAATATGAGTTACATTGTGTTGAAGTATGGAAAAGAAGCCATATTGGTTCATAAGGCTTATTGACTGCTTACACAAATCAGAAATAATAGCTCAGTGGGTAAGGTGTTGGTTTACCGATCAGCAGGTCCCCACAAGTTTGTGGGTTCAAGCCCCACCCTTGCAAACGGTACATTTTAATTTATCTTTTTGAATCTAATAGTTTGTCTACATTGTGATATTAAACTGTAAATCTATTTGTTTCTTGAAGAGACCTGTTAAAAATATTGCTTTATTTCTTTAAATTTTTTGAAAGAATTGTTTGGCCTACTTTTAATATGAGTTACATTGTGTTGAAGTATGGAAAAGAAGCCATATTGGTTTATAAAGCTTATTGACTGCTTACAGAAGTCAGACATAATAGCTCAGTGGGTAAGGTGTTGGTTTACCGATCAGCAGCTCCCCACAAGGTTGTGGGTTCAAGCCCCACCCTTGCAAACAGTACATTTTAATTTATCTTTTTGAATCTAATAGTTTGTCTACATTGTGATATTAAACCATAAATCTACTTGTTTCTTAAAGAGACCTGTTGAAAATATTGCTTTATTTCTTTGAATTTTTCGAAATAATTGTTTGGCCTACTTTTAATGAGTTACATTGTGTTGAAGTATGGAAAAGAAGCCATATTGGTTCATAAGGCTTATTGACTGCTTGCACAAGGCAGAAATAATAGCTCAGTGGGTAAGGTGTTGGTTTACCGATCAGCAACTCCCCTCAATGTCGTGGGTTCAAACCCAGCCTCGTAAAATATAAATTTTAATTTATCTTTTTAAATCTAATAGTTTGTCTACATTGTGATATTAAACTGTAAATCTATTTGTTTCTTGAAGAGACCTCTTAAAAATATTGCTTTATTTCTTTAAATTTTTTGAAAGAATTGTTTGGCCTACTTTTAATATTAGTTACATTGTGTTGAAGTATGGAAAAGAAGCCATATTGGTTTATAAGGCTTATTGACTGCTTACAGAAGTCAGAAATAATAGCTTAGTGGGTAAGGTGTTGGTTTACCGATCAGCAGCTCCCCACAAGGTTGTGGGTTCAAGCCCCACCCTTGCAAACAGTACATTTTAATTTATCTTTTTGAATCTAATATTTTGTCTACATTGTGATATTAAACCTTAAATCTACTTGTTTCTTAAAGAGACCTGTTGAAAATTTTGCTTTATTTCTTTGAATTTTTCGAAATAATTGTTTGGCCTATTTTTAATGAGTTACATTGTGTTGAAGTATGGAAAAGAAGCCATATTGGTTCATAAGGCTTATTGACTGCTTGCAAAAGTCAGAAATAATAGCTCAGTGGGTAAGGTGTTGGTTTACCGATCAACAGCTCCCCACAAGGTTGTGGGTTCAAGCCCCACCCTTGCAGATGATCAATTTTAATTTATCTTTTTAAATAAAAAAGTTTGTCTACATTGTGATATTAAACTGTAAATCTATTTGTCTCTTATCGATACCTGTTGACAATATTGCTTTATTTATTTGAAATTTTTGAAAGAATTGTTTGGCCTACTTTTAATGAGTTACATTGTGTTGAAGTATTGAAAAGAAGCCATATTGGTTCATAAGGCTTATTGACTGCTTACACAAGTCAGAAATAATAGCTCAGTGGGTAAGGTGTTGGTTTACCGATCAGTAGCTCCCCACAAGGTTGTGTGTTCAAGCCCCACCCTTGCAAACAGTACATTTTAATTTATCTTTTTGAATCTAATAGTTTGTCTACATTGTGATATTAAACCATAAATCTACTTGTTTCTTAAAGAGACCTGTTGAAAATATTGCTTTATTTCTTTGAATTTTTCGAGAGAATTTTTTGGCCTACTTTTAATGAGTTACATTTTGTTGAAGTATTGAAAGAAGCCATATTGGTTCATAAGGCTTATTGACTGCTTACACAAATCAGAAATAATAGCTCAGTGGTTAAGGTGTTGGTTTACCGATCAGCAGCTCCCCACAAGGTTGTGGGTTCAAGCCCCACCCTTGCAGACGGTCAATTTTAATTTATCTTTTTAGATAAAATAGTTTGTCTACATTGTGATATTAAACTGTAAATCTATTTGTTTCTTAAAGAGACCTGTTGAAAATATTGCTTTATTTCTTTGAATTTTTCGAAAGAATTGTTTGGCCTACTTTTAATATGAGTTACATTGTGTTGAAGTATGGAAAAGAAGCCATGTTGGTTCATAAGGCTTATTGACTGCTTGCACAAGTCAGAAATAATAGCTCAGTGGGTAAGGTGTTGGTTTACCGATCAGCAACTCCTCTCAATGTCATGGGTTCAAACCCAGCCTCGTAAAAGATCAATTTTAATTTATCTTTTTGAATCTAATAGTTTGTCTACATTGTGATATTAAACTGTAAATCTATTTGTTTCCTAAAGAGACCTGTTAAAAATATTGCTTTATTTCTTTGAATTTTTTGAAAGAATTGTTTGGCCTACTTTTAATATGAGTTACATTGTGTTGAAGTATGGAAAAGAAGCCATATTGGTTCATAAGGCTTATTGACTGCTTGCACAAGTCAGAAATAATAGCTCAGTGGGTAAGGTGTTGGTTTACCGATCAGCAGCTCCCCACAAGGTTGTGGGTTCATGCCCCACCCTTGCAGACGGTCAATTTTAATTTATCTTTTTAAATAAAATAGTTTGTCTACATTGTGATATTAAACTGTAAATCTATTTGTTTCATAAAGAGACCTGTTGAAAATATTGCTTTATTTCTTTGAATTTTTTGAAAGAATTGTTTGGCCTATTTTTAATATGAGTTACATTTTGTTAAAGTATGGAAAAGAAGCCATATTGGTTCATAAGGCTTATTGACTGCTTGCACAAGTCAGAAATAATAGCTCAGTGGGTAAGGTGTTGGTTTACCGATCAGCAGCTCCCCACAAGGTTGTGGGTTCAAGCCCCACCCTTGCAAACAGTACATTTTAATTTATCTTTTTGAATCTAATAGTTTGTCTACATTGTGATATTAAACTGTAAATCTATTTGTTTCTTGAAGAGACCTCTTAAAAATATTGCTTTATTTCTTTAAATTTTTTGAAAGAATTGTTTGGCCTACTTTTAATATTAGTTACATTGTGTTGAAGTATGGAAAAGAAGCCATATTGGTTTATAAGGCTTATTGACTGCTTACAGAAGTCAGAAATAATAGCTCAGTGGGCAAGGTGTTGGTTTACCGATCAGCAGCTCCCCACAAGGTTGTGGGTTCAAGCCCCACCCTTGCAAACAGTACATTTTAATTTATCTTTTTGAATCTAATATTTTGTCTACATTGTGATATTAAACCTTAAATCTACTTGTTTCTTAAAGAGACCTGTTGAAAATTTTGCTTTATTTCTTTGAATTTTTCGAAAGAATTGTTTGGCCTATTTTTAATGAGTTACATTGTGTTGAAGTATGGAAAAGAAGCCATATTGGTTCATAAGGCTTATTGACTGCTTGCAAAAGTCAGAAATAATAGCTCAGTGGGTAGGGTGTTGGTTTACCGATCAGCAGCTCCCCACAAAGTTGTGGGTTCAAACCCCACCCTTGCAGATGATCAATTTTAATTTATCTTTTTAAATAAAATAGTTTGTCTACATTGTGATATTAAACTGTAAATCTATTTGTCTTTTATAGATACCTGTTGAAAATATTGCTTTATTTCTTTGAATTTTTCGAAAGAATTGTTTGGCCTACTTTTAATATGAGTTACATTGTGTTGAAGTATGGAAAAGAAGTCATATTGGTTCATAAGGCTTATTGACTGCTTACACAAGTCAGAAATAATAGCTCAGTGGGTAAGGTGTTTGTTTACCAATCAGTAGCTCCCCACAAGGTTGTTGGTTCAAGCCCCACCCTTGCAAACAGTACATTTTAATTTATCTTTTTGAATCTAATAGTTTGTCTACATTGTGATATTAAACTGTAAATCTACTTGTTTCTTAAAGAGACCTGTTGAAAATATTGCTTTATTTCTTTGAATTTTTCGAGAGAATTGTTTGGCCTACTTTTAATGAGTTACATTGTGTTGAAGTATTGAAAAGAAGCCATATTGGTTCATAAGGCTTATTGACTGCTTGCACAAGTCAGAAATAATAGCTCAGTGGGTAAGGTGTTGGTTTACCGATCAGCAGCTCCCCACAAGGTTGTGAGTTCAAGCCACACCCTTGTAGACGATCAAGTTTAATTTATCTTTTTAAATAAAATAGTTTGTCTACATTGTGATATTAAACTGTAAATCTATTTGTTTCTTAAAGAGACCTGTTGAAAATATTGCTTTATTTCTTTGAAATTTTTGAAAGAATTGTTTGGCCTACTTTTAATGAGTTACATTGTGTTGAAGTATTGAAAAGAAGCCATATTGGTTCATAAGGCTTATTGACTGCTTACACAAATCAGAAATAATAGCTCAGTGGGTAAGGTGTTGGTTTACCGATCAGCAGCTCCCCACAAGGTTGTGTGTTCAAGCACCACCCTTGCAGACGATCAATTTTAATTTATCTTTTTAACTCAAATAGTTTGTCTACATTGTGATATTAAACTGTAAATCTATTTGTCTCTTATAGATACCTGTTGAAAATATTGCTTTATTTCTTTGAATTTTTCGAAAGAATTGTTTGGCCTACTTTTAATATGAGTTACATTGTGTTGAAGTATGGAAAAGAAGCCATATTGGTTCATAAGGCTTATTGACTGCTTACACAAATCAGAAATAATAGCTCAGTGGGTAAGGTGTTGGTTTACCGATCAGCAGGTCCCCACAAGTTTGTGGGTTCAAGCCCCACCCTTGCAAACGGTACATTTTAATTTATCTTTTTGAATCTAATAGTTTGTCTACATTGTGATATTAAACTGTAAATCTATTTGTTTCTTGAAGAGACCCGTTAAAAATATTGCTTTATTTCTTTAAATTTTTTGAAAGAATTCTTTGGCCTACTTTTAATATGAGTTACATTGTGTTGAAGTATGGAAAAGAAGCCATATTGGTTTATAAAGCTTATTGACTGCTTACAGAAGTCAGAAATAATAGCTCAGTGGGTAAGGTGTTGGTTTACCGATCAGCAGCTCCCCACAAGGTTGTGGGTTCAAGCCCCACCCTTGCAAACAGTACATTTTAATTTATCTTTTTGAATCTAATAGTTTGTCTACATTGTGATATTAAACCATAAATCTACTTGTTTCTTAAAGAGACCTGTTGAAAATATTGCTTTATTTCTTTGAATTTTTTGAAATAATTGTTTGGCCTACTTTTAATGAGTTACATTGTGTTGAAGTATGGAAAAGAAGCCATATTGGTTCATAAGGCTTATTGACTGCTTGCACAAGGCAGAAATAATAGCTCAGTGGGTAAGGTGTTGGTTTACCGATCAGCAACTCCCCTCAATGTCGTGGGTTCAAACCCAGCCTCGTAAAATATAAATTTTAATTTATCTTTTTAAATCTAATAGTTTGTCTACATTGTGATATTAAACTGTAAATCTATTTGTTTCTTGAAGAGACCTCTTAAAAATATTGCTTTATTTCTTTAAATTTTTTGAAAGAATTGTTTGGCCTACTTTTAATATTAGTTACATTGTGTTGAAGTATGGAAAAGAAGCCATATTGGTTTATAAGGCTTATTGACTGCTTACAGAAGTCAGAAATAATAGCTTAGTGGGTAAGGTGTTGGTTTACCGATCAGCAGCTCCCCACAAGGTTGTGGGTTCAAGCCCCACCCTTGCAAACAGTACATTTTAATTTATCTTTTTGAATCTAATATTTTGTCTACATTGTGATATTAAACCTTAAATCTACTTGTTTCTTAAAGAGACCTGTTGAAAATTTTGCTTTATTTCTTTGAATTTTTCGAAATAATTGTTTGGCCTATTTTTAATGAGTTACATTGTGTTGAAGTATGGAAAAGAAGCCATATTGGTTCATAAGGCTTATTGACTGCTTGCAAAAGTCAGAAATAATAGCTCAGTGGGTAAGGTGTTGGTTTACCGATCAACAGCTCCCCACAAGGTTGTGGGTTCAAGCCCCACCCTTGCAGATGATCAATTTTAATTTATCTTTTTAAATAAAAAAGTTTGTCTACATTGTGATATTAAACTGTAAATCTATTTGTCTCTTATCGATACCTGTTGACAATATTGCTTTATTTATTTGAAATTTTTGAAAGAATTGTTTGGCCTACTTTTAATGAGTTACATTGTGTTGAAGTATTGAAAAGAAGCCATATTGGTTCATAAGGCTTATTGACTGCTTACACAAGTCAGAAATAATAGCTCAGTGGGTAAGGTGTTGGTTTACCGATCAGTAGCTCCCCACAAGGTTGTGTGTTCAAGCCCCACCCTTGCAAACAGTACATTTTAATTTATCTTTTTGAATCTAATAGTTTGTCTACATTGTGATATTAAACCATAAATCTACTTGTTTCTTAAAGAGACCTGTTGAAAATATTGCTTTATTTCTTTGAATTTTTCGAGAGAATTTTTTGGCCTACTTTTAATGAGTTACATTTTGTTGAAGTATTGAAAGAAGCCATATTGGTTCATAAGGCTTATTGACTGCTTACACAAATCAGAAATAATAGCTCAGTGGTTAAGGTGTTGGTTTACCGATCAGCAGCTCCCCACAAGGTTGTGGGTTCAAGCCCCACCCTTGCAGACGGTCAATTTTAATTTATCTTTTTAGATAAAATAGTTTGTCTACATTGTGATATTAAACTGTAAATCTATTTGTTTCTTAAAGAGACCTGTTGAAAATATTGCTTTATTTCTTTGAATTTTTCGAAAGAATTGTTTGGCCTACTTTTAATATGAGTTACATTGTGTTGAAGTATGGAATAGAAGCCATGTTGGTTCATAAGGCTTATTGACTGCTTGCACAAGTCAGAAATAATAGCTCAGTGGGTAAGGTGTTGGTTTACCGATCAGCAACTCCTCTCAATGTCATGGGTTCAAACCCAGCCTCGTAAAAGATCAATTTTAATTTATCTTTTTGAATCTAATAGTTTGTCTACATTGTGATATTAAACTGTAAATCTATTTGTTTCCTAAAGAGACCTGTTAAAAATATTGCTTTATTTCTTTGAATTTTTTGAAAGAATTGTTTGGCCTACTTTTAATATGAGTTACATTGTGTTGAAGTATGGAAAAGAAGCCATATTGGTTCATAAGGCTTATTGACTGCTTGCACAAGTCAGAAATAATAGCTCAGTGGGTAAGGTGTTGGTTTACCGATCAGCAGCTCCCCACAAGGTTGTGGGTTCATGCCCCACCCTTGCAGACGGTCAATTTTAATTTATCTTTTTAAATAAAATAGTTTGTCTACATTGTGATATTAAACTGTAAATCTATTTGTTTCATAAAGAGACCTGTTGAAAATATTGCTTTATTTCTTTGAATTTTTTGAAAGAATTGTTTGGCCTATTTTTAATATGAGTTACATTTTGTTAAAGTATGGAAAAGAAGCCATATTGGTTCATAAGGCTTATTGACTGCTTGCACAAGTCAGAAATAATAGCTCAGTGGGTAAGGTGTTGGTTTACCGATCAGCAGCTCCCCACAAGGTTGTGGGTTCAAGCCCCACCCTTGCAAACAGTACATTTTAATTTATCTTTTTGAATCTAATAGTTTGTCTACATTGTGATATTAAACTGTAAATCTATTTGTTTCTTGAAGAGACCTCTTAAAAATATTGCTTTATTTCTTTAAATTTTTTGAAAGAATTGTTTGGCCTACTTTTAATGTTAGTTACATTGTGTTGAAGTATGGAAAAGAAGCCATATTGGTTTATAAGGCTTATTGACTGCTTACAGAAGTCAGAAATAATAGCTCAGTGGGTAAGGTGTTGGTTTACCGATCAGCAGCTCCCCACAAGGTTGTGGGTTCAAGCCCCACCCTTGCAAACAGTACATTTCAATTTATCTTTTTGAATCTAATATTTTGTCTACATTGTGATATTAAACCTTAAATCTACTTGTTTCTTAAAGAGACCTGTTGAAAATTTTGCTTTATTTCTTTGAATTTTTCGAAATAATTGTTTGGCCTATTTTTAATGAGTTACATTGTGTTGAAGTATGGAAAAGAAGCCATGTTGGTTCATAAGGCTTATTGACTGCTTGCAAAAGTCAGAAATAATAGCTCAGTGGGTAAGGTGTTGGTTTACCGATCAACAGCTCCCCACAAGGTTGTGGGTTCAAGCCCCACCCTTGCAGATGATCAATTTTAATTTATCTTTTTAAATAAAATAGTTTGTCTACATTGTGATATTAAACTGTAAATCTATTTGTCTCTTATCGATACCTGTTGACAATATTGCTTTATTTATTTGAAATTTTTGAAAGAATTGTTTGGCCTACTTTTAATGAGTTACATTGTGTTGAAGTATTGAAAAGAAGCCATATTGGTTCATAAGGCTTATTGACTGCTTACACAAGTCAGAAATAATAGCTCAGTGGGTAAGGTGTTGGTTTACCAATTAGTAGCTCCCCACAAGGTTGTTGGTTCAAGCCCCACCCTTGCAAACAGTACATTTTAATTTATCTTTTTGAATCTAATAGTTTGTCTACATTGTGATATTAAACCATAAATCTACTTGTTTCTTAAAGAGACCTGTTGAAAATATTGCTTTATTTCTTTGAATTTTTCGAAATAATTGTTTGGCCTACTTTTAATGAGTTACATTGTGTTGAAGTATGGAAAAGAAGCCATATTGGTTCATAAGGCTTATTGACTGCTTGCACAAGGCAGAAATAATAGCTCAGTGGGTAAGGTGTTGGTTTACCGATCAGCAACTCCCCTCAATGTCGTGGGTTCAAACCCAGCCTCGTAAAATATAAATTTTAATTTATCTTTTTAAATCTAATAGTTTGTCTACATTGTGATATTAAACTGTAAATCTATTTGTTTCTTGAAGAGACCTCTTAAAAATATTGCTTTATTTCTTTAAATTTTTTGAAAGAATTGTTTGGCCTACTTTTAATATTAGTTACAATGTGTTGAAGTATGGAAAAGAAGCCATATTGGTTTATAAGGCTTATTGACTGCTTACAGAAGTCAGAATTAATAGCTCAGTGGGTAAGGTGTTGGTTTACCGATCAGCAGCTCCCCACAAGGTTGTGGGTTCAAGCCCCACCCTTGCAAACAGTACATTTTAATTTATCTTTTTGAATCTAATATTTTGTCTACATTGTGATATTAAACCTTAAATCTACTTGTTTCTTAAAGAGACCTGTTGAAAATTTTGCTTTATTTCTTTGAATTTTTTGAAATAATTGTTTGGCCTATTTTTAATGAGTTACATTGTGTTGAAGTATGGAAAAGAAGCCATATTGGTTCATAAGGCTTATTGACTGCTTGCAAAAGTCAGAAATAATAGCTCAGTGGGTAAGGTGTTGGTTTACCGATCAACAGCTCCCCACAAGGTTGTGGGTTCAAGCCCCACCCTTGCAGATGATCAATTTTAATTTATCTTTTTAAATAAAATAGTTTGTCTACATTGTGATATTAAACTGTAAATCTATTTGTCTCTTATCGATACCTGTTGACAATATTGCTTTATTTATTTGAAATTTTTGAAAGAATTGTTTGGCCTACTTTTAATGAGTTACATTGTGTTGAAGTATTGAAAAGAAGCCATATTGGTTCATAAGGCTTATTGACTGCTTACACAAGTCAGAAATAATAGCTCAGTGGGTAAGGTGTTGGTTTACCGATCAGTAGCTCCCCACAAGGTTGTGGGTTCAAGCCCCACCCTTGCAAACAGTACATTTTAATTTATCTTTTTGAATCTAATAGTTTGTCTACATTGTGATATTAAACCATAAATCTACTTGTTTCTTAAAGAGACCTGTTGAAAATATTGCTTTATTTCTTTGAATTTTTCGAGAGAATTTTTTGGCCTACTTTTAATGAGTTACATTTTGTTGAAGTATTGAAAGAAGCCATATTGGTTCATAAGGCTTATTGACTGCTTACACAAATCAGAAATAATAGCTCAGTGGTTAAGGTGTTGGTTTACCGATCAGCAGCTCCCCACAAGGTTGTGGGTTCAAGCCCCACCCTTGCAGACGGTCAATTTTAATTTATCTTTTTAGATAAAATAGTTTGTCTACATTGTGATATTAAACTGTAAATCTATTTGTTTCTTAAAGAGACCTGTTGAAAATATTGCTTTATTTCTTTGAATTTTTCGAAAGAATTGTTTGGCCTACTTTTAATATGAGTTACATTGTGTTGAAGTATGGAAAAGAAGCCATGTTGGTTCATAAGGCTTATTGACTGCTTGCACAAGTCAGAAATAATAGCTCAGTGGGTAAGGTGTTGGTTTACCGATCAGCAACTCCTCTCAATGTCATGGGTTCAAACCCAGCCTCGTAAAAGATCAATTTTAATTTATCTTTTTAAATCTAATAGTTTGTCTACATTGTGATATTAAACTGTAAATCTATTTGTTTCCTAAAGAGACCTGTTAAAAATATTGCTTTATTTCTTTGAATTTTTTGAAAGAATTGTTTGGCCTACTTTTAATATGAGTTACATTGTGTTGAAGTATGGAAAAGAAGCCATATTGGTTCATAAGGCTTATTGACTGCTTGCACAAGTCAGAAATAATAGCTCAGTGGGTAAGGTGTTGGTTTACCGATCAGCAGCTCCCCACAAGGTTGTGGGTTCATGCCCCACCCTTGCAGACGGTCAATTTTAATTTATCTTTTTAAATAAAATAGTTTGTCTACATTGTGATATTAAACTGTAAATCTATTTGTTTCATAAAGAGACCTGTTGAAAATATTGCTTTATTTCTTTGAATTTTTTGAAAGAATTGTTTGGCCTATTTTTAATATGAGTTACATTTTGTTAAAGTATGGAAAAGAAGCCATATTGGTTCATAAGGCTTATTGACTGCTTGCACAAGTCAGAAATAATAGCTCAGTGGGTAAGGTGTTGGTTTACCGATCAGCAGCTCCCCACAAGGTTGTGGGTTCAAGCCCCACCCTTGCAAACAGTACATTTTAATTTATCTTTTTGAATCTAATAGTTTGTCTACATTGTGATATTAAACTGTAAATCTATTTGTTTCTTGAAGAGACCTCTTAAAAATATTGCTTTATTTCTTTAAATTTTTTGAAAGAATTGTTTGGCCTACTATTAATATTAGTTACATTGTGTTGAAGTATGGAAAAGAAGCCATATTGGTTTATAAGGCTTATTGACTGCTTACAGAAGTCAGAAATAATAGCTCAGTGGGTAAGGTGTTGGTTTACCGATCAGCAGCTCCCCACAAGGTTGTGGGTTCAAGCCCCACCCTTGCAAACAGTACATTTTAATTTATCTTTTTGAATCTAATATTTTGTCTACATTGTGATATTAAACCTTAAATCTACTTGTTTCTTAAAGAGACCTGTTGAAAATTTTGCTTTATTTCTTTGAATTTTTCGAAATAATTGTTTGGCCTATTTTTAATGAGTTACATTGTGTTGAAGTATGGAAAAGAAGCCATATTGGTTCATAAGGCTTATTGACTGCTTGCAAAAGTCAGAAATAATAGCTCAGTGGGTAAGGTGTTGGTTTACTGATCAACAGCTCCCCACAAGGTTGTGGGTTCAAGCCCCACCCTTGCAGATGATCAATTTTAATTTATCTTTTTAAATAAAATAGTTTGTCTACATTGTGATATTAAACTGTAAATCTATTTGTCTCTTATCGATACCTGTTGACAATATTGCTTTATTTATTTGAAATTTTTGAAAGAATTGTTTGGCCTACTTTTAATGAGTTACATTGTGTTGAAGTATTGAAAAGAAGCCATATTGGTTCATAAGGCTTATTGACTGCTTACACAAGTCAGAAATAATAGCTCAGTGGGTAAGGTGTTGGTTTACCAATTAGTAGCTCCCCACAAGGTTGTTGGTTCAAGCCCCACCCTTGCAAACAGTACATTTTAATTTATCTTTTTGAATCTAATAGTTTGTCTACATTGTGATATTAAACCATAAATCTACTTGTTTCTTAAAGAGACCTGTTGAAAATATTGCTTTATTTCTTTGAATTTTTCGAAATAATTGTTTGGCCTACTTTTAATGAGTTACATTGTGTTGAAGTATGGAAAAGAAGCCATATTGGTTCATAAGGCTTATTGACTGCTTGCACAAGGCCGAAATAATAGCTCAGTGGGTAAGGTGTTGGTTTACCGATCAGCAACTCCCCTCAATGTCGTGGGTTCAAACCCAGCCTCGTAAAATATAAATTTTAATTTATCTTTTTAAATCTAATAGTTTGTCTACATTGTGATATTAAACTGTAAATCTATTTGTTTCTTGAAGAGACCTCTTAAAAATATTGCTTTATTTCTTTAAATTTTTTGAAAGAATTGTTTGGCCTACTTTTAATATTAGTTACAATGTGTTGAAGTATGGAAAAGAAGCCATATTGGTTTATAAGGCTTATTGACTGCTTACAGAAGTCAGAAATAATAGCTCAGTGGGTAAGGTGTTGGTTTACCGATCAGCAGCTCCCCACAAGGTTGTGGGTTCAAGCCCCACCCTTGCAAACAGTACATTTTAATTTATCTTTTTGAATCTAATATTTTGTCTACATTGTGATATTAAACCTTAAATCTACTTGTTTCTTAAAGAGACCTGTTGAAAATTTTGCTTTATTTCTTTGAATTTTTTGAAATAATTGTTTGGCCTATTTTTAATGAGTTACATTGTGTTGAAGTATGGAAAAGAAGCCATATTGGTTCATAAGGCTTATTGACTGCTTGCAAAAGTCAGAAATAATAGCTCAGTGGGTAAGGTGTTGGTTTACCGATCAACAGCTCCCCACAAGGTTGTGGGTTCAAGCCCCACCCTTGCAGATGATCAATTTTAATTTATCTTTTTAAATAAAATAGTTTGTCTACATTGTGATATTAAACTGTAAATCTATTTGTCTCTTATCGATACCTGTTGACAATATTGCTTTATTTATTTGAAATTTTTGAAAGAATTGTTTGGCCTACTTTTAATGAGTTACATTGTGTTGAAGTATTGAAAAGAAGCCATATTGGTTCATAAGGCTTATTGACTGCTTACACAAGTCAGAAATAATAGCTCAGTGGGTAAGGTGTTGGTTTACCGATCAGTAGCTCCCCACAAGGTTGTGGGTTCAAGCCCCACCCTTGCAAACAGTACATTTTAATTTATCTTTTTGAATCTAATAGTTTGTCTACATTGTGATATTAAACCATAAATCTACTTGTTTCTTAAAGAGACCTGTTGAAAATATTGCTTTATTTCTTTGAATTTTTCGAGAGAATTTTTTGGCCTACTTTTAATGAGTTACATTTTGTTGAAGTATTGAAAGAAGCCATATTGGTTCATAAGGCTTATTGACTGCTTACACAAATCAGAAATAATAGCTCAGTGGTTAAGGTGTTGGTTTACCGATCAGCAGCTCCCCACAAGGTTGTGGGTTCAAGCCCCACCCTTGCAGACGGTCAATTTTAATTTATTTTTTTAGATAAAATAGTTTGTCTACATTGTGATATTAAACTGTAAATCTATTTGTTTCTTAAAGAGACCTGTTGAAAATATTGCTTTATTTCTTTGAATTTTTCGAAAGAATTGTTTGGCCGACTTTTAATATGAGATACATTGTGTTGAAGTATGGAAAAGAAGCCATGTTGGTTCATAAGGCTTATTGACTGCTTGCACAAGTCAGAAATAATAGCTCAGTGGGTAAGGTGTTGGTTTACCGATCAGCAACTCCTCTCAATGTCATGGGTTCAAACCCAGCCTCCTAAAAGATCAATTTTAATTTATCTTTTTAAATCTAATAGTTTGTCTACATTGTGATATTAAACTGTAAATCTATTTGTTTTCTAAAGAGACCTGTTAAAAATATTGCTTTATTTCTTTGAATTTTTTGAAAGAATTGTTTGGCCTACTTTTAATATGAGTTACATTGTGTTGAAGTATGGAAAAGAAGCCATATTGGTTCATAAGGCTTATTGACTGCTTGCACAAGTCAGAAATAATAGCTCAGTGGGTAAGGTGTTGGTTTACCGATCAGCAGCTCCCCACAAGGTTGTGGGTTCATGCCCCACCCTTGCAGACGGTCAATTTTAATTTATCTTTTTAAATAAAATAGTTTGTCTACATTGTGATATTAAACTGTAAATCTATTTGTTTCATAAAGACACCTGTTAAAAATATTGCTTTATTTCTTTGAATTTTTTGAAAGAATTGTTTGGCCTATTTTTAATATGAGTTACATTTTGTTAAAGTATGGAAAAGAAGCCATATTGGTTCATAAGGCTTATTGACTGCTTGCACAAGTCAGAAATAATAGCTCAGTGGGTAAGGTGTTGGTTTACCGATCAGCAGCTCCCCACAAGGTTGTGGGTTCAAGCCCCACCCTTGCAAACAGTACATTTTAATTTATCTTTTTGAATCTAATAGTTTGTCTACATTGTGATATTAAACTGTAAATCTACTTGTTTCTTAAAGAGACCTGTTGAAAATATTGCTTTATTTCTTTGAATTTTTCGAGAGAATTGTTTGGCCTACTTTTAATGAGTTACATTGTGTTGAAGTATTGAAAAGAAGCCATATTGGTTCATAAGGCTTATTGACTGCTTGCACAAGTCAGAAATAATAGCTCAGTGGGTAAGGTGTTGGTTTACCGATCAGCAGCTCCCCACAAGGTTGTGGGTTCAAACCCCGCCCTTGCAAACAGTACATTTTAATTTATCTTTTTGAATCTAATAGTTTGTCTACATTGTGATATTAAACCTTAAATCTACTTGTTTCTTAAAGAGACCTGTTGAAAATTTTGCTTTATTTCTTTGAATTTTTCGACATAATTGTTTGGCCTATTTTTAATGAGTTACATTGTGTTGAAGTATGGAAAAGAAGCCATATTGGTTCATAAGGCTTAATGACTGCTTGCAAAATTCAGAAATAATAGCTCAGTGGGTAAGGTGTTGGTTTACCGATCAGCAGCTCCCCACAAGGTTGTGGGTTCAAGCCCCACCCTTGTAGACGATCAAGTTTAATTTATCTTTTTAAATAAAATAGTTTGTCTACATTGTGATATTAAACTGTAAATCTATTTGTTTCTTAAAGAGACCTGTTGAAAATATTGCTTTATTTCTTTGAATTTTTCGAAAGAATTGTTTGGCCTACTTTTAATGAGTTACATTGTGTTGAAGTATGGAAAAGAAGCCATATTGGTTCATAAGGCTTATTGACTGCTTGCAAAAGTCAGAAATAATAGCTCAGTCGGTAAGGTGTTGGTTTACCGATCAACAGCTCCCCACACGGTTGTGGGTTCAAGCCCCACCCTTGCAGATGTTCAATTTTAATTTATCTTTTTAAATAAAATAGTTTGTCTACATTGTGATATTAAACTGTAAATCTATTTGTTTCCTAAAGAGACCTGTTAAAAATATTGCTTTATTTCTTTGAATTTTTTGAAAGAATTGTTTGGCCTACTTTTAATATGAGTTACATTGTGTTGAAGTATGGAAAAGAAGCCATATTGGTTCATAAGGCTTATTGACTGCTTGCACAAGTCAGAAATAATAGCTCAGTGGGTAAGGTGTTGGTTTACCGATCAGCAGCTCCCCACAAGGTTGTGGGTTCATGCCCCACCCTTGCAGACGGTCAATTTTAATTTATCTTTTTAAATAAAATAGTTTGTCTACATTGTGATATTAAACTGTAAATCTATTTGTTTCCTAAAGAGACCTGTTAAAAATATTGCTTTATTTCTTTGAATTTTTTGAAAGAATTGTTTGGCCTACTTTTAATATGAGTTACATTGTGTTGAAGTATGGAAAAGAAGCCATATTGGTTCATAAGGCTTATTGACTGCTTGCACAAGTCAGAAATAATAGCTCAGTGGGTAAGGTGTTGGTTTACCGATCAGCAGCTCCCCACAAGGTTGTGGGTTCATGCCCCACCCTTGCAGACGGTCAATTTTAATTTATCTTTTTAAATAAAATAGTTTGTCTACATTGTGATATTAAACTGTAAATCTATTTGTTTCATAAAGAGACCTGTTGAAAATATTGCTTCATTTCTTTGAATTTTTTGAAAGAATTGTTTGGCCTACTTTTAATATGAGTTACATTTTGTTAAAGTATGGAAAAGAAGCCATATTGGTTCATAAGGCTTATTGACTGCTTGCACAAGTCAGAATTAATAGCTCAGTGGGTAAGGTGTTGGTTTACCGATCAGCAGCTCCCCACAAGGTTGTGGGTTCAAGCCCCACCCTTGCAAACAGTACATTTTAATTTATCTTTTTGAATCTAATAGTTTGTCTACATTGTGATATTAAACTGTAAATCTATTTGTTTCTTAAAGAGACCTGTTGAAAATATTGCTTTATTTCTTTGAATTTTTCGAAAAAATTGTTTGGCCTATTTTTAATGAGTTACATTGTGTTGAAGTATGGAAAAGAAGCCATATTGGTTCATAAGGCTTATTGACTGCTTGCAAAAGTCAGAAATAATAGCTCAGTGGGTAAGGTGTTGGTTTACCGATCAACAGCTCCCCACAAGGTTGTGGGTTCAAGCCCCACCCTTGCAGATGATCAATTTTAATTTATCTTTTTAAATAAAATAGTTTGTCTACATTGTGATATTAAACTGTAAATCTATTTGTCTCCTATAGATACCTGTTGAAAATATTGCTTTATTTCTTTGAATTTTTCGAAAGAATTGTTTGGCCTACTTTTAATATGAGTTACATTGTGTTGAAGTATGGAAAAGAAGTCATATTGGTTCATAAGGCTTATTGACTGCTTACACAAGTCAGAAATAATAGCTCAGTGGGTAAGGTGTTGGTTTACCAATCAGTAGCTCCCCACAAGGTTGTTGGTTCAAGCCCCACCCTTGCAAACAGTACATTTTAATTTATCTTTTTGAATCTAATAGTTTGTCTACATTGTGATATTAAACTGTAAATCTACTTGTTTCTTAAAGAGACCTGTTGAAAATATTGCTTTATTTCTTTGAATTTTTCGAGAGAATTGTTTGGCCTACTTTTAATGAGTTACATTGTGTTGAAGTATTGAAAAGAAGCCATATTGGTTCATAAGGCTTATTGACTGCTTGCACAAGTCAGAAATAATAGCTCAGTGGGTAAGGTGTTGGTTTACCGATCAGCAGCTCCCCACAAGGTTGTGGGTTCAAACCCCGCCCTTGCAAACAGTACATTTTAATTTATCTTTTTGAATCTAATAGTTTGTCTACATTGTGATATTAAACCTTAAATCTACTTGTTTCTTAAAGAGACCTGTTGAAAATATTGCTTTATTTCTTTGGATTTTTCGACATAATTGTTTGGCCTATTTTTAATGAGTTACATTGTGTTGAAGTATGGAAAAGAAGCCATATTGGTTCATAAGGCTTATTGACTGCTTGCAAAATTCAGAAATAATAGCTCAGTGGGTAAGGTGTTGGTTTACCGATCAACAGCTCCCCACAAGGTTGTGGGTTCAAGCCCCACCCTTGCAGATGATCAATTTTAATTTATCTTTTTAAATAAAATAGTTTGTCTACATTGTGATATTAAACTGTAAATCTATTTGTCTCTTATAGATACCTGTTGAAAATATTGCTTTATTTCTTTGAATTTTTCGAAAGAATTGTTTGGCCTACTTTTAATATGAGTTACATTGTGTTGAAGTATGGAAAAGAAGTCATATTGGTTCATAAGGCTTATTGACTGCTTACACAAGTCAGAAATAATAGCTCAGTGGGTAAGGTGTTGGTTTACCAATCAGTAGCTCCCCACAAGGTTGTTGGTTCAAGCCCCACCCTTGCAAACAGTACATTTTAATTTATCTTTTTGAAATTAATAGTTTGTCTACATTGTGATATTAAACTGTAAATCTACTTGTTTCTTAAAGAGACCTGTTGAAAATATTGCTTTATTTCTTTGAATTTTTTGAGAGAATTGTTTGGCCGACTTTTAATGAGTTACATTGTGTTGAAGTATTGAAAAGAAGCCATATTGGTTCATAAGGCTTATTGACTGCTTGCACAAGTCAGAAATAATAGCTCAGTGGGTAAGGTGTTGGTTTACTGATCAGCAGCTCCCCACAAGGTTGTGGGTTCAAACCCCGCCCTTGCAAACAGTACATTTCAATTTATCTTTTTGAATCTAATAGTTTGTCTACATTGTGATATTAAACCTTAAATCTACTTGTTTATTAAAGAGACCTGTTGAAAATTTTGCTTTATTTCTTTGAATTTTTCGACATAATTGTTTGGCCTATTTTTAATGAGTTACATTGTGTTGAAGTATGGAAAAGAAGCCATATTGGTTCATAAGGCTTATTGACTGCTTGCAAAATTCTGAAATAATAGCTCAGTGGGTAAGGTGTTGGTTTACCGATCAGCAGCTCCCCACAAGGTTGTGGGTTCAAGCCCCACCCTTGTAGACGATCAATTTTAATTGATCTTTTTAAATAAAATAGTTTGTCTACATTGTGATATTAAACTGTAAATCTATTTGTTTCTTAAAGAGACCTGTTGAAAATATTGCTTTATTTCTTTGAAATTTTTGAAAGAATTGTTTGGCCTACTTTTAATGAGTTACATTGTGTTGAAGTATTGAAAAGAAGCCATATTGGTTCATAAGGCTTATTGACTGCTTACACAAATCAGAAATAATAGCTCAGTGGGTAAGGTGTTGGTTTACCGATCAACAGCTCCCCACAAGGTTGTGTGTTCAAGCCCCACCCTTGCAGACGATCAATTTTAATTTATCTTTTTAACTCAAATAGTTTGTCTACATTGTGATATTAAACTGTAAATCTATTTGTCTCTTATAGATACCTGTTGAAAATATTGCTTTATTTCTTTGAATTTTTCGAAAGAATTGTTTGGCCTACTTTTAATATGAGTTACATTGTGTTGAAGTATGGAAAAGAAGCCATATTAGTTCATAAGGCTTATTGACTGCTTACACAAGTCAGAAATAATAGCTCAGTGGGTAAGGTGTTGGTTTACCGATCAGCAGCTCCCCACAAGTTTGTGGGTTCAAGCCCCACCCTTGCAAACAGTACATTTTAATTTATCTTTTTGAATCTAATAGTTTGTCTACATTGTGATATTAAACCATAAATCTACTTGTTTCTTAAAGAGACCTGTTGAAAATATTGCTTTATTTCTTTGAATTTTTCGAAATAATTGTTTGGCCTACTTTTAATGAGTTACATTGTGTTGAAGTATGGAAAAGAAGCCATATTGGTTCATAAGGCTTATTGACTGCTTGCACAAGGCAGAAATAATAGCTCAGTGGGTAAGGTGTTGGTTTACCGATCAGCAACTCCCCTCAATGTCGTGGGTTCAAACCCAGCCTCGTAAAATATAAACTTTAATTTATCTTTTTAAATAAAATAGTTTGTCTACATTGTGATATTAAACTGTAAATCTATTTGTCTCTTATAGATACCTGTTGAAAATATTGCTTTATTTCTTTGAATTTTTCGAAAGAATTGTTTGGCCTACTTTTAATATGAGTTACATGGTGTTGAAGTATTGAAAAGAAGCCATATTGGTTCATAAGGCTTATTGACTGCTTGCACAAGTCAGAAATAATAGCTCAGTGGGTAAGGTGTTGGTTTACTGATCAGCAGCTCCCCACAAGGTTGTGGGTTCAAACCCCGCCCTTGCAAACAGTACATTTTAATTTATCTTTTTGAATCTAATAGTTTGTCTACATTGTGATATTAAACCTTAAATCTACTTGTTTATTAAAGAGACCTGTTGAAAATTTTGCTTTATTTCTTTGAATTTTTCGACATAATTGTTTGGCCTATTTTTAATGAGTTACATTGTGTTGAAGTATGGAAAAGAAGCCATATTGGTTCATAAGGCTTAATGACTGCTTGCAAAATTCTGAAATAATAGCTCAGTGGGTAAGGTGTTGGTTTACCGATCAGCAGCTCCCCACAAGGTTGTGGGTTCAAGCCCCACCCTTGCAAACGGTACATTTGAATTTATCTTTTTGAATCTAATAGTTTGTCTACATTGTGATATTAAACCATAAATCTACTTGTTTCTTAAAGAGACCTGTTGAAAATATTGCTTTATTTCTTTGAATTTTTCGAAATAATTGTTTGGCCTACTTTTAATGAGTTACATTGTGTTGAAGTATGGAAAAGAAGCCATATTGGTTCATAAGGCTTATTGACTGCTTGCACAGGGCAGAAATAATAGCTCAGTGGGTAAGGTGTTGGTTTACCGATCAGCAACTCCCCTCAATGTCGTGGGTTCAAACCCAGCCTCGTAAAATATAAATTTTAATTTATCTTTTTAAATCTAATAGTTTGTCTACATTGTGATATTAAACTGTAAATCTATTTGTTTCTTGAAGAGACCTCTTAAAAATATTGCTTTATTTCTTTAAATTTTTTGAAAGAATTGTTTGGCCTACTTTTAATATGAGTTACATTGTGTTGAAGTATGGAAAAGAAGCCATATTGGTTTATAAGGCTTATTGACTGCTTACAGAAGTCAGAAATAATAGCTCAGTGGGTAAGATGTTGGTTTACCGATCAGCAGCTCCCCACAAGTTTGTGGGTTCAAGCCCCACCCTTGCAAACAGTAAATTTTAATTTATCTTTTTGAATCTAATATTTTGTCTACATTGTGATATTAAACCTTAAATCTACTTGTTTCTTAAAGAGACCTGTTGAAAATTTTGCTTTATTTCTTTGAATTTTTCGAAATAATTGTTTGGCCTATTTTTAATGAGTTACATTGTGTTGAAGTATGGAAAAGAAGCCATATTGGTTCATAAGGCTTATTGACTGCTTGCAAATGTCAGAAATAATAGCTCAGTGGGTAAGGTGTTGGTTTACTGATCAACAGCTCCCCACAAAGTTGTGTGTTTAAGCCCCACCCTTGCAGATGATCAATTTTAATTTATCTTTTTAAATAAAATAGTTTGTCTACATTGTGATATTAAACTGTAAATCTATTTGTCTCTTATCGATACCTGTTGAAAATATTGCTTTATTTCTTTGAAATTTTTGAAAGAATTGTTTGGCCTACTTTTAATGAGTTACATTGTGTTGAAGTATTGAAAAGAAGCCATATTGGTTCATAAGGCTTATTGACTGCTTACACAAGTCAGAAATAATAGCTCAGTGGGTAAGGTGTTGGTTTACCGATCAGTAGCTCCCCACAAGGTTGTGGGTTCAAGCCCCACCCTTGCAAACAGTACATTTTAATTTATCTTTTTGAATCTAATAGTTTGTCTACATTGTGATATTAAACCATAAATCTACTTGTTTCTTAAAGAGACCTGTTGAAAATATTGCTTTATTTCTTTGAATTTTTCGAGAGAATTTTTTGGCCTACTTTTAATGAGTTACATTTTGTTGAAGTATTGAAAGAAGCCATATTGGTTCATAAGGCTTATTGACTGCTTACACAAATCAGAAATAATAGCTCAGTGGTTAAGGTGTTGGTTTACCGATCAGCAGCTCCCCACAAGGTTGTGGGTTCAAGCCCCACCCTTGCAGACGGTCAATTTTAATTTATCTTTTTAGATAAAATAGTTTGTCTACATTGTGATATTAAACTGTAAATCTATTTGTTTCTTAAAGAGACCTGTTGAAAATATTGCTTTATTTCTTTGAATTTTTCGAAAGAATTGTTTGGCCTATTTTTAATGAGTTACATTGTGTTGAAGTATGGAAAAGAAGCCATATTGGTTCATAAGGCTTATTGACTGCTTGCAAAAGTCAGAAATAATAGCTCAGTGGGTAGGGTGTTGGTTTACCGATCAGCAGCTCCCCACAAAGTTGTGGGTTCAAACCCCACCCTTGCAGATGATCAATTTTAATTTATCTTTTTAAATAAAATAGTTTGTCTACATTGTGATATTAAACTGTAAATCTATTTGTCTTTTATAGATACCTGTTGAAAATATTGCTTTATTTCTTTGAATTTTTCGAAAGAATTGTTTGGCCTACTTTTAATATGAGTTACATTGTGTTGAAGTATGGAAAAGAAGTCATATTGGTTCATAAGGCTTATTGACTGCTTACACAAGTCAGAAATAATAGCTCAGTGGGTAAGGTGTTGGTTTACCAATCAGTAGCTCCCCACAAGGTTGTTGGTTCAAGCCCCACCCTTGCAAACAGTACATTTTAATTTATCTTTTTGAATCTAATAGTTTGTCTACATTGTGATATTAAACTGTAAATCTACTTGTTTCTTAAAGAGACCTGTTGAAAATATTGCTTTATTTCTTTGAATTTTTCGAGAGAATTGTTTGGCCTACTTTTAATGAGTTACATTGTGTTGAAGTATTGAAAAGAAGCCATATTGGTTCATAAGGCTTATTGACTGCTTGCACAAGTCAGAAATAATAGCTCAGTGGGTAAGGTGTTGGTTTACCGATCAGCAGCTCCCCACAAGGTTGTGAGTTCAAGCCACACCCTTGTAGACGATCAAGTTTAATTTATCTTTTTAAATAAAATAGTTTGTCTACATTGTGATATTAAACTGTAAATCTATTTGTTTCTTAAAGAGACCTGTTTAAAATATTGCTTTATTTCTTTGAAATTTTTGAAAGAATTGTTTGGCCTACTTTTAATGAGTTACATTGTGTTGAAGTATTGAAAAGAAGCCATATTGGTTCATAAGGCTTATTGACTGCTTACACAAATCAGAAATAATAGCTCAGTGGGTAAGGTGTTGGTTTACCGATCAGCAGCTCCCCACAAGGTTGTGTGTTCAAGCCCCACCCTTGCAGACGATCAATTTTAATTTATCTTTTTAACTCAAATAGTTTGTCTACATTGTGATATTAAACTGTAAATCTATTTGTCTCTTATAGATACCTGTTGAAAATATTGCTTTATTTCTTTGAATTTTTCGAAAGAATTGTTTGGCCTACTTTTAATATGAGTTACATTGTGTTGAAGTATGGAAAAGAAGCCATATTGGTTCATAAGGCTTATTGACTGCTTACACAAATCAGAAATAATAGCTCAGTGGGTAAGGTGTTGGTTTACCGATCAGCAGGTCCCCACAAGTTTGTGGGTTCAAGCCCCACCCTTGCAAACGGTACATTTTAATTTATCTTTTTGAATCTAATAGTTTGTCTACATTGTGATATTAAACTGTAAATCTATTTGTTTCTTGAAGAGACCTGTTAAAAATATTGCTTTATTTCTTTAAATTTTTTGAAAGAATTGTTTGGCCTACTTTTAATATGAGTTACATTGTGTTGAAGTATGGAAAAGAAGCCATATTGGTTTATAAAGCTTATTGACTGCTTACAGAAGTCAGAAATAATAGCTCAGTGGGTAAGGTGTTGGTTTACCGATCAGCAGCTCCCCACAAGGTTGTGGGTTCAAGCCCCACCCTTGCAAACAGTACATTTTAATTTATCTTTTTGAATCTAATAGTTTGTCTACATTGTGATATTAAACCATAAATCTACTTGTTTCTTAAAGAGACCTGTTGAAAATATTGCTTTATTTCTTTGAATTTTTCGAAATAATTGTTTGGCCTACTTTTAATGAGTTACATTGTGTTGAAGTATGGAAAAGAAGCCATATTGGTTCATAAGGCTTATTGACTGCTTGCACAAGGCAGAAATAATAGCTCAGTGGGTAAGGTGTTGGTTTACCGATCAGCAACTCCCCTCAATGTCGTGGGTTCAAACCCAGCCTCGGAAAAGATCAATTTTAATTTATCTTTTTAAATCTAATAGTTTGTCTACATTGTGATATTAAACTGTAAATCTATTTGTTTCCTAAAGAGACCTGTTAAAAATATTGCTTTATTTCTTTGAATTTTTTGAAAGAATTGTTTGGCCTACTTTTAATATGAGTTACATTGTGTTGAAGTATGGAAAAGAAGCCATATTGGTTCATAAGGCTTATTGACTGCTTGCACAAGTCAGAAATAATAGCTCAGTGGGTAAGGTGTTGGTTTACCGATCAGCAGCTCCCCACAAGGTTGTGGGTTCAAGCCCCACCCTTGCAAACAGTACATTTTAATTTATCTTTTTGAATCTAATAGTTTGTCTACATTGTGATATTAAACTGTAAATCTATTTGTTTCTTGAAGAGACCTCTTAAAAATATTGCTTTATTTCTTTAAATTTTTTGAAAGAATTGTTTGGCCTACTTTTAATATTAGTTACATTGTGTTGAAGTATGGAAAAGAAGCCATATTGGTTTATAAGGCTTATTGACTGCTTACAGAAGTCAGAAATAATAGCTCAGTGGGTAAGGTGTTGGTTTACCGATCAGCAGCTCCCCACAAGGTTGTGGGTTCAAGCCCCACCCTTGCAAACAGTACATTTTAATTTATCTTTTTGAATCTAATATTTTGTCTACATTGTGATATTAAACCTTAAATCTACTTGTTTCTTAAAGAGACCTGTTGAAAATTTTGCTTAATTTTTTTGAATTTTTCGAAATAATTGTTTGGCCTATTTTTAATGAGTTACATTGTGTTGAAGTATGGAAAAGAAGCCATATTGGTTCATAAGGCTTATTGACTGCTTGCAAAAGTCAGAAATAATAGCTCAGTGGGTAAGGTGTTGGTTTACCGATCAACAGCTCCCCACAAGGTTGCGGGTTCAAGCCCCACACTTGCAGATGATCAATTTTAATTTATCTTTTTAAATAAAATAGTTTGTCTACATTGTGATATTAAACTGTAAATCTATTTGTCTCTTATCGATACCTGTTGACAATATTGCTTTATTTATTTGAAATTTTTGAAAGAATTGTTTGGCCTACTTTTAATGAGTTACATTGTGTTGAAGTATTGAAAAGAAGCCATATTGGTTCATAAGGATTATTGACTGCTTACACAAGTCAGAAATAATAGCTCAGTGGGTAAGGTGTTGGTTTACCAATTAGTAGCTCCCCACAAGGTTGTTGGTTCAAGCCCCACCCTTGCAAACAGCACATTTTAATTTATCTTTTTGAATCTAATAGTTTGTCTACATTGTGATATTAAACCATAAATCTACTTGTTTCTTAAAGAGACCTGTTGAAAATATTGCTTTATTTCTTTGAATTTTTCGAAATAATTGTTTGGCCTACTTTTAATGAGTTACATTGTGTTGAAGTATGGAAAAGAAGCCATATTGGTTCATAAGGCTTATTGACTGCTTGCACAAGGCAGAAATAATAGCTCAGTGGGTAAGGTGTTGGTTTACCGATCAGCAACTCCCCTCAATGTCGTGGGTTCAAACCCAGCCTCGTAAAATATAAATTTTAATTTATCTTTTTAAATCTAATAGTTTGTCTACATTGTGATATTAAACTGTAAATCTATTTGTTTCTTGAAGAGACCTCTTAAAAATATTGCTTTATTTCTTTAAATTTTTTGAAAGAATTGTTTGGCCTACTTTTAATATTAGTTACAATGTGTTGAAGTATGGAAAAGAAGCCATATTGGTTTATAAGGCTTATTGACTGCTTACAGAAGTCAGAAATAATAGCTCAGTGGGTAAGGTGTTGGTTTACCGATCAGCAGCTCCCCACAAGGTTGTGGGTTCAAGCCCCACCCTTGCAGATGATCAATTTTAATTTATCTTTTTAAATAAAATAGTTTGTCTACATTGTGATATTAAACTGTAAATCTATTTGTCTCTTATAGATACCTGTTGAAAATATTGCTTTATTTCTTTGAATTTTTCGAAAGAATTGTTTGGCCTACTTTTAATATGAGTTACATTGTGTTGAAGTATTGAAAAGAAGCCATATTGGTTCATAAGGCTTATTGACTGCTTACACAAGTCAGAAATAATAGCTCAGTGGGTAAGGTGTTGGTTTACCAATCAGTAGCTCCCCACAAGGTTGTTGGTTCAAGCCCCACCCTTGCAAACAGTACATTTTAATTTATCTTTTTGAATCTAATAGTTTGTCTACATTGTGATATTAAACTGTAAATCTACTTGTTTCTTAAAGAGACCTGTTGAAAATATTGCTTTATTTCTTTGAATTTTTCGAGAGAATTGTTTGGCCTACTTTTAATGAGTTACATTGTGTTGAAGTATTGAAAAGAAGCCATATTGGTTCATAAGGCTTATTGACTGCTTGCGCAAGTCAGAAATAATAGCTCAGTGGGTAAGGTGTTGGTTTACCGATCAGCAGCTCCCCACAAGGTTGTGGGTTCAAACCCCGCCCTTGCAAACAGTACATTTTAATTTATCTTTTTGAATCTAATAGTTTGTCTACATTGTGATATTAAACCTTAAATCTACTTGTTTCTTAAAGAGACCTGTTGAAAATTTTGCTTTATTTCTTTTGATTTTTCGACATAATTGTTTGGCATATTTTTAATGAGTTACATTGTGTTGAAGTATGGAAAAGAAGCCATATTGGTTCATAAGGCTTATTGACTGCTTGCAAAATTCAGAAATAATAGCTCAGTGGGTAAGGTGTTGGTTTACCGATCAACAGCTCCCCACAAGGTTGTGGGTTCAAGCCCCACCCTTGCAGATGATCAATTTTAATTTATCTTTTTAAATAAAATAGTTTGTCTACATTGTGATATTAAACTGTAAATCTATTTGTCTCTTATAGATACCTGTTGAAAATATTGCTTTATTTCTTTGAATTTTTCGAAAGAATTGTTTGGCCTACTTTTAATATGAGTTACATTGTGTTGAAGTATGGAAAAGAAGTCATATTGGTTCATAAGGCTTATTGACTGCTTACACAAGTCAGAAATAATAGCTCAGTGGGTAAGGTGTTGGTTTACCAATCAGTAGCTCCCCACAAGGTTGTTGGTTCAAGCCCCACCCTTGCAAACAGTACATTTTAATTTATCTTTTTGAATTTAATAGTTTGTCTACATTGTGATATTAAACTGTAAATCTACTTGTTTCTTAAAGAGACCTTTTGAAAATATTGCTTTATTTCTTTGAATTTTTCGAGAGAATTGTTTGGCCTACTTTTAATGAGTTACATTGTGTTGAAGTATTGAAAAGAAGCCATATTGGTTCATAAGGCTTATTGACTGCTTGCACAAGTCAGAAATAATAGCTCAGTGGGTAAGGTGTTGGTTTACTGATCAGCAGCTCCCCACAAGGTTGTGGGTTCAAACCCCACCCTTGCAAACAGTACATTTTAATTTATCTTTTTGAATCTAATAGTTTGTCTACATTGTGATATTAAACCTTAAATCTACTTGTTTATTAAAGAGACCTGTTGAAAATTTTGCTTTATTTCTTTGAATTTTTCGACATAATTGTTTGGCCTATTTTTAATGAGTTACATTGTGTTGAAGTATGGAAAAGAAGCCATATTGGTTCATAAGGCTTATTGACTGCTTGCAAAATTCTGAAATAATAGCTCAGTGGGTAAGGTGTTGGTTTACCGATCAGCAGCTCCCCACAAGGTTGTGGGTTCAAGCCCCACCCTTGTAGACGATCAATTTTAATTGATCTTTTTAAATAAAATAGTTTGTCTACATTGTGATATTAAACTGTAAATCTATTTGTTTCTTAAAGAGACCTGTTGAAAATATTGCTTTATTTCTTTGAAATTTTTGAAAGAATTGTTTGGCCTACTTTTAATGAGTTACATTGTGTTGAAGTATTGAAAAGAAGCCATATTGGTTCATAAGGCTTATTGACTGCTTACACAAATCAGAAATAATAGCTCAGTGGGTAAGGTGTTGGTTTACCGATCAACAGCTCCCCACAAGGTTGTGTGTTCAAGCCCCACCCTTGCAGATGATCAATTTTAATTTATCTTTTTAACTCAAATAGTTTGTCTACATTGTGATATTAAACTGTAAATCTATTTGTCTCTTATAGATACCTGTTGAAAATATTGCTTTATTTCTTTGAATTTTTCGAAAGAATTGTTTGGCCTACTTTTAATATGAGTTACATTGTGTTGAAGTATGGAAAAGAAGCCATATTAGTTCATAAGGCTTATTGACTGCTTACACAAGTCAGAAATAATAGCTCAGTGGGTAAGGTGTTGGTTTACCGATCAGCAGCTCCCCACAAGTTTGTGGGTTCAAGCCCCACCCTTGCAAACAGTACATTTTAATTTATCTTTTTGAATCTAATAGTTTGTCTACATTGTGATATTAAACCATAAATCTACTTGTTTCTTAAAGAGACCTGTTGAAAATATTGCTTTATTTCTTTGAATTTTTCGAAATAATTGTTTGACCTACTTTTAATATGAGTTACATTGTGTTGAAGTATGGAAAAGAAGCCATATTGGTTTATAAGGCTTATTGACTGCTTACAGAAGTCAGAAATAATAGCTCAGTGGGTAAGGTGTTGGTTTACCGATCAGCAGCTCCCCACAAGTTTGTGGGTTCAAGCCCCACCCTTGCAAACAGTAAATTCTAATTTATCTTTTTGAATCTAATATTTTGTCTACATTGTGATATTAATCCTTAAATCTACTTGTTTCTTAAAGAGACCTGTTGAAAATTTTGCTTTATTTCTTTGAATTTTTCGAAATAATTTTTTGGCCTATTTTTAATGAGTTACATTGTGTTGAAGTATGGAAAAGAAGCCATATTGGTTCATAAGGCTTATTGACTGCTTGCAAAAGTCAGAAATAATAGCTCAGTGGGTAAGGTGTTGGTTTACCGATCAACAGCTCCCCACAAGGTTGTGGGTTCAAGCCCCACCCTTGCAGATGGTCAATTTTAATTTATCTTTTTAAATAAAATAGTTTGTCTACATTGTGATATTAAACTGTAAATCTATTTGTCTCTTATAGATACCTGTTGAAAATATTGCTTTATTTCTTTGAATTTTTCGAAAGAATTGTTTGGCCTACTTTTAATATGAGTTACATTGTGTTGAAGTATGGAAAAGAAGCCATATTGGTTCATAAGGCTTATTGACTGCTTACACAAGTCAGAATTAATAGCTCAGTGGGTAAGGTGTTGGTTTACTGATCAGCAGCTCCCCACAAGGTTGTGGGTTCAAGCCCCACCCTTGCAAACAGTACATTTTAATTTATCTTTTTGAATCTAATAGTTTGTCTACATTGTGATATTAAACTGTAAATCTACTTGTTTCTTAAAGAGACCTGTTGAAAATATTGCTTTATTTCTTTGAATTTTTCGAGAGAATTTTTTGGCCTACTTTTAATGTTACATTTTGTTGAAGTATTGAAAGAAGCCATATTGGTTCATAAGGCTTATTGACTGCTTACACAAATCAGAAATAATAGCTCAGTGGTTAAGGTGTTGGTTTACCGATCAGCAGCTCCCCACAAGGTTGTGGGTTCAAGCCCCACCCTTGCAGACGGTCAATTTTAATTTATCTTCCATCCATCCATCTTCTCCCGCTTATCCGATGCCGGGTCGCGGGGGCAGCAGTCTAAGCAAAGATGCCCAGACTTCCCTCTCCCTAGACACTTCTTCCAGCTCTTCCGGGGGGACACCAAGGCGTTCCCAGGCCAGCCGGGAGACATAGTCTCTCCAGCGTGTCCTAGGTCTTCCCCGGGGTCTCCTCCCAGTGGGACGCGCCCGGAACACCTTCCCAGGAAGGCGTCCAGGAGGCATCCGGAACAGATGCCCGAGCCACCTCAGCTGACCCCTCTCGATGTGGAGGAGCAGCGGATCTACTCCGAGCTCCTCCCGAGTGACTAAGCTTCTCACCCTATCTCTAAGGGATCGCCCAGCCACCCTGCGGAGGAAGCACATTTTGGGATCTTGTCCTTTTGGTCATGACCCAGAGCTCATGACCATAGGTGAGAGTAGGAACGTAGATTGACCGGTAAATCGAAAGTTTCGCCTTGCGGCTCAGCTCCTTCTTCACCTCTCCTTGAACTGCCACCCTCTCCTTGAACTGCCACCCCTCTCCTTGAACTGCCACCTTAACGTGGTGGAGGGGTTTGAGTACTCGAATGACCCTAGGAGCTATGTTGTCCGGGGCTATATGCCCCTGGTAGGGTCTCCCAAGGCAAACAGGTCCTGGGCGACGGGTCAGACTAAGAGCGGTTCAAAACCCCTTATGAGAGATACTACATCAGGGACTGTGACGTCGCCCGGTATGGCGCAGCCGGGGCCCCACCCTGGAGCCAGGCCCGGGGTTGGGGCTCGTATGCGAGCGCCTGGTGGCCGGGCCTTCCCCCACAGGGTCCGGCCGGGCTCAGCCCGAAGGAGCGACGTGGGGCCGCCTTCCAGTGGGCTCACCACCTGCAGGAGGGACCGTAAGGGGCCGGTGCTAAGAGGATCGGGCAGCAGTCGAAGGTGGAGGCCTCGACAACCCGATCCCTGGACACGGAAGCTAGCTCTAGGGACGTGGAATGTCACCTCGCTGGCGGGGAAGGAGCCTGAGATTGTGCGTGAGGTTGAGAGGTTCCGACTAGAGATAGTCGGGATCACCTCTACGCACGGCCTGGGCTCTGGAACCACACTCCTCGAGAGAGGATGGACTCTTTACAACTCTGGAGCTGCCCATGGTGAAAGGCGTCGGGCTGGTGTGGGTTTGCTTATAGCCCCCCAGCTCAGCCGCCATGTGTTGGAGTTTACCCCGGTGAACGAGAGGGTCGTTTCCCTGCGCCTACGGGTCGGGGATAGGTCTCTCACTGTCGTCTGTGCCTACGGGCCAAACGGCAGTATAGAGTACCCGGCCTTCTTGGGGTCTCTGGGAGGGGTGCTGGACAGTGCTCCGACTGGGGACTCCGTCGTTCTACTAGGAGACTTCAATGCACACGTGGGCAGCGACAGTGACACCTGGAGGGGCGTGATTGGGAGGAACGGCCCCCCTGATCTGAACCCGAGCGGTGTTCAGTTATTGGACTTCTGTGCTAGTTACAGTTTGTCCATAACGAACACCATGTTCAAGCATAAGGGTGTCCATCAGTACACGTGGCACCAGGACACCCTAGGCCGCAGGTCGATGATCGACTTTGTGGTCGTTTCATCTGACCTGCGGCCGTATGTCTTGGACACTTGGGTAAAGAGAGGGGCGGAGCTGTCAACTGTACACCACCTGGTGGTGAGTTGGATCCGATGGCGGGGGAGGAAGCTGGACAGACTCGGCAGACCCAAGCGTACTGTGAGGGTCTGCTGGGAACGTTTGGCCGAGCCTCCTGTCAGAGAGATCTTCAACTCCCACCTCCGGCGGAGCTTTGACCAGATCCCGAGGGAGGCCGGAGATATTGAGTCCGAGTGGACCATGTTCTCCACCTCCATTGTCGAAGCGGCCGCTCGGAGCTGTGGCAGTAAGGTCTCCGGTGCCTGTCGAGGCGGCAATCCCCGAACCCGGTGGTGGAAACCGGAAGTAAGGGATGCCGTCAAGCTGAAGAAGGAGTCCTACCTGGCCTGGTTGGCTTGTGGGACTCCTGAGGCAGCTGACGGGTACCGGCAGGCCAAGCGAACTGCAGCCCGGGTGGTTATCGAGGCAAAAACTCGGGCCTGGGAGGAGCTCGGTGAGGCCATGGAGAAGGACTATCGGCTGGCCTCGAAGAGATTCTGGCAAACCGTCCGGCGCCTCAGGAGGGGAAAGCAGTGCCCCACCAATGCTGTTTACAGTAGAGGTGGGGAGCTGTTGACCTTAACTGGGGATGTCGTTGGACGGTGGAAGGAATACTTCGAGGATCTCCTCAATCCCGCCGTCACGTCTTCCATTGAGGAAGCAGAGGCTGAGGGCTCAGAGGCGGACTCGTCCATCACCCAAGCTGAAGTCACCGAGGTAGTAAAGAAACTCCTCGGTGGCAGGGCACCGGGGGTGGATGAGATCCGCCCTGAGTACCTCAAGTCTCTGGATGTTGTGGGGCTGTCTTGGCTGACACGCCTCTGCAGCATCGCGTGGCGGTCGGGGACAGTGCCTCTGGAATGGCAGACCGGGGTGGTGGTCCCTCTTTTTAAGAAGGGGGACCGGAGGGTGTGTTCCAACTATAGGGGGATCACACTTCTCAGCCTACCTGGGAAAGTCTATGCCAGGGTACTGGAGAGGAGAATACGGCCGATAGTAGAACCTCGGATTCAGGAGGAACAATGTGGTTTTCGTCCAGGCCGTGGAACACTGGACCAGCTCTACACCCTCTACAGGGTGCTGGAGGGTTCATGGGAGTTTGCCCAACCAGTCCACATGTGCTTTGTGGATTTGGAAAAGGCATTCGACTGTGTCCCTCGCGGCGGCCTGTGGAGGGTGCTCCGGGAGTATGGGGTCGGGGGCCCTTTACTAAGGGCTGTCCGGTCCCTGTATGACCGAAGCAGGAGCTTGGTTCGCATTGCCGGCAGTAAGTCAGACTTGTTCCTGGTGCATGTTGGACTCCGGCAGGGCTGCCCTTTGTCACCGGTTCTGTTTATAATTTTTATGGACAGAATTTCTAGGCGCAGCCAGGGGTCGGAGGGTGTCCGGTTTGGTGACGACACGATTTCGTCTTTGCTCTTTGCAGATGATGTTGTCGTGTTGGCTTCATCAGACCAGGACCTTCAGCATGCACTGGGACGGTTTGCAGCCGAGTGTGAAGCGGCTGGGATGAGAATCAGCACCTCCAAATCAGAGGCCATGGTCCTCAGTCGGAAAAGGGTGGCTTGCCCACTTCAGGTTGGTGGGGAGTTCCTGCCGCAAGTTAATTTATCTTTTTAGATAAAATAGTTTGTCTACATTGTGATATTAAACTGTAAATCTATTTGTTTCTTAAAGAGACCTGTTGAAAATATTGCTTTATTTCTTTGAATTTTTCGAAAGAATTGTTTGGCCTACTTTTAATATGAGTTACATTGTGTTGAAGTATGGAAAAGAAGCCATGTTGGTTCATAAGGCTTATTGACTGCTTGCACAAGTCAGAAATAATAGCTCAGTGGGTAAAGTGTTGGTTTACCGATCAGCAACTCCTCTCAATGTCATAGGTTCAAACCCAGCCTCGTAAAAGATCAATTTTAATTTATCTTTTTAAATCTAATAGTTTGTCTACATTGTGATATTAAACTGTAAATCTATTTGTTTCCTAAAGAGACCTGTTAAAAATATTGCTTTATTTCTTTGAATTTTTTGAAAGAATTGTTTGGCCTACTTTTAATATGAGTTACATTGTGTTGAAGTATGGAAAAGAAGCCATATTGGTTCATAAGGCTTATTGACTGCTTGCACAAGTCAGAAATAATAGCTCAGTGGGTAAGGTGTTGGTTTACCGATCAGCAGCTCCCCACAAGGTTGTGGGTTCATGCCCCACCCTTGCAGACGGTCAATTTTAATTTATCATTTTAACTCAAATAGTTTGTCTACATTGTGATATTAAACTGTAAATCTATTTGTCTCTTATAGATACCTGTTGAAAATATTGCTTTATTTCTTTGAATTTTTCGAAAGAATTGTTTGGCCTACTTTTAATATGAGTTACATTGTGTTGAAGTATGGAAAAGAAGCCATATTGGTTCATAAGGCTTATTGACTGCTTGCACAAGGCAGAAATAATAGCTCAGTGGTTAAGGTGTTGGTTTACCGATCAGCAACTCCCCTCAATGTTGTGGGTTCAATCCCAGCCTCGTAAAATATAATTTTTATTTATCTTTTTAAATCTAATAGTTTGTCTACATTGTGATATTAAACTGTAAATCTATTTGTTTCTTGAAGAGACCTGTTAAAAATATTGCTTTATTTCTTAAAATTTTTTGAAAGAATTGTTTGGCCTACTTTTAATATGAGTTACATTGTGTTGAAGTATGGAAAAGAAGCCATATTGGTTTATAAGGCTTATTGACTGCTTACAGAAGTCAGAAATAATAGCTCAGTGGGTAAGGTGTTGGTTTACCGATCAGCAGCTCCCCACAAGGTTCTGGGTTCAAGCCCCACCCTTGCAAACAGTAAATTTTAATTTATCTTTTTAAATCTAATATTTTGTCTACATTGTGATATTAAACCTTAAATCTACTTGTTTCTTAAAGAGACCTGTTGAAACTTTTGCTTTATTTCTTTGAATTTTTCGAAATAATTGTTTGGCCTATTTTTAATGAGTTACATTGTGTTGAAGTATGGAAAAGAAGCCATATTGGTTCATAAGGCTTATTGACTGCTTGCACAAGTCAGAAATAATAGCTCAGTGGGTAAGGTGTTGGTTTACCGATCAGCAGCTCCCCACAAGGTTGTGTGTTCAAGCCCCACCCTTGCAGACGATCAATTTTAATTTATCTTTTTAAATCAAATAGTTTGTCTACATTGTGATATTAAACTGTAAACCTATTTGTCTCTTATAGATACCTGTTGAAAATATTGCTTTATTTCTTTGAATTTTTTGAAATAATTGTTTGGCCTACTTTTAATATGAGTTACATTGTGTTGAAGTATGGAAAAGAAGCCATATTGGTTCATAAGGCTTATTGACTGCTTATACAAGTCAGAAATAATAGCTCAGTGGGTAAGGTGTTGGTTTACCGATCAGCAGCTACCCACAAGGTTGTGGGTTCCAGCCCCACCCTTGCAAACAGTACCTTCTAATATATCTTTTTGAATCTAATAGTTTGTCTACATTGTGATATTAAACTGTAAATCTATTTGTTTCTTGAAGAGACCTGTTGAAAATATTGCTTTATTTCTTTGAATTTTTCGAAATAACTGTTTGGCCTACTTTTAATGAGTTAAATTGTGTTGAAGTGTGGAAAAGAAGCCATATTGGTTCATAAGGCTTATTGACTGCTGGCACAAGTCAGAAGTCATAGATCAGTGGATAAGTTGTTGGTTTACCGATCAGCAACTCCCCTCAATGTCATGGGTTCAAACCCAGCCTCGTAAAAGATTAATTTTAATTTATCTTTTTAAATCTAATAGTTTGTCTACATTGTGATATTAACCTGTAAATCTATTTGTTTCTTGAAGAGACCTGTTAAAAATATTGCTTTATTTCTTTAAATTTTTTGAAAGAATTGTTTGGCCTACTTTTAATATGAGTTACATTTCGTGAAGTATGGAAAAGAAGCCATATTGGTTTATAAGGCTTATTGACTGCTTACAGAAGTCATAAATAATAGCTCAGTGGGTAAGGCGTTGGTTTACCGATCAGCAGCTCCCCACAAGGTTCTGGGTTCAAGCCCCACCCTTGCAAACAGTAAATTTTTATTTATCTTTTTAAATCTAATATTTTGTCTACATTGTGATATTAAACCTTAAATCTACTTGTTTCTTAAAGAGACCTGTTGAAAATTTTGCTTTATTTCTTTGAATTTTTCGAAATAATTGTTTGGCCTATTTTTAATGAGTTACATTGTGTTGAAGTATGGAAAAGAAGCCATATTGGTTCATAAGGCTTATTGACTGCTTGCGCAAGTCAGAAATAATAGCTCAGTAGGTAAGGTGTTGGTTTACCGATCAGCAGCTCCCCACAAGGTTGTGGGTTCAAGCCCCACCCTTGCAGACGATCAATTTTAATTTATCTTTTTAAATCAAATAGTTTGTCTACATTGTGATATTAAACTGTAAGTCTATTTGTCTCTTATAGATACCTGTTGAAAATATTGCCTCATTTCTTTGAATTTTTCGAAAGATTTGTTTGGCCTACTTTTAATATGAGTTACACTGTGTTGAAGTATGGAAAAGAAGCCATATTGGTTCATAAGGCTTATTGACTGCTTATACAAGTCAGCAATAATAGCTCAGTGGGTAAGGTGTTGGTTTACCGATCAGCAGCTCCCCACAAGGTTGTGGGTTCCAGCCCCACCCTTGCAAACAGTGCCTTCTAATATATCTTTTTGAATCTAATAGTTTGTCTACATTGTGATATTAAACTGTAAATCTATTTGTTTCTTGAAGAGACCTGTTAAAAATATTGCTTTATTTTTGTAAATTTTTTGAAAGAATTGTTTGGCCTACTTTTAATATGAGTTACATTGTGTTGAAGTATGGAAAAGAAGCCATATTGGATCATAAGGCTTATTGACTGCTTACACAAGTCAGAAATAATAGTTCAGTGAGTAAGGTGTTGGTTTACTGATCAGCAGCTCCCCACAAGGTTGTGGGTTCAAGCCCCACCCTTGCAAACAGTAAATTTTAATTTATCTTTTTGAATCTAATAGTTTGTCTACATTGTGATATTAAACCTTAAATCTACTTGTTTCTTAAAGAGACCTGTTGAAAATTTTGCTTTATTTCTTTGAATTTTTTGAAATAATTGTTTGGCCTATTTTTAATTAGTTACATTGTGTTGAAGTATGGAAAAGAAGCCATATTGGTTCATAAGGCTTATTGACTGCTTGCATAAGTCAGAAATAATAGCTCAGTGGGTAAGGTGTCGGTTTACCGATCAGCAGCTCCCCACAAGGTTGTGGGTTCAAGCACCACCCTTGCAGACGATCAATTTTAATTTATCTTTTTAAATAAAATAGTTTGTCTACATTGTGATATTAAACTGTAAATCTATTTGTCTCTTATAGATACCTGTTGAAAATATTGCTTTATTTCTTTGAAATTTTTGAAAGAATTGTTTGGCCTACTTTTAATGAGTTACATTGTGTTGAAGTATGGATAAGAAGCCATATTGGTTCATAAGGCTTATTGACTGCTTGCACAAGGCAGAAATAATAGCTCAGTGGGTAAGGAGTTGGTTAACCGATCAGCAACTCCCCTCAATGTCGTGGGTTCAATCCCAGCCTCGTAAAATATAAATTTTAATTTATCTTTTTAAATCTAATAGTTTGTCTACATTGTGATATTAAACTGTAAATCTATTTGTTTCTTGAAGAGACCTGTTAAAAATATTGCTTTATTTCTTTAAATTTTTTGAAAGAATTGTTTGGCCTACTTTTAATATGAGTTACATTGTGTTGAAGTATGGAAAAGAAGCCATATTGGTTTATAAGGCTTATTGACTGCTTACAGAAGTCAGAAATAATAGCTCAGTGCGTAAGGTGTTGGTTTACCGATCAGCAGCTCCCCACAAGGTTCTGGGTTCAAGCCCCACCCTTGCAAACAGTAAATTTTAATTTATCTTTTCAAATCTAATATTGTGTCTACATTGTGATATTAAACCTTAAATCTACTTGTTTCTTAAAGAGACCTGTTGAAAATTTTGCATTATTTCTTTGAATTTTTCGAAATAATTGTTTGGCCTATTTTTAATGAGTTACATTGTGTTGAAGTATGGAAAAGAAGCCATATTGGTTCATAAGGCTTATTGACTGCTTGCACAAGTCAGAAATAATAGCTCAGTGGGTAAGGTGTTGGTTTACCGATCAGCAGCTCCCCACAAGGTTGTGGGTTCAAGCCCCACATCTGCAGACGGTCATTTTTAATTTATCTTTTTAAATAAAATTACTTTGTCTACATTGTGATATTAAACTGTAAATCTATTTGTTTCTTAAAGAGACCTGTTGAAAATATTTCTTTATTTCTTTGAATTTTTTGAAAGAATTATTTGGCCTACTTTTAATATGAGTTACATTGTGTTGAAGTATGGAAAAGAAGCCATATTGGTTCATAAGGCTTATTGACTGCTTATACAAGTCAGAAATAATAGCTCAGTGGGTAAGGTGTTGGTTTACCGATCAGCAGCTCCCCACGAGGTTGTTGGTTCAAGCCCCACCCTTGCAGACAGTCAATTTTAATTTATCTTTTTAAATAAAATAGTTTGTCTACATTGTGATATTAAACTGTAAATCTATATGTTTCTTAAAGAGACCTGTTGAAAATATTGTTTTATTTCTTTGAATTTTTTGAAAGAATTGTTTGGCCTACTTTTAATATGAGTTACATTTTGTTGAAGTATGGAAAAGAAGCCATATTGGTTCATAAGGCTTATTGACTGCTTACACAAGTCAGAAATAATAGCTCAGTGGGTAAGGTGTTGGTTTACCGATCAGCAGCTCCCCACAAGGTTGTGGGTTCAAGCCCCACCCTTGCAAACAGTACATTTTAATTTATCTTTTTGAATCTAATAGTTTGTCTACATTGTGATATTAAACTGTAAATCTACTTGTTTCTTAAAGAGACCTGTTGAAAATATTGCTTTATTTCTTTGAATTTTTCGAAATAATTGTTTGGCCTATTTTTAATGAGTTACATTGTGTTGAAGTATGGAAAAGAAGCCATATTGGTTCATAAGGTTTATTGACTGCTTGAAAAAGTCAGAAATAATAGCTCAGTGGGTAAGGTGTTGGTTTACCGATCACCAGCTCCCCACAAGGTTGTGGGTTCAAGCCCCACCCTTGCAGATGATCAATTTTAATTTATCTTTTTAAATAAAATAGTTTGTCTACATTGTGATATTAAACTGTTAATCTATTTGTCTCTTATCGATACCTGTTGAAAATATTGCTTTATTTCTTTAAAATTTTTAAAAGAATTGTTTGGCCTACTTTTAATGAGTTACATTGTGTTGAAGTATTGAAAAGAAGCCATATTGGTTCATAAGGCTTATTGACTGCATACACAAATCAGAAATAATAGCTCAGTGGGTAAGGTGTTGGTTTACCGATCAGCAGCTCCCCACAAGGTTGTGGGTTTAAGCCACCCCCCTTGCAGACGGTCAATTTTAATTTATCTTTTTAGTTAAAATAGTTTGTCTACATTGTGATATTAAACTGTAAATCTATTTGTTTCTTAAAGAGACCTGTTGAAAATATTGCTTTATTTCTTTGAATTTTTCGAAATAACTGTTTGGCCTACTTTTAATGAGTTAAATTGTGTTGAAGTGTGGAAAAGAAGCCATATTGGTTCATAAGGCTTATTGACTGCTGGCACAAGTCAGAAGTCATAGATCAGTGGATAAGTTGTTGGTTTACCGATCAGCAACTCCCCTCAATGTCATGGGTTCAAACCCAGCCTCGTAAAAGATTAATTTTAATTTATCTTTTTAAATCTAATAGTTTGTCTACATTGTGATATTAAACTGTAAATCTATTTGTTTCTTGAAGAGACCTGTTAAAAATATTGCTTTATTTCTTTAAATTTTTTGAAAGAATTGTTTGGCCTACTTTTAATATGAGTTACATTTCGTGAAGTATGGAAAAGAAGCCATATTGGTTTATAAGGCTTATTGACTGCTTACAGAAGTCATAAATAATAGCTCAGTGGGTAAGGCGTTGGTTTACCGATCAGCAGCTCCCCACAAGGTTCTGGGTTCAAGCCCCACCCTTGCAAACAGTAAATTTTTATTTATCTTTTTAAATCTAATATTTTGTCTACATTGTGATATTAAACCTTAAATCTACTTGTTTCTTAAAGAGACCTGTTGAAAATTTTGCTTTATTTCTTTGAATTTTTCGAAATAATTGTTTGGCCTATTTTTAATGAGTTACATTGTGTTGAAGTATGGAAAAGAAGCCATATTGGTTCATAAGGCTTATTGACTGCTTGCGCAAGTCAGAAATAATAGCTCAGTGGGTAAGGTGTTGGTTTACCGATCAGCAGCTCCCCACAAGGTTGTGGGTTCAAGCCCCACCCTTGCAGACGATCAATTTTAATTTATCTTTTTAAATCAAATAGTTTGTCTACATTGTGATATTAAACTGTAAATCTATTTGTCTCTTATAGATACCTGTTGAAAATATTGCTTTATTTCTTTGAATTTTTCGAAAGATTTGTTTGGCCTACTTTTAATATGAGTTACATTGTGTTGAAGTATGGAAAAGAAGCCATATTGGTTCATAAGGCTTATTGACTGCTTATACAAGTCAGAAATAATAGCTCAGTGGGTAAGGTGTTGGTTTACCGATCAGCAGCTCCCCACAAGGTTGTGGGTTCCAGCCCCACCCTTGCAAACGGTACCTTCTAATATATCTTTTTGAATCTAATAGTTTGTCTACATTGTGATATTAAACTGTAAATCTATTTGTTTCTTGAAGAGACCTGTTAAAAATATTGCTTTATTTCTGTAAATTTTTTGAAAGAATTGTTTGGCCTACTTTTAATATGAGTTACATTGTGTTGAAGTATGGAAAAGAAGCCATATTGGATCATAAGGCTTATTGACTGCTTGCACAAGTCAGAAATAATAGTTCAGTGGGTAAGGTGTTGGTTTCCCGATCAGCAGCTCCCCACAAGGTTGTGGGTTCAAGCCCAACCCTTGCAAACAGTAAATTTTAATTTATCTTTTTGAATCTAATAGTTTGTCTACATTGTGATATTAAACCTTAAATCTACTTGTTTCTTAAAGAGACCTGTTGAGAATATTGCTTTATTTTTTGAATTTTTCGAAATAACTGTTTGGCCTACTTTTAATGAGTTACATTGTGTTGAAGTATGGAAACGAAGCCATATTGGTTCATAAGGCTTATTGACTGCTTGCACAAGGCAGAAATAATAGCTCAGTGGGTAAGGAGTTGTTTTACCGATCAGCAACTCCCCTCAAAATCGCGGGTTCAATCCCAGCCTCGTAAAATATAAATTTTAATTTATCTTTTTAAATCTAATAGTTTGTCTACATTGTGATATTAAACTGTAAATCTATTTGTGTCTTGAAGAGACCTGTTAAAAATATTGCTTTATTTCTTTAAATTTTTTGAAAGAATTGTTTGGCCTACTTTTAATATGAGTTACATTGTGTTGAAGTATGGAAAAGAAGCCATATTGGTTTATAAGGCTTATTGCCTGCTTACAGAAGTCAGAAATAGTAGCTCAGTGGATAAGGTGTTGGTTTACCGATCAGCAGCTCCCCACAAGTTTGTGGGTTCAAGCCCCACCCTTGCAAACAGTAAATTTTAATTTATCTTTTTAAATCTAATATTTTGTCTACATTGTGATATTAAACCTTAAATCTACTTGTTTCTTAAAGAGACCTGTTGAAAATTTTGCTTTATTTCTTTGAATTTTTCGAAATAATTGTTTGGCCTATTTTTAATGAGATACATTGTGTTGAAGTATGGAAAAGAAGCCATATTGGTTCATAAGGCTTATTGACTGCTTGCACAAGGCAGAAATAATAGCTCAGTGGTTAAGGTGTTGGTTTACCGATCAGCAACTCCCCTCAATGTTGTGGGTTCAATCCCAGCCTCGTAAAATATAAATTTTATTTATCTTTTTAAATCTAATAGTTTGTCTACATTGTGATATTAAACTGTAAATCTATTTGTTTCTTGAAGAGACCTGTTAAAAATATTGCTTTATTTCTTAAAATTTTTTGAAAGAATTGTTTGGCCTACTTTTAATATGAGTTACATTGTGTTGAAGTATGGAAAAGAAGCCATATTGGTTTATAAGGCTTATTGACTGCTTACAGAAGTCAGAAATAATAGCTCAGTGGGTAAGGTGTTGGTTTACCGATCAGCAGCTCCCCACAAGGTTCTGGGTTCAAGCCCCACCCTTGCAAACAGTAAATTTTAATTTATCTTTTTAAATCTAATATTTTGTCTACATTGTGATATTAAACCTTAAATCTACTTGTTTCTTAAAGAGACCTGTTGAAACTTTTGCTTTATTTCTTTGAATTTTTCGAAATAATTGTTTGGCCTATTTTTAATGAGTTACATTGTGTTGAAGTATGGAAAAGAAGCCATATTGGTTCATAAGGCTTATTGACTGCTTGCACAAGTCAGAAATAATAGCTCAGTGGGTAAGGTGTTGGTTTACCGATCAGCAGCTCCCCACAAGGTTGTGTGTTCAAGCCCCACCCTTGCAGACGATCAATTTTAATTTATCTTTTTAAATCAAATAGTTTGTCTACATTGTGATATTAAACTGTAAACCTATTTGTCTCTTATAGATACCTGTTGAAAATATTGCTTTATTTCTTTGAATTTTTCGAAAGAATTGTTTGGCCTACTTTTAATATGAGTTACATTGTGTTGAAGTATGGAAAAGAAGCCATATTGGTTCATAAGGCTTATTGACTGCTTGCACAAGGCAGAAATAATAGCTCAGTGGGTAAGGAGTTGGTTTACCGATCAGCAACTCCCCTCAATGTCGTGGGTTCAATCCCAGCCTCGTAAAATATAAATTTTAATTTATCTTTTCAAATCTAATATTTTGTCTACATTGTGATATTAAACCTTAAATCTACTTGTTTCTTACAGAGACCTGTTGAAAATTTTGCATTATTTCTTTGAATTTTTCGAAATAATTGTTTGGCCTATTTTTAATGAGTTACATTGTGTTGAAGTATGGAAAAGAAGCCATATTGGTTCATAAGGCTTATTGACTGCTTGCACAAGTCAGAAATAATAGCTCAGTGGGTAAGGTGTTGGTTTACCGATCAGCAGCTCCCCACAAGGTTGTGGGTTCAAGCCCCACATCTGCAAACGGTCATTTTTAATTTATCTTTTTAAATAAAATTACTTTGTCTACATTGTGATATTAAACTGTAAATCTATTTGTTTCTTAAAGAGACCTGTTGAAAATATTTCTTTATTTCTTTGAATTTTTTGAAAGAATTATTTGGCCTACTTTTAATGAGTTACATTGTGTTGAAGTATGGAAAAGAAGCCATATTGGTTCATAAGGCTTATTGACTGCTTATACAAGTCAGAAATAATAGCTCAGTGGGTAAGGTGTTGGTTTACCGATCAGCAGCTCCCCACGAGGTTGTTGGTTCAAGCCCCACCCTTGCAGACAGTCAATTTTAATTTATCTTTTTAAATAAAATAGTTTGTCTACATTGTGATATTAAACTGTAAATCTATATGTTTCTTAAAGAGACCTGTTGAAAATATTGTTTTATTTCTTTGAATTTTTTGAAAGAATTGTTTGGCCTACCTTTAATATGAGTTACATTTTGTTGAAGTATGGAAAAGAAGCCATATTGGTTCATAAGGCTTATTGACTGCTTACACAAGTCAGAAATAATAGCTCAGTGGGTAAGGTGTTGGTTTACCGATCAGCAGCTCCCCACAAGGTTGTGGGTTCAAGCCCCACCCTTGCAAACAGTACATTTTAATTTATCTTTTTGAATCTAATAGTTTGTCTACATTGTGATATTAAACTGTAAATCTACTTGTTTCTTAAAGAGACCTGTTGAAAATATTGCTTTATTTCTTTGAATTTTTCGAAATAATTGTTTGGCCTATTTTTAATGAGTTACATTGTGTTGAAGTATGGAAAAGAAGCCATATTGGTTCATAAGGCTTATTGACTGCTTGAAAAAGTCAGAAATCATAGCTCAGTGGGTAAGGTGTTGGTTTACCGATCAACAGCTCCCCACAAGGTTGTGGGTTCAAGCCCCACCCTTGCAGATGATCAAATTTAATTTATCTTTTTAAATAAAATAGTTTGTCTACATTGTGATATTAAACTGTAAATCTATTTGTCTCTTATCGATACCTGTTGAAAATATTGCTTTATTTCTTTAAAATTTTTAAAAGAATTGTTTGGCCTACTTTTAATGAGTTACATTGTGTTGAAGTATTGAAAAGAAGCCATATTGGTTCATAAGGCTTATTGACTGCTTACACAAATCAGAAATAATAGCTCAGTGGGTAAGGTGTTGGTTTACCGATCAGCAGCTCCCCACAAGGTTGTGGGTTTAAGCCCCCCCCCTTGCAGACGGTCAATTTTAATTTATCTTTTTAGTTAAAATAGTTTGTCTACATTGTGATATTAAACTGTAAATCTATTTGTTTCTTAAAGAGACCTGTTGAAAATATTGCTTTATTTCTTTGAATTTTTCGAAATAACTGTTTGGCCTACTTTTAATGAGTTAAATTGTGTTGAAGTGTGGAAAAGAAGCCATATTGGTTCATAAGGCTTATTGACTGCTGGCACAAGTCAGAAGTCATAGATCAGTGGATAAGTTGTTGGTTTACCGATCAGCAACTCCCCTCAATGTCATGGGTTCAAACCCAGCCTCGTAAAAGATTAATTTTAATTTATCTTTTTAAATCTAATAGTTTGTCTACATTGTGATATTAAACTGTAAATCTATTTGTTTCTTGAAGAGACCTGTTAAAAATATTGCTTTATTTCTTTAAATTTTTTGAAAGAATTGTTTGGCCTACTTTTAATATGAGTTACATTGTGTTGAAGTATGGAAAAGAAGCCATATTGGTTCATAAGGCTTATTGACTGCTTGCACAAGTCAGAAATAATAGCTCAGTGGGTAAGGTGTTGGTTTACCGATCAGCAGCTCCCCACAAGGTTGTGGGTTTAAGCCCCCCCCCTTGCAGACGGTCAATTTTAATTTATCTTTTTAGTTAAAATAGTTTGTCTACATTGTGATATTAAACTGTAAATCTATTTGTTTCTTAAAGAGACCTGTTGAAAATATTGCTTTATTTCTTTGAATTTTTCGAAATAACTGTTTGGCCTACTTTTAATGAGTTAAATTGTGTTGAAGTGTGGAAAAGAAGCCATATTGGTTCATAAGGCTTATTGACTGCTGGCACAAGTCAGAAGTCATAGATCAGTGGATAAGTTGTTGGTTTACCGATCAGCAACTCCCCTCAATGTCATGGGTTCAAACCCAACCTCGTAAAAGATTAATTTTAATTTATCTTTTTTAATCTAATAGTTTGTCTACATTGTGATATTAAACTGTAAATCTATTTGTTTCTTGAAGAGACCTGTTAAAAATATTGCTTTATTTCTTTAAATTTTTTGAAAGAATTGTTTGGCCTACTTTTAATATGAGTTACATTGTGTTGAAGTATGGAAAAGAAGCCATATTGGTTCATAAGGCTTATTGACTGCTTGCACATGTCAGAAGTAATAGTTCAGTGGGTAAGGTGTTGGTTTACCGATCAGCAGCTCCCCACAAGGTTGTGGGTTCAAGCCCCACCCTTGCAAACAGTAAATTTTAATTTATCTTTTTGAATCTAATAGTTTGTCTACATTGTGATATTAAACCTTAAATCTACTTGTTTCTTAAAGAGACCTGTTGAAAATTTTGCTTTATTTCTTTGAATTTTTTGAAATAATTGTTTGGCCTATTTTTAATGTGAGTTACATTGTGTTGAAGTATGGAAAAGAAGCGATATTGGTTCATAAGGCTTATTGACTGCTTGAAAAAGTCAGAAATCATAGCTCAGTGGGTAAGGTGTTGGTTTACCGATCAACAGCTCCCCACAAGGTTGTGGGTTCAAGCCCCACCCTTGCAGATGATCAATTTTAATTTATCTTTTTAAATAAAATAGTTTGTCTACATTGTGATATTAAACTGTAAATCTATTTGTCTCTTATCGATACCTGTTGAAAATATTGCTTTATTTCTTTAAAATTTTTAAAAGAATTGTTTGGCCTACTTTTAATGAGTTACATTGTGTTGAAGTATTGAAAAGAAGCCATATTGGTTCATAAGGCTTATTGACTGCTTACACAAATCAGAAATAATAGCTCAGTGGGTAAGGTGTTGGTTTACCGATCAGCAGCTCCCCACAAGGTTGTGGGTTCAAGCCCCCCCCCTTGCAGACGGTCAATTTTAATTTATCTTTTTAGTTAAAATAGTTTGTCTACATTGTGATATTAAACTGTAAATCTATTTGTTTCTTAAAGAGACCTGTTGAAAATATTGCTTTATTTCTTTGAATTTTTCGAAATAACTGTTTGGCCTACTTTTAATGAGTTAAATTGTGTTGAAGTGTGGAAAAGAAGCCATATTGGTTCATAAGGCTTATTGACTGCTGGCACAAGTCAGAAGTCATAGATCAGTGGATAAGTTGTTGGTTTACCGATCAGCAACTCCCCTCAATGTCATGGGTTCAAACCCAGCCTCGTAAAAGATTAATTTTAATTTATCTTTTTTAATCTAATAGTTTGTCTACATTGTGATATTAAACTGTAAATCTATTTGTTTCTTGAAGAGACCTGTTAAAAATATTGCTTTATTTCTTTAAATTTTTTGAAAGAATTGTTTGGCCTACTTTTAATATGAGTTACATTGTGTTGAAGTATGGAAAAGAAGCCATATTGGTTCATAAGGCTTATTGACTGCTTGCACAAGTCAGAAATAATAGCTCAGTGGGTAAGGTGTTGGTTTACCGATCAGCAGCTCCCCACAAGGTTGTGGGTTTAAGCCCCCCCCCTTGCAGACGGTCAATTTTAATTTATCTTTTTAGTTAAAATAGTTTGTCTACATTGTGATATTAAACTGTAAATCTATTTGTTTCTTAAAGAGACCTGTTGAAAATATTGCTTTATTTCTTTGAATTTTTCGAAATAACTGTTTGGCCTACTTTTAATGAGTTAAATTGTGTTGAAGTGTGGAAAAGAAGCCATATTGGTTCATAAGGCTTATTGACTGCTGGCACAAGTCAGAAGTCATAGATCAGTGGATAAGTTGTTGGTTTACCGATCAGCAACTCCCCTCAATGTCATGGGTTCAAACCCAGCCTCGTAAAAGATTAATTTTAATTCATCTTTTTTAATCTAATAGTTTGTCTACATTGTGATATTAAACTGTAAATCTATTTGTTTCTTGAAGAGACCTGTTAAAAATATTGCTTTATTTCTTTAAATTTTTTGAAAGAATTGTTTGGCCTACTTTTAATATGAGTTACATTGTGTTGAAGTATGGAAAAGAAGCCATATTGGTTCATAAGGCTTATTGACTGCTTGCACATGTCAGAAGTAATAGTTCAGTGGGTAAGGTGTTGGTTTACCGATCAGCAGCTCCCCACAAGGTTGTGGGTTCAAGCCCCACCCTTGCAAACAGTAAATTTTAATTTATCTTTTTGAATCTAATAGTTTGTCTACATTGTGATATTAAACCTTAAATCTACTTGTTTCTTAAAGAGACCTGTTGAAAATTTTGCTTTATTTCTTTGAATTTTTTGAAATAATTGTTTGGCCTATTTTTAATGTGAGTTACATTGTGTTGAAGTATGGAAAAGAAGCGATATTGGTTCATAAGGCTTATTGACTGCTTACACAAGTCAGTAATAATAGCTCAGTGGGTAAGGTGTTGGTTTACCGATCAGTAGCTCCCCACAAGGTTGTGGGTTTAAGCCCCACCCTTGCAAACAGTACATTTTAATATATCTTTATGAATCTAATAGTTTGTCTACATTGTGATATTAAACCATAAATCTACTTGTTTCTTAAAGAGACCTCTTGAAAATATTGCTTTATTTCTTTGAAATTTTCGAGAGAATTGTTTGGCCTACTTTTAATGAGTTACATTGTGTTGAAGTATTGAAAGAAGCCATATTGGTTCATAAGGCTTATTGACTGCTTACACAAATCAGAAATAATAGCTCAGTGGTTAAGGTGTTGGTTTACCGATCAGCAGCTCCCCACAAGGTTGTGGGTTCAAGCCCCACCCTTGCAGACGGTCAATTTTAATTTATCTTTTTAGATAAAATAATTTGTCTACATTGTGATATTAAACTGTAAATCTATTTGTTTCTTAAAGAGACCTGTTGAAAATATTGCTTTATTTCTTTGAATTTTTCGAAAGAATTGTTTGGCCTACTTTTAATATGAGTTACATTGTGATGAAGTATGGAAAAGAAGCCATATTGGTTCATAAAGCTTATTGACTGCTTACACAAGTCAGAAATAATAGCTCAGTGGGTTAAGAGTGTTGGTTTACCGATCAGCAGTTTCCCACAAGGTTGTTGGTTCAAGCCCCACCCTTGCAAACAGTAAATTTTAATTTAACTTTTTGAATCTAATAGTTTGTCTACATTGTGATATTAAACCATAAATCTACTTGTTTCTTAAAGAGACCTGTTGAAAATATTGCTTTGTTTCTTTGAATTTTTCGAAATAATTGTTTGGCCTACTTTTAATGAGTTACATTGTGTTGAAGTATGGAAAAGAAGCCATATTGGTTCATAAGGCTTATTGACTGCTTGCACAAGGCAGAAACAATAGCTCAGTGGGTAAGGTGTTGGTTTACCGATCAGCAACTCCCCTCAATGTTTTGGGTTCAAACCCAGCCTCGTAAAATATAAATTTTAAATTATCTTTTTAAATCTAATAGTTTGTCTACATTGTGATATTAAACTGTAAATCTATTTGTTTCTTGAAGAGACCTGTTAAAAATATTGCTTTATTTCTTTAAATTTTTTGAAAGAATTGTTTGGCCTACTTTTAATATGTTACATTGTGTTGAAGTATGAAAAAGAAGCCATATTGGTTTATAAGGCTTATTGACTGCTTACAGAAGTCAGAAATAATAGCTCAGTGGGTAAGGTGTTGGTTTACCGATCAGCAGCTCCCCACAAGGTTGTGGGTTCAAGCCCCACCCTTGCAAACAGTAAATTTTAATTTATCTTTTTGAATCTAATATTTTGTCTACATTGTGATATTAAACCTTAAATCTACTTGTTTCTTAAAGAGACCTGTTGAAAATTTTGCTTTATTTCTTTGAATTTTTCGAAATAATTGTTTGGCCTATTTTTAATGAGTTACATTGTGTTGAAGTATGGAAAAGAAGCCCTATTGGTTCATAAGGCTTATTGACTGCTTGCACAAGTCAGAAATAATAGCTCAGTGGGTAAGGTGTTGGTTTACCGATCAGCAGATCCCACAAGGTTGTGGGTTCAAGCCCCACCCTTGCAGACGATCAATTTAAATTTATCTTTTTAAATAAAATAGTTTGTCTACATTGTGATATTAAACTGTAAATCTATTTGTCTCATATAGATACCTGTTGAAAATATTGCATTATTTCTTTGAATTTTTTGAAAGAATTGTTTGGCCTACTTTTAATATGAGTTACATTGTGTTGAAGTATGGAAAAGAAGCCATATTGGTTCATAAGGCTTATTGACTGCTTGCAAAAGTCAGAAGTAAAAGCTCAGTGGGTAAGGTGTTGGTTGACCGATTAGCAGCTCCCCACAAGGTTGGGGGTTTAAGCCCCACACTTGCAAACAGTCAATTTTAATTTATCTTTTTGAATCTAATAGTTTGTCTACATTGTGATATTAAACCATAAATCTACTTGTTTCTTAAAGAGACCTGTTGAAAAAATTGCTTTATTTCTTTGAATTTTTCGACATAATTGTTTGGCCTATTTTTAATGAGTTACATTGTGTTGAAGTATGGAAAAGAAGCCATATTGGTTCATAAGGCTTATTGACTGCTTGCACAAGTCAGAAATAATAGCTCAGTGGGTAAGGTGTTGGTTTACCGATCAGCAGCTCCCCACAAGGTTGTGGGTTCAAGCCCCAACCTTGCAGACGATCAATTTTAATTTATCTTTTTAAATAAAATAGTTTGTCTACATTGTGATATTAAACTGTAAATCTATTTGTCTCTTATAGATACCTGTTGAAAATATTGCTTTATTTATTTGAATTTTTCGAAAGAATTGTTTGGCCTACTTTTAATATGAGTTACATTGTGTTGAAGTATGGAAAAGAAGTCATATTGGTTCATAAGGCTTATTGACTGCTTACACAAGTCAGAAATAATAGCTCAGTGGGTAAGGTGTTGGTTTACCGATCAGCAGCTCCCCACAAGGTTGAGGGTTCCAGCCCCACCCTTGCAAACAGTACCTTTTAATATATCTTTTTGAATCTAATAGTTTGTCTACATTGTGATATTAAACCATAAATCTACTTGTTTCTTAAAGAGACCTGTTGAAAAAATTGCTTTATTTCTTTGAATTTTTCGAAATAAATGTTTGGCCTATTTTTAATGAGTTACATTGTGTTGAAGTATGGAAAAGAAGCCATATTGGTTCATAAGGCTTATTGACTGCTTGCACAAGTCAGAAATAATAGCTCAGTGGGTAAGGTGTTGGTTTACCGATCAGCAGCTCCCCACAAGGTTGTTGGTTCAAGCCCCACCCTTGCAGACGATCAATTTTAATTTATCATTTTAAATCTAATAGTTTGTCTACATTGTGATATTAAACTGTAAATCTATTTGTTTCTTAAAGAGACCTGTTGGAAATATTGCTTTATTTCTTTGAATTTTTTAAAAGAATTGTTTGGCCTACTTTTATTATGAGTTACATTGTGTTGAAGTATGGAAAAGAAGCCATATTGGTTCATAAGGCTTATTGACTGCTTGCACAAGTCAGAAATCATAGCTCAGTGGTTAAGGTGTTGGTTTACCAATCAGCAACTCCCCTCAATGTCATGGGTTCAAGCCCCACCCTTGCAAACAGTAAATTTTAATTTAACTTTTTGAATCTAATAGTTTGTCTACATTGTGATATTAAACTGTAAATCTATTTGTTTCTTAAAGAGACCTGTTGAAAATATTGCTTTATTTCTTTGAATTTTTTGAAAGAATTGTTTGGCCTACTTTTAATATGAGTTACATTTTGTTGAAGTATGGAAAAGAAGCCATATTGGTTCATAAGGCTTATTGACTGCTTACACAAGTCAGAAATAATAGCTCAGTGGGTTAAGAGTGTTGGTTTACCGATCAGCAGTTTCCCACAAGGTTGTTGGTTCAAGCCCCACCCTTGCAAACAGTAAATTTTAATTTAACTTTTTGAATCTAATAGTTTGTCTACATTGTGATATTAAACCGTAAATCTACTTGTTTCTTAAAGAGACCTGTTGAAAATATTGCTTTATTTCTTTGAATTTTTCGAAAGAATTGTTTGGCCTACTTTTAATGAGTTACATTGTGTTGAAGTATGGAAAAGAAGCCATATTGGTTCATAAGGCTTATTGACTGCTTGCACAAGGCAGAAACAATAGCTCAGTGGGTAAGGTGTTGGTTTACCGATCAGCAACTCCCCTCAATGTTGTGGGTTCAAACCCAGCCTCGTAAAATATAAATTTTAAATTATCTTTTTAAATCTAATAGTTTGTCTACATTGTGATATTAAACTGTAAATCTATTTGTTTCTTGAAGAGACCTGTTAAAAATATTGCTTTATTTCTTTAAATTTTTTGAAAGAATTGTTTGGCCTACTTTTAATATGAGTTACATTGTGTTGAAGTATGAAAAAGAAGCCATATTGGTTTATAAGGCTTATTGACTGCTTACAGAAGTCAGAAATAATAGCTCAGTGGGTAAGGTGTTGGTTTACCGATCAGCAGCTCCCCACAAGGTTGTGGGTTCAAGCCCCACCCTTGCAAACAGTAAATTTTAATTTATCTTTTTGAATCTAATATTTTGTCTACATTGTGATATTAAACCTTAAATCTACTTGTTTCTTAAAGAGACCTGTTGAAAATTTTGCTTTATTTCTTTGAATTTTTCGAAATGATTGTTTGGCCTATTTTTAATGAGTTACATTGTGTTGAAGTATGGAAAAGAAGCCCTATTGGTTCATAAGGCTTATTGACTGCTTGCACAAGTCAAAAATAATAGCTCAGTGGGTAAGGTGTTGGTTTACCGATCAGCAGCTCCCACAAGGTTGTGGGTTCAAGCCCCATCCTTGCAGACGATCAATTTAAATGTATCTTTTTAAATAAAATAGTTTGTCTACATTGTGATATTAAACTGTAAATCTATTTGTCTCTTATAGATACCTGTTGAAAATATTGCTTTATTTCTTTGAATTTTTCGAAAGAATTGTTTGGCCTACTTTTAATATGAGTTACATTGTGTTGAAGTATGGAAAAGAAGCGATATTGGTTCATAAGGCTTATTGACTGCTTACACAAGTCAGAAATAATAGCTCAGTGGGTAAGGTGTTGGTTTACCCATCAGTAGCTCCCCACAAGGTTGAGGGTTCAAGCCCCACCCTTGCAAACAGTACATTTTAATTTATCTTTTTGAATCTAATAGTTTGTCTACATTGTGATATTAAACCATAAATCTACTTGTTTCTTAAAGAGACCTGTTGAAAATATTGCTTTATTTCTTTGAATTTTTCGAGAGAATTGTTTGGCCTACTTTTAATGAGTTACATTGTGTTGAAGTATTGAAAGAAGCCATATTGGTTCATAAGGCTTATTGACTGCTTACACAAATCAGAAATAATAGCTCAGTGGGTAAGGTGTTGGTTTACCAATCAGCAACTCCCCACAATGTCATGGGTTCAAACCCACCCTTGTCAAAGAACAATTTTAATTTATCTTTTTAAATCTAATAGTTTGTCTACATTGTGATATTAAACTGTAAATCTATTTGTTTCCTAAAGAGACCTGTTAAAAATATTGCTTTATTTCTTTGAAATTTTTGAAAGAATTGTTTGGCCTACTTTTAATATGAGTTACATTGTGTTGAAGTATGAAAAAGAAGCCATATTGGTTCATAAGGCTTATTGACTGCTTGCACAAGTCAGAAATAATAGCTAAGTGGGTAAGTTGTTGGTTTACCGATCAGCAGCTCCCCACAAGGTTGTGGGTTCAAGCCCCACCCTTGCAGACGGTCAATTTTAATTTATCTTTTTAAATAAAATAGTTTGTCTACATTGTGATATTAAACTGTAAATCTATTTGTTTCTTAAAGAGACCTGTTGAAAATATTGCTTTATTTCTTTGACTTTTTCGAAATAATTGTTTGGCCTACTTTTAATGAGTTACATTGTGTTGAAGTATAGAAAAAAAGCCATATTGGTTCATAAGGCTTATTGACTGCTTGCACAAGGCAGAAATAATAGCTCAGTGGGTAAGGTGTTGGTTTACCGATCAGCAACTCCCCTCAATGTCGTGGGTTCAATCCCAGCCTCGTAAAATATAAATTTTAATTTATCTTTTTAAATCTAATAGTTTGTCTACATTGTGATATTAAACTGTAAATCTATTTGTTTCTTGAAGAGACCTGTTAAAAATATTGCTTTATTTCTTTAAATTTTTTGAAAGAATTGTTTGGCCTACTTTTAATATGAGTTACATTGTGTTGAAGTATGGAAAAGAAGCCATATTGGTTTATAAGGCTTATTGACTGCTTACAGAAGTCAGAAATAATAGCTCAGTGGGTAAGGTGTTGTTTACAGATCAGCAGCTCCCCACAAGGTTCTGGGTTCAAGCCCCACCATTGCAAACAGTAAATTTTAATTTATCTTTTTAAATCTAATATTTTGTCTACATTGTGATATTAAACCTTAAATCTACTTGTTTCTTAAAGAGACCTGTTGAAAATTTTGCTTTATTTCTTTGAATTTTTCGAAATAATTTTTTGGCCTATTTTTAATGAGTTACATTGTGTTGAAGTATGGAAAAGAAGCCATATTGGTTCATAAGGCTTATTGACTGCTTGCACAAGGCAGAAATAATAGCTCAGTGGGTAAGGTGTTGGTTTACCGATCAGCTACTCCCCTCAATGTCGTGGGTTCAATCCCAGCCTCGTAAAATATAAATTTTATTTATCTTTTTAAATCTAATAGTTTGTCTACATTGTGATATTAAACTGTAAATCTATTTGTTTCTTGAAGAGACCTGTTAAAAATATTGCTTTATTTCTTTAAATTTTTTGAAAGAATTGTTTGGCCTACTTTTAATATGAGTTACATTGTGTTGAAGTATGGAAAGGAAGCCATATTGGTTTATAAGGCTTATTGACTGCTTACAGAAGTCAGAAATAATAGCTAAGTGGGTAAGGTGTTGGTTTACCGATCAGCAGCTCCCCACAAGGTTCTGGGTTCAAGCCCCACCCTTGCAAACAGTAAATTTTAATTTATCTTTTTAAATCTAATATTTTGTCTACATTGTGATATTAAACCTTTAATCTACTTGTTTCTTAAAGAGACCTGTTGAAAATTTTGCTTTATTTCTTTGAATTTTTCGAAATAATTGTTTGGCCTATTTTTAATGAGTTACATTGTGTTGAAGTATGGAAAAGAAGCCATATTGGTTCATAAGGCTTATTGACTGCTTGCACAAGTCAGAAATAATAGCTCAGTGGGTAAGGTGTTGGTTTACCGATCAGCAGCTCCCCACAAGGTTGTGTGTTCAAGCCCCACCCTTGCAGACGATCAATTTTAATTTATCTTTTTAAATCAAATAGTTTGTCTACATTGTGATATTAAACTGTAAATCTATTTGTCTCTTATAGATTCCTGTTGAAAATATTGCTTTATTTCTTTGAATTTTTCGAAAGAATTGTTTGGCCTACTTTTAATATGAGTTACATTGTGTTGAAGTATGGAAAAGAAGCCATATTGGTTCATAAGGCTTTTTGACTGCTTGTACAAGTCAGAAATAATAGCTCAGTGGGTAAGGTGTTGGTTTACCGATCAGCAGCTCCCCACAAGGTTGAGGGTTCCAGCCCCACCCTTGCAAACAGTACCTTTTAATATATCTTTTTTAATCTAATAGTTTGTCTACATTGTGATATTAAACTGTAAATCTATTTGTTTCTTGAAGAGACCTGTTAAAAATATTGCTTTATTTCTTTAAATTTTTTGAAAGAATTGTTTGGCCTACTTTTAATATGAGTTACATTTCGTGAAGTATGGAAAAGAAGCCATATTGGTTTATAAGGCTTATTGACTGCTTACTGAAGTCAGAAATAATAGCTCAGTGGGTAAGGTGTTGGTTTACCGATCAGCAGCTCCCCACAAGGTTCTGGGTTCAAGCCCCACCCTTGCAAACAGTAAATTTTAATTTATCTTTTTAAATCTAATATTTTGTCTACATTGTGATATTAAACCTTAAATCTACTTGTTTCTTAAAGAGACCTGTTGAAAATTTTGCTTTATTTCTTTGAATTTTTCGAAATAATTGTTTGGCCTATTTTTAATGAGTTACATTGTGTTGAAGTATGGAAAAGAAGCCATATTGTTTCATAAGGCTTATTGACTGCTTGTGCAAGTCAGAAATAATAGCTCAGTGGGTAAGGTGTTGGTTTACCGATCAGCAGCACCCCACAAGGTTGTGGGTTCAAGCCCCACCCTTGCAGACGATCAATTTTAATTTATCTTTTTCAATCAAATAGTTTGTCTACATTGTGATATTAAACTGTAAATCTATTTGTCTCTTATAGATACCTGTTGAAAATATTGCTTTATTTCTTTGAATTTTTCGAAAGAATTGTTTGGCCTACTTTTAATATGAGTTACATTGTGTTGAAGTATGGAAAAGAAGCCATATTGGTTCATAAGGCTTATTGACTGCTTACACAAGTCAGAAATAATAGCTCAGTGGGTAAGTTGTTGGTTTACCGATCAACAGCTCCCCACAAGGTTGTGGGTTCCAGCCCCACCCTTCCAAACAGTACATTTTAATTTATCTTTTTGAATCTAATAGTTTGTCTACATTGTGATATTAAACTGTAAATCTATTTGTTTCTTAAAGAGACCTGTTAAAAATATTGCTTTATTTCATTAAATTTTTTGAAAAAATTGTTTGGCCTACTTTTAATATGAGTTACATTGTGTTGAAGTATGGAAAAGAAGCCATATTGGTTCATAAGGCTTATTGACTGCTTGCACAAGTCAGAAATAATAGTTCAGTGTGTAAGGTGTTGGTTTACCGATCAGCAGCTCCCCACAAGGTTGTGGGTTCAAGCCCCACCCTGCAAACAGTACATTTTAATTTATCTTTTTGAATCTAATAGTTTGTCTACATTGTGATATTAAACCTTAAATCTACTTGTTTCTTAAAGAGACCTGTTGAAAATTTTGCTTTATTTCTTTGAATTTTTTGAAATAATTGTTTGGCCTATTTTTAATTAGTTACATTGTGTTGAAGTATGGAAAAGAAGCCATATTGGTTCATAAGGCTTATTGACTGCTTGCACAAGTCAGAAATAATAGCTCAGTGGGTAAGGTGTCGGTTTACCGATCAGCAGCTCCCCACAAGGTTGTGGGTTCAATCCCCACCCTTGCAGACGATCATTTTTAATTTATCTTTTTAAATAAAATAGTTTGTCTACATTGTGATATTAAACTGTAAATCTATTTGTGTCTTGAAGAGACCTGTTAAAAATATTGCTTTATTTCTTTAAATTTTTTGAAAGAATTGTTTGGCCTACTTTTAATATGAGTTACATTGTTTTGAAGTATGGAAAAGAAGCCATATTGGTTTATAAGGCTTATTGACTGCTTACAGAAGTCAGAAATAATAGCTCAGTGGGTAAGGCGTTGGTTTACCGATCAGCAGCTCCCCACAAGGTTCTGGGTTCAAGCCCCACCCTTGCAAACAGTAAATTTTAATTTATCTTTTTAAATCTAATATTTTGTCTACATTGTGATATTAAACCTTAAATCTACTTGTTTCTTAAAGAGACCTGTTGAAAATTTTGCTTTATTTCTTTGAATTTTTCGAAATAATTGTTTGGCCTATTTTTAATGAGTTACATTGTGTTGAAGTATGGAAAAGAAGCCATATTGGTTTATAAGGCTTATTGACTGCTTGCGCAAGTCAGAAATAATAGCTCAGTGGGTAAGGTGTTGGTTTACCGATCAGCAGCACCCCACAAGGTTGTGGGTTCAAGCCCCACCCTTGCAGACGATCAATTTTAATTTATCTTTTTAAATAAAAAAGTTTGTCTACATTGTGATATTAAACTGTAAATCTATTTGTCTCTTATAGAGACCTGTTAAAAATATTGCTTTATTTCATTAAATTTTTTGAAAAAATTGTTTGGCCTACTTTTAATATGAGTTACATTGTGTTGAAGTATGGAAAAGAAGCCATATTGGTTCATAAGGCTTATTGACTGCTTGCACAAGTCAGAAATAATAGTTCAGTGGGTAAGGTGTTGGTTTACCGATCAGCAGCTCCCCACAAGGTTGTGGGTTCAAGCCCCACCCTGCAAACAGTAAATTTTAATTTCTCTTTTTGAATCTAATAGTTTGTCTACATTGTGATATTAAACCTTAAATCTACTTGTTTCTTAAAGAGACCTGTTGAAAATTTTGCTTTATTTCTTTGAATTTTTTGAAATAATTGTTTGGCCTATTTTTAATTAGTTACATTGTGTTGAAGTATGGAAAAGAAGCCATATTGGTTCATAAGGCTTATTGACTGCTTGCACAAGTCAGAAATAATAGCTCAGTGGGTAAGGTGTCGGTTTACCGATCAGCAGCTCCCCACAAGGTTGTGGGTTCAAGCCCCACCCTTGCAGACGATCATTTTTAATTTATCTTTTTAAATAAAATAGTTTGTCTACATTGTGATATTAAACTGTAAATCTATTTGTGTCTTGAAGAGACCTGTTAAAAATATTGCTTTATTTCTTTAAATTTTTTGAAAGAATTGTTTGGCCTACTTTTAATATGAGTTACATTGTGTTGAAGTATGGAAAAGAAGCCATATTGGTTTATAAGGCTTATTGACTGCTTACAGAAGTCAGAAATAATAGCTCAGTGGGTAAGGCGTTGGGTTACCGATCAGCAGCTCCCCACAAGGTTCTGGGTTCAAGCCCCACCCTTGCAAACAGTAAATTTTAATTTATCTTTTTAAATCTAATATTTTGTCTACATTGTGATATTAAACCTTAAATCTACTTGTTTCTTAAAGAGACCTGTTGAAAATTTTGCTTTATTTCTTTGAATTTTTCGAAATAATTGTTTGGCCTATTTTTAATGAGTTACATTGTGTTGAAGTATGGAAAAGAAGCCATATTGGTTCATAAGGCTTATTGACTGCTTGCACAAGTCAGAAATAATAGCTCAGTGGGTAAGGTGTTGGTTTACCGATCAGCAGCTCCCCACAAGGTTGTGGGTTCAAGCCCCACCCTTGCAGACGATCAATTTTAATTTATCGTTTTAAATAAAATAGTTTGTCTACATTGTGATATTAAACTGTAAATCTATTTGTTTCTTAAAGAGACCTGTTGAAAATATTGCTTTATTTCTTTTACTTTTTCGAAATAATTGTTTGGCCTACTTTTAATGAGTTACATTGTGTTGAAGTATAGAAAAAAAGCCATATTGGTTCATAAGGCTTATTGACTGCTTGCACAAGGCAGAAATAATAGCTCAGTGGGTAAGGTGTTGGTTTACCGATCAGCAACTCCCCTCAATGTCGTGGGTTCAATCCCAGCCTCGTAAAATATAAATTTTAATTTATCTTTTTAAATCTAATAGTTTGTCTACATTGTGATATTAAACTGTAAATCTATTTGTTTCTTGAAGAGACCTGTTAAAAATATTGCTTTATTTCTTTAAATTTTTTGAAAGAATTGTTTGGCCTACTTTTAATATGAGTTACATTGTGTTGAAGTATGGAAAAGAAGCCATATTGGTTTATAAGGCTTATTGACTGCTTACAGAAGTCAGAAATAATAGCTCAGTGGGTAAGGTGTTGGTTTACAGATCAGCAGCTCCCCACAAGGTTCTGGGTTCAAGCCCCACCATTGCAAACAGTAAATTTTAATTTATCTTTTTAAATCTAATATTTTGTCTACATTGTGATATTAAACCTTAAATCTACTTGTTTCTTAAAGAGACCTGTTGAAAATTTTGCTTTATTTCTTTGAATTTTTCGAAATAATTTTTTGGCCTATTTTTAATGAGTTACATTGTGTTGAAGTATGGAAAAGAAGCCATATTGGTTCATAAGGCTTATTGACTGCTTGCACAAGGCAGAAATAATAGCTCAGTGGGTAAGGTGTTGGTTTACCGATCAGCAACTCCCCTCAATGTCGTGGGTTCAATCCCAGCCTCGTAAAATATAAATTTTATTTATCTTTTTAAATCTAATAGTTTGTCTACATTGTGATATTAAACTGTAAATCTATTTGTTTCTTGAAGAGACCTGTTAAAAATATTGCTTTATTTCTTTAAATTTTTTGAAAGAATTGTTTGGCCTACTTTTAATATGAGTTACATTGTGTTGAAGTATGGAAAGGAAGCCATATTGGTTTATAAGGCTTATTGACTGCTTACAGAAGTCAGAAATAATAGCTAAGTGGGTAAGGTGTTGGTTTACCGATCAGCAGCTCCCCACAAGGTTCTGGGTTCAAGCCCCACCCTTGCAAACAGTAAATTTTAATTTATCTTTTTAAATCTAATATTTTGTCTACATTGTGATATTAAACCTTTAATCTACTTGTTTCTTAAAGAGACCTGTTGAAAATTTTGCTTTATTTCTTTGAATTTTTCGAAATAATTGTTTGGCCTATTTTTAATGAGTTACATTGTGTTGAAGTATGGAAAAGAAGCCATATTGGTTCATAAGGCTTATTGACTGCTTGCACAAGTCAGAAATAATAGCTCAGTGGGTAAGGTGTTGGTTTACCGATCAGCAGCTCCCCACAAGGTTGTGTGTTCAAGCCCCACCCTTGCAGACGATCAATTTTAATTTATCTTTTTAAATCAAATAGTTTGTCTACATTGTGATATTAAACTGTAAATCTATTTTCTCTTATAGATTCCTGTTGAAAATATTGCTTTATTTCTTTGAATTTTTCGAAAGAATTGTTTGGCCTACTTTTAATATGAGTTACATTGTGTTGAAGTATGGAAAAGAAGCCATATTGGTTCATAAGGCTTTTTGACTGCTTGTACAAGTCAGAAATAATAGCTCAGTGGGTAAGGTGTTGGTTTACCGATCAGCAGCTCCCCACAAGGTTGAGGGTTCCAGCCCCACCCTTGCAAACAGTACCTTTTAATATATCTTTTTTAATCTAATAGTTTGTCTACATTGTGATATTAAACTGTAAATCTATTTGTTTCTTGAAGAGACCTGTTAAAAATATTGCTTTATTTCTTTAAATTTTTTGAAAGAATTGTTTGGCCTACTTTTAATATGAGTTACATTTCGTGAAGTATGGAAAAGAAGCCATATTGGTTTATAAGGCTTATTGACTGCTTACTGAAGTCAGAAATAATAGCTCAGTGGGTAAGGTGTTGGTTTACCGATCAGCAGCTCCCCACAAGGTTCTGGGTTCAAGCCCCACCCTTGCAAACAGTAAATTTTAATTTATCTTTTTAAATCTAATATTTTGTCTACATTGTGATATTAAACCTTAAATCTACTTGTTTCTTAAAGAGACCTGTTGAAAATTTTGCTTTATTTCTTTGAATTTTTCGAAATAATTGTTTGGCCTATTTTTAATGAGTTACATTGTGTTGAAGTATGGAAAAGAAGCCATATTGTTTCATAAGGCTTATTGACTGCTTGTGCAAGTCAGAAATAATAGCTCAGTGGGTAAGGTGTTGGTTTACCGATCAGCAGCACCCCACAAGGTTGTGGGTTCAAGCCCCACCCTTGCAGACGATCAATTTTAATTTATCTTTTTCAATCAAATAGTTTGTCTACATTGTGATATTAAACTGTAAATCTATTTGTCTCTTATAGATACCTGTTGAAAATATTGCTTTATTTCTTTGAATTTTTCGAAAGAATTGTTTGGCCTACTTTTAATATGAGTTACATTGTGTTGAAGTATGGAAAAGAAGCCATATTGGTTCATAAGGCTTATTGACTGCTTACACAAGTCAGAAATAATAGCTCAGTGGGTAAGTTGTTGGTTTACCGATCAACAGCTCCCCACAAGGTTGTGGGTTCCAGCCCCACCCTTCCAAACAGTACATTTTAATTTATCTTTTTGAATCTAATAGTTTGTCTACATTGTGATATTAAACTGTAAATCTATTTGTTTCTTAAAGAGACCTGTTAAAAATATTGCTTTATTTCATTAAATTTTTTGAAAAAATTGTTTGGCCTACTTTTAATATGAGTTACATTGTGTTGAAGTATGGAAAAGAAGCCATATTGGTTCATAAGGCTTATTGACTGCTTGCACAAGTCAGAAATAATAGTTCAGTGTGTAAGGTGTTGGTTTACCGATCAGCAGCTCCCCACAAGGTTGTGGGTTCAAGCCCCACCCTGCAAACAGTACATTTTAATTTATCTTTTTGAATCTAATAGTTTGTCTACATTGTGATATTAAACCTTAAATCTACTTGTTTCTTAAAGAGACCTGTTGAAAATTTTGCTTTATTTCTTTGAATTTTTTGAAATAATTGTTTGGCCTATTTTTAATTAGTTACATTGTGTTGAAGTATGGAAAAGAAGCCATATTGGTTCATAAGGCTTATTGACTGCTTGCACAAGTCAGAAATAATAGCTCAGTGGGTAAGGTGTCGGTTTACCGATCAGCAGCTCCCCACAAGGTTGTGGGTTCAATCCCCACCCTTGCAGACGATCATTTTTAATTTATCTTTTTAAATAAAATAGTTTGTCTACATTGTGATATTAAACTGTAAATCTATTTGTGTCTTGAAGAGACCTGTTAAAAATATTGCTTTATTTCTTTAAATTTTTTGAAAGAATTGTTTGGCCTACTTTTAATATGAGTTACATTGTTTTGAAGTATGGAAAAGAAGCCATATTGGTTTATAAGGCTTATTGACTGCTTACAGAAGTCAGAAATAATAGCTCAGTGGGTAAGGCGTTGGTTTACCGATCAGCAGCTCCCCACAAGGTTCTGGATTCAAGCCCCACCCTTGCAAACAGTAAATTTTAATTTATCTTTTTAAATCTAATATTTTGTCTACATTGTGATATTAAACCTTAAATCTACTTGTTTCTTAAAGAGACCTGTTGAAAATTTTGCTTTATTTCTTTGAATTTTTCGAAATAATTGTTTGGCCTATTTTTAATGAGTTACATTGTGTTGAAGTATGGAAAAGAAGCCATATTGGTTCATAAGGCTTATTGACTGCTTGCGCAAGTCAGAAATAATAGCTCAGTGGGTAAGGTGTTGGTTTACCGATCAGCAGCACCCCACAAGGTTGTGGGTTCAAGCCCCACCCTTGCAGACGATCAATTTTAATTTATCTTTTTAAATAAAAAAGTTTGTCTACATTGTGATATTAAACTGTAAATCTATTTGTCTCTTATAGAGACCTGTTAAAAATATTGCTTTATTTCATTAAATTTTTTGAAAAAATTGTTTGGCCTACTTTTAATATGAGTTACATTGTGTTGAAGTATGGAAAAGAAGCCATATTGGTTCATAAGGCTTATTGACTGCTTGCACAAGTCAGAAATAATAGTTCAGTGGGTAAGGTGTTGGTTTACCGATCAGCAGCTCCCCACAAGGTTGTGGGTTCAAGCCCCACCCTGCAAACAGTAAATTTTAATTTCTCTTTTTGAATCTAATAGTTTGTCTACATTGTGATATTAAACCTTAAATCTACTTGTTTCTTAAAGAGACCTGTTGAAAATTTTGCTTTATTTCTTTGAATTTTTTGAAATAATTGTTTGGCCTATTTTTAATTAGTTACATTGTGTTGAAGTATGGAAAAGAAGCCATATTGGTTCATAAGGCTTATTGACTGCTTGCACAAGTCAGAAATAATAGCTCAGTGGGTAAGGTGTCGGTTTACCGATCAGCAGCTCCCCACAAGGTTGTGGGTTCAAGCCCCACCCTTGCAGACGATCATTTTTAATTTATCTTTTTAAATAAAATAGTTTGTCTACATTGTGATATTAAACTGTAAATCTATTTGTGTCTTGAAGAGACCTGTTAAAAATATTGCTTTATTTCTTTAAATTTTTTGAAAGAATTGTTTGGCCTACTTTTAATATGAGTTACATTGTGTTGAAGTATGGAAAAGAAGCCATATTGGTTTATAAGGCTTATTGACTGCTTACAGAAGTCAGAAATAATAGCTCAGTGGGTAAGGCGTTGGGTTACCGATCAGCAGCTCCCCACAAGGTTCTGGGTTCAAGCCCCACCCTTGCAAACAGTAAATTTTAATTTATCTTTTTAAATCTAATATTTTGTCTACATTGTGATATTAAACCTTAAATCTACTTGTTTCTTAAAGAGACCTGTTGAAAATTTTGCTTTATTTCTTTGAATTTTTCGAAATAATTGTTTGGCCTATTTTTAATGAGTTACATTGTGTTGAAGTATGGAAAAGAAGCCATATTGGTTCATAAGGCTTATTGACTGCTTGCACAAGTCAGAAATAATAGCTCAGTGGGTAAGGTGTTGGTTTACCGATCAGCAGCTCCCCACAAGGTTGTGGGTTCAAGCCCCACCCTTGCAGACGATCAATTTTAATTTATCGTTTTAAATAAAATAGTTTGTCTACATTGTGATATTAAACTGTAAATCTATTTGTCTCTTATAGATACCTGTTGAAAATATTGCTTTATTTCATTAAATTTTTTGAAAAAATTGTTTGGCCTACTTTTAATATGAGTTACATTGTGTTGAAGTATGGAAAAGAAGCCATATTGGTTCATAAGGCTTATTGACTGCTTGCACAAGTCAGAAATAATAGTTCAGTGGGTAAGGTGTTGGTTTACCGATCAGCAGCTCCCCACAAGGTTGTGGGTTCAAGCCCCACCCTGCAAACAGTAAATTTTAATTTCTCTTTTTGAATCTAATAGTTTGTCTACATTGTGATATTAAACCTTAAATCTACTTGTTTCTTAAAGAGACCTGTTGAAAATTTTGCTTTATTTCTTTGAATTTTTTGAAATAATTGTTTGGCCTATTTTTAATTAGTTACATTGTGTTGAAGTATGGAAAAGAAGCCATATTGGTTCATAAGGCTTATTGACTGCTTGCACAAGTCAGAAATAATAGCTCAGTGGGTAAGGTGTCGGTTTACCGATCAGCAGCTCCCCACAAGGTTGTGGGTTCAAGCCCCACCCTTGCAGACGATCATTTTTAATTTATCTTTTTAAATAAAATAGTTTGTCTACATTGTGATATTAAACTGTAAATCTATTTGTGTCTTGAAGAGACCTGTTAAAAATATTGCTTTATTTCTTTAAATTTTTTGAAAGAATTGTTTGGCCTACTTTTAATATGAGTTACATTGTGTTGAAGTATGGAAAAGAAGCCATATTGGTTTATAAGGCTTATTGACTGCTTACAGAAGTCAGAAATAATAGCTCAGTAGGTAAGGCGTTGGTTTACCGATCAGCAGCTCCCCACAAGGTTCTGGGTTCAAGCCCCACCCTTGCAAACAGTAAATTTTAATTTATCTTTTTAAATCTAATATTTTGTCTACATTGTGATATTAAACCTTAAATCTACTTGTTTCTTAAAGAGACCTGTTGAAAATTTTGCTTTATTTCTTTGAATTTTTCGAAATAATTGTTTGGCCTATTTTTAATGAGTTACATTGTGTTGAAGTATGGAAAAGAAGCCATATTGGTTCATAAGGCTTATTGACTGCTTGCACAAGTCAGAAATAATAGCTCAGTGGGTAAGGTGTTGGTTTACCGATCAGCAGCTCCCCACAAGGTTGTGGGTTCAAGCCCCACCCTTGCAGACGATCAATTTTAATTTATCTTTTTAAATAAAATAGTTTGTCTACATTGTGATATTAAACTGTAAATCTATTTGTCTCTTATAGATACCTGTTGAAAATATTGCTTTATTTCTTTAAATTTTTTGAAAGAATTGTTTGGCCTACTTTTAATATGAGTTACATTGTGTTGAAGTATAGAAAAGAAGCCATATTGGTTCATAAGGCTTATTGACTGCTTGCACAAGTCACAAGTCATAGCTCAGTGGATAAGTTGTTGGTTTACCGATCAGCAGCTCCCCACAAGGTTGTGGGTTTAAGTCCCACCATTGCAAACAATAAATTTTAATTTATTTTTTTAATCTAATAGTTTGTCTACATTGTGATATTAAACCATAAATCTACTTGTTTCTTAAAGAGACCTGTTGAAAATATTGCTTTATTTCTTAGAATTTTTCGAAATAATTGTTTGGCCTACTTTTAATGTTACATTATGTTGAAGTATGGAAAAGAAGCCATATTGGTTCATAAGGCTTATTGACTGCTTGCACAAGTCAGAAGTCATAGCTCATTGGGTAAGGTGTTGGTTTACCGATCAGCAGCTCCCCACCTGGATGTGGGTTCAAGCCCCACCCTTGCATACGGTCAATTTTATTTTATCTTTTTAAATCTAATAGTTTGTCTACATTGTGATATTAAACTGTAAATCTATTTGTTTCTTAAAGAGACCTGTTGAAAATATTGCTTTATTTCTTTGAATTTTTTTAAATAATTGTTTGGCCTTCTTTTAATATGAGTTACATTGTGTTGAAGTATGGAAAAGAAGCCATATTGGTTCATAAGGCTTATTGACTGCTTGCACAATTCAGAAGTAATAGCTCATTGGGTAAGGTGCTGGTTTACCGATCAACAGCTCCCCACAAGGTTGTGGGATCAAGCCCCACCCTTGCAGACGGTCAATTTTAAATCTAATAGTTTGTCTATATTGTGATATTAAACTGTAAATCTATTTGTTTCTTAAAGAGACCTGTTGAAAATATTGCTTTATTTCTTTGAATTTTTCGAAAGAATTGTTTGGCGTACTTTTAATATGAGTTACATTGTGTTGAAGTATGGAAAAGAAGCCATATTGGTTCATAAGGCTTATTGACTGCTTGCACAAGTCAGAAGTCATAGCTCAGTGGGTAAGTTGTTGGTTTACCGATTATCAACTCCCCTCAATGTCATGGGTTCAATCCCAGACTCGTAAAAGATCAATTTTAATTTATCTTTTTAAATCTAATATTTTGTCTACATTGTGATATTAAACTGTAAATCTATTTGTTTCCTAAAGAGACCTGTCCAAAATATTGCTTTATTTCTTAGAATTTTTTGAAAGAATTGTTTGGCCTACTTTTAATATGAGTTACAATGTGTTGAAGTATGGAAAAGAAGCCATATTGGTTCATAAGGCTTATTGATTGCTTGCACTAGTCAGAAATAATAGCTCAGTGGGTAAGGTGTTGGTTTACCAATCAGCAGCTCCCCACAAGGTTGTGGGTTCAAGCCCCACCCTTGCAGAAGGTGAATCTTAATGTATCTTTTTAAATTAAAAAGTTTGTCTACATTGTGATATTAAACTGTAAATCTATTTGTTTCTTAATATGACCTGTTGAAAATATTGCTTTATTTTTTTGAATTTTTCGAAAGAATTGTTTGGCCTATTTTTAATATGAGTTACATTGTGTTGAAGTATGAAAAAGAAGCCATATTGGTTCATAAGGCTTATTGACTGCTTGCACAAGGCAGAAATAATAGCTCAGTGGATAAGTTGTTGGTTTACCGGTCAGCAGCTCCCCACAAGGTTGTGGGTTCAAGCCCCACCCTTGCAGACGGTCAATTTTAATTTATCTTTTTGAATCTAATAGTTTGCTGATATGATGGAGAGGAGAAAGGTAGATGTGTTGTGTGTTCAGGAGGGGCTGTTGTGTGAACAATGTTGTGTGAACAATGTTGTGTGAACAATGTGTGAGGTGCTGTTGTGTGAACAATGTTGTGTGAACATTGGAGGTGGGTTTAAACTGTTTTATCATGGTGTGGATGGGAAGAGAAATGGTGTAGGGGTGATTCTGAAAGAAGCATACAGTAAGAGTGTAGTGGAGGTGAAGAGAGTTTCTGATAGGGTGATGATCGTGAAGGTGGAAGTTGAAGGGATGATGATAAATGTCATCAGTGCCTATGCTCCACAAGTTGGCTGTGAGATGGAGGAGAAAGAAAGATTCTGGAGTGAATTAGATGAAGTGGTAGATGGTGTACCTAGGAAAGAACGATTGGTGATTGGGGCAGACTTTAATGGGCATGTAGGTGAAGGGAACAGAGGTGATGAGGAGGTGATGGGTAGGTATGGTTTTAAGGAGAGGAATGTGGAAGGGCAGATGGTGGTAGATTTTGCTAAAAGGATGGAAATGGCAGTGGTGAACACGTATTTTAAGAAGAAGGAGGATCATAGGGTGACGTATAAGAGTGGAGGAAGGTGCACACAGGTGGATTATCTTCTGTGTAGGAGATGCAACCTGAAGGAGATTGGAGACTGTAAGGTGTTGGCAGGGGACAGTGTAGCTAGACAGCATCGGATGGTGGTCTGTAGGATGGTTTTGGAGGCGAAGAAGAAGAGGAGGAAAGTAAGGTTTGAAAGAAGAATAAGATGGTGGAAACTGAAGGAGGAAGAGTGTAGTGTGAGGTTCAGGGAAGAGGTCAGACAGGGGCTTGGTGGTGGTGAAGAGGTGCCGGATGATTGGGCAACTACTGCAGGAGTGATGAGGGAGGCAGCTAGAAAAGTACTTGGTGTGACATCTGGAAATAGAAAGCAAGACAAGGAGACGTGGTGGTGGAATGAGGAAGTGCAGGAGAGCATTAGGGGAAAGAGATTGGCAAAACAGAAGTGGGATCGACAGAGTGATGAGAAGAGTAGGCAGGAGTACAAGGAGATGCGGCAGCAGGTTAAAAGGGATGTGGCGAAAGCCAAGGAAAAGGCATATGAGGAGCTGTATAAGAGGTTGGACACTAAGGAAGGAGAAAAGGATTTATACCGATTGGCCAGGCAGAGGGACCGAGCTGGGAAGGATGTACTGCAAGTTAGAGCAATAAAGGATGGGGAGGGAAATGTGTTGACTAGTGAGGAGAGTGTGTTGAGAAGATGGAGGGAGTATTTTGAGCAGCTGATGAATGAGGAAAATCAGAGAGAGAGAAGGTTGGAGGATGTGGAGTTGGTGAAGCAGGATGTAGATAGGATTAGTAAGGAGGAAGTGAGAGCAGCGATTAAGAGGATGAAGAATGGAAAGTCGGTTGGACCAGATGACATACCGGTAGAAGCGTTTAGATGTTTAGGAGAGATGGCAGTGGAGTTTTTAACCAGATTGTTTAACAGGATTCTGGAAGGGGAGAGGATGCCTGAGGAATGGAGAAGGAGTGTGCTGGTACCGATCTTTAAGCATAAGGGAGATGTGCAGACCTGCAGTAACTACAGGGGAATTAAGTTGATCAGTCACACCATGAAGTTATGGGAAAGAGTAGTGGAAGCCAGGCTGAGAGAAGAGGTGACCATCTGTGAGCAACAGTATGGTTTCATGCCGAGGAAGAGCACCACAGATGCCTTATTTGCTTTGAGGATGTTGATGGAGAAGTATAGAGAAGGACAGAAGGAGCTGCATTGTGTATTTGTGGATTTAGAGAAAGCGTACGACAGGGTGCCGAGAGAGGAGTTGTGGTATTGTATGAGGAAGCCAGGTGTGTCAGAGAAGTATGTGAGGGTGGTGCAGGACATGTATGAGGACAGTGTGACGGCAGTAAAGTGTGCAGTAGGTACGACAGACTGGTTCAGGGTGAAGGTTGGACTGCATCAAGGATCGGCCCTGAGCCCTTTCCTGTTTGCAGTGGTGATGGACAGGTTGACGGACGAGGTCAGACAGGAGTCTCCCTGGACTATGATGTTTGCAGATGATATTGTGATTTGTGGTGAGAGTAGAGAGCAGGTTGAGAAGAGCCTGGAGAGGTGGAGATATGCGCTGGAGAGAAGGGGAATGAAAGTCAGTAGGAGTAAGACAGAGTACATGTGTGTGAATGAGAGGGAGGGCAGTGGAGTGATGCGGTTGCAGGGAGAAGAGGTGGAGAAGGTGGAGGAGTTCAGGTACCTGGGGTCAACAGTGCAAAGTAATGGAGAGTGTGTTAGGGAAGTAAAGAAAAGAGTGCAGGCAGGGTGGAGTGGGTGGAGAAGAGTGACAGGAGTGATTTGTGATAGAAGAGTATCTGCAAGAATGAAAGGGAAAGTTTATAGGACTGTGGTGAGACCTGCGATGTTGTATGGATTAGAGACAGTGGCATTGAGTAAAAAACAGGAGGTGGAGCTGGAGGTAGCAGAGCTGAAGATGTTGAGGTTTTCGTTGGGAGTGACGAGGATGGACAAGATTAGAAATGAGTTTTTTAGAGGGACAGCACATGTAGGATGTTTTGGTGACAAGGTGAGGGAGGCGAGATTGAGATGGTTTGGACATGTGCAGAGGAGGGACATGAATTATATTGGTAGAAAAATGCTGAAGATGGAGCCACCAGGTAGGAGGAAAAGAGGAAGGCCAAGGAGGAGGTTCATGGATGTGGTGAGGGAAGACATGCAGGTAGTTGGTGTAAAAGAGGCAGATATAGAGGACAGGGTGGTATGGAGACAGATGATCCGCTGTGGCGACCCCTAATGGGAGCAGCCGAAAGAAGAAGAAGAAGAAGAAGAATCTAATAGTTTGTCTACATTGTCACATTGAACTGTAAATCAATTTGTTTATTAAAAAGACCTGTTGAAAAGATTGCTTTATTGCTTAGAATTTTTGAAAGACTTGTTTCGCCTACTTTTAATGAGTTTCATGGTGTTGAAGTATGAAAAAGACGCCATGTTGGTTCATTAGGCTTATTGACTGCTTGCCAAAGTCAGAAGTGACAGCTCAGTGTGTAAGGTGTTGGTTTACCAATCAGCAGCTCCTCACAAGATTGTGGGTTCAAGGGCCGCCATCGCAAATTCTAATTTATATATATATATATATATATATATATATATTCATCCATTCATTTATTTCCTCCCGCTTATCCGTAAATCGGGTCGCGGGGGCAGCAGTCTAAGCAGACCCCCGCCTTCGACTGCTGGCCAATCCTCACAGCACCATCCCTTACGGTCCCTCCTGCAGGTGGTGAGCCCACGGGAAGGGTATATATATATATATATATATATATATATATATATATATATATATATATATATATATATAGTAAGGTAAATAAGTATTTGAACTAGTATTTTGCAAGTTCTCCCACTTAGAAATCATGGATGGGTCTAAAATTGTCATCATAGGTGCATGTCCACTGTGAGAGACATAATCTAAAAAAAAAAATCCAGAAATCACAATGTATGATTTTTAAACTATTTATTTGTATGATACAGCTGCAAATAAGTATTTGAACACCTGAGAAAGTCAATGTTAATATTTGGTACAGTAGCCTTTGTTTGCAATTACAGAGGTCAAACGTTTCCTGTAGTTTTTCACCAGGTTTGCACACACTGCAGGAGGGATTTTGATCAGTCAGGTTTCTGGCCTGTCGCTGAAAAACACGGTGTTTGAACTCCCTCCAAAGATTCTCTATTGGGTTTAGGTCTGGAGACTGTCTAGGCCACACCAGAACCTTGATATGCTTCTTACAGAGCCACTCCTTGGTTATCCTGGCTGTGTGCTTTGGGTATTGTCATGTTGGAAGACCCAGCCTCGACCCATCTTCAATGCTCTAACTGAGGGAAGGAGGTTGTTTCCCAAAATCTCGCAATACATGGCCCCGGTCATCCTCTCCTTAATACAGTGCAGTCGCCCTGTCCCATGTGCAGAAAAACACCCCCAAAGCATGATACTACCACCCCCATGCTTCACAGTAGGTATGGTGTTCTTGGGATGGTACTCATCATTCTTCTTCCTCCAAACACGTTTAGTGGAATTATGACCCAAAATGTCTAATTTGGTCTCGTCTGACCACATGACTTTCTCCCATGACTCCTCTGGATCATCCATTGGTCATTGGCAAACTTAAGACGTGCCTGGACATGTGCTGGTTTAAGCAGGGGAACCTTCCGTGCCATGCATGATTTCAAACCATGACGTCTTAGTGTATTACCAACAGTAACTTTGGAAACGGTGGTCCCAGCCCTTTTCAGGTCATTGACCAGCTCCTCCCGTGTAGTTCTGGGCTGATTTCTCACCTTCCTTAGGATCATTGAGACCCCACGAGGTGAGATCTTGCATGGAGCCCCAGTCCGAGGGAGATTGACAGTCATGTTTAGCTTCTTCCATTTTCTAATGATTGCTCCAACAGTGGACCTTTTTTCACCAAGCTCCCCGTAATTTCCCCGTAGCCCTTTCCAATGGCAATTTCCCCGTAGCAATTTCCCCGTAGCCCTTTCCAGCCTTGTGGAGGTGTACAATTTTGTCTCTAGTGTCTTTGGACAGCTCTTTGGTCTTGGCCATGTTAGTAGTTGGATTCTTACTGATTGTATAAGGTGGACAGGTGTCTTTATGCAGCTAACGACCTCAAACAGGTGCATCTAATTTAGGATAATAAATGTAGTGGAGGTGGACATTTTAAAGGCAGACTAACAGGTCTTTGAGGGTCAGAATTCTAGCTGATAGACAGGTGTTTAAATACTTATTTGCAGCTGTATCATACAAATAAATATTTCAAAAATCATATATTGTGATTTCTGGATTTTTTTTTTTGATTATGTCTCTCACAGTGGACATGCACCTACTATGACAATTTCAGACCCCTCCATGATTTCTAAGTGGGAGAACTTGCAAAATAGCAGGGTGTTCAAATACTTATTTTCCTCACTGTATATATATATATATATATATATATATATATATATATATATATATATATATATATATATATATATATATATATATACACAGCATTAGTCACAGTTATATGCTACACTTCTAGTTAAGAAGTAGAGGAAGTAGAAAATTCAGAGCAAACATGTCCAGTATGTTCATGTCTCCAAACAACATGTAATTAAATCAAACATCATCAAGGAAAAAAATTACAAATAAAACAATTCGTTGCTCTATCAAGACTAGACACTAAGCGATATAAGCACTTACAGGTGCGTCTCAATAAATTTGAATATTATTTAAAAAGCTGATTTAGTAATTTAATACAAAAAAATGAGAAACAAGAGACCAAAAAAATGCAGATGAGCTGAAGGCCACTGTCAAAGAAACCTGGGCTTTCATACACCCTCAACAGTGCCACAGTAATTGCAGTAATTAAAGCAGTTGCAGTAATTAAATCAAAAGGAGCCTCTACCAAATATTGAGTACATATACAGTAACTGAACATACTTTCCAGAAAGCCAACAATTCACTAAAAATGTTTTTTGTTTGGTCTTATGAAGTTTTCACATTGTTTTAGAAAATTAATCATCAAAATTAAAAGAAATAGACACTTTAAATATATAGGTTTGTGTGTGATACCTATTTATTATACTTTTTGTATTAAATTACTAAAATAAATCAACTTTTTAATGATATTCTAATTTATTGAGATTCAACTGTACAATGTGAAGTCATATAGTGGAATACAATCTGGTACCTACTGTATTGGTGAAGTTTATGACTGGACTGAAGAGACAACAGTTGAAAAGGTTAATATCACAGTTAATATCACATGTCTGTTGGTTTCCCTGATTCTGATTGGTTATAAAGGGTGAATCAATTTTTCTAACTGAAGTGTTCTGTGAGGAGACCTCTATTTAGCATTTTAGTCACTTTAGCCTCACTGAGGCTTTCTGTCAGGGTGGAATAAAGACAGAGGACATTGTAGTTTTTCCAAAAAAAAACATTTTTATTCACATCATTAATTTCAAGTAAGATGAAAAAGAGAGACTGGTAAAAAAAGAGACATACTAATATCATAGGTGTATATAAACTATTTGGACAAAAGTTTGTGGACATGTGTGCTTTTTGAACATTCAATTCCACATCTAGTCCCCAATTGCTGTTTTTTTTAGATTTAGGTGAAAGGTTATGGAGATTTGTGATCATTCAGCCACAAGAGCTTTAGTAACAAGGAGGCCTGGGGTGCAGTCAGTGTTTCAATTAATCTTAAAAGTATTAAATGCATTTGAGGTCAGAGCTCATTAGCAGGCCACTCAAGATCTTCCACTCAAGATTTTATGGTGCACAAGGGCATTGTCTTGCTGGAGCAAATTTGGGTTTCCTAGTTTAGGTGAAGGGAACATTTATTGCTACTACACTCCAGAGACGTCCTGTACAGTTGTGTGCCTCCGACTTTTGCTGAAAGTTTGGTAAAGACACTTATGTCTGGAAAATTCAGGTGTCCCAATATTTTTGTTTGTATAATATAATATCAAATATTTGTAAGGTAAGTTAACAAGAGTAGTTACACTAATAACAAAACATCAGGATGTTATTAATATTGGAAAGTAATCAACTCCAGAATAGCTTTTATTTATTCGATTATTAATAAATGTAATAAAGAAATGTGCTTTAAAAATTTTTAATTCTGCTTCCTTATAGTTAATAATAAACCCTTATTCAAAGTTGAAGAAATGCTTGAACCAATTTTTGATTTATAACTTTACATGTTCCTCCTTTTCTACTTTGATTAGTGCCCTTAGGAACTGGACCATAAGACAATTATAGTGATGTAGCTTGCAATCACAAAGAGGATATAAATCAGGAACAAGAAGCGATCAATAACATTTGCGATCAGATTCCATTCGATCTCAGCCTGCTTGGGTCTCAGGTGTTCTTCCACCCTCAGTCGAATTGTCAGCAAGTCTTGGGCCACTTTCTTAAGCTCATTCACATCTGCAGAACCCTCCATCCCTTCATTTTCTCCAGTGTGAGAAAACATCATTGCTGTTATGTCTGGATTCCCTGCTTTCATGAAGAGTATAATGAGACATAAGCTACTGTTACAGTCATGTTTATGATAATGAGTTTGGATGAACTTTAGGTGATCTAAAATATATTCTTATCTATCTTAAAGCAGTGCTTTTTCTGACATACAAAAAAAAAAGACTGATATAAAAAAAAGACTCCTATTTATAATTATAGAATGAGTTGCCATGTGTATAATTTCTCCATTAGGCTTAGTATTGTTATATAAGGAGTAAAATATAACAAGGTTTGCCGTTCTAAGAAAATAATCAATCATATTGTGGTGAGAATGTTAATGAACATTTTATATTACATTTATAGCATTTGGCTTTCAGTTATCTTAGATATACAGCTGAGCAATTGAGGGTTAAGGGCTTTGCTGAAGCATCCAGCAGTAGTGTTGGGATCTGAACCCATGACCTTTCATTCATAGATAGATGGATGGATAAACAAGTGACTGATGACCGTTTAAAGTTACAGTAAGTGATCATGAGAATTCTCCTCCCCTCAATGTAATGTGTCACAACATAAAATGTTGTATAAAGTAAATAAATGTTATATGTATAAAGTCCTTCCACTCTGTTGTTTAGTTCAGTTCAAGGTATTTTGATTGCAATATACAAGCATATCAACTCAAACACACATTACAAACACCCAATTTCCCTACTACACGGTGTTTACCTTACATATAAAAACTTCCCAGCAGAGGGGAAAAATTAATTCAAACTATTAGTTAAACTAATAGGAGTGCTATTCCGAAGCAAGAAGGAGGTGAATCTCAAGATACATATGGTGGGAATCATGTAACAAAATGCTCTGGGCTCTACCCAAAACCTTTTTTTGTTGAAGGGACAGAGCAAAAATAAATGGTCCTAAAGGCCCAGCACATTCCTTAAGTAATCTACGCAACATATTAAACAGACCTCGTGCCTTCCCGATTTTAAAATGTTTACAAACAGTTTTCTGTAGCACTAAATAGTATTTTTATTATTCCTGTTACCTTTTGCATATGAGTTTAAAACCACTTCCACTTGAGCATCAGGGCATTTGTGGGATATGAACAGGAGGCGTCCCAAGAAGTCCAGAATGAGAACATGCACCCAACGGGGTACTTTGGGGTATTTGTTTGGGAAGGGCCTGAGGTTAACAATGAACATAGTCTCCAAAAGGCTGGCTACCGTCAGCCCCAAGCTGAGAGAGAAAAAACACATCTGCATAGAAAAAGAAACAAAAACAATAAAGTATGTTAATATGCAATTGCCTTTTGGTTCGATCATTGTTAGATATGATTGTATTTTGGCAACAAATTGATTAGAACGAGATTGTACAGCAAGTCACATTTCGTACTGTAAAATTGTTTTGTAACTGCAAAAACTATGCTCAAGTGTTTCAGGGTTAATGCCAGACTGGTGCCATGGTGGCACATACAAAATCATTCATTTATTAGGACATTTACTTAATCAAAGCAATGTTTACAACCTTCAAACATCTTACCCAGTCTTATTTCGATAACACCATTAATTTTAAGGGATTAAAAACCTTTATGATAGCAAGCATGCAATATTAAAATTACATCTGTTCTTGACAATAAAATATTTATTAAACAAACTACGGGGTGTGTTTTCTTAGACGGTTAATTATTAACACGTATTAATGAATTTCTTCATCTTTAATGAACATCATTATTGCACAGTTAGGTCTTCTGACAAAAATATAATAAGTTGTATGTATAGGCTATGTTAACATTGGTTATAAAATATTCTCCCACCACACCCACGATACATACGGTATATATGCTTCTGGACTGTACTGCAGGACTTACTTATTAGAGGAGTAGGGTAGACACTGTTAGGCAGGAAATCATTAGTGATGATCAGAAAGACAGTGTAGCCGAGGATAAGGGTCATTTTGAAAGCCGAGCGATCCATATTTTGAGGAGGCAAGATGAAACTGCACAGGTCTAACAGACTCAGGAAGCAGCTGGGGACAAGGAGGTTCACCACATAGAGACTGGCCTCACGTCTAAGGGTTAGCTGTGGCAGAAACACAAAGAGATGCACTGCTTCAGTCCATAAGCTATGATTTCTCTTTAAGATATTATTAGAGAAATTGAAAAAGGCACAATGATTTATGTGGGTTATACTCACATTGTACTGCTGACAAGAAAAATACCGTTTGCTGGTAAGAGTATAAGTGTAATAACGGCTTGTCAAATTATCGAGTTTCCATCCCGAATCAGAACCTACAGATGACTTTGTAGAAAATTCCACTGATTTAGAAGTTAGGATCTTTTCATCTTCTGAAAGAGTAGCATATCACCAAAAATTAAGTAAGGACTAAAACATTTGGAGATGAACAATACAAAGATACAATATTTCTTTCTTTCAGCAATTCAGTAGTGTTAGAAGAAATAATTTGTTTTTAAATGATGCTAATACGACTATAAAACAATATGTCGTACACTTTACCCCTTTATAGGTGGCTATTTTAATGTTGTGGAGGGTCTGTGAAACAAGTAATATGATATATATCTTCTTTCGGCTTCTCCCGTTAGGGGTCGCCACAGCGGATCCTCCGCATGTTTGATTTGGCACATGTTTTTATGCTGGATGCCCTTCCTAACGCAACCCTCCCCATTTATCCGGGCTTGGGACCGGCACTAAGAGTGGCTGGGGTTGGTTCCCTGACCAGGGATCGAACCCGGGCCGCAGCGGCGATATACAGTAGTATAATTAGTGGTGCTTAAATATTTATATTAATATAGTGCTTTCAGAAGTTTGGAAAAACTTTTATGGTTTTTGGTACACATGCATGTTAATACGCATGTTTTTTAATGTACAAACAAACTAGCTAAAAGTCAAAAACACACAAGAATTGGACAGTAAATGACAGGAAGAAAGTCTGGTGTCCAAATGAGTCTGAATTGCGATCAATTGGAATCCTCTACATACAACAAGACAGTGAGCTGGAGTGTTATCTCTCATGGAATGGCCTGTCCAGTCACTGCACCTAAATCCTGCTTTGGGATGAACTGGATTGCAAGGTTGAGTGAAAAAATTTAACCAGTGAAGAACACCTTTGGCAAGTTTTACAAGAATCAGGGCAAAGTATCTCAAATGAATGTTTGGAGAAACTGTCCACATGCCAAAATTGTGGTAAGCTGTTATTCATGCTATGATTTTTACAATAAAATAGGGTAACATAAGGCTTCTTCTTCTTCTTTCGGCTTCTTCCATTAGGGGTCCCCACACCCCCTGTCCTCTACATCTGCCTCTTTCAAACACTACCTGCATGTCTTCCCTCACCACATCCATAAACCTCCACCTTGGCCTTCTTTTTTTCCTCCTTCCTGGTGGCACCATCCTCAGCATTCTTCTATACACCACGTCTCTCCTCTGCACATGTCCAAACCATCTCAATTGCGCCTCCTTCACCTTCTCCTTCACCTTCTCCGTCTCCAAAACGACCTACATGCGCTGTCCCTCAAATGCACTCATTTCTAATCCTGTCCATCCTCGTCACTCCCAACAAAAACCTCAACATCTTCAGCTCTGCTACCTCCAGTGTAACATCAGTTCATTTATATATTTGTTTTGTTCAAAGTAAATGTTTATACCTTAAAGATCTTCATACCAGAAAATGAACATGCATGTGTCTGTCAAAACGTATAAAGATTATGTTTCCAAACATTATACAGTCAAACTTGTTTATTTTTTTTCAAGAAAAAACTTTTCAATGAGAAACTTTGACACTGTGTTAAAGGTTTTGTCTTAAGAACTTTGTTTTTGAGAATGTTATGCTTAAGATTTTACTGATAAATATACTGGAGACTTATTTAAAAAAATACAAATAAACTAATAAATAAACTAGATTTATAAAATCCAAATCTCCTCACAGACATTTTATTTATCTGTTCTTGTAGGCTCTATAGTCACTTTACAAAGTTGTACTAGAATAACTACAGTTATTACAGCATTACCTTCATGAATGAGGGAAAGGAAAGTAATTGAGCATTCCTGGATATTAAACGGAAACCTGTAGATATTCATTTGACACGAAACAGGAACTCTTTTGACTTTGACTAAATGAAGCCCTCCAGTGTAATTTATCTGTAGGAAGGGAATGCTCTGACTTCTGTCTTTATCCATTCTGCAATGTTGTCAGAAAGCATTCATTTTTATCATTTTAAATGTAGTTGTAGTTTTATCTAGATTTAAAACATAAAGATGGCAATCAAAGGAAGAACTAATTAATATCACAATTGTGATACTGATACTTACAACTCTTTAATTTCTATATCCGGCAGCCACAGATCAGACACTGGACATGAGATTTTGTCTGTTCCACATGTATTAATATCCCACTTCAGAAACGGTACTAACCAGTCCTATTGGAGTTCAAACGTATGTTTTTCACAAAGTGAAGAATAAGAAAGGAATCAAAGCATGATAAAAAACTAACGTGGGTGAAACTTACAATTGTTAATAGGATAAATACTGTCATGACCTGGTCCTTTCACTCTGGAAAGACAAATTGCAGAGGAGGATATTAGGTCAAATTAAATGTATTATAGGATTAAAGAATAATGAAAAGAGACATAAGGGAATACTCGCCACATCCTGGATTCCAGCAATAGTAACGCCTAGTTTGACATTTAGGACATCGCTTGGACGTGCAACAGGGCGTATGGTTTTATTCCAAAGGGCATTTTTATCTTCATTATACAGGGATTGTGAATTATTGGGGGTGCAATTAATTACAGTTAATTCCACACAGGGAACTAGAAACATGGAAAAACCATTGATTAGTTATTTGTAAAATAGTTTATATATGAATGTTTAACAGTGTACAGATTTTGTCACATTTAAAAGAGTCACAGAGAAACACAAAGCAGGGTTACTGTTGCCACCCTGTTCAATTTCCAACAAGAGTAAATCCTGTTGCAAGTGCTGTATTCCTCTTCTACCACAGCTGTGGTAGTTGTGGGCCATCTGTGAGACAAGTAAATTCCTGTTATCATATAGATCAGTGGTCTCCAACATGGTGCCCTGCACAGACCACATGAGTAGCCCGGTGGCTTTTTTCTAAAAATAGCTGTTTCCTACGTTGTTAAATCATTGTTGATAATTATTATGAGAAATCATTAACATGATCAGTGTCTTCACATAGATGTATATAATTAATTATTAATAACATATAATAAAAGGTAAATTGCGCAAATTTGTTATTTCAGATCAAACTGAAATCTGTGTGTATTAAACTGGTAGCCCTTCATATTAATCGGTACCCAAGAAGTAGCTCTCAGTCTCAAAAAGGTTGGTTCCCCCTGATATAGATTATATTAGCTATAAACAGTCATTTCATCCACAGGATATTGAAGTGAATAAGAGAAGGAAAGCACAGCTAGTCTACTTCCCTGAAGACTTTCCTGTACTGAATGCATATATTGGAGACTCCATTCCAAAACTCCATATGTAAAAAATATAAAATTTCATTACAAGTGATGCCATTCATGGTCACTCAATAGTGACATTTCTGTAGTAATATTTAAATTAAATTTTTACGGTAACAAGCTGTTACTTTAAAACGATCATGTATTTGAGTGAACTATTGTCAGAGCTGCTTTTATATGAATCAACACTTTAAAATCCAGCAGAATTATGAATCCAGGATCACTGTGGTATTGAAATGTGATTTCAAATATGAGAAATATGATAAGAAACACATCAAATATTAAAAAAACGATTATTACACATAAGAAATCCATTTGCATGCCGAAGCTCTTACCTTGAGTCTCAACAACAAACAAGACAAAGAGACCTCGCATGTACAGTGTGAGTCCTCTTTGCCATGCCATATCAGTGTGAGGTTGTGTATCCAACCACTAATTCTCTGCCTGTGGACAATAGACAAATTTAGTCCTGTGGTTTTATCTGCCTTTGGATAAACATTGATCATAATCAAACATTGGTGGTGGTGGGACTCTATTTGGTACATAATTGCACTCTTACACAATATCTAATTGTTTTCAGGTGATGTTTAACAATAGAATAAATAAAAGTAAAAAAAAAAAAAAAAAAAAAAAAAAAAAAAAAAAAAAAAAAAAACCATTAATAAGTATACATCATTCTAAAGGTCTAAACCTCGAGCATTGATTTTAGATCACGGTTTTTCAATGACTATGATTGTAATAATGAGTCACAAACGCGTCCACTGCTGTGAATCCCCATTTAGTAGGAAAGATAAGGTTCCACTATACAACATGCCATAAAGTATTTTTGGTCCAAATAAAAAAATTGTGTTGTAATTTAGATGGATATTCTAAATATCTTTGTGTGTGTGTGTGTGTGTGTGTGTGTGTATGTGTGTGTGTGTGTGTATTGTTTGTATATGTTTAGAAATAACTTTTGTGTAAAAAAAAAAAAACCATCTTGGTGGTAAAAAAAAACTATTTGAATTATATTAAACATAAAAAATATTTAATTATTATATGAAATATTATGTCTATTTTTTTAATTTATTTATAAAATTATTTGAAGAGTTAATTTATTAACTTACTGATAAATCTATACAGTATATTGAGGATATATTAGTATATAAAGCATTATCTTACCAGTGAGTTTGTTCAGAAGTACAGATCAGTGACTCCACACTCAACACACTCAATGTAGAGTATGAATATTTGTAAGGGAACATTACATCATTCTTTATTTAAACCAACCACATCAGATGGTTTAAGGAGGATGTGACTTGTTTGTAACTTCATACATTTGCATGCTGTTTGAGTTTCTTCTATTTAAATGTAAATTTTAATGCATGCTCTTCAAAATGCAACACTTGTTTGTTTTTTGGTAGACAGTTTCATTATATTAGAAGCAGCAGAATGAAGTTCATTTGTAAACCTGAGCCGTTCCTGTTAGAGTGTTTGCTCAGTGTATCCATATTAAATACTTATTTGCATAAATAAAAGCATTTATTTAAAGTTTTGTACACATATGTGCGTGAAAATGATCAGCAATCAAACAGTGAAGTGAATTAAAGAGTTAGCGTAAGTTTTTATTTACCTTTTCTTTTTAGAAATGTATCCGTCGTCATCAAATTGTTCAGAATGGCAGAGAAATTAAAACACAGAAAATGTAAAACATTATTATTTAATTCATGTCTAATTATAAATCTTGTTGTTTTTAATACATTTTTAAGACAAATTAATTCATCCATACATTTGTTTACATACTAGACATGTTTATATGTTGATGATTAGTGGTTACATGTGCATTTTCAGAAGATAAAATGCTATAGTGAAATGTGCCTTTAGCACCCTCAACCACAGAAACCCCAACAAAATTTGTAATATTTTTTAATGGAAATTGAATTGGTTTAAAATTGTAATGTTGTATACTGGTAATCTGTTGCCTTGTTTTGGTGACATGTTTTATCTAGTGGATACCATAAAGGTTCAGTAGGACAAATACAGGTTTCAGTAATTTTCTACAATGTACACTAGGAATCGTAAACCATTTGGTATTGGTTTTGATAGAACAGTAGTCAAGAGATGATGGTTTGTAATGGTATTTGTAGTGGAAATCATGCAATTTTGTGATTTTTTTCAGCAGGGTTTTTCTCCATGTGTGATGAGATGTTATTTACATAATGACTTCACCTAACATGAAAAACCTTTTCCTCTCCCTATTGAGGTCTAAAGCAGGCAGATTGGCGCCACCTTTCTGTTTTCTGCGGTAAATGTTTTCCAGAATTTTACTTCCGCTTCCAGTTTGAAAACCAGACTCTGTAATAGTCCTAGGTGAACTGGGATTTTTGCGTTTCTCGGACATTCGCGTTTAAGCCTGTTGTGAAATTGTACATTGTGAGGACAAGCTTCAGTTTGGCGGACATGAAAACAACACACAGGTGGGTTCATTGCAGCTGATTTAGAGCTTTAATGCATCAATGCACAACTTAGACTTACGCTTTTATATTAAACAGATATGTAAGATGAATATTATATAATGTAACAAATGTTATCAGACTTAAAAGTCGGAAACCGGGTAAGTGAAATTATAAACTCCAACCTGTGCTTTGTGAAACGTTTATTTACACATGTACATTAATATACACTTGTATTCAGGTTCATAATGACAGTTAAGTTGCTGAATGAAAGAGACCGGTTACATATGTATACATACAGGAGGAATTCAACGGATTAGGATTGCGCCACATACAGTCTTATAAAACTAGATTATTACTGTAATTTAGATCTTATAACAGTATAACAGATCTCCATATTAAATATTCTGCTCCAACAGACCATATTAAAATTGTTTATAACATATAATTGTGTATCTGTTTTATATTTTTGTTTGTGTGATTACAGTTTATCAAAACATACTTACATAATTTCTAATTTATCCTTTCCCTAAAATAAATTACTTAATATGTTATGTGATTGACAGCCCTATATACACTGGCGATCAAAATTAGAGAACAATTTATAAACAATTGAACAATTTTGAAATAATGTCATCCTTACTGCTCAACAGTTGAGGGAGTTTTTGTCCTGTCTATACCATGCTACCAGAACACCTTTTCCACAAAATAAATAAGGTATTTAAAAAAAAATCCATTATTTTGCAGAAAACACACTGATCAAAATCAGAGAACACTTTCAGATACCTCCCAGTTATTGGTGTTAATCTGGCACCTGGTGCTAATTTCCTTGATTATCTGTCAACCCCTATTTAACTGGCAGCCTAATTTCCAGTTTCACTGACTCTGCAAGATGGTGGGCCGTTCCAAAGTGACTGAAAGCCTCTGGCAGCAGATTGTCCAGATGAAGGCCAAAAGGATGACCCTATCAGCCATAGCAAGACAAGTTGGTCGTTCCAAATCTGTGATTTCAAGAATATTGAATCTTTACAACATCACAAACTTATTCAAGTCCGCCAAGAAGGCTGGTCGTCCACGGAAGACAAATACAAGAAAGGACAGGATACTGCAGAGGATCTCAATGGGCAATCATTTCCACACTGCAGCTGGAATTGTTCACCAGTTCAGCACTGAACAGGGTAAGGATCTGTCTCGTCATACAGTGCCTCAACGTTTAAGAGCATTTGGACTGAAAGCCCACTCTGCAGTGACCAAACCTCTGATTAGCAGAAGGAATCAAAAGGCTAGACTAAGCTTTGCTGAGTAGCATGTTGTGTGGACAGAGGAGAACTGGTCCAAAGTTCACTTCAGTGATGAAAGCAAGTTTAATTTATTTGGGTCCGATGGGAAACATTATGTTCGGCGACAAACTGAAGAAAGACTGAACCCAAAGTGTGTAAAGAAGTCAGTGAAAAGTGGACGGTGGACGAGGAAGTGTCATGGTTTGGGGCATGTTTTCTGCAGCAGGAGTTGGGCCTCTTATACAGCTACATGGCAGAGTAAATGCACATGTTTAATAGAACCTTCTTCAACAACATATGGTTCCTTCCATGCGTTCATCACCCAATCAGCCCCCAGTGTTCATGCAGGACAACGCTCCATGTCACACAGCAAAACAGGTAAAGCAGTTCCTTGAATTTGAAAACATTGAAATAATGACATGGCCTGCCCAGAGTCCTGATCTCAACCCAATAGAGAACCTCTGGAAAATCCTTGGCGACAAAGTTATGGCCAAGAAACCCACTACAGTCACCGAACTGTGTAGGAGACTGGAAGAAGAGTGGACCAAAATCACACCAGAGCAGTGTGAGAGACTAGTGCTGTCCTGTGGCCGCAGATGTGCTAAAGTCATTCAGAGCAGAGGCCTGTACACTTCCTACTAATTGCTGACTGTTGTAACCTTCAGAAAGTTTTGTTGTAATCTTTTTCCATGCTACAGTCATTGTTGTTCTCTAATTTTGATCAGTGTGTTTTCTGCAAAATAATGTTTTTTTAAATTTAGTTTAATGTCACAAAGTAGACAAACTATTTCATTTCAAAAGAAAAATTCAAATTGATCTTTTCCGATGGCAGGGCTTGAACCCACAACCTTGTGGGGAGCGGCTGATCAGTAAACCTACACCTTACTAATATATGTTACACGTTCTGACTGTCCGCTTGATAAAAGTTTGTTTTATATGTAACGTGTAACATATATTAGTAGTCAATGTTAAAATATAATAATAATAATAATAATATTTAATAATAATCTTCTTCTTCTTCTTCTTCTTTCGGCTGCTTCCATTAGGGGTCGCCACAGCATATCATCCATTTCTATACCACCCTGTCCTCCACATCTGCCTCTTTCACACCAACTAGCTGCATGTCTTCCCTCACCACATCCATGAACCGCCTCCTTGGCCTTTTCCTCCTACCTGGTGGCTCCATCCTCAGCATTCTTCTACGAATATAATTCATGTTCCTCCTCTGCACATGTCCAAACCATCTTAATCTCGCCTCCCTCACCTTGTCACCAAAACATCCTACATGCGCTGTCCCTCTAATAAACTCATTTCTGATCTTGTCCATCCTTGTCACTCCCAACGAAAACCTTAACATCTTCAGCTCTGCTACCTCCAGCTCCACCTCTTGTCTTCTACCCAATGCCACTGTCTCTTATCCATACAACATCGCAGGTCTCACCACAGTCTTATAAACTTTCCCTTTCAAGTTTATAAGCAGATACTCTTCTATCACAAATCACTCCTGTCACTCTTCTCCACCCACTCCACCCTGCCTGCACTTTTTTCTTTACTTCTCTAACACACTCTCCATTACTTTGCACTGTTGACCCCAGGTACCTGAACTCCTCCACCTTCTCCAACTCTTCTCCCTGCAACGGCACCACTCCACTGCCCTCCCTCTCATTCACACACATGTACTCTGTCTTACTCCTTCTGACTTTCATTCCCCTTCTCTCCAGCGCATATCTCCACCTTTCCAGGCTCTTCTCAACCTGCTCACTACTCTCACCACAAATCACAATATCATCCGCAAACATCATAGTCCAGGGAGACTCCTGTCTGACCTCGTCCGTCAACCTGTCTATCACCACTGCAAACAGGAAAGGGCTCAGGGCCGATCCTTGATGTAGTTCAACCCTCACCCTGAACCAGTCTGTCGTTCCTACTGCACACTTCCCTGCTGTCACACTGTCCTCATACATGTCCTGCACCACCCTCACATACTTCTCTGACACACCTGACTTCCTCATACAGTACCACAACTCCTCTCTTGGCACTCTGTCGTACGCTTTCTCTAAATCCACAAATACACAATGCAATTCCTTCTGTCCTTCTCTATACTTCTCCATCAACATCCTCAAAGCAAATAAGGCATCTGTGGTGCTCTTCCTCGGCATGAAACCATACTGTTGCTCACAGATGGTCACCTCTTCTCTCAGCCTGGCTTTCACTACTCTTTCCCATAACTTCATGGTGTGACTGATCAACTTAATTCCCCTGTAGTTACTGCAGGTCTGCACATCTCCCTTATGCTCAAAGATCGGTACCAGCACACTCCTCCATTCCTCAGGCATCCTCCCACCTTCCAGAATCTTGTTAATCAATCTGGTTAAAAACGGCACTGCCATCTCTCTTAAACATCTCCATGCTTTTACAGGTATGTCATCTGGTCCAACCGACTTTCCACTCTTCATCCTCTTAATTGCTGCTCTCACTTCCTCCTTACTAATCCTATCTACATCCTGCTTTACCAACTCCACATCATCCAACCTTCTCTCTCTCTGATTTTCCTCATTCATCAGTTGCTCAAAATACTCCCTCCACCTTCTCAACAAACTCTCCTCACTAGTCAACACATTTTCCTCTCCATCCTTCATTGCTCTAACTTGTAGCACATCCTTCCCAGCTCGGTCCCTCTGCCTGGCCAATCGGTATAAATCCTTTTCTCCTTCCTTAGTGTTCAACCTCTCATACAGCTCCTCATATGCCTTTTCCTTGGCTTTCGCCACATCCCTCTTTACCTGCTGCCGTATCTCCTTGTACTCCTGCCTACTTTTCTCACCACTCTGTCGATCCCACTTCTGTTTTGCCAACCTCTTTCCCCTAATGCTCTCCTGCACTTCCTCATTCCACCACCACATCTCCTTGTCTTCCTTTCTATTTCCAGATGTCACACCAAGTACTTTTCTAGCTGGCTCCCTCATCACTCCTGCAGTAGTTTCCCAATCACCCAACACCTCTTCACCACCACCGAGCCCCTGTCTGACCTCTTCCCTAAAAATCACACTACACTCTTCCTCCTTCAGTTTCCACCATCTTATTCTTCTTTCAGTCCTCACTCTCACTCTCCATCACCTCCTCATCACCTCTGTTCCCTTCACCAACATGCCCATTAAAGTTTGCCCCAATCAGCAATCGTTCTTTCCTAGGTACACCATCTACCACTTCATCTAATTCACTCCAGAATCTTTCCTTCTCCTCCATCTCACAGCCAACTTGTGGAGTATAGGCACTGATGACATTTATCATCACCCCTTCAACTTCCAGCTTCACATTCATCACCCTATCAGAAACTCTCTTCACCTCCACTACACTCTTACTGTACTCTTCCCTCAGAATCACCCCTACACCATTTCTCTTTCCATCCACACCATGATAGAACAGTTTAAACCCACCTCCAATGTTCCTGGCCTTACTCCCTTTCCACTTGGTCTTCTAAACACACAGCATATCTACATTTCTCCTCTCCATCATATAAGCTATCTCTCTCCCTTTACCCGTCATAGTACCAACATTTAAAGTACCCACCCGAACCTCCACTCTCCTACACTGCTCCTTTTCCTGTCGTCTCTGTAGACGTCTTCCTCCTCTCCTTCTCCTCCTTCGGCCAACAGTAGCCCATTTTCCACTGGTATCCTGTCGGCTAACGATACCTGTGGCGGTCGTTGTTAACCCGGGCCTCGACCGATCCGGTATGAAATTCTCATTTGTGATCCGCATATTTGACTTGGCACATGTTTTACGCTGGATGCCCTTCCTAACGCAACCCTCCCCATTTACCCGGGCTTGGGACCGGCACTAAGAATGCACTGGCTTGTGCCTCCCTAATGGCTGGGTTATTTAATAATAATAATAATAATAATAATTAATTATAATAGTTATTGCCCGGTATCTGTTAACTAAAGCAAGATTTACCGTAACTAAACTCATTATCAGGAGGAGCAGGTCAGTGAGGAAATGTCAAGTAGCTAATTAAACTAATATAATGTTAGATTTTTATTATGACCAAACAGAACTTAATTCTTGGAGAGGTTTTTCATGCGATCTGCGATGCGCGTGGTGCCTTTTCTGATCAGGGAAGAATCACACAGCACACAGAATGGCGTATATGTTTTTCTTTAATTTAATGCTGATAACAGACAAGTATATATACACACACACACTGGAAAATACCTGAGCTAAAACTGTTCCTGATTGGGTAAGAAGGCATAATAACCGGAGATGTGTGAGCCCAGATAAAGACTTCCTGTATACCTTAAATACTCACATAGTCAATACAGCAATGTGAATGTGTGTGTCCCTTTTAAAGCCCTTTAGCTGTGAACTGGTTGGAGTCTGCAATTGGTTCCCAGGAAGTAGCTTCTTGGAACTGCAGTCTTATAAGACACAGTCTGGGTGGACACTTCCTAGAGGAACGTCTATCACACATGATATACATGTCCTCCACTTTCCACCAGAGTGCGCCATAACCACCCAGACTAGTGTGTGTGTGTGTGCGTGTGTGTGTGTGTGTGTGTGTGTGTGTGTGTGTGTGTGTGTGTGTGTGTGTGTGTGTATATATATATATATATATATATATATATATATATATATATATATATATATATATATATATATATATATATAATACAAAGAGTAAAGAAAGGACATTGCGAACAAATGTGTGTTGTGGTAAAGGTTTTGATTATTTTATTTATTTATATCTTTAATAAAAATGGTCAAACAGAAATGTGCACTGCATTAATTGAGTGTTAACAAAATGTATGCTGTTTAAGTGAATTTACATTAACGCATTAGTAATAAGTTAGTTTTACAAACACACACACACACACACACACACACACACACACACACACACACACACACACACGCATGCATATATCCTACAAAAATGACACCACAGTGTAAAACCATGGAAATATAAAAATGATTTCACATTGTTTATTAACAAACAACAAAACCATTGTGCATGTTTCTGCCTCAGCTTTTTTATATAGCACTTTACTTCAAATACAAGGTGGAAGTTCACTTCATCATCCTAGTTTATTTTTCCAAAAAGGTCGTGGCATGTGGAGAAAACCAGTATCTCATTTCTTAAAATAAAATCTATCTGCCATATTATAAAGCATTATGACTCCATAATCACTGGCTGCAGTTTGATATCAAAACTTTAAAGTTTAACAAAAAAAAAGCAGAATTTGTCATTGTAAACCTGATTTGTGACTTTAATTTAAAGGTATTGAATGTAGTACAGCTGAGTTAAATTAATACTGAATTCATAAAATAAAAATACAAGACAAATCTAAGCCATTGTACTTTCTCAAATACATGGAACAGATGTTTTGTAGTGCTATATTCTGGCCACTTGGTGTCAGTAAAAGCACTGAACACTACACACTATTTAAAATGGTTCAAACTACTAGAATTAATAGCGTCTCTGCATGAAGTGTTTCTATAATGTGATTTGACAATTATTTTGTGACTTTTATTTTATTATGTGCTTTATAATCTTTTGCACTACTCTCATGCTGCTGCTATCTGTCTTCCACCTTACAAATGCCTTTATACTCAGAGCTTCAGAATGTTTACATATATTTTTATGTATATTTGCACCTTACAAATTGTTCACATATATTTGGATGTATATTTCCATATTAACAAAATTCACTGTTTACACTAAAGATATATTCAATCGGTTTATGTATGCATATGTATTACAAGTACACTGCAGTTACCTTCATACAAAAATTTGTTTCTATTTGTTTTTATTTTCTATTGTTTCTATTTTGCACTGACTGCAAATGAGAAGTAAGAGTTATTAAATTAAGTCAGTTTAAATCCAGGCAGTGACACAGAGGAAAGACAGAGGAAACACGTGTTACTCTTCACCCTCCCGGGTTTGTAGCAGACATCTAATATAGTAGAGGCCAAACTAGGTGGCAAAAACTGACAAACTGGGAGAAGGTAAATTTAAATATCCAAAAAAAATGTAACTAAGATCCATCAAGAATTATTACAAGAAAGAAAGTGCATTATATGTTTTCTTTCCAATAATCAATAGTATTTTGGCAATGGTAGAGTATGTAATATATGGACATTGACAATTAGCTACCTCTTTCATTCTTATTAAACACCTTCAACACATCTGGAAAACTCTAAAGAAAGCACACAGCTGTCTGTCCATCTGTCTGTCTGTCTGTCTGTCTGTCAGTCTCTCTCTCTCTCTCCCTCTCTCTCGCTCTCTCTCTCTCCTTCTCTCTCCCTCATCTGCCCACACTAACATCCAGTATTTACTGATATACTATAAAGGGCAAATTTGATATGAAGTGTTAGTTCAGTGGTTTAGATACTGGACTTCTGATTGGAAGGCTATCAAATCAGAAACAAGCACCATTCAGCTGTCAATGGTGGTCCCTTGAACATGTATTCTCCTTGACATTGTCCACTAACCTGACTATTATGATTGTAATAAGTTACTCACCTGAGCAGGAGAATCCAGTGCATACCCTGGAAAGAATGCAGTCTCAGCACAACTAACTCACATGTTCCCCTCTCTTTCTGAGTCTTGTATCTTTTTTAATCATTGAAACAAAACAAGGGCAAATTACATCCCTATATTGTGACAGGATTATTCTGAGGTGAAATATCAGTAATTAGTAAATATCTGTAATTAATCTGTAGTCCAGCTTGATTAAATAGCAGTAGTGGCTTTCTACTTTAAATACATGCATTTCAAATGGTCACACTACAAATCCAATGGGTCATATGACTCTCAGTACAGTGTGTATAAAATCTGCCAGTCTTTGAGAAGAGTCAATGACTTTAATACAGGATTCGATCCCTGGGATCTTTAGCTTTTTTTTTTTTTTTTTTTTTGTATTTACATTACAACGTTTTTTTAATTCTTTGGTTCCTACAGTAACTCACACTTGTTGGTTAGTTATTCTGTATTTCTTTGAATGCATTCTCTTGACTTGTAAAGAGAATTGGAAGTATTGTCAAGAATTGGCAATATTGTATTTATATTTGTCTCAGTTTTAAACTTGTACTTTGTGTTAGTATAAAGGTATGTGTTGAAACCATAAGATTAAAAAAGAAAGAAAAGGAAAGGAAAATGTCAACTATAGAACTTTTATAGTTTTGTTACCACAACTTCAGTAATTTCCAGACCTCAATTGCCTCTGTTATTGAAAAATGTGTTCATCTAAAAATCATATGTATAGAAAACCTACTGCTCCAAAGGCAATTATGTTTAGATTAAGTGAAATTATCAGTATCATTTAGTATTTTAAAGGACAACAAAACTGTACGAAGGATATATGCAACATTATACAAAAGAAATCTAATGCAAAATAATCATGAAAAAAAAATCACTGAATAATTAAAAGACATTTGTTGTTATCCTGATGAAGTTGAGAAGAATGAAGCAAACGCAGGGCATCAAGGACTTGGCAAAATCAGGACGTGCGAAGCAAACACATGCTTTTGGGAGGTTCTGAATCTTCAAATATATGCAGGATAGGTGATTTTCAGGGTTTTCACTAGCTAAAAAAAGAATCATCTTTAACATACAGGTTTATTATCTTTAAAACAAAATTATTAACACAAAATATAACGTCGATATTTTGCACATTTTTACTTAAATGATTTTATAAAGGTTTTCTTTGAATTTCCTCAAATGTACATATTATTCTAGGTTAAACGCTGATGTTGTCAAGAAAATACTTAATGATAACCATAAAATAGTAAAAATAACCTACTTCAATAATGCTGAAGTTGTTCATGAAGACGTCTCCAACAATTGCAAGTGTAGTCACTTTGTCCACTGGTATACGGTGATTGAATGTGTAATATTTCAGGCCATTCACAATCTCCTGGACGAATAAAATTGACCCATATTTAATCAGTTTGTTTAAAATTTCAGCCATTGTTTAATTTATTCAAAATATCAAACCTCAAAGTTTCCTGGGTTAACAACCATGATGATATCAAAGGCTCCTCCATTGACAAATGGGCCTCCTGGTCTATCAAGTTGATTGTCCCATTTTCCCATCGTGTAGCTGTTAAGGACCACAGAGTCCATGCGAGGGTTGAAGTGGAATGCAATGTCTTGATTATTTGCCCCAGTGTGCAAATTTATCGCAAAGCTGCAAGAAATAATTCTAACACTTTAATGACTGTAATCTATAATTCCAAAATTTATTTCTTTTAACCTTTTATCAAGTGAAGACACGTGCACCATACCAATCACAATCTGAAGCAACAACCCCTTGGAAGAATAAAGCAACACCAGCTCTCAGGCCTCCGGGGATTGGTCCAGAATTTTCTTTGCTCTGTTGTGGTTAAGCACAATTTTTTTTAAGGTAAACCTCTAGTCATGTGATTATGTTCTCACAAATCTGCAACTTTCAGCTCTTCTGGAGATGAAAGAAATTACTTACCAGGCTGCAGACTGGATGTGGTACATCATACTGGATGTCTGAATGTTTTGTGCGTGAGATGCCTGAGTTTAGTTTATTAAAGTTAGATGTGCTCCAGTTCTAGAAAGAGCAGAAGTATGAAGAATACTTCATTATTTACAGAAAGGTAGTTCACATAAGATTAAGAGCAGAACTACAAAAATTTAAAAGGCATATTAACTTGGTGAGTGGTTTAAAAAAATCTGTTTTCTTTTTATTCAATACTTACTTACATTTAATGGTTATTTTTGCTGTTTATATTAAAATGCGCTTCACTATTAATATTCAGTATGCAGCAACCAGGGCATATCACCATAATATATTCACAATATATACAAAAGTAGTGTTTAAAGGCAATGCACTCTGTGCTTTATCATGACTGATTAAGTAGTAAGTCACTGCAAACTTTAGAGCTCACTTACTTATATAACTTCTAATAAACTTAAAAATGTATTAGAGGGACAGTGCATGTAGGACGTTTTGGAGAAAGGTGAGGGAGGCGAGACTGAGATGGTTTGGACACGTGAAGAGGAGGGACATGGGGTATATCGGTAGGAGAATGCTGAGGATGGAGACACCAGGAAGGAGGAAAAGAGGAAGACCAAGGAGGAGGTTTATGGTTGTGGTCAGGGGAAGACATGCAAGTAGTTGGGGTGAAAGAGGCAGATGTAGAGGACAGGGGGGTATGGAGAAGGATGATCCGCTGTGGCAACCCCTAATGGGCGAAGCCGAAAGAAGAAAAGAAGAAGAAGAAGAAAAAGAAGAAGACTGTGTTTTTAACTTACCTTGACAACACCAACAGTGTTAATTATGACATCTTTATCAATTTTAAGTGCATTGACTTTTTCCAGTGACATGCGGTGCTTAAACAGGTAACATCTCTTTCCATTTAAATATACCTGGAAGAAACAAACTCTGTAGGTAATTCTTTTTTTTTATGTTATTTGTATTTAATTGTTCTTTAACTGTTCATACCTCATAGCCTTTTGTTTTGATCACAATAAAGATGTCAAATGCTGATCCTTCAGAAAGTTTATATTCTGATGTGTGTTCTTGTTTCTCCCACACCCCATGCCTAAAACTGTCACAGCACGTCAAGGCATTGAGCTCATGCCTTAAGTGAAAAGCGATGTCATCACAAGACTCCTCGTTTGTCAGAAAATTCATTACAAACCTGTGTGTAAAGATTAAATGCCCTCCCATTAATTTTTATTAAGTTTTATTAGGTCCATGGTCCCATTAATTGCAAATAACCATTTGATCAGGATCAATAACTTGAATACATACGTTTGACCAGAAACAACTCCTTGGATGTAAAAAGCCATGCCTGGTCTCAGCCATCCAGGAATTGCATATTTGTAGGGAATCTCCTGTGGTGAGTATAAACATTTTACATTCATTAATTTCTAATAGAATGTTTCACACTTTTTATGAGTTATTTTACTTTCCAGTAAGACAAATACACAGTGGTCATCTCGATTTTTGACTGGAAAAAAAAAAAGATATATCTTACCTTTTTTTCAGAGTTGCTGTTGACTTATTTACTTCTGTATTTTGCTGTGCAATATTACTTTTTATTTATTTTTCTTTAGAACAAAAATGTTCTTTAAATGTGCAATATTATTATTAACTTTTATTTAATTTATTGTTTAAAAAATGTGCAACTGGAAGCTTCTGTAAACAAAACAAATTCCAATATTTGGCAATAAAGCTCTTTCTGATTCTGATTTTTTTTTATATTTTTAAAAAAAAAATTTTTTATTAAATATAAAATTTACCAGTAACTGTCATTGTCCTGATATGTGTAGTGAATTTTTTTGATAGAAAATAATGTATTACTATAATTATTATTATTAATTATTATAAATAAACTTGTTTTATTTTACATTTAATATGACTTAGGAACTTATTTTGAACTGTTGCTACTCACGGGACTGCTGACAACATTTGTAAGCTCTGAGTTGATAGTAGAGGGAGACCATCGTGACATTCCCATACTGGTCATTATTTCTGTCCTTAATTCATTTAAGTTAGAAAGCATGGAAAAGTTCTGTGGGGAAAACAGTTTGCTATGTAAATAAATGTAACATATATATATATATATATATATATATATATATATATATATATATATATATATATATATATATATATATATATATACATATATATATATATATATATATATATATATATATATATATATATATATATATATATATATATATATATATATATATATATATATAATAATACATGTTTACATATTATACATAATTCATTTGAATTATTGTTATTTATACCTTTGATTGAAAAATCAAAAAAATTATAGACTCCATCAGATATCTTTTTAAAATTGTAATTATACATGTAGTTATTACAATAAAATTTAAACAAGAAATTAAAGTAGTTATAATAACTAACCCATGACTGGCCCACTGTGAATGTGTTGCGCTTCTTCTTAAAGGTAAAGGAGACAGAGTCGCTGGCTTCACTCACTCCTACATCACTAACAGCTCTGTATCTGACCCAGTATTGTTCTTCTGGCTTTAGTTCAGTCAGTGTGAAGCTGGTCTGTGCATCTGAAGTGTCTGTGACTTTCCATGTGTCAACATCAGTTGCTGAATCAATTGGCGGTGTCGTCCTGTACTCAACTCTAAACCGTACCGTCTCTCCAGTTGTGGATTTTGAAAACTTCAGAGTGACTTTTTCATCACTGGTCTCCAGCACAGGTTTGAGTGGTTTGGATACAGGCTGGAAATTAGGATCTGTTAGACTGCCCTCCTGATAAAGTCGGATGGAGATTCCTGGATTGCTGGAGTCAGATATGGAGGAAATAATAAATTTGACTTTGTTGTCATTTTTATTGGCCTTTGAAAATGCAGTAAAGAGAGAAAGATTCTGCCTTATGCGCTTGGAAATGTCGGGAGAACTGAACCAAAACTGTGCATCTTGGAGAGAGAACTCTTTTGTTGGCTCAGGTTTTGTAAACCCTCCATGATTCAGAAACTCTTCTGTAGCTGCCAGGTAGGAGTCTTCATACTTTAGAGATGTAAAAGCCAAACATACCACCACATCTACCGTATGATCCAAAATGATGGGATTGATTTAACAAACCCAATGATGTCACAACTGTGAGGTCCTTCAGCACACTGGAACTCAGTATACTCAATTCACTCACCATGTAATCTAACCACTGATTCATTTTATCTGCTGTAAAAGGTGATGTGTTGTGGATGCTCAGTATGTCCCCCAGTGCCTTGTCCTCCTGTGTCCCACCCCGAATATCTGGCAAAGCAGTGACCAGTGCCTTCTGGAATGCTATCTTATAACCAAAATGAACATCCTGAAACTTTACCAGTCTGGCTTTTACATCAGGGAAATTATCTGTCATTTGCTTTTTGATCAAATCATTGCATCTTCTTTCTACTTCTCCCATCTCTTCCAGCACTTTTTCTGTTTTACGCACCAGACTCATGCTGATTTCTCTCACCAACTTTGCAGCGTTACTATCCAAACGTGTGAGAGGAAACAGCCACACAGTCAGTGGTACACCTTTATTTTGTTGTTTATTCATCAGAACTGGCAACTTCTTGTACACGCCTAATGCATCCTTGTATGTGGTTGGATTTTCTTCAAGTTCAAAGTCACCATAAAATGTGACGCTGACATTTTCAGCCAATTTCTTATCTTCTTCAGTCATCTGAAGGCATGCTTCCCCCTCTATGGAAATCTTAGGAATCTTCTTGACTGCTGCATAAAGTTTTTCTTCAACATTCTGTTTGTTCTCATTTTCTGCACTTGTATGATCAAACACCATAAAAGCGTGAGCTCCATACAATACAGCTGTAACTACATGAGTGGCTGTTTTCTGCTCAAATACTTGTGGATAGGTGGTATAGCCAAGTTCCTTCATAGTGAGTTGTTCAAAACGTGTTATCTGGCTGTACTGCATGGTAACTCTGGATTGACGTGCTGAAGAGTTGTTATCATGCAGGTACTTTGCTGATCCTCCAACCTTCACCAACCCACATAAAAAACTTGCTTTAAGTGAAGCACTTATATCTAGGAGGTTGGCTTTATCACTGAGAGTATCAGAGGCAGCAAACTTCAAATGTGCTCTAGGCTGCTGACGCACATCAATATCATCAAGCAATGCCTTTTTAGCCTATAAAGTAACTCCTGAAACAAGAATGTGATAAATTATAGCTTTATCAGAAATATTCATGATTTATCAAATATCATTTGCTATGAACTTTTGTGCACTGCCTATGTTTGCTCAATTCTGATTGGTCAGAATATCTTGATTACGTTTCTAATACCAGCAGCTCTGACAGTATTCATTGCTAGAGACTCAAAGCACTTTTGTAAGTCATTCTGGATAAGGGCGTCTGCTAAATGCCGCAAATGTAAATGTAAATGTGACAGTAGCACAACAGTGTATTCAGACCCCATTCACTTCAAATTTTATGTTGCAGCCTGATACTACAATTGTTTGATTTTTTCCTCATTAATTTACACTCACTACCCCATAATGAAAAAAATATTCTAGAAATGTCTGTAATTTCTTTAAATACAAAAATCTGAAATATCACATGTATAAGCATTTAGACCCTTTACTCAGTACTGAGTTGACGCACCATTTGCAAAATAGCATCTCCAGAGCTCAGAATGATCATCTCTCTTACTAAAGTGCTTCACCCCTGTTTGCTCAGTTTGGTTAAAAGACGAGCTCTTGAAAGAGTACTGGATGTGTGATACTTGCTCCATCTGAGAATTATGGAGGCCACTGTGCTCTTGGAGCAGCTATTTTTTGTAGCCATCCCCAAAGGGTACAAAGAGTATGTATATATATATATATATATATATATATATATATATATATATATATATATATATATATATATATATATATATATATATATATATATATATATATATATATTTATATATATATATATATATATATATATATATATATATATATATATATATATATATATATATATATATATAAAATGTTCTACATATTCACTTTGGTGATGCCAAAGCCCCTCTCTTTTATATCCTAAAAATAATTTGTGTTTCATGTAAACTGTAACAAACTAGGCATCACCAGAGTAAATATGTAGTAGAAAATTAAAAAAGGGGGTAACGGATTTGGATAAACTGTATTAGGGCCCTATCAGATATGTCTGCTATATATGCTATATGTCTGTTACGGTTCAAGTGAGAGCCAAATGCTTTTCAGAATATAAAACAGAGAGTGTTAGGCATCACCAAAGTGAATATTAAGAGCATTAAAGTAATTCAGTGCGAAATAGAGGTAACAGATTACCAGTATTTTATTCAGTGCTTTATTAACGAATAAGAATATTTTAAATGTTTTCAAAATTCCTTTATTTGGAATAACAAAAATAAGCTTGTTGTTAATGATCATTACATTATTATTACATCATCATTACACACACACACATATATATATATATATATATATATATATATATATATATATATATATATATATATATATATATATATATATATATATATATATATATATATATATAAATAAATAAATAAAAGATCAATTTTAAGCTGCATTTTTAGCAACAGCGCCCTCTAGGGCCACAAAATACAATGGTCATAGAATCTGGTGTAGCGCCAGCAAAAGACCAGAACAAAACGAGGGCTATTTATACACTGTGTAGGATACAAAGAATCGGCTCGTAGAACCGACTCTTTCGCGACGTTACTTGTCTTTTGCAAAATGTGTCGTTCGCAACGAGTCAGTTCTAAGAGCCGATTCTTTGTAGCGTACACAGAGCGACAGAGAGGAGGGATTTAGTGGCGGTGAGGTCTTATGGAGCTCCTTCATTCAACGAGCTGAAGACCCATTGAATTGGTGGTAAAACAAGGCTTCAGTGTACCTATACCGGATTAAGGTAAATAGTAAGAAAACACTGCCTAGTCGCAACATCGGTATCCTTTGAGAAAGTTTTCTCTAAAACAGGTGAAATAATCGTGGAGAGGCGAAAGCGAATCAGCCCTTCTAACCTGAGACATCCGGTATTTCTGAATGCCAAACTGCACTAAAGACTTTTATCTTGTGTCGTAATGTTAAGACTTTGGCATTTATTTATTTATTTATTTATTTGATTGATTTGTTTGTTATAGTTGCTGGTTACTGCGGTTACACCAGCCGCAATTTGAAAATAAACGGTCAAACCAGCCGCACTTTTATTATTATTTTTTTTGTGTAATCGTGCACTTACGGTATGGGTGGTGGGCGTGGTCAAAATATTTGTAAAGACGCTTGAGAACGACGTGCCCGTTATAAAAAGATAATAAAAAGCCATAAAAAAAATATTTAATGTATTGCTTTTTTTCATTAAAAAATATATTTTAATAATAAATAATAAAATATAATATAAATAATTAATATAAAAAATACTATTTTAATAATAAATAAATCAATATTTTTGTTTTGTTTGTGGTGTTAATATATATATATATATATATATATATATATATATATATATATATATATATATATATACATATACACAATTAAGGCCCGTAATCAAACACTCCTAAAACATCTCTACTGTATAGTGTTTGAGACTATACAGTAAAATATAAAAGCAAAATCACCTTTATTTGACCTTCCTTTAAATGTTTGTTAATTCATTCAATTGGTCTTTACTCAGAGTGACCCTGAAAATCACTGAATTCATTTTCAGCTCGTTCTACTGTACAACTTTTAAGAAACATAAAAAAAATCTATGCATTTTATTCACCATATTCAAACACTAATAATTTATTTTCTAGATTTGCTCAATCTTTCAAATAATTCTTATTTAGAGTATCAATGTCTAATATTGTCTCGCATTTCCACTCAATTTCCACTACAGTTTTTGTAAAAAGTAAAGGCAAAATTACTACAAACATCAGTGCATTTTTAATCATGTTCACATTCACACTCATAAAACATTTTCCTTTAAAGGTTTGCTTGTTTTATTGTTTTAATTGATCCGGACCATTTATTTATTTAGCATTAATTGTTTAATAATTTAACTGTACATTAAAAAAAAAAATTTAATAAAGGCAATATCACTCCACACATATGTGTGTGTGTGTTTAACTTATTTTTATGAGTGTGTGAATGTGGAACATGATTGAAAAGTTTTTTCTCAAAAACTCTACAGTAAAATAACTTGAAATTTGGTGCAATAGGGTGAAATAGGGTAATAGACTGGGACACTGTAAATAAGAATTATTTTAAAGATTGAGCAAACCTATAAAGGAAAATGTTATATGATTGTTCGAATGTGGAACATGATTGAAAGAGGTTTTGAGGTTTAGACTGAAGTTTGCCTTTATCTTTTTTCAAAAATTGTACAGTAAAATGACTTGAAATTTAAGACAATAATAAACAGGCACATTCTAAATAATAAGTATTTGAAAGGTTGAGCAAACCTATAAAAAATGTTTAATGAATGTGTGAATGTGGTGATTAAAATAAATAGATTTTTTTATGTTTCTTAAAAGTTGTACAGTAGAACGAGCTGAAAATGAATTCAGTGATTTTCAGGGTCACTCTGAGTAAAGACCAATTGAATGAATTAGCAAACATTTAAAGGAAGGTAAAATAAAGGTGATTTTGCTTTTATATTTTACTGTATAGTCTCAAACACTATACAGTAAATATGTTTTAAGAGTGTTTGATTATGAGCCATGATTTTATATATATATATATATATATATATATATATATATATATATATATATATATATATATATATATATATATATATATATATACACACACACCACAAACACGAAATTGTATTATTATTATTATATAGCAATACATTAATATGTTTTTCTTTTTGTTTTTTAACTGTGTATTTTCAAACTGCCGCTGTCTTCACTGGTTCTGTGTTCAGTTGTTCATGTAAAGGTTTTATTAAAATGTTAAACAATAGTACCTGTATTGTGTTGTAATGAAAATAAAGCATACAAATAAGGCTTTACGAAAACACTGAATAATAAAATTGCTTACTAACACACAGAGCATCAATAATTCCTAAATTAGGCTAAAATAGAAAGCTCCGAGTGATACTAAATGAAGAGCCATTTAGGAGTCGTATAGAGCCGGCTCTTTTAAGGGAGCCGAGCCAAAAAAAACAAATCTTTAAAAAGAGCCGGACCTCACATCCCTACAGGCACTGCTGCATGTGGAAGGAAGCCACACCCATATCCCCCGAATTCTAACATATACATATGGTATTCCTGTTTTTATATATATATATATATATATATATATATATATATATAATAAAGTTATCTGTTTTTTTTTTGGTGATTATGGGGTGTTGAGTGTAGATTAATAAGAATAAAAATTGTTTGAATGTTTGTAGGTTATAGAACTCTCGCTCCCAGTAAATGTAATCCTGTAATCCTGCTTATTATTGACATTAATTAATAAGAATCATCTTTAGATTGCAAATAAATACTTTAAAGACAGAGGTGAACCTGGAATGAAGGAATCCCTGCGGCAATCGTACAGCATGCCGGGATACAGAGGTCTTCCCAGGGCTGCTATTTCCATACATCTGGAATCCATGACTGTTGCAGATGAAAAGAGGGAAAAAAAAGAGAACACTGATAAATGCATAAACCTGTGTAGATGTAAATAGGAAAATGTGGCATGAATAAAGCTGTAATAATTCAACGTTTATGATTGCATTTCTTTTTATTTGTAATGATTTTTTATTCTCTTTTTGTAATGTCTTTGTCTCGATCAGAATTCTTGGGGATCTAGGATCTGTTGACTGCCTATTTTCTATTTCCTGTTAAAAAAAAAAAAAAAAAAAAGTGAGTTTAGACCAATTACCACTTCAGCAAACTACAAAATTTCAAATTCAGATGGCACAAGATAGAAAAGTATCAAATAGTAGCATTGTGAAAATTGACAAGTGGAAACAATTATGTAAATATATATATATACTGTGTATATATATATCAAATAAATATAAAGGCTATGAGCCTTTACTGCAGTTATGTTTCTTCTTTTTCTGCATTTTTTTTTCCTTCTTGGGTTTATTTTTAAATACCCTGTATTAAAAAGAAAAAACAGTAATCGTTTCAGTTCATATTTTTTGCGTCAGTTCTTGGATATTTTAGGTCAAATTAGCATGAGTCATCATTTTGCGTTTCTGGATGAATGCTTTCATATTGTGAGTTTTAAACTATTTTCTTATATTCATATATGCGTTCAAGTAATACGCCTTTAGCAATGAAATATCTACACTCAACCTATAGGAAAATTATTAGAAGAAAGCTACCTTACCTGAAATGTTTTCACAAACGTCTGGGCTTTCTGGTGTTAATGTAACCAGTAGAGAAATTAGAGGACGGGGACCCTATTTATAAAAATGTGATGAGGTGGGTGGAAAAAAAATGGCATCATATACTGCCCACCTTAGGCACGCCTTAGAGTATAAATTCATCATTCAAAGTCATAAACAGTCATGAAACAAGAAAATTAGATCTATCTTCATTTTAATGTTTTTATGCAAACAAAGTAACAATTATGAGGTCCCCACCAACATCTATATACAAACAGAAACCGAGATTACAACAGATTTCACTATGCAGTTATAAATAGATGGTGAGGAAATATAAATACACCCTATTGTTCAGTAACATGCTGCAGAACCAGAAGCAAAAATAGCAAAATAACTTTTTGTAGTGCCTAAGTCTCTCACATTGGTGAAAATAATTGTTGGCCTTTAATTGCTTCAGGTCATATGATTTTCAGGTTTTTCTATGATTTTGTCAGATTGAGTCATAATTCTGCTGTTTCAGAAAAAATTAGCAGAATATTTCAAATATCATTTCAAATATTATTATAAATTATAAATTATTATAATGAATATTAGGGCTGCAACTAACAATTATTTTGATAATTGATTAGCCAGACTATTATTTTTTTCGATTAATTAAATAATAATAATAATAAATAAAATAAAAAAAATAATGCTGTTTTCCTAATTATAACTATATAGATTTGTATTTACTTATGTATAAGATTTTACTTAATATTATGCAAAAGCCAGATATTGAGTAAAACTATCTTTAATTTAGATGTTATAAAGTTTATAGTGGCTGCTTGTTGAGGAGGGCATGGGGGATTTCAAATTCACTCCTGTTGTGTTGTTTCTTTCTGTAAATAAAAAAAAAGCAAAAGCATTTCAGTAGGAAAGGTGTAAATTGTGTAAATCAACATTTGTATTTTCCTGGCAAGTTAAAAGCCATGCTTTAAAAAACATTTTATAGTCCATCTGAGTCCAGACAATGTGTCAAACTTTTTGTTTTGTTATTTATTTAATAACTGCAATCAGGACATTAGTGAGGAGAGTGTGGATAAGGATGGAGGGAGTATTTTGAGCAGCTGATGAACAAGGAAAATGAGAGAGAGAGAAGGTTAGATGGTGTGGGGATGGTGAAGCAGGAAGTGGATAGGATTAGTAATGAGGAAGTGAGAGCAGCGATTAAGAGGATGAAGAGTGGAAAGTCGGTTGGACCAGATGACATACCAGTAGAACCATGAAGATGGAGTTTTTAACCAGATTGTTCAAGAAGAGGTTAGAGGATGAGAGGATGCCTGAGGAATTCGAGAAAGAGTGTGCTGGTAAAAAGTAGTGGAAGCCAGGCTGAGAGAAGAGGTGACCATCTGTGAGCAACAGTATGGATTCATGCCGAGAAAGAGCACCACAGATGCCCTATTTGCTTTGAGAATGTTGATAGAAAAGTATAGAAAAGGTCAGAAGGAGTTGCATTGTGTGTTTGTGGATTTAGAGAAAGCGTACGACAGGGTGGAGAGAGGAGTTGTGCTATTGTATGAGGAAGTCAGGTGTGTCAGAGAAGTATGTGAGGGTGGTGCGGGAGGCTCAATTGAGATGGTTTGGACATGTGCAGAGGCGGGATATGGGGTATATCAGTAGGAGAATGCTGAGGATGGAGCCACCAGGAAGAAGGAAAAGAGGAAGACCAAGGAGGAGGTTTATGGATGTGGTGAGGGAAGACATGCAGGTAGTTGGGTTGAAAGAGGCAGATGTAGAGGGCAAGAGGGGGTTTATAAAGTTTTCTGCTGGGGAGCTGGAAAGATTTCCTGAATTTTTAGTCATTTTATTATTTGAAGGTTAAAACTTAACAATATTTAATTGGTAAATAGCCGGACCCTGAGACAGTAAGTGTTTTTCTGATAAAAGCAGAAGAAATGGGCAAGCGTAAGGATTTGACGAGGGCCAAATTGTGATGTCTAAACAACTGGTTTAGAGCATCTTCAAAACAGCAACTCTTGTGGGCTGTTTCCGGTCTGCAGTGGTCAGTATCTATCAAAAGTGGTCTAAAGAAGGAACAGTGAAAAACCAGCGACAAGGTCATGGGCTGCCGAGGCTCATAGATGCACATGGGGTGCACATGCGCTGGTCCATGTGGTCCTATCCAACAGACGAGCTTCTGTAGCTCAAATTTCTGAAGAAGTTAATGCTGTTGATGCTCAATGGGTCAGAACTGTTTTGGCAGCAAAAGGGGGACGTTTTGGTCATAAAGTTATGCCTGATCGGTGTAAAGGTAGGCTGGATAATAGATTGGTGTACTGTTAAAATACATATGCTTTTTAGATGAGTGCATATTTGAATAACAGTAAATAAAGGCAATAGGGGTCAGGAAATTAGAGGTTGTAACAAAACGAGATCTTTGGTCGTTGTTTTCCTTTTTTTTTATTTTTTCATATAATGCGAAAAACAGATTCCAGCACATTTTTCTCTACTAACACAAAAAACAAGGTTAAAGCTAATGCAAATCCAAATACAATATTGCACCAGTAGAGAGCACTCATTACGTATATTTAGAAAAATATCCATATGCAGAATACTTTAAGCATAAATGAATCAACTTATTACATTTTTTGGTCAAATGTTTTGTCATGATTTTTGCTTTGTTATTATGAACTGGGAAATTATGTACTTTGTAATTTTTTTTAATTAACTAACTAAATATCATTAACTATATAATAAAATGAAGTTTGACATATTGTCTGATCTTTTATTTTCTTGGCCAGAATAGATACATAATGTGTCACATTAAATCTAATACAAATTCTCTCTTGAAGGTATTATAATATATTGCATAAAATGACTAGAGGCAAAAAGCAAATGAACTGAAACTGATCATAATCACATGTTTATACATCAACCAATTACAGTAGAATTATATCCTAATAATAATTTACAATCAGTAATACATGAGTTTTTAAGTGCATCTCATTGCTAATATGGAGCTCTGGTTTGCACAAGCATGGCATGATTTACAACACAAAAACAAGAAATGAGAATTAAGAAAGAGTCATGTGTCTGAAAGATTGACTCCTAGAAAATGATGTTGGTACATTACTATGTGCAAACTCATATCTCACATTACTACAGGACTCACAAAGCAAAGGGGGGAAAATGAGAGAAAGATGTATTTATTTTACTTATATAATAAAATGCATAATTAAGCTTAACATAGCATGATAAGCATAAAAACGTATATAGCAGAATATAACCTTCACTTTAAGCAAGAATATATATATAATAAGAGCACTTTCTATAATAAGAGCATCTAGTTTGCTAAGCTTTATTTGAGCTTTACCCATTAAAACAATAAGTAAACATAAGTAAACCCATATAGAAAAGGTAACTGAACTTTAGTAGAATGTACAAGGGACATTTCACACCTCAACATGATGTTCAAAAACAGGAAACCAGCTTGAGAAAAAAAGTTATTTGTGAGGTGACTGTGGCAGTGGCAAAACGTCACAATGTGATGAGACACCTTATTATGTGTCACAAAAGTTTTCCTGCTAAGTACCCACCTATCAGCATAAAAAAACAGAAATAAATGATGCTGTAGCATCTTATATGTAAATGTATATGTGGATAAATATATGTATGGTTCCTAGCATGGTAAAACATTGTTAAGAATTATTGTAAGGAATAGGGCTGCAACTAACGATCATATTGATAATCGATTAATCGTCTGATGATGTTTTTTTCTGATTAATCAGTTTAAAAAAACAAAATGTTAAAAATTTGTTTTGGTTACTATAACTATAAAAAAAAACATAATTCAGGTACTTATGTATAAAAGTGTACTAAAAAAATTAACAAAAGCCAGATATTGAGTTAAACTAAAAGCTTTAGAAATGGGTTTATAACCTTTTCTAGACTGATAGATCTCAATTAATTTATTTCTCATTTGTTTCCGAATTTCTTTGGCTCTCAGCATGATGTCTAGCTTTTAAGGATCTATTAATCTACTTCACTTTGTTATTCAGGTCCTATTTAAAATTTTTCTTGATTGTGAACAGTTGTGGCAGTAATCAGGCCTGGGTGTGGATAGAAAAATTTAACTCAAGTGTGATAAACCACAGTTTTAACAGGGGGGCAAACACTTTTTCACACAGGGCCATGTAGTTTTGGATTTTGTTTTCCCTCAATGCTAAAAACCTTTATTTAAAAACTGCATGTTTTGTTCATATGTGTTATCTTTTACTAATATTTAAATTAGTTTGATGATCTGAAACATTAAAATTGAAATCAGGCCAACAATTTTTCACTCCCCTGTATTATAAGGATATAGATGTTGTATGCATTTTCCTTTTATTACAAATCACTCCTGCCACTCTTCTCCACCGATTCCACCCTGCCTGCACTTTTTTCTTCACTTCTCTAACACACTCCATTACTTTGCACTGTTGACCCCAGGTACCTGAACTCCTCCTCCTTCTCCACCTCTTCTTCCTGCAACCGCACCACTGCACTGCCCTCCCTCTCATTCACACACATGTACTCTGTCTTATTCCTACTGATTTTTCCCCTTCTCTCCAGCGTGTACCTCCACCTCTCCAGGATCTTCTTAACCTTCTTCCTACTCTCACCACAAATATGACTGCTATCTACTTAAAACAAACATTCAGTTTAGCATCAGTTCAACAGCAAGCAGAATATATTAAGAATAATAAATGAAAGAAACTCCTGACTTTAACTTGCCATAGCACCTGTGGCCTTATTTGCGTAATTTTAGTGAAGTTGTTGAAAAGAAGGTTTGGGCTCATGATAATTTATTAGATATCAATCAATGTTTAACTCATAAATATCATTCTATTAATTGTTTGGTGTGCTGAGAGTAAGCTTAGAGTCTTTTCTCATAAACTGAGTTGATTAAGAAAAGAGTCTTGTGATAAAAAATAAAAATAGGACATTATGGCTATAATAAATCATAGTACTTGGATACCTGAGTACAGGCAAATAATTTTGTACTTTTACTCAAGTGGAAGTTTAAAGGGAGCACATTTACTTTTACTGGAGTCATATTTTACCTACTGTATGTCTACTTTAACTCAACTACATGCTTAGTGTACTTCATCCACTACTGCTGTTTTCTATAAACAGGAGAAAAACACAAATTAAGTAGGTACAAAAAGAGTGAGTACAAATAGGGGTTGAACAGTTTCATGAAATGCGTCTTGTATCGTGCATCTTATTTTCTGCATGGTTTCTTCTCAATTTCTTCTTTTCTGTAGCTAAGCATTACTAGTTAACACACTGTGGTTACAGTGAGTGTATTTCATATCCGGTACATTTATCATCTATATCGGCATGGAAAATGACTGATGTTTTGCATTTTATATACAATGCATATATCCTCTTGACTAAAAGAATATAGAATATATAAAATAATAATAGAATTATATAATAATATAATAATATTATAATAATGATCCTATTATAATCTTTATCACAAGACTCTTTGCTTAATCAACTCAGTGTATGTAAAAAGATTCAAAAGTTACTCTTAGAACACCAACCTATTAATAAAATTATATTCATGATTTATACACTGATTGATATCTAATAAATGATCATTAACCCAAAACCTCCTTTTTAACTACTTCAGAAAAATAATGCATATAATGCCACATGTGTTGTGGCAAGATACTCATCCATCACTTCTATTATTTATTCCTCTCAAAATGTTCTGCTTGCTGTTGAATGTCTCTAGGTTATGTATGTAACCCTAGTTCCCTGAGGGAACGAGATTCTGCGTCACAATGGTTTGGGAACGAGTGTGCAATCACACCATACTGACCAGGTCATAAAACCTGACAAAGGTCAATGGGGTGGACCAACCTGCAGCGTTGCATATGTCCTGGAGAGAAACTCCAGTGGACCAGGCCGTAGAGGCTGCCATACTTCGGGTGGAATGAGCCTCGACTCCGAAAGGAGTCGGAAGACCAGAGGACTCAAAAAGATAGGGAAATAGCATTCACTATGCATCTGCTGAGAGTCTGCTTATTGGCCGGAAAAAGGCCATAGCAGACAAACAGCTGCTCTGACTTTCTCCATGGACTCATCCTGTGTTTATTGCTTGCACAGTCGATTTTGCTTCTCCTGGTTGGGGGCTAGGAAAGGAGGAGGGCAGAATGCCTGCAGTACGACAGGTTGTGAGGAAACCATAGGCACCTTAGGCACATACCCAGGTTTAGGGTAGAGAAAAGCGCTGGCCATGCCAGGGGCAAACTCCAGGAGAGATGGGGCCATGCAAAGAGCCTATAGGTCCCTGACCCTCTTAAGGGAGGATATTGCCAGAAGAAAGGCGGTCTTTATCGACAGGTACCTAAGGGCCACTCAGACAAAGCCTCAAAGAGGGGCTCAGATAGAGCCACCAACACAATGGTCCCACACAGGCATCATATCCCGGGCCTCAGCCTCTGGGTGCTGCATAGGAAACGTATCACATTTCTCCAGCGACTGCCCCACATGCGGGGTACAATAAGATGCGATAGCGGACACGTAAACCTTCACCTGCAAGAACTCCAGAACTGAACCAACTGGGCAGTTGACTGTGTATAACTGGTGGTCCTCACACCATGTGGTGAACAGATGCCATCTAGCGGCATACAACCTCCTCATGGAGGGAGCTCTGGAATGGAGGATGGTCTCCACTACCTCAGTAGAAAGACCAGCTGCTAGAAACTGTGCCCCCTCAGGGGCCACATCCATAGATGCCATATTTCCCGGCAAGGGGTGAACCAGGGTTTCCACTCTCCATATCAGATGGCCTGGGATATGAACTGCTCTCAATGGGATAACAGGAGGATCTGCCGCACCAGCCTGTACAGGGGGCGAGATCGGAGACCCCCCTGGTGGTTATTATATGAGACCACCAACTTGTTGTCCATACGGACCAGCACGTGTCAATCTCTCAGGTCTCGGAGACAAAAACACAGCCATCATCTCCAGGCAGTTTATGCGCTATGAAAGATGTAGCTCGTTTCACCGACCTTGGGCGGAGTGGCCACTCATGACCGCGCCCCACCCCGTGAGGGATGTGATTGTCATTAGCATTATGCGACTACAAGGAGCTCCCAGGGTGGGGCCTTGAGACAGGAACTTAGGTTCTTCCCATATATGTAAGGCTCGAAGGGCTCGAAGGGGAAATCTCTACTTACAGGGTGAGCCACAAATTGCCTTTCTGTGGTTACTAGAGCTGACAAGGACCAACCTACGGCCCTCAACGTTCCTTGGTGGCCCTAAGGGTTAAGTCGCAGCACGATGTAACTCCTTAAATCGTCAGCCCCAGAGCTGAATCCCTCGTCTATTTCTCGTAGCAGGTCAGCCTGGTATGCCTGCAACACACTCATCGTGTGGAGGCAACCCACAGCTTTACCCACCTTACTAAGCCTTGCTTTAGTTGGCAGTACCGGGGCATTAGCGATGATGATATACCAGGGGAAAGATAGCTAGGTAGGGTCTCTTGCACCTTAGCATCACCCCATAGCCGCACTCCTTGAACCCTGCTAGTGGGGAAAAGGTACGGGCCACGTATGGGGTCTTCCACGACGTGGACACCTCGGTGTGCAGGTCGGGGAAGACTGGTAGGCCCCGGTGTGGAGGCTGTGACGCGGGATGCAGAAAACACTCTTCCAGCTCACTGGTTGTGCGCTGCTTCCACTTTTCATCTGGCCAAGCTATTTCTAGCTTGGACACTGCCCGTGTCGCTACCTCCAGGAGCTCCTCCTATAGAACAGGCTGTGAGGAGTTCGTCAGCTCGCTAGCCGCCAAAACTTTTTCCTCCTTTTTTTCTCCCATGCCAGGAGAATAAACTGCCAAAGGATGTGCTTCCCCACGGGGAACGAACGCTCGACCCGGCAGGAGAGGCCGGAGAGAACTCATCCATCTCTGTGCCTTTTGCAATATCTGTGAGCCCCACGACTCCCGGTGCCGCTTTGCCTCAGCTAAGACAGGACCGAGCCACGAGGGAGAGGACTCTCCTCGGAGAGCGCTCTCCGGGAGCGCATAGCCACACGGCTAAAGTACTAACACTTGACTCCCTCGAGAGCTGACAATGCAATATTGACTTCATCATCCTAGTTTATTTTTCCAAAAATGCTGTGCCATGCAGAGAGAACAAGTAGCTTTTTTTTTTTTTTTTTTTAATATATAATCCATCTGTCATATTATAAAGCATTATGGCTCCATAATCACTGGCTGTAGTTTAATATCAGAACTTTCAGAGTCTTTACAAAAAGAAAGCAGAATTTGTCATTGTAAACCTGATTTGTGACTTTTCATTTAAAGGTATTAAATGAAGTACAGCTGAGTTAGATGAATAGTGAATTCATAAAATAGAAATATAAGACAAGTCTTAACCATTGTATTTCTCAAATACATGGAACAGATGTTTTGTAGTGCTATATTTTGGCCACTTGGTGTCAGTAAAAGCACTGAACACTACACACCATTTAAAATGGTTATCAAACTACTGGAATTAATAGCGTCTCTGCATGAAGTGTTTCTATAATGTGATTTGACAATTATTTTGTGATTTTTATTTTCATTACATTACAAATAAATGGTGTAAATTAAATGCATATTGTGATAAAGGTATCCATTGTATTTATTTTACTCTTGTAAAAAAAAATAATAAATAATAATATTAAACAGCAATGTTTACAAGCCATCCCAAAGACTGCATCTTTAAATAACCAATTATTTCTTGACCTATACCTGTTATAGACTATTGTAATTAAAATGTTAATCTCCAAAACTGAAAATAATATTATTTAATTCCACCAGATGGCACCAAAATCTTTAAACTGAATGGCAACTCTTGTGGAATTCTGAAGTGGAGTTTCAGATGTCAACATATTTACTTACTTTAGACAGATCATATTTATTCCATTTCACACACACACACACACCTCAACATACTATTTAGAAGTTACTTCAGACCTAGATTAAGTAGTGCGTGTTAGATTAGGCCTGGAACTAATCATTGCAGGCTCATGGTTAGTCATGATGCCATTTATTCCTCTAACGCAATTTTATACTTATGTGCTAATCCCACAACATACCAAAATTTCCAAAAATAACACTTTTTATAGATGTTTACACAGGTAAACCCAAGTTGCCAGTGGTAACTCTCATAGTAAAAAAAAAACTAATGTAGGCGACCACCTTGTTTCCCCAACCACCACCACCACCTCACCCCTCTTAGCTCAAATAAATTGTGAGGATCCCCCGGATCTTTCTTCTTTACAAGCACAGGCATTTTCCCGAGAAGCAAGAGAGGCACATGGGGGAAGCCGAATGGTGTTCCACAGGAAACAACGAACAACGGGACCCCACACTGCCTCAGTGTTTCCTCCACACATTTACACACATTTACAGCGGTACAGACCATTAGTCAGTCACAGTCAGTTACATTTATGTACTGGAAAAACATACATTTGACATTTTAAAGAATGGCATTTCACCTCAAGAAGCTGGACCACCAAAACCCCTGTTCAGTACAACTGTTCACTACTTCTTTTCAAAATGAAACACTTTATGAAATACCCTAACTTTAATATTGGTATTAATTTTAGTACCAATAATTTGGTCCGTCTAGTATTGTTCTCAAAACTGCCACATTTGTTCACTGCATGGATTCCACAAGGTGTTGTGGAACATTCCTTTTAGATTTTGGTCCATCATGCAATTCCAGGAGATTTTTTTTTCTGCAAGCTGTATTAGCGTTAAAGTTTGGAAACCTTTCAAAGCTTTGGACCTGTTTGTGCACAATGTGAGGCTAAGAAGGCCAAAATGCTGGACAGACTAAGGACTTAAGCGTTGCTGCGTGTCTTCAACTGAAGTTGGAATACTACTTGCCTCAGGAATTGTGGGAAGTGTTAGAAAGCTTAAACCAAAGATGTCAACTTAGACTTTCATTTCAATTACCATTTCATTATAATGTGTTAATTACAAGATGTTAATTATAATTATTATTATTCAAGTTCCTCAAAATGAATAATTCTCTTTAATGCTTACACTGTGGTGATAATCAGCTGCTGATGATTACAGAGGTGTGATGTCACCTTGGCCTGATGGAAGGAGGACTTGGATTTGAAATGCACCACCTGTACAAATAACATGGTAAACCGATGATGAAACAGCTGTTGCAGCCACCAGGAAGCTCAGCTTCTTCATAAAAATGGCACATCTTGTTAACACCCTGGGGTCTCCCCCTTCGTCGGGTGCAAATCCATTACGCCAGCTTGCATGCCAGAGTGAAAAACGTGTAGTATTTTGTTCATTGTTTCCTACACGTCATGTTTCGCTCCATTCCTTGGGCAAGGGCACATAGCCAGGCCGTCAAGAGAGACCCCATGCCGTATGGTAGTGGTTGTTTTAATTACTCTGCACATAAAACCAGTTGTTGTTTTTAAGCTACCGGCGAAAGGCCGTTAATAGTTGTGGGGTTCCCTGGATGCTTCCTGACTGCCTTCTTCGAGTCGAGGCTCAGAGTTTGGGATTTTGGCCAGGGAGGCTGCTGGAGTTTCTGTCTGACACACACACACACACACACACACACACACACACACACACAGAGCTGTATTTTCAGCACCAAAGCTGAGGCTCAATGGAAAATGCATGCATTGCTTGGCAGTGTTGCTTACCACAGGCACTTAGGCTTTTAACAGCTCAAATAAACAATTCCCCATACCCCATACCACACATTTAACACACACACATTGTTTTGAGTTAAGCAGACTAGATCTAGCAGGTCTTTGGATTTTTTTCTCATTCATTTCTTACCTCACAAAGTGTATATTTATATGATCTAATACGTATCAGAGATGAGTGCTATCATTTGTGTCACCAAAAGAGGGCAGCAATTAAATTGTTTTTTTCTCCTACTCCAAGTTGTAGGTTATAGTGAGACAAATCGTCTGGAGAAATTACAAATACATTCTCAACTCTGGCCCTGGAGAAGGTTATTTCCCACTATCAGGGCGACAGATATAACAGGAATAGGGCCTGTGCAGGACCTGTGCAATGACATATTGCATAATATGTCAAATGCAAAAATCTTGAAATTTCTCTACAAGTCTATTGCAGTCTCTACTGAAAAGACTTACACATGCAATATACAAATATTTTATCTCGTTTTATTTCCTAAAGTCCTGTGTAAGTAACTTCTGTATGGAAAGCGTCTGATCAGGTCTTTAGGTCCTGCACGCTCACAGGCAAGCACAAGCCGGCACCTGAGAGCGCGCGCGTCTCCAGCGCCTCCAACCTACCCCCGCCTCCCCCTCGTGCACATTTCCGCCAATCGCCTGTCAGAGATCATGCTTTGGCCCCGCCCCCTTTTACACCGATTGAAGTTTTTTTAGTCTCGCATCGTCCGTCGCCTTTGCGCAAATCCGCGTTCACGCTTGTACAGTGCGGACACACTTGGAGCCAAACAGCAGCTTTGTTTCTCTCTTTAATTTTTTTTCCCCTTCACCTCTTCCTCCGGAGAGATGCGCATGATGGGTCCCGTCGTCCCGGTTCGGATTATATTGGCGCTGTTTTGCGGAGTTGCGCTCGGCAGGAGGCAGGACTCGTCCTCGGCTCTCAGCGGCATTTCTCGCGCAAGGTGCGCCGCCAGGTGCCTCAGCCTTCACAGCGCGCGCATCGCTCACGCGCCGACCCACTTTCAGGTAAAACTTCCTTTTCTCAAACAAACAAACAAACAAACAAATAAAGATAAATGACAAGCTTGTAGGTCTACGTAGCTTTATATAAAGTGAAAACTGTTTCTAAAAAGTGTCTAAAATAGCATCTTTTTTCTTCTTCTTCTACTTGTTTGTTACCAGTGTCCTTGAAATGTATATTTGGTTTGGAATAGACACATCTCTAAAATATCATAAATTCATTGATACATTTCCAATGATTTATTCTAAAATAAAAAAAAAAATGAAACAACTCTATTTTGTCAATTTGCTCCAATTCACACCAAGTGTATAAGGGCTAGTGCACAAGTGTTGATAAAAAAAAGTAATTAAAATGTGCAAAACATACACAATAAATGTAAACTTTGCATGTTAAATATACAAAATATGTTAAAAGAAAATTAGGCTGTCAAACAATGAAATAATTATGCAAATGTGCTATAAAGTTGACCTGGTACCAAACCCATAAACAAATATATAACTACAGTTTGCATACATCGTATTACAAACAGGTTGTTTTAAGGCCATGGATTATTGTGTATCTGCGTATTTGTTTGTGTCTGTCTTTCATACATTCATCTACAGAGAGCTCTTTAGCATGATGGACCTGGAGCCTATTCCGGGAATACCGGGAGCAAGGCAGGAAAACATCCCAGAAGGGATGCTGGTTTTATCAGAGGGCACAATACACAACACTGATGCTGATACATTTCATTGGAGTACCTATCCATGTCCTGGCTTGTTTTTGAGAGGTGGGAAGAAACTAGAGAACCCAGATGAATCCCTCATGGGGAGCAAAGTGGGAAAACATCCCCAAAGGGACACCAGTTATAACAGGGCATCATATACACCATTGATGCCGACAAATTTGATTTAGAGTCTGTGTCTGTGTCCTGGCTTGTTTTTGAGAGTTGGGAGGAAACTAGGGAACCCAGCTGAAACCCACATGGAATCAAGGTGGGAAAACATCCCAAAAGGGTATCCAGTTTATCACAGGACGCAACACACACAGTGATGTTGGCACATTAAATTTAGAGTAGTCTAAAAAGTTCACAAACTGTAAACTGAGCTAAGGACCGAAGGCAGATTGTTGATTTTGCGAATTTGAGCATCCATACAGCATGTGTGTGTGTTTGTGTGGTTTTGTTATTGTGATTATGCCTTTACTCATCTCTTCTTCTGCAGCATAATCATGCATTATGTTGTTTTCACTGAACAGCAGCTGCCCCACAAGTGCAGCCAGACTCATTTAGCATGCCCTTTCGAGAAAGCTGTGCCTCAGAATCTGTACAGACCGGCATGATTGAACACAAGGAGAAAAACTGCGCATGCAATCTTTTTCCATTCATCTGACAAATCCATACTATAATGTATATATTATATTGTAGCTCTATCTTTGAATCTTTGTGATGGCCCAGAGCCAAAGAAGGCAATCCCGTGTTATATTTCCATATCCTTGAAAAAAAAACCAAAAAAAAAAACAATATCCCAAAGCCAAAAGACCTTTATCCAGAATCGAGCACCCATGATGTCATCCTGTCTGAACAGACCTGTCTAAAAACACCCTCGACACAGGCCGCTCACATCGGTGTCACTTACTGCACAAGCTTATCTTGTTTGGTTCGGTGAACTAGGCAACGTTATCAAAAGCGGACATGATGCTTGTTGGGGAAGTGAAAAGAAAGACCGCTGTTCTGCTCAAACAACAGCTAGTGTTCTTAGAACGGCCATCTGGGTTGGAGATCCCTCTGTGAAACCCTTTGATTTGCCAGTGACCACAATCTACAGTGCCCACTTCTAAAGATCTCTCTCAGGATGACGAAGGCCACTTTGTCAATTATTCAGATAGGAGATAGAAAGTGTGACCATGAAATTTCATTTGAATGGGTTTATTCAATGAGCCGTTGTCAAGGTCACCAGGGTTTAGAGGGTCACGCTGATCAGAGATTAAGCAAATGATGCAAGCTTTTACGGTGGTCTGTTTATTGCCCAGGCTGAGCAGGTTTCATCCATTATCTAAATATCCGATCCAAAAAACGAGGTGTCGGATTTAACCTTGTACCTTGTAACCTTTTAACCTTTCAAATGTGATCAGTCAGTAACAGCAGCTCTGACAGGACGATTCACAGGTTTATATAAATGTACTTGTTAACGCAAAAGATGACGCTACATGCAATACATGTGCAATAATCAACAATAAAACCAGGTTATTTAATAAAGAAAAGCAAATAATCATTAATACAGTGCCTTTTTTTCTGCCAGGAAATGTTTATGGAAGGAGTCTCCAGTGTCCAGTTAAAGCTGTTCCTGTTTTTTTTTTCACTTCAGTACAGACGTTATTTGATCGCTTTTTCTCAAACAGAAAACAAACCAGGCGAAACGATGTTCAAACAATGACAGGGTTTTTAAATATTATGAAATCTCACTGCAATATTTCTGTTCAACTTCATCTATCATTCCATTCAGTGGAAAAGATTTGGATGACGTTTATGGCTCAAAAAACATGAACTACACCATGCTCCTGCCTGAGGCTTTGGCTATTGATCCTGCTTCACTGGTCACAAAGGATGTTTCTGGCTCTTCCCCATTGCAGGTCCAATTAAAGATGCATGAGGAATAAAATCATCCATGTAGTTTGTTTTGCATTGATTCATTGTATGCCGGAGAAATCGTCCTGTTGAAACGTAAGAAGAAGAAGAAGAAGAAGAAAAAAAGACGCACGTATTTGTGACGGTTCCCGTCACGCCAAGGATCATTACGAGATATAGCATGTAAACAAACTCTGTGATAAGAGATTATGAGAGGTTAACAGCACATGCACCTTGGTGACTGAGCTCTGAGCCATTCAAAGCGTTCCCAAGGTGAATGTCGATCAGGTTCAATTAGAGGTCAGAGTTACTCACATGTTGTTGTGCAATGCAACTAACTTTTTATTTTATTTTATTTTTATTAGGTTGTCATTTTTTACATACACAATAACAGAAATTAGAAATGCATCCTATATAAATAAAGCCAAATGTTTTATTTAACAAAGCCCCAGTTTAACAGTAGCCCCCATCCCAGCTGAATTTCCATGTTTCACATAAATCTAAATCTGTTTTTTTTTCCCCTTCTCTTAAATTGTTATAACAAGTTGTATCTCTTTCTCTCTTTCCCTCTCTACAGAGTAATGGATCCCTGGGCTGGTGTCGAGGCCATAAGCAATGCGCGAAGGTAATTTTTGTCAAAATTACGCAGCATTACGTTGCTGCTTGACTTAAAGCCAGCACAGATTGGTCATTTTAAAACATGGGTGCGCTCACCCCGCCTGCCATAATGACATCATACATCACGCTGAGAGCGTCGTGACGGTTCTTAACGCAGACCATTATTCTTAGCCGCTTTAAACCCTAACGTGAACGTGTGATATATTGGCCGAGCTCCTGGAAAATTAATCAGTGTGAAATAAATGAGATTGAAAGACATGCCAAAAATATGTGCGCTCAAAAACATGTACTCATCTATACAATGTGTAGGTGTAGAAAACACGGTAAACACATCCTGCATACGACTACAGAAATGTGTCAATGGTTTTACTTAATAAGTCAATCTTTATTAATGATTAGTGGCTAAAGATATGATACGATAGTTACATGACCTTTATACAGACTGATAAAACATTTTGAAAGAATAACATAAAAGCACATATTTAAGTATTATATATTCAGCACAAGCTTCCAAATCTATCAATCTAACAAATGCCTTGTGTTATATAACATTATATAATTGTATAAAATATTTATGGAATTTGGTAGACGCCCTTATCCAGGTCCAATTACATTTATGTCTAAAATACAACTGAGCAGTTGCTCATGGGCCCAGTAGTTCCTGCTTGGTGGTGAGATTTCAACTCATGACCTTTTGATCAAAAGTCCAACACCTTAACCACCGAGCTACCATATTTATATTAAGATGAATAAGAGCTTTGGTGCCAATCCATCAGGCCCATTTTCTTAAACCGTAATGCAAAAAATGCTGCTTCCAGTCTGTAATTAATCCCTGTCAGCTTTTATTACACAGTTTCCAGGAATTAAGGGCGGGTGTTATTGCAAACGTATCATATGATTCTCAAACATATTTTCATATCCAATGATATGCATTGCAATATACAAGTTTGCTAACAAACTGCCAACAGAGCAGTAATGCTGAATTTGTAATGCTGTTTTCAATTCTGATTGGTCCAAAGTTAGCATGAGTTTTTTTTTTTTCGGTTACAGCAGCTCAGAAAGTAGTGCCGCTATAATCACAGGCAAATCACAAGGTCTTATTAATACGCTTGTTCTAGAACGTTATTGTTTCTTTAGTAACTGCTTTGTTCATGGAACTGTGTGTAATTGTTTGTATGGTTCTGTATGATTCTTCAGTGCAGATGCTTTGTAACAGTCAGAGGTATAACGTGTTCTTTAGGGTTTTACAGTTTCTTTGTAACAATTTGACAAACTGTGTATAATAGTTCTTTTAGATCTAATAACGTCTTTAATAGATATTTTACAACATTGTGCAGAAAAAGAAATGGTCATTGGTTTTTAGTGGATTAAAACTAATCGTATGCTGTTATTGGAAAAAAAAAACAACTTCAGGTCGATAATAGTTGGTCTGCATTGTATAGGGCCACAGCACACTGCTCCTGCTTTTCCACCCGATTCTCATTATAATGCTGCTCAGTTTAAAATATGAAGCGCTATCTCTATCTCTCTTGCTGATGTACATTATAGTTAATAAAAGTGTTGGGGTTTTTTTCATCTGTCTCCATTTCACACATACATTTGCATATTTGTTAAGCAGAATCCAGTGCACATACATGGCAGTTTTTAAACCCCCAAACCCCTTAAATGTCTCACCAGCTGATCTAGGGTCAAGATTACTATAAACATGGGAGGAAAGTGTCACCGGAGTCATACCCTCCTCCCGATTATAGCAGACTGCCTAAACAGGCTGTCACTGGTGAGACATTTCTCCCTCTGTTGACGCACATGTTTTCCCACATCACCCCCTGAGTAGTCTCACAGTACAGCCAGAGGTCGTACCTCCCTCCTTCCATCCATGAAAACATTTGGCTGACTGTTCCACACATTTTCAGGGCCTTCTCCAGAGAGTCACTTCTCAAATTCGCTTTAAATACCAGCAATTCCTCTCTATTCATTTTAGCAGAGGCTTATTGGTTTAGAGCTCCATCAAGTAGAGACAAATAGACTTTTAAAAGGCAGTGTGTCGGTGGTAACAGCGTTAGCTTTTGCCAGTAGGCCAGGCTGCACCTACACAACTAGGCTTAATTGCACTATTACCTCATGCTGCTCCTTAAATCAGATAATTAAAAGGTCTCTTTTGCTAATTAGGAATCACTTTACTCCTCGAAAGTGTAGTTGGCGAGTAATTAGTATGTGAATACAACATGTTTCATAAATTGAACCAAATTTATTTATGACTCTCTGTCTGGAGCCTTTGTGCTTAATAAAAACTTCCCAAAATAACACAAGTGGGTTAGAGTTATATTCCAGAGGCCTTTTAAAATTTCCTCCGATCTTGTGTTCAGGTGTACACAGCCTCTGAATGTCAATTACTCTTATGAGAGCAGTATCCCAGAACATGTGTGTCTGCATCTGCATGATTAAAGACTTTCTGACTTTTCAGCAAGCCCACTGCATGCCCTCCGCAAAGCAAGAAGTCGGCTCTTGTTTTTGATACATTGTTTATCACACTGTCATCCTGCTGGCTTGTTGTCTAGATTGCAAATCATCATCAAGGTGTTTACAAAGGGACTATGTAGAGCCAGATTCAGACACATTCACATCCTAAGGCTGTCAGTCACTTTACAACCAGGAAAAAAGGGGGAAAAAGAAAAAAGAACATAAATAAATAACAAATAATCTCACAAACAAAAATTGTTACAAAATCAATAATTTAACAGTCATAACGTTAAATAAATAAATAAATAAACAATCAAATAAAATACATTACCAATATAAAACTGAAAAAGAGAATTATTACTTCTGTTTCTTTCTTTATATATATATATATATATATATATATATATATATATATATATATATATATATATATATATATATATATATATATATATATATATATATATATTTACTGGAGCCAAATTACTCTTTTATGTCTACCCAAAGAAAACTAGTCACTCCATATCAAAATGTACATTTGTCTAATATGTTGAATGGTAAAACTAATGTTAAATGTCACTTTCCACCACTAAATTGGTCGCGCCAAAGCATAGAAACACAATAGCAGCACTTAAGCAGCACTCCAAAGGGATTAGCCTGCAGCCTGTGCATCCAGAGATTTGCCCATTTGAACGGCCTGTAGAGTCATTAACAGTACAAGAAAATCCGTTGTCAATCTGCACTTTACTGAATGTCATTACATTTCCCCAACCTTTTAAGTGCCCCTTGTTTAAATGTCAGCAGAATAATTAGTATATGCTGTGAGAACACTATAAGCTGCTGTGAGTACGTCCGCATATTCATTTGTGGCCACTCAACGAATGAGAATCTTAGAAAGGCTAAACATGGAAATGGGCCCAATAAAGTTCACCTAGAAACTTCGTAAAGCAAATGCAGTTCAAATGCAAACCACAAACAAAACATTGGCTTTCCGTTTGACTCATTGGCTCCCATCACAGTTTGTCTTAAACCCTGGAGTGAACGTTCTGCTCTTTACCTAGAGCTAGCATTATGCATGGACTGTGCTGATGCGGTTTGATTCCTAAAGCAACTCACAGTTCTACCCACTGTCTAAGCCAGAAATGTCTCAGATTTGCTTTGTAGAGTCACGCTTGGTGAAAGTGCAGATCATCAGGGGTGGATATATCATAAATTCATTAGCTTGCCTGCTGGACATGTAAAACCAATATACTGTTCAGCCCTGTTTGCTGGTTGGAGTACTGTTGTTTTTTCTTTGGTAGGGTTTCCGGATTGTTGAACTGACTTGTCCTTTAGGAAATGACAAAGAAAAATTATAATAATCCAGACATTTACATATCCTGAATGGCTGGCCTACTTAAATTTGACTTTTATCCAAACTGACTTACAAGTGAAGCAGAAGACAGCACGATCAACTTGATGCCACAAGAGCTGACAGTGAAAAAACAAATGAACCTTTTTTGACCAGTAGTAAGTCGTAGGGAAAACTGCAAGATACTTGGCGATAAAGAATGACGCAACCAAGGAGAACAACATGACTGTCTCAGAGGGAGAGTCGTGATGCTGTATTTTATCAAGGCATTGAGAACGATGAGACGTATTTGAACAGCGCAGGTGCAAAATGATTTAAGGGTAGAGATCGTTAGTGTGCTGTTGGAGTGACCTCTTTTTTTAAACGCTGTCTGCTGCTCTTAAATAACCTTTATTTTGCAGCGTGGAAAGGAATGCTCGATTTGCGCCTGAAATGGAGCGGAAAACTAACCGGCGCTGGGGTATAATACCGGTTACGGCGCTTTCAGGATCGTCCGAGTGGATTAGCAGGGCCTCGTGTGAAAGCTTGGCACGAGCTGAAGGGTGATTTTCGAAAGGTGATCACTGCAGTCTCAGGTTTTTCAGGGCCAGTGGTTTTAATCCTCCAGGGCCAAAGATTTGGCTGGGGTGCGTGTGATTAATAGCCAGGTTCTGCGGTTTTCCCCACCGAATGTGGAATGCATCATATAAGGGTGATATATTCAAGTTGAGAGAGCTGTTGAGTTAGTCGAGTGCTGCGCTGTTCAGAGTCTGACAGATTAAAATGTACTCCAGAATACAGTGGTCTATCAAGACAGCAGTTTGCCGTGCGAGAGGTTTATGAATAGTGTAAAGCCTGGAGATTAAATTTGTGCAGGTTCGGCTGTAAACAAGGTCAGTTTGATCAAACTGATCACACCAGAAACAAAGCAATAAACTGAGTGTGTCTGCCTTGGGGGCTTGACGGATAAGGATTTGTGATGATAGCAGGAGTGGACAAATTATAAAATTTATTAGCAAGTGCAGTCTACTGCGAATGCCCCAATGTGCTGCCCAGTCTTGGGTTTTGCCTGGAAAACCAACTGACTAAGCAAAATATTGGTGAAGGATAAAGTATAATGGGAAAAAACTAGTATATGATCATGAAACATTTTGTTTGCTTCCTTTTCAAAAAGTCGCTGGCAAACATTTCAGCCTTAAACTGTGGTATTCTGTCCTCAGATTGCGCACAAAAAGATTTGAGTCTGGCCAGTTTAACTGTTTAAGTGTGAGGTGACTGGACAGTTATGCTTGCAAGGTGCATCATGTCAACATTATATCTACACATACACACTAAGTGAAAGCTTTTGTTTTATTTAAAGCAAAAAAGTATTTTTCCCTCTTCAGTTACTGAAACCACTTTCCAACAAATACATGAATTCAAAATGTCCCAGGCTATGGATTTTTCCAAGGAGCATTAATCACTTCAGTTCCATAAGTCTCATTATTCACTCTTTTGTATTCATCATTCGCGTAGAAACACCGTCATTTATAACACTGAACACATACCTGCCTTTTACAGGCAGTGATGGATATAACGATTTCAACCCATTTAAATAGCTACCAGAAAACGACTATATTTATGAGAGGAGTGTACATGGGAATCATAGGCAGGGTGCAGGATCTTCCACCAGTGTGCTGAGGGTGTTTGTGGTGATTAGAGTGATTTCGCTTCAGGCCTTTTTTCAGCAGGTTCCTAGCCATAATGCGCTCTATAAAACAGGCTAGTCCTGCTCGCTCTCAGTACCCCTCAGCCTCTCTGCCATTATTCATAGTTTCCGACAACCTGCTCACACACACTTTTAAATGTCTGCCCTCTGCGATAAACGGCTTTTCCCATTCACAATCGGAAACAAAGTTTGGCTTTAAGTAGTGCTGTGAGCAGACACACACACACACACACACACACACACACACACACACACACACACACACACACACACACACACACACACACTCAACTTATACATATGTAAATGTGAATATACAGCAGGCACACGATCACAGATGATACTCCAAACAGACACTGTTGTACTTAACAAGGAGCTGATTATATAGATGACATTTCACGCAATATGCAGACACGCAAAATGCAGACAAGGTCATTAAAACAAGCAAATACAGAATTTGGAATAGAAAAAGTGGAAAAATCGGGAAATGAAATGAAACTTTTAGAATAAAAACTTATTAAAAAACGCAATTGGAATAAAATAAATAAATAAATAATGGAATAAAAAAAAAACCTGAAGTAACAAATTAGCAAGTAAACAGCTAATGGTTCATATTTTTAAATAATAACATAATAATAATTTAATTTATCAATAAACCAATGAAACAACCATTTGTTATAATTTTAATGAATAAAAATACAAGCCTAAAAGACTAATGGTTAATATTTAAAAGGCTTTTAAAAATCGACCGTATAAATATATTAGGTTTTAATGTGGGAATGGGTAATATTTCAAATCAATAAGTACATGTCAGTAATTAAATATGTCCTCGCAGTGTGCAAACCAATTGACAGTTAAAGCATGAGTGTGAAGCTTCAGTCAATATAAACCATATTGCTTAATTAACTAAAGGAGCTTGTGTTCACAATTAAAGCATGATTAATTGTGCATCCCAGCTATTTTCACTTTCGCTTTAAGCACAGTGTTACGGCGAACTGACTGGCACGTCTCATTAATACAGCATGAAATTGGAAATGCTAATTCCCCCAAGGCACACAGACCCCTGTTCACTCATGCAGGAGGAGAAGTGTTCCTCTTGGGGTGACTGGATAGAGGACACCAGAGATGAGGCTAAGAGAAAGAGAGAGAGAGAGAGCAGAATGTCAAGAAATATTACTGGGACAAGAATAAAGAGTACATTTAAATTGCTAAATGTAAATGTCAAATGCTGCTGAAGGCTCAACCGCAGTATTTCCTTTCTTTGTCACCTCAGAGAGAACCCGAAAGAAAATCAGGACTAAACAGTTTATAGAAACAACAGCGCCACAATGTTTTACCACAATGTGTCTTTTCTATAAAAACTGCTGGGGGTAGACTAATCTTACGCTCTCTCCCGTCTGTGCGCAGTGCCTGGAGCCGTGCAAAGAATCTTGGGAACAGAGGGACGAATCCTGTCGAGAGCCATGCGAGGTACTGGCAACTGAATTCCTCACATTTTCAAAGGTTGTTCTTACTCTACACTTAGTAAGCAAAATAAAAGCAATCTCCGATTCAAAACGGCTGACGCTGCTGCTGCGGTTATTTAAATCCTGCTGATTGTATATTGTTCTTTTTTTGATAGACTTGGCTTCCATATTAACAGACAATAATAATCCTCTAAATTAACTTCCTTTTATTAAACTCCAACTTTTTTTTCCCCTTTCCTACTGTGTTCAGTTGACATTGCGTATCCTGTAATTGTTCTAAATGTACGTGTGCGCGTGAATTCCTTGTATAATTGCGAAACGATTATAATTTTTTTGGCTAAGCAGTGTTTCTCCTTTCCTGTTACATGATTCATAAAATCACAAGAACAATGGGATTTTCAAACATCTTGATACCTGCATCCGTGCCAACAACTTCATCCAGTGTGACTGTTATATTAATAACACATGCAGTACCAGTTCGACTCTGGTCATAGATTTACTGCCAAAAAAAGAAAGAACACTATTAGTACCATACACATAGGGCTTGCTTAATAATTCAGTGCTCAGACTACTTAGAAATGCATGGCACATCAAACACACAAACAGGCAGTAAATACAAGGTTCAACTTGTCTTTTTTTTTTGGATGATGTAATGATAAACGATGTCAAATTTAGCGATCATTCATTCCCGGCTATGAGGGTTTTGCCCATTTCTTTAACAACATTTCTCATAAATCATAAATGAAATTATTTTTACTGGCCACGATTTGGCCTAAATGGCTAAACAGAGATGTTCCTGGACTCGAGTGGTGTAATATTTATTCATGCTTTAATTGCCAAATGAAAGGTCACCCGTGCCGCATGTTAAAAAGCAAATGTATGTGATTGTGCTGATGCAGTTTCCTGTGTCCTCTTTGCCCCAGCGTGTGTTTGCCAAGCGCCATGGTGAGTGCGTGACGAGCTGCGAGTTTCTGCGCTCTGTAATGGTGCTGAAACAAGGCGAATGTCCGGCTCCAGAACGAGCCAGCGGATTCGCAGCCGCCTGTGTAGAGAGCTGCGAGGAGGACAACGAGTGCCCAGGACACAAGAAGTGCTGCGCCAATGGTTGCGGACACACGTGCCAACCGCCAAGAAACCTCTACAGAGGTATAACACGACAAATGCGCACATGTCATTCTCCACATGTGTCTCGAATGCAGCCTCATGCTGTATGTAAATAATTTTGGTGCTGCCACAAAAACCTCCCTTCACTCCTGTTTTTTTTTTTTTTTTTTTTCCTGCCAACCTGTAATTTAAAAACTTGGATTTCTGCTTGACACTCGTGAAAAAAAACAACACCAGGAAATGCAATACACTGACAATATGTCACGACTCTTCATTCTTTATTCAGAAATATGAACAGGGTCCAGCTGAAAAACAATACACAGTTTTATGGTAATTTGCTTATTATTATAACATTCACATTTCTGTAGTAACAACCTGTGTAGATGATATGGTACTGAAGTTTTTTATGGAAAAAATCTCCAGTGTTAGTTCAACATCTGACTTTTACTTCGTAATCTATGTAATAATTAGATTTTTTGTTTTTGAGGTAGGGAAACACTAATTATAGTCATGAATATATAACAAATTATGTCAATCTTTGTGAAATAGGTTAAAAAAAGAAACGTCAAAAAGGCTTTAAAAGTAAACTGACATTCATTTTACTCCATAACTAGGTGCACCTCTGAAGCCCAGGAAGGAGCTAGTGTTTGAGGAGATGCCGTCTGGTGTGTTAGAGGTTCGTTGGTCGTCCAAGTTCAATGTGTCGGCTGAGCCAGTGCTGAACGTTCTTCAGAGGCGCTGGAACTATGGCATTCACCCAAGCGAGGATGGTGCAACTGACTGGGAAGTGGTAGCACAGGTGTGTGTGTATTTGATTGTTTGTATAAGCCAAGGACAGATAGGAACATGTTTAGGGTGCTTAGATTTGAAGGAGCGAATAAGGTTTGAGCTGTGAACACTCACCGAGTATTATGTCGTGCATTCTTTCTGTTCTGGAAAATTCTTTGAATCCAGCAAAGATAGAAAAGTAAACGTAGCCTCAAAAGGTACTACGGTGGTCCTTTAATGTAGGACGTTTAAAGCCACGATATTTACATTCCTACATGAAAGATGCATTATATAGCTCTGCACCTGGGAAGATATGTTTTGGTACCTATTTTCAGTGTGGTTGAACACGTAGATGCGTTATCCTTTTATCCACCCATCTATTGACTGATTGATTCATGCTTTCTTCTTTGAGATAAGTCTACTTTCTGTCTGTTGTACTAAATCCTGTGTTTTTGATGTAGACCTCAGAAGAACGTGTGTGGCTGGCTGATATTCGCCCAGGCCGCTGGTACCAGTTCAGAGTAGCAGCAGTCAATGTACATGGAACAAGAGGGTACACCACCCCCAGTAGACACTTCAGAGCTTCCAAAGGTAAAACAAACAAAAAATTAAAATTCATATTTTCCATCACATGTGTACATACCACTGACAGAAATATTTACCTGAACTGAGAAAATAACCAAAAACCAATTCACTCAAAACAATATATTTTAACTCAAGTCTAAAGGGAAAGTATTAAATTCTGTCAATTGACTAAAATAAGTGACTATGTTACTCAAACCTAAAACCTGTAAGCGCTTGTGTGGTGAAAGAGGAAAGAAAGATTTTTTTTCCAACTTCACAACACTGGAGCAATTCCTGTACCTTCCATTATGCGAGTGCTCACACAGAATTGTTTATTTCTATAGTTCCTTTAACAATAGGCAGTGTCACCCAGCAGCTTCTGTGAAATCCGGTGTAGATTTGGATCCCTAATGAGCAAATCAGAATGAGGAAAACCTCTAAGACAATATGAGGAAGCAAAGCAACCAGACATGGAAAAAGTAAACCCATTCTCTTCTGGTGGTACCGGAGTGTGAGATTTTGAGTGACAGTGAAGATAGTGTGATTAAAGGATGAATATGATGTGTATATATGCTTATTATGTCAAGTCAAGTTTATTTCTATAGCTCTTTTCACAACAGACACTGTCTCAAAGCAGCTTTACAGAATTTAAGAGTTAAATGTTAAAAAGTTAAATTAAGTCAATAATGGAAGTCTAACCACACTTTTAAGCAAGATAACAATAAACACATAACATGGTATATGTTTATAATTTCTGGTATGTATTCAGGGACGAGTGGCAGAGGAAACATTATTTTCCCGCTCATATTTTACCACGTTGTCATTCGACTCTTACAGATCCATCCCCGCCCCCAGCACCCTCTGACTTACAGGTAATTCACATGACCTTTGGATCAGACCGGTCGGTATCAGTGCACGTTAGCTGGGTGTCTCCAGCAGACCCAGATGTCCCAGTGCACCACTACAAACTGTCGTGGAGCATGGCGCTCAGTGAGGGAGGGTACTCAGTGGCCTCCAAAGTCAAAAGGAGAAAGACAATCAGTGGGGTAATTCCTACTCACATTTCTTTCATTCTCACTTTTGGGTTCATCCTGTAGCTCTTTATTCCCCAAGCATGGTGTAAATCGTTCTTCCTAGCTGGAAGCCAGCCGATCCACAACCCCCTCTCGTTTTTTTTTCTTTTTGATTCAACGAGCCACAACAAATGAAGTATAACAGTGCAAAAAGGCGTAAGATAAACAACTCATGCGTTTGACTTTGATCATGAAAAGCCTTAAATTGAATGCCAGGAGGGTATCATATTGCATCAAACCCACTGGCTAAAGGCCGCACTTCACGAGTCTGTCCGGCAAACGGCCAAAAACAGCATATCAATTCTCATTTCGTTTGAGAGTGGGAAATCTCTTAATAACAACCAAATTGTTTTCCTTTGAGTGAGATCATTTTTAAGGAGTTTGTTTTTTTTCCCTCCCCCAGCCATTTTGGGGATGGCAGCAACGATGTTTGTGTTTTATGTACATGCTGCATTTTTTAAAGAAGGTTTGAGCGAGGATTGTTGCCATTTTCTTGTTAAGTGAACTCTTTTCTTTTTAATAACCACTGGATGGACTGGGATACATCAAAAACTCTGCTTTAATAGGGAACCTCCCGCACTGCATTTGAAGCTACTATTACAAAAAGAAAATGATGCAATTAGTTTTACCACGGCCATACCGGAACACCACATACAAATGTGGAATTACATCATACAAAATAAGTCATACTGTATAAAATGATAAACGCACTTCTCAAAAGAACCTTATTCACCCGATATATAAATATATATATATATATATATATATATATATATATATATATATATATATATATATATATATATATATATATAAATGAATAATAATAACTATTAGGTTTTTTCTTTTATCATGTTGTATACATTTAATGATCAAGTCCACTAAGTGTGATGAATTCATTGTGTATTTAGGTGGCGTGTATAATAATGGTTCATTCTTAGAAATCTGATTATTCTTTGTACTTCCAATGTTCCCATCTCAGCAGTTCAGAGTTTGTGTATGTGTGTGTTGTTTGGGTGTGCAGGATTCTAACTCGGTGGAGATTGAGGGTTTGAGGGAGGACAGGAGTTACACACTGGAGATCCAGTCAGTGTCCTATTGGGAGCAGCTTCCTCTCAAGGGTTCCAAAGCTATCCTTCGCTTCTCGACACAGCAAGCAAAAACTGGTACGCAACTCAATTACACACTTATCTCACAAATGGCCGCTGACTTGTTAAGTGCAGACAGTAGAAGATGTGTTGACATTTGTCTTAATGTCTTTTTAAGACCTTGTGGATTTGGAAGAATATTTCTTTCTATTAAACTATTTTGGGAATCTTTCTTTATTGTCTTCCAGTTTATGCAGATAATATTTACCTGTTATAAAATGTTATTTGCATTTACTGGTATGTTTGGGAGCATTATATATATATATATATATATATATATATATATATATATATATATATATATATATATATATATATATATATATAGACACACACAAGAGAAATTTGACGTGAAGATTTTATTGCCCAGTAGAAAATTAAGTGGCTTCACTGGTTGGTACAAATATAAAATTAGATTAGAAATATAGATTTATTTTCCTTAATGTTCGTTTCCTTGCTTTTCCTTACTGTTCGGTGTACTTCTAGCAAAAAAACAGCATCCATGTTAACCAGCACGCACTATGGTATTTAAAGTACGTTTTGCTTTCTGGCTGCAAGGATTTTCATGTTAGCAATGTTGGCACATCTCATGTATTCCTTGTGGATGTAATTTTCTTTGCTAATACACAAGTCTTTCATAAATAATACTCTTTGTAACAAGATAAATACCATTAATAGAAAAAATACATTGTGTTTTAATCTCCAATCACCTTATGTAGTTAATATATATTATGTTTATCATAATCATAGTAATTTTCTCTTTTAATATTAGAACCCACAGCTAGCACTGTACTTCAGAAAGGTCAGTCTGATATTTTGGATGTGGGCACACCGTTCTACCAGGAAGGACAACTCCAGGTCCGAGTCTACTGGAAGAAACGAGGTAAGAGAAAAGTGGTTTGGGTCTTTCATCAGACCTGGTCTACAGGGGGAAAACCCTCCGCTAGTTTTTTTTTTTAAAGGCCGCTACCTCAAAGCATAGTTCTGCCTTTGGGTAAACAAACTGCTTATCATAAAGTCAAGGATCAGGATTAAAGGAGGAACAATAGCAGCCTCTCCACTTGGTACAGAAGTCTATTCAAATCACTGTCCTCTTTATCGTGTGCTAACATGACCATGTCTGCTTAGAAAGAAACAGCGACGGTTAGTGAATGATAAACGAACCCTGCAGAGTATGGTGCCTTTTTAATCTCATTCTTTTATGTTATTAAAAGCTTTGTGTAGTTATCCAAGGACAAATCATAAATCATTTTTATATAAAACTGGAATGTTGTCCACAATTCAGATCCAGTTATGATCTTTCTAAATGAATGAGAAGCAGATTTGAGAAATCTTATCACTTCAGTACTTCATCAAACGACTACAGTGATACTCCAAAGAAACCGGCACACATTATAGATTCAGCATGTACGATGCATATGTTCTGTATTTGGTTCAGTCAAGCCCCATCTTACTTTTTATGTCAAGGTTAAAGTTACCATGTCTTTTCTTCACCAGACCCGACCGTGAGCCGTTACCGCGTGCAGTGGTTCCCTGAGTTTTGTTCTCACAATGGAAGCAGAATCCAAGAGAAGCTCATTACACAGGTAGTATCTCAATATGTCTTACCTCACATGAAGTCACAGGTATGGGGGTGGGGTTAACCTGACAGAAATTCAACTACAAGGCAGATTAGTCAAGGAAAAAAACAATTGATCACTGCTAGTGAAAAACACCGAAGGGGAAACCTTAAGTGCATCAATCACCAACAGACCCATTTAGCAAACGAAATAAAAAAACAGAAGTCTTGACTTATGTAATAAATGATGTATGTATACATTTTGAATATAGATCTACATGTGATTAGGCTTTTTGTGAATAGTGTCTAGAATCATTTTAACAAGTCAGACTTCAGCATGTCAATATAGATATAGTTTTGTGTTTGGTGAATAATTTTTTGTTGTTGGTGTTTAGGAGAATTACGCCAGCTTACCTGGTCTTCAGTTTTCCTGCAAGTATAAAGTGATTATCCAGGCAGTTGGGTCCAAGAGCCGAGCACAAGCAGAAAGCACCACCTTCTCCACCCCACCATGTGCAACCATTCAAGGAAAGAGCTCCAAGCCCATTACCTGCCCTGGAGATCCTGGTTAGTCAGCAGTGCCTGTAAAAAATTGTAGAGGTGTATGTTATATAGGTTCAAATGATTTAGTACATGTTTGAACTTTTTTATATATGCAATTATTTCTCCTCTTTTTTAGTTACTCCCGCAAAAGTCCAGGCAAGGGCAGAGAACCTTACTGCAGCTTTCTCTGAGCATAACAGCAACGTAACAGCTTTGTTCTCATGGGTGGTAGCTGTAACCCGACCCCCTCAGCAGGTCACAGGTTACCAAGTTACCTGGGCTGATGTTACAGCTGAGAGACACAAAACCAACCAGGCGAACAGCCTCATCTCTCAGTCCCAAATCCTTCCTCCAGTAAGTCTGTAATCATCTCTACGTTACAGTTTCCGCACTTTTTGTTTTGGTGGGTTTTGCCCTACTGTCATATACTGAGGCATATACAAAAACCCGGGCTGTTAAACGTCTAGAACTGCACAGCCATGTATTTTTTACTATAAAAAAAGTAGTCCAGAGTCATTTGTCTTTGTTCATAAGATGAATGCAGCATCAGGAGATCTGAGGCTGCCTTCACACTTGCCCTGTTTGTGCTCAACCACCAATGCATATTTTGCATGTAATCATATGTGAAGCGACAGCAAGGCAGGGACAATGTGGGCGCGTTTAAAAAGTGTCGCCATCTACATTTATTTGGGCACAATAGAGCATCCAATGTTGAAAAGGTTTAACTTTTTAGAAAAGGGCCAAGTAAGGTTAAACACTTTTTATCTCTCTACCAGTTTTTTTGTGACCAAATATAAGGAGATGCATGTTGAAAATCTTTCACCTGACATTATCTGCAGTTGCATACAGTAAAGTCCCACAAGCAGGACAAGTGATTTTGATCTTCTGCCTAAAACTGCTACAATGTGGATAAGCTTATGCTCACCAGGGTTAGGCCTCATCCCGATCCTTAGCCAATCAATATTACTTATGACAAATCTATGGGAAAGCTAGGCTAATGGCAAAGCAGCATTAGTTTAATGAAGGCAAACGTGTACATATATAGTATCTCTCTCATAGTGGCAGATTGTTTTGCTGTGTATGATTTGTGTTGACTTGCTTTTGCTCGTTCACACATTTCAGTCATGTCTACGAAGTAATGCTGGTTGCCATGTTTCAAAAGATTCTTAATAGACTGTTTGCAAGCAGATGTCTCACCTACGCCACTTAAGCTGCTCCACTAGAAAATATTGACTCCAGTGGCTCTTGGATAGTTCAGATGTTCTGTATTTGCACCTTGTCCACCCTCTTGCTGTTTCTCGTCTAGGAACGAAATGTTTTGGTTGTCTCCGGCTTGCAGCTGGCGTCTCTCTACAGGCTGGAGGTGGGAGTGATCACCACTGGAGGTCAGGGCCCGACAACATTCAGAACTTTCCAGACTCCAGGCCATGCCAGGCCTGTGCTACACTACAGTAAGATTATTTAAACAGTAATTTCCATGTCATCTCACAGTTATTCCACACACTGATGGTCTGTGGGTGTGTGAAATGAATGACTTCTTGCTTGACAGGTTGTTCTAATAGCAGTATCTGAAACAGTTCTTTAAATCAGACGTCTTGGTATCTTGCGAGTGGGACAAAGATGAAGTTAAATAATGATGAGAAACTGTGCACAGATGTTTTTCCCCTCATTGGTTAACTGAATGCCCACTCTGTTTTTTTGTAGAACCGAAGGTGAAAAAGCACCATTTGAGGTCAGTCATAGAACAGCACTGAAGCTCACACTGGAACATGCCATCTTAACCCCTTCATCCACCCCTCCCCCACCGAACCCATCTCCTCAGGAACACAAAGAACAGACAGAACCAAAGAACACTGAGTGGATCATTCACTAAGAGGATCGGAACAATGAGAAAACATCTGGCTCTGCGAGAGCCAAGAGGAGAAAATTGTGAAAGCAGTTACTCCATCCCAAACGTTCTCGACAAAGGATTTCCATCTATCAGAGAGCCGGAAGAAAAGGAACGGACACTGGTAAAACAAAACCATAGAAACTGGAAAGAAATAGTAAAGTAATGATCATAAATGGATATGCAACTATAAACCTGAGTGAGTTTTGTATTGTTTTTCTTTTTTTTTCTTTTCTGTCTTTTTTTTTTAACCCTTGATATTCCTTTATTTCAATGGCACTTAACCGACAAAGCAGACTGACTGTTAACCTTCACCTCAGCATAATCTGTGTTTAAAAAATAATTATAAAAGTGTCTGCAGGTCCAGTGTTGCATGTGGTGAGAAGTTTTGCTTTGACCCATAAATGAAGTGAAGTCGTGTGTGATTGCATGTATATTTAAACCCTCCCTTTCCTGATTTGTGGGCATGCACCTTTACTATGTGTCAAATTACAGTTATACAAATTGCGATTCATATTCGCTGTGCTCATTATCGATTCTGTGTGAGTTCCTTGTAAGTGCAATAGGGTTGCTACGGTTTTATGTTTTTTTACGGTGCAGTTTAAAAAAAAATTCAAATACTGCTGAAAATACATTTTCTTCGGTCTCTGCACCATTTTTTTCTTGCCGCCATATGATAAATTCAAATATGTCGGACTTTTCTACAGATATTTTAGAATTTTCAGCCAAAATAAAGTCAAACAGTACTATATTTTTTTCACCATGATCATCATAGTGCGCAAACTCCAAACCGTAACACCCCTAAAGCACAGAAAAAAAAGAGTATTGTTTTTCATGTGCTTTTCATGTTGTGAGATGTTGTCCGTCATGTAATTCTTGTATATACTACATGTCCTTATTTATTTGTATTTGCTACAGCTGTGTAATATTGGTGTATGCGTGTGAGCGTGAAAGAGAGAATGGATTGTGTATTCCTTCTATTATAAGCATCATTGTGAGGAGTTTTGTATAAAATAGATTTGTAAATTCCCATGGATTTAAAAAGTGTACTGTACATATTTTTTTATTATTAAAAAAATCCCCACACCCTAATCCATATTGTCCCTCCGCACATATTATTGCTATTTTATTAAAAGCGATACAAGTTTCAAGCTTTCAGTTGACTAACGTCTATAAAAATTTCCTTACACCTGGAATCCATAATCCATCAGAACAGTGTTCGGAATTGGCACACTGAGATATACTGCATTCTTTTGTGATAAAGGCAAGCTGTCATTCCCAGCCAAACTAAAATCCCATCATGGCTAACACACTGTGCTATCTGTTCTCTATATAATGATCTCACTTGGGTTATACACACACACACACACACACACACACAGAGGGAAAAGTGCTCTGTTAAAGCATGCTCATTCTCCTGGTTTCTATTTGCAGAGTCTTTTGTATGTGTACAGTTTGTGTGTGTGTGTGTGTGTGTGTGTGTGTGTGTGTGTGTGTGTGCAAACAAAGCAAATCCCCTGGGATACATATATGTGTGCGCATGTGCATAAGTACACACACACACCTGGGGCTTCACTAGTCAAGTCTATGCTCCTCTTCATTAAGGTTCATGCATGCATGCATGTTTGCATCTGCATGCACTGCTTTTGGAAAAAAGCCCTGAGCTGCAACAATGCGTGTAGGATTTCGGCGGATGTGTGTGCACGGAAAAAGTGCACGCATGTGTCACTCTATACACTGGCTAAAACGCTGTCTATTGTTTCCACCCGAGTGTGAGAGTGGCCAGACTACACACGATCAAAAATCCAGCGCGTGATTATTTGATAGAACGCAATAACTCAGCAATCAAATCAAATGCCTTCCCCGCATGATGGATACGGTCTTATGATGCATATTACACATGGTTAGGACGGATCGTATGGCTTCCATATGGAGCTCCTGGGGTCTGTGTGTGTGTGTGTGTGTGTGTGTGTGTGTGTGTTGAGCATGGACTGATATTCTGATTTTTTTTATTGCCCAGGTTTCTGCTATAAGCAATGTTTTATGGTTGAGTGAAACTTATCTGACTCGGATCTCCGAGGGAGTGTCTCAAAAAAAAACTTTGCGATTTGTGCTATGCGAAAAAAAAAAAACTTTGGATTTGCGCAGAAAGGGTGTGAGTCAAACCCCGAAGTTTGCTACCTCCAAATTCTCACAGGAGTGCACTTTTAAATCCAAGGGTCTCCTGTTATTATCGGTAAACCGATAGGGAAGCGCATTGCTAATCTCGATACAAATCAGTGCTCTGGCACATTGGCTTAGTATCTGACAGCAGAGCTACGAACATGTTATTAGAATGTAAGTGTGAATTTGATTAATTGGGCTGAAATGGAGGATGATTTTAAACAGATGCACCTCATGGCGCTCCAGAGTGAGCCGAGAAGTGCATTAGAGAGAGGAATGGTACAGCTGGGAGTGTACAGAGCTCCTCTCTTCTTGGTGAGGTGTCAAACCATACGCCTGGATTTATGAGCGCCCAGAGAGCGAGAGAAAGACGGAGAGAGCGCGAGAGACGGAGAGAGAGAAAGCGCCTGACTGGTTCAAACATGTTTATGATGCTCCAGAGAAGGCAGGGCGGGGGAAAAGCGAGAGAAAGCGATTTGCGAAAGAAAGTGAGAGAGTGAGAATAGATGTTCTCCGGATGAAAAATTGGGAGCAGATGAAATATACATCAAAATAGTTTGCGCTCTTTGGGCCTGAAAAGGAAGCGATATTTCCTCCCTTTTCTTTCCCCACGTGCACCTTCCCCACGAGCATTTCCTCCCCGACAAGGCGCTTCGCGAAAATGTCCCGCCAGACATTTTCAAGAATGATTTCCCTCCGCCTTACCATCGTTATGGTGTGAATCTTCATTTATCACGTATTAATCTTGCCGTGCAGCCCGGCGATCGGTTCAAAGCAACGGCATCGCGACAACATCGGTTTCGCAGTCGCTGTTAATCGGCACGGTACCGCATGCCCCTTGTGTCGTTGACGACGTTCCAACAGCTCGCAAACACTCGTGCGGTTTTGGAGTTTTCATTAAAGCCAGCTTCTATATGAACACTTCAAAAGCCACCCATGGGGAATGCATGTTCGAATGAATCAACGCGCACTGACAGTGCGTTAAGGCCGTGTGGTGGAAATGGTTTATAGGACTCTCTCTGGAGAGGAGCACAGGACTGTGATTACTCAATAGTCCTCGCATTATAGGTCTAACATCTGTGCTGAACAAGGGACAGTGTGTGTGTGTGTGTGTGTGTGTGTGTGTGTGTGTGTGTGTGTGTGTGTGTGTGTGTGTGTGTGTGTAACTTAATAAAACTGCAGCAGATGTTTAAAACCATGTCACATGCTGCATTTATCCTTATCGACATGATTGATCATTAATTTAGGCAGAGATTAGGAACACGCGCACACATTTTCCGCTACTCGTTCACAAACTGCCATACTGAACAGCTTTGGCACCATTTGTTCAGCATTTTGCCTTCCATAAATACAGGTGTTCAGATTGCTAACAAATATGTTGAGTAGGCAGAGAAGAAACAATTTGATCACCCCCCCCAGCCACACACACACACACACACACACACACACACACACCTCCAAAGCATCTGTCAGATGAAAAAGCATGCTTAATGAGAGTTTTGTTATATACACATGCACCAGTTCTCAATGTTGAATGTTAACGTTTGATGATTTACACCACTATAAGAAGATCCTAATTGAAAGTCAAAAATGTTGGATTCAAGCCTCGTTTTTACAGTTTTTCCAAGTTGCGTTTGAGCGTTTCTCAGATCAGAAACTAATTACTCAAAACTACTTGATTGACCTCCACATCATGTCACTTGTATCAAAAAAAGCAATTTCTTGTTGCTTTGAACAAATTGCCAAAGCCTCGCTACATTTATTTAATTGGCTGTGTGCAATCGTCTGCTGTTTCCTACATTATCAATTGTTTATTTCATGTTAATCAAAATATATTATACTTGTTTGGAACCGAATAGTTTTAACCCCAAAACATGTAGGCTTCAGTTCATTGCATAAGTCATTGAATGCAAAATGGTTAATCCAGCTGCCATAATCTGTCACGCTTTTCTTCTTCATATTTCTATGAAGCTTTTTTTTAATTGATGAACTGTGCAGATGAATCTTGAATGACACTAATGAAGATGAGTGTCCAGTATCAGATCAACCAATGATCAACTAGTTCTCTAAAATACTTTAGGTCAAAGGTAAATATCGTGATCCTTCCATTGGCGAGTGTATATAGACAGAGGAAAACACAGAATTACATTTTTGAAAATAGATGAAAAACCAGGAAACACAAACGAACAATAGTCCAGTAGAGTAAAAGTGCAAATCCTGTCTGGTCTCTTGTAATACATACAGTACAGTACATACAGTAATGTGTATATTTGTTCTGTTAAATTTAATATATACCATACAGAATAAATTCAGCCTTGTGCATTTTTAATCATTGTAATCCAAGCTACCAAACATTTTGATGATCTTGTTTATAATCGATGATGATCAATGATCTGTTCATTGACACAAATTCTTACTTTTGAGATATGAACTAAGGGTTTTGAGAAAAGAGCAGGCTTTTGCAAGTAATCTATTGTGTGGTGCTGTTTGTACAAATTGTTTTGAGAAATGCACTTACTGCTTTGCAAATTTTCAAGTAATACTCCAAAGTAAAGTTTAGTAGTGTAGTATGTTTATTCCTGGAGTTCTTATTCTTACTCGTAGAGAGCAAAAATTGCATTTTTTGTGAGGACACCATGAATTTGTACAAAGCTAACACCTTACAAACTCTATCATTTTTACAACAGACATACATACGTTTTCTTAATTTTCTATATTTTCAACTAGAACTTTAGTGTTCTTTCAAATATCACATGAATTTTCATATTTGCTATACCGCTTTATTATATAGTTATTCTCAGGTGTCCTCTTTGTGACCTTAACAAGGGCTTTAACAATCATAAATGCTGCCAAACCATAGATTTTGGCATCTCTGAAAGTAGGAAACAATGTACTTGCCTGGATTTAAATAGTCTGGATCTGCCATGTTTAAACACATTGGAACTACAGTTGCTCCTTGGCATTTGCCTTTTAAACAGCTCCAAACACAAGCCATTTGGAAAAATTAGGGCTGTAATGAGTTGCACAATTGTTCAGGGAATGCTCCTCATCTGCTGCATGCCATATCACTTCCATAGCATTCAAACACGACTGCTTTACAGCGACGCTTAATTGTGCGATTTCACAAGCGGAGTTTGGCAAGAGCTCCTTAGGAGTCACCTTCATATAACCCTAATGATATACCAAAAAAACGGAGCTCGCCCCAGTGATTCGTGCGGGTCATTTGATTTGCGTCCGGCTATTCTGCTCATGTCTCGTCACTCGATATTTCCCAATGCATAATAAATGAATTGGAGTCAGGTGAGTCATTGGAGGCAATGAACTGATGATGATTCAGAGCAAAGCTGACTTAACCATTAGGATCCATTGGCTGGTCCAGACAATTCCTACTCTCGTATTACATTTACATTTATGGCATTTGGAAGGGTTAAGGGCCTTACTCAGGGGTCTAGCAGTGGCAGCATTGTAGTGCTGGGATTTGAACTCATGACCTTCTGATCAGAAGTCCAACATCTTAACCACTGAGCTACCACCTCCCCGTAACTATATGCACCTTTTGGCATTGCATATATCAGCCTTTATTTGGGTTTAATATATATTCGAAAGACATACAATAAGTAAAGATAAAGCATTTGAAACATTGGCAAATTATGAGAATGTCCTTGCCTTGATATCCTCATGCCCTTTCCAGGGATTCTAACTACAAGGTGGTAGTTCAAAAAGTTTTGAGACTAATGGTGCTAATCTGACAACATGCAAGACCAAAAGTCTGGGATTTCATCATTGACAGCAAGTAAAAAAAAAGAGCAAACGTAAAAATACTACGTGAAACTGGGCGATTCTTCAAGAGCCGAAGCACATCACTGGAAGATGACGAGGTTAAGGAAGACCCTAATCCAACTCGACCCCCGAAAATGAAACCAATCAGCAAATTGTGCATTATGTTCGTCTAGCAACAATCCATATGATCTCAATTCTGCACTCATCCTACTTGCCAGAATTGGCCCCTGCGGACTTTACCCCCTTCCCAAATATAAAGATCCGGCTCATAGATTGCCGTTTTGACAACGTTGCTGAGATCCAGTGCGAATCACAGAAAGATTTCCAGGACACATTCCAGGAGTGGCAGGAATGTTGGGAGAGCTGTATTGCTGTGCAAGGGGACTATTTTGAAGGTGATAGTGTCTAAACATAGATGAATAAAGTACTTTCTTGTAAACAGAGCGAGTCTCAAAACTTTGTGATACCACCTCGTATGTACACCAATCAGCTATAACTTAAAACTACACCTGCTTAATATTGTGTAGTTCCTTCTAACAGTAATATCTGGCGCCATTACATTAACAGCAGTTGCATGTAGACCAAGTAAGTCGTGAGATAGGGCCACCATGAATCAGAATTGTTTGTCTGGCCCATCTCTTTGAAGTTCAATTGGATTAAGATCTGAGGAATTCGAATGCCAAGTCAATAAACTGAACTCTAGGTTCTCAAATAATTCCTGAACAATTTTTGCAGTATGGCAGAGAGTATTATAATGCTGAGTGTGGCCACTGCCATTAAGGAATAACGTTTCATGAAGAGGAGTACAAAAAGTGCCTTCCCAGATTTTCTGCTTCCCAAACATCCAATTCAAGAACTTGCTGCATTTGCCTCCATTTGACAGGTGCCATTTTACTGTGATAAAAGTTATGCCATTCACCAGTCAGTGATTTTAATGTTGGTGTGTATACATATGCTAACTATAGACTTCCTGTTACTTTTAAACCGTATACCTTTAAGTAAATAATTACATTTTAAGAGTCTCTAGTGCCCAAAGGATGAATTATTAGGAAAAAGCTTTGTTCATTTCAAAATTAAAAAGCTGTGTTTTTTATCTTTTAAGTACAAGAGAGTGAGAAAACAGATGCTGGCAAAAAAAAAAAAAAAAAGAATGAGGGAAATAAATATTTTTCCAACATATTTTGCAACTGTAAATGGATAAATATAATGCATGTTCTTTAATAAATAAAATGTGCATCTAGCCATGTCATACCATCCACTAATTTCCTCTTTGTCATGCCTCAAGTGTTTCCTACCTTTGTTTCACTGCAATTTGATAATGTAATTCAGCTTTCACACCATAAAAAGCTGCATCTTCACTGGTCTTGAGGACCAAATCATTATATCTCAATCCCATGATTGTTATATAATTCCATGCTGTCTTAATCGCATTAATTTGCTCAAATAAAAACTGATATTGGTTCATATATGTGTGTGTAATACAGTAAATGTTTTGCAACACACCTCCACTAATTTGAGTCCCGCATGCTAACGGTTGTATTCTTCTGCGCTGCACTTTGTGTACGAGCTGAAAGGATAATGCCCTCCTTTTTTTTATCTGTCAGTTCATTCTTCCAACCGATGAAGGAACGTGAATAGGATCGACGGAGATTTAATAATAGGGAAGTCCAGACCACAATGAATGCAAAGTCCCTTTGATGGAATGTAATTTTTCCAGTGTAATCTAATAGGACAGGATGGCAGAATAGGCCTTGAGTTAGTGTGGGGAGAAGAAAAGGAGGGGGGAGGCCATTACTGCAAAGCCTGCACTATCTCAACAGAGCTGTTTCTGAATAGTAAGCAGCGTCTTATTTAGAGGCCTCAACACTGTCACTAAGGAGACAGGAGAGACCGAGGGAGAGAGAGGGCGCCCAAGGAAAACACAGCCGATATGTGTGTGCGTGTGTGTGTGTGTAACGGAGGTAGAACGACAGGCGTGTGCCTCTGTGTGTATGTGTGTGTATGTGTATGTGTGTAAAACCAGCAGATGTGCAGTTACGATCGTATTATTTTCAGGGTTATGGCTCCAGTTCTTTTTCACTCTTTCACTCTCTCTCTCTGTTTCTTTCTGTCTCTCATTATTCTACAGTCAGGGGCCAGTTATGTCACTTTACATTTGACATCCAATTCAAGTAATATTTTGTTTATTTCTTTTTTTAACAAACAATGCACACAAACACACACACACACACACACACACACACACACACACACACACACACACACACACACATACACGGAATCCACCGTCTTTACAAACCAACCCAAAGAAACTTGTATGTATGTATGTATCAAGGTGAATCATTAAATCACATCATGCAATGTTGCATATAACATCATGTGTTTATGTTTTTCTTTTTTAATCTTTTAGATATTTAAGAGAAAATAGCCTAGTATATCTGCACTCAAGTCAGGCAAATGGGTCGACATTCCTTTGTAGCATAATAGTCAAGCTGAGGTCTAACTTATAGGTCCTGTTTTACTTGACACCCATGTAGGAGCTGCATCTCATGCAACTGGATGCAGGACAACTAAACCAGCACCCTTGTTCTGATTCCTAGCTAAATTAGTTATAAATCACAATTTTAGCTTAAAGTAGAGTAGCCACATTTATATTAATGGCATTTGGCAGACAATTATCTCATTTAGACTCTGAGCAGTTGAGGGTAAAGGGCCTTGCATAAAGGCACAGCAGATGTGAACTCATGACCTTCTGATCAGAAGTCAAACATGTTCACCACTGAGCTACCCTAACCTCCCTTACACACTTTTGTTGAAAAGTGTGTATATTTTACAAATGAACACAGAACATATTTTCAGCAGCTTCATTGTCTATCAAATCTCATAGCTGGAACTGAGGAATCCTCCAATGAATTTATGAATATTCTATTAATTTCTATTTGACTGAGGTTGATGTTCTGAACCATGTAAAATGCTCTCTTTAGTCCAGTAATGACAAACACTTCAAACTCCAACACAAATCACAGCTGATGACATGAGCATCAAGTGTAACATGAACTTTATTGAGATCTGATCTGCAGCCTTGGAATACGTCTATATCTCTTGGTCCATTTACAAATCTCCTTGCTTTAACCTTATTCTTATTCTACAGCACTTTTTCAACACAGGACTTTGTATTGACTGCTTATTTATGTGTTCCTGAGCAGTAGTCCTGTGTGGAAGCTTCTTGGCCGAACCTTAGCTGGCAGGTGTAAGAGTTTCACAGGTGTTTTTTTCCCCTGCTAAAAAATATCAATGCATTAAAAAAATTTCTTTGAGTTTTTCCAGAAAATGATATGCCTGACATTTTGGTTTTGGGTTTCTCCTCTGTAATGAAGTAAGCAGATGTGTAGAGAAAAGCTGTGCCCTAATTATGTCAATATTCTTTCACTAATTGCATTTATATATCATTTCTCTTCTAGAAGTATAGATAATCAGTGATTTTATTATTGATCTTAGTACTTGGACCACAGCTGCAGACATGATCCTACAGTGAGCTGAAACCATATGAGACTGTAAACATTTTAATCTTATACAGACATCTGGAGGCCTGGATTTCTCTCTCCGCACGGATTACGGCTGCCTCCCTTTGCACGAGGATTAATGGATTGCAATGCTTTACCACTTTTGTCGCGGTCCTCCGCGCTAGCATCAGTGATGTCTTGTTTGCGAGGCGTCTTTAAACCGTTTTTATTTCCAGTTATTTATTTATTTCATAATGCATATTCATATTTATTCTTTCTCCAAATCCTCTTTAATATGGATTATGTAGCATGAGGGTGCTGGGATTGTTGAGACTCCAGCATAATGTGCCTGCTCCAAAAATATCTGTTTTTGTTTTTTTTTCCCCCCACTGTTTACCACAGAGTTTATTAAATGCATTAGCTAAGGTTTATTTCTCTGATGTGCAAAATCATATACATCTGAGAACATGAGAAAAACCATCACGAATGTATGGAACTAGTTGATAATGAAGCGTAAAATGGTCTGAACTGCACGTCTCTTACATTCAGCACGCTATACAATGCATTTACATCACAAGCATGGGTTTTGTGTGTGACAGGGAAAAAGAGTGAAGGAGACTGAAAACTGCTCAATGCATTTTTCAGTATTATGGATTGAAGTGATTAAAAGTGGAGAGGTTTCTTTGTGTCTTACTGTTCTTAGCTTTATTGCTTATTTTTATTGTTTTTATTTAAGTTTTTTTTTTTTGCATCACCTCAAAAATTTGCTAGCTATCACAATTGATTGATTAAAGAACAATTGTTTTTGGCTTGATTTCATTAAACGTTTATAAGTTTTTTGTCACTTACCTTAGAGCAGCTATAAACAGTTATTTCCTTACTAGCCATTTCATTCTTAAAATTTTTGTTTTTATTTTGCAATGTTCCTGGGAAAATCCCTCTGTCAAAGATTTTCAAGTGATCTCTGTAGCAAAACATCTCTGTAGCTTTGACTAAGGGATATTGCAGAAATCTGTCCTCGCAGCAAACTGTTTAGGTGTAAGTGAAATTTTAACGTAGTAGTAGTGCTTCTTAATAGTTCGTTGCTTAAAGAACGTGTAGACAAAATAATAATATCCGAGTCATAGTTGGCCTATAGTGCCCTTCTCCTGCTTTCATATACATACAAAACAATTTACCTCCTAATGTTCTGAGTGTGCATGTGAATTGGGTGCAGATTTCAAGAGCTGAAATGATATAACATGAGTGTAAAATCATGTGAAATTGAATCTCAGCAGGAGTTATATTCGGATTTAAGAGGTGGGAGTGTCAAGGAAACGGCTTCAATTCAGTACAGCATTATGGACTAGAAACAAATAAAAAAATGGAAATCATGGAATAATGTGAGGCAAACTACTACATGCACACACACTCATCAATGTTAAAGTTGTAATGTGTTATGCAAGGCTAATAGTTTCACGGTCAAGTCTTTGATGAAGCCTTTAACAATGGTGGAGAAAAAGGAGCACTATGGGGACATTACCAAGAACAGGATGTCCCTCCAAAAGTGTCAAAAGGACAAAAAGAAAATATGAGAGGCTGCCAAAAGAGAGTGCAAAAAAAGGCTATTTATCACCAGATGAATATCCTAACCACACTGAAGCATCATGAGGGGCTTTTTGTGTCATGATAGAAGACGATATCCTGTATAACTCTGAATACCAATCTATGCACAATTTATACAATCAGGAATTTATTTATTATTTGCTCTCCTTTCACAGTGAATCAGGTGGTGATAAGTTCAAATCTCAGCACTTTATTTTCAACTGTTGAGGTGTATAAATGGATTAATGTAAATTGCGTTGGATTAGGACGTCTGCCAAATGCCATAAATGTAAATGTAGGTAGCAAAAGATCTCAAGTTATTTAACTTTGTTTCATTTTTATTTTTACACAGCAACAGAAAACAGTTTGTGATGCCAAAACTGAAATATGATATATGACAAAAACTTATTGGTTATTGGTCTAGTATCTGATTGTTTTGTGGCATATTTTCATAATATAGCAAAACATTTTATTTTGACGATAAAATAACTCTTACTCTCACTTATTAGGGATAAAGTTCAAATTACAAGGAACAAACAAGCACTAAAAGATACATTCGTTCATACAACTTTATTACTTTTTTTTTTTCTCTGTAAAGCTCATTTGAGACAATGTCCACTGCTAAAAGCAATATACAAATAAAAATGAATTGCCCATATAGAACCTTGACTAACCGAATGCAGTTTGTACAGTTTGAAAATTTTATAATGGTTTAATAAAACATTCCTCTGTGAAGGTGAAGTGATTGTAAACATGCATTACATTGTCCTTATTATCATAGTTATGCAATGCTGCGATGTATAGAAAATTTCTCATGCTGCTGTTCTAGAGCACATAATAGAGCAATATAATATGACTGCCATGCTTTTATGATACCACAGTATGAACAACCCCCCCCCCCCCCCCCCCCATTTTACATGGTAGCGTTTTCAGCTTGGTTTAAACTCATTTGTCAAATAAGTTGTGATTTGAATTTAAATCTGCAATTGGAACATAATATGATCCTAAATGAGTTCAGTCTCAGCTCAGTCCCTTTTTAAACGAATAGACCTGAGCTGACAGTGCTGGATCTTGGATCAGACAGCCTTAAACTATGTCAGAGCAAGAATGTGCCAGGCGGTCGGTGCTGGTGCTTGTCGAGAGTGATCAGCCTGGGCTCTAATGGCCTTGTTCACAGCCAAGAGGAAGATCTATAACTTCTGTATCAGAGAGAGCAACAGAAAAATACATACACACATACACACACACACACACACACACACACACACACACACACACACATAGAGAGAAGAGAGAGAGAGAGAGAGAGAGAGAGAGAGAGAGAGAGAGAGAGAGAGAGAGAGAGAGAGAGAGAGAGGTGTGTGTATACTGTATATGTAGGTGGATTTACAACAGTGTGTGCCATGATACAGTTAGAAAGATCATTGCTCTTATAGTGCTGATGGGGGGCACAGATCAGCACTTAATCAAAAGCAGAGGCTCTGGAATCACACTCTCGAGATGAGATTTCACTCATAAATTAGCCATGAAGGACCCGCAGAGGCTCACCCTTCCCGAAGTGTGCATGCTCTCAATCGCTTTACTACACTCTAAAGAACCTCTGAGCTCGTTTAGTGCACGTTTATGGTACACACTTTAAGTGCATATTCGCTTAGGAAAATACATGCATGATAACATGTAAAACCGCAGCACAAGCCAGAATGGTTGATTGACACCTCACGGGATTGCATTATTAAAAGAAAAAAAGAAAAAAGCAATAATACATGGACAAAGAAGGGAATGAAGGGGTATAAATCATTCTGTCTGATTAGGGGTTGAGATATCTTCCTGCTATGAAGAAGATCATCATACTGAGTATTTTAACAAAAGGAATGACAATGCTTTTATTATAAAAAAATAATAATAAATATTTCAGACGACACACTATTGGATATTTGAAATAATCCAGATAAAAATCGACAAGTAGGTCATTTTGATGCCCGTCCTGCAGTGATTGACATGTAGATGAGCTCTCATTAGGAAACTGTTCAAATAGCTGCAGCGGATCAATATTTAATCATGGCCACTTTGTGCTGCCAGGCATTCTCATTTCAGATGCATCTGACTCAAAACCTCGATCAATCAATCATTCGGATCACGACCCTTTCGTCCGGGTCTGCACTGTTCTTGAAAACCCGTTATGTGCATTAAATAAGAAATAAAACCTGAGCTTGTATTTTAAAAAAAAAGGAGATAAATCATTCATACTGTAGCTTCATCTCTCTACTTTTTTCTTTCTTCTCAGTGCTATCGGTTCCTCATCAGTAACAAAGCCGTCTTACGCTTTTTTGCAAGAATTATTGGTTTGTTGTATTCGATTCTTGTGTGTTATCTGCTTGTATGTCATCATTATTTGTCATATTATATTAAATTTTAGGATTATTTTTTCATTTGTTCTGCTTGCATGTTGATTTGCACGTTTATATGCACAGACTTTTTATTTCATTGTTGAAAATGTTGTTAGTATGTCATGATTTGTGCAAAGATTGTGTATTTGTTGTAGAAGACTTTGTGATGATCGTATAGAGATTTAGAAAAATCAATAGAAAAGTCCCTTTTCAGAAGAACCTGATAATTGAAATGGTTTGAAAGTTGTGAGATGTAGAAATACATTTCAATGTTCCAGATTGTTTGCAACCGGATCTTTACTTTGCTTAATTAAGAAAAACCAACCACAGTATATATAGTTTTAACCTGTAGTGTATTCTTTTATTTAATTATGCTGTGCTGTTCATGTGAGAGAAAAAAGTAATTAATCCAAACTACACATCATTTCATTAACGCACACCTTTGTGGTGTAGGAGCGTCAAGCCATCAAAAAACATTAGTGCATAGATTCATTCTTGAAAAAATGGTATGTTACACTGATAAAAACACTGCTATCGATTTCTTTGACATGTTGACCTGCATTATAAAGAGAATTCCTTCACCCACAAAAACCACAAGGCCTAATGGCATTCATTATTATATAAAAAAAGACAACCTGTGTTGTGATTATGTGAACTTATTACCTGGCCATTAGTTTACAATCATACATTTAATCAATAACAAAAGGCAAGGATTGATTTTGGTCTACACTGGTTTCATCATCATAATCATAGAATATTAAAGATCTGGACATGGATTACAAATAAAGGATTATAAATAATTCACTTTTTTACATGGACTGAGAAAGAAAAATGAAACTCATGTACCGTGATTATACAATGTTTAAATCTAATTTAAAACCACACCTGTTACACTGTCTTAGGAAAAAGATATATTATAAGTGAAAGTCTTAATAAATCTGCTTTTAGGGAGATAATCCAACATTCCTGCACTGAAGCAAAGCCAGAAAATGTCAAATCAAATGCTTAGACAGGTTTTGCAATATTCCTATAGCTTATGCAATGCCACAAATTCCAAATCCTCAGAAATCTTGTTCCCACACTTAAAAAGATAAATGATATAGATTTATAGGTTAAATCACAAATTTTTTTTATATGTATGGTGGAAAAAAATCTTTGCCTTATCACCTCCCTGAGGACCGTCACTGGCTGAATTTTGAGTAAAGGAAAAGGTTTTTGTGTAAATGATAAATCACACTCACACACACACACACACCCACACACACTAAAGACATGGCTGAAAGAGATTAGGTTTATAAAATGTTGAAAACGCCTATAATAAAGACAATTAGAAGGCAAAACCAAAGAGAAATCAAAACAACGTGAAAGAATTATAGAAGAATATGTTTCCAAATGAGTTTCTATTCCAACACTGGAGCTGAGCAGTAATAAATGGAATCACTGTTCAATTGCTGGTGTTCTTATTTCCCAACCTTGTGAACTAGCATGAGGATATGTTTTTGATAAAGACTACAAAGCACTTCTGTAAGTCGCTCAGCATAAGGGCGTCTGCCAAATGCCGTAAATGTGAATGTAAGCAAGAAACGAAGAAATCCGAAACTACGAGAAACTGAGTCATCAGACTCCGAATGTGTCATCAATAAATTGCTAGACTTCAAAACCACACACTGCAAACAGAAGGTCACCCTCAGAGACTTCAATCCAGAAGATACGTCAGTATTTACGCAAAGAAAGTTATACGTATTCAGAGTCGGGTTTTGTATGCGATTATGCCGACTTTCGGGACTTGTTATTCAGGTTGTGCAAATTACAAGGAGTATAAAAAAACTAAACAAGGTGGAGTATATCTGTATCGTCTAGACCAAACCGCAAGCATTTGTGTTTAAGGCAGAAATAAATAAATAAAAAATAGTGATAGAAAAATCACACAGGCAGAAAAAGAAAACAAGATTTTTTTTTTCTATACTGTCAGATGTAATAGCATGGAATAATCTGGAGCAATTTGAAAACAAATAGGATTATATATGTAATATGGCAAGCACTTAAATAAACATCTGTTAGATGCCTTTTACATTTCCAATATATTGCTGAGGAGTAGTGCCTTTAAAAAAAAATAAAAAACATCCTATGCTTACAGTTTTCAATCTATATCTAATTTATCTATGAAAATACTTCATGAAATTGTGATGTGTGAAAGCAGTGTCGGGGGTCGTGCATTTGGTACCTGGGCCTTCAGTGGGGACTTACCCACAAAAACGCAATAGAAACCCAGTTAAGACTCCAAACCTCTACATTACAACCACAACTGTGCACCTACATCATCTGGAGCAGTTCAGAATTAATAATTGTCCTATAAAATGACAAAAACATTAAAAATGTAAATTCAATACAACAGCTAGCTGAACCTGTGAGGCGAAATTGAAATCTGATTAGTTAAAGAAACAGACCCATTTCTAATATAGTCTAAGGTACATCAGCCAGCACTACTGAGTGTAAAGGCCCTGGGCAGATTAAATTGAAATGGCTGCACATAGAGAGAAAAAAAATCCACATACATTTACTGGAAGCAGTGCAGCCAAGAGAAACACTACAAAAAGAGGAGAATAAACTGTTGGGAATAAATTAATACAATTTCATGTAACAAATATCAGAATTTAGGTTGTGAATGTAGGTCAGTGCTTCTGATAGGGTTTAGGCCAGCAGAGAAAGTATTTCGTTTAATGCACTGTTCTTTCACAATATAAATGATACATATATGTTTACGATTGTTAAATCATTTAAATGGTTTTGGTAATCAAATGCACTCTTTAAAAAAATGTTATTTAAAAATGTGCCTATGCTTTGAAAGACAAGCTGATCGAGCACCCATCTTCTACCCTGTCAAATCATCAGGATAGTGTCAAAGGCATGCTGAAGTACAAATTCCATCAGCCACATCACATGTCTCAAATACCCTCACCTGTGTCTTTTCACAGGAATTAGCACCATTATACACATTTCTGTTTAAGTCTTTTGTTACTAACAGTATCTATTAAAAGTGAGTACACCCCTCACATTTCAGCACCCATTTTAATATATCTTCTCAAGGGACAATACTACAGAAATGAAACTTGGATATATACTGTATTAGAGTAGTAAATGTGCAGCTTGTATAGCAGTACAGATTTTGTGTCCTCTGAAAATAACTCAACATACAGTTATTGAGTTTATAAGGTACAATTCTCTCAAACTGACCACTATATGTTCAACATGGCACCTCATGACAAAGAATCTCTGAGTATTTAAAAATTTAAATTGTTGCTCTCCACAAAGATGGACGAGGCTATAAGAAGAGCCTGTAACACCCTGAAACTGAGTTACAGTACAGTGGCCAGAGGCATACAGAAGTTTTCCAAGATGGGTTCCACTCGGAACAGACCTCACAAGGGTCCATCAAAGAAGTCAAGTTCTCGTGCTGTGTGTCAGGTGCAGAAGCTGCTTCAAAAAACAGATGCATGAGTGCTTTAGAGGTTGCAGAATTGGAAGGTCCACTTGTCAGCGCTCAGAACATATTCCGCACTCGGAAACATTTTGTTTGCATAGTCGTCATCCCAGAAGGAGGCCTTTTCTAAAGCTGGCTCACAAAAAAACATACAAACAGTTTGCTGAAGACAACTGGTCCAAGAGCAAGAATTACTGGAACCATGTCCTGGTGTCTGATGAGACTAAGATAAACATGTTTGGCTCAGATGATGTCCAGTCTGTGTGTTGACACCCTGGTTAAGAGCACCAAGAAATTGTATCTTGCCTACGGTCAAGCATAGTGGTGGTAACATCATGGTCTGGGGCTGCATGAGTGCTGCTGGTTCTGGGGAGCTGCAGTTCATTGAGGGAGACATGGATTTCAACATGTATTGTGACATTCTTAAGCACATGATGTCCTCCCTTCAGAAACTGGACCGAATGGCAGTTTTTTAACATAATATAGCCCCAAACATACCACCAACTTGACAACTGCCTTGCTGAGGAAGCTGAAGGTGATGGAGTGGCCAAGTATGTCTCCAGACCTGAAACATATTGAGCACCTGTGGGGCTCCTCAAGCAGAAGGTGGAGAAGCACCATACAGTATGTCTAACATTCAGCAGGAGGAATAAAAGAGGATCACAGCAACAACTGGTGAATTCTATGCTCATGAGTATTAAGGCAGTGCTACATAACAATGGTGCTTACACAAAATATTGACACTTTTGACTACATTTGGTGTCAGTTATTTAGACAAATAATGGCTGTATGTTGACTTATTTTCAGTAAATATGTAAATCTGTACTGCTATACAAGCTGCACATTGACTCAGAGGTGGGAAGTAATGAAAAACATATACTTCGTTACTGTACTTAAGCCAATTTGTCTGGTATCAGTACTTTACTTACTAACTTCTTACTTTCACTCATGACATTTTTACATAAATATCTGTACTTTGTACTTCTTAAATTTTAAAACCAAACTTGTTACTTTAGTTTAATCTATTTGGTGATGTGATCAATATTTTTATTTTCATTGTGCACCGTTTTCTGCCCATCAACTCATTTCTTGTCTCTTCGCAGTGTATCATTTCCTGGCTCTCACACCGCAGACGTAGACTAGTTTACAAAGCTAACATTCAGCAAGGCCTAAGGTAACAAGTCTGGGTTTAACATGGATGAGAGGGAGGAAGTCTGTGATGTAAACATGACTGAGAACAGAGACATTCCTGATCACCTGATCATCATCATCTTTTCTCTGCTTGTGTTCTATATGGTGGATAATCAACCTGGATACAATCATTGAATAACAAATGTGAAATTCTTTTGTATTAATGTATTATGATGTGAGGTCCAATTACCAGTGTGACACTAAAACAGGTAATAATAATGGCTATGTTTTACTTAGGTACATGTCAGGGCCCAAACTTCTTTACTTTATTCGTATAATATTTTCCCTTGTGAACATAAAATGGTTGCTGAAATGTGATGGATGTTTTCAATTCTGTGAGATACCGCCTTTAAAAATCTGACAGATCTTTTTTTTCCCCCATAAAAGTTAGATACAATATCCTCCAGTGTTCTCAATGTGCCATTACTATTATTTAATTACTGATGTTCTGTATTTAAACGATGCTGTCAAATAGTTTAGGCTGTAGTTTGATTGTATTTACAGCCCAAATGTCAATGGGACATATTGTCTTAACATCAAACGGTGGTGCCGGGCATTAAAACTGTTCCTCACTGAAATGCTGATATTGCACAAGAAAAATAGGCTGAAATCCAACATCCTCTGAATAGCACTCAAGTCTAAAGGCACTTTCTCGCAAAGAAAAAAAAAAGGAAAAGATAGAAAAAGAGTTGCTTTACAGCACAGTGAATTTTTTTCTTTGCATTAGGGTGCAGAGTCAGCAATAATACAGCACCCCTGGAGCACTGAGGATTAAGGGCCCAAATGTGGCAGATTGGAAATAGCAGGGTTTGAACCCCCAACTGTACGACCAGTAACCCAGAGCCTTAACCACTGAACTATGAACACCCCATTTTGAAATCTGAATAAAGTCTTCAACATTTCAGGAAATGTTTTAAACTCAACTCTAAATATGGCCCAGAGAGCACACCAGGAAACTGTAATAGAGCAAGACATTTAAAACAAATGAGAGAACAAAAATAATACCATGACGCAGGTGTGAATGAAAATTACCGGGTGTGGTTTGGGCAAAGCAGGACCAGGTGTGAAAGAAACAGAAGTAAACAAAAGGTGTTTATGAAAGAAATGTTGCATATAATCTCCTAATCTGAAATCAGGATTATGATCTTGGCTCATTCGTCATAAAACAATTGTAAAATATGAGTGCCTGCACACACACACACACACACACACACACACACACACACACAAATGCTCACAGATGAGCCATCTGACACACCATCCATCATTCCCATAATGCTCTGGATTTTATCAAAAACACACTAGCAGATGGGCTGTGAATAAGAGCAAGTGTGAAACCACATACATACACACACACATACGCCATTTTGTGTATTTAAAAAATCCCAAACATCCATCTTCCTCGGAAAACGTTTTAGCCTCTGACACTGTCTATCTCCATGAAAGTTTAAATGAAACATCACTAGAAGTTTATGCTGAATGCTCTTGTGTTCAGGTAATCGATTTACACACATAAACTGTCCTGTTGTTGCTTAAAAACAAACAGTTAAACAGAATCAAGGCCTGATTTCTCATTCTGATTGACTGTATCATCTTCACATCCTCTGATGATATCAGATGATACATACCTAAACAATTAAACCAGAAAAGCTATAACAGATTCTTTCCATTTTGTCACAGTTAAATGACAAACAAAGAGACAAGCATTAAATGAACAGTGAAAGATATTTGCCATTTGATGGAAACAGTTTCTAATTTGAGTTTAGTGTCTTTTGGCTAGAAGTGATTATTTTGTCACAGTTCTTTCAGTGAAACAAATGAACGCTAGTCATAATATTGATACCTAAACAATACTCGGTTCACAAGCATGACATATCCACATGATAATGAGAACAAGAGACGAGATTCTTTTGGCGCGTCATCTTTCAGACCCAACCGCTGCCTCAGTCACCCGTGATTAATGCCAGAATGATTGTGTTTTATATTTCTCTTTCCTGTATGCTAACGATGAGGTTTACAGTTCCACAATTCATTCAAATTTTTTTTTGTCTGATAGTCTGCCAGATTGACCTGGCTCATTCCAATATGTGATCGCACTATCGGGTTCAACAGCGCTAGACTTGTAAAGCGAACCGAATTTTCTATTTTTGCTTCATCTCGTTTTAGCCACTGTTTTTACATTGGGTTTTAGCAGAGCGCAAGGGAAATGCCTTCTTTATATAAGTCTATTGATATCCAGGCCGCTCCAGTTAATGTATTTGACAATGGTAACATGAAAAAGCATGAACAGACTAGTGGTGACCTTATAGTTCAACACAAAATATGATAAACACTGGAAAGATTGCTCTAAAATAATGAAAAAAAGAATCATTCACAATTATTAAGAAGTTTTCCCTTTACCGTTCTTGAATAATGGAGTAATTGTTTCCATTGGGTTGTGCCTGTTTATTACACAGTTCTAAACCACTATTGTCTAAAACGGGTTCTTCCAGAGCCAGCTTTGCCAGGTCCAAATGGACCCACTCCATTATTAGGTGGGCTGAATAAATCACCACCAAATGGTCTTATACTAAACCTGATATCTTAGATAAAATATATTTTTCAATAAAAAATGCAACTTTGTGTACACATTACTAATACCAGCTTTTTCCTCCATTTTCGAACAGAAATATTCAGAGTACAAAAGATAAAAAAAAAAACAAACAAACAAAAAAAAAAAACGGCAAATGACTTTCTTCGAAGAAGTAAAATGACAAATTTACTTAATTTAAATAAATATATCAACCCTTTTATGTTTCAAGTACATTTTCCATTACTGATTCAGATACTATTAAAAGTTTTGTTTTTTTTTTTGGACTGGTCAGTTCTACCTATTAAGGTAAAATTATTATTGTATGCAGGCAAAATCTCCAATGAGGGAGATATGAAGATACAAATGAATAACCAGCAGATAAATGGCCAAAGAGACAGTTTCTTTGTATTTTGAAAATTGTGTAGGATCAATGCAAAGACTGCATATTTTTATATTGAAATTAAACAAATGTTTTACAGTAATTTAACAGTCATATTGCATCTATACTAGAAGATAATTGCACTTGCAAGCAAAGACCCAGTAGTACTAACAACACCACTTTTGCTGATATAATGGCTAGCTGCTTATCTGATATACACTATATTTCCAAAAGTATTGGGTCACCTGGTCATAGGTATGGCATGTGATTTTGGAGCATTGCATTCCACATTTAGTCCCAACTTGCTCTTATAATTCCTTCCACTCTTTTGGGAAGATGTTTCACTAGATTTTGGAGTGTGCTTATGGATATTTGTGTTCATTAGCCACAAGGGTATTACAAAAGACAGGAACTGATGTAGGTGAGAAGACCTGGGGTTCAGTCTGCATTCCATTTTATTCCAAAGGTGTTCAGTAGGGATGAGATCAGAGCTCTATAGCAGGCCACTCAATATCTTCTCTCCAAAGCATGTAAACCAGATCTTCAATGAGTTCACTTTGTGCAGAGGGGCAATGCCATGCTGGAACAGGTTCGGGTTTCCAAATTGAAGTGAATGCTAAATTTTATTATAGTGCATCTAAAGACATCCTGTACAATTGAGTGCCTCCAGATATGTGATAACAGTTTGGAAAAGAGTCGCAGATAGAGTTGGGAAATATAGCTTAGGTACTACAAAGATGGGTATTTTTATTATGCTTTTCTGACCTGTTATCCATCAAAAACTACAGCTGTCAAAAAGTCAGGATTCTGATGCACAGTGGCACAACACATTTTACTTTTTTTGCTTGCTATCATTTGCCTAGAAAAACACCACCTTCCACCTACCTATTTTGCAAGTTCTCCCACTTAGATATCATGGAGGGGTCTGAAATTGTCATCGTAGGTGCATGTCCACTGTGAGAGACATAATCTAAAAAAACAAATCCAGAAATCACAATGTATGATTTTTTAACTATTTATTTGTATGATACAGCTGCAAATAAGTATTTGAACACCTGAAAAAGTCAATGTTAATATTTGGTACAGTAGCCTTTGTTTGCAATTACAGAGGTCAAACATTTCCTCTCCTTAATACAGTGCAGTCGCCCTGTCCCATGTGCAGAAAAACACCCTCAAAGCATGATGCTACCACCCCCATGCTTCACAGTAGGGATGGTGTTCTTGGGATGGTACTCATCATTCTTCTTCCTCCAAACACGTTTAGTGGAATTATGACCCAAAAGTTCTATTTTGGTCTCATCTGACCACATGACTTTCTCCCATGACTCCTCTGGATCATCCAAATGGTCATTGGCAAACTTAAGACATGCCTGGACATGTGCTGGTTTAAGCAGGGGAACCTTCATTGCCATGCATGATTTCAAACCATGACGTCTTAGTGTATTACCAACAGTAACCTTGGAAACGGTGGTCCCAGCACTTTTCAGGTCATTGACCAGCTCCTCCCATGTAGTTCTGGGCTGATTTCTCACCTTCCTTAGGATCTTTGAGACCCCCACGAGGTGAGATCTTGCATGGAGCCCCAGTCCGAGGGAGACTGACAGTCATGTTTAGCTTCTTCTATTTTCTAATGATTGCTCCAACAGTGGACCTTTTTTTACCAAGCTGCTTGGCAGTTTCCCCGTAGCCCTTTCCAGCCTTGTGGAGGTGTACAATTTTGTCTCTAGTGTCTTTGGACAGCTCTTTGGTCTTGGCCATGTTAGTAGTTGGATTCTTACTGATTGTATGGGGTGATTGTATTCTTACTGATTAAATGACCATTCCATTAAGTGGGACGTTTAAATAACCGTAACAGTCTTTATTTCCAGCACATTTTTCAGCACATTATGATTTAAAATGCCACTTTGACAACAGGGACCTTCATTAGAGAAGTTTGCTCTTGTACCAGCTTGTATCAAATGCTGAAAGCTTGTAAACAGGGATTGTGTTCTAATACCCTTTTCAACATGCCCTCACTGACTTCAACGCATTTCAAGGGAACGCTCTAACATTTTGAAAATCATTTCGTTATTTATATCTTGATTGACATTTGTTAGAAGGATTGAGTCAGCATTGGCATAATTGAACAGAGCTTATCCAGAAAAAGCTTCAGATAAAAAGGGATTTCGGTTTGCTGTGATTAGGGAATGGTGGTCAATGGTGGCGCAAAAGAGCAGCGAAACATGGTCCAGGATATAAGACCATTTTGAATTTGTTGTAATGTGATTAGTAGTGCTAAAAAAAAAACAACAACCCCACAGATCACTTTAACTACAAGTGCAATTCGCTGAAATCCTGCAGAAAACAATGTCACAGCGGTTGAAGTGTGATGGATGATATCTTGGCATGCGTAGGAGTTAAAAGAGATGTGCTCCATCCAAACACCTGTAGGTTTGTTTATACAAATCCCAGAAGCAGCACGGTTCGAGGAGGATGGACATGTTGAAACATCATGACAGACTGTCAGCACATGCGTCAGTCACCCTTCGGAAACTGGCATCCTCTGCACGCCGTCTCGAAATAAAGACAGAAAGAATAAAGCGAGTACCTCACAGAAGATTACACGAAGTTCCTCTAGGGAATCTATCACAATGTGGTTTTCAGCTGTTCACACATAGTAGGGAGCCGGATGACTTAATCGACCATGTAGTGTCAACATCTTGGCGCAGGATGAAGCAGAACGGGTAATTATCCATTAATGTTAACTTCAAAGTGTTGACATCGCAATACTTTCGGGTGGAATCGTTTTAGCGCCAGTAATCCTTTGAGGTGGTATGTCATCGCTTTTCTAAAATATTCAGCTTTCCTTTATAAATAAAAAAGAAATAAGTTGACAAATTTCACACCTCAAGGAAAACCTAGTTGTGTGTTTACCTAAAAAACTAACAGGGCATGCGTTGAAGCTCAAACAACCCACTGGCAATTTACTTTTCATCAATTCACACCCTTATTAAAGAAATTAAGCTGTCATTATTATCTACTCAGATTTCCCCTCTAGTTATTTTAGTATGCATTAAATAAAATAATTAATGAACAAGCAGCATACAAAAAAAAATAAAATAAAATAAAAAAAAATTACTGACGTATTTTATAGCGTCTTGGCCGAATAAACAAGTTGTCCAAACTTTCGATAACTCACTTTTCTTCCATTCTTTTGAGCGAAACATCTCGAACGCCATGTGGGTTTTCGTAAGAAAGTGACATCACTCACAACAGCTCGTTTATCACTCCAGAAGGATTTACAAATGAACCCTGAAAAGCAAAAACACATTGCGAGTCTTGACAATCTCACCCGAAACCCGTAGTGGTGGATTAAATCTCAAGACTCAAATGTGAAGTCCTTCTTCCACGAAGCACTGATCGGAATACCACAGTCACCACAGCGTGCCTTCATCTTGCCACATCTTCTCTGGTGGATAATAAAAAATGTCACCGCCTGCTGTGCTAATGGCCTCCATTTGTTCTGCATTACAATGGCCCGACTCGCAGGAGATCGGACTGCTTGTTTTCCAGTGGAAGTTCTGGAAATGGCTCCCAATGCTAAATTGTTTATTTTGGCTCATGACAGACTCACGTTTGATCTCTAGACACGTGCTGCCGAGGCCAGGCGGTCTGTTTGGCCTTCTAGCTTGTGAATGGCACGTAATTGGTTCGCATTTGAACAGCCGAGGGTAATACAAACGTATGAGTGTGTCTGCAAGTGTTTGAGTGCATTGCAGGCCACAGTGAGAAATATCTAATCCGTCTCAGACCAAGCCGGGCCTTTGATCGCCGATGACCAAATAAACATAACCTATTGTTCAGTTGAGAATTACGTTTCATGTTTCAGGTATCAAAGTACCACATACTTCATTTAGCACAGGTTTTCTTCCAACTGCAGAGACTTTCATAAGAAAGCTAATTTTTCTTATTGCACTGAACACATTTCTGCCTATAAAAGGAAGTATTTTTAATGTTCATGAAATATCCACAAATTACATTGTGATTAAATGGTGACTTCTTAGATAACTTATCTAATAACTTATCTAATAAAACCTTAATATAGCAGCTAGAAGTATAGCAACACCTGACTTTTGAAGCTCTGACCTCAACTCTGTTGAACAACTATGGGATGAATTGGAACACTGACTGCACCCCAGGCCTCTTCATCTCACCTACATCAGTACCTGACTTTACTAGATCTCCACAAACACACTTCAAAATCTAGTGAAACATCTTCCCAGAAGAGTGGAGGTTTTTATAATAGCAAATGGGGACTAAATGTGGAATTGGATGTTCAATCTCATGGTCAGGTCCACAAAAGTGCACTTCTTATTTCCCTTTTCAGTATTTTCCCCCCTTCATTTTTTAGTAAATGAGACCCAAAATTTTCCACTGAAGTTATTAGGAGACTGGAAAGCTCTGACTTTATCTCAGACAGTTACAATTTGCTGACACTGGAGGCTCCTTGCCTTCCCTTGGCCATTTTCTAAACAAGTATGAATTAATTATATTAGATATGATTACCAACTGACCAATTTGCAGCATTAGTTCCTTTTTTTTTTTTAGATACAGCTTAAAAGTTTGCAGTAGCTCAGAGTAAACGTGTCCTACATTTACACATATGCTCAGCTTACTGTGGTTTAGCCTTGTCAGTCACGAACAACCACTAGAAAAATGAAGCTGCACATTCTGACATACTAAAAGATGTGGCCAATAGCACATTAATTCCACACTTGTCTTCAATGTGCAAGAAATAAAAAATAACATGACAGATACTTTGGTTGACAGAATTTCAGTATTATAAAAAAAGATTGTATTGTTGAAAGTGTGATTTTCCCCATGTATAAAAAAAATTAAAAAAGCGATCTAAAGATACGCTTATGCCAAGTACAGTGGCTGACAAGTTTTCTTTCCTAGAGTCCAATATCATGTCATGGTCACTCAGGGATGCAAGTACTTGCATTAACCCAATCCGGTGTAAACTGTGACATCAAACTGACAGATGCAGAGCTCAAATACTGTACTATGATTGGACAGAAGGTATTGTTATACAGTTTTTGACAGTTAATCCGCTTAAACAACCAGTGATTTTGCCAATGATTACAACTTTTGATTTAATTGAATACTTTTTAAAGAATGACACATTGTCTTTAACTCTTTATAATTACATTTAAATGTTATGGCACTTCTGCCAGACTAGGTTGTTCCTGTTATGGCTTTTGCTCACCAGCCTCTCTTGTTTTTCTCTCAGTCTTGCAGTTAAGACAAAAAGAAAAAATGCTGCTTGTCATGCTACTGAGAAACCAAAATACTGAAGACTCTCTGTCTTGAATACGGTCCAATGCCAGGGAAATGTTACAAAGCACCGACACTGAAGACCCCTTCATTAATCGTTACATAAATATATCTTATATGCATCAGCAATGAAAAATCACCAACATTTAAAAAAAAAATAAATCACATAAGTTATAAAATAAATTACATATGGTTTGACATTTTAGTCATTTCATTATGAGTCTGAACATTTCTATAGAAACATTAAAGCAAGAGCATCCAAATCATCTTGTGATTGGGTTACAGCACTAATCGTCAGAACTACACTTATCTGGAATTAACATGCACCATTTTAGCTGTGAAATCTGTCTCATGGATGTGTATGGTCAATTCTATAACAGCGAATCTGAAAGTAGTTCTGGATTTAAGGCAGATCATAGGTTTATGGTATATGCTTATTCAAATAAATGATCATTTTTATAGGAATATCGCACACAAGAAAAGTATTTTTTGTTTGTGTCCCTCAGGGTTTCTGTAAGATGTTTATCGTTCATGGATGGAGAATCCAATGTCAGCGTTTTTTGAAATTTTCAAAATATATAAAAGTCTTAAGAATGGAGACAAGCCATGGTTTTAAAAATATCAAGAGAAAGAGAGAGGAAAAAAAGGAAGGCTGGTTTTCACGTGAACCCAAGGCCAATCTACTGCGGTTTGCTAAGTGAAGTCTTATTTTAGTCACATGGTCTTTTCGTAGTTATTTATGAAAACATTGGAGGTAAATGTAAACACTCCTGACAGATTTGTTTACACTTTCACACTGTTTTTACAGAGGTAGAAGTATGCTAGCTAGTGAAATGGCTAGCCTCACTACCAAGCTCCCTTGTGCACTATCTATAAGTCCCAGTTGCATAGCAACAGACTTTTCACAGCTATATCTACTTGAAAATCAAATAAACAAACAGACTCACCTAGACAACATAGTTTTATATTTTAGGATATGCCTAGTTAGTTATTGCTTTAGCAATACAGGATTTGTGCTTGTACAAAAACAAGATCGCCTCCTTGCAGAATAAACTACAAAAAACAAACAAACAAACAAACCCACATTTATCAGCTTAACAGGACAGCTTAAACCTGTCCTCACTTTGAATCTTTGCGTAACAGACTATTACATTCCTCCCTATACAAATTTTGTGTAAAACTCGACAAGGTCTCAGCCCTTTATTGTGTTCTCGGCATCGCCTCATGGGTTACAGACAATTTTTGAAGCTCACAAATCTTTCTTGTCTGCGATATAACTACCAAATTACTCTCTTTTATAGATTGTTTGCATCAAGGAAAGTGTGAAAGTCTTTGAAAACACCATGAGAAGTGTGTTCCTGGTCATGGCTGCATATCAAAAGAGAAATTAATGTGTCAAAAGGCCAGCAGTTCACATCAGATGCCTCCAAAGATGGAAAAAACTCAACAAATTTTTTTATTTAATATAAAAAATGGACATTCAATGCTACGAAGTAGAAAATAGAACTGCTGCCAAAAAAAGAGCTTTTTTCTTTCTTTCTTTTTTAAATCAGGTCATACCTTTATCAGATCAAATGCAAATAAATGAGGTTTTAAAAAAAAAAAAGCTTTGGAGTTTTAAATAATTTTTTTCCCTAGTTCGGATAAGATCAAGGTAAACCTACAGAGACTGTATGGGCTCTGAGATGGAACAAAAATTCCATCCGCCTCTGTTTACATCTGAAAATTGGTGCTATTCTAAATATGTCAGTGTATGCATGTTATGCAACGGCTTCAGCTCTCGCCCTGGGTTTTCGAGACATCTAGAGACCACAGAAGGAAATACCTGAGGCGTTGTCACAGTTGTCTGCGAAGAACAGAGAGCATGAATCTGAGAGACAGCATGTAAATAACACCATGCTGTCATGACAGATTAATCACTCTTATTATAAAGACGTCAAATGAAGTACAGAATTCAGACAGATGAGTTTTATTTGGAGAGGAGGTGGAGTGATAAAAATTCATAGTATTACCTTTTTAGAACTTCACATTTTCTAACGGGGTTGATGTTAAACTCTAAGGCCAGAGTGCCATATGATGCATAGAGTAGTGCAAATCATTTTATGCTAAAAACTGCTGAATTTAGATTTTTTTTTTAGTTTAGAACCGTTTTCTCTGGCAACTGGTATGTTTGTGCTGTATACTTTTGCTTGCTGTGTTTCCAGAATCTTCTCTCATTACTGAAAGGACATGCTGCACTTAACCTTTTCATTTGGCAAGCTAGTAAACAGCAATGTAGGACTTATTTTGTCCATTTATCACATCTCGTATTCAAATGCTTTTGTAGCTTTAATAGGAGTTTTTTACCCTCTGTGTGGCTAACCGGCACTTCATTGACTTCATGAGGAGCTTTATGTGAACTTGTGAGGAAGCAGAAACACTAACCTACAATTCCTGTGCTCATTCAAACCAGATCAATGTCACTTAGCGCAACAAATCTCTGTCTCCAGGGTTAGCACAATTGGGAAATGCTAGCTAGCTGTTTGACAATTATTTTGGTGGTAAAACAAAGGTCCCTTTTTTTATCTAGTCTTTGTGAATGCTTGTCTTGTGTGGGTGAAAAAATGTGTGCTGAAGTATCACCATATTGAGATATTAGCACCATATTGAGAAGTTAGCCATGTTCATTTGTTGTCACACTTCCAAACCTGCAAATCATATAACTTGCCTAACGATAAATATGTAATCATGCTTGCAGATGATTTCTTATAGCAGTTTTTGTTCCTTTCTAAAAGAAATGCAACTCTAGTGACTTCTTAGGCATACAGGATTTCTCTCAGTGTGTAGCTTTAGACAAGCAAACAGTGACAGTGAGTTAGTGAAAAGAGCTTGTGAAAACAGAGAAGGCCCATAGTTGCGCTCCTCTCTATGACTCCATGGCCTTGAGGCGTTTCCTCATGTCTGACAAATTGCCATTACTTTCCTGATGTGTATTCAGAAACAAAATCAGAGAGCAAGACCAGGACAGAGAGAGTGCAAACGAGACAGATAGACTGAGAGTGAACAGGAGGTCAATCGGTACACATCTTGATATAAAACCTTACATAATATACAGCAGGGTGCAAAAGTCTGGCCACATCACAAGAAAAAGCTTTACATAATGACTTGTGAAAGTTTATTTGATAGAAACTAGATTTCACTTCATTTTATTATTTTGTAACAACAAACAGCTTCGGAATTCAGATGCCTTTGTGCGAAATGGATTTAGTTCACACAATGTGTTTTATATAAATAGGAACACATTTACGCTTTCCAAACACATACACTGTTAATGATCTCCCAGCTTGGTCCCTATCCGGAATATCTATAGCGCTGTTGCCATTTCCATTGACAATTAGGGGAATAACATGCATATCAAAACACCAATCACTGCAAATAGACGTCTACGGGCAGTTTTCAGATTCCATCCAAAAGTGTCTACAATGTTTAACTACAAAAAAAAACATTTAACCACTTTAAATTGAAGCCTTGAAATAGTTGAATTAAAATGAGACCTACAAGTTTTACTCTGGTAATTCTTTAAAATGATAATATCCATGTGCTTTTAGTCCAGCACGACTTATTTTACAGATATCAATGACTGGTTGATTGAATTGACATAAAAAATAAGTGCTTCTAAATCTTTTAAAGAATTTAATGACAGTCCTTTTGACATCCATTGTAGCAGAATAACATTAAATAAGTTAATACATGGTATGTATTCATTAACAGATACTGGTTTAAAAAAAAACCTCAGTAGTGTTTCCTTCCCAGGCCTGCAGCCCAGGTGTGCTGTCCGTCATTGCCACATAACGATAAGATCTGATACGGTGCGCAAGAGACGGCTGTGGGACCCTAACATGATACGCAGTGAGCTCTTCCACCTGGGTGGCCTGTGAGCACTGGAACGAGCCAAAGACAGGCCTGGAGGGGGGTTACCTGTTCCAAGCTGTGACTAGAGCCTGAAACCATGGTTCACAGAAGAGTCTCTCTGCTGAAAGACGATGGCGTGTGCCCCTTGAGGTATGGACAGACAAGAGATAAATTACCTGGGGGAAATGGAAGGTGCACTTAGGTGAGGAAAAGAGGGAGTGCTTTGGATAATGTGTGTTGGGTTAAAAAACAAAAAAAAAAATATATATAAATTCTGCCAAATCTGAATTTAAGTCATACGATCAGTAAGTATACACATGCTGTACAAACGCAGCTACTTGTGATCTGTGTTGCAGTACACACACAGACACACACTACATTAACATGATCACCTTTACATCTGGAATTATTCATTTAGCAAGCATCTGGACAAATTTTTGTTTGCTGAAAGAACTGGAACTTAATGACCTTTTGCTATTAATGAAGCACCTCAGATTTATGTCTTTTGCATTCTGAGATGCTTTTCTAATCACCACAATTGTACAGAGTGGCTATTTAAATTATGATAGCCTTCCCGTCAGCATCAGCCTCTAGTTATTCACCCTTACCTCAAGGCATTTCTGCCCACACAACTGAATATTTATTGTTTTTTGCACCAATCTGTGTTATCTCTACATATTGTTGTGTAATTTCCAGGACATATGCAGTTCCTGAAATACTCAAACCTTTGAAAATCAAGAACCAACAAGCAGCCAGGTCACTGAGAATGCATTTCTTCTCTCTATTGTGACAGTCACCTGAAGCTCTTGACCTGCACCTGCATGGTTTAGAGTGTTGTGTTGTGCTGTAGTCATGTGATTTCCTGCTCTGATAAAGCATGCATGTTGTAACCAGTTTGAATGGCGCTCCTATTGGAGTGAGTGTGTATGTCTATAATTCGCTACACTTCTGCATAGATGATATAATATGCAGTCTGGATAGCCAGTCTACCTACTGTAAATATATTGTCTAGTTAATTTGATGCTTCTCCTGCTGTAACTGTAGATAAATAATATTTAAAATTTCACATTTTATCCCATTTTATTGTATCATACTGCACTTTTTTTCTATTATGCTCTTGCACTGCTGTATTATTTTGCATGTAGCAACAGTGCTTAAGTCTTGTTTTACATGTGTGCATGTATAGGAGAATAAAAAAAAAAGACAGGCTTTACTTTTTGTGTAAATGAACAATCCAACAAGGACAAGGACAAAATCTAATACAAAATCTAATACTGAGCAGTGCTATCCAATCATTAATGCTCATTTATAACGAATATCAATACTGATTTTATACTATAAAATGATGTAAGGGAATAAAGTAAATAAATGAAGGGATTCTTCCACACCAGAAAGCTTCCACTGCCATCTGGTGGTGACAATGCCCTCTTAAAGAATAATTTACCTAATATGAGGAAGGGAAAAAAATTGGAAAAAAAACCCCACTAATGATGTGCCCTTTTGCTCCATGCACTTTCGATAGGATTTTTGATTAAAACAGGTACCTAACATATGAAATATAGCAAAGTCCCTTCCTCATCGATCAGTTTAAAGGTCAATCTATTTTCCTTCTCATGTTATTACCTACTTTGTAATCAATGCTTGTGTGTGTGTGTGTGTGTGTGTGTGTGTGTGTGTGTGTGTGTGTGTGTGTGTGTGTGTGTGTGTGTAGCTCTAATATGAGTCAATGACTGGTTCTTGCCTGAGCCAAAAAACAAAAATCCATAATACAATATTTCATAAATTAATGATTTGATGTTTCAATTATGTTTCACAGCTGCTTGCTGTGAGACTCATGCCTCATTCAGAGATCTTTTTTCCCCTGAAGTTCTCTTTACTGGAAGCTAATCTACTAATATATTATACACTTTTGTTACTCTTTTTGATTGAGTGCCTTCTCATAGCCTGAACTTTCCTGAACCTCTGCTGAGACTTTGAATACCTTGTAAGGAAAAGAATCAGGACTAAGAAGGTGAGGAGGTGTTTTGAATGGTGTATGGAGCTAATTTCCAAGCCTGAAAATTGTACATTGTACAAAAAAAAAAAAAAGGTACTAGAAGAGAACTAGCTGGATCATTGAAAAAAAAATTGGAGCTTATGATTTTCTTAAGTGTTAAAATCTGCACTTTGGAGAGAATCTATTTGCATGCTTCAGGGAGTCTAAAAAGTCTGTTTTTCAGCTCACATATACAAGAAATATGAGTAAATCAAATGAACAGAGTCCAATCACTCATGTAACTCGCACATACCAGACATTTGCATGAAGTAAATCTAAGAACTCCTTCAATTCACTCACACAAGACACTCAAAGGGATGAAATCTAATTAAGGAATCAAATCGCAGAGGTCTTCATGCCCATCACTAACAGAAAGTCTATTGCTAGTCACAGTGCCTCTAAATGAATGTGTCTGTAAATGACAGGAAGTTGGCCAGTGGGATGTTGTAAGTATATAATTAATCACTTGATTATGTCATTAGCGAGGAGGGAACATTAGCTGGCAGTCTGGTGACTCGGCTGAATTTGCATACAAACAAGAACTTATTGCTTATTATGGAAAATCTGGTACTCTGATGAAAGACAAGTGAGAGCTCGAGACTGCTAAAGGCTACCCTACTGAAAACATTTGTTTCATGTGTAAAATATTCTTGTGTACTGCACATCAGTGCATACACACATTCATCTACATCTTGCGATGCATTGTGGGATGCCATTACTGCATGTGTGCACCATCGCTTTGGGGTAAATACTACATTGGGAAACCTTAAGAAATGGCCTCATTAGGTTTACTGCATATGGGGCAGATTCCAAATTTCCTTAGAACTGTTAAGATTTGCCTGAAGACTTGTTTCCGAGAGCATTTAACATTTATGTAGAAACAGAGTGTGTTTCTACACACACACACACACACACACACACACACACACACACACACACACACACACACCCACAACTCACTACTTTGTATTGGAATATTGTAATTATTAGATATAGTAAAACCATGCACATATTAAAAAGCCTAACATACTCACAGACTAATTTTCTTATTTTATATAATTTGTTGGGTTCTAGTTTTCATTTTTCTGTTTATTTGCCCTACTTTCTGTTTCTTCTTCACTTTGCTTGGAGGACCTTTTATACTACTCAATACTTCTAACCTAGAACACACAGGGTTAATTTTTTTTTTTTTGCATCCAAGGTTTATATTAAACCATTGTTTAACCGAAGAGGAAAAAGTCCACTACATGAATTTAAAATATTGAAGTAGGTTCAAAGGTTCATGTCAGATCGAACATTTGTTTATAAGTTAACATTTAGTCATCAGTGTGTATATACAGTATATATATATATAGGCAGATAAGAAGCTGCTGGTTGCAGGTGGGGTTCGTTTACAGGAAAAATCTGGGCAGATGCTTACAATAATAAGAAAGTAGTGATATCCATTGGCCGGGTTGTCATGTGCAGCTTGAAAGGTACATTTGAATTGATGTAAATATCCGTCTAAAGCATGTTCAAAAAAATACAAACAAACTATGCTGACTTAAAGAAACTAACCTGCAATCACACTACAGTTTAATCGCTGGTGTATCAGGAGCAGTACAGCCACAATACAGTTTCCCAGTTACCTCAGTTTATAAAGAGAGAATAACGAAATACGAAGCTGGTAATGTTTTCAACAATACTTTGTTCCACCACTTTACAGATTCTAATGTTTGTCCTGCATTGCACTTGAGTTTATAATCTGATTATTAAAGTAGTGATTATACACTGATACGCCTCATATTTTATGAAAAGGGCTACAATAAGAAGTAAATGAATGAATGGCCTCAATGTGTTACTTCATACATTTTTGCATTTTATTTTACTAAAGGGATTTAGACAAAAGATCTTTATGGGCTAGATATGGTTGTGTATAAACTGTATATGTTACAGGGATAAAAATAAAAAAATGGAGCAAATCTTGTGATTTGAAGGACCCAAAATATCTGAAACTCAAGTTCTCTCTAATCTCATCCTCAAGCTTATTCATGTTTAGTCTCCTTTTGCTGTACTTTTTAAAATCCTCATCATGTATCTATTGTATTAAATCCCTCAACATTTTCTCCTTCATTCTGAACTCCTTCTTTTCCTAAATGATGTCTCTCAATCATCTTTGATCTCATGTCTTGCATCACTTTCCTTTGGTCTTTCTCTCTTTCTTGTCTCTTCACCTTTCCCATTTTTGCTTGTCTGTCACGTCTCTGTTGTCTCTTTTTCTTTCTGGTCTCCTTTCTTTTCTTTCCTCTTTTTTTTTGGTGATTTTCTCGTTTGTTCTCCTGCTTTTCTTGACTCATATTCTTTCTTTCTCGCTCCTTCACCCATCACAGTAGCATACCGGTTCTGGTCCAGGTGCACCTCATTTCCACTACCTGCGCGTCCATTATAAAAAAAAAGGCCGTGGAAGAGGCCACGGGTTTCCCTGGAAACACACCACTGCTGTTTCTTTATACAGATAATGAAGGGAAATTAGTTTGTATGAACTGCATAGATGCAGCTGATCTCTGAGAAAGGTTAAAGTGAGCAGTGTGCGGAGGGAAAACCTCGAACTGAAGTTGCGTTGCTCATTTACGACAGGTGGCGCTGTTTGACTGCACAGAACACAAAGCATGTGATATTTAGGAGAAAAAAGTGTTACACTTCAGATCAGACCTACACAATACCACACAATATCGCAATAATAAGTGAGGGACTATTTTAGGATAATTGAAAGGAGTAAAATTATATATAATATATAAATATAATATAAATATAATATAAAATTATATATATATATATATATATATATATATATATATTATTATTATTATTATTATTATTATTATTATTATTATTTATTTATTTTTTTATATATTTTTTTTATATTTTTTTTTGCATTAGTTTCATTATAAGCTCAAATACACGGCCAGGGTTATACTTTTTTTTTTTTTTTTTATTATTATTATTATTATATATTTTTTTAAATCTTCAAAATGTTTTTTTTTTTTTTTTTTTTTTTTTAAATCAGAAGATTTTAAAAACTTGAACATAATTATAATCATGATAGTGTTTTAAAAAAAATATATTGGTCAAAATATGATAAAATAAACTAAACGCTTGAAAAAAAATAGATCGACCAATCAAAACGACGGGTGCAGGTCACGTGACTACCACCTGTCTTTTACTTCCTTGTTTCAGTTTGTAGAGGGATACTCATGTTGCACTGTTGCGAGTTTCCTACCCTATGTAGTGAACTCGTACAAGAAGGAAGGATCTTATTTGGTATTCGGCGCTTTCTCCTCTCCGGTAACTCGGAATAAAACAATGCATTTGGGGTGTAAGAATAGAAGGGAAATGTATAGTGTTGAGCCATGAGAATGTGAATACCATCCTAATGTTTCAATGCACTTCACTCTGTGACATGTATAAGCTTGTGAGCCCATTTTCCATTGTCATGCATGCATATCCTGCAGTTGTAAAGTGTAACACTGGTCGATTGGCCTTGCACTTTTATCTCCAGCTCCTCTAATAAATGTGCATTGCCGTGCAGAATATTGGTGAAGAAGAATTGGTTGTTGACTGCTTTGTGTCTTTTCATTTCACCCCACGCAGAATGAAGTCTCCATGGACCCTGGTCTTTCTCGGCCCGCTGCTGTGCGTTCCTACGGCTTGGGCTGTTTTGAAGCCTAATTTCATCTTAATGATGGTGGATGATCTGGGAATAGGAGACCTTGGATGCTATGGAAACACAACTCTGAAGTAGGCTGTGTGTGGCGTCACTGTCGGCTTTCATTTAAGCCCTTCAGGGACTGAGTGCTTATTTATTTATTTATTTATTTATTTATTTATTTATTTATTTATTTATTTAAATACAAAACACACAGCAGCTCAGCCATACAAAAGCAAAAGTGATATCCAGGTCTCGAACAAATAGCCATACTGTAAGGACAACTGGAACAAATACTGCCCAACAAATTGTCTGGGCAGAAACGTGTGGCTTAACCAGGCGCTTCATGGGGTTGTCATAGATGATGACCCACTCTGTGTATGGAGAGTGATATAGATGAGGCACTCCTTTGCACCATTCTGCCTCCCATATCCGTTCATTAAAGTGTCACTCCTTTTAGGAGCAGTGACCGAGACGGAGTTTGAGAACGGCAAGTGTCCCTATACGTTTGCATTCCGACTGAGTAAGAGCTGTTTAAGGAGTTGACAGTGATGAAAAACTGCCACTGAAAGTTTGCACCCACTGGGGAGAAATGAGTAGAGAAGGGTTGAGAGCCACAGCTAAACAAGACTAACACAAAACTGTCAAACCATGAATCAGGGCAGCGCATGCTAATAATAGCAATGCAAGTGCAATATTTATATTTTATATAATTAATAGATTTTCAAACACAAAAACATGATTGTTTGACAATACAGTTTTTTATCAACTTGCAGACGAAACATCAAACGTAGGCATGAAAAAAGTGACTACATTCAGCCAATTAAATGACAGTCTGTGCCACCCAGATGCGGATGGGTTCACTTTTGAGTGTGGGTTCTTCCTCATGGCATCTCAAGGAATATTTCCTTGCCACAGTCACCTCTGGCACACTTATTAGGTTTAAAGTTAGAATTATAAGGTAGAAACCTACAGGCACTTAACTTTTGTGCAAATTTATCTTTGTCTCAAAGCAGCTTTACAGAGACAATGTCCCTTGAGGTGGTATCAAAATGTTTTGAGACTAGCTCTGTTTACAAGAAAGTACTTTTATCTCCATTTACTCTATCACCTTCAAAACGTCCCCTTACACAGCAATACACAGCTCTCCCAGTGTAACTGGAATGTGTCTTGGAAGTCTTCTTTTCTAAGCTTGACAAGTACCTTCTGCTATTCGTGCCAGATCTCCTCAATGGTGTCAAAACAGCAACCAAATCTGGCAAGTGGGTTGGGTGTGGAAGTGAGATAATGTGGATTGTTTTCCAATCATCATGCACAAGTTGCCAAATGGTTTTGACATTTTCGGGGGTTGAGCTAGTTGAAGGTCTTCCTGATGTCTGGTCGGCTTCCTGTGATCTTCCGCTTTTGAATCGCACACGCCACTAAAAACACCCGAACGACTCATTACAGCATCGCCATATGTCATGTCGAACGTCTCTGTGGCCGATTTGCCCAGTTTCGCAGATAATTTAACGTTTGCGCTTTGTTCTAACTTGCAGGTGCTCAGAATGGCACCAGTTACCACCATTGGTCTCAAAATGTTTTTGATACCACCTTGAAAAAGCGCTAAACAAATAAAAACGAATGGAATTGATTCGAAAGAGAGCAAATGGTACAATGCATCGTTACGAGTTTTTCATTTGTTTACGATTTTATTAGCCATTATTTCTGCATGTTTAATTATTCTTGAGGCCAGACCTGGTCAGCACAATAGTCAATAATTCCCAAAAGCCCAAATGACAAAACGTTCATTAAAGCCGGTTACATAAATATGTGCATATTTTGTATATATACTTGCTACAAGCAACATATGTAATCGTGCAGGTTACTCTGTTTTGTTTTGTTTTGAATCCAAGGCCTATGCAATTGAATGATTTATTTGATTAATTGATGATTCTTGATTTATCGATAGTAATTATATTAGTCTGGTCAGAGTGAGTCGGGAGATCCAGAGGTCATCCAAGGAGCACTTGGTTTATATTTACTGCATTTGGCATACACCCTTATGCAGAATGACACATGTATATCATTCATATGACTGAGCAGCTATGGGGTTAAGGGCCTTGCTCAGGGGCCCAGGAGAAGCAGCATAGTGTGGCTGGGATTTTTGACTCTTGACTTTCAAAGTCCAATGCTTTTAACCGCTAAGCAGGAACCCCAAAAGCAGGAATGCAATACGTTGAAGCATTTGAGAAAGTCTTGACCTTGGCAATCAGAAACAACTTGTATAGAAATATCATAGCAAAAATGATTATAACGGCAATCGATTATACTTTTTTTTGATGCCAGTTGATTCTGGGCCAGTACCTTGCATTCAGAACTGACCCAAGTCTTCTGGAGGTGTGAGGCTTCAATGCAACCTGCTGTGCTGCAGTACCTCCCTGAGACTGATGCCTAAATAATGCTATAAAAAAAATTGATGTCTGTTGCGCAAGATCCTGAAATATACTGCGATCTATATTTTGAACGCTGCCACATCACACTGTGTTCTAAAGCACATCAATGCGTCGTCTCTGAAGAACTGGACGTGTTTTGAGGCAGGTATATTGCAGAAATGATTTTGGGTCCTGCTTTCATCTATAACTCGTTAGCTTGAGTATAAAATAAAAAAGCAGAGACTGGGCGCAAAGCTGTACTGGCTGATGGACTGGGGGAGGTATGGGAAATCTGGGTTTTTTTTTGTTTTTTTTTGCTGAAGCACATAATTATTGTTTGTTACAATCAAGTCATTATAACCGAATCCCCCTGTCTGCCGCAAACCACATTGACTTATTCATCATTTACTGCGGAGAAAGAGCAAACAGGTCTCGCTGTAATGGTTGCACTTTGTGTTTTGCACTGCAGGACCCCTCACATCGACAAGCTGGCAGGGGATGGAGTGAAGCTGACCCAGCACATTGCCGCCTCTCCTCTGTGCACACCCAGCAGAGCTGCCTTCCTCACCGGCAGATACCCCATACGATCAGGTCAGCAGTAGCTTGTAGACCTGCTGTGAACCGGCAGGAAATGTAGTTATTCCAGTGAACGGGAGGTATGATGCGCTTTGGTGCAGAAGATTTACAGAGCTCGGCGGTAGAGCTGTCAGACGCCAGGCTTTTCATTATGATGGCTTACTCTTATGTCGAGAGACAAGATACGCTGCATGTTGTCAAGCTAGTCCTTCTAATGGGCAAGTCTTCAGGCATGGTGGAAATGGTATAGAAAACATCAGCAACAAAGCAATGATGGTGCATTTAAGTGTACTTCATTAAATTTTGCTTAAATATTGTGGTTTAACATTCGCCTAAACACCATAATTATGTGACTATCATGTTGCATTCATAGATTGTTGGGAGCAATCTATGAGTTCTGATGATGGTTAAACAAAACAAGGGAAGTGTTATGAGAATTGGTCATATTTGGAGTATACTTAAAAAAAAAAAAAAAAAAAATTTAAGAAAGACTAACTAGTGTAAGTGGTTGACTTATTCTGCAAAAGGATAGGCACTCCAACAATCAGTATTTTTTATTTTTTTTTTAATCAGGCCTTGGTGGCTAGCCAGAGAAACCTTGTGTACTTGAGGAGAAACAAAAACAGCCATAAAATAATGTGCTGATTGAACACATAGCAGTGCAGACAAAGAACCGCAATCCTCCACTAAAAACCCACTTAATGCAACCCGAAAGACATTAAGGGGCAGCTGAATGGGCTCATGTATATGCAAATTAGTATGGGGCATCCTGTTCCGCGAAGCTGCGGCGACAGGAACAATATTTTTTCTACAAATAACAATGCGCCTCTGTGTGGAATGTCTAACAAAAGCAGGGGATGGACCTCAGGCCAAATTCCTACATGCCTCCCAGATACATCAAACTGGGCGATCTCGTTTCACGTCACTCCTCACGTCGCATGGCTGTAATTACAGCACAGTATAATGTCTGCATGTGTGCTCAGAGCTTTATCACCTGTATGTAGTTACATTTGAGGAGGTCTTGATGATTGGACAGTATTTAATACCTTTTTCACAGACTCTACAAAGTTTTATTGTTACTGTAAAATGTGTTCGAGGATGATTTGTGGCCAATGCAAACTCATTCAGGCTGGTCGTAGAGGATCTTGCATTCCTCTGTGCATGACACTGTAAATTCCTGTATGTTCTTAGGTTTGTGCATGCAGACTGTCCTCATAAAATGGTTTCAAAGGATGAGACAGAGGTGGCCCCTGGGAAAACATTGATTTTGCAGTTCTTGGAACTATCTTTGCTATTCCTATAAATGGCCTTCATGGTAGAGGCACCCAAATTTTGGGATTAAGACCAATTTTGGTTTTCTGAGACCAAATGTGGTTCCTGTGATACTTGCAAGTGGAATAGCATGCAAACTCTTCCAACAACTTGTTGAGGTGATTCGAGTTTGGAATCCTGACAACCCAAAGAATCACTTAAACTGTAAAATAGTGAAACTGCCACATTTTTATTGAGACCGTTCCAAACTTTTGGAATTTGCAAACACTTACCAGCTTATGCCTAATGCCTGGAGAGCAGTAAATGCATTAGATACAGAGTACAGACTAGTAACCCCAGCTTTGTTGGGTCTGTGTGAAGCTGAAATGTAAAGAGTACAGAAAAGAAAAATGCTTTATACTGGTCACACGTACTTTTACAACAAAGTGAAATTCTTTCTTCACATATCCCAAGGATATTAGGAAGCTGGGGTCAGAGTGCAGAATCAGCAATGATACAGCACCACTGGAGCACAAAGGGTTAAAGGCCTTGCTTAAGGGCCCCAAAAATGCCAGCTTGGCGATACTGGGGCTTGAACCGCCGACCTTCCAAACAGTAACTCCTAGCCTTAACCACTAGCACAGAACTACCACAGAGTTCACCACTGTTGTGATTGTTTATGTATGCTTAGTGCACATTGTGTTTTGTAATGGAGCTTTAAATTTAGACACAACCACAATGCAAGGCAACTATACTATTCTCAAGTACATTTTAACAGTATTTCTACTAAAAAACCCAGCAGATTTGCAAGTGTCCACTAATACCCTTTATAACATTATTTGCATTTTTATAACATTAGGATTTATTTGTTTTGTTTTTTTTGCGGCAGGAATGGCCAGTCACGGTCTTATTGGTGTGTATATAATATCTGCAGTGTCTGGAGGCCTTCCCAGAGAGGAGATCACATTTGCCAAGATCCTGAAGGAGCAGGGCTATGCAACAGCTCTGATTGGTATGCAAAATAGATCACACATCAAGTCAAGTCAAGAAGCTTTTATTGTCATTTCAACCAAATATAGCTGACTCAGTACACAGTAAAATGAGACGTTGATTAGTTCCACCAGAACCCTGGCGCTGCATTAAACAACATAAAGCTACATAACAGAAAACACAGAGATAAGGACTAGTACGTGTCCTCGCCACATAAAGTGCATCGTGTCTAACCTGCTGCAAACAGTGCAAGACAGACAGCGCAAAGACAACACAAGACAGTGTCGGACAAATACACAAAACACAAAATAGTGCCGCCAGTAAACCTACTGTATATTACACAGTGCAGTGTGCAGAGAGAACTGAATACAGGAGTCAAAAAGTTGTGCAAAAACAGCATGTAAACAGTTTGTAATAATAAAGTGATATAATATTGTAGTGTACAAACCATTTCCTAGTCGATGTTATATGCATTTGATGTGGACAGTGGTGGAAAGAGTACTGAAATCATACTCGAGTAAAAGTACTATTACTTCCCAAATAATGTAGTAAATGAGAAGTAAATGTATCTGTCCTAAATACTACTCTAACTACAAGTAAAAAGTACCCCTTTTAAAAGTACTCAAGAGTATTGAGTATTATGCTGTGAATGTTATTCCACAATATACCCTGCAAATAAAAAAATGACTGTTTTTCAGTAAATAAAAAAATTCTAATATTTCTCCAAAAGTGCTATTTTTGACTGCTAGCACTGAAAATCCAGTCATGATATCTAAAAAAAAAAAAAACAACAACCAATAATCAGGTAAAATTTGACAACCATTCTGTAGAGGTCTTCTCCTGTTTCCTATGCCCCACAACTCTTTCTGCAAAATATGGGTGGAACTTCCGATACGAGGTAAACAATCATAGGCTGCAGCATTACTGATATTAACTGATATTGCAGTCAGTCAACGCTCCAACTAAGGAGGCAGTTATACGCATAATCGTTTTTACAGCAGCACCACGCAGGAAACGGTGGATAAAGTAGCGATGGCAGGTTGAAGGAAAACAGTGCAGTAAAAGAACGGATACAGCACTAAAAAAATATACTTCAGAGTTTAGAGTTTTTAACTACCTACAGTACAATTACTGAGAACAACTACTCAATTACTATAACGAGTACTTGTAACAAAAGGACAGAAATTAGCTTTAAGGCAATCGTCTTTACTAACAAGCTCCAAGAAAATCACAGATTCATAGATATATTTTGTATATTTCCCTCAAAGGAAAATGGCACTTGGGCCTGAACTGTAAGCACAACACCGATCATTGCCACCATCCCAGCACTCATGGCTTCGAGCACTTCTATGGCATCCCCATGACCAACCTGCGTGACTGTCAGTCAGGCCATGGCTCCGTCTTCTACAACGTCCAAAACCACATTCCCTATAAAGCTCTGAGCATTGGCCTTGCCACCCTTCTCCTCCTCCACATCAAAGGACTGGTCCTCATATCCCGCAGATTCGCTCTGTGCCTGGGTGCGATTCTGATTATGACTATGGCTTTGTTTTTCCTGTGGGTTCTCACGTTTCCCTACTTCAACTGCTTCTTAATGAGGGGAGGTGAAGTGGTGGAGCAGCCATACGTGTCCGAGAATCTCACGCAGAAGATGACCAAAGAGGCCATCGAGTTTCTGGAATCGAGGTATGTGAATGTTTCCCAGTTTTTAATTAAAAGAACATTTCCAGATTTATCCCATTTTCACCGTCTGGTTGGTAACCAGAACTAAGCTGTTTGCTAAAAAAGTGACCTCTTACGGATATCTAAGAGCATTTGCCTCAAACATTAATTACTTTTTCGTTTTGCTCTGTTTATGTTGGTTGCCGTTTAGTGCTGTTAGCAATAAACTCCTCGCGCCGAGGATTATGTTTAAGATGTTATAGCGTTTAATGAGCATCTTTAATATGCAGTGTGTGGGCAGCTGACGTGAGCGCATAGCACTATCTGCAAGCGGGGTCGTTAAAAATGAGTGCAAAGTGCCGTGAATTGCACCTTGACTCAAGAGGAAAATTGATACTTCAGCCAGCGGGGAGGAAAGAAGCCTGCGTTAATCAGTGCTCGCAGAAATGAAGTGCTCACACTAAACGGTTTCACACTTTCTGGGTATGCAATTCATGGCACAGTCTAATATTAAATATAAACAAGCTAAGCTTAAGCACAGTATTGTGTTGTAGAATATGCTTTAGTATATATTTTTACATGGGTAAAGTCTGTAGTTTATAGTCTGTACTACTGGGGTGATGGTAGCTTATTGGTTAAGATATTGGACTTTAGCTCTAAAGGTCACCACACCAAGCTGCCACGCCTGGACCCCTAGCGAGGCTTTTAACCCCATAGCTTTATCAGTTGTATAAATCAGATAAATACAAGTGTGCCAAATGCCATCCAGTTTGTCATTATTTGTCCATACACGTGTCTTGCATAACTGCCACATTGGTATCAGAATACATTTTTTAATGAATAAGTAAACAGGAAGGGTTTTGAATAAATACCCAGTACCAGTGTTATCTGTACAGCTTTGATATTTTTTTATTGCAAATAATTGTGCAATCTCATCAGTTTGCTTATGTTTTTAAGAAAATTCGATCGAACGTCCCTAACAAAGCCTGAGTTAATGAAGCTTTTTCAATATTGTCTGACAGGAATTCCGAGAGACCCTTCCTTCTCTTCTTCTCCTACCTCCAAGTTCACACAGCGCTGTTCGCTTCTCCTCGCTTCCGCGGTAAAAGCCGGCATGGGCTGTACGGAGATGCAGTCATGGAGGTGGACTGGAGTGTAGGTACGGAGTCTGGACTTGGCATGTCAAAAACTTAAAGAGCAAAAACAGTGCGTAGTATATGAAACGAGACTGGCCGCAAGCCAAGAGAACTGAAATAGATGGGGTTTTTTTGTGATAACATCTTTTTTTCATGTCTGTGCTGGTTAGAATATCGTTACTCCTGTAGCCTGGGCATAAAGTCTGCCCAGTGTTTTTTTTTTTTTTTTGGCTGTGCTCTTCTGAGAAAATTAGCATTTAATAGCGGAGGCCACAGTGACTGGTGTTGGTTTTATGAAATTATCTATCTATCTATCTATCTATCTATCTATCTATCTATCTATCTATCTATCTATCTATCTATCTATCTATCTATCTATCTATCTATCTATCTATCTATCTATCTATCTATCTATCTATCTAGTTTTTAACATAGACATAACAGGGATAAGAAGTGCTAGTTCAAGTGAATCAGGAAGAGGTAGGTCTTCACATGTCACTTCACCCATCTAGCTGTCCAGGGGAAGTTCATTCTATTATTTATTATTTATTTATTAAGGAAGTCCTTAAAACCCATGCATTCTAATTAATATATATTTTTTACCCGTTTTTTTTCTCGTGATCAGTATTCAAGTTTTCTTTGTATTTGGCATAAGAACATGTTCTAGACGCAGCATCATGACTCACATCACTACACCATCATATACACCCTATCATATACACCAGAGACATTCACAAGGTGAGATTTTCTCATGATACATTTACTTTTTAAGAAAACAGGTTTTTGCTTTGAGATCACAAGAAAACAAAAAAGAAATATGCATATAGCATGGCCTCTTAGGACTTCCATAGTGAACAGAAAAGAGTCTTGATGTATGCCTACCTCTTACCCTATATAGAAATAGTGGGACCAGTCAAGCAGCAAGCCAGTTAGCAAAATATACTTTTATGAGGAATGCTCACAAAACCTTCTGATTCATCAAAATCATATGCAAGTTATTCTGCCTGAAACTAAAAAACAAACAAAACATTTCCCATTGGTAATAATTCTAACATTTTCTGTTGACCATCAAACTAATTGGGCACTGATGGGTAAAAAGAATCCACTGGGCCAAATCCCATTATGAAGTGTTTTTCCAGAGCAGTAATTCGTATAATTTAGTGTGAGTTTATTATTGGACTTCAACATCGGGAAAGCTGCAAACTTTCACTAACACAAGCCAGACGTCTGAAAACAAACATCCCACAGCAAACGTGTGAGGAAATCGATTTGAAGTGCCACCAACCGTCGTGTTGCACTATAGAATAATAATAGAATTTTGTCAATTATTGATGCCATGGTGTTTAAAAAAATATATGTCCCTGTTGGACTGATTAATAAACAAACACCAAGTGTCTGAATCATAACTGCTCTTTTTTCCACAAGTTGCAGGAAAAAATGCACAGATTAGATAACAAAACAGATCTGCACACATTGCGAGTGACCAGAGGTGAACTAGAGTTATTGAGCCAGCTCAGCTCTATGGGGTCTATAAGGAGCAGTGTCTGAGGTAGACGGACATGATTAGCACCACTTTCCGCAAATAACTGGGAACATTTCTGTGAAAAAGAGAAATCTTTTCTCACGGCTAAGGAGAAAATGTGTAAGCATGTCTCATTCACATGCCACTGTTTGTGCGTTGCATGTTGATGCATTTTCATAACCATTAGCGATCCTTTTTCTGATCCTAGGTCAGATAATGCAAACTCTGGAGCGGCTAAAGCTGAGGGAAAACACACTGGTTTATTTGACGTCAGATCAAGGTCCGCACTTGGAGGAGATCTCCATCCATGGCGAGGTGCACAGAGGTTACAACGGCATATATAAAGGTAAAGTATGTAGCCAAAATTCCCTCAGATGTATAGAATTGCCTGTCTTTATGGTGAATAGTTATACATCAGAGGGGGTTGAACCTTGGATAGAACAGCCTATCTTCATGGTTAATTATACATCACAGGGGGCTGACCCTTGGATGGAGCAGCCTATCTTCATGGTGTATAGTTATACATGAGAGGGAGTTGAACCATGGATCTGAATCTAATAACCGACTGCCAGCAGACCATCTGCCAGTCAAGCAAAGTTATAATTAGGAGACATTATTAGTGAAAACAGATCCTTGTCATGTAAAGCTGAAATGCAGAAGGCTAGTTGCATGTGTCTATGTGATGAGAATGAGGATGATAAGTATTTTATTTGAAATGCTAAGTGTCTACTGAGAGCACTCATTTTCAAGAGGTCTTGTGATGAGCACTAATTAAAATCAAAAGCTTTTTTTTGTGTATACGAAAATGGCATTTTCTTATGTCACACTCTAAATGCTAACAATGACGTCTCGCTGATATTCTCTATTTTTCGAGCAGGGGGGAAATCAACCAATTGGGAAGGAGGGATTCGGGTGCCGGGGATCCTTCACTGGCCGGGAAGGCTGCCTAAAGGAAAGGTTATCGACGCGGTCACGAGTAACATGGACCTCTTTCCCAGCGTTGTGAAATTAGCTGGAGCTAGCATACCCAGCGATAGGTGAGTCTGGCCTTGAATGACTTTGCAGTCAGTCAAATTGACAGCCTGGAGTAATGGTTTGAAACTAGAATAAACTAGGAGTTTGCAAGAAATGTGGATTTTCACACATGGTGCTTCTGTTTACTGGACAATACACAGAATGCAAAATAGCAAAACAAATGTTGCAGTTCTCAGCATGTGTTTGTGTATTTTTCAGGGAGATAGATGGGCGTGACCTCATGCCATTGCTGCAGGGTCGAGTGCAGCGTTCAGAACATGAATTTCTGTTCCATTACTGCAATGCCTATCTGAATGCTGTGAGGTGGCACCCTGCTAACAGTGAGTCTTAACACATTACCGGTGAGTCTTTATTTCTTTTTCTTTTATAAACACCTTGCCTGTCTTCTTTTACCAGGCACATCAATATGGAAGGCTTTTTTCTTCACTCCTGATTTCTACCCCGAAAATTCCACCGCCTGTTTCCACACTCACGCATGCTTTTGCACCGAGGCCTACGTGACCCACCACGACCCTCCCCTGCTCTACGATCTGTCGAAGGACCCGTCTGAGATGAATGCTCTAACGCCGAATTCAGAGCCCAACTTCAGCGCCATTATGGAGGTGATAATGGAGGCGGCGAGGAGGCACACGCAAAGCGTTAAAGCCACCGAGGACCAGCTCTCAGCCTTACACAAGACCTGGAAGCCCTGGCTCCAGCCGTGCTGCTCATCCCTGCACCAGCTGTGCAAGTGCCAACGAGACCCGCAGACTGGGATTGTGGGAAATGCAGCGGAGGGGCACGGGGACTGAGAACAAGTCAGTAGGTGTATAATGACACCTACTTTAAATGTTTGTGCTCTTTTAAATCTTTCTAGGGTGGACACGATGGGGATCAGGGTGCAACCAGGTACAATGAGTGCAGATACATTACTGATTTTAAATCTTTAATTTTAAGTAGTTTAATTTATTACAAAGGCAAAAAGCTCCCAACAACATACAACACAGGCCTGAATAAGTGAAAGGCCAACTTTTTTTTTTTTTGTGCATAGTTAGTTATTTTCTTAATAAATAAGATAATAGCAGGAGCAGACATCTCATTTTAACCATATATCAACCATGACCTTTACCTGGAAGCTTTCTTAAACCAAACAAAACATCATCCTCTTCTTCTTCTAATGGCTACTCCCATTAGGGATCGTGGATCATCCAAACCAAACAAAACATAATGTGCCTATTATCTATATTGTTATCTGATTAATTGATCCTTCCAAATGATGTAGGTTTGTGACTAGACATACCTAAATGGCTGTCACAATGTATTATGTGGGTGTCTGCGCCAACTGGTGTGGACAGATCTGCATCCTGTAAATCCCTGGCTGAAAATAAGCCCCATTGCAGCCCTCCACGGTTGTCATGAGTGGATGGAAAAAAGGCAACGCGTGTAAACGCAGGTATTGGAAAGGCGCGACTTGATTCGGTCAAAATCTGTGAAAATCAATGGAACAAATGGGCTTGGATTTGTGTACCTTTGCAAAGAAACAAGGCATCAAATCCTGTCTTGTGATTAGACGAAAAGCTTGAAGAAAATGCAATCAGGCTGGGTGATGTGGAAATCTAGGATTGTATGGCTAAATAACTTGATTGCACTCCTTAGACATGTAGATCCCTAAAAAAAAAATTTATAATAATAATTCTGCAACGACACCGAATAGGCATAACATTATGACCGCCTGCCTAATATTGTGTTGTTCTCCTTTTGCTGCCAAAATATTCCAGACCCCTCAAGCATTATTGAGGCTACATGGACCAGTCTTCCCTTCCCATGTGCATCAATAAACAATAAATGTGCCACCCATGACCCTGTCTGTTCCTTCTTTGGACCACATTTGATAGATACTGACCATTGCAGACCGGGAACAGCCCACAAGAGCTGCAGTTTTGGAGATACTCTGACCCAGTTGTCTGGACATCACAATTTGGCCCTCGTCAAACTCTTACACTTGCCTATTTTCCTGCTTCTAACAACTTTGAGTACAAAATGTTCACTTCCTGCCTAATCTATCCCACCCACTAACAGGTGCCATGATGAAGAGATAATCAGTGTTATTCACTTCACCACTCATAATGTTATAATGTTATACCTGATCGGTGTATGCTTTGTGAAAACCTGACCATATGACTATACTCTGGATGTGTGAAACTCTAAACCTTCTGCAGCATTGCAGGCTCACCTAATGATCAAATAACCTAGAAAGTTTGGAAGGGAACACTAAATATCACATACTTTAATCCCATGGCTAGAATTTAATCCCATAATCCCATGGCTGGACCTTTTATAGAGCATCTTGGATGCTAATATTAAAATCTCTTGGCTCGCTGTCCAGTGCTAGAACTTGTATCCCAGTTTTGCTGCTCATCTACTGCACTACTTCAGTCTCAGTGGGTGAAAGCAAGGGAACATCACTCTTCTTTTGCTTCTGGATGATTACATGAAAGGCACCTTTGGAAGCTTTATTGATTTTCTTTCTCCGGTGCAAAAGGTGCAAGCGTTTTCATCACAGTTTGCCCAAACCTGGGTCTTTTTGCCAAATGGTGCTTAACAGAGGTATTAAATCTGATCTTTGTTCTATTTTTTTTTTTTTAAACAAATCTCATGCATTTTTTGTACTTGTCAGTAAAAAAATGTATGGGTTTATAGGTTTTATGGGTTTATAGGTTTTATCCAGTTTATCCAGTTCCAGATATGCTGTATTAGCATTGCCTCAAGCATTCCATGAAGACTTCACTCAATCCACGCTGGGCATATCTTCACTTATTTGCTGAAGAATGGACAACAAGGCACTTTGATTTTTTTGATTTTGACTTTTTTTTTTATTTTATGTTTGTGATTTGAATTCTCATTCATTTAACAGTTAGGAATATGAAATGACATTTCCTGGTGATTTTTGCTCTTAAACTGGTTGTACTGTTAATTTCAATATGTACTGTATTAATACACAAACAGGGATTTCTTGTTGTTTTTGAGTTATTTAACCAAAAATGTAAACTTCTCATAATCATTTGACGCTTTCTGTAAGGAGACTTGGAATCCGCAGTGTCTGCGCTTTAAGACTCTTTAGTGTTCATGACGGGATTTTGTGTGTTGTGCTTGTTTCTACAACATGACAACGTCTTTTCTTTATCTTCACAAACTTTGGGCATCTATACACTTTGGGCATCTATAAGTTGGATAACCAGTCCACTTTTGTGTATTATGATTTAAAAATAAACTCTGATTTTCAAACGTGTACACAATTGCATCCGAAATAAAACACTAACAATTTAATTCATTTTTATTTGTATAGCTCTTTTAACAATGTGCATCCTTTACACAGCTTTACACAGATAAAGAGGTTAAAAAGTTGTATGAAAGAGTGTATAAGTTTAGAGCCTGTAAGTTTGTTCCTTATAATTGTACGATTATTTCTAATGAGTGAGTCAGTGGTGACTATGGCAAGGAAAATCTCCCAGAGATGGCATGAGGAAAAAACCTTTAGAGGAACCAGACTCAAAAGGTAATCGACATCCTCATCTGGGTGACACCCCGAATGTCCATTCATTACAGATTTATTGTTGTTAAGGTGTGATAACACTTAAATGCAGAACTGTTTATGCAAACTGTGGTCCTGAGCCATTGTAGTAGAATTAATTAATTACAGTCCAAATCCATCCTTATAGTTCTTGAGTAACTTCATGAATCTTTAGGCTGATGTTTAATATTCCCAGCTGCACAGAGTGGTCTGCCTATGACCATCAATCTCAGGAGGGTACCGATTCTCTCTGATGTAAAAGGTTTTGATTGTAGTCCATTTACGACAGATATTTGGAATCCCAGAATGAGAACATTTAATTCCTCTTTTAAAATGCTCATTAAGAATCATCTATAGCATGAGGTAAAACACTGGGCGAGGCTGGCTTACTCAATTACGACCGTATGCTTGGAAAAGTGGTAATAGTTTAACAGTTTGGAGTCAGGGAGCATCTGGCAATGGAGTAGATGTTTTATTTAAAGAGTAGAGTTGCTGATGCCAACACCACTATACAGCCATGCTTTTTTTTTTACTTCCTTGAGCCAGCTGGTCCAGTTCCATTTAAAGAGAGAAATGCATCCTGTCTTAACATCTTTAATTTCCCTCTGCCTTGAACTTCGTTAAACATTTTTTTTTTTATAACCGCTCAGGAAAAAAAAAAACGCTACTTCCAGTCAACAGTTAATGAGATTGATTGTAGGTTTTGTTCACTCACAGCAGCACGACTAAGATTTACTTTCCTCCAAATTGTTGAACATGCCGTGTGGCATATAATTAAATTTGACTGTTTTTGTAAACAATTAGTTTTATTAATGAACAATTAAGTGCCAATCGTGGTGCCAGCGGTTTGATTGAACGCCTTTGTGCTACCTGCCATTTGAAACAGGCCGTCAAAGCGATTAACCCGAGGAAATACTGTGGGAGGGATTGAACACCAAACATTCTGGAAAATGCATTTGTTTAATTTGGTTTTCTTTTTTGATTAGTTATATGAATATTAGTTATATAGAGTAGCAATATTAAATGAACCCCTGGAAAAACCAAAAGACTAAATATGTTCAGGATTTTAGCAATATGTAAAATGATCTGGAATCCAAGTTAGGACTTCACAGTCTGGTCACAGAGTAATGATTAGATGTGATATTTATTATTGGCATCCTGGCAAGTTTAAAAGCAATAAACCCCAGCTTTTTAATCTATAACCGTGACTGCATGTTTACTCTGGCTGGCATCATCATAAAATCCCACGTTGCCTGGACCATGCCAAACCACAGCATATGTGCTGCAGAGATACACTCCCTGCCCTCAGTCGCTTAACGGCAGCTCCAAATAGAGGCTAAACCACTCCCGAAGGAATTACAATCATTCCCACCCATCAGTAGGTTTATTTTTGTATATATCTGCCTGCAGCGTTTTCTGATGAACTTACATGATTAGTTTCTAGTTTTTCAAAATATAAACTAATTAGTAATTTATAATGAAGCACATTCGACTGAAGATAAATGAACTTGTGATCTGTCATGTACAAAAAGTTTCGGGTCTAGCTCTGTCACACTGAATCCCTCAGATGCCTTAAAACCTGTCAGTAGAACTCGCTATTGATGTTCTGGCCCCTCGGGATGAATTCTTGATGCACAATCCTGCAAATGTCGAAAAAGAAGAAGAGCATGTACTGTACTTGTTAGAGCTACGGATCTGCCTGGCCTTTTTTGGTCTTGGAGTTGATAGAGGCTCTTCCACTGTGAAGACTGTTGCTTCGTCTCACGGTCTTTTCCTATACCCAAATTTTGTCACTGGTAATGATCCTCGACATGAAGGACGGGTCATTCATGGCACACTGAGTCCTTGGCAGACTTCGACGCGGTGTTCCTTCTACTCCTGGGTCAGCAGCCTGGGGATAAACTTGACAACAGCAGGATTAAGGATTGCCTGGAATGTTCCGTATAGCACACCGACAATAGCAGCAATGTTGTGGATTGTTCTCTGACGATCATCATGCACAAGTTGCCGAATGGTTTCGGCCTTTTCGGGAGTTTAGCTCGTTGAAGGTCTTCCTGATTTTTGATCATCTACCAGTGATTTTCTTTCCACACTTAAAGCACACTTGGCACTCAAAGCAGCTCGGACGACTCGTTGCAGCATTGCTGTAAATTTGCTGAATCATGTCAAATGTCTCTGTGGCAGATTTGGCCAGTTTTCAGGCAGAGTTTCATGTTTGCTCTTTGTTCTAACTTGGTGTCCGCATGTGGTAACGCATGTGGTCAGAATAACACCAGTTGCACAGCTTCCGATGTAAAAAGGACGATGTGTTTTGGCTATGCCACCTCGTAATGCTCCTACATTAATGTGCAAGCTTCATATCTGACCACCTGCCTGACAATTAAAATCCTCTCCTGTAAGATTTTTCTGTTAAGACTTAATACACACCTCAAATTCAAGTCCCTTCCATAGACCACTTTATTTGCCTTTTCTATGCTGTTTACCCCAATGGAAGCTAATAGGGTTCAAATTTAGACCCTATTCAAAGGCGTTTTGTTCCTGATCTGACATTTCCAACTCTTTTTTTTTTTTTTTTTTTTTTTTTATCTTTAAGCAAACCCATGAAATGCTCAGCACACTGGCAGACATTAACCTTTCTCTTAACAAAAGAACCTGTGCAGCTCAGCTGGCCTCAGCTTGGTCCCATTTGTGCAATGAAGTGGTTCTCACACAAATGCTAGGGACAGAGTTCAGGGCATAGGCTCGCAGTCTACCCACAGCAATCCATGCTTTCTTTTTCTTTTTTCCCCCCATTTAATTCCACACACTCATGGCTCATGACACAGCAGGGTATAATTACATAGGCAAATTAATACATATGTTGGGAAGCCTCCAGAAAACAAGCACACAAGGGGTGCTTCTATTTTTGAAGCCACATTTCCAGTGGAAAGAACGAGGAATACTATGTGTGAGCCAGGGAATCTCCAGCCTCAGGTGCATGCGTTACAGGCTGGGTACAAATATAAAAAAACAGTTTTGTTTTCCCCCTCTAAACACAGCACCCAGCTGTTCGGAGTGTAAATCCTGCAAGACGCATTTTTACTAATGATGGTAGATGAAGCGATCTTATAATGATTAATTAAATCATTTGCCAGACAGCACAAGGTCAGCAGTCCAGCTCCTCTGGTACCTGTTTTCCACCAACAAGGTACCAGTCTCTGTTCTAGAGCCCATTGTTTAATCTGGCTTTCTTTGTGTTTTTGCCATGAGCCCAGATGTAAATAGTAGTGAAGAATATATGAACCAGTGACTGTAGTTCCTTGAGGCGGCTTCTTTTTGTATACAAGATCGCCAATAGAATATAAAGTGAACTAAAAAACAATCTGCTGCCAGCATTGCTTAGTTCTGGTGGTTTTGATTGTTGATTGTGTGTAACGGTGTGTCAGTTGTGGCTATTACTCTGATAGAAAATGTCTATGTTGTAGTTGCTAAAACCAGTAAAATGAGTCGGTTTTTGTAAGTGGTGGACGCATGCCTTCTGTGACAGTGTTTGTCTCTGAAACTTGTGATGTCAGTTTAAATGGTCTGGCTGTTAAATTGGTGGAAACTTGGCTTAATTCTGCTCTTCTGGATATTTAAAATGGTGGAAACATGGCTTGATAACTATAAAAGGTGTTTTTGGCTGCAGTTGGCTTTCATGTTTGTGGAAATATAGTGAAATGCCAGTCCTGGGGTTTGGGCTTATGCTATTCTGATGATGCAGCACTTTTCACTCATCTGTTCTTTGTGTTTTCCACAGAAAACAATGGAAGAAAATTTAAAGAGCTACAAAAACAATATCTCCTGATAGTTGGGAGACTCAGATTTCGATTTCAAGTATGTCAGACATCTGTAGGCAATTAATATCGCTATAATCTCTGGTTTATAGGACAAAAGCTAATTGTGGCTATTTATTTCTTTGCTTAGCATTACTTTGAAGACCACATCATAGTGGAACTAAAAACATTTGAATGAAGCGGCTTTATGTCTCAGAGGATGCAAGTGTCTAAAAAAAAGTTTACTTAAAGAATGTTGCAACCAAATTACCAAATGATGAATATCTAAACATGGCATGTGCTTCATAATTACCCACAGTGGATGCTCCAAAGAATCCATAGCATGAATAATGTCTCAACAACACAGTGTCTTATGTTTTAAGACGAATTGGATATCATGCGAGGGCAGCGATCCACAAAGCTGATTCATTCATCAGCATCAACTTAATGGTGCTTAGTAAATAATATGCAGCTTGTGTCTAATGGAGACTAATTGAAGCAACTGCAGTGTGAGCAGCGAAACTCTGCATTCATGTATTTTCTGGTGGAACTTCTGTAAAAGGTTCTGTCAAGTGGAAAAAAGTTGACTCTAGTGGTATTGCTATCAAACTGGTGATAATAATGATTATTTATTATAATGATTGACCAATCTGGTGGAAACATTGATTAGGCTAAGTGATTTGTGTGACACTGGAAATGGGTCAACTCTAGTGGTTACCAACCTTTTTGAAACTGAGAGCTACTTCTTGGGTACCGATTAATGTGAAGGGCTACCAGTTTGATACACACTTCTAAAATAACAAATTTGCTCAATTTACCTTTAATTATATGTTATTATTAATTAATCAATGATATTCATCTATATCTAGTCATCTATATTTTAATATTGTCATTTTCAAATTTACACCAATGCAAGTGTGATTTATAAAAAAATACCAACAATTTTTTTTGATGCAGCTCAATGGTAAGTGGCGCTATGGTGAGATATTTTTAGAAAAGGCCCACGGGTGACTCATGTGGTCCTTGCGGGCAACCTGGTGCCCACAGGCACTATGTTGGTGAGCCCTATATTAGCCTATTAAACTGGTGGAAATGGGTCCAGCCTAGTGGTTTAAATTTTAGACTGATGGATATGGGCAGGTTGTAGAGATTTAGCTATCAAACTGTTAAAAAAAAAAAACTTGTCCCTGATATAGAGGTATAGCTGTTAATCTGGTCGAAACATAGATCATTTCCAGCAGTTTGGTTATGTAACTGGTAAAACCAACTCTTGTGGTGTTTAGCTCTTATCCTGGTTGGAAACATGGCTTGTATTTTTGGCTTCAGCTTTAAATATCTAATGATAAATATCAGGCCTTGGACTGGGTTTCATAATATCCAGAATACAAGCTCTAAGGAAACCATAGCATGAAGGTCTCTGCTTTGGTAAAATTTTCATAGCAGACCACCACATGTTGAATATTAAACAAACACTGCAGGCTCGGTGCACAACTGTTTCCTGCAGAACAGAGTTCCATCAGGCTGTTTGAAGCCAAGTTGAAGGTGTATTTATTGTACGTCTCTTCTTGTCTCTTTCATTTACTTTGTCTTTTCAATCACAAATACACACACACACACAGCATACCGCAAATCTTTCACCCTTTCCCTGGGGAACCATAACCAGCTGGTGAAATCAAGACCGAGCAAAACGGCTGTTCATAGAGGTTAGACGACTCGCAGAGTTCAAACGGCCTCTCTCGTGGTTACGCTTGTTCTCTGAATATGAAGCTGAAGGACCTGCAGACAAATTCTGTTACGGTTTTGTTAAAAAAAAAATATACTGGCGGCAGTGATCCTGCTGTGAGCTTTAGCTTGGGAAGATCGTGTTCTCGAATAAGACAGGCTTCAACTTTGATTGTGCATTCCAGAAAGAGCTCTGCGAGGGCACGTTTCTTCAGCTACACAACTTCAACCTCCACTTATTTTTTGCTTCCTGCTTTCATAACGTCATGCTCGGGCTAAGCCAATTCTCTCTCACACAGTCTCGATTCAATCCAGAAATAAACTTCAAATACATTTCGAACTTCAGCTGCCAGATTTGAGGCTCCTTGTGCATAACATTACACATTTACTTCAACAGTTACACCAGCTGCCTGTTTCGAGATTCACACTTTCCATAAACCAGATCAGCCTCCACAGAGGGCGGGGCATGCAATCCCGCCGATCACAATCCCTGCTTCGGAACCCAATATATCTTACCTTAACATTACAAAAATAACCTTTACAGTATAAAGGTGGGGAACAGTTACGACTGAACAGTTATTGACCCCAAACTGGCGAAGATTCGATGCGTCGATCGGAGGAGTCCGATTCGAATACCAATCTGACATTCGAATCTTTATAGAGGTGTTATATAAACTGTGTTCTAAAACGAGGATTGTGCCATTTCGGTTATATGGGGGTGCTCAATGTATGATTTTACATAGAACTACTGTTTTTTTCCTAATAATTTAAATATACAGCCTGTTATGTTAATGTTTTAAGTAGAATTGTGCAAAAAAAGCATTTAATAAATTTTTTTTTACATGCGTGAATAAATCCAACCCATCGTGACAGATTTAGGTTTTACTTTCCATGATCCGTGACCGACATATGAGCATCTTGGCTGCAGGAATTTTAATATTTAATATTGTCTGGGAGATTCTGTAAAGGTTTATTTAGTTTTAATTTAATATGAATTTTTAGTTTCACTGCAATAATGTTGCTGTACTTGGAGCACACCCTCACAGGCAATTTAGCCAATTTGCTGATGTGAAACGCAAATCATGTCTGCAATGTGGTTATTTATACATTTTCTTATATTTCTTTGTCTGTTTTGTACATCATGGCTTTAAAATGTTATGAGGAATTGTTGCACGATTGTTTGTCCCTTTCATTTCAAACTTAAAGATAAAAAGGCTTCGTCGATCACTTCAAAGGCAGTTATTGGTCGCTTTCTTTTAAAGATGTTTGTGTGCTGTGTGTAAAAGAAAAACTGTCTAACCCACTTGTTGACTACCCAGTGTCGACCACCTCCAACACAAACACACATGATTCGACTATTATTTGACTCTGGGCAAGACTTGACCATTCTAATTTGACTTTTGTAAATCCTTAAATGGGGACACCGCTACTACTATTACTTAATGTGTAATGTGAATTGCAAAATAATGGTAATATGACTGAGGTGTGTTTGGAAACGGTTCACGTTATGTTCACTAAGTTTCTCAAACTTGCCCATAATTCCACTTCTGGAGGCAATCTATCAATTAAACATCAAGCTCAATATTTAAATGCATTCATAAATGTTGGCTTTTCAGAATTGTTGTTGTTTGCATTAAAACAATTAAATTCCTTCGACCTGTAAAATAGTAAAAAATTACAATAAACAATTAAAATTCTCAATTGTTGGTTGTGATTTCCAGTGTATAAATATGTTTAAAAAAAATAAATAAATAAATAAAAAAAAAATATCACATACCCGACTAGAGCCATGGCACAAGCTCCAATTTCTGAGCAAATCTAAACGATTTTCATTGCTTGTTCGTTTGCCCACAGGCTGGCTGTTTTGTAATGCTGCTTGTTCCTCGTTACACAAATAAACCCTCTAAACCAATATGCTATTCCCCCAAACTCGTTTCATCACACCAGGACCACGCATTTCTACCAAACCCCCTCCTAAAAACCACTTCTTTATTTTATGAATTTTTTGGGGAAGTTGTAAAAAAACAAAAAAATTAAAAACCTATGTAAAAAAACTTTTATTTGTCAATCCAGACATTTCAGCAGCAACATATTGTGAGAGTGCACTTAAATAATACAATACATAACTTTAAAATTGACATTACTATGAAAAATGACCTCATACATAATAAACATGCCTAAAACGGTTTCTCATACAGACATTTAACAAGAGCAAAACACTTGAAAAAAACATTTATTATTATTATTATTATTATTATTATTATTATTATTATTATTTTTATGCCTGCGTCCAGCCCTCCGTTCTGAGAAAGCGCATTGTGTCCTGGTAGCCTTCCTGATGTAAGTCTTGCATTCGGCGGATGGACGGCGGGAACAAGGCCTGGTTCAGCCGTTTGATGTTCTCTGTGGAAAGCTGCGAGAAGAATCAAAGCGAGGGGCAAAAAAAGATCAGTGCCTTTGCTCAATAAGCACACTACTGCGTGTCAAATATATTTCTATAAAACATCAACGGCTGTTGCTTGAGGGCAGCGGCAGCACAGTAGACATGGCTGAGAGTTTAAATCGCAGGGTTAGAAAATATACTGCTTTGGCTAATAACTGGAAAAAATTGGAAAGCATTATGTTGCATTACAGCATGAAAGAAAACAAACTATCATGGATCACAGGCTTAATATTTTTAACCCCATATATACATTGAGATGTCAATAATAAACAGCCATTATAATAATATAATAATAAAGGGCTTATTGGAGGAAAAAATTAAAACATGGCATTTCTTCAACTGTTGTACAAATAAATCATACAAATAAATCTTCTGTTTTAACAGGAAGAAAGTGATAGATTGGAAAAGAAAGATTGAAAGAAATGAAATGAGCAAAAGATACAAAAAGATATATATGTCAGCTAGGAAAACAATGGAGAGAGGTTTGATAAAGTGATACTAATATACAGTGTGATGTACGAGGTGGGGTAAGAGATGGTAAAAATGAAAGAAAGGATGAAAAAAAGGGTACAGAAGGAAAGTACAAGGAATTTAAGGAGATGGTAGAAAGAAAGGATGAAAAGAGGAATGGAAGAAAAGAAGGAAGAAAGTGAATGGAAATAAGGGAAGAAAAAATTGGTGTGGAATTTAAAATGTTAGAAAAGAGGGTGGACGTGTTGAAGAATGGAAAGGATGAATGAAAAATAAATGGGATAAAAGGACAAGAGAAAGGAAGAGACTAATGTTACAATGGTACGGCTAATTACAGCTTCAGCTCACATCACAGACGTGAACGGACACTAAGACAATGCAGTGTAATCGAGGAGAAGGATAGTAAGCTAGTTAGAGGACGACTCACGGTAATGGTCATGTTAGCCAGGCTAACGTTCAGCTTCCTGTGACCCATGTGAGGCGGGCACACGTCCTGCAGCCCGCTGAACGGAGACACGGTGATGGTCCGACCAACAGGAAGAATAGGAAGACTGTCTGTGAAACCCCCATCCATCCATTTCTACTGGAGTAAAAAGCAAACGAGTTTGTGCACAGGAACGAGGTACAGATGATAAAAAATCATCCAGACTTAATATAAACGTCAGATACGCAGACACGTCTTCTGTCATGACTTAAACTACAGCGTCGAGTTCAGTGACTGACTTATAACGGTTGTAATTCAAGTCCAGTCAGTCAGCAACCACACACACACACACACACACACACACACACACACACACACACACACACACACACACACACACACACACACACACACACACACACACACACACACACACACACACACACACACACACACACACACACACACACACACTCTCTACCTGGCCCTGGAACTCCACTGGCTTTACTCCTGCATACAGAGGAACAAAGCTGCTGGCCAGAAGAACCTGCATCACAAACATAAGACAGACACAGCGATCAGAGAGAGAAGTCCAAGTCAGAAGAGAAGCAAACAGGTAATAGAATAAAGGAGTGTGTGTGAGAGCAGAACGAATAAAAGTTTAGCATTCAATTATAATCAAGGCGTTAAAAAAATGGGAACATTTACGTACTAGAGAGAAAGAGGTGAGAAAATGCAGAGTAGTAAAGAAGAGCAACAGTAAAAACAAATAAATAAATCAATAAATAAATAAAAATAGGAAAAAATTTAAAATGGTTGCATACCAATAAGGGATGGGAAGAGATGGGAGAGGGATAATGGGAAATAAAGGCTGTGAAAGAGAGATGGAAGGAAAGGAAGGAAGGAAGGAAGGAAAGAAGGAAGGAACAACAGAAGAAATGAGATGAAAGGATGGGAAGGACAACGGAAAGGAGATAAAAATAAAAGGAAAGAAGGAAGGCAGGAAGGAAGAAAGGAAGGAAAAAAAGAACAAAGAAGGAGATAAAAGGGAGGATAGGCAAGGGACAACAGAAAAGAAGAGATATAAGCAAGGGACAACAAAAAAAAAGACTGACAGAAATAAGGAGGGAGGGAAAGGACAACAGAAAGAGATGAAAGGTAGGAAGGATAAAGAGACAACAGAAAGGAAGGATGAAGGAACAACAGAAAGAGAGGAAAGGAAGGAAGGATAAAAGGAAAGGAACAAATGATTAAAAGAAAGAATGTGTGGAACAAAAAGTTAAAAGGAATGGGCGGGACATTAAAAAAAAAAGAAGAAAAAAAAAGATTGGATTGAGAGGAGACCAATACAAGAGAACAGGTATTATAAAGCGAAGCGAACGATAGAGATGGAGATGTAGGGAGTAATAGATGGACGAAGAGAGAAAAGAGGGAGTGTTAATAAAATCAGTGTGTCAGAGTGAAAGGTCATATTGTGTGTTAAATTACTGCTTATGGCATCAGTTAGTGATGTGCTGCCGTCCGTCCCCTCAGAGTCGATCTATTAATCATTCTCCGTTACCCGGATGAGTGCAGGTACCTTAATAAGGTGTTCTCTGGAGGGAAAGCTGGACACCATGCTGTTCTTTCCCGTCCTGCAGTTGGTCAGGGAGACGTGGAGGTGCTCGCTGGCCAACAGGTGAGCGTCACAAGGCAGGATGCGGTCGATGCCGCTTCTGGAGGCCGGGGACAAGACACACGCTCGTTTGTCATCTCTGCATAATTAACAACGCCGCCCGAGTTTCCCTAAACGCCATCCCATAATTACACAATCTGTTTGGCCAAGCTGCTTCAGTCACAACGCAGGAGGTGATGGAATTCACTTTCTTCTCCTCTCTTTCCACTCCTGAGACCCCAAACTCAGTTTCCTTCTAACAATTTATTTATTTATTTATTTTTTAACAGATATTTTTAAATTGCAGTGTCAGCTTTATCTGTGTTCACATTTAAGCACAACACACAATCCCCCCCCCAATCCACACACACACAGATCGAATTTTTTTGAATCCAGATCTCTTCTCCGACATGCCTAATATGGCTGTGCTGAGAGATATTCTCTCGCTCGATGTGCCCAAAACGGCATCGCTGATTCATATTTCATGGCTCGGGCGAAATGAATGCGATCTGGAGGACGTGCATCTAGTTACCTCAAGGTCAAGACGCTCCTGTTCTCTCTGAACACAACGCATATAAACAATTATCTTGTAACCGCAAAGCACAAGGACGTTCTCTACGTCTCCTCTCTCTCGCTCTGACATCAAATGATGCTGCTATTTAACTTGTGTGTGTGTGTGTGTGTGTGTGTGTGTGTGTGTGTGTGTGTGTGTGTGTGTGTGTGGCATGTTTCTGTCAGGGAGAGACAAGAGAACATAAAGACATGGGTGGATGGATGGAAGGATGGGAGGGACAACAGAAAAAGACAAGGAAGGAAGAAATGGACAACAGAACATGAAGACATGGAAGGATGGATGGATTGATAGATGAAAGGAAGGAAGGAAGGAAGGAAGGAAGGAAGGAAGGAAGGAAGGAAGGAAGGAAGGAAGGAAGGAAGGAAGGAAGGAAGGACAAAAAAAATTTAAGGAAGAAATGAATAAAGACTGGACAACAGGAAAAAAAGAAATGGAAGGAAAGAATAAAGGAAAGAAGAAAAACAGGCAGAAAGGAAGAGAACAGAAAGAAAGATGGAAGGAAGGAAGGAAGGAAGGAAGGAAGGAAGGAAGGACAAAAAAAATTTAAGGAAGAAATGAATAAAGACTGGACAACAGGAAAAAAAGAAATGGAAGGAAAGAATAAAGGAAAGAAGAAAAACAGGCAGAAAGGAAGAGAACAGAAAGAAAGATGGAAGGAAGGAAGGAAGGAAGGAAGGAAGGAAGGAAGGAAGGAAGGAAGGAAGGAAGGAAGGAAGGAAGGAAGGAACATTAAAAAAATGGAAGTAAAGTAAATAAAGAGATGAAACAGAAATATGGAAAAAAAAGATTAAGGAATGGAAGCAAGAAAAAAATAAATGCTGCAGAATGAAAAGGGGGAAAAAATGAAAGAAAGAAGGAAAGAAAGAAATAAAGAGGATACAGTAGGGAAATGGGGGGAGACTTGTGAGTAAGAGTTGGACAGGAGCGATCAGGTTAAAGTACAGACTTATTGGTCTGTTTTACGAGCCGTGCTGCATCAGGACGTGTGGGACGTGTGATAATTGTGGCACAATAAATGGAGGTTGACCCACCTGCTTATTTACGCTCTAAACTTCAAGAACCTTAAAACATAAACAATAGTAGACGATGAAGACGAGTTGATGAAGTTACAGTACAGCGTACACGAAACACAGAGCAGGTGTTACCATGTGGTCCACTAACATACGCACACTCCATGTGTCTATATAGAAATTATCAAAGTCGGGAGAGTCCCATTCTTTTCTTTTCTTTTCTTTTCTTTTTTGGATACCTGCAGCAGTGGGGGGCGGTCAGGGGCAAGTCTTCTCTGACGGTCTAAACACTATCAAAATCACTGACCTACATTTACCACCTAAATTCTAATATTTGTTCCATAAAATGTTATTAACAAAAATGTAAAATATTTTTTTAATATAAATATTTGTTCCCCCCCAATAAGAAAAAACTTCTGGGTTTCTCAGGAAAAAAAACCTAAAAGCACCAGCTGTGTTTATTTAAAAGAAAAATCCTTAAAATGATAATTATACTGTTTACATTGTTAATTTTTTCACCTCAGATTATATAGAGAGTCTGCCTGCTAACTCCCGGAGTATATGCTGTTACTATAGAAACAATAACCTATAAAATAAGTGCTTTAACATGTCATAACCAATCATTTTACAGTGATGCAAACCTACCTACCGATCCCATTCAAGCATTCATATTCCAATAATCACTCGATTATCCAAGTGATGCAATCTGTACAATCAACACAACACAACTGGAACAATACCCAGATAATAGTAATTCTATTCTAATAGTAATAGTAATAGTAAATCCATTCGCTGGAACATTATTTTAGACTAACAAAAACACAAGCATGGGGACCAAAACCTTAACCGCCACTGACCTCAGTTACTTGTTACACTCTACTGGGACATGTAGATATCTTCTTGTTATGGTAACACAAACAAGAGCCAAACGCATTTCTGTGCAAGTGCTTATAGTTGCATCTGATTTAATGGGTACTTTAGTATAGATATAGTATAAATTGACAGAAAAAAAAATCCTGAACCTACTGTACAATATACAGTATGGACAAAAGTATTGGGACACCTGTCTTTTCAGTCATATGTTGTTCTTCCTGTACCACAAAAAACAACACAGTGGATTCATGTTTATTTTTGTATTTAGAAAAAACCAGTTTTTATGCTGGTCGTATCACAGCGGATCATCCGTCTCCACACCCACCCTGTCCTCTACATCTGCCTCTTTCACCCCAACTTCTTCCCTCCCCACATCCATAAACCGTCTCCTTAGCCTTCCTCTTTTCCTCCTTCCTGGTGGCTCCATCCTCAGCATTCTCCTACTGATATACCCCATGTCCCTCCTCTGTACATGTCCATCTCAAACCATCTCAATCTCGCCTCCCTCACCTTGTCTCCAAAACGTCCTACATGCACTGTCCCTCTAATAAACTCGTTTCTAATCCAAAAATGCTGTATTATATACAAACATAAATAGAAACATGTTTGGTCATTAACTGAAACTTTTAAACTAATACAGATTTAAAAAAACAGATTTTTGGACGTATTGCACAATCGCTTACACGCAGCAGAAGGTAGTTTGAAACATACATTTATCTAATTTTTTTGTCATTTATGTGAATACTCGCCAAGATGGATTTATTTTTTACATTATACATCATTTTGTGTGCGGGATTCAAGAAATAATGTGTGGTACGTTATGGAGGAAAGCACAGTGCATGTAGGGGATGTGGCCTTGATGAGTGTGCATGGAGACATTCAACTGAAATTGCATTTAATCTGATGTCAAATTCTCCTGCAAGAACTACATTTAAGTTCTCTGTTATAGGCTAACCTGCAATTACGTAAATGCACATTAATTCTCATGGAAAGTTTCCAGTCTTGACAATTCCTTGAATTTTTCAACCCAACTGTTACCACAATTTCAAATATATTTATTTTGGCAGCTATTGTATAAACCGTAATAGCCAATAACCGTTTTCAAAACAGTGCAGTTGTAAATCTATTACTCATTGTATTTTTAATAACGGTTCTATACTGTATATTAAGCATTCACAAATGTAACCTGTATATACTGTATAATAAATGGAACTTGTATAGATATAATATCTAAAGAGATGGCCAGGCGAGTGGCCCCAACATGGAGGGTAATTGAGCAATTATTGACAGCTGTATTTAAGTAGCTTTTGGGGTAAAAATTCATTTTCAGCACCATTTTACTGTAATTATTCCATTGCTAGTGAACAGAAGTGTTGAAATCCGAGAACACAGTGATATTACCTGGTTTTAAAAGCATAGTGTTCTTCATGTACATTCTGGAATGAGAGCTCATGCTGTTAAAAGCCCATTGTATAAGCTTCCATCACCTCATATATACAATACTGTGCAAAAGTTTTAGCAGGTGTGAAGTAATGCTATAAAGTTATACTTTTATATATGCACACACACACTACAGTTCCAAAAGTATTGAGACACCTGACCTTTCACAAAAATCCATACCGATCCATACTGATAGTTTTTCCGGCTCGCGTACCTTGATGGGAGTGGCCTCTAAAGGCGAATCACTGTCATCACGTGCTGTTTGTTTTTACACTAGAGATTGCACGTTGCACAGGGAGCGCTTTATTATAGTCATTAATTATAATTTATCCATATTTACTTCTATTAGCACATTTTCATGATTCAGTATTTTTTATATTGTTTTTGTAATGAAGTTCAGTACTATCTTAGTTTGTTCTTTATCCAGTATCTGTTTTAAAAAACTTGGTTGATTAACCGGTTATCGGCGAATACAATCCAACCTGAATATCAGTATTGGTCAAATCGGTTTGACCTGTAGTCCTGAACTCCACTCCTTACCTAAGCTCAAGCATGAAGTCGTATCCAGGCGTGATCGCACCGAGCTTCTGTTTCCTGACATTGAGGGCGAATTTGTAGGTGAATTCTTTGCAATGCTGTAGAAGAAAACAGCGGGTTAAAGGGTTTATGTAAACAGTCTGATCTAGAAAACAAACTAAAGCCTGAAGTACTTTAAATTTGTTTCAATATCATTATTGGTCAATGCTGTCAGTGTTGGTTGCATTATTGTTGTAGAGGTCATTGTAGTCTCGTTGTTGTTGACGTTTGCTGCTTCTTATGTCATTGTTTTGTTCTTTTCATTGTCGTTGCATCAGAGTTGCTGATTTTATCGTCACTGCTGTTTAATTTTGTGATTGTTGCTTTTATAACTGTTGTCTCTGCCATCATTGTAAAAATTAAGGCAGCAATACTGACAGTCATTGGCATCATTGCAGCGTTTAAACAGCAAGTCTCATGTCTCTGTTCCTTTCTGCTGTCGTGGTTAAACTTTACCTCGAGCTTGTCGGGAGCCGTGATGAGAACGGCGGCCACCAGAGCCCCAGCTGACGCCCCAGCGCAGGCTCTTAAACACGACAGCAGCCTCTGCCCATGTGTGAGGAAAGCTTCGACTGCGCCAAGATGATAGATACCCAGAAAACCACAAGCAGCAAAAGACAAGTTGACCACCACCATCACGGCATCCCTGCAGGGAAATCAGTGTGATTTACAGATTACTTTCAGCTTTCAGTCAAGCCGGTCCAATTTTATTGTTATTCCATGTACTAGGCACATACAGCGAGCTGAAATATTGCCTCTAGCCATCACTGTGCAATATACAAGACAAGACAGATGCTTTGTAGTTTGGATTGTATAAAGTGTAAATATTGCAGGCAGGCAGTTTCATTACGGCAGAGGTGCACAAACTTTCTTCTATGAAGCGTCAAAAATCATACAACAGAGCACCGTGTGCTGAAAGTAAATCTAGAATTATATTTAAATTATAGTTTTTATAATTCCTCTCGATCATGATTCAACAGAATTTAGAGAAACTTATAGTGCAATGAGAAACAATACAATTTGTCATACAATAGTGTTCAATGCCCAATACAGCTATTTGATGACTTCATCGAGAGACACAAAACAGATCCTGTTTTTTTTCAAAAGGCTATTTTGTTTCCTCTTCTCATATTCACTGATCAGGCATAATATTATAACATTAGAACATTATGACAGGTGAAGTGAATAACACTGATTATCTCTTCATCATGGCACCTGTTAGTGGGTGGAATATATTGGGCAGAATATGAACATTAAGTACTCATAGTTGATGTCAGAAGCAGGAAAAATGAGCGATTGTATGGATTTGAGTGAGTATGACGAGAACCAAATTGTGACGTCCATTCGGACCAGCGGTCCCCAACCTTTTTTGCGCGAAGGACCGGTTTAATGTCGGACAATGTTTTCACGGACCGGCCTTGAAGGTGTGGCGGATAATTACAATAATTACAATAATTATAATAATTAAAATAATGATAACCGAGTCATCATGACATGCATTAAGAGTGAGTCATAGACAGATGTGGAGAGAATCTGGTAATTTTCGGAAATAATGTAAGTTATGTATTCTTTCTGTGAGGCCCGGTACCAATTGACCCACTGACCGGTGCCGGTTCACGGCCCGGGGGTTGGGGACCACTGATCTAGACGACTGGGTCAGAGCATCTCCAAAACTGCAGCTCTTCTGGGATGTTCCTGGTCTGCAGTGGTCAGTATCTATCAAAAGTGCTTCAAGAAAGGAACAGTGGTGAACCGGCGACAGGGTTCGGCCGAGGCTCATTAATGCATGTGAGGAGCGAAGGCTGGTCCGTGTGGTCCGATCCAACAGATCCAACTCGTGTAGCTCAAACTGCTGAAGGAGGTCATGCTGTTAATGATTGACAGGTCAGAACTGTTTTGGCAGCAAAAGGGGGACCAACACGATATTAGGCAGGTGGTCATAATGTTCTGCCTGATCGGTGTATATATACGGCACGGCGGATTAAATCAAATGTCCAACCATCATATCTACACTACATCATATTTATAATTTATGTGGAGAAAAATTATTTAGTGCTGGTTTTACCTTCAATTTTTGCTTCTTAATCGCTTTTTTTTCTTCTTCTTATAGAAGTAGAGATGATTTAATCCAAGGTTTTTGCTTCCATTAAACTTCCAGGAAAGCAGGAACGGGAGAAAAGCCTAATGGGGACACATGATCAGACAGAATAACATTTTTAATTTATTACAATGATGCTATTTTGTGTCTAATTTATCAAGTTAAACAAAAGATACAAAGAATTATAGTTTAGGGAGAAAACTGCTGCAAATGATTAATTACTGACAAATTATGTACTTTGGAAGGGAAAAAATCTTGGGGATGTAATTAATAAAATCAGATGAACACTAAATACAAAATAAAATATTATCAAATCAAATATCTGTAATATAATATTCATAATTACATATTATAATAATAATTATGCATTCATTGTTTATTCATGATATCTAACGACATTTAAATTAATTGGCCAAGGTTTTAAAATGTGTTCAACTTTACTAATAAATAAATCTTGATGTTTTTTTTAACGTCAAAGTCACTCATTCAGTCCCAAATCACTGACCGTCCCTCAGCAAAGCGACCAGACCCCGTTCATGGATCATCCCACGTGTTTCCGCTTTACTTCCGGGTATGAAAGTTATGAACAGGTTTCACAATAAAAGGCTGAACTTATAACCGGTTATTAAACATGTCCAATGGTCTGTAATGCATACATGTGATGTAGTGTATTTAATATTTTATATACTGAAGATATGCAGATTTGATATAAATGATTAAGGTTTTGAGTGTTGTGTCTGAACAGCAAAAAATAGAAAGTTCTGGAAAAGAGGAGTAAAGATTAATTCTCATGTTTAGATTTATTATATTCATCTGGGAATATAAAATATATTGTACTGCATGCTTGCGTTGTATTATTGTGACCATTAGTCAGTGGTGGATGAAGTACACAAACCATGTACTTGAGTCAAAATAGAGATACAGTGGCTAAAATATTACTCCAGTATAAGTGCTCCCTTTAAACTTTCACTTAAGTAAAAGTACTAATTTATTTGCCTTCGAATGTACTTAAGTATCCAAAGTACTGTGATTTTTTATCTATGTAATGTTTCTATTATCATTTTTGTCATAAGAGTCTTTGCATAATGAACTCAGTTTATGTGACTGTTAGCCTTAGCATAACAATCCTTTAATACAATGATATTAATGAGTCAAACACTGACTGATTCCTATTACAATTATCATGAGTCCAAAACCTTCTTTTTAAACAAAAAATAAATAATCATGTAAATGAGGCCACGGGTGTCGTGGCGAGTTCGAGTCAGGAGTTTCTTCCATCATTTATTCCTCTCTAAATATTTCTCTTGCTGTTGAACTGATGTTGAACTGTGTGTTGGTGATCAGTAGACGCCACCAAGCGCCAATCAAAACATGTTTAAACTGGAGCGTGCGCTCGACCCTGATTGGTGGATTGCTGCGTGTTTGCCCAGTTAAGTTTTTATCCGCTCATAAATAAAAAGGAACGACTGATTTTGCAAAATGTATTCGAATAAAATAATGGATTTTGAAATGTAGTAAAATAAAAAGTCTCTCCGAATGCAAATACTTTAGTTAAGTACAGACACGCACGAGCTACTTAAGTACAGTAACAAATTACATTTACTTCATTACTGTCCACCACTGTCATATATATATATAGTTTATAATTTATAACATACACTTGGATAAAAAGATAACAGTCTACATTAGAAGCCCACAGTTATGATCATTAAAGTGACCCTGTGGTTACCCAGGTTGGTTGACTGGGGTGTGGCGGGCCGTGTCTGTGCATCATATCTGTGTTACGGACATGAGTTACTCCCGCTTATAGTTATGCTGCCATCGCTAGTCTTGCTGGGTCCCTACCTACAACCTAGACATGCCATACACTTTCTTTAACTTTTATATAATAATAATAATGATACTTCATAAAATGTATTTTCTTTTCCTGTTGTCTTTCTAACTCTCTCTCTCCTGAGGCACCAGTGACCAGGGATCATGGCCTTTACTTCTTTCAGGATCCTCGTGATCCATCCTGATGCCCTACATCTGTTTGGAGACACTCCGTGCAGCTGAGGATGGTTCTACATGAACAGCAAAAAGACCAATTTAGAAACGATGAAGATTTATTTGGATTGTAATTAATAGAAGCAGTCTGCTACAATGGCTTAGGACTGAAATTTTCATGTCTGCATTTAAAAGCCCATCAATGAACAGATCACTAAACAGTAGATCTCAACAACGATAACTATAATGAATAGACATTTGGTGCCCCCAGATGAGGTTGGGTTTCCTTTTGAGTCTGTTTCCTCTAAAGGTTTCTTCCTAAAACTATCTCAGGGAGTTTTTTCTTGCTATTGTCACCACTGAGTCACTAATTAGGGACAAAATTATAGGCACTAACATATACATTCAAATTGTATAACCTAATAATCCCCAGAAAGCTACTTTGGGACAATGTCCACTGTTTGCTATAAAAATTGCTATACACATTAAATGAATTGAACCCATACGTGTTTCTTTCCTCAGACTTTTTGCTCAACAAATGTGGAAGCAAACAATGTCTTTATTGTCTAGCTTTCTCCTCTTTGGAACTAACAAGCCCAAATTTTTTTCATAACAATGCCCCTAGACACAAAGTGCGCTTGGTCTATGCATAAGGGTCAGAGAGCAAGTGTGTCCTGTGACGTATAAGGACACAAAGCCCTGATATCAACCCCACCTGAACACCTTCAGGAAGAACTGGAACACTGACCATTAAATCCTTGTAATGAGCGCACAAGAATGTGGATGACGGGTGTACAGATACTTTTAACCATATGATCTGTTTATCATTCACAAGCATATCAATATCCTTTAAATAGGGCTTTAGATAGTTATTTTTGTTGCATCGGACTAAGAAATGGAAAGGACAGTTTGCTGGGCAGTTTCAGCAGACATCTTTGTTTCTTTGCAATCATTAGAGTTGCAAACTTGTTAGAAGAAGCTGTGCCTGTCCTTCTAAAAAGTACTTGCTCTTCAAGCCGGATGGACCTAAAACAAATTCCTATCCTCTCAGTCATTTAAAACTCTTGGCCGCACAATACCTAGACGTATTAGTGCGACACTCGGTGCAGCTCTTAAGAGACTGACAACACATCGTTTATAAAGAAGCATAGCCGGCTGAAGATCCATTAGCCCTTTTGTGGTTGAGCTCTAATTGTTCTCGCCTTGACTGGACTGAAGTTTAATCGCTCAATGTTGTCAGGAAGACAAAAGCCATGAGGAATGTGTGTGACCGGATTCATCAAAAGTCCTGGAGAAGCTCAACTGCCCAGTTTTAGAGTTAAACCTGCACGTACGCAGCCACTGACCACTCTGTGTAAAAATGCACATGCTTTAGTTACACTATATCGACAAAGGTTTGTGGACACCCAGCCATAAGATTGGTATGTGCTTCTTTTTAAACATTCCATGTTTAGATCTCATTTGCTGTTATAATAACCTCCACTCTTCTAGGAAGATGTTCCACTAAATTTCAAAGTGTGCTTGTAGAGATTTGTGCTCATTCAGGTATAAGGGTGTTAGTAAAGTCAGGTACTGATGTAGGATAACGGAGCCCAGGGTGCAGTCAGCATTCAATTCATCCCAAAGGTTGAGGTCAGAGCTCTATAGCAGGCCAATCAAGAACTTCCACTCCAACCCATTATACGATGTGGTATTAAAGAGTCATACGCCATATCTTCATGGAGCCAGCTTTGTGCATAGAGACAGTGTCATGCTGGAGCAGGTTTGGGTTTCAATTTAACTGAAGGGAAAAGTTTTATGCTACTGCATTGAGAAATCCTCTACAAGTGTGTGCCTCCAAAATATGTCCAAATACTTTTGTTCATATAATGTAGCCAGAAACGTATAGCAGGATAAAATTTGATATTCAAACAGTCGGAGAACATGCGTCATAGACTATCAATGAATGCTCAGATTCATGTTTTCGCTCTATTAGAGTGCAATTAATTTGTTTGAAGCGAGACGGTTCACCCTCAGGCCAAACAGTTGGTGCAATACATTTATTTATTTGGCAGTCGTTTTTTTTTTTCTTTTTCTTTTTCTTTTTTTTTAACATCCAATGCAGAATCCAATGTAAGCATTGAGTTATTAAACAAAATGGCAGAATACATTTCCATAAGCTGACTCGAGTGAAATGTAAGAAACTCAAAGTGCCAGCACTCAGAAGTTTTACAAATATGTACTGATGAGTATTTTCTTTCTAAACACCCCAAGTGCAGTCATCCTTCATTATCACACTGACTTTATTTACTGACTTTTCACTCTGACCACCCTGCAGCTCAGTTCTTCATGTGTGAACTCTCGTAGACACTAGGATTTTGTGTTTCCTAGCACGCTTGTCCTCAGGCCCCCGGCGTGTCACCACAAATGTGCCATTGCTTTCCTCTTCCTTGTGCTTCTGTGTAATGCAGAATGTAGTTATGGCCTCTGCAGGGAATACAAGTCTGTGTGTTAAATTGTTTAAATGATGGAGACAAAAGAGTGTGTTCAAGGTGATGGAGCATGTTGTGGCCGACATCATTTCTGTTGTCGCTGCTGGGGTTCAGGTGACAGAAGCCAAATTGATTTGTTTCGAACACACTTCGAGGCCCTTTCCTTAACAATCCCCATGTAAGAAATATTTGACTCGAATTTAAAATTGATTAGGACAGGTTGAGCCTTTAAGCGCTGCTTATTAAAGCTTATTGATGCCAGATTAAGACGGATGCGACGGTCAAAGAGCCGCACAACATTTTACATGCCGAAAACCATGGAAATGTTTCTTTATTTTTTGTGTATACTGTATTTCATTTTTAAATAATTTCAGGTAAAATGAACATTAAAAAAACTGAACAAATGAATTTTCATTGTAACGACTAAATTCTATTTTAGCCAAAGCAGGATAAGACCTACTGTAACACTCCTCTATTAACATGAATATATTTTTATTGATAATTAATAAGGTTATATGTAAGGAATAACAAATAATATATGCTGCACTTGGAAAATTTTGTACAATGCAATAAAATGCATTTAAAAAAGTACAAAACACTGACTATTTGTCAAATATTAAGAGGTTTAGAAGAATTCAACTATATATTTTATAAATCTCCAAAGGATTTAAATTGCCATAATTACACAATGAGAAGAAAGAATATACATATTATTTTCTGATTATCTCTAGCTATTAACATTACCTAAAACCCCTAATTAACTGGGCAGCGCTGAACAGATCTGATCTAGAATCCGATCCCGAGTCTGACATTAAACATCAAGAATGACAGCAACAACAACAAACTATAGCAGGATGTGTTAATATGGTAAATACTGAACAAGCTTACATCCAAAACTTCACTTCTTAAAATATGTTTTTTTCAAGCAAGTCCTGTGCAGCTCTGCAATGACTTCCGTACCTGAATGAAGCACAATGATGGGTGTGTGCTTGCTTTTGCTCTGGTTAGTGTGTGTCCAGGAGAAGTGTCCGTACAAGGAAAACCACCCTTAATGGTTTCATGAAGGAACATACTATAAAACTTTCCGAGACTTATACAAACCCCGAAGCAATTGCATTTGGCACAGAAATACTTCTTTGTACGTCCAAATCCCAATTTTTGAATCCAATAATAACAATGTAAATAACAGAATGCATAAAATTAGACATCCCCTTTAACATCACCATAGCCTTACATGTAGATAAACGTTAGAAGATCAGGTGATGCTGGTGAAAGTTCTTTTGGCCTACATAGATGACAAAGTCATTAATCAAGAGCTCCATTCAGCTTCACCTTCACCACCATTTGCTTGCGTAAAATCCGACAGTAAACCATCATCTGACAGCTGTATTTTCGCTTGTTCTTGGACCCTCTGGCTGTAATTTGGTTTTATTTTGGGATTATGCTGGAGTCTGACACTGTAATGAAGTCTTCCAATTTGTGGTGATTTTGAGTTAATAAGGACAAAATCATTAAAAAGGGAAGATTCACAGAAACAAAATGAGCTGGGTTCCAGCTCTGGCCTACAGACGGAATGAAATAATCTTCGGTGTGAAGCTTAATCACAAGTAATTAAACGCCGTCAAATCTCCTGGTTTGAATTCTTTTGATGGAGAAAATTCTTCATCAGAACGGCCGACTAAGGTAATTTGCTGTAGATAGTGCAAATCGGCGTCAAAGATCAAATAGTGTCCTTAGATGGAGAGGAAAGCCAAGGCACAGGCTAAAGAGATGAAAGGAGGGGGACATATCAAAGAGGGTTTTGGAGTGGGGTGAGAGAGAAAGAGAAATGAGAGAGAAGAGGAGAGGGTTGAATGACAGGTCGTCAAAGGAGAAAGGGTGATGTGATTCAATCTCTTATATGAGTTAGAAGATCTTGTGCTATTGATAGGGATCTGTACACTTGAGAGCAGAACAGTCAGTGCTGAAGAGGTAAAATATATTCCCTTCCTGCTTGTATGCATTCAACGTTCTGGCTTTGAATACTCAACGAAGCCTGGTGTTCTTTGCTACAACACTGTCAGTCTTTTTCTTTTCTTTTTTAAATTTTTTTTTTATCTCTGTAGCACATTTTTTACTTCTTTCAGACTTGGGGTTTATACATTTGTAAAAACATCACTTTAATCAGTTTTTTTAGCCATGCAAGGACATAATTTCAGCATTAGTGTTTTTGGTGCCCTAATCAATAGAAACCTTATCAGTAATACACTAGTTGATATAATATGACTAGGAAGACATTTTATCTTCAGGTCAGTCTTTTTAATAAGATGCCGTAATCCCAAAAAAAGAGAGCGGCTACAAAAATATAGGCATAAACACTTCTCACATACATTGCCTTGCGAAAGTATTCAGCCCCCTTGAACTTTGCGACCTTTTGCCACATTTCAGGCTTCAAACATAAAGATATAAAACTGTAATTTTTTGTGAAGAATCAACAACAAGTTGGCCACAATCATGAAGTGGAACAAAATTGATTGGATATTTCAAACTTTTTTAACAAATAAAAAACTGAAAAATTGGGCGTGCAAAATTATTCAGCTCCCTTAAGTTAATACTTTGTAGCGCCCACTTTTGCTGCGATTACAGCTGTAAGTCGCTTGGGATATGTCTCTATCAGTTTTGCACATCGAGAGACTGAAATTTTTGCCCATTCCTCCTTGCAAAACAGCTCGAGCTCAGTGAACAGCAGTTTTCAGTTCTTTCCACAGATTCCCGATTGGATTCAGGTCTGGACTTTGACTTGGCCATTCTAACACCTGGATATGTTTATTTGTGAACCATTCCATCCTAGATTTTGCTTTATGTTTTGGATTATTGTCTTGTTGGAAGACAAATCTCCGTCCCAGTCTCAGGTCTTTTGCAGACTCCATCAGGTTTTCTTCCAGAATGGTCCTGTATTTGGCTCCATCCATCTTCCCATCAATTTTAACCATCTTCCCTGTCCCTGCTGAAGAAAAGCAGGCCCAAACCATGATGCTGCCACCACCATGTTTGACAGTGGGGATGGTGTGTTCAGGGTGATGAGCTGTGTTGCTTTTACGCCAAACGTTTTGCATTGTTGCCAAAAAGTTCGATTTTGGTTTCATCTGACCAGAGCACCTTCTTCCACATGTTTGGTGTGTCTCCCAGGTGGCTTGTGGCAAACTTTAAATGACACTTTTTATGGATATCTTTAAGAAATGGCTTTCTTCTTGCCACTCTTCCATAAAGGCCAGATTTGTGCAGTATACGACTGAGTCTCCCACCTCAGCTGTAGATCTCTGCAGTTCATCCAGAGTGATCATGGGCCTCTTAGCTGCAACTCTGATCAGTCTTCTCCTTGTATGAGCTGAAAGTTTAGAGGGACGGCCAGGTCTTGGTAGATTTGCAGTGGTCTGATACTCCTTCCATTTCAATATTATCGCTTGCACAGTGCTCCTTGGAATGTTTAAAGCTTGGGAAATCTTTTTCTATCCAAATCCGGCTTTAAACTTCTCCACAACAGTATCTCGGACCTGCCTGGTGTGTTCCTTGTTCTTCATGATGCTCTCTGCGCTTTAAACGGACCTCTGAGACTATCACAGTGCAGGTGCATTTATACGGAGACTTGATTACACACAGGTGGATTCTATTTATCATCATTAGTCATTTAGGTCAACATTGGATCATTCAGAGATCCTCACTGAACTTCTGGAGAGAGTTTGCTGCACTGAAAGTAAAAGTAATAATTTTGCATGCCCAATTTTTCAGTTTTTCATTTGTTAAAAAAGTTTGAAATATCCAATAAATTTCGTTCCACTTCATGATTGTGTCCCAATTGTTGTTGATTCTTCACAAAAAATTACAGTTTCATATCTTTATGTTTGAAGCCTGAAATGTGGCAAAAGGTTGCAAAGTTCAAGGGGGCCGAATACTTTCGCAAGGCACTGTATTAGCCATGAGCTCAGGGGCTTGTTGTCCTGAGCTTAGAATATTCAAAGGTGAAATTGGCCACGGCCGACTGAGAAAACTGGCGATATATTTACTTCATATTCTGCCTCATACTTGATTGGAAGATCTTGCTATACATTGTCACATGCCCAAGGCGCCATCCAGGTGCTTTAATCCACTTCAGGATGAGTGAAGCAAAAGCGTTTCCAGGCATGTTGGTGGATTTTATGAGCTATGGATTATTAGATAAATGTTCTATATTAGATATTTTGTACACTGTGAAATATTGAGGCTGTGTACTGGCCCTTACTCAATCATGATTCTTGCAGGAAGATAGCTAAGGCAAGTTTAATAATGAATAAAAACCTTATAAGGTCCTTTTAAGGAAATATATCTGCACAAATTATGTTAAAGGACATAAAGTTGACCATGGCCTTTCTTGCCTTGTCTCTTTTGACGTCGGAGAAAATTCTGCCTTGGTCAAATCCGACATGTTTCTAAACCATCACCCATCATAAGTTCTAATTGACATATTGATTTGCATGTAGAAGTCTTTTTAAAAAAATCACATTTGGAATGCCATCTCGAGCTGACTCTGTTTAAAATCTGGAGAATAATTGCAAACATGCCTCCAAAACGATTCTAAAGGCTGCCTCAGGTAATCGTTCATCCGCATTCAGTATTTCCATTTTGGTGAAATGTTAAGAAATGCAGGAATGATAACTCCACCCTTAACCATAAGCCTTAACCTTGACTTTGTAATCTTTAATACAAATCGCTGTGAACGTGCTAGCACGAGAGAACGGGAAAGGCATGGGAAGAATGCTAGAAAGGGAACTGAATTCTCATTGTGCACACTTTTTCCTCACACACACACACACACACACACACACACACACACACACACACACACACACACACACACACACACTAAAAGCCACTCTACAGTGGTACAAATAGCAAAGAGAGGTTCAGAGTATCGTAGAAAAAAATCCTTTTTGTGGCATGAAAGAGGTAAAGAATGCTGATAGGTGGGCGAACTGCACACACAAACAAGTTCTTGATAATGTCCATTTACAGCACAGGATGAAGGTCCAGCAGGAATTCTGAGGTTCCTCTTACCATGCTGTGTTATATTATCACACCTGAGAGAAAAGTGAGGGGAGAGAATAGGTGGTAAAAAGGACTCGGTTAATGGAAATAAAAGAGAAAAAGAAATTCTCTGCCTATAAATGAATGTATGGACACTGATGATGGTGGAGCCATCTGATTATGACAATTAAAATAACATTCAATAGAATAATGGTATCTAGCAACATTCACAAGCCATCCTGTAAGCACAAATACAGGACAGAAGTTGTATATTCTTTAGCGCAACCGGTTTCTTCTTGGCATTGTGTTTTCCCTATTTTATAAATAGTCTTTCAACATCTGTAATTGGAACATCTTTCCTTTTATCCTTTCCATTTCAGATATACATCAGGAAGGAATGATTGATTTAAACAAGATATTAAGGAAGCAAGGAGATAACACACTTTATGTTATAATAATAATAATAATAATAATAATAATAATAATAATAATAATAATAATAATAATAATAGGTAATAGTCTTTTAAAATTGTGAGTTTGCTTTTTAGAATGTCCTGAATAATAAAAATGGTGGAATAAAAATAAAAAAATTCATCCAAGCCAGAAAACAGAATACAAATGAAATCAGGCCAGAATGAGCAAATAATTAAATCTATGGGAAGACTAACTTTATATCAACATGGTTTAGTAGAAAAATGCATATAACATGTATTTTAAAGCTATGATGAAATTAGATTCATTACAACTCAGCAAGACCGTACCTTTCCCAATCAGATACGAATCAATTACATACAACAATTTGGGTAGTTCTATATAATAAAACTGTATATATCAAGCATTTTTTGTACACAAACGCATCCTTAAGTCACCCAGGCTGTTCCCTAAAATCAATCAAAAGCGTCAATGGTCTGCAAGGCAAATCACAGGTTTATAAACGGAATATAAATCCATGCATATTATTGCCCTCATTCTGATCTGTTACTGTTTCCATAGGAATATTCCAGCCACATGCAGCATCTAAGACTTTCTTTTTTTACAAAGAAAAATAACATTGATATGGCTTGCTGATAAGCTTTCACTAAAAAGACATGTAGGCCTGGGGTTCACTCAGCGTTTCAATTTATCCCGAAGGGTTTAGTTGGGATGAAGTCAGAGCTCTATAGTGAGCCATTCAAAATCGTCTACTACAACACAAGTAAAGCATATCTTCATGGAGCTGGCTTTGTGCACAGGAGCATTGTTATGCTGGAACAGGTTTGAATCTCATAGTTCAAGTAAAGAGAAAATGTAATGCTACCACATCCAAAGAAATCCTATAGAACAGTTTGGGGAAGAACCACATATGGCTGAAACGTCAGGTTTTCCAAAGTACTTTTGTCCATATAGTGTAGACAGTGTTTTTGTAAGGAGATTCCAGTGTCATTGCTTAACTATTACAAAAGGATAAAAAGCTTCACAACATGCTGTTACACCAAAAATAAGCATATCTGGTTATATCGATCACTAAAATCATTTACTGAACTAAATGGATATTTCCTGTGCATGCAAATAAATGATAGTGTATAATATAATGTTTGTACAGTCACGCCATTGCTTGTGCATTTTCATAAACATGTGCCTAATTGGGAAAGACTGTGGGTTACTCAGCGGAAGGTCAGAGGTTCAAGCCTTTGTATTACCAAGCTGCCAAACTTGGGCTATATATACAAAGAAAGAATTTCACTGTACTGTAAATTACATATGACAAGTGAAGAGCACATTTAGCTTTTAATTGATTTTAGGATCAGTTCATCCTACAACTATCCTCCATTGCTGAGTTCTTAAACAGCTCTGTATTCGGACTGTATTTGACCTGAGGTGTACATTACTTTGGATAAAAGCATCCAGAAAAAGAAATAAACATGAATGTATATTAATGCTAAGGCAAAGCTGTTAAACACTAATATAAATACTGTATGTCTGACCAGGTCACAATACACACAGGCATTTTTTAATCGCTTCCTCATTTAGGGTAAATGTGATACACACTAATACACTCTCTTTAATCCCTCCTGTTCACTTCTCCTTCCATTTTAGGAAAGTATCCAGTTTTCCTCATTCACTTTGTCCTTGTCTGTTAAGGACATAAAGGCATTGGAGAAAGTTGCTGAATCTTCAGAACACCTCTGTTCCTAGCAGAAGTGAATAAAATAATTATATTATGAACCAGAACAGTGCATATACAGGGTTTACTGCAGGTTTCAACAAACACAAAAACCCGTTCCCTATGCAAAACTCTAAATGACACAAATACTGTGAAAATATCACATTTTCATGAATTAGAGACTGTCCTGCTAGGGAAAAAAAACAGCGTTACAATCCATTAAAGGAAATATCTAATGTTTTCCATCAAACACTGAACCATAAAGAGGACAGGGTTTAATGGTTGGTATTAGATTCCTGCAAAAATTTCATCCGAATTCAAAATGACCAACACCATCAAGACGACTTTGGAGATAAAACATTAGATTAGATCCGCGAATGAATTTGATTTGTTTCTCATGGTCTGTAATGGATTGTAATGGTTTAATGGTCTGTGGTGTTCCTAATGGTTTCTCTCATTTTATTCTGGTGGTCATTCTTTACTTTATCAGGTTACCACAATTAAGTCACATTTCATCTTCTCTCCAGATGGAAATCTTGCCACTTGCTACATCATGCTATATATATATATATATATATATATATATATATATATATATATATATATATATATATATATATATATATATATATATATATTCATTTTCAAGTTTTTTAGTTTTATTGAATTCTGTTTTATTTCACTAACCAGTCGTATGTTACCATGTATGATTCTAGTTATAATTTATATGCAAATAATTATAATTTAACCATGAAAGAATTTAGTTTTTGGTTTGTATAGATACTAATGGAATAGTGACCAGAAAATCCTATTAAACATAGTTTTAATCTGATGGTTAACAACCAATAGGAACAGTGCATTCCATTAAACACCCAAACATAAATTTTGAATTATAATTGAATATAATTAAATCTCTATCAAGGTCACATTAATAGATGCACTTAAGTCACAAAACTCTTCAATTGCTTACCAAAATTCTTTCTGGAACTGACAGAAGATACACAGAAGATACACAATTTCTCTTTGCAATTAAGGAATAGAACAAGACAAGGCAAAGCTCCTCCTCCAATAAAATACATCAATATAAAATTTCACTTTCCGCATCCATTTTTGAATTCATTTATTTATTTGCCGTAAAGAATCTTTTCACCATAACAGGCTTTTGATTTCTTTCTAGTAGAGATGATTTTCAGTTGCCTCGTGTTTTAGTGTTGTAAGGCAATTCAAAGACATCAGGCACTGATGATTTATTGTATCAAAACCGTCACTCGTATGCAAGTAATATTCGAGATGCAGATTTGATTAAAAATCTTTCTGACAAGGACAGATGAGGCATTTCATCAGGGGATGTTTGTCAAGGTAAATTTCAGGTCTCTATTGCGAAGGGATAAGGCTTTTATTCATGTGTGTGACAGTCTGGGAGGAGAAACCATTGAAGGTCACTGTGACTGAATAATAAAAAACAAAAAAAACAAAAATATCTTGATCAAAAATTGGCCAAACTTTCTTAAAATCAACTTCTATCCCTCAGCATTAAGAAATCCGGGAACATATTTTGCTAAAAACAAAATGTTTTTATTACTAGGTTATCTGTCAAATTCTCTAAATTTCTCTTTCTCAATTCTTTTTCTTAAACTGTTTCCACAAAGTTGGAGGCACACAATTGTATAAGACGTCTTTGGATGTGACGGCATTACATTTGACCTTCATTTCAACTAGTAAACCCAAACCTGTTCAAGGATGACAATGCCTTTGTGCATAAAAAGCCAGCTTTATGAAGATGTGCTTTACATTGGTTGCAGTGGAAGATCTTGAGTGGCCTGCTATAGACAGTTTTGAGATGAATTAGAATGCTGGCTGCACTCCAGGCTGCACTTCACCTCACCAACATCAGTACCCGACTTTACAACCACGTTTGTAGCTGAATGAGCACAAATCTTCACAACTAGACTTCAAATTCTAGTAGAACATCTTCCCAGAAGAGTGGAGGTTAATATAACAGCAAATGGGGACTAAATGTGTAATGGAACATTCAAAAACAAATCCTATAGACAGATATCAACAAATCCTTAGTCCACTACCAGATAAAGTGTAGATTAAAGACATATCTCTTCAGCCAGGCATACACAACACTTAACCCACATCATAACCGTGTGCTCCATCTGATCAAATGCATATCATATTGTGCTTGTTAATATTATGAACAGCAGCTACACTCATTTCTCTTTACTCTTTCTCTTTTTCCATCCATCCTGAGGCTTCCAGAGGTTGGCTCAGCTCATGTAAATTTCAGACCTTCAAAAAAAAGATGCAGACTCCACGAGGACCCCAAGCCATCCAGAGGTTGCTCAACCTACAGTTGTGTTCCACCTCATGAACATTTCAGATATTCAAAAAAAAGATGCCACCTGGTTCCACAACTCCAAATGAATGTACAGTATGAGTGTAGAAAGGACATTACTTATAATCACACATTCCGGTGCTCTTGATATTTCACTCTCTGGTGTTTAATGGTTTATACTCTTGGTGTCACCCAGATGAGGATGGGTTTCCACTTTTGAGGCTGGTTCCTCTCAAGGTTTCTTCTGCATACCATCTAAGGGATTTAAAATGGACATAAGTCTACCCTGCATTGTAATAAGATCCGGATTGTCAAAAGTGTGAAACCTTTTAACCAGGTTTTGAAATACTACAGCTTCACTCCTGCTCAACACACACACACACACACACACACACACACACACACACGCCAAAAGGGAAACACATTTCAGCTCAAGAAAATCTAATGGCGATGGGGGTCAGTCTGAGTGAAACGGAATTATATATTTCTCATTCCTCTGCCTGCTATAAATCTTACTGCAGGACGGATATCTTTTGAGTATCAAATTCCATTACTGCGCGAGTAATACACTAGAAAATTTGTAAAAGAATAAAAATAAAAAGAATTCACTGACAGAACTCACAGCAGCACAAGATTATTTAAATATAGGAATATATACAAGAGGAAGGTGGTGAACGAACACTGCGCTGTTCCAAAATAAATTGGTCGTGATCTTTTTGGCAGAGGATCTGATTTTTTGAAAATCAATATTCTGTATGCTGAAGAAAAGCTGGCCTCAGCGTGAAAAGCGTCTGGCGTATATAAAAAAGAGAACTGATCACATAAATGTCGGAAAGAAAACAAAGGTATTGAGCAGATAAAGATATACATAAGCATGTGCTGTGAGGAATGGTGATAAACCTGTTACACTGTACAAGGAAAAATCTGGCCATTGGTAGAGAACAATCTAGATCAGAGTATATATGACCTAGAAAAATTTGCCTCAGTGATTCTAGAAATGTCCACACAGGCACATAAATGTGAGTAAGCATTGTTTAGGAATTGGGAAAAATCGGATTGTTTACATGTTAAACAAATGGATAAATCAAGATAAATCAACACCAGGGGCCTATTCTTCTCAATGAAACCATAGAAAAAAATCCTAAAAAGAGCTAATATGGATTATCACCCTTCACCAACACCTCTTAAGGGTTCTATCTATTGCCAGTTGCAAAGGGAGAGGTGATAGTTCAGTGGTTAAGGTTCTTGGTTACTGCTCGGAAGGTCATGGTTTCCAGCACTGGTAGGGCCAAGCTGCCAATCTTGGGCTCTTGAGAAGGCCCTTAACACCTGTGCTCTAAGATGTGTGAAAAACTTACATGTGACAAGTCTAAAGCCCCCTTTTCTTTCATTCTTTACTTGCTCATTAGGGCTAAACTTATGAAGAGCAATGTATCAATTTCAAATGTATACCCCTTTCTATATATTTCTGTAAACCTGCCATTTGTAACCTCTGAACCTCATTTAGGTATTGGTGCTGAAGATCATTGTGCACTCCTGATTTGCTTAGAAAGGACAGATAGTGTATCTGACTAAGACTCATACCATGATCCAGTTCCACACACCAATTTCTGTCAGAAAAATAAAGCCTGTTGTAATTTATTGTAAATAAAAAAAAAATGAATACCGCAAGAAAATGAGATTTTTTTTAAAGCATGAGACATGCTGAAACGAGAAACATTTCACATCATTAAAACAGAGCTTGAAACAGTACTGAGCAAACACCTCTAATCATGTCAGGGAAAAGTCTGAGGTCATTTGTTTGCATTGTCAGTCAAATGGTCTTGTTAAAGCTTTTGGCGGTTTTGGACACATTTTGGACACATGAAAAGCTCCACACTCGCTGGCAGACGCCAGAAATGTGGCTTGTAGGAAACCCAAGCCGAGGTCACGTAATGAGAAATGTACCACGCGGTCATCACGTTTGCTCCAATCGGCCGCACACACGGTCGCATTGTGTTGCAAGTGACCACTTGTGCTATAGGTGACGTGGCTGAAACTCCGGAATTGATTTAATACACTGCAAGTTGAAAGCAGGAACGAAACAGGGTCTCTCTTTTATTCTATTTTTTGTGCTCTGAAGTTGTGAGAAAATTGAACGCTGTAATTGAAACAGTTCTGTTTGTATTTTTCCCCCTTTTCCTTTAGCGCCTTCATAAATAAAGTAAAAAAAAAATTATGAGAATGAATTATGCATAAATCGAATGCAGAATCCCATAGCATGCCTTTTGCGTTTGTTGGCTGTGGGTATTGACCTGATCAAATATTAATATTTGTTTCCAAAAATACACAGACACGTTTATCAGAGATTCAGATGATCGCCAGTTATGCAGGACATCTGCTGGAGGCTCCAAGGGGGAAGAGCACACTGTCTAATTAGCACAGATACATAAATGTTATTGAGAAGAGCTTGCATTTGGAATGCATTAGCGCGCGTGTGTGTATGTGTGTGTTCCCTACGGCTGCTTTTTGTTGTCTCATTTGCCGTTCGGTGCATCATATGTTTTACTCTCATAACGTCCTATTTAGCACTTAATGTATTAATGGAGAGTATTCACTTGTAGTATATGCAATCACTGTCAAGTAATCAAATAATGCCAACCCTGGTGTTTTATTTCTGGTTTTCAAGGCACTCAATATGCACACTTAAAGCCTTTTGCTGTATTAGTTGAATCCATTTTATACACCAGCTGTATGTTACCATGCAGATGTATTACTGGAAAATATCTAGTGGAGAACTTTATGCAACAAACTAGCAACACACAAAGTTAAAGAAAAAAACGTTAGTTTCAGAAGCAGATGGACCATCATCTTTATTAGCACATTAAGTGTTGGTCCTAATAAAAATAAATCTAGATTAGTACATTGGGTGTGTAAATGCATGTAAGGAATCAATTAATTGTGGATGTAATTATTAGAAAATAATCCATAATGAGGTGGTGTGGTTATTTTTTTTAAACTGAACATCCTACTTTAGGGGTCGCCACAGAGGATCATCCGTCTCCATACCCCTCTGTCCTCTACATCTGTCTCTTTCAACCCAACTACCTGCATGTCTTCCCTCATCACATCCATAAACCGCCTCCTTGGTCTTTCTCCTTCCTAGTGGCTCCATCCTCAGCATTCTCCTACCGATATACCCCATGTCCCTCCTCTGCACATGTCCAAACCGTCTCAATCTCGCCTCCCTCACCTTGAAAACCTGAACATCCTACAATTATTTAAATTTCTTTTATAGAAAGGAAATTTGCCAATGTTTACATTTTCAAAGCACTGTATTCTCTAAAATAAAAGCTTCATTTAAACATTAATGTGTTGATTGTTAATAAAGAGTCTTTGAAGTTTAATGATAAAGTCTTTCTTTTTAGACTATATATGATTTAAAGAGTCTTTTACTGGAGATTAAAGATTCTTTTTGAATCTATTTTGAATCTGAACAATTCACAAGTTTTGTTTTTTAGTTTTTATAAATATAGGTTTAAACTATAGGTGTTAAAGATGAAATTTTGCTTTTGGAGAAAAGATGGACTCATGCATTTGATAATTAAGACTGAATTAAAGATGGAGTCTTTCATTTAAATCTAAATGATCCAAGATACCCATTCTTTTTCGAATAAATTTATATATATATATATATATATATATATATATATATATATATATATATATATATATATATATATATATATATATATTTTTTTTTTTTTTTTTTTTTTTTTTTATTATTTATTTATTTATTTATTTTATTTTTTTTGAGTGTATAATAGTCTTGATTTTCTTGATGTAGCCTAAAGATATTGTCAGAATTTGAAATACTTTGAGAAGAAATGCAACACATGATAATTCTATTAAAAGAAAATGTACTAAAAATGAAAACCATCCTCAGGCATTTTATGAAAGCCTAGAAGGCCTTAATAAAAATGCATAGCAGTTTCAGGCTTCATCGATTCCCAAGTTTTCGCTCCCAAGCATATGGACCTGGTGCTCATCTATTCCTCTGCAGCTTAATGCCATGCTCTGTGATTCAGGCTCCAAATGAACTCAATTACCGAGGCTCTATATTAAGCAAATCCATTTAGAGATGCGTTGCGAATGGAAAGTCCTGTACCTTTTCACCTCATGTCATTAACCCAGTGAACCAAAACGTATGGAATAAATGATAAAGATTGAAAAAGTCAAATAGATAGAGATGGAATAAGACAGCGACTGACATTTTCAGAAAAAGACATTTAGCTAATTGGTTTAATTGTGCTTTCTACTTTCATCGAGCGTTACATGCACCGAGGTGTATTGCGATAATGACTAATACAATTATGGTATTGTCTTCTTTTAGATTCTCTTTATTTATAGTAAATGTCCATACGGATGGCTATATGAGCACTGTGACTTTTGTGAAAGACTTTACACAGGCAGGATGTACTGTAGCTGTGAAAATGTCTAAAACAATATCTATCCTATAATATTTTCACTACCACTTGTTTGCTGCAAATTTCTTATTGTCTTTATAAATTACCCAAGGCTTTCTAGTCTGGTAGAGACTTTATATAAACCTGTCTGGGCCAATGATGTCCAATGGGATAATGGATTTTAACACTTCTTCTTCTTCTTTTTCTTTCGGCTGCACCCATTAGGGGTCACCACAGCGGATCATCCGTCTCCATACTACTCGGTCCTCTACTGAACAACTTAAACTCAATTGCAATAGATTTTAAAAAAATAATAATGAAATCTATAACTGATTTTATAGTTATTCAGTGCTACAGAATTTCTTTGTCACATCATTTATGACAGGTTCAGGAAAAGAATTTAAAGAATTCTACTCAAAAACACAGTTCGTTGTTTTTTCATTTAAAAGAAAAAAAAAAAAAAGAAATGATGCAATTAATGGATTCTGATGCTATTTCAAATGCCTCAACTGAGTGTGATGCCATATGGCATTACTGGAAGTGGAAGGTAATAATTCTCTCACATTACCCTGACAGCTTTACGCTTTACCGCAATAAAAAAATTACTGCACAGAACTTTATTTATTTGCTACACATTTCTGAAGAGTTATAATTTCACTCTACCAGCAATACTGTATATAATCAAAAATATTAGGTATGTGAAGAAACCAAAAATCAGACTGGGGCATTTTGCTGTTTGATAACAACCACATAATCAATACAAGCAGGAGAGCATGCTCATTATATTTCAGGAACTAATCTGTTTATACAATATGGAGCAATAGCGAGTGGTTGAGGGTTAAGGACCTCGTTTAGGGGCCCAACCGTCGCAGCTTTGTGGTGCTTAGATTTAAACAGCCCGATTAATTAAGCACTACTACTTCCACATTGGGAGATGCTGATAATAGTGCAAATCCAAAGCTTATATAAGTATATAAATATAAATTTAAAGAAATATGCATTTTATTTAAATTGATATCTGATTTAAATCTCTCAATGTATCAGGAACAATGCAAAGACCCTTGAATCCCATTGATATAATTTAATTTACGGTTTTCACACAATATACTTTTTTTGGCAAGCAGTTGGGTAATTGAGTAATTTTGAGTAATAAACTGTTCTCGAGATGCAGAAAATAATGAGGGGATGGGCATGAAGTTACAGTATCTCAATCCTACTACTCACGTAATTGCAGATGAAGCTTGTCTACATTGCAGTGTATTTAATCTTCGTTTTAGGGTTTTATTTACTGTCCTGGAAATGATGTTGACCAGAAAGTCACCTAGCTGTATCTTTTGTTTTAAAAGCCAACTAATGAGGTGTTGCATGTTGTTTTCCGAAAGGTCAGCTGGTGTAAATGGAAAACCATGTCAATTTTTACTGCCATTGCAATTTACCTAGCAGGTAACAAAGGACTCCACAAATGGGGTACTGCTCCTTTAAAAGTGAAAAGAATTTAAACAGCTAATCAAAGAAAAGAAAAAAATCCAGCCTGCTAATGCACACATTAATACCTGGCTAGAAAACGATAACGCCGAAGCACACAAGCTCACTCGAACCATACGTACCGTTTTTGCAGTGTAGGGTCGATACGATCCCCGTGCCTTTTGGATACTGTGCTAAGTGAAACGGCCTTGTAAACCCCGCTGAAGCACATTATGGCACTGTACTGATGTTGTCTTTTGAAATATAGAGTTTTTAAGAGTATCGAAGCAATTTGTTTCATCTCCAAGAACAACAGAGAAGACGCTCGGATCAATGAAGACACGATGCCACGCAGCTGTTTCTCTCGATGAGGCTGTGACATCGTGATTTTCTCTCAGGCTCTCCCGTTTAAGACGGATGTGGGCTTGCTAATATCATTGATCCCTTAATAGGAAAACAGAAGAGATGCATCACTACCATTTAAAGCATCGAGTCGAGACGAACGACTGTCTTTGTGTTGTAAACATCCTGTATTGTGTATATCTACTGTATGTGACAGGGTTCCATTACAAACCTTTGCATTCTGGATTTAAAATGAAGTCTTGCTTATTTTGGACATATTTGGATGCAGTGTCATTTTATTCAGTCTCATAATTCTGTTTATACCACAGCTGTGTTTATTTATTTTCTGTAACAGCAGCTCTGATATATTTTCATCCGAAAGTCAAATCACAGCCCTATATGTATATAATACAGTATCGCTACTATAGTAACACCTACATAGGCATTTCTTTTAAATGTATTTTTTTTTAATGATGTTATTAAACTAAAACAATGTTATAATCACTGATCTAGTCACATCTTCGCAGATATTTATTTAACAAATAAGAAAGTAGCCTCCAAGTGTCAGTGCTTTGTAGCAAAGATGCTCCTTTAAATTCAACATGATGGGAATGTCAAACCTTAAGACTAAGCGAGGCAAGTGTTTATAGCTACTGTAGTTTCGTGATAAAATGATCCTATTCACAATATTCAATGAATACAAACAGATAAAAGGTACATGCAATAAAACACTAAAGGACATCCTGCCATCTTTTTTTTTTTTATTATAAACGGAGTCAGAGTTTCAGGCCGGAAAGTTCTGTTAAGATCTGTCGTTACAAACATTATTTTTCAACTTAAAATGTTGAAAATGTAAGCTACCGTAAACTTGCGTCTAGCTTCTAACAGGCATATTCTAGACATTTTGCAAAGCAGAACACACTTTTTGGATTTTTTACACACACTATGATAAGTTCAGGGTTTCTGCTGGGTCTTGAAAAGTCAGAAAAATGTACAATTCGAAATTTTAGGCATTAAAAAGTCTTTAATTTGCTGTTTTAAAAGATGTCTTAATTTTGCATTGTTTCAATTTTTACGACTACAAATAAAACCAACATGCAACAGGTAATCAGCTTTCTGTTATTGGTGCAAACCTTCCTTGGATTGTACCACAGATGTAAAACGGATTAATTTTTCAGCTATGTGAAAATCTAAGTTTAGTGATACTTGTCTTATAAACTGATACATTTAGGGCTTGGTTGAGGCCAGTTGCTAACAACGTAACTGCGTGTGCATCTTTCGTGCCGTGGTATAAGTCTTAAATAAAAGCTTCTTGATTTGACTTGACCCGAGCTTCTTTTAATTATTCTTATTATTCTTACAGGGTTTTTGCAGGTTTTACAAAGTCACATTTTTTTTTTTTTAAGAACATTTAGAATGAAATGTATCATTTTAATCATATATAGCTGACACAGTACACAGTAAAATAAAACAACCTTTCTCCGGGACCCTGGAGCTACATAAACAAGTGGTCATGGTTTATGTAGCACCATGTACGTGCAGGTAAATATAGTGTGATGGGGGTCACTATGTTTAATTCTGTACTCTAAATATTGTTAAACAATCAACATTATTAAATTACGCACCTTTGGCATTTAAATTAAAATGTAACTGTTGTAATTTGTAACAGATGTGCAATCAGTTAGAGCTCAAGTCCTCAGTAGGCAGTTCAGTCAGGTCCAACAGAGTGACATTTACTAAGCTCAGAACAGTAAAACACAGGCTGGAGGTAAATAACTAAAGACAAAAGGGGAGTGTGGGTGGGTGGGTGTATGATGTGTTTAAACATACATTCGAGACTGACTGAGCTTATTTTATCCTGGAGTAGACACCAGGGTTTCTGCAGACAAGGAACCATTGCTGTACTGAACACATCTTAACTTCTCATGGTTCAAGTGGTTTAAAAAACCTATTTGTATTAACATTTATTCTTGGTCTCATTTTGTTTTTAGGTTATTAACCTTTTTACCCCTATTATGACAAGAAAAGCCTGTTCTTATGTAGTGTTATTTAATTGTAGGAAATAAATGGAAATAAATCCTCTTAGTACTGTTATAGCCAGAATAATTCTACATAATATATAATATATATTCTATTCTCTCTAATTTGGTGCTGTGGGATTTTTTTTTATGTAACTGACAGATAGTAGGGACAATCAGAAGGATAGTATTCTATTTGCTTGGTTTATTCTATTTTTGAAGGGGATCAGCAATGGACATCTTAATTGATATCAGATAAAAATAATTTCTTTAAACCAGACAAAAAAGATAATGGGCAGATTTACCAGGGGAAAAATACACTGATGATAATAAATATGATGAAAATAACTTTCTGACATCTGGGACAAAATACAAATACTTTGCAGGAAACTTTGTTTACAATGCAGCACAAGGGAAACTGGGGTCTGGTTATTGAGTTATAAAGTTGGAAAACAGTATTAGTATTTAACTGTACTCCAAAAATTGCAAATTTTACCTGAATCTGTAATATATATGGATTTGGATTAAATCTACACCAAAATGTACGTGATGGTACAACACTTGCAGAACAGGATCGAAGCTATAATTCTCGGATTAGGATTGGAATAATATTAAAGGATTGGACTATATTTTGCAAAAAAATACTAGAGCTAAATTCTGTTAGAATTTGAACTATACAGTTCGAGATATTATTTGAATGACAAGCTTGTGTATCAATTTCCAAAAGTATAATAGTGACAAAATCTACAGTAGTGCAATGCAAGAAAAGTATAGTTTGCTCTGTAAACATAAAAAAAAAAAAAAAAACCCCATTAATGTGTTGCGCAAGTAGGCTCGATAGTAATCCCAAGTTATTTACATTTGTGAAGGGGTGAATGTATGTGTGTGTGTATGTTGTTTGGTGCAAAATACAGAAATAGACTCATTAATATATATGATTGCATGCACTGTACACATTGTGGATTAGATTATTATCTTGATTATTTCAAGATTATGAATTTGGATTGTCCTCTACAAAAGGTTTGGGCAGCAATTACTGTATGTCAGAATTAAAGTCAGGAATAGAACTACGAATGGCACATCTTCAGACCCGGTCCATCCCCATGGATGGAGTTCTCATCAATTGGAAACCACTTGCTGCTGCTAAGTATGGCTCCACATGAACAGTCTAAAAACTAATGACGTAACTCTACATGATTTAGCTTAAGATCCATAAAGAAGGCTTAGGGCTACAATTGGCGTGAATAGCTTTGCAATTCAACCAGTGAACAGTTAAGCAACCAACCATGATGAAAGTAGAATGAGCATGAACTGTAGAACTCTAAGGTTGAAAGTGTAATGTGAAAATTAGTTTTAAAACTATACTCGCCAAAGAATGGGATGTGTTAGAATTGTGTTAGGATTGGAGCTATCATTTCTGTTAAAAGTAGAATTGTTATTAAAACTATACTTTCTTTTAAAATATTAATACTACTTAGGCATTGAATTTGTGTTGTGGAAAGGAACATTGGGTCATTAATCTATACTACTGAACTGTAATGCAATAAAAGTACAGTTTACGCTATAAGCATTAATAACATGCATGTGTCCTGCAGAAGTGGGATTGCTAGTAATTCTGTTATTCACATTTGTGTAGTAGTGTACATGTGTGTGGTGCTTAGTAAAAGTAGACTCATTAGTGTATCATGTTATTACATGTATACGTTGTGGATTCGGATTTTAGGATTATGGATTTGGATTGTCCTCTCCAAATGGTTTGAAAGCAATTTTTGGCAGCAATTATGTCAGAATTAAAGTCAGAAGTACCCATTCCAATGCCCTATTATTAAAAACTATGTGAATGGCTCCACATAAACAGCCTCAAGATTTATGAGATTACTCAGGATGGTTGTACTTAAGATCTATGAAGAAGGCTTTGGACTGTTATTAATATAAAGAGTATGCTTAAAAATGGCTTAGGGCTACAACTGCTGTAAATAGTTTTGTGCTCAAGAAGTGAAATCCTTATCTAAATCATGAGATCAGTGCAATAAATGATTACTAATAAATCATTGATTCAAAGCAATCAGTGCTTTAAACAGTATAAGGAGGGGAGCTGGAGAATCGCATACTCCAGGGAATGTTGTCTATCATACATGAGACGAAAAGGATGAGCAAGAGTTGCTCGATCACAAATGCAGTGTGTATGTGTAGAGATTTTATTCCCATGACGACTCTGCCCTTTCTTATGACACAAACTTATGATCTATTGGACGCCACACTCTTTGTGCTTGTCCTTCTTCATGCTATCAGATCCATTGCCTCTTTGCCTCTCGCAGCATTTTTTTTTCACTAAGACCCAGAGCTTTTGTGCACGAGTCGATCAGTATCATCTGTCTCATAAGACAAATTCAACTGAGGGCTTTTTTATTGAGGTCTGGCTGGCTAGACAAGCATTCATGGCTATAAAAGGCTGGGGGCATGCACACACGGAGACAGAGAGAGGGAGGCACTTATATCCATGAGCCCCGCTCAAGGTCGTTTTTAAGGAGCATTTTAATGAAGCTTTTGTACTGGCTTAACACTGATGTTTGCAGCAGTTCAGAAATCAGCTCATGTTTTGTGTTTGACTTTTGTGTTATGCTCAAACTGCTCAGAAACTGTTTAGCCTTACACCCATCTATGGATTTTAGATCATAATGGATTTAAATATGTCAAATAATAAGTGAAATCAGGCGTCCTCCCAAAGGCCTTCCTAACTCCCATGCACTGCTTTAAGTAACGCTAGACTTCCTTCACATTGGAAAGATCAGAGTTACATTTCATGTACTTTATTATAAGCAGTCTGAGCAGTCTGTCTATAAATGTCAATCACCTCTTTCACCCTCACGTCCCAGAAGAGGTGCCATTTAGTCGACGTCGTGTCTTCTAGATGGACTCTTAGTCTCACTTTTACCCCCCTTTTTACACCCCCGCGGAACCTCCTGAGATTCCTCAGTTTGACATTTTGGCTTTTCAAAAGTGCCAAGGTCTTATAAGGAGCATTGCAGGGATTCCTTTATTTCACCTCTTCTTTTCTGTGATGGAAAAATAAGGTGTAAAGGGAAGAGATGAGGAAAAAAATCTGAGGCAGGAGAACAACAAAAAGACAGGAGTGTAGAAAAAAATAAAAAATGAAATACAATAAAAGCTGAAGAAAAAAAAAAAAATAAATATAAGAAAGAGCATGCTGAGTGCAAGAAATGCAGGAAAAGAATGAGAGAGGTACTGTAGGGAGGCAAAATGAATATTGGAAGAGAGTGCGGGAATACTGACAGAGATAAAAACAGGACATTGAGAGCATGTAGGAAATGAAAGGAATGAGACAAATAGTCTGAGAGGACAAAAAGCAGGTTTGTTTTTTTCCCCCTTCATCAACGATGCTCGCTCTCTCTCTCTCTCTCTCTCTCTCTCTCTCTCTCTCTCTCTCTCTCTCTCTCTCTCTCTCCCCTTAAAAAATACACATTGTAATAGAGTTGTGCAGTTACCAAATTCTTCCATAAGGAGGAGCAACAGTTCCACACCTGCCACATGAAGCTTTCTGTGGCAGTCCTATGCTTCAAAATGCAGCTCTACTTCCATTTAGATTTCATGCTTTGAACAGTAAATTCTGGTATAATCGAGATTGCGTTATATGATCAACTAGGCAAGGAATTTTCCTTGACATAAATCACCTCGAACATGCAGATGTGTTTGATATTTGTTATGCTTCAGGCTGCTCATAAGGCAAAGAGTGGTTTGTGTTGCCAGTTTGAGTCTATCTAGGAATTTTACCTCTGCATATTAGTATCAGAACTGTACTCTATTATGAATTAATACATGATCAGGATTAAAAGCAGTCTTCATGTACAAGATTAAAGTGTACTCTGTAGATTAGGATCAGACCTGTAAGTCTGGACTAAAAACTATATGCATTATCGAATGCAAACTATACAACTTTTACATTGATGCCATTTTGCAGAAGCCCTTATCCAAAGAAGCTTAGTTATATAGACAGTTATTTCATGTATAAACTGAACAGTTGAGAGGTAAATAAATAGCTTGCCCAAGGGTCCAGCAGTGGCAACTTGATGATGCTGGGATTTGAACTCATGACCTTCCTATCAGAACGCCAACATCTTAACCACTGAGCGAGGTTATTAATAAGGTCAGTGTTTTAACCTTATAAAGCCCAATCTTTTAATATTACAACATAAAATTTGAAGACTTCTTTTAATCCACACTGGTGATTCATAGAGTAACTTAGCCATTAGGGTTGCACAAGCCAGTGCACTCTTAGTGCCGGTCCCAAGCCCGGATAAATGGTGAGGGTTGCGTTTGGAAGGGCATCCAACGTAAAACATGCGGCAAATTAAATATGCGGATCATGAACCAAAAATTCATACTGGATCGGTCGAGGCCCAGGTTAGCAATGACCGCCACAGGTATCGTTAGCCAACAGGGTGGAAATGGGCTACTGTTGGCCAAAGGAGGAGAAGGAGAGGAGGAAGACGTCTACAGAGACGGCAGAAAAAGGAGCAGTGTAGGAGAGTAGAGGTTCGGGTTGGTACTTTAAATGCTGGTACTATGACTGGTAAAGGAAGAGAGGTAGCTAATATGATGGAGAGGAGAAAGGTAAATATGTTGTGTGCTCAGGATGGAAAGAAAGAGTAGAGATTGGAACATGAAATTCAAAAGCATACAGAGAAGAAAAGAGTGGTATCTATGCTAGGGGACGCTCAAATCGAGATTATTTCTATAGCACTTTTTTACAATAGGCATTGTCTCTAAGCAGCTTTACAGAACTTAAGAATTAAAGGGAATAATGTGTATTTATCCCTGATGAGCAGCCTGGGGCGACTATGGCAGGGAAAAACTCCCTAAGATGTTATGAGGAAGAAACCTTGAGAGGAACCAGACTCAAATGGGGAACCCATCCTCATTTGGGTGATATTAAGAGTGTGATTGTAAATCTTAAAACAATACACAACACTGAGAGTAAGAACTAACATGAGCACCGGAGTGTGAGATTATGAGTAATGTCCTTTCTACAGTCTTATACAGTCATTTGAGGTTATGGAACAAGGAGCTACTGAGCAGCTCATAAAATAGCTCAACATTTGAGATCATAATAGATCCAACACCAACTTCTCCATGCCAGATCTTTTAAAGTGGTAGCTCAGTGGTCAAGGTGTTAAATTTGGGGCCTGAAGGTCAATTGCATAGTGGTATAACTGCCACTGATAATTATCGCTCTGAATAAGGGCATCTGCTGTAAATGTAACATACATTTGCAAATCAGGACTGGATCATAGTCTGAATTTTAGGATGGGAACTTTGCTATATGGATTAGAACTATTGTGTGTGTGTTGTTGTCTGGTTTGATGTGGAGAAAATATGCTGCTCTGTTAATGAAGAGTATTTGCACACATTGCTATGTGCTCTAAAGTCCAGTAATTTGACACATTTTATCTGGATGTCCTTGATTTGGGCTATGTTAATGTACAAAAATCATAAAATGCCATTTAAGTTAATTAAATATATAATATGACATTTTAAAATAAACAGGGTGTTGTGTTTAATTACCTTTAATTATTAAAGTGGCAGGCCTTCAGTGAGGATGTACCCGACGTAATACCACCACTATCACGTCGCAATTATAGAAACCATCAATACTATACAAAAACACAATATAACAACACGTGGCATTGCAGAGAGAGAGGCATTTCACATATGGAGGGTGAATACTATTTTACTAAAGCAAGAAACCCAGTTAAGACTCCAAACCTCTACACTACAACCACAACTGTGCACCTACATCATCTGGAGCAGTTCAGAATTAATATAATGTGCACCGCTCCTCAGAGGCTATAATCCAGTGGTACGGCTCGTATTCACTGGTCTGAAAGTGGTGAACAAACCCTTTCCCGGGCTGAGACAAGCTAGCTAGCTTTGGGGTTGGCTGACCTCCTCACAATGTCTAGCTTTTCTTGCTAAATTTTTCAAGTATGTCCGAGACCAAATACATTTTTTTCCTCCGTAGGCATAAAAAAAGTCTAACTCAGATGTATAAACGTGTTTAGATCGCCACAGACGTGTTTTGTTAGTTGAACTTGGCTGTAACAGTTTCTCTCTGACCAACCAATCAGAGGACGGTAAAATGCTGATGCTATTCTTGGCCAGCTAGCTGCCCTGTGAGGCGAATTTGAAATCTGATTGGTTTAAAAAACAGACCTATTTCTTATTAAGACTAAGGTGAAAAGACCAGCAGTACTGACTTTGAAGGCCCTGGGCAGATTAGATTGACATGGCAGCACATAGAGGCTGAAATCTGATTGGACAAAAAATCTAACATCCACATACACGTACTGGAAGCAGTGCAGCCAAGAGAAACACTACAAAATGAAGAGAATAAACTGTTGGGAATAAATTAATACAATTTCATTGAACAAATATTAGAATTAAATGGTAAATGTAGGTCAGTGCTTCTGATAGCCAGCAGAGAAGGCTTTGCTGGGCCTGACTGACAACCACTTTGTTACTGTCATGTGTGTTGTTTGAGTGCCTAATTTTTAAACTGACAAACCACATTTTATAGGAATCATCCATAATTCTTAATACCGTCTTAACCAAACAGTTCTGTCTGCATACTGGAAAACTCTGTCTACTAGTTCTACAGTAAATGTATTTCCCACTTTATTATTGCTAGCATCTTTTATTTACTGTTGTATCAATGCTAGTGCTTTGTCACAAGCTGACGGTCATGTAGTATATGGATAAAGAGGATGCAAGTGCAGATAGATCATTTATAGTGCGTTTATACAAAAGACAAAGAAGCAAAGCTTCTTATAAAACACAAAAAAATGGAATCACCTCCATAGTTCAGAAGTTAGGACACTAATCTAGGATTCAGTCATTTAAAGGTTGAACTGTGAACCTTCCTTATTTATGAATTTTTCCTGGGTTCCCGGTTTCACAAACTTCAAACCAAAAAACTGAGCGACATAACATTAGACCAATTAAATTTCCGAACGGAAAAAACGCACCTCACCTGTGTTCTGAGCTGCACGGCTTCGGGAGAAAAGCTTTCACCGGGTGATTTTTAAACGCACGACGATGCCAAAAGATAAACTCCAGAGAGAAATAGTTGTGAAAGGAAGAAGGAAGTCAGTGAACAATGACTTACTTGGTAGGCTACTGTTTAGATACAAGCCGTTGTAACGCGTTGAGTCTGGGTGAAAGGAGAGCTCGCTAACTCCATTTGCAACAGAAATCATATAAGCACAGACAGGTTTCCAAAACTCGTGTTTTTTTATTTTTCTTGGTAACAGCGTTACAGTTTAGTCAAAGAAACTTAGAAATGAGCATCAGAAAATAATAAGGACATATTCCTCGTCTTGAACACACGCAGTAATATTGGAAAAATGCAGTGGCGTGCTATTCCCAAAATACCGCTATTCTCCTAAAGGAAGCACAACATATTTCACCCGTTACACCGTGTGTAACGTGTCTTTCGTTATAGCCTGTGTAAAGTACATTAGTGTAGACACCTGCGGCTTATTTATGTTAAAAATAAAAATATTTGTAAAATTCTGGCTTTATAGTCCGGAAATTACGGTAGGTATAAAATTCTGCAAGTGTGGATTCTTATAATCAATGTTGAAGGTGAAATGGAGTTACCAGCCATACGTTAATTCTTTTCTTACAATAGCATATGCCAAAGTGTTTTATTTTTCTTGTGTATCCTAATTTTCCAACAAATTTTTATTTATTGAAGAATTGTATTATCTTTTCTTGTTTTAGTATTTATATAGTGGATGGTCTATAAAACAAGCTGGCTTCCTTAGTGTGATTTAACAACAAGCACAAACTGCTTATCAGGTATCAATGTGTGTGTGTGTGTGTGTTTGTTGTAAAGTGATACAGTGATAACTGATTCCCGGATAAACTCTAATTTACAATTTTTCAAGTCTAAGAAAATGGGATCAACATTGCACTCACCTTATTGCAAATATAGAGAGATAAGCACATAGCAGCACAAATATGCTCATGCAAATGCTGCCCCATACACACACACACTCACACACACACGCATACACATAGTTATTTGCTGTGCAGTGATGCAAAACAGGCTCTTACACCTGTCGAAACAAAACCTTAATCGTTCCTCCACCTCCTCCTATGGGACACTTATGAGGTGTGAGAATCCCCTACAGACACTCACTTTTGCTCTCTTTCTCTCTCTCACACACACACACACACAGAAACACATACACACATATACACACACAGCTCAACCTTCCTAATATGCTTGGGACAATGACCCACAATTGCCCCTTGTGTTTTTTATATATGTCCTTATGTAGGTAGGAATCCCAAAAGACTGTTCTATTATTTATCTTGCTTGCATGTCCCCACACACCCTTCCTCTCGTTCTCCTTACTGTATGTCCATCCATCTCTCTTTCACATGGTAGTGAGAAGAAGAACAGGCAACTAATGAGCCACATTAGGGGTTGTTCCGGGAAAAAGGAGAACATTCTCCACCTGGTTAAGATCCTTATCTCAGCATGATATGGGAGGAAATGGGGAAGAGACACACCCATGCACTATAAAAAATGTGATCTGTCTCCTTAAATGAAGCTCACATAATGGGTGATTATACATGAACCTGAACTTATATAGGCTTCTCATCCACTAGAGTTCAACAAGTGACGACAAAGTAACATGAATACTTACAGCATCAGCAGTAAACAAAATACTTTTACACAGGGAGGAATCTGTCTGTGATAAATTAACATAGAAACATATACATGTAAACGTCCACATGTATACAGGTAACATACACACTGAGAGAGAGAGAGAGAGAGAGAGAGAGAGAGAGAGAGAGAGAGAGAGAGAGAGAGAGAGAGCATGAAATTTCTTCGCAAACCTTCTATCAGTTGGCCTATTTAATCTGTTCCTTCATCACTACACTGACTCAGCTGATTAAGTAAACAACGTTTGATGGCAACAGCTTTTCTCTGGCCGAGTCATACAATAAATCTGACATATGCAACCAGTTAACAAATTAATTATTCACATCCATTTCCCTGTGATCTCCCAAATTAAGGTTCAGTTTTAAAGTTAAAAACAGTTTAATGTTTAACAGTTTGTGAATGACTCATAATTGTATCCTAATTTAGTAATTTGGTGTTTGGTAATGAAGTGCAACTTTACATCAGCAACACTGATTTGATAACATACAAGTCATTCATAAGAAGACAACTGACGCACCTGTATTCATAGCAACTAGATTCTAACTGAATAATCAGTTGATTGTTAATCATAAATATAATAATTTATTATGTCAGCCAGTCCCTCATGCAATGGTATGCAAAATCATAATTTTACTAAACAGCTACTTCAATGATAGTGCATTATTTAGCAATCAAATATTTATTTATCAGTCATTGGACACTTATTTGAAAGCAGGCAGCAGAGGTGGCAAAAGTACACATATACTTTACTTAAGTAGATACTCATATTTTAATACACTCTGGTAAAAGTTGAAGTACTGACTATACGTTTTTACTCAAGTTAAAGTAAAGAAGTTTGGGCTCTGACATGTACTTAAGTAATAAGTAGCCATTACTACTACCTGTTTTAGTGTCACGCTGGTAACTGGACCTCACATCATATTAATATCAGTATTAGTATAATATTAATCGCAACTTAATCGCACATTTTAATCTTTTCTAAATGTACTTTAATATAATATGTTTTGGGTTTTTAATACTTTAATTAACATGGGTATGGACAAATATGGATGCTTTATGCAAATATATGTTCATTATTAGTAAAAATAACCTCAACATAGAGCAAAAAGACAAAATATTCTTGTAAATCTTTTAAATGTAATTATGGTGTTTAAATTGTGTAAATGATCAGGACACCAAACGAAATCTTTGCTATGTTTCCACACGGACGGTTAATGAGGTGATACCCGAGAAACCTCTTATAACTTTCATACGGATTACATAATCTGAAAATATTTTTGTTGTGAATGTTTTCTTTATTTAAAAAAAACCCCACAGCATTTTGTTGTTAATATGTGTATATAAATAAAAGACCCATTACAAATTCTAATGATGTATTGCTTCTATCTGCATGATAAAAAAAAAAGAAGAGAAATGTAAGTTCGTTTCGGCAATATGATGGAAAAGAAAATGCCACAAAATGCCCAGGGGTGTTCGTTGACCCCAGAGGGTTAATTGTGTACTTCATGGCAGGTTTTGGTGCTTATTTGAGACTTTGCATCATTAAAACCAAGGTTTACAATAAAAATGAGTTTTTCGGTGGAGTTAATAAATTTTTTTTATTTCTGAGTAAAGAAAGAATGTCCTGAATAAATGTGTGTTGTGTCGAAGGTTTATATTTAATTTCTTTTCTATTTATTAAGATTTTTAATTAAAAAACAAATCTAACAGAAATTCTCGCTAATCGTGTGTGTGTGTGTGTGTGTGTGTGTGTGTGTGTGTGTGTGTGTGTGTGTGTGTGTGTGTGTGTGTGTATGCTATTTTGGACAATCTAAAATATAAAAAATCTGGCTATTTTACCACGTTTTTGTGTTGTACGTAATTTAATTAATCAACTATGTGTGTGTTCTTTTATAGTTTATAGGTATTCAGTCCAATGTACAATATTGCAAATAATAATAAAAAACCATACAAAACAATATATATATATATATATAGTTCGAACACATATGATGCATTTCCAAATCAAATGCAGTATAATTAACATGGGTGCCAATAATTTTGAAACAGCAGTTTTGCACAAGTGTTTTGAGTTAAAAAATATGTTCAGTTCAATGTGTACTCTATAAAAACCTTCTAAATTCATGTCTTTTATGCACATATTGTTTAAATGGTTGGTGGCAGTAATATTGCAACTGATTGTATAATATGCTGACAAAGTGGACTATCATACATGTGAGAAATCATTAATACATGGTGAGTTATTTAAAGTTTAATATTTAGAAATTAACTGAATATAAAATATATGACGAATTCCAAAGCAAGGATTAAAAAAAAAGAAAAAGAGAAGCTTTTAAAAACAAAAATCATCAACTAGGCATTGTTTTCTTTTACATCACCAGACTGGCCACTTCAGTCGATCATGATGATTGGTGTGACGTCAATCAAGCACTGTTTAGAGAGTTTGTTCTCTCTAGACAATGGAACCTGATTAGCCAGATAGCTTTCACGTTTTAGTTTTAGCCATATTTACTCGTAACACCGAAGTGTTGCTGTAATATAAATAGTAGCAACTTCTGAAGACATTAAATGTTCTAAAGTATCAGAAAGTTGTGAGGATGATATGAGGAGTATGAACCTAGCATAACATTCATCCATGTTCACAATCATGCCAGCACCTAGCTAACATTGCTCAAAGTCTTTGTGTTTTTGCTCATATATTATTAAAGCTCATTACCACAGTTAGATATGTGAGTGTGCTTTTAAAAGGGATTCACTGGAAAAGAAAATTGGATGATATAATGCAGCTTCATTCCTATAATGCTAGCCATTTCATTGAAATGAACTTTGTAGATGATATTATAGATTAATGCTATTATAAAATTCAGTGTGATCATTATTTTGTGTCATGGAGGTAGTCCTGTGAGATGCTAACTCCCGCTAACGACTGCTGTCCCCTCAGAACTTTTCACATGATCTGGCTAGTAATAATTCCTCTAAAATTTTATTAAATATACTAAACAAAGAAAATGTTGATTAAAAGGAACGCTTAATTCTGAGCAACCTTTCAACTATATTGTGTTTGTGGTTAAAAAGCCATGGGTTCATGAGCAGCCCAAGGAACATTTCGCTAACATTGACAGGATTAGCAAATGGCAATTAGGGCAAATTAGAGCAGTGGTATTTAGTGAGTTGCCCTCTGAATTCCGTCACATAAAAGCATGTTTAGTTTGCTTTGCTTTCCTATGTGCCTGATATTCTCCAGTTTCTGCTTCAGTACATATAAAAGCTTTGAACAAACACATTTTTCTTTTTTGTCCTTTTTGTCCCTTCAGGCAATTTATGCAAGTAAATGTCACATTTCCTAGAAGATGACATATTCTGAATATGTGGAATGCATATTTCTGAATTGGATTAATAAAAATAATATCTAACCGGCCTATTAAAAGAGAATGTTCACACACACACACACAACCTATTAAATAGCAGTACATGAAATTAAGCTGGATTTGATAATCTAATGTTTCTTTCATATTTGCAAATCATTCTGCTTAGACTTTTGTATTTGATCAGTTTTGATGCTGTGTTGTGTACAGCCATGTTTCTCAACGAGGAAGATTGTATCTTGTACGTTTTTTATTATTCATTGTTGGAGACCACCATTAATATCAATATCCTATATATGGAATATATATCATAAGAAAACTAATGAAATTTCTTTGCTGATTGCTTTTAAACAAATCCTGATACATAGATATGACATGATTAACAAATCCAGATAAATCACTACATATAAAAAGTAGTCGCTCCGGCTCCAATCCCTGCCAGGGGCTTTACTCAGCCTCCCGTCAGCACCGAGGGCGTGGCTCCGTTCCGGATCCTCCTGCAAGGTGTTGTCCCATGCCGGCTCTCCGCAGAGGTTGCTCCCAGGCGTCTAAGGAGGCCTTCCTCGGAGTGCCCTGGCCCGCCTGGCATAGGTGGGTTTTGGGGCGTCAGGTGTCGCCTCTGGAGGGGGGGGTACTGTCAGGGATTCACCCTGCCACGCCCCCCTCTGTAGCTGTCAGGGATTCACCCTGCCACGCCCCCGTCTGTAGCTGTCAGAGATCCACCCTGCCACGCCCCCCTCGATAGCAGTCACGCTGCTTCCCAAGATTACCGACAGCTGTGGCTCATGAAAGATCAGACTACATAAACTCACGTTCTTGAGTCACAGGCTGTCGGTCGTTATATTGTCAAGCTGGACAATCGCGTGGCTGCTCGACCGCCGGCTGTATATGCGAATTCCACTTCCGACTTGGATTACTCATTGCCGAAGGCTTTATGGATTATGCTTGGGACATTCGAACTCATAGCGGGCAACGCGTATCGAGCGGATGTCTTTGTTTGTTGTTTTCAACGGCTTATGAGTGTTTTTGTGTTGTACGGTTGTTAAAAATAAAAGGACAATGATTGGACTATATCGGCTTCCGCGTCTGCAGCCTGACAAGCACAGAGTTTCAATTCTTGAAAAGGTTCCAAGTACAAGTTGATTAGAATTTTGGAACCATTTATCATTAAAGATAAATGAATAAAAAGCATTGACATTTATATAGCCTTTAGAAGAAGTTAGAAGTTCTACTTGTGAAACATGAGGAGTTTTTCTCTAAGCAATTTAGAACATTTCTAAAGAAAATAAAAAAAATATATATAAATAAAGCCTTTAACAATCAAAAAACATCAAAGAATCTTAATATACAACCCTGAAGGTTGATTTGGTTTATTCTGCTAAAAAAAAAGAGAAAAAAAACAACACTTAAAGGGTGGGTATATATATCTGTCAAACTATTTTAGAAAAAATAAATCCAAATGTATCCCTCCTGAAGAGAAATGATAGCCTGTATCTAAAAACTATCTAGTATCTTAAAAAAACCTCTGAGAAACTTGCATGACTGGCATTTGCATTTTAAACACAAAACCAGACAAAAATAAAATATCAAATCTTCCTCCTAGCACCCAGAAGTGTGCTTTGGCTAATTCTTCTGGGAAAACCTTACTGCTTCTATGATAAAAAACCCAAAACAAAGTGTGTCTTTGTGGGTACCATTAAAGATCTTATACCCAAAGAACTACAGAGGTCTTTCACATAAATATGAAACAATTATTTTTTCAAGAGATTTCAGCAGATCTAAAAAGCAAGCCCGAATCCCAGCTGGCGTCACTACCTTTTTATCCAAATATCAGATTTAACGGCTATTTAAAAAGTTCTCAGCTGTGCAGAATCAGAGCTGGCAAAGTTGCTTACAACTGTCACTGCTGTCTTGCACTGGATGCTCAAACTCTTCGAATACACTGTCGCAAAATAACGGCTACACAAATAGTAACAATATCTAGGCAAAAATATTTGTTTCCTACACTGAAAGCAACCCTGTATGTTTAAAATGAATTTTAATCTTGTCAGCTTCAATCACTGAACAGATAAGCATTTCTGTATTTATATATCCAAAACAGCTCCGAAAAAAATTAAATAAAAATCATTTCTGTTTGTCTCGCCACGTCTCAACAGGGCTGCCTGTCTCTGAGCCGAGTAAGCCAAATAAACCTGTTTTGACAGCCCTGGTGTGCTCTGACAAATAGAAACACTGCTGCATAAAAAAAGTTGAATAAACCTGATGGAATATAATCTCAGCGCTGCCAGAAATGACTAAATATGCTGAAAAATCAGTCAGTGACTAAACAGAAGTGACAGTCACTGTACATGACTTGAGCTGTGAGTGTGGGGACAGTAGCCTACGAACCAGAATAAGAAGTGCAACACAAACAAAGTATAGTGTAGCAATCTTGAGAAGGTCACTAGGTGCCATGTTGACAAGATTTTTCATTCATTCATATTCAGGAACTTATCCCCCACTTTTTGTTGGTCACCTGCAAATTCCCACCCAGTCAGCTTTTCTCTTTCACACAAAAGCTATCAAAACAGGATTACAGATGCCTCTATTTTCTCCTAGACACATTATGCCATCTCATGCTGCATACTATCACAGTGCACTATAAGGAAGGCCACATAAGTAATCTATACTTTAAGGTAATGTATCATGGAATCTCCCAAACATACAGTGAATGCTTTTCACTAGTGTTACTCAGAAGCCTTTAGTGACCTTTTTTTTATCCTGATCAGGGCCAAAGTAGATCTGGTGCCTATTCTGGGAATGCTGGAATGAGTTCAGTGCATAGTATGGCAACATTCGCATCGGAGCTTCGGCATAAAGGTTAATGATGTGATGCTTTGATTAAAAAAAAAAAAAAATAATGCATTGATGAATTGCTTATATATAATAATTATTAGATGCCCTTGAGCAAGGTCCTTAACCCTCTATGCTCCGGGGGTCCCTTACGAGGGAAATATCAAGGTCCGTGATGTCAGAGTGACGTGGGGCCGCCTTCCCGTGGGCTCACCACCTGCAGGAGGGACCGTAAGGGACGGTGCAGTGAGGATTGGGCAGCAGTCGAAGGCGGGGGCCTGCTTTGACTGCTGCCCCCGCGACCCGAATTACGGATAAGCGGGAGAAAATGGATGAATGAAAAAAAAGATGCGCTATACTTTCATAATTTACAAAGTGAGGAATCATTTGTGACCAATATTTTATATGTAGATTGATTTCTCCTCGCAAAAAAATTTTTCAAGCTCGTTCTGCTGCTACGTGAATATGATTAATCACAACACTATGGAGACCGAGGGGTGTCCTGAAAGTCACATAGAATACAGATTAACATGGCAGAGGTAGAGCTGCAACTTTCTGGATACAGAACAGGAAACTAACGTCTGGTGTTATTATTATTTTATTAACTGGTAACTGTTAAATTTTATAAGGTAACTGCCTTCTGACTGCTAAGACATGGCCCTTTTACACACAGAGCCATGTCTTAGCAGTCAGAAGGCAGTTACCTAAATTCATTATTTTCTTTCTGTCTGAAGCAAAGAATAAAAGCAAACTACAGTATCTGTAATATTATCCATTACATCGTATTGCATTAATTCTCACTGAATTCGAATCGTAATAGAGGTAATTCATATGTATCTTTAATGTATCATATCGTTGGCTATCCATAGAGAAGTGAATCACATTAAAAATTAACCAGGACTGAGGCAGAAAAAAAACATGCAATAAGACAAGCAAGATGATAGACGTAGACAAAATACTTCTAGACTTTAACACATAAAACCTGAACACATTCGGGAAGCCGTGACATGGCAAACAAAAGAATAGGACATGAACGCATACACAAATAAGAGCAGTGTTTGCTTAAAAGGAGGAATTTGAGACACAGCTATGCTGCCCATAAATTATATATATATATATATATATATATATATATATATACTATAATTATTGCTTAATGACAGCTCAGAGCTTTTGGTCATGATTTTTAAACACAAATGCAAATGCAAATGCTTTCTTAATGCTATTTCAGGAAATTGGAGAAAGTGTAATGACCATCTCCAAAACCGGAGTCATTTTGAGTGTGAATTGTTATATAATACTTTGCAGAAAAGTCTTAAGCTACCACCAGCTTTGCTGCTAAGTATGAGCTAATGCAAAAAAAGTATGATTTAATTGTCTGTCAAATTCTGTGACAATTCTGTTGGCATTTTGAATGGAATGATGTGATTGAAAGTTGGTCTTATTAGCAAGCTTTCAATAAATTAAATGAATTTACAACATGAGTACGGAATGCTGAAGCATGACTTAGTGTGAGGTTCCTGCTATTGTTAAGTGTACAGGGGAGGACACACTAAATACTTGGCACTTTAGCCTATAGCAGCTGTTTATTTTTTTGATTTATTTTAATACTGCATACAAATTTCCTGTATTCTCTGGTTGTATTTTACTAAAAAGACTGATGATGGCCAAAAACCTTTGCACAATACTGTATATTCATACTTATAATTAATTATAATAATTATTGTTATGATTATTATCGAAGGTGTTTCCTTTGGAACAAATGCATAAAAGTTGACGAGTTCGGTAACAAACTTCAGTAAGTGTTAAAGTGCAAGCTCAGCCCGTCGGTCTGACTCTGTTGGAATGTAAGATTGCATGTGCGTCGTGAACACAGAGTTCCTCGAGGGAAACAGATGGTGTGAAGCATCATTAACATGTTGATTATGTTCGTCTCACTTACTCTCTGGTGAATACACAGAAAGGACTCAGTGCCTGTGTGTATAAGCCCATACGGAGCTGATGCGGTGGAAAGAGTTCGCAGTTTTTAATCACACACACACACACACACACACTGAGAAAACAAAAAAAACAGCTACAGGTTGCAAATGTTTTGCCACTAATAAAAAATCTGTGACTGATATTCCATATTTTACGTAAAGGGAATGGCATTTGATCAATATTATAGAAGGTCACAAGTTTTACTTGAAAATTATGAAATTTCAGCATGCAATGTGTTTTTATTGGGCCACCCAACAAATATATAAAGTAATTAAACTTTTTATTAAGCTCTTCTAACAAAGACATGTATAATTACAGTATATACATATCAACAGGCTCATAATATAGCCAATCTGATTGGTCAGAAGGTGGTGATTCATTTTCTATAAATCTTCTTTTTCTTCTTTCGGCTTCTCCCATTAGGGGGCGCCACAGCGGATCATCTGTCTCCATAACCCCTGTCCTCTACATCTGCCTCTTTCACACCAACCACCTGCATGTCTTCCCCTGACCACATCCATGAACCTCCTCCTTGGTCTTCCTCTTTTCCCCCTTCCTGGTGGCTCCATCCTCAGCATTCTCCTACTGATATACCCCATGTCCCTCCTTTGCACATGTCCAAACCATCTCAATCTCACCTCCCTCACCTTGTCTCCAAAACGTCCCGCTGTCCCTCTAATAAACTAATTTCTAATCCTGTCCATCCTCGTCACTCCCAACGAAAACCTTAACATCTTCAGCTCTGCTACCTCCAGCTCCGCCTCCTGTCTTTTACTCAATGCCACTGTCTCTAATCCATACAACATCGCAGGTCTCACCACAGTCCTATAAACTTTCCCTTTCACTCTTGCAGATACTCTTCTATCACAAATCACTCCTGTCACTCTTCTCCACCCACTTAATAATATTAGATATTTTTTTTACCTGTAATAGTGTTTGCTGGAATGCCAATGCTGGCATTATATTGTTTCTATATGAGCTTAATTGTTTAATAAAAGAGTTCAATCTGACTGAATTTGTTGGTTGATTAAAAATCTATATTTTGAACGAGGGGAAGTTTAGAAGGTGTATTTTATATATACATCTTTCTAATTTTTTCAGTGGATCTGAAGCCTGTTTTCAATCTATCGATATTTTATATATCAATCTGTTTGTTATTATTGTTGTTGTTTGTCTGATAAATTTGTTTTTGTTTGTTCGTTCACTCACTCACTCATTCACTCACTCAGTCCTTCTACAGTCTTATTAGGAGATGATGTAATATAGGAAGAAGTTCAATCAATTACGATGTGCTGTTCTAAAGAATATGGTAAACAGATTTCATGTCTGCCTGGATCATGGAACAACTGATTTTTCTCCTAAACAACAACTTAGTGTTACAGTACTTCTTACTTATATTATCCATATAATACCTGTGTAATTAGTTCTGTAAATTGTTATTGTCCCAAATCTATTAGCAGCTCCACAGTCAATAAAGGAGTTCAGACTGAAAATATTTACATAAAAAAAAAAACGCTTGTACAAATTCAGCACGGTCTGACTGTAACGAAAGCTGGTACTTTCATTTAACAGCTTTCAAATGGCAAATTTTGGTTTTCTGTGACTTCTGTACAAGTGCTAATTGAACCCGAGTGTCATCTGCCGCCTTTCACAAAACTGTTTCTGCAGGGACGGCAGCCTCTTGTACAGTTCTAATGAAATTTCCCCTCCCCCTCACCCCAGGCTTCACATACAGTCCTATGGTGACACCAAAACCTGCAGCAACTGTCACAAGGCGCAAGCCGGCTCAGCGAGCCAGATTAAGACGCACACTTCAAACGGGACTTGAGGAAGATCAATCACAGCATGATGCTTGCCAGGAGTGTCATCTGAGCACTGACCCACATGTGCCAAGTATCCTGTCTCAACCTTCTCCTTCTTCTGCTCTTCAATCTGACCTGAAAGAAATAGAGTGCAAATGAATGCTGGGTTGAGACAAAACCGCATAAAACTTTTACAGGATCAGGTTTGATCTGGCTGAATTTGTTGGTTGATTAGAAATTCTGTATTTTGGTTGAGGCGAAGTTTAGAAATATTTATTTTATATATACATCTATTTCTAATAAGTACTTCATGTTTCTGTCTGTCTGTCTGTCTGTCTGTCTGTCTGTCTGTCTGTCTGTCTGTCTGCCTGCCTGCCTGTCTGTCTGTCTGTCTGTCTGTCTGTCTGTCTGTCTGTCTGTCTGTCTGTCTGTCTGTCTGTCTGTCTGTTTCTGTCTATCGATCTTTTTGTCTGCTTATCTGTCTTTCTATCTATCTGCCTCTTTGCCTATCGGTCAGTTTGTGACAGATTTTCTTATATTGTCCAAAAAGGGGAATATGGTATTTGATCAATATCTTAGCAGGTCATACATTTTATCTGGAAATGATGAAATTTTAGCATGTGATGTGTTTTTATTAGGCCACCACACAAATATATTATGTGTATATATATTGTAATTATACAGTACAGTACATATACAGTACATATCAACAGTCTCATACAACAGCATTTTCAAATCGGTTTGGTTAATAAAGTAATATAAAGTAAAATAAAATAAAGATATTTTTTTTTTACTGGTAATAGTGTTCACTGGAATGCATACAATAGTATTTATGTGCACGTTCCTTTATAAGCTTAATTGTCTCAGAATCAGGTTTGATTTGGCTGGAAAAAAACTTAAAAAAAAATATTTTATATATACTGTACATCCATCTCTAGTAAGTACTTTCTTTTCAGTGGCTCTGGAGATATTGATATCTATTTGTCTGCCTATCCTTTTGTCTGTCTATCTGTCTGTTATTTTGAATGAGAAGCTTTTGAACAATTTTATTATTATTATTATTATTGTTATTGTCATCTCCAGTAAGTGCTTTCTTTAAAAAAAAATTAAATCTGGAGCCTCCTGCATCTGTGGAATTTGTTTGTTCACTCATTCATTGATTCATTCACTCACGCACTCCTTCTTTTATTATTAAAACATAACAGTTCCTGGCTGACTGTTTAAGCTGCGATAAAGTAACTAATACTACATACTTGTTTCCTGGACATTTACCAGTGTAAAACACAAATGAATAGATATTTAATATGATCTCTTATCATCATTTAATAAATAAATCTCTGATTGTTGGCCAATTTCTGCTGTAGATAAATAAAACACTTTTGATGTTGTTGAAAACAATCCTAATAGTAGCTTTGCTTTCTATTATGTTCCATCGTATTATTTCTTGATAATTTTATTCTATATAACAGCACGCTTTGCCATGTTTTATTCCTTAGATTATTGATTAAAGCGCTTTTAGAAACCCGAATAATCTATTATTTAAAAATGTTTTATTAATACTTGTCTTCTTCCCGTGGGCTCACCACCTGCAGGAGGGACCGTGAGGGACGGTGCTGTGAGGATTGGGCAGCAGTCGAAGGCGGGGGCCTGCTTAGACTGCTGCCCCCGCGACCCGAGTTACGGATAAGCGGGAGAAAATGAATGAATGAATAATACTTGTCTTCAGTTCTTATTAAAGTGCATTGGCCTTTAAGTAGTGTCCTCTTTTTAAAAAGCCAGTGGTCCAATATTGATGACCACTGGATTAAATTACAGCCTACCACAAAAAAAAAACACGCTCATTCCTTTTGATCCATCAAAAGCATCTTCCATGTGAGGCAGAATACAGTAGGGGACTGTAGAATGAGCTGATTGCCTCCACTTGATTAAATTTTTTTTTTTTGCAATATTAAAGCATGTATTCTTTTAATTTACTTGACTGTCTGAATCACATCTAAGCCTTTTAGTGCAAACTCATGCTGTTTGGTGGATATTTGTATAGTTTAGTTTTTCAGGTTTGTACAAAGCTGTCAGCATTTCACCTATCACTGGATTTGTCATATTAATACAGCTTTAGAAATATTTCTATTAATAATAATTCTATTAATAGTATCTCTAGTAATAGAATCTAGATCTGATTATTGAGAATGTGTCACTCAACATGTCCAGTCCAGTCAACTAAAGTTCTTCCAGACATTTAGAAAAAAAAAAATATTATAGTAATAACCCATTGTTTTCGATGTGCGATGAATCAGAAGGTTGTGAGTTAAAAATCTCAGAATTAGTGGAAAGCCACATTTGGGTCCTTGAACAGGTCCTATAAATGTCCAGTGGAATCCTGCCAGCATGTATATTATATAGTCAGAATCCTGATAATTACACTATACGAGGTGGTATCAGAAAGTCTGAAGACTAATTTTGTAACACGCCAACAGATAGTAGCACGCACAGTCACAGGGAGCACCGTCCTTCATAAGTCAGTGTGCCAGAAGACATCACCCTGTGTATACTGGGAGCTGTACAGCTAGTTCTTTTCTGATCATGTGTGTTATCATGTCTGCTATTCTGACCACATGCACATCCAGAAACAACATTATCTTATCTCCGCACCCACCATACTCGCCAGATTTGGCTGCAGCGGACTTCAACCTCTTCTTGAAGATGAAGATCCAGTGCAAAGGTCACCGTTTTGACATCATTGCGGAGATCCAGCGCAAATCGCAGAAAATAAAAAAGTCTTCTTTTTAAAAAGTGGCACGAATGCTGGAAGCACTGTATTGCTGTGCAAAGGAACTATTTTGAAGGTGATAATGTGTAAACATAGATAAAGTACTTTCTTGTAAACGTCTCTTGCATCCTGGTTCAGCAGCTGACTGGGAACGCTTTTACTAGAGTTGGAGTGTGTGTGGATGTGTGTTCTCACTTTTTAAAAAAGGAGCATTGTCCTTCTGGAACAATAATGGATGTCTTAGTTCCAATGTAATACTTTTGTAATGATACAGCATGCAAAGATATTCTATACAATTTTTTGATGTAGCACTTTGTGGAAGGTCAAAATGTTTTATTCAATTCAAGTTTATTTCTATAGCACTTTTCACATATAACAATGTCTCAAAGCGGGTTTACAGAGTCGAAAGATTATAGAAAAGAAATTCAAATATAAGCAAATTTCCAACAGATAAGCAAGTCTGGGGTGACTGTGGCAAGAAAAAACTTCCTAAGATGGTATGAGGAAAAAAACCTTGAGAGGAACCAGCCTTAAAAGGGAACCCATCCTCGTTTGGGTGACACCAAGAGTGTGATTATAAATCATAGAAACATTACAAATCTCGGAGAGTAAGAAATATCATTAGCAGGAGTGTGTGATGATAAGTAATGTCCTTTCTACAAACTTATACAGTCAGTTGGAGTTGTGGAACCAGGGGCTCCTGAGCATCTAATAAATTAGCTCAACATCCGAGATCATTATAGATTCAATATAATGTGGGTTTGATGGTCAAGTGTTCGCAAAGGTTTGGCCGTATAAAGTAACTATAAATGAATAAACATACAAGAGAATGGAGCAAAATTAATTCTTGAATAAGGTGATCCTTCTCAATCAATGGGGAGTGAACATAGAGTATGCACAATAATTTACATTTACTTCTAGTTAGAACACTGGGCATAACTACTTCTGTTGATTTTTACCAGCCGTCAAATGAAAGATCTGTGAAAGCTTAGTAGTAAGTGTAACCAACAATCGAGCAATTTTTCATGCCCACATGATGAATATGTCCAATCAAACAACAGGGCCCAGTCGTTTGATGAGCGAAACAGTAAAAGTGTGGTAGTCAAGACATTTCTAACTGCACATGAATCATGAACCACATCGTACAATTACGGTGATTGCAAAGTTTTTGCTTGCAAATTTGACACATTTTTTTGAAGGAAATGGGTAAAGCTGTAGATTTACTCAGCCAGTACGCTTTAACAAGCAGAAGATTGGATAGGTAGAGAGGTCAGAGCTTTAACATCATGTTGGCCATGTGTGTGCTTGAAGAGAACATCTTCATCTTGTGCCATCCGGCTTTTAATTGATTTCCATTTTTGCTGTGCAAATGGAGAACGAGAACCTTTTTTGAGAAGACCGTGGGAGCTAGTTTTCAGACGGTTTCTGACATTTTAATAGAAAAAAAGCTGACTAAAAGTGCTAGGAGTGTTAGGAGTTCAATCTTGGTTTTTTTTCATGCTGTGGCTTCAGCAACCTCAAAGCAGTGCCTAAAACCATTCTTAGTAAAGATACCATAAACACAGATTTTTTTTCCAGGTCAGATTTTGCAGAAAATATAATTAGCACGGCCTGACATGGAAATGGAGCCTCCCCCCCTTACAGATGTGTCTGTTCGCTCATTAGAATTCAAATTTCACACTAAGACATGATTTCGAAATGATGTGCTGATCATTAAATGCCCATCATCATTATGTTCCCTTAGAGTAGCAGCATTACGCTTAACTGTTGTTTGCAGTAAAGCTTGGCTGGACACCGAATACACAAGAAACGCCTTGTAAGAGTTTATTGCTAGCAACTTTGCACTAGCCTGAACATTAGGGTTGTAGCTGACTAGTAGTGTCTTGTGCAACACATATCCCAAGACTAAACTGAAAATGATTCTAAATTATCCTTTTCCTGTACAGTTGACCGTAATTTCATTTCCTTAGCAGCATGAAAATTGATTTATCAGACATTTCAATCAGCATTAAACAATTCATACTATTATTGCTGTGAGTTTGTCATTAGATTAGTCAGGACATGGTTGGGTTTCTGTGTGTAGAGTATCATGACTCTGGTAAACAGGGAAATGGGAAATAGGAGGGCTGTGAACTCACTGCTGGGCAAACAATTCTCATCTTCCCACAAAAATAGTTATACAGGAAAAATGGACATGTTTTTTTTACAGTAAAACACACAGTATACAACTGCCACAATATGCAACCTCTTAGTCAAGACGATAAATAAGTACTTATAAAAAACTATTACTGTGGAATGTAACAATGCAAAAAAATTCAATGCTGAACAGAGGCACCTCTAAAAAAGGGGAAGAAAAAAATTTTTTTTTGCTGCGTTCAATGAAATATGAGACAGTTAAGAAATCTTGTGAATTATGTCTCTAACAGGTCATCATCCTATTCATATTCTGTATTTGTCCCTGTTTAGAACACATTATCGGTTCATTCTGAGGTAATGTATTCATATTTATCCTACATCCCTAATGAACATAATGCTGTTGAACATCTTGCTCTTAGCACTTAGACTGTCTAAATCATTACTCCATTGTAAACACAATGATTTCCAAAAGAATACTTAGTAACAGAAATTGCAATTTTGAGTCAGCGTTATAAAAAAAAAAATTGCTCACAACTATACCTTATGTTTTAACACTCGATTGCGAGAAACTTACATCCGACAGTCTAAAAAATAAATCACATCAACAACCAGAAGTGAAAGCTGTAATAACCACATTTAAGACTAAATACCCATCATGTTCAGGCTTAATTGAGCAATTAATCCGTTCTTTTGAACTAGTGCCCGAGTTAATTAGCATGACCTTCAGAGTGAGCTACCTGATGAGGGCAGGCTGACTGAGACAGACATTTCCTTACAGAAGAGCTGGGACGATGCGATAATGAGGCTATGAGAACAGTCATTGTGAGTGCAGGCCATGCCTTTAATTTGTGCTGGACTGGGGTGTAATTGTGGATCTTTGAAAGGTGAAAGAAAACTCTCTGGAAAATTTAGGATGGAGTTCTACTCGGTTCGTTGTTATGTCTCCAAACTTTTAGTTTGAAGCAGGATGGGGATAAGTGGCTCTAAAATGACTGTCAAACTATTTTTTAATTATCATTATTTCTATTAATTTCTTACATTTAAATTGTAAATCTTTTTTTTATCTTGTAAATTCTTTTATTATTATTTCTTATGTCTTATTTCTTTAAATTTTAATAAATTAATTCTCAAATTTTAATCAAAGGTAGTAAGTAAAGGTAATGAATATTTGATTTTAATAAAAAAAGAGTTCTAATTAAATACATAAAGTCTTCTTTACATTAATGTCTTTAAATTGTTCTTCATTTAAATATTTTATTACTTTTTGTAGGGATATTTTTTTAATATTTTTTTGCAGAAAAAAAAAAAAAAAAAAAAAAAAAAAAAAAAAAAAATATATATATATATATATATATATATATATATATATATATATATATCATAAAATATAAATAATAAATGTAAATAATATATTTAATAAATAATAAATAATATATATAAAATATATATATATATATATATATATATATATATATATATATATATATATATATATATATATATATATATATATATATATATTTATTTCAAGAAAATATCTTGAACATCTATCTATCTAATATTTGTCATTGACATTTCCAGACATACAGTAGACAAACACATTTCATCAATTTTCTCCTATGAAAAAAAAAAATACAATTACAAACATTCTTTGCCAAAAAAAAAAAAAAAAAGATATCATGCTGATTTAAATATTAGTACCAAATATATGTTTAATAAACACTAGAGCAACTCTCTATCTATGTAGCTATCTAGAACAACTCAGCAGTTAATGTTTAAAGACCTTGCTCAAGAATACACCAGTGGCAGCTTGGTCATACAAGGAATAAAAATCATGACTTTCTGTTCACAGTCCAACATCTTAGCCACTAAGACACCATGTCCCCCTTTTTTTTTTTGCAGAAAAAAGTTATCCCTAATTTATAAATGGTGCAGATGAGACCAAATGGAAAATACTGAGTCTTTAGTTTGCTAGTTTTTTATTTGAAAGGAAAATAAGAGGTGTGTGTCCAGGACAAGGGCTGGAGTTCATATTTAATAACTGCTTTCTTTTGTTTAGGATCAGCTACTGAGTCATGTGACAGGACCCTCACATGTACATCATGGACAGCTTGCATGAGCAGAATGTCCACAAAACCAGCAGAAAAAAGTAAATCAATTCTGAAAACAGTTACTTTCAAGGTTTGATTTTGAGAAGGTTAATGGTAAATCATTATAATAAATCGACAGAAACACTAGCGCATTACAACTACAGCCAGATTCCCTCAATTTTTCTGAAATTTTTTTCTTATAAAAACCACTATTAGTACAGCATTTAGTAATTATGCACACCCTAAAGCATCGTGCTTGACAGTAATTTGAGCTTGTTCTGTTTTACTTCTCATAAAGCATCGACTTAGAAGCTACTGTATAGCAGTAAACTCTAGTTACTTGTATTGGTCATTTGTACACTTGTCACACACACTGGCACATGATGCATTGATTTTTATCTTGTTGTGTCGTCCTCTTGCATATTTTCGCAACATTTTTTTCTTCTCTGCTGTCCTCGAGGTCCTTGTTACAACCCTATTAATCAAAAGCTGCTTGTATTCTTCTCCCACATTGGCTTTGAAATGCCATTAGTGAGCTGTTTCTCTTCTGGCAAAGACCTCCGGCCTTCAGTGATGCACTACTCTGGAGAAATTGCTGGGAATACTAGAAAGGAGAATCATAACATGCATGGACAGCTGTGCATGATGAGTGATGAAAGAAGCTGTGGATCATTCGATTATAAGGCCAGATTATATTCTATACTATTATGGTATAGTTACTGTTACTTAAAATGAAAAGTGACAGTGCTAAAAATAGCACACTCATAGCTTGCATACATGTACTGGCAAAGATTGTATTACATTTTTTTAAGCAAACAGCACAAAAACTTTTTCTAGGAGCCTAGGAATTGTTGAACTAAACTGCAATTTGCCCAATGCATTTCTAGATGCATTATATGATGCTTTTAAAGAATTATTTGAAGTACTCTACCCTCCATTTTTTCTCGAGCTAGCCTTTCTAGTTTGCTTTCTGTTTTTCACGCCGTTCTGTGTACACTGTTGCGCATGAAATTGTCGGGGGAGATCAGCACTTTCCAAAAATAATTTAACCATTTCTTTTGGCAGCAGCAAATACCCCAACAAACCACGGTCACATTTTCCAATTCGGACATCTGATGCTGACAGTTACTAGCTCTTGGCCCACATCTGCATATAGTCCCTCAATTTCATGTAACCATAAAGCACTTAAGTCCTGCACTTTTCCGGTTACATTATTATTACCCCATGCTAATAACAATAGACCCAATAAAAGGTCTAGAGCAGTGGTTAAATGTGACATTTGCATCTGAAGCCTGGCGCCGTCTTTCAATATTAGGACCAAAGAAGTGTCAATCAGGCCGCCAGGAGAGTATAGAATCAGGATAAATGAGCGCAGTAGCATTAAGTCAAAGGGTTTACTGAAAGGTCAGGTTATATTTTCTTTCAAAAAAGTACAATAAGATAAAATAAAAGCCTGAGTTCTGGAGAGAAGTTTTCAGAGCAGATGAGATGAATATAAATATACAGTACACCCGACAGTGTACAGGTGCAGCTTCAACCGCAAACACCTTTGATTTTGAAATATGACCCCCCAAAAATATTTAAAGCAGCTATAAAGTTTTTGAGGGGAAAAGAGACACGTGATTGGCCAAATCGATCACCCAACTTGTCTACTTCTGATTTTATTGAAGACACAGTAGAAAACTAAAAATCTAGAAGTAAAAAATGTTGCTGTTTTGTAATTTATTGGATTCCAGACTTTTGCTACCACACCATACAAACCTATTTTGTTTAATATTATGTAAATTAACTTAATTATTATTACATAAACTACTTGTTTTTTCGCTGTTCTTGCTCAATTGTAATTTTCTTAGTTAGACATGATCGCATCTAGAAACAATATTGCATTTTTTAAGTCCTTTATCATTAATAGGTTCTGAGGTTCCCTGGTGGTCTAGTAATTAGGATGCGGCGCTCTCACCGCTGCGGCCCGGGTTCGAGCCCCGTTCAGGGAACCAACCCCAGCCACTCTTAGTGCCGGTCCCAAGCCTGGATAAATGGGGAGGGTTGCGCTAGGAAGGACATCCAGAGTAAAAACATGTGCCAAATCAAACATGTGGATCATGAATACGGATGATCCGCTGTGGCGACTCCTAACGGGAGAAGTCAAAAGAAAGTTTGTTTATCATTAATAGGTTCTAATTATATTCTAATAATGTATGTACAAAATAATGACTAAAATAGGAACTCATATAATGAATAATCTAAATGGATTTAAAATGGCTTCTATGAAAAAGCTTTCTATGTTTATTTAGCATTTTAAAGGAGTCCCAGATGTCAATGCTTTGGAACAGTCAGAAGCAAACCTGTACTATATTAGTGACTGTATTATCAATCAATGTTTCTTGTTTAATTTTGTAATGTATATATGCAGAACATACTGTTTGATCAGTGTTGCAGTGCTACAAATCATTTCGTTAGCTCAATTAGTAAATCAACATTCGGGGGGCCTTTCAAACTGCTATTATCTGTATCTGTATCTATATTTGTATGAGCAGTGCTCCAAGTATTTATACTTTTATCGAGTCAATACTCACATCCAGCTTTAAACCTGATATATGTGTGGCCTAGATTTGGGGAAGTAGGGCAGTGGTTAAGGCTCTGGCGCACTGATTGGAAGGTTGGGGGTTCAAGCCACAGTATTGTCAAGCTGCTACTTAGTCCATAACCATCGGTGCTCCAGGGGTTCTGTATAAAGGCTGACCCTGTGTTCTTTTATGCAATGAAAGAATTTTACTGTGTTGTAATGTACATGTGACGAGTAAAAAGCATCTTTATTAGAATGATTTGGTGGTTAATATACTTGTACACGAACGTTGGTTCTATTTTCATAAAATAAACAATAAGATAATTGACAGATACTAAAGATAAATGAACGCTTATTCACATCTACATTTTGGTTTGTCACAAGGGCATCATATTTGACCACTAGCTTCTGCCATAGAGCTTCATATCTAACTTGCTATCTGTTACCTGTCCAAACAGAATAATGTATTTATATTCGTAAGCATCCATAATCAGCAAAAGATTTTGAGCCCGATATCAGAAAAAAGATTCCTATTCAGATGAGCTTACGTGTCCCAATGAAACATAATGAGTCATTTATGCTGCAGATGGCCTCCCACATAATACCGTTATACATCCAGCACATGTTTTCCCATGCCTACCAAAGCACACATGAATACATTCCCTCCTGTGGCTTTTTTCTAGTAATTATTTCAATTTAGTGAATAAAACACTGTGTAATTGTCAAACTGCCTGTGTTATAATTAAATCACAATATTTTTGTTGTCCTTTTGCCTTTTCCTGTTCTTGCTGTCTTTCCTTCCTCTTACCTGTGATAATATTATCTACTTGAGCTAAGCCAGGGGGACAAAAGTCACTGCGAAAACGATTCGAATGTGACTCTGTGATTTTTTATTGCTGGCCTTTAACTAGGTGAAAATCACCTTGATATACTTGGTGAGGTCAATAGAACGTTACTCATGAATTAACTCCGATAGGCAAGGTCCTCTGGGGGAGAAATGAGACATGTTTGAACAAGACCAGTGCTAATTTTGCTAAAATGATTAACATACATCGACCAGCCTGTAATGATTTACTGTGAGATAAGTAACATTATATTTGATTGCATTCACATGGTTGCATTTTAGGTTCTCTGAGCTGACTTTTCTCCACATGGCTTATCATTCAGGGCCTTTCTGGGACCTCTTTTTGTACTTTCTCTGAGTGAATGCTTGCAATTGCTATGAAAAGAAATATGCATGTTCCCATAACCACAGGCTCTTTTCCCTTCAATATCCACAATTAACTCTGGCACTTGACCCTTCACCTCATGCTGGTCTGACTAAAACAAATAATTACGTTGTGTTGTAGAGTGCTTTCGACTGTGGCACATTTCCAGCTGCTTGTTTCTCAGAGTTACTGGTGCGAGTCAAATCTTTTCATTCCAGCTTAGACGTTGAAGAAATAAATGAAATTTTTGCTTTGCACTTAATAAAGTAGGGGGAGAAATAAAACAGTTTTGTAGATGGCTTAACTTCATGGAAAACTTTCTGGTTGTTTTACTGTAGATCTTGCAGCTGTGAAGGAAAGTGAGGTCAATTCAGGACTGATGCCACATTAGAATCAGTGTTTATACTGGAGACTGGAGACCACTTTGACCACCTCAGATGGTAAAGATAACCACTGACTGTATTTTATTTCCATCTTGATGAAGCCAAATTCCACAGTCATCTACACATTACAATGCTTGGGAAGTTGTTGTTTTTTTCTTTTGTTTTTGGGTTTACCATTTACTCCCTCACTGGTGTACACAAGGTTATTTTTTGAAACCTAGATTAATGTGTACTCTACAAAATAAATAAAATCCTATGGTAATCTACGTTTAAACACTATCAACTTTAAAATTAGTCTTCTTTGGTCAGCAGTACAGTGCTCCCTGTGTTCCTGCCAGTTCTGGAATATGTCCTTCTTTTCAAAGCATGTCAAGCACCTTCTGCGATTAACGCTGGATCTCCGCAATGGTATCAAAACGGCGACCTTTGAGCTGGATCTTCAAGAGGTTTAAGTCCGCTGGAAACAAATCTGGAGAGCAGGGAGGGTGCGGAAGCGAAATCATGTGGATTGTTTTCCGCCGATTATCATGCACAAGTTGCAGAATGATTTTGATTTTGGGGGTCTTTCTGATCTCTCATCATCATCCAACGATGTTCTTCCGCTCTTGAAGTGAACATGCCATTAAAAACACCTGGAACGACTCATTGCAGCATCGCCGCATGTCAAACGTATGTCATGTCAACCGTCTCTTAGCAGATTTTCCCAGTTTCATGCAGAATTTTACGTTTGCGCTTTGTTTTAAATTGCTGTCCACGATGATATCGCAGACGTGGTAACAACCGGTCAGAATAGAACCAGTTATCACCATTATTCTCAAAACATTTTGATACCACCTCAAATAATTTTCAATTCATGTGTTAAATGTCAGACCGATTCAGCCAATGTTCTTTTGCATAGATCAGTGATGAGTGACAGTATAGGGGCAGTTCAAGGGCCAATCAAATTTCAGCTGTGGCCAGTGTCCTTCTGGCGCAAACCCTGGATCCATCAGTGTTTTAGACACTACTGGGAATAGAGTGGAAAACCTTCCCAGACCATGTTGTAGACATCACATCAAGCCACAGGAGTCCAGTTCAGTACAGGAGTCTAGTCCAGTTCAGACAGATTGGATGAACTGGTTTGTAATCTTTGCTTTTTACGACTGGCCTGACATTTACGTTTGACAATGTGATAAGTCCAATTAAAATGTAATTTAGGAGTGATCACTGGTCCTCCAGATGTACATCATTAAGTAGATGAATTATAAACACTACATGAGAATTTCTCTGCATTTGATGAGCGACATCATTATTGCACTAGTAAACTATGAAAACCACCAGCATTCATACTGCACATATAGTAAATCCTCTTTAAGTTTTTTTTTATGCTTCTATAAATTAACCGTGGCGCAGAGAGAAAAAATAAAGATAATTTACGGCAAAACTTTTTCCATCACAAGTTTAATTCACTAATTCCAATAATTCTTGAATAAACGTTTTTAAATATCTGATATATTTAAGTAATCAAAATATACTTAAACAATACTTAAGTATTTGACTCAAATTGAACGTAGGCTCGCACTAGTCCTCAACACCACGACATGTTAGTGAAAATCCACAAACCGTTGATTTATTAGGTTTTATTCATTAAAATACAAAACAAATTGTTCACCCCAAAACTGCATTAACCATCAACACAACAGCCTCTTCAACATGCCAGAATGAAACAAAGATCAAAACAAGTTTGTCAAAAAAAAAAAAGACAAAATAATGAAGCAAACTTTTGAAAAGGTATCTTTATTAAATAAATAAAGTTGCAATATCATGTCACAAAGTACAAGAACCCTTAGTATTCAATGGACAAATGAAATTAAAGTAAATAATTTTAGATAAAGCCTTCTTCTTCTTCTTCTTTCGGCTGCTCCCATTAGGGGTCGCCACAGCAGATCATCCGTCTCCATACCCCCCTGTCCTCTACATCTTCCTCTTTCACACCAACTACCTGCATGTCTTCCTTCACCACATCCATAAACCTCCTCCTTGGTCTTCCTCTTAGATATAGTAAAACCAAATATTCAGAGCTGACTGTGATTTGATGCACCTCTCAGTCTCAGAGAGGGCAATAGTCGTTTTATTCGACATCAACAAAAGCTGGTTCTCAAAGTTTTTGGAGTTTATTTGAGCTCTTTTTGTATTGAAAATGCAGTAGTGTCAAAAAGTCACTCACATGCAGAGATGCAGGTAAAGGAGTGTTGAGCCTTAATGATAATTATCAGAGGTGCAAAATGCAATTAATAATGGTCACTGAAAATTAAAAATATATTGAAGTAAAATGTAAATCTATTGAGTAAAAGTTGCTTATATCTTTAATACTCTACAAACTAAAATTTGAAAGTAGGACATTTACTCAAATACTTGAGCAAATGTCCATCGCTGTGGTATAGCACCATTTATGGTTATTTAGGAGATGGGACTTGATCTGGCTGGATGGGGTTTATGGTGGAGATCCTCTGCAGGAGAGGACACACACAGTTAAAAAACGTTCCCTAAATATAAATCCGGCACTCAGTTTTATACTGAAATCCAATCCAATCCATGCAAAAGTTTTAGAAATGAGATCAACATACACCTGGGCAATATTAAAAAAAACTGTATCCATTAACATATTATGAAAAATAGCACCTCTGTACAGTATAATTTTGCTGATAATAAATGAAAACAGATTTTGCTGAATAACATCACATCACTCAATGCCTGGGGCTTTTAAGCCTTCATTACTAATTAGCCAACCCTAATATTTCATTAAGTCTTCCACACATTAGTGAGAAACTTTTCTTATTAAGGTAATACCACTGAATTCGTTAAAAGATGTTATTTACATTTCTCCTTTTTAATTATTTATTTTTTAAAAATCATTCACATTCACATTATTAGCAATAATCCCGAATCATATTCACATAGTATATATACAAGAGATATATATACAGTATATTAGATTGATGACATTTTGCTTCCAGGGCCGTGACAGGCATAAATATCAAATGCCATAATTTTATGCTTATTTCATTTTCAATAGCAAATAATAATCCAAATAAATATTATTTGCATAATGTTATGCTATTTAAATTATTCAGCCTTTGCATAACACTAATTAGTGCTACATTTCTAAAGCCCAGTGTTCCATCATTACATTTCCAGGGATAATTTTATGAAAATCTCTGAGCATGACATTTTCCAGGAAGAGTTAAAGAAAAAAAATATATATATGAAAAACCATCTCCCTTTTTACACCACAAACTCTGCATTTGCCAAACATATGATGAGAAAGCAGCCCTTCTTTCTAGAACATTCTCTCTTACTTCTGTGCCTGGCCTACAGACGATGAGTGTCAGCTCCCCCATTTCTGAAAGCGTCCCATTTCTTTGCCACAGTGAGAAGCCACGTCCTGTCGCGTTCATTATTCGGAATCGCCGCTGGAAGAAGCGAGAGTGTGTTTTTCTGCCAATAAGCCACAGCAGTTTGTCTTGAAAGGAGTTTTCCCAAATTCCCTGCAGCTTCTGCCTCAAGTGCTTTTTTTAGTGGCTTCCAATCCATCATGAAAAAACAAGGCACGAAATAAACATGGCACGCTTGTTTTAGTGAGAGTCTTAGCGAATGTAAGCCAGATTTGCCAAATCAGATGACATTTGTCTTCAAATAAAAATAATTGCTCGATTGCTCTCTCTTTTCCAAGTCAACTAGTGGTAATTTGTGCACTTGGTGGAAGGCCTTTTATTCAATCCAGCCAATATTAAATCTACCAATGCGATCTGATTTCGATTCGATTCAACACAATGCAATTTAATGCAATATGATACAATAAGAAAAAAAAAATCTAATGCCATGCAATTCAATATGGTACAGATAGTTTACTTTTATTTCTTTTGGTTCAGACAGACAGCAAATCATAAATTAACTTAAGTGCCCTCTGACTTCTAATGCATGGCCCTTTCACAAATAGGCCTTTGTAGTGCAATAAAAAGAAAAAAAGATTACCGTAATTTCCGGACTATTAAGCGCACCCAAATATAAGCCGCACCCACTGAATTTGACAAAGATTTTTATTTTGAACATAAATACGCCGCACCTGTCTATAAGTCGCAGATACCTACATTGAAAATAATGAACTTTACACAGGTTTTAACGAAAGACAGTGTCTGTAACATGGCGTGTATCTAAACAGTAGCCTACCAGGAAAGTCATTGTTCACCGTCTTCCTCCTTCCTTTCACAACAATTTCTCTCGGGAGTTTTTCTTTTGGCATCGTCCTGCGTTTAAAAATCACCATCGGTGAAGCTTTTCTCCCGATGCCGTGCAGCTCAGAACACAGGTGAAGTGTTTTTTCATGCCCGGTTGTTTTCAGCGTGACTGAAATGATTCGCATTTCCTGTAGACACTCCGAGTGAGCGCCAGGTCAAACGTCAAAGGAACCTCATCCATATTTATGATGTGGTGCGGCCCGGTTCATTGGGAGCGCATCTGATTTTATATAAAGAGTTTCACTGATTCACCTCAATCCGTTCTGCAATTTTATTGGTCTAATGTTACGGGGCTCAGTTTTTTGGCTTGAAGCTTGTGAAAATGGGAAAAACCCAGGAAAAATCCATATATTAGCCGCTTCGTTGTTTAAGCCTCGGAGTTCAAAGAGTGGGGAAAAAGTAGCGGCCAAGACCAATGCAAATCAGTGAATCTGACCATCCCTCATATATATGAATAAGATGTGCATATTTTTGGTTTGTTATAGGGTTTTGTGGAAAAAGCATGTGCTTTTTTTTTTTTTTTTTTATATTCCTGCACAGAGAACTGTACAAACCATAATAAAACACTTCCAACCTTTTCTCTTGCTGAGACAAAGTATAAACTTCAGTGGTTTATTTGAGGATGAGGAATTTCACAGTTCACCTTCATACAGTAGCTGACAGTATATTTTTGATGCATAAAGCAAATACAGATGCACATGCAAATGCTATTGTTTGATCATAGACAAGAATCAGTCCTTCACAGCTCGACATCCTTGATATTACAGTAATGATCTTTGCACATTAATTCTTTAGATGCTTTGATGAGAAGGAAAATCAGTGCTTTTGTCCAAGCTAAGATTGGACTTTCTTCTCTAGAATGTAGCCTTAACCACTGAGCTGTCATTGTTAGTAGGTAGAAGAGAACAAACAGACTATAAGAATAAAAGCGAGCCTAACAGCGGGCCTTGACTCAAAGAGCCATAAACGACAATAAAACCTGTCGGGAAAAAAAATTGATTCAGTTTAAAGGTTCTCAACACAATGTTGACAATGGTTTTTTTTTTTTATCTGACACATCCTCATCACAAAAAAATTTATCAAAAATGTTATAGCAGTGGCACTGGGACAGTTGGTGTGACACTGATGCTACCAAAAGGTGCAAGAAACATAGAGAGAAACACAAAGTAGAATCCCCCATGTTGGTAAAATGGACAGCAAGCATGAGGTCATTTCCAAACACATCAATATAATACAAAATGTGTGGCTAAATAAATTGATAAAAATACATGCATTTACACATTCTGAAGTCTGTGAGCCTGATTATTATTGGTCTTATTCTGTTCATGAATTCAGTAGAACATATAAACATATCTGTAAATTGGGAAAGAGTCTGGTTAAGTCAAACAGTTTGCAAAGCAAAGACATTTTGAGAAAAGCGAATGAAACTGATGGATAGGTGATGGTCACATGACTATGTCGTATATCGTACACATTCTCTTTCCCAACTCGTCACATATGGACACGTTCGTTAGGATCCATTGGCGTACATTTTTGATACCCTGGTTACACCTTTGGTGTGATTTTTCAACCTGCAGGGTCAGGGTTAGTGAGAACAGGTTGGGGTTAGTTGGGAGTGAGCAACGTGTTGCTGAACGATGTTTCACAGACGGCACATTGATATCAGACAGCGAGTAAATTTTAAAATCAAAAGTCAGCTGGAGAGCCATATAAATATGACCTCGGGCAGTCTGCCTACCTAACACATCAAACAACACCGCATGATCCAGTTCAGAGTTGTATAGAAGTATATGGGAATCCCTGCACGTTGAAAAATGACACCAAAAGGGTACCCAGTTTGTTAAAAAGTGAAGAATGTTAGGACTGAGAACGTGTTCAGTATATCATGTATAAGGATGAGAAGTCTTCCTGTTGGCAAAATAAAAGAAATTTGAGCTCTCACTCTGAATCGGAAAAACTATGCATCGTTCATTTAATTAACAGGATTTCACAAAGCATATTATGTATGTGATTTAAATCAGAATTCCTTGTTTAAAGACTAGGAGTCGAAAATTTTATGTTTCTACACAATAAGAGTAAACAGGGGGAAAAAAAGGTGAAAAAAGAATCAGTTTGTTCCGAAGTGATGTGATTAGGTTTTTATTTCCACATATTACACTACTGCTGAACACACACTGAAAAGCAGTGTTATTGTAATAATCAGAGGTAAAAAGGCTCTTTTGCAGCAGCTAACACCTTTCAGTGGGATTCAGATCGAGTCCTAATGTTTTCATCAATTGCAGGCTGCTATTGGCGGTGGTGGAGTTTTTTTTCCCCTTCTTTTAATGCCGTACTAAAACCTAGTCAGAGCTCTAGTGCAATTGCCCACTCAACTGTGCATTCTGATGACCACGGCATACTCAGAACCGCACATACACGCACATATATACACACAGTGCTTACTTCAAGGGTACATTAGTCTTCTCTGTAAAAATGTGAAGAGCTTGCCTTCATTTCACTCATATTGATTTTATGCCCAGGCATTTTCCTGGCCGGCTCCTATTCAAGGCTTGTCCTTAACCAGCAAACTCCACTCAACAGCTTTATCAACTATACTAGCCTGGCCACATACACACACACACACACACACACACACACACACACACACACACACACACACACACACACACACAGTGAGTACTGCAACAAAATGTGATACATAATACCATTGTGCTTGTGAATTCTCCATTCTCATTGGTCCGAGTCAAGATTAGATACTATGGTACCTAATTCCAATGCCTACACTCCCTATGAAGCAATTTTTTAACAACAAGAAGCACTGGAGGTTTTCTATACGGAAATGTTTAACTAACATTTACGGAAGGGGTCTCCAGTATGTATGTGAGTGTTTACTAGTAAACTTTTGTTCTGATGTTCTACAAACATCACAAATAAAGAATGTTTTTTTAATAAAGAAAAAAATGGGTATTATATGAAGCATAAAACACTTTACACTATGTTTTCATGTGAACATATGTCACTTCAGGATGGTGGGAGTTAGGGATGGGTTACGCCACTTTTTTTTCTAAGGTCAGCCATGATACAGTACCCCTGGAACACAGAGGGTTAGGGGCCTTGCGCAAGGGCCCCAAGAGTATCAGCTTGCCGTTACCAGAGCTTAAACCCCTGACTCTGATCATACTCTGATTAATGTCCCAGAGCCTACATAGACCATTATGGTTGATACTGATACAAATACCAGTATTTTTTAAAGCCATCTTTATTTAAAAATATAACTTATTTATTACAAAATATTATTCAACAAACTGAATAGAATCCAAACCCTGTTTAACCTGCCAAGTTTCTACGTTCCTTTCCCTTTGTAGGTTCTAGTGAAGGACTAAGAAAATGTTGACTCTTTTCCCCTTGAGCCTGTTCCTGTTTCTTCTTTGACTGATCGACTCTTCTGCTTTTGAAATAAATCTTTTCAGATGACGCAGCAATCACAAGACATATGACTGAGTGACAGAAGACTGACTTGTTTGTACGATGAATGAAGACACGGCACAAGAAGAAATAGTTCCAATTCACATTAAGTAAATGTTAAACTTTTAAACTAAACAAAAAAAATCCAAGGTTGGATTGATATATTAATGTGAGAATTGAATAATTTGATGCAACACCAGTGGAAGTATCGATACTTCAGGATCGACCCAGCTGTCCTCAGTAAGAGAACTGCTTCTTTATTTCGGGCCAAATGACAGCAGACCCATTGTTTATACCCTACGTAAATCATTCCGTAATTCCAAAAATGTTGTACAAAAAACAGAATGCAATGATTTGGCTCAATGAATTTAATAAAACATATCAAATGTTTCAACCATAGAAATGTATTATATCAAGGAACAAATAAGGGAAAAATCCAATAGGATGGATGCCTGTGATCTTCAGGCCCTCAGGCAGCACTGCATTAAAAACAGTCATGATTCTGTAATAAAAATCACCATGCAAAATCTTTGTCTGTTAACACAATTTACTGCGTCATCCCCAAATGTATGTATTAGCTCTATTATGCAAAGAAGTAGCCATATTTGAAAATGATCCAGAAATGCTGCCATTTTCTCTGGGACAAAGCTTGTTTAAAATGGAGGCGTGGAAAACTGTTTTGTAGTCAAAATCAACATTATTTTTTATTTTTTTGGAAACCATAGACACCATGTCCTACAGACTAAAGAGGAAATGGACCATCAAGCATTTTGGCCAACATCCATAATGGTATAGGGGGTATTAGTTCATATGCCTATCTTTTTCAAGAAAGGTCTTGCATATTTCTTCAAGGCAGTGCTAAACTACATACTGCATCTGTTACAACAGTATTGCTTTGTAGTAAAAGAGTCCAGGTGCTGAACTGGCCTGCCTTCAGTCCAGGCCATTCTCCAATTGAAAACTTTAGGCACATAGTAAAATAAAAAATACAATCAAATTCAAAATGACCTTGTATTTTCCTTAAAATAGTACATTTTGATATTAACTGTTAATAAAATATACCCAAATTTTATTAACAGTGGATCATAGAAAAAATATCATGAATAAACAAATCTAGCTAGTCATTGGTTCCATTAAAAAAATCTGAGGCTGAAATGCAGGTTTTTACCATATTTATACAACTTATTATATAATTTATAAATATTAAAAAAAATGGTGATTCATTTTGTGCAAATTAAATAAACATAGGCACATAAAAGAATATCATTTTATGAGTATATTAACTTTGTTTGTATCATGTATGTTGTATTAATGCTGAATTGTATTCACAACATTAATCAACAAGTATAAAGATGTTAGTAGAAAGAACACTCTATGTAAAGTGTCAGCAGTGTATTACTTCCAACATAAATCACTGCAGCTCTCTAAAGCCGCCAGTCTCCACCCTATCAGATCCATAGATGATATATGCAGCAGGACAACGTGAGCTGAAAGGTCCATCTGCAGAACGGGAAATCGATGCAACAGATAGTGGATGAGCAGAGGATGGACAGGATTTAGCACCAGCATGTAAAGCAAGCGGGCACTGATGTCGAGGAGATGCTTTTAAAAGCAGTGGTAATGAATACAAATCGGACTCGTGAATGCAAAATCTGGTCTTGCAAAAGAGGGAGAGAGATAGAGAGATAGAGAGAGACCATAATGCAGTCTGATTCCCCTCCCTCCTCCTTTCATTTTAGTGGCCATGCATTTTAAAAGCAAGGTGGGCTGAAATGTCTAATCAAAGAGAGGATGCCAAATCTCTCTCTCTCTCTCTCCATCTTTTTCTCTCTCTCTCTCTCTCTCTCTCTCTCTCTCTCTCTCTCTCTCTCTCTCTCTCTCTCTCTCTCTCCATCTTCTCTCTCTCTCTCTCTCTCTCTCTCTATCTCTCTCATTCTCTCTCTCTCTCTCTCTTCATCTCAAATTCCCTCTACTTACCCTCTTTATTTCTTCATCTATGAGCTGATTCGCAGACTGCATTACCATGGTAATGACTTAGCCATCATATTTGATTAGAATTCTGTTTACAGAAGAGTCTTATTACTTACAGCTCAAAGCTACGACTAAGTGCTAAAATCAAGCACCAGAGAGCAAGCGGGACAAATCAGGTGTATTAGCAAAACTAAATCTCAGGGCTTGTCCAGAATATCTCTGTCCACATCAGTGTAAAAGAGGAGCTCAACGGCTAATAATGCTAATCCTGTCCAGGGTTTTCGAATTTTTTTTAATTACTGGGTATTAAGATCTTTTTAATGAGGCCTATTCTTTTGCAAATCACACTCCAATTTAGCATGCGTGAGCAATCAAGAGTTAGCACAGAAAACAAATGATAAAAAGCGTATTATTGTCCGTCAGCCAAATACAAGCCACCATATATGAGACCATATATGAAAGTCTTCAAGTAGAAAGAATGAAGTCTTTTACATTTTAGGCTAGCTATCGTGCACTGACAGGATTTTTGAAAGGATTCTGATTCCTGAAATGTTTATAATATTTCCTGCTAATATTAGCCAGCCAGCTAATATGAACTAACCTGACAGGATTTCTAAGTCATACTGTATATAAAAAAATATCTTTAATATTCACTGCTGCTGTTAACCAGCTACTTAAAAGCCGTTAGCCCAACAGGATTTCTGTCAAAATTTCTAAGTCGTATATATTAAAAAAGGAAAATCTATAATGCTCACTGCAGTTGTAAATCAGCTAAACATGATTTTCATATATAAAATAGCCATATTACTGCTATTATTTACCAGCTAATATTAAATGAGCTAACCTAACAGGATTTCCAAGAGTGTTTTTAAAATAATATTCATTGATGTTTAGAATCTATACCGCCTGTGCCTGTTCAGTAAAATTTTTTCGTATCGTAAAATCGAAAAGTCAAAAGTTGAACCATCGTAACTCGGAGACCCTCTGTATTCCTGAGTCATATTTACTAAAGAAACCTACCTGACTCAAATGAATGGTAGCGGGGTGGCTTTTTCTGGTATTTGAAAGCAAAAATAATAGATCTACACCATGGTAAGGAACTCAGGGACAAATGAACAAATTGGATAGCTTAATATGTTGCAAATTAATATGCTCTAAGCATTCTGGGATAACACTATCAATTACACACAATCAAGCACTTAAACAAAGAATGAATATTGAAACGATCATTATTACTGTCTTGTGAAATCGGGGGGATAAAAAGTTATGAATTGTAATGTTTGGGACAGAAACTAATTAAACATATTGTGCTCCTAATTGGCCACTGTGTCATCATCTAGTGGAAAAGGAAGTTTCAAATCATTTACATGCTAATCAGTAAGCTTCAATGTAGGAAAGATGAAGTTGAAGTTAGAATACGGGGGCTGGAATATGTTACTCTTGGTTAATTTAATTACAACTTGAGTATTAAAACAAAAGAGCCAAATGGCTTCCTCTCCGTGATGTTAGCAGAGATCAGAACACATGCAAATGAGCAAATGCTGGCCCCAATAAAGGAAATCCCTAGATACATGTGTCTAGTTTCTGGTTGCTTTAGGCATTTTTCCAGGGCACATCAGATTTCAAGATTTAACAGCTTTATTTTAACTTATTTTTTACTTTTTTTACTAATATTTGCAAGACTGTATGTTAAAAGTGCCCCTAGTGTAACAGGGTGTTTGTACTGCTGTGATCTGTTCCACATTCAGAGCTATCATAACCCTGATCAATATAAAAAAAAAGTCATAAAAGGAAATGTTCAATTTTATATATACATGTATAGAGGTGTAACTACAATGCTTTTGGAATAATTTAGATCCAGATTCAGTGGAACGTTCAGCATACTATATACACAGAATAATAATAGTACAAGAGAGTAAATATCACAATAAACTATTCTATAAGATTTGATGGAAGAGCAGTGATATGTGGATATACAGGGGATATAGAGTTTATCAGCTAGTGTTCAGCCAAGAAGTACAGTATATAAAATATGATATAGGAGAGAAGTAATACATACCAAACTATTCTTTCACCTGTGTCACATTTTAAAACATCAAGTCTTCTGTTTCAGTGTGTACAAACAACATAGATATTGACTGATGACAGCTGGAAAAAAGTTGCATGTTTTGTCAGGGAACAAGAAAATGGCGACTTTTTCTCCCCTTAAGCATGTTTTTGTTTCTTTTTTGACTGATCATTTTTCCTGCTGTTGAAAAAAATATCCTCTCATAAGGTACGAGGCAGCGATCCCAAGATATACAGTATGACTGAGTGACAGAATACTGAAAAGTTGCATGTTTCATGGAACTCCAACTTAGACTTAAAGCATTTACTTTAATAGAAAACGTATACACTGATACATTTATGCAAGAATCCATGTGATCATGTAACAGCAGCCATTGTGCAAAGTGATTTATATGCAGGTCAAGAGCTACTGTTTATGTTACACATTAAAATTGGTGTTTTATTTGTCACAAAAATAGTTATATACAGAATACAACTTGCAGTGAAATGTAAACCTGTTCAGCTGTTTAGAAAATTGGGCGTTACTATAAATTCAAAATAAGAGAAAATATTAGAAAATAAAATAAAATATATAAGATAATGATAATGTGGTAATATCAGTGTCTTTTATTATAACATTGTTGTAGGAGCATATTTTGTGGAAATGCTGATTTTTCAACCAAGAAGAGTGTGTATAGACTTACAAATCAAATAAAATTTTATTTGTCACATACACATACATACAGAGTACGACATGCAGTGAAATGCTTTTTACGACGGTCCGGCATGAGAGAATGGAATGGGGTGAGAAATAAAACAAAGAAAGGGAAGGCATATAAATAATGTGTAAAAACTATATAAAATATATAAAGATATATACTAAAAAAAAAAAAAAAAAAGATGTATATACAAAAAATGCATATGGCAGTAAGCAGTAAAACCGTAAACAACAGTAAAACAAAATGAAACAATTTAAGGGTGGTTTCTGATTGTCCATAAAGTGTCCGTGTGCGGTATGGTGAGGTGTAAAGTGTCCATAAAGTGTCCGTGTGCGGTATGGTGAGGTGTAAAGTGTCCATAAAGTGTCCGTGTGCGGTATGGTGTGGTGCAAAGTGTCCATAAAGTGTCCGTGTGCAGTATGGCGTGGTGTAAAGTGTCCATAAAGTGTCCATGTGCAGTATGGCGTGGTGTAAAGTGTCTATAAAGTGTCCGTGTGTGGTATGGTGTGGTGTAAAGTGTCAATAAAGTGTCCGTGTGTGGTATGTTGAGGTGTAAAGTGTCCATAAAGTGTCCGTGTGCAGTATGGTGAGGTGTAAAGTGTCCATAAAGTGTCCGTGTGCGGTATGGTGAGGTGTAAAGTGTCCATAAAGTGTCCGTGTGCGGTATGGTGTGGTGCAAAGTGTCCATAAAGTGTCCGTGTGCGGTATGGTGAGGTGTAAAGTGTCCATAAAGTGTCCGTGTGCGGTATGGTGAGGTGTAAAGTGTCCATAAAGTGTCCGTGTGCGGTATGGTGTGGTGCAAAGTGTCCATAAAGTGTCCGTGTGCAGTATGGTGTGGTGTAAAGTGTCCATAAAGTGTCCATGTGCAGTATGGCGTGGTGTAAAGTGTCTATAAAGTGTCCGTGTGTGGTATGGTGTGGTGTAAAGTGTCAATAAAGTGTCCGTGTGTGGTATGTTGAGGTGTAAAGTGTCCATAAAGTGTCCGTGTGCAGTATGGCGTGGTGTAAAGTGTCCATAAAGTGTCCGTGTGCGGTATGGTGTGGTGTAAAGTGTCCATAAAGTGTCCGTGTGCGGTATGGTGTGGTGTAAAGTGTCAATAAAGTGTCCGTGTGCGGTATGGTGTGGTGTAAAGTGTCAATAAAGTGTCCGTGTGCGTTATGTTGAGGTGTAAAGTGTACATAAAGTGTTCGTGTGCGTTATGTTGAGGTGTAAAGTGTCCATAAAGTGTCCGTGTGCGGTATGGTGAGGTGTAAAGTGCCCGTGTGCGGTATGGTGTGGTATAAAATATAAAGTGCACTGTGCTGTGCAAATCCAGTGTTTAAAATGTCGAAGTGCAAAAAGTGAGATATGTGCAGAGAAAAAAGTGTGATGATGGAGAGAGTGGATCCTTACTACAGAATAGTGTGCCAAAAGAAGCTAAAAAATATCGCGTGAGAAAAATCATGTTGCTAAGAGGTCAGAGGAGGAAGACCAAAGTGGTTTGAGCAGAACTCAAATATTCACTCTTGACAACCATGGTGTTCAGAAAAACCTCTCAGAGTGCAAATTCTGACCACATCTTGAGGCAGACTTTCTAAATTTGTTAAATACCACATCAAATTCAACGCATCAGAGTTTAACATGCTTTCTGAAATACTTTTCTGTTCACCACAGAGTAGTGACTATTTCATGGCTTCTATTCATCACACTTTTGCTTGCTGTGTCTGTGTTTTTCTAATATCAACAGAACCAATTACATTATGCAACATGCTTCCCAATAGCACTAACGCACAAGTCTTGCCAAAGAAGCTACATTCAAAGTCAATGCAAACACCATTGATCAAAATCAACAAACGAAAGGACTAAAACGCATTGATCCATATTATTCCAGTGTCTCCAAAGCCACCTAAAGTAATTGTGCCTCAGGACAGAACCGCTCAAGTCAATTAATGTTATGGCTCAGCTGATGGCTGGCCCAGTTAAACAATGATTGGTGGGTGCCATTAGCCGCTCGCAAATTCTGTTTGCTTTCTACTTTGATGCACATGTGAACGGGTTAAGTGATGACGTGTGCTGGCAGTAGATATAAAGTAATAAACGGCGACAGGAAGGAGAGAGATCTGCATGAGTTTGAGTAGTGAGTATGTGACACTAGAATAAGTCATTCCTTATTAGCGTGAAACACAGCCGCATGATAGGTGTCAATAAATGTCAAATAAATAAATAGCGAAAATGATTGGATTAAATAAAGAAAACACGTTGTGGTGCTATACATAATTGACAGTAGGCTAAAAATGGGATCTGATCTGATTTGGTTTTTGTTTGGTGATGTTGTTGCAGATGATAAACGATCATAGTTGCCTGGTCAAACTAAATAAAAGAACATGTCAAAGCTTATAATATTCATTCATGTATCTTTATTAAGAGATTTATCCTGGTAAGAGCCAAAGTAGATCCAAAGCTCATTCCTGGACCACTGGCTGCAAAGTGGAAAAAGGCAGCAGTCCATTAAAGAGCACCATGCAGTCACAATAATTTAGCACCACCTACCAGTCTGTTTTTTGGAATGTGAGAGGATCAGACCAAGTATTTTATTAAGCAGCTGTGCTCTTATTATTTGATCAAATTTGATCAAAGTGGGCCAGTAGGTAGCATTGCAATTCCAGGTCCTGGGGTCCAATCCGTATTTCCATTGATATTACTGATATAAAAAATATATATATTTTTTTTATTAAAGAATGGCATCATACCAGTCTTAAAAATAGGTCTACACTTAAAATTTTCAGACAGTTGCAAAGTTCTTCTTTTGTAAAGATTCCTGCAGGAGGACAAACTAAAAGGCTATTAATGGGGCTAGATGGAAGCTTTTCTTGAAAGAGAGTTTAATCCTGTGGTTGACATTTGATAAAAACATTAAGGAAACATTCAGAAACACAACATATTGCATTAAAGCAGGGGTACCAAACTTTTTCTGTGAGGGCCACATAGTAGTTTCTTTCTTTATTGGGCCACCGGTTTGGTCTGTAACAAAAAATGAAATGAGCCGGAGTGACTACTAGTATTATTGTGTATTATATATTTTAATTTTAAATGTATTTATTATGCCTCCTAGTGCTAGATTAGTTTAATTTGTTATTTACTGTTTAAATGAGCATTACTTTTTAAAGAGATACAATATATAACCTATTTAAAGAGCATTATTACTATCATAATGGCATTTTTTAAATATGAATTGCCAATTGCTATGAGAAAACCAAACTCCAAGTGCAGCATAAACACATGAAGTGACACATACTGTAGTAGGTATAACATTACAAATCAATTAGAAATAATAAGAAATAGCAAAAAATAATGAATTGTTAAACCAAGATGAAATTATGACTGTAGAAAAAAAATAGCAGTGAATCATACAAAGACGAAGCCTCATTAAAATGAAATTATTCATTAATTGTCTCTTTATAGCTACATTAATGGTAACATGTGACTACTTTTGTCCTGCCTCTAACCTTATCAAAGGCTTTAGTGTGTAAGATGTGTGTGAGAAACTGTGTGTTGGGGAGAAAGATAGAGAGTGAGAGAGAGAGAGAGAGAGAGAGAGAGAGAGAGTGAGAGAGAGAGAGAGAGAGAGAGAGAGAGAGAGAGAGAGAGAGAGAGAGAGAGAGAGAGAGAGAGAGAGCAAGAAAAAGAGAGAGAGAGAAAGAAAGAGAGTGTGTCCTTAATTGGACAGAAGTCAGAAGCATCCGAGACCAATTACCTGTGTGCTTGTGGCTCGTCAAATCTTTCATTTTCGTGTTAGGCTGAAGGTGTGTCGAGGGCCAGGGGTGGTCCTCAGTGGATTGTCACCGTAATTCTTTAGCATTTAAATCATGCCTTTTTTGGAAAGCACTTTACAAAATTAGCATGCATTGAGAAAGATTGAGGAACAGCAATGTGTCCAAACATCTGACCCAATGAGTTATAAATCAGGTTTATAGGAAAGGTGTGATTGTTTCAGTCAGGACTGTTGCATGAAAACACTTAATCAGTAGCACAGTTAAGACATAGCATATACAGTTACTTGCTAACATGCAGGCCGATTCTGATTGCTAATATATTTTTATTAGCATTGCGCTTTGTTCCATAAGAAGAAATTAAAAAAGAATACCACAGAGGTGTTATCAATTCTGATTAAGACTGAAGGTGTTAGTAGACTTTAACACACTTCAGATTAATAATGAATCATTTGTAATATGTGTTATTTCACAAAGAATATGAATCATTTTCTTTTACATGAAAAGGTTTTTTTTTTGTTGAAAATAAAATTAAAAAGAGTGTCCAGTGTCAGGGCTGTGTAACAGTGAGCACATTTTCTGCCATTAATAAGAACAAAGAGATGTATCTTTTTATTTTCACAGGAGAGAGACAGTGGGTGAGAATCTTTTGACGGAATGACTATGCTAACCAGCCCTTCTGGACAAGGTAACTATTAATGGATATTTGTTAATAAATGAGTTATTGTAATTGTTATAATTGTTGTATGCAATGATATTGGATAATAATCAACATTGCAATAGTGATAGGGTAGCACAGTAGATAAGATGGTCAACTTATGATTGGAATGTCATTGGTTCAAATCCGAGCACCACCAAGCTTCCACTGCTGGACCCTTGTGCAAGGCCCTTAATGCTCAATTGTTTAGGGGTTTAACTGAGATAAATATGTAAATAAATGCTAACAGAAAATTTAACTGTATTATGTCAGAAGTGGTAGCTCAGTGGATAAAGTGCTAGGTTACTGATCTGAAGGTTATGGGTTCAAGCCCCAGTATCACCAAGGTGCCACTAATGGGCCCTCAGTGCTCAACCGGCTCTGTATCATAGCTGACCCTGGGCTTTGAATCTTACTTCCTTAAATCGCTGTGATATGTTGTAATGTAACAAGTAAAAAGCCTGTTTAACCTTTTACCTTTGTTACATAACCATTCTAACTCTGTTTCCCAGCAGCCACTGCAGCCTCCTAACATGACCACCTTGAACTCCAAATCCAGCACTGTACAAGGTCTTATTCACCAGTTTACTGATTTAACACAGCTGGTTTTGATTATAAAAAATCTGAGTGACATTTCAAAAGGACTCTGTTTCTATTTCATTTCATTTAATTTCATTTCTCTCCACATCAAGCCTTTTGTTGTGTTGCGTTGCCTTCTATTCTAGTTTTTTTTAACCTTTGCCTGCTCTAGTTAAACTGTTTGCTGTTATATTTTCTTTTATATTTATGATTTAGTGCAGAACAATTTAGTTTATAGATCTTAAATATTCTGGTCATGTGTATCAAATGTGTATTAATTGAATGCGGCTTAAATTAGACTTTTAAATATGTGCAGATTTCAAGTCTTTTTCTTATCTATAGGAAAAGCGATGGGCGAAATGTTTGTCTGGCGTCCGTTATCATGAGTATGTGCCGTATTAAAGATCGTCACTGACATACATTTGATCCGCATTAACAATTTTACTAAAGATTTGTGATTTATACTTTATAAATAGATTCCTTTTGATGTAATGTTTTCACATGGAAAAGAAATGTGTTCATAAATCACATCACAGGGGACGCACACAATCACGACTTAGAGTGACTAGGTGTTAGATCCTGTCACATACTGTCATGACTTTGCAATCGTTCAACGATGTCAGAGTCCACATTTGCTTTACTAGTCGGTGAAAAAATCAAATACCCTAATTGTCGGTGTGCCTACTATCTCAGACACCGTGTCCCTAAGTGGCACTGCTTTTATAGAAAAGCAATCTGAAATGCAATTCTTGGGTTGCGCATAGTTGTGTGTGACTGAGAGTGTGTAAGATGGATCATAAAGAGAAATGGAAGGATCTGGCTTAATAGTTGTGAATTTTTATTCATGGCCATGTATGTTAGACATTCCATATTTCATATAGAGTCCACTTCTTCTTTTAATTACCAGTCTAAGCACAGACTGGATCTGAAATGCAATCTGAGGAGTTTTATACACTTGAGGGAGTTGGGATACGTGAGAATGGATTTTTTTCACGATAAATACACTTGTATTAATGCTCCATGTATTCTAAGACTGATAACAGATTAAAAACGTGTTGTTGTTTAACAAAGGAAACAGTATCATTCTTGATATGATGAGGTTTTCTGTGAGGAGACGTTTAATCGACATTTTTGTCTAGATAGGATTTAGCAATTATAGGTTTCTTTATAACATTATAGGCTGAGGGGTTTCACCTTATTATCTTCTTGAAAGGAAAATAGAGACGCTAGAAATGAAATGACTGTTTACAGCTGCTATAATGCAAGTCATTTGTTTTGCTAACACCCAATACCATTAAATGTAACTAGAAAAAGATTAAAATAAAGACATGTTCTTTTATTAAAAAATAATAATAATGCTGGCAAATGCCTGTGGTACAAAAGGTTTAAAAATTACTAAGCAGGAACATTTCAATTGATTATAATTGATGACTTTTTAATAGCAGCTTTCCCTGTTAGCTGGAATCCATCTTACTAGCTATCAAAAAAAATACTATAAATAAAATAGCTTGCCATTCAAGTCACTTAGAACAACTCATGATTTCAGCTACAGTGGTCAACCAGAACTCGCAGGGGTTACGCTCTAAGAATAAGGAGAATAAACACATGCTGGTAATATAAACACCACAAAACTATAGTGAAAATTACTACTTACCTAAATAAAATAGTAAATATTAAACTTTTTAACCTCAAACTAATTTTTAGTGAGATCTATTGTACTGTATCATTGTGAACTCTGAGATGTCAGGAAATGTTTGATATATGGAAATGTATGAAAGAGCTACTGTCAGTAAAATTGCCTCTACATATAACATATGAAGTATTTAATACCGAAATGTTTAGTTCCCGAGGTTTGACTAAATAATATTATGTAACTTCCATGCTAGCATTAGTTGCTAGTTAACTGGATTATGTAGCCATTTAAAACCAGAAGTGTAAAGAGTACCTAAAAATCATGCTTGGTTAAAAGTATTGATACCATACTGCAAAACTTTACATTACAAGTTAAAAGTCATCCATCCCAATATGATTTGAGAAAAGTTTTAGAGTATCTGATTTGAACAGTACTTGAGTATTTGACTCATACTGAAGACTAGACTAAAAGATGCACTAGTCCTCAACACCAAGACACATGTTAGTAAAAAGCCACAAACAGTTGATTTTTAAGGTTTTATTTCCTAAAATACAAATCAAATTGTTGTCTGTACAAAGTAGAAGAACTATTAGTATTCAATGGGCAACTGAAATGAAAGCAAATCATTTTAGATAAAGTAAAACCAAACATTTAGAGCTGACTGATTTGATGCATCTCTTAGTCTCAGAAAGGGTCAATATTTTTATTCAAATTTAACAAAAGAATTTATTTGAGCTCTTTTTGAACTGAAAATGAGGCAGCAGTGGGAAAAAGTCACTCACAGGCAGAAGATGTGTGTAGGGAAGTGTTGAATCTTAATGACATCTTTAACAGAGATGTAAAATTGGTTGGCAATTAAAATATAGTGGAGTGATAAGTACATATATTAAATCATAAATGTAGTCTGTATACCTTTGATACTCAGTAAAACTAGAAAGTAGCCAAAAAATGACTTAAGTAGATTAACAAAGTACATTTACTCAAATAATTTACACACCGCTGTTCAAAACAGCTTGGTGCGTTTTAGATTCACAAAAACCAACATAGTATGTAAAGCTATTTAGTCATATATCAGTTAGATAAAATGAGCAATAACTCGATATTGTGAAAATGTAGCAGCAATTAATGTATATTAGCTAATTCCATACTCCACATACTCCTCTTTGATTTCTCAGTGAAAACATGTAGTTCTCAGTTTTCTTTCCTTTCCATTTAACAGGAAGCTCAGGCTGTAATTAAAAATCAGGAGAAGCTACAGTGATGAGTGCCGTAATCACAATTATTATCATTAGAGTAGATAGGAGGGCGCTTTTACATTTGAAGCACGCAGACCTCCATCTGTTTAATTAGTCTGAAGGATTGTATGGGTGCATGTGTGCACGCACTTGTGTCAAAGCTTCGAATGCTTGTGCTTTCTTACTCCAACTGCCCCAACACACGTGCACACACACACACGCACGCACACGCACACACACACACACACACACACACATACACACACAAAACCCAACTCTTCAATGTCTGTCATCTGGCTGAAAGATGGCCATCATATGCTCTACCAGCTTTCAATATGCGCTGCTGGTCACATGTCGATTCCTCCTGTCATCGACCTCAAATACTATAAGAAATCCTCCCATCACACATCCTCATGATTTCTTTATGATTTCTTTATGACTTCTGCCTTTTCGTGACGCCGTGCGGCCCACGTTCCGGCACGCCTGTTATTTCCCCCACGTACATCTGTGGTCCACCCCCCCCCCAACACACACACACACACACACACACACACACACACACACACTCACACACGCACGCACGCACGCACACACACACACACACACACACACACACACACACACATTCCTTGTGTTTAAATTCTTTATCACAGTGGCTCACCTTGTACTTCAGAGAATTTCGAAGGCGGTTCTATAGCTTCATTTCCGCATGACTTCTGCTAACGGGAGATATCGAGTCAGACGTTATCGTTTCCTTTTTTTTCCCCGAGTCCGTTTAGATTGCAATTGATTTCCTGCAGCCTTGATATGAATGTCAAGAGCGAGATGAACTAATAGATCATGGTTTGAATGTTGAAATCTGGCCAGACGGCTGAAGAGTGTGAGCACTACCACGATCTTTTTCTACATCATTTCTACATCATTACATCATTACTTTTATATATTTATATATATATATATATATATATATATATATATATATATATATATATATATATATATATATATATAATCAAACAGTGCTCTCCATCATCTGTAAATGGAGGTTTGGACTCACCAGGACTCAAACTAAGCGATGAGGGGAGAAGGGTTTTAGTCAAGGAGGTGACCAAGGACCTGATGGTCACTCTAATAGAGCTCCAGCATATCTCTGGGGAGAGAAAATAACCTTCCAGAAGAATAACCATCTCTGCAGCACTCTACCAATCAGGCCTGTATAGTAGATTGGCCAGACTGGAGCCACCCCTTTTGAAAACCCACAAAAACCCAGAGGACTCTCAGAACATAAGAAACAAAGATTAAAAGACTGACTGCCAAGTCTCATGTCTTAAGGAAACAAGGCACTGCTCATCACCTGGCCAATACCATCCCTACAGTAAAGCATGGTGGTGGCAGAAATGTTTTTTCCTTGGCAGCAGTGTACAGAGACATCCTTGATGAAAACCTGCTCCAGAGCACTCTGGACCTCAGATTGGGGCAACGGTTTATCTTCCAACAGGAAACGACCTTAAGCACATGGCCAAGATAACAAAGGAGAGGCTAGGGGACGACTCTGTTAATGTTCTTGAGTGGCCCAGCCAGAGCCCAGACTTGAACCTGATTGAACATCTCTGTAGAGATCTGAAAATGGCTGTGCACTGATGTTCCTCATCCAACCCGATGAAGCTTGAGAGATTATGCAATGTTAAATGGGAGAAACTGCACAAAAATAGGTGCTAAGCTTGTAGCATTAAACTCAAAAAGACCTGAGGCTGTAATTGGTGCCAAATGTGCTATAACAAAGCATGTACATGTTTTTTTTCGCTTCTTTTTTTAATAAATTTGCAAAGATTTCAAATGCACTTCTTTTACATTGTTATTATAAGGGTACTGTTTTTGGAATTTTTTTAATATTTATAGAATAATATCCCATTTTGGAATAAAGCTGTAACATTACAAAATGTGGAAAAAGTAAAGCGCTGTGAATACTTTCCAGATGCACTGTATTTGTCTGATACTGCATTTTATTATATTTATTGTTCCAAAAAACTGAAGTGGGTGCTAATGTTTTTGTTCAATGTAACTCACTACAGCTCGCTGGAAGTTAAATAAAATTTGGTGCAAGTCACCGGGATAAATCTAATTTTTTCTCCTCACTCTGGTGGCTCAGCGCTCTGCTTGCTTGGCTCAAATCCTGCTTAGCAATTCAGGTTCGGTCCAGGCAACGGATTTTAATATTGAGTGTTTTCGTAGCCGGGTGAAATGAAAAGCATGCCTTAACAGTGAAAAGTGTGCCATTTTAATTGGAGGTCCAGTCAGTCTGTGTGAGTTAGCATCAAGAGAATGTGAGAATGAGAGAGTTCTTTGTTTTCCTGATGCCTTTTAAAGAGGCTTATCTTTATGTGAGAAAACACAAAGCTGCTGAATTAAGTGGACAGGGGAATAGCAATATCCTGAATTTATACCAGACTGGCATGTAACTCGAATCGCTGTGGTAAATGATCCACCCTGAAAGTGGATTCTGTTACAGCCATAGTTTGAGCAAATGTCTAAAAAGTTGCCTGCAGTCTAGACTCTGTTTACGGATGCAAGGCTTGCACAAGCACCGGCTTTCTATTCAGAGACGCATCATTTCAGCTGCACGACAGCATGGGCTTCGGCCGCATGAATGAATACACAAGGGGGGAAGCAGATATTCATCTTACTTTTGCTATTTCTTGAAGCTAAAACAAGTCCACTCATATCTACTGAAGTGTGATATACTCTATCAAGATCTGTTATGGTTCCAGCATGAGGTTTGAAGACGGAGTTCATGACAAAACAGACACTTTCTGCTAACTGAAGTTTGGTTTTGCAGAAAACTGCTTGAAAAATATATATTGCGCTCAGATACTGTATGTCAACGGAATGGTGGTGTGGACTCCTTTGAGGCCCCTGGGTTATTGATTCAATCCTGAGATTGGGTTATTGTTCTGTAAGGGTTTTCTCACAGATCTTTTGCATCCTCACACTACTTGAACATTTTCCAGAAAGTTGACAGGTTACACTAAATTCCTCCTGTTGCTGGAGTGGCATTAATTCATTTTGAACGAGTCTTTAATGTGACTCAGAAGAACAAGTAGTCTCAAAGAGTCATTTGTTAATTTTCTACTAGACCCATAGGAGCAAAACATCACAAAATCTATATAGGTAATGTTCAGAAAACAGAATTTAGTAGTTGACCCCCTGACTCTTCTAGTCCCAGTTGTTCCCATAGACACTATGCAGTGCATTAGACAGTAAACAGAATTGAGTAGTTCATCTCATGAGTACTCTCATCATTTTTTCTTTTGACGTGTGACTCCTATATATACTGACCAGGCATAACTTTATGACCACCTGCCTAATATTGTGTTGGTTCGCTTTTTGCTGCTAAAACTGACCCATGAAGCATTAACAATTTTAACTTATTCAGCAATTTGCTCTACAGTAAATCGTCTGTTGTATCGGACAATATGGGCCAGCCTTCGCTCCCCACGTACATCAATGAGGCTCGAGCCATGACCCTGTCGCCGGTTCACCACTGTTCCTTCCTTGGACCACTTTTGATAGATACTGGCCACAGCAGAATAGGAACATTCCACAAGAGCTGCAGTTTTGGAGATGCTCTGACCCAGTCGTCTAGATGTTACAATTTGGCCCTCGTCGAACTCAAATCCTCACCCTTAACCATTTTCCTGCTTCTAACACACCAACTTTGAGTCAAACACTAATTGATATCTATTACAGCTATCATGAACACAAAACCTTCTTTTCTCCTACTACAAAAAATCACACAAATAAGGCCACAGGTGTTAATTCCATTATTTGTATCCACTCATAAATACGACTGATTTCGCAAAATGTAGTTGAGATATTTCACTTTGAATATGTAGTGAAGTTAAAGTAAAAGTCTTCTCAAATGGAAATACTGGAAAAGTACAAATACATTAAAAAAGCTACTCCAGTAACAAATTGCCTTTACTTAATTACTGTGCATATTACAGTGTCCCTGGAGCACAGAGGACTAAGGGCCTTGTTTAAGGGCCCCCAAGAGTGGCAGCTTGGCAGCACCGATGCTTGAACCCCCAACCTTCTAATCAGTAACCCAGAACCTTAACCACTGATCCATTACCTGAAAAAGAAATAAAAGAAATAAACCTATAGTGTGTGTACAGTGTGTGGGTACAGTGTGAATAGTGGATGCATTGTGTATAGTGTGTACAGTGTATGTAAAGTGTGAGTACAGTGTATACTGTGTGTATACTGTATAGTGTGTACAGTGTGTGTGCGGTGTATGAATAGTGTGTGTACATTGTGTATAGTGGATGCATTGTGTATGGTGTGTACAGTGTGTCTATAGTGTGAGTACAATATATATATACTGTGTGTATACTGTATAGTGTTTACAGTGCGTGTGCAGTGTATGTATAGTGTGTACAGTGGGTGCATAGTGTATAGTGTGTGTATAGCATATAGTGTGTATTATGTGTATAGTGTGTATAGCGTATGTGTGTGTAGTGTGTGTATAGTATATGTATAGCTTATAGTGTGTATAGTGTGTGTATAGTGTGTGTAAAGTGTATATTGTGTGTATAGTGTGTATTATATTTACTGTGTGTGTGTAGTGTGTGTAGTCTATAGTATGAATAGTGTCTGTAAAGCGTATAGTTTGTTTATAGTGTGCGTATAGTGTGTGTATTGTGTGTGTGTGTGTGTGTGTATAGCGTATTGTGTGTACAGTGTGTGTGTGTATAGCATATAGTGTGTGCATAGTGTGTGTGTGTGTGTGTGTGTGTGTGTGTGTGTGTGTGTGTGTGTGTGTGTGTGTGTGTGTGTGTGTGTAAAGCATATAGTGTGTGTATTGTGTGTGTGTGTTTGTGTGTATAGAGTATTGTGTGTGTGTGTGTTTGTGTGTATAGCATATAGTGTGTGTATTATCTGTGTGTACACTGTGTGTATAGCGTATAGTGTGCGTATAGTGTACAGCGTGTACAGTGTGTTTATAGTATATAGTGTGTGTATAGTGTTTTTATAATTAACTAATTTTCACAGTAATTATAAAGTTGACTTTAGAAGTTTAGAAATCTTTCGCATTTATTCATTAATCTTTAGTAAGCGTTTTATTCTTATCCGAGATTTTGTTGACCATAGATCCCAGGAACACCAGGCACAAGTTGGGAACACCATGAAAGGGAAGCCAATCCATTATACACACACTGTCAGGTTTACACCATAGAACTGAATGTTTTCCATCAGTCACTGCACCTCCTTGTATTTAGTCTCAGTTTGCACTGACCTGATGGTCTAATATTTGTCTTTTATGGTTGTTTGTGTTTTTCATGATCCTTATCTTCATTCTCAGGTTATGGATCCTTGTTATTTAGTGTTTTGTTATCTTCATATAACATCAAATTACATGACACAGACATACACATCAACACAATTCGCCATATAAATTTTTACTATTTATATATTAGATATTATCCTTTGTTTTTTTTATTATGATTTCAATACTATCTTAATACTAAATTTTTAACCTGAGTGGCAAATAAAATAAATTTACAACAAATATTGTTCTGAACACACACTCAATTCAATCCCCTTTCACTGGCCCACGGTTTTGACCCAACACTACAGAATTTGCATTTCCTAGCACTTCTTCTCATTGCGAAAGTGTGATTGCTAATACCTCCAAAGCCCAAAAATAATTGCGAAAGTGATGATACCAATCAGCTCCTCAAATTAGCGAGCTCATTTGCATTACATAAATAGTTCAGATGTTAATTGCCTTCCGTTTGCATAAGACGAATGGCGTTAGTGGGGGAAAAAAACAAAACGAGTTCGTTGTTTGCTCAGCGATTGCAGATGCGGTATGAATATTTCATGCGGGATACACTGCTATCCTCCTTTTCTTCCCCCCAAAAAAGAACAATTGTCAGTTGTCAGTGATTGATATAAATAGTCATGGGCTGAACTGTGATGAGAAGAATTGGGTTATATAATGCTGTTTTTTTTTTTTTTCATTTGCTTTTACAGATTTGCCCTTCATCTTCTCCCTTTGGAGGCTATTTGTCACAATCCTAAAGCTGCCGCTAATATTTTATCAGCTCGAGCTGATCATCAGGTGGTCGTATGCAGTGTTAGCCTCGGACAACAGAGGGATAATGTTAATGATTGTGGACATTTTTTTTTTTTGTCTCGGAAGAAAACACTGCCAGTTTACTAATCAGTCCAGAGATGGTGAATACAGTGACTAATCCCAAATGAGGATGGGTTCCCCTTTTGAGACTGGTTCCTCTCAAGGTTTCTTCCTCATAACATCTAATGGGGTTTTTCCTTGCCACAGTCGCCACGGCTGCTCATCAGGGATAAATGCACACCATTCACCTTGACTGTTGATTTCTGTAAAGCTGCTTTGAGACAATGTCTGTTGTGAAAAGCGCTATACAAATAAACTTGACTTGACTTGACTAATCTAAGAAGAAAGTTTCTAAGTAGCTAGTTTTTAGTCTGGCTTTAGCTAAATAATTTACATAAAATGCATATGATTGGATAGAGCACAAAATAATCTTTTTTAAGATACTTTTATCTGTTTCTTTTCAAGACTTCAATTTGACCTGCTAATATACAACGATCAGGCAGAACATTATGACCACCTGCCTAATATTGTGTTGGTCCCCTTTTGCTGCCAAAACAGTTCTGACCTGTCGAGCATCAACAGCAGTAACTTCTTCAGCAGTTTGAGCTACAGGAGCTCGTCTGTTTTATCGGACCACACTGACCAGCCTTCGCTCCCCACGTGCATCAATGAGCCTCGGCCGCCCACGACCCTGTCGCCGGTTTACCACTGTTCCTTCATTGGAGCACTAGATACTGACCACTGCAGACCAGGAACATCCTACAAGAGCTGCAGTTATGGAGATGCTCTGATGTCTAGACGTCACAATTTGGTCCTTGACAAAACTCGAGAGAATTGAGAGAATTGTACTCAAGATTTTAAATGCTGTAATACACACATTCGTATGGTCCTGTCAAGCAGACAAAAATGAAGAATAGGACATGTGGCTTTGCATGGTTAAGTGCCATACAGCTGTTATCACGTAGGGTGTACTCACTTTCGTTGGCAGCTGTTTTGCCAAAGAAATATTAGATAAATTTTCCCATGTTCAAGATATTTTCCTGGAATATATAATTACTTCCAATATATATATATATATATATATATATATATATATATATATATATATATATATATATATATATATATATATATATATATATAAACAAACATATTAAAAAAACATATCCTTACAAAAAGTAATTTAATATTTAAATGAAGAGCAATTTTAAGACATTTATGTAAAGATGATTTTATGATATCTATATATTATATAGATATAAGAGCTATTTAAATATTTCTTCCCTCATTTAAAAAAGAAACAAAATAAAAAAAAACATCCTCTGTATCACAATAAGTTGGTGATTCTGGTACCAGTTTTTGAGACATTCAAGATCATATTAATAAGAATTCCAAGCAAACAATAGACTCGAAGTTACAGAAAGCAACGCAGCTGTATAATGGGTTATGGAAAAGACTTTGCTCAACATTTGATCTATTAGATGACAAAAAGACAAGCATGATGCATTGTTAGTGACATTATCGTGAATGTTGATTTTTTTATTTTTTTTTGATGACTGATCTAAATGAGTGAAGTGTATAGAAGAAAGGTGAGAAAAGTTCTGACTAAAGGACTAAAATCTCTGCTGCATTGCTCTCTTTAGCTAGAGAAAAGAAGGTCTCTATCTCCCTGGTGCTAGAATGAGCTCAACAGGTAGTTGAACAGCACAGCAATGTGACATTGAAATTTATTACAATGTAAATCTTAGAATGATGAATTGTTTAATCATTGGAGGTTTGATTTTTTTAATGAAAAGTCTATAATTAACTTTGTCAGATATTTCATTTGGTATTTTATCTGCTGTAATATTTACCGCATATCTTTCATAACCCTGTAAATGAAACCTTTCATTATATCTTCTTAAAAAGATATATTTAAGATATATATTTTGCTTTTCTTCTATTTCAAAACCCACTTGGATTGTACACACTTTTGCACTCAACTGTAGTCAAAATGACCAATATAATCACTTCAATTTACTAAATATCATTTTATATCTCTTAAATTCCAATTAAACAATTATATAATAATGCCAACCTATTAGCTACTTCATTTTTATAAAGGGATGCAATAGCTCTTGATTGTGTTTTGTTGCAATTTGGCAAATTATGGTACAACAAGTGGTTCAGAAATATAATCATTTACTATATGGCTAATATAGCATGGTGCATGGATGGATGGATGGATGGATGGATGGATGGATGGATGGATGGATGGATAGATAGATAGATAGATAGATAGATAGATAGATAGATAGATAGATAGATAGATAGATAGATAGATAGATAGATAGATAGATAGATAGATAGATAGATCCACCTACTCTAGCCTTATGCATATCAGTACTACACCCTTAATAAATTAGTGTCCATCTCTTGAGAAGAAAACTCAAAAATCTGTCAAATAAACTGTAGTGAATACTATAGTGATCGTGAACATGTGGTCAGTTTCACTGGCAATCAATTTGAGGGAATCAGGAAGTACTTATATTTAGATGAAGGGGATGGATGGATGGATGGATGGATGGATGGATGGATTGATAGAAACTTATCTTGAAAGTCACTATCTTATCACAGTCACTTATTATCAGATTCAAACCCCTTGGAGTTTCTTCCTGATGTACACTATGCCGATAGGGTTGGTTAGATAGATAGATAGATAGATAGATAGATAGATAGATAGATAGATAGATAGATAGATAGATAGATAGATAGATAGATAGATAGATAGATAGATAGATAGATAGATAGATAGATAGATAGACAGACAGACAGACAGACAGACAGACAGACAGACAGACAGACAAGAGATAATTTAAGAAAAATGCTTTGCAACAAAAAACAAAGAGTCGTGAAAGGAAGTCGATGTGGGGCGTTCTGCTAAGCGTTGTGGCTTTGTAACTCACAATAACACTCAGTGCCTCAAATCTGATTTTCTGCTTGATTTCACTCATAGAAAAGTCCGCAGCAGTATTTGGTCTTCATTACTTATTCACAGGATTAAGGAAAGCACTTTGACATGAGCTGTGCAAATTAGCTGTGTTAGCTTTACCTCGATTTATTGACTGGGGATAGCTGGATAGGTTTCAGTAACGATTTAGTTAAACATGCTAATGATTGAGTTTAATATGCCTCGTACACCGAACAAGGTCACTGTTCATAGGCTTCATAGGCTGCCCGGAATCAGACTAAATTAGATGGTAATTCTCATCCGACCCAGCCGAGCGGAATAGACAGATTTATCTGTTTGTTATAAGACCGAGCGTGTAATTAATCACAGCGAAAACGCGACGACTCCTGCATACGATCCGACTCCGATATTGAAAAACGAGACGTGTAAAGTCGCATGAATCCTGTGCGAACATCAAACCCCTCTCGTGTAGGCTTTTATTAAAGAATGCAGGCTCTTACAGGAAAATCACTTATTGTGGAAATATGTGGTAAATAAAACATAAGAAGAATGAACATATGGATGATTCAAGTGAAAATCATACGTGAGAAAATGAACTGTGTGTAAAGATATATATGTAAAGAATTACAGGTACATCGCATGTACATCTATATTTCATGTGGAGTTTCAACATTGGACCTCTTTGAGTGTTTAAAGGCTCCGGCATGGAGAAGCTGGTGTTGGATCTATGATGTTCTTAAATTACTGTATAAGACTGTAGAAATGACATGACTCATAATCTAACATTCCAGTACTCATGTTAGTTCTTATTCTCCAGTGTTCTGTATTGTTTAAAGACTATAATCACACTCTTGATGTCACCCAAATGAGGATGGGTTCCCCTTTTGAGTCTGGTTCCACTCAAGGTTTCTTCCTCATAACATCTAAGGGAGTTTTTCCTTGGCAAAGTCACCATGGCTGCTCATCAGGGATAAATACACACCATTCACCTTAACTGGTAAATTCTGTAAAGCTGCCTTGGGACAATGTCTGTTGTGAAAAGCGCTATAGAAATGAAAATGACTTGACATGACATGACATCAGGAAGCTCCTGAACACAACCACCTGGTTCAGTGATGGACTTATAGCCTTACATTTTAAAAGTCAGGGGTTTGATTCGGTTCTTGGTATTTCTCTGTGGTGTTTGATTATTTTTCCCTTTAAGATCTGTCTGTCTGTCTGTCAGTCTGGATGTCTGTCTGAAACATGATGTCTTAGAGTAGGTAGACAGATGGAACATGAGAAAAAAATTGGTCATAGAATAATATCTAAAAATAACTCGTGTTAAGAATGACATGTGAAAGAATTGAAAATAGATATGATATAGATAGATATATAGATATGATATGATATAGATATTTTCATATACATATGAAAATAGAATCAAGTTCATTGTTGAATGAATCCTGGTGAAATATCACATGAAAAACGAATCATGTGAAATGAAATATGCTAAATATTGGACAGAAGTTTGGACAAATTTATACTATATAGATAAAAGTGAGTGAACAACTAACTATAAATCTCTTTTTATTTTTTACATCCCATTCCACATTTAGTTTCCATTTGCTGCTATAATATCCTCCGCTATTCTGGGAAGATGTTTTATTTTGGAGTGTTTTTGTGGAGATTTGTGCTTATACAGCTACAAGGTTGTTGCACTGCAGTAAAGGCAGGTACTGATGTAGGTGAGGAGGTCTGGGGTGCAGTCAGCGTTCATAATCATCCCAAATGTGTACAGTAGGGTTGAGGTCGGAGCTCTATAGCAGGCCACTCGAGATCTTCCACATGTTGCAACTCATGTGAACCATACCTTAATAGCTTAAAGATGGCATTGTGAACAGGCGTTATGTCATGCTGCAACAGTTTTGATCAAGTGAACGCTAAATTAAATGCTACCGCATCAGACTACTTTCTTTCGGCTTCTCCCATTAGGGGTCACCACAGCGGATCCTCCGCATGTTTGATTTGGCACATGTTTTTATGCTGGATGGCCTTCCTAACACAACCCTCCCCATTTATCCGGGCTTGGGACCGGCACTAAGAGTGGCTGGGGTCGGTTCCCTGACTGGGGATCGAACCCGGGCCACAGCGGTGAGATCGCCGCATCCTAACCACTAGACCACCAAAATTAATTAATAAAGAACAGAGAAAATCAGCAAACATAAGGAAATAAATAAATCTGTAATTGTACTTTTACTGTGTGAAATGGAGTTCTTTCTGTGAAACACTACTGATGCTCAGCTTAATGTATTGCGTTTCTACTTGATCTGAACCTCAGCATTGCTAACACACACAAACACTTACAAATCCAGGTTCCAGATCATCATACTGTTTGTGTTGATTTCTGTGTGAGGAAAAAAAGTAAATTAAATAAAAAAAATTGAAAAAAAAATAAAACCCCTTAACCAAAATGTAGGCTGATTTATCTTAAGTTGTAATCTATCAGTGTAGATTTATTCATTGCTACTTTTCAAAGCACTTTCTTACATCGCTCTGGACACGAGCGTATAAATAAAAAATGAACGAAAAGTCTAATCATCCTAAAGGAAACATGGTACGAGAGAAAGGTCGAGGACGAAACCGAGATGCGAGACGCTCTGGCTGTGAGGGAAAAAAGAAGATCTTCTGTGAGTTTGCCACAAATAGCACTCAGTATCAAAATACTGTGAAGCGATGTGTCAAAACACTGTGCCTTCTTTCTCCATCTCTGGAACTGCACAGTCAGCAGATTGAAGCAAAAGCTGGAAATAGATTAGAGGGGAAAAATGGTATTACTGGATGCAATGATGATGTCCAGGACTAGGTTATAATAATGTATTTTTTTCACTAATACAAGACTGTGTTTGGTAGGATTTTGTGAAATACACAATTAATTGTGACATGAATTCACTTATATTAAAATGTTTTTGCTCTATAATTCTTAAATCTGTAAAGCTGCTTTGAGACAATAATAAACTTGAACATAAAATGTACAAAATAAATTGTTTATCTATCTATCTATCTATCTATCTATCTATCTATCTATCTATCTATCTATCTATCTATCTATCTATCTATCTATCTATCTATCTATCTATCTATCTATCTATCTATCTATCTATCTATCTATTTATTTATTTATTTATTTATTTACTTACTTATTTTTGGGCATAGTGTTGATCAGGAAGAAACTCCAAGGGGTTTGAATCTGTTCATGAGTGACTGTGTGGTGTTTGACATTTTTCACCAGACTTCCCCTTTCAAGATAAGTTTCTATCTATCCATCCATCCAATTAATCCATCCATCCATCCATCCATCCATCCATCCATCCATCCATCCATCCATCCATCCATCCATCCAACCCCTATATCTAAATATAAGAACTTCCTCATTCCCTCGAATTGATTGCCAGTGAAACTGACCACATGTTCACGATCACTATAGTATTCAACACAGTTTATTTCCAGATTTTTTAGTTTTCTTCTCAAGAGATGGACACTAATTAAATAAGGGTGTAGTACTGATATGCATAAGGCTAGAGTAGGTGGATGGATGGATAGATGGATGGAAGGATGCATGAAAGGATGCATGCATGGCTGTACGTTATTGATCCTGAAGCAGACATTTGGGATCAATAGTAAAATGATATACAATAAGCCAAGCTCAAGATCACACCACAACCTTCAGGCCATAACTCTAGAATATTCCAGCTCCTTCCTGTTAAAGTTCTCTCTAATGTACAGCGTACGTATATGTCCAATAATAGATATCGACATCTGAGAAAACTAAGCTGTGGTCTAGAGTAAACAGCTTTTGCTATTTTAGGACCAGAAAAAAAGAAAAGAAAGAAAGAAAGAAAGAAAGAAAGAAAGAAAGAAAGAAAGAAAGAAAGAAAGAAAGAAAGAAAGAAAGAAAGAATGCAGAGGCTATCTGGACTTCTGTAGCTTACTGTCAAGTATTAATTATTAAAAAAAATATATCACTTTTTAATATTTAAGTTTTTTAGATAGATAGATAGATAGATAGATAGATAGATAGATAGATAGATAGATAGATAGATAGATAGATAGATAGATATTCATTATTGATCTCTAATAATAAATGTCTGTGCTGTAGAGCAGTTGATTCATCTTTTCTTAACATCTTTCCTCTGCTTCATTTCTTTTCTACACATCAATCTATCTTTTCTTTGCACCATCACTTCATCTTCCAACTTTACACATACTTCACGACTACTTTTCCTCTGCTTATTATCAGTTTATTTTCCATTTTCTTTTCACACCATCAAACAACATCTCATCTGCACCATCACTCCATTTTCCATCTTTCACACCAAATAATCTATATTCCATCTTCTCCACACAAAATCAAACCATCTTTCCCCTATACCCTCACTTCATTTTTCTATTTTCTCCCCATGCCCTCTTTCCTCTTTCCTCCCCACAATCACTCCATTTTCCATCTTCTCCCCACACCATCAAAACATCTTTTCCCCCACACCATCACTTAATTCTCCATCTTCTCCTCAAACCATCAAACCCTCTTTCCATCACGCCATCACCCAATCGATCCTTTTTCCTCCACACCATCACTCCATTTCCATCTTCTCTTCACACCAAGCAATCTTTTCTTTACACCATTTTTACTTTTTGCCCTGTTACTTCACACCCTCACTCCACCATTTTTTTCTTCATAATTTGACTCCATCATCCCTCTGTCTCGTCACTTCATCTTGCACTGACAGCTATATCAGTGCTTCATTCACGTCCTTCGATCACAGTCTCCCCAATTAAATGTGGAATCCAGAGCCTCATTAGCTGCTCCATGCAGGACGATTTCTCTCATTCCCCAGACGTATCCAGCCCCCCATCCCATGTGCTATTAACGAGACACACTCCGTTTACACTGCGCTCCCAATTACCCAGCGGAAACTCTATGGAGTACAGAATGAAGTCTGTCAGGATTGTTAGCAGATCTTCAAGAAAAAACTGGACCGTGATCCATCCTGGGGATGCTGAGTAGGTAAGCGTGACACAGAGAATCTGCTGACCGGCTTTCAGACCGGTGTCCGAACAGGAGTCTGAACCACAACACAAGCTCTTCTGTTAAACCCTGGAAATTAGCAGGTATCTGTTGATACTACAAGTGTAATGAGCTTATTTCATTTAGTGAATAAACAACAGATTATAGATGAAAAGAGGTTCTTTGTGAAATCTAGGAAATGATCATAACGATTATTATGAGGCTGACTTGCATTATTACAGAAATAAACAATATATATATATATATATATGTACAATGTTTGAAAGACGAAGAACGAATTCTAAAATTAAATAATATAATAATGAACATTATAAAATATTATTAGTGAATATATGCTGCTTCAGTGTGCATTTACAGTAAACAAACAAACAAAAAATTAGAAGAAGAAATTTGTTCTTTTTTGGCTATTTTGTGTAACTCGGCTATTCGTTTATCCACCTTACTACAATTCCCATAATGCACTGCAGGGACATGCTGGACCACTGTAAGTATCTCGGAGTTTCCAACAGTATCACTTTTTAAATTAGACATATTTTCGACATGAGAATAATATGTTTTATGATTCTAAAAGACTCTGTAATAGCTCAAAATTAATTTTAATAAATAATAGTAACAAATTATGGCTTAAATTATACATTTTACTTTTCGCGGTAAATTTTGTTTGGCCACCATATTTTCCCTTGTAATAAATAGACCTCGCTTGCCGATGAGCTTGTATATAATTCGAGCAACTTATCATATTTTTATTTTGCGTAAAATAAAAATAAGTTTATTGTTTTACAATGTCGTCTTATAAACCAGTCACGCATGTGATTTTCGACATGGACGGGTTGTTATTAGGTGGGTGAGGTGTCTTATTTTATCCAGAAGAGTTTTCGTGGTTACCGGTTTCTATTGTTTTGAATGGGCATGTCAATCCAAATCAATAAAAACCACACGTATTTAGTTCTAAAATATTCGTATTTCTACCAAAAAAATAGTGCTTTTATGCTTTAAACATAATATAATGCGGCGACGTTTATACAACCCTATATATTTCCGCATTGAACTGCGTGTACTTGGGCTGAATCATAATTGGATGACTAGTTCCTATACATGCGCACTACGTAGCTGTATGACGTAATGGCGTTCAATATTGCGTTCAATGGCGTTAATAAATCAATATTGGGCTCAGCCGTGAGACTGAATTTGATGTATTAGTAGAGTACTTTTGGTTCCTTTGGTGTGTGTGTGTGTGTGTGTGTGTGTTAGACCAGATGAACACTTCACATATGCAGTAAAACTGTGCCACAGGCCAGGCACATGCACTGATCGATTTATGGCCTCTGCCATTTTGCCCTCAAACTGTACACATGCCCTCATGGCCCTGTGTGTAAAACTTGTATTTCATTTGGGCCCTGGGTATCACACAAAGTAAAGATGTGTGCCTGGAGTGCAGTCATGTGTCCTGTCACCCGGGTCTTGGCCTCAGCCTGGCCAGTTTCCAAGAACTGCTCCGGAGGGGCACAAAAGTAATATAGCCAGTGATCGATGGGTTTTAAGGGGGCGAGAGAAGAACCTTTGGTGCAGTACCTGTTGTGTGTATGTGTGTGTGTGAGGAAATGAGAGAGAAAGATTTTTCATCTCAGCACCACTGCCAAATCTTTATTAGGAGGAAGTAACTAATGCCTGCTCAGAAAGTGGCTGAAAGTCGTCAGGTGACATCTCAGCATAATTTGCATATTATTCGAGGCGTCATGGTCATTTGCATATCAAATGGTGGTTTGTGAAAAAAGACGTTTTTTGAGACACTTTAAATAAAATAGAGTTTTTACAAGATATTTATGAATTTGTATAATATACTACCATGGTTGTCAAGAAAGCTCACAAAGAGACACACTGGTAATGAGTAGTCAGGAAATAAACACAGGGAAAAAGGGGGACTTGGTTTTGTTTCTTGTCTGCCAAGAAATTATAAAAAATACAAAAGGAAGAGCAAAGGGACAAGACAAAGATCAGCTATGCCGGTCAGTGATTGGATGTTGGGAACAGTGGTTGTTAGTGATTGGATCTTGGGAACAGTGGTAATCAGTGATTGGATGTTGGGAACAGTGGTGGTCAGTGATTGGATATTGGGAACAGTGATTGTTAGTGATTGGATCTTGGGAACAGTGGTGATCAGTGATTGGATGTTGGGAATACAGGTAGTCCCTGAGTTACAATGGTTTGACCTACTGTTTTTTTCTTCTAACGATGGCAATAGCGGAAAATATAGCAGACAAACGTAGCAGCGTATATGACACATTGGGGACGCTACCAGGATGTACACAACTTGCAAAGTTTTCCTGAGCCTTCAAATGGGGTCTCAGTCTGGTTCAGCCTCCACAATCATGTGGAAGACTGCTGACTTGAAAGTTGTCCAGAAGATGCTGTTCACAGACACCAATCCAAGCACATTAATGGAAGGAAAAAACATTGTAGAAAAAGGTGAACCGAAGCCCATTCAAGAATTTGGGAGAGATTCACAAAGAGTGGACTGCAGCTGGAGTCAGTGCTTCAAGAGCCTCCACACACAGACGTATCCATGGGCTACAACTGATGCATTCCTTGTGTCAAGCCACTCCTGAACCAGAGACAACGTCAGAGGTGTCTTATCTGGGCAAAGGACAAAAAGGACTGGACTGTTGTTCAGTGGGGCAAAGTCGTCTTTTCAGATTCAAGTAAATTTTTTATTTCATTTAGAATTCAAGGTCTTAGAGTCTAGAAGAAGGGAGGAGAGGCACAGAATTCATGTTGCTTGAGGTCCAGTGTAAAGTTTGCACAGTCACTGGTGGTTTGAGCAGTCGTGTCATCTGCTGGTGTCGGTGCACCGTGTTTTATCAGGTCCAAGGTCAGGATCCGAATTTGGTTATTATTGTGGAAGCAGACTTGATCAGTTATTGGTCATTTTGAACAATAGAGATCATTGATTGTTTCTTAAGAAAAATGGTGATTTTTTGTTGAGAAGGGTGGTGATCAGAAATTGGTTGTTGGGTATAGTGGTGATTAGTACTTTAGGAACAATAGTGGAACAAATGGTAAGACCATTCAGTTATTAGTAACAATGATCAATAGTGATTTATCATTAGGAAAAAGGGGGATCAGTGATTAGTCATTAGGAAAAAATAGTGTACCGTGATTGAAACATTGGTGATCATTGATTGGCCTCTGAAGCATATGGCCAAAAAAGTGCACAGTAAGGATTAGCCCCTCACTGTGAAATCCTGCTTGTCTGGACGGGTTGTGTTGTCTTTCTTTCTTTTTTTTTTTTTCCTGTTCAGCCCTTGTCTTTCACAACATCTCTGGCGTAGATTATCGATCAACAGTTTCTCGGTCTGTGCAGATACAGAGAGGTTGTACACAATCTCTTTCCAGGAGGTCTGTGATCGGTTCGGGAAGACGTACACATGGGAGGTCAAGTCCACCGTGATGGGAAAGAAGGCATTGGATGCCGCCAGGATCATTCGAGATTCTCTGGATCTGCCCATGACGAGCGAGGAGCTGCTGGAAGAGAGCCGGGCGATACAGGAACGTATTTTCCCCTCCGCTTCCCTAATGCCAGGTATTTAACAGTAGATTTTTTTCTGTGTTAGTAGCTGGAAGGTTGTGAGTTTTGTTCCTTAGGCTACCAGAAAGCAATTAATAGCCACTTGGGCAAAACCTTCAACCAGCAACTGCTCGGCAAGACACTGGGATCGGTTTTACTTGTAAATCGCTTTTGATAAAAATGAATAAATGTAAATGTAATGTAAATGCGATGGGGCTTTTCTTCCCTCTGTCTTTCAGGATTGCATCCAATTGCTTTGCAATTATATATATGCCGAGAAACTTGCTTTTTGATGAATGAATGTAAAACCGGCCCGATTCCGAGAGACTGCTGGAATAATTGCGAAAGGTCATGACAATCGCTGATTCTTGCTCTCGTGCTTTCTTAATTAGCTCATAACTAACTTTTGATAAAGCGGCATGCATTATGCAGAGCGCCTCTGAGCATGAGCAACCACCGTGACCTTTTGCTGCGATTTGGGCCGGCACCCCAAAGCTAGCTAATTCTACCTTTTGTTCCTGGAGCGTGAGTTTTAGAGCAAAAAAATATATATAATAGGATTCTGTGACCAGGATAAGCTAATGTGTAGTCCATGCACATTCGAGCAGAACAAAAGGAACGAGGTGCCTCTTTTAAAGCCATCTTCATCAGTTCAGTGTTCAGGATAATAAAACATGGGTCAAGGATCTCTTCTAATTAAGTGACAATTTTCCAACTTGACACGTAAATCCAATCGGACGCCATCTGTCAGGGCTCACGGGTCTCCGTCCCACCGCCTCGGGTCTCTAACAGGCCGCATTTCTATTTCAATTACCAGGTGTGGAAAGGCTGGTCACACATCTCCACAAGCACAAAATCCCTATCGCCGTGGCCACCAGCTCTGCTGGCCTGACCTTTCAGATGAAGACGAGCCACCATAAAGACTTCTTCAGGATGTTCAGCCACGTCGCTCTTGGAGACGACCCAGAAGTGAAGAATGGGAAGCCTCAGCCTGACTCATTCCTGGTGTGCGCCAGCAGGTTTGACCCCCCGGCCAAGCCAGAACAGGTGCGACATTCACAACTGTCATTTTCATCTCAAGTCAAGAGAGAGTTTGAAGAAGCTTTTATTGTCATTTAAAACATATATAGCTAATGCAGTACACCAGGTGTGGGCAATACATTTTTACAAGGGGCCACATGAGAAACCTGAATTGTGTCAGAGGGCCACACCAACGATAATATTATAGGGATGCACCGAAATGAAAATTCTTGGCTGAAACCAAAAACCAAAAATGAGGAAACCAAGGCCAAAACTGAAAACTGAAACACCGAAAGAAAAGATTGTCAATTATTAGAACCATTGCATTTATGGCTATGAGTGTGTACTAACCTCACTAAAATCAATGCATTGCAATTCAAAGAATAAATCAATTACAAAAGTGTTTTATTTATTCTTATAAATTATTGTTATTTATTTGTTACCATTCATAGTACAGACGGAGTGCGCATGCTCGGATTGACTTTACTTTTCTGCGCCACGTTCTTCTCATATTTAGAATGCCAATCGGGATGTTTGGATTTCAGGTTATAAATTAAACCCGACGTAGAGAAACTCTTTGCAGATACACCCCCTCTTGAAATTTCAGCATTGCATGTTTTGCAAATCGCTATCCGTGGGTCTTTCTATGAGATATTGAAATAAGTCCACACCGCAGACATGGTGGCTTTTATCCAGATAACTGTGTGCTGGCTGCGCTTTTTTATTGCGTCATTACAATTGTGTTTCTGCCGTGTTGTTTCGGTGATTGATGTATTTCGTCCGAAGATTTTCGGTGGCCGTATTTTCGCTGCATTTTTATAATTTATGATATGCCTCACGCGGGCCGGACAGGGACGTACAAAACACAGTGCACCAGACAATACAAAACACAAACCAGTTCCAACTGGTAAGCCTACTATATAATATGTTATACATACAATATGGAAAAGATAACTATCTTCTAATGTTGTGCAAAAACAGCAAGAGCAGCAATCGAGAGGTGCAAAACAGCATAACAGTAAATATGTAAACAGAATAATATGATACCAATATAATATGGGTGGTGCTGAAGACATGGATGTGTATGAATTGATATAAGTGTGTGTTTAAGTTCAGGTTGTAACAGTTCAGTAACACACAGTTGAGTAAGTGTGTGTGTGTGTGTGTGTGTGTGTGTGTGTGTGTGTGTGTGTGTGTGTGTTTGGTGCATTTCAGTTCTGTGTGTTGAGGAGCCTGATGGCTTGAGGGGGAAAAAACTGTTTCACAGTCTGGATGTGATGCCGCGAATGCATCGGCACCTCTTTCCATTCTTCAGGATAGTGAAGAATGTGTGTGAGGGGTGTGTGGGGTCGTCCACAAAGCTGTTGGCTTTGCAGATGCAGCATGTGGTGTAAATGTCTGTGATAGAGGAGAGAGAGACTCCAATGATCTTCTCGGGCGTCTGTAGAGTTGTGCAATCCGAGTCAGTTGCAGTTCGCAAACCAGGCAGTGATGCTCTTGATGGTCCTGCTGTGGAACATGATCAAGATGAGGGGAAATAGATGGGCTTTCCTCAGTTCCTCAGATGCTGCACCTGATCCAGTCTGACCGAGGTCTCTCAGTCAGGAAGTCCAAGATCCAATTGCAGAGGGAGATGGTTCGGTTCAGTAGGCTTGGCGTTTTAATCAGGTGCTTCTAAGGGATGATTGTGTTGAATACTGAACTGAAGTTACTACGTATGTGTCCTTATTGTCCAGGTGGGCGAGGGCCAGATGGAGGGTTGTGGTGATGGCATCGTCCATGGAACACTTTAGACGATATACAAACTGCTTGGGTCCAGTGAAGTTGGTAGCTGGGTCTTGATGTATTTCATAAAGAGCCTCTTGAAGCACTTCATTATGATCGGTGCAATCGTGGCAGGAGACAGTAGACTTCTTTGGCATGGGGACAATAGTCGTTGTCTTGAGGCACGTAGGAACAATGGCGCTGCTCAGGGAGATGTTGAAGATGTCAGTGATGACATCCGCTAGCTGTTCTGCACATTCCTGAGCACACTGCCAGGAAAATTTAATGGTCCAGAAGACTTCCATGGGTTAACTCTGCGTAGAGTTTTCCTTACTTCAGCCATGGTTAGACAGAGCACCTGGTCGTTAGGAGGAGGGGTGGTCTTTCTTGCCGCCATGTTGTGTTGAACCTTAAACTGGGCATAGAAGTCCTTCAGTGCATCTGGGATGAAGGTTTCACTGTCACAGACAGGTAAAGTTGTCTTGTAGTTTGTGATCGCCTGGATGCCCTGCTACATGCACTTGTGTCTCCGCTGTCCTAGAAGTGGCCATGGATTCTCTTGGCGTGTGTGCGCTTTGCCTCTCTGATGGATTGTTTGGACCTTGCTGTTCCTAAGGCCGTCTTGTCCCTTGTGCTGAAAGCGGAGTTTTTATACTTTAGCAGCGCATGCACCTTTGCGAATGACCATGTCATCAATGCACTTGTTGATGTAGCTGGTCACTGATGATGTGTACTCGTCCAAGTTGATGGAATCGCTGTTGGTTGCAGCCTCCCTAAACATGTCCTAGTTAGTTCACTCAAAAATTCCTGAAGGTTCTCACCTGTTTCAGAACCGGTTTAGAGCATCTGATGAGTGGTCTGTATGCTGGAATTAGCATAACAGAGATTAAGTGGTCTGAGTAACCGAGGTGGGGGGGCTGGGCTCCGCACGATACGCGTCCGGGGACGTCTTTCGTTGCAAAGTCCACATGCTGATGGAATTTAGTGAGCAGTGATTGGAGATTTGCATGGTCGAAATCTCTGACGCTAATGAACACTCTGTCTGTAACATATATAGTAACATATCATTTACAGGGCTTTGTATACCACATACCTAATAATTAACGTTATTAGTGGTGTATGAAAATATCCATACACATGAGTATTAAAATATTTTGTTTGCCGATACGATCAATTCTCAAAACCGCAAGAACGATATAAAATCAATCATTTCCCAAAAGTTATATACTAAAACATATGAAAACGCTTACGTCCCTGTACTGCGCATGAGCAAAATGTAAGACACATTTACCTTCGGCATTCTCCCCCTGTTGTTTATTTACTGTCTGGCTCTTTGAAACGTTGCGACAATGACTAAAAATGCGTCATTGTATTCGAAAACCTCCATTTTCACAGTTCACACTGTTCACAAACGTTTTCAAAAAGCAATGCTAAAAACGACGTCTCAGTGTCGGCTGGAATGCCAAAACGGAGAGAAACAATGTTGTGAGCCAGCAGTTGCCATGACCGATTAATACCGAATCATCTTACTGACCTGTTGTCAATTAACCTCATTATTTGCAAATTCATTTTGATAACACTTACTTATCCAGACTTTTGTTGCCCCGTCCCAACTTTTTTGGGACATGTTGCAGCCGTCAAATTAAAAAAATATTTTCCTTAAAATAGTACACTTCCTCATTGTAAACATCTGATGATGTTTTTCATGTTTTATTGTGAGTTAAATATGGGTTTATGAGATCATTGCATTCATTTTACACACTGTCCCAACTTTTCTGGAATTGGGGTTGTATAATGTCATCATGGTATCGTATAAGGGTAAAACTTTTACACTCTTTATTTTGTTTTCTCTCCTCACATTCATCATACGTCTGCAATTTCTCTCCTAGAGAAATGTGTAAGAAGACAAAATTGGTTGAATCGAACAGATCCTGTGCCTTATTTGTAATAATGCCAGGGCGTAATTACAACTGACTTGATTCTCATTGTCTCATCTGTAATAATTAACCCCCCATTTCATGCAACCACTCCATTTTAAAGCATGGGAGCAGAGTTTGTGGAAGGTAATTGGTTAAAATCAAGTGGTAGAGTTGTTTAATTCAGCCCAGTAGCTGAAAGGGAATCTATCTGCAAAAAAAAAAAAAAAAAATGCTGATTTATTCTGCTCAAAGCCTCCAATTTTTGTGTTTAATTGCCTTGTATAAATGCGCTAAGAAAGTCTGACAGGAAAGTCATCTGCAGATGGGGATTAACTAAACACACGTTTCAGTTTACAACGCTGTAAAACCCGCAAAAAAGAAAAATCCTCCACAAGGAGAGTTGTACAGAGCAATAACTGTAACAGTAATGACAAACTCTCTCACGCCGTCTTTACGATAATTATATTGTAGAAGCCCACATAAATCAAGCTTCCTCTACATGAGCACGTTATCGCACTCAGGGCAGGTCAGAGAAACATTTCAGCTTGGAATCTTTTCTTACAATTTGTTCATTCAAAGTATCGGAACCTGATTTACTAATGTGTTCTTGCTACAGGTTTTCATAAATTTTTTTTTTTTAAAGTTCACTGCTTGATGTGCAACAGATTTTTTTTTTTTATTTATTTTTTTTATTTTACCATTTTTGTTTTTTACACCACTCTGGATAAAGACTGTTGTGTGAACATTTCCTGAAAAAAAAGAAAAAACACCTGTGGCAGCCAACAACCACATCCCGTTTGAATTCTGAACAGAAGCCTTAAACGTTCTGTGTAGAATATAAGTGAAAAATGTGTAGAAATGTTTCCGTTTTTAAAGAACCTTCTCATTTCCAAAGCATACATGCAGTGAATGTAATGGTGGGACGGGGGTGCGTGAGCATGTAACTGCAGGTAAAGAATGTCTTTAATAATATTAAAGGCTCAGGAAGACGGGGACAAAACATGGGGTGTGTGTGTGTGTGTGTGTATATATATATATATATATATATATATATATATATATATATATATATATATATATATATATTCTAATTAAGGGCCATTCAAAACAGGTGTGGGCAATAAGAACACGTGGGGAAATTACCTTCAACGTGGCAGGGGTGGGCACATGACCTGAGGCGAAACATAAACAAGGAAGTGCACCGTCACGCAGCCTTCGAGACGAAGGAAAATCATCTCAGACAGTAATGAAGACGCCACAGTGAGAGATGAAGCAGCAGCACACTGTGCAGTTCTGCAAGTTTATAATGTTCTCGGTCAACAGGTGTTTGTGCAAATTGCTCTTTTCGTCTCCGATAATAGCAGCGCTTTTGTGCCAGCGCTCTCTGTCGCCATGAACCCAGATTAAAAAAAAAAAAAAAAAACAGGAACCCTCTTCAGGCCACTTTGTTCTTTCTGTCATTAGTGAGCCTCTTGCGTAGGCGAACGCTCCTCAACCCGTTCTGTAAAAGTGTGTGTGTGTGTGTGTGTGTGTGTGTGTGTGTGTGTGTGTGTGTGTGTGTGTGTGTGTGTGTGTGTGTGTGTGTGTGTGTGTAAGAACAATCCACTTGAAAGAGAGGCATCCTGGTTTTTGTTCAGTTCTACCTTCTCACTGAAAAATGGGTTAAAAAAATTATATAAATAGATTGAAGCTTCAATTATTCAAAACTTATATTTCATACACACACACACACACACACACACAGTTGAGTTGTAACGGTACACAAATTCACAGTGTTGTCATGGTTTGTTACAATTTCAGTACAGTCAGGGGGAAGAAAAGCAGAATATAAAATTGCTTGTCGTTTTTTTATTAACACAGTTTATTATCATTTAAATTTGTCATCAACATTTTACATTTTTAAAACAGTTTTAAATAAAATGCCTGCTTGGAAATATATCACATTAATAAATACATATAAATAATCAATAATAATTATACAAATAATAATATTGTATAAATAAATATATAAATTTTTTGAATTTATATAACAAAATAAATATATAAAATTTTTTTTGAATATTTTGAAAAAAAAGAAATATATACAAGTAAAATTGAAAAAAATTCAATTTATTCCATACACTTATTATTATATTGATTAAATTGAGTAATCGATTAAATCGATTCAGCAAACAGGAAGCTTCATCTATAGAAATTCCAAAAGAGTATTTCAGATACTGTTTCAGCTATCAGTGCTGATCGTTCTGTCCTGTAACAATAAAGTGTATTTATTGCACTTATACCAACTTCTATTTATTTAGATCTATTTATAATTCTATTCAGGAAATGGAATTATAGGGGAACCTCATTAAACTTTTCACAAGACACACTCACTCAATAGGATAGTGGGTTTTGGTGTTGTAGTGTGGTTTTTGTGTTGTACTGTGGTTTTTGTGTTGTAGTGTGGTTTTGGTGTTGTAGTTTTGGTGTTGTAGTGTGGTTTTGGTGTTGTAGTTTTGGTGTTGTAGTGTGGTTTTTGTGTTGTAGTGTGGTTTTGGTGTTGTAGTGTGGTTTTGGTGTTGTAGTTTTCGTGTTGTAGTGTGGTTTTTGTGTTGTAGTGTGGTTTTGGTGTTGTGGTTTTGGTGTTGTAGTTTTGGTGTTGTAGTGTGGTTTTGGTGTTGTAGTGTGGTTTTAGTGTGGTTTTGGTGTTGTAGTGTAGTTTTGGTGTTGTAGTGTGGTTTTGGTGTTGTGTGGTGGTTTTGGTGTTGTAGTGTGGTTTTAGTGTTGTATTGTGGTTTTGGTGTTGTAGTGTGGTTTTGGTGTTGTAGTTTTTGTGTTGTAGTGTGGTTTTTGTGTTGTAGTGTGGTTTTGGTGTTGTAGTGTGGTTTTGGTGTTGTAGTTTTGGTGTTGTAGTGTGGTTTTGGTGTTGTGGTTTTGGTGTTGTAGTGTGGTTTTTGTGTTGTAGTGTGGTTTTTGTGTTGTAGTTTTAGTGTTGTAGTGTGGTTTTGGTGTTGTAGTGTGGTTTTGGTGTTGTAGTTTTAGTGTTGTAGTGTGGTTTTTGTGTTGTAGTGTGGTTTTGGTGTTGTGGTTTTGGTGTTGTAGTTTTGGTGTTGTAGTGTGGTTTTGGTGTTGTAGTGTGGTTTTAGTGTGGTTTTGGTGTTGTAGTGTAGTTTTGGTGTTGTAGTGTGGTTTTGGTGTTGTGTGGTGGTTTTGGTGTTGTAGTGTGGTTTTAGTGTTGTATTGTGGTTTTGGTGTTGTAGTGTGGTTTTAGTGTTGTAGTTTTGGTGTTGTAGTGTGGTTTTGGTGTTGTAGTGTGCTTTTTGTGTTGTAGTGTGGTTTTGGTGTTGTGGTTTTGGTGTTGTAGTGTGGTTTTGGTGTTGTTTTGGTGTTGTAGTGTGGTTTTGGTGTTGTAGTGTGGTTTTGGTGTTGTAGTGTGGTTTTGGTGTTGTAGTTTTGGTGTTGTGGTTTTGGTGTTGTAGTGTGGTTTTGGTGTTGTAGTGTGGTTTTTGGTGTTGTAGTGTGGTTTTGGTGGTGCGGTTTTTGTGTTGTAGTGTGGTTTTGGTGTTGTAGTGTGGTTTTGGTGGTGTGGTTTTTGTGTTGTAGTGTGGTTTTGGTGTTGTAGTTTTGGTGTTGTGGTTTTTGTGTTGTAGTGTGGTTTTGGTGTTGTGTTGTGGTTTTTGTGTTGTAGTGTGGGTTTGGTGTTGTGTGGTTTTGGTGTTGTAGTGTGGTTTTGGTGGTGTGGTTTTTGTGTTGTAGTGTGGTTTTGGTGTTGTAGTTTTGGTGTTGTGGTTTTTGTGTTTTAGTGTGGTTTTTGTGTTGTGGTTTTTGTGTTTTAGTGTGGTTTTTGTGTTGTAGTTTTGGTGTTGTAGTGTGGTTTTGGTGTTGTAGTGTGGTTTTTGTGTTGTAGTGTGGTTTTTGTGTTGTAGTGTGTTTTTTTGTGTTGTAGTGTGGTTTTTTGTGTTGTAGTGTGGTTTTGGTGTTGTAGTGTGGTTTTTGTGTTGTAGTGTGGTTTTGGTGTTGTAGTGTGGTTTTGGTGTTGTAGTGTGGTTTTGGTGTTGTAGTGTGCCTGTTATCCAGTTGAATCACTTTATTAAAGATCACTTTTGTACAACTGTTTGTTTTTTTTACTCACAAAAACAGAACTTTTACTTGCAGTCACACCAATTCATAAAAGATAATAGTAAATAAACAAGTGTTGTAAAATAAACAGTAATAGTAAAAAAAATTGTAAATAAACAAGTGCGCACGCACACACACATATCCTCGCGCTCCTCCTTAAATGCCCCCTCCGATCACTGAAAGAGCGAGAACAATCATTAGACGTTATTTGCTTCAGGTGAGGCATTCCTGTGTTTACTGCTCCCGGCCCCGCCCTCCATTCACAAACCGGCGCTCGGCCTGATTGTCTGATTGGCAATCTTTGGAAAACCTGCCAGTGTAGCTGTACAGCGTTTTAGAATGATTTTTTTTTAAATCTACAGCATTTTTAAAGTTGACTGCTTGATGTGCACCTTTTATTTTTTTTAATTTTTAATTTTTTTAACCGAAATCAAGATATTTTTTTTTACACCACTTAGGATAAAGACTGTTGTGTGAGTATATATATGTGTATATATATATATATATATGTGTGTATATATATATATATATATATATATGGGATATATGGGACTTGCTTCCCGTGGGCTCACCACCTGCAGGACGGACCATAAGGGACGGTGCTGTGAGGATTGGGCGGCAGTCGAAGGCGGGTTATGCCTGCTTAGACTGCTGCCCCTGCGACCCGAATTACGGATAAGCGGGAGAAAATGAATGAATGAATGAATGAATGAATGAATGAATATAGGACTTGCAATTATCTTATTTTTCTAACTGATCAGTTGGGGGTTAGAGGAGCAGCTGACTCCTTTTGTATGTGTTCCTTTTCCAAACTGTTACGACAAAGTTAGAGCTACACAATTGTACGGACGTGTTTGGATGCGGTAGAATAAATTTTTCCTTGATCTTGAACTAGGAGACCAAACCTGTTCCAGCAGGACAACAAGCTGACTTCAACCCTATTGTGATGAAGTGGAACACTGACTGCACCCCAGGCCTCCTCACTTCATCTACATCAGCACTTGACTTTACTAACAGCCTTGTAGCTGAATGAGCACAAAACTCTACAAGCACACTCTAAAATCTAGTGAAACATCTTCCCAGAACAGTGGAGGCTATTATAGCAGCAATAGGGTGGAATAGGATTTTCAAAAAGCACATATGAGGCTTATGATTAGGTGTCCACAAACCTTTATTTATATAGTGTAACTAGTAAAAAAATAAAGAATTTTACCTTATGTTCTTGATAAACCTCAGAGAGAGGACTTGGAACTGGAATTTCCTGCTATGGATACATTGTTGATGGGAGATAAGTTATAAGTTAAGATAAGTTTTCCATTATCCCTCCATTAACGTCCAAACTTTATCCAAACCTGATTGTTTTTTTTTTTGGAGCATCATGATTAGAAATGGAGAAACCTGCCTCTGATTTTTTTCCACTTCAGGATTGAAATGTTTGTTAAATGACTGAAGCTTTCTAAAGATCTCAGAAGGATGACAGGCAGCCAGGTGTTAAATAGTGCTGCGTTTCTCCTAATGAGATATAAATGGGGTGCAGAGAACAAGAGAGAGAGAGAAAAGGAGCGATAGACTCCCGCATGGAGGAACAGTGAATGACGCCGAGGGCCTCTCCGGCACGTCGCCGCAACGTGCGAAAAAGACAAGAATAAGAGTAGATGTAGATAAAAAAAACAAAAAACATGCGAGATGCACGGGAGAAAAGAAAATTAGACGTTTAGACTGAAAAAATCTTTTTTTTTTTTTTTTTAAGTAGTTAGTCGTGGAGCTAAGTGTCTCACCAGGGTTTTTTTCGCACAAGTGAAGTTCCCAGAGGGCTGAAGTCATCGGAACCCATTGATCCTGGATCTCTTATTCTCTCGCTGCTCATAAAACAATTGTTCACCCGGCTTACGAGGCGTCACGCCGCACCCGAGCAGCTCCAGCTCTTTGTTTTTTTTTGTTTCTCTCTTTCTGTTCTTTCTTTTTTTCCTGTTAATTTATTTATTTATTTTGGCTTAGGTGAGGTGTTTGGGATTTCAGGTGAAATCTACAGAGAGAAAGAGAGAGTGAAGGAAAAAGTTGGTCACAAGATGACAGATGATGACAGAAGGAGGCCGAACGTGAGGAAAAAAGAAAAAAGAGACAAAGGAAAAGAGATAAAAGGCAGACGTGCATGAACACACCGAATCCTGACTCCTGCGCCATTGAAACCTTTAAGGCTGGTTTTCAAAGCCTGGTTAAAAAACCGGATGAGGCTACGCAAGAGGACATACCCTCCTCCATCTTTCCCTCCCTCACTCCAATCCCCCTGCCATTAGCACTCTCAATTAGCTCGCTGTGGGGGTGAAATTGTAAACGTCTTCTTTAGCACTTGGCATCTCCTCAAGCTGCAGTTAAGAATAGATAAGTTCCCTTTTTTTCTCCAGGTTTTCGTTTTTATTTTTTGCCAACAAGCTGAATATTCAGATGTACATCTCTTTAAACATCCGTACCGTTTTTAAATGGCAGATCCTTCGCTTTGACTTGACACACAAAACCATGCTACGTAAGAATATCGTTCATTGTCAGATTAACGAACAGACAGTGACGGATGAGTTTCACGCAGATCGTTAAAAAGTCAAATATCAATACGTTATCTTGAAGTTCATTTCTAGCAGCAAAAGCTGGCAGAAATAACTGTCAGGATCTGGGGGATTTTCTGGTTAATACCCCCCACTTCTAGGTCAGCAGCCATCTTCTTGTGATGGAAACGGGGGTTGGGAAATATCCGGGGAAATCCTCCAGATCCTGACGAGAACAACTTGTGAAAAAATAACAACTTGTACCCAGTATGTTGATGATTTAGAAAATCGGTTGCTATCGATAACTTACGAGGAGGAATAAACTTCCTTCACAGCTGTGTATACAGATGATCAGATTTTGTTTCACTGCAGCTCCATCCAATCCAACAGGACTAATGTGGATAGTTAAGGCATTTAATTGGAATTCACCTAGAAACCTCAGCACACGACCACACAAGTCCACATTAGAACCAGGGAAAAAGCGGAATACGCTGCTTAATGACGTCTCTGATCGATTACCATTTAGTATAGTAATATATTTATTGGGATATTGATATATAGGATTTCTTCATCACTGTCGGGATTAGAAATCGTTACCATCTAAAGGGTTACACACGTTAGGTGAAAAAAAAAAACGAATCGGCGCCTGTCAGATGACCCGAGACTCCGAACTGTGAATTGAACAGTGCTGCAGTGTAACAGGTTAGGAATTCGTCTTGGTGTTTGGCCACACACACATATGCTGTGGATCTGTGGTGAAAACATCAGGATCTGCAATGAACAGCTGAACCGAATGCATCGAGCGCAAGAAAGTGGTTTGGAGGTCTACCAAAAGAAGATCTATAAATAACAGCCAACATTAACATTGTAGTGACTTTTATTCAGTCAGTAAAATGCTAATTAATAGGCTTTAGGTCATTAACGGGAAAAATGTATTCAGGTGGAAAAGTGTAATAAAAAACAAGTTTAGTTTGTCCAGTCTGTGCAGTTCAGTAGGGACCTCCAGGTGTAATCATTCTATAGGAAGACGTGTCCGTTGTCCACTTTTAGATTGTAATAAGACTTCATATGTGCTTTATTAATGCAGGTGTAGATTTACTATTTAAAACGAGTGTAAGTGGTGAGAATGCAATGCAGACATCTAAGTATCACTGACACAACAGAGTAATCAAACTACTGCAGCCATGTCATACATCAAAACCAATGTGTCAATGAGGAGAATTGCATCATGGGAGATGATAAAACCCCTTAACTCAGTGTGTAGTAGTCGACTTCTATTATGGGTCACATGCAAGTTGCCACAAAATTGTTTGTAACTGCAAAACTTCTGGTACATAGATAAATGACGTGTAGAAACGTTAGGCTGACTGAGGAGAATTGCATTCTGGGTATTCTAATATAGCCACATGCACATAAGAGTGTGTCTGCCACATGTGCTTAATTGAAGAAAGGTGTTCTTGTGAATTAGATTCACTCTTTAAAAGCAGACATTGTTAGTATTGAATATGAAATGCAATGCATCACTTTTATAAATGTGCATCATCATCATCATCATCTTCATCATACAGAGTTTTTGTCATCTTTTATTTCTTCACTTTGACAGCATGTAATTAGTTTGTCTGTTTTTTTGCCCCATTGGCATGAAATGCTCCCCAAAATGTTTCCCGTGTGGTACATCATAACGCTTGAATTATTGAGGAGAATTGCAGGATGGTATTCTAACGGAAGGTATCTACGGAAACAAGGCACCTGCATATTATACTAAAAAGTCCAGTTATATGTACAGGTCTAATTAATTATGCGGGAATAAACACCTACACAAGTTGCATGTTGGGGATGACGTTTGCAAATACGAGTAGCACTCACATCTTCAGTAAATAAAACGCGTGGAGTGTACTTTTATAGAAAAACTTTAATGTAGATGAAGGTGTGTATATATATATATATGTATATATATATATATATATATATATATATATATATATATATATATATATATATATATAAAATGAAACTGAGGCAGATTCACATCTCGACGCAAATCCAAGGATATGATGTGTTAAAGATAAATATGAAACAGCCACCGATGGGATGTGATACGATTCACCCCTATTACGATGCAGTGCATTCTGATTTCCATTCGATTCAACACAATGCGATTCAACTGGGGCTATAACGTTACACTAAACTCACAGTTCGGTAAGTAGCTCAGTTTTTGAGTCACGGTTCGATTCAATTTCAGTACGGTTAGGGGAAGAAATGCAAAACATAGAACTACTTGTCGTTTTTTATTAATGATATAAATAATGATATTTTTGAATATTTTATAAAAAATAAAACAGAATATATTAAATGAATGCAATACACTTTTTTATTATATTGGTTTAATTGAGTAATCAATTAAATTGACACAAATTAAATTGATAAATAAAAATAAATAAATGGAAAAATGAAATTAAATAGTTTACATTTGTTAGACCCCATTTGGATAATACAGATGTGCATATAAGAGTGTGTTTGTGTGTGTGTGTGTGTGTGTGTGTGTGTGTGTGTGTGTGTGTGTGTGTGTGTGCACTTTACATTTAATATTTAATTTTCTAAGGATATAATCTACCTAACTGTTCTACTTATTTCAGCATACTTTAACAAATGTCTTTATTCCTTCCATCCTTCATTCATTCACTTCCTCAATATGTGAAAGTGTCAGAATTTTCTCCTTTTAAGAGAAATTCTTGAAGCCGGACATAAACACTAAAGAATCCATATCGCTATCGTTAGCCGCTAGCCACTTACTCCATTACAACCCTTAAATTTAATGCAATACAATGCAATGTAAAAATCTGATACTATGCAATTTAATATGGTACTGATAGTTCACTTTTATTTATTTGGTTCAGACAGACAGCAAATCATAAATTTTTGTACAGTAACTGCATTCTGACTTCTAACACTTTGCCCTTTCACAAAAACAACAACAGGCCTTTGCAGTGCAAAACAAATTTCATCTCCAGGAAGATGCAGCTCTACCTCTGCCATGTCAATCTGTATTCGATGTGACTCTAGTGTGTCTGTGTGTGCATATGGTATAAAATAATTGACTGTAATAATCACTCCACCATGACATTAAAAAAAAGTTCAGATTATTCCTTTCCTCAGAGGATCAAATTGGAAGAAATTTCTTTCAAACAAGACCAAACATCAGACATGCACTTCACAAGTGAAATAAAAGCTCTGTAATGACCGAAAGCATTTCCGGCCCATCACTCATTGTATGTCATCCCTGGAGTTGTTTATAGTTTCACCTGCAAAAAAGCAAAAAAAAATGCAATTAACTCCACATTAGTGCAACCAAGAACAGATCACATTAGCTAGCTCTATATATTGACCACTTTTTAATTGCTTCCAAGTGCTTAATTTAACACGTTTATTGAGCCGTTCAGGAGCAAACGTTTTTATAAAAATGTGCATTCTTACTAAAACACATTGTTCTATTTACCGCAAACTTTTATCTCTTTAGAAAATAACCTCTAATCCATGGCAGAGGTAGCAATCCATGGGGTCTTGACCCAGTGCCGGGCCGTGGAAAAAAAAGAAAGTAACCAAAAAATATGGCGTCTCTACGGCCAGTTCACAGGTGTCCCTGACTGGGAATGTACAGAGTCGAATCAGAATTTCCTAGTCTTGCCTACAGTTGAATGATACTCTTATTATGAGATAACTTATGTGGAGAAAACCGTACTTTTATGTGAAATCAGACATAGAGCACCCCCATGTAACCAAAATGCCATGATCCTTGTTTCCTAACACCTCTGCAAGGATTCGTCAGTAAGATTGGTAGTCGAATCAGGCTTATCAAAGCTTTGAATCTTTGACAATTCTGGGTCAACCCACCCTATGTCGAGATGCATTCGCTATCGAGTCGATAAAGTCCTCAAAATTGCTTCAGGATCTTGAAACTAAACAGCCATGATTGAGGAAAACATTTTTATAAATGTAAAAAATCATTTGTTGGCAGTTATTTAGACAATAATGGCTGTTGAAATGTTCAGAGGACAGTAAATCTGCACTGCTATACAAGCTGCACACTGACTACTCTATATCCAAGTTTCATTTCTATAGTATTGTCTCTAGAGAAGATCTACTAAAATGGTTGCTGAATGATGAGGGGTGTCCTCACTTTTGTGCGATAATGTACAGTATGTACTGTATATATACCCCTCCCCATTAGATGGTGTACAAGAGGTTCAAGCTTCAGGGTCTATTTGTGTTCTGATCTTTTTTTTGCCTTTGAAACATTACAACAAAAAGCGCTTGTATTTCTCCTTTGTTTGTTTCCCAGATTCCAGATTCATACCACGTCCAAAATCAGCGAACGATCAATAAGCGAACGACCCGACGTTTATCTGCAATTACTGCGAAGATTAAGGATTGCAAGTATTTAAAAATAAAAAGAGATAAAGAAAGAAGACGTCAGTTAAAAAAAGCAGGGTTTTCCTGACGCTGCAGTTTAAAAATATTTAACAAACCGTATTGCCGCACATGCCTATATTTATCACATCTATTAAAACTCCAATACGGTTCTCAAGTACACGGCTTCTATATTTCCAGGTCGGCTTGGTTCACGCTGGAAAGTACTGCAGTGTTTTTTCATATCGGGATTCATAAATATTTGATATCTCAGCTTTGTGTAGTGAAGCAAGCAGGAACAGTTCAACAAGAGTCCTTTTTTTTTTTTTTTTTTTTTTTTAACATAATTTTGTAAATAATATCCTACATAAATGTGCGCCAAGTTCTGTACAACCACAATTATTAAAAATGTTGGTGCAGTGTGTAAAACGTAAATAAAAACAGAACAGATTTGCAAATCTAATAAATCCATATCTACATTTTTTTTTTTTTTATCATTTTTAAACTAAGAATATACAGTACAGACCAAAAGTTTGGACACACCTTCTCATTCAAAGAGTTTTCTTTATTTTCATGACTATGAAAATTGTAGATTCACACTGAAGGCATCAAAACTATAAATTAACACGTGGAATTATTTATGGAATTATATACATAACAAAAAAGTGTGAAACAACTGAAAAATGTCATATTCTAGGTTCTTCAAAGTAGCCACCTTTTGCTTTGATTACTGCTTTGCACACTCTTGGCATTCTCTTGATGAGCTTCAAGAGGTAGTCACCTGAAATGATCTTCCAACAGTCTTGAAGGAGTTCCCTGAGAGATGCTTGGCACTTGTTGGCCCTTTTGCCTTCACTCTGCGGTCCAGCTCAACCCAAACCATCTCGATTGGGTTCAGGTCCGGTGACTGTGGAGGCCAGGTCATCTGGCGCAGCACCCCATCACTCTCCTTCTTGGTCAAATAGCCCTTGATGCCTACAGTGTGAATTCAGTGTACAATTTTCATAGTCATGAAAATAAAGAAAACTCTTTGAATGAGAAGGTGTGTCCAAACTTTTGGTCTGTACTGTAGTTTAACCGACCCTAGTTTACCACTGTGTAGCGTCACATCTTTAAAGAATGTGGATGTGATGTGGCCGTTTCTGGATCATGTTCACGCATGCCTTCTTCTTTGCATGATAGAGAAATAACCTGCATTTGTGGATGACATGGCAAACTGTATCCACTGACAATATTTTCTGGAGGTTTTTGTCTGGCCGATGCCAATATATCTCATAAAATCTAACAGTTAATAAGAAGTGATACAGAAAATTGCTTGAATTCAACATTTATTGAACACCACAAGCCTCTCCAATGCCTGCACTTGTTCACGTGGCTACCTGTAGCCTAAACTACAGCTGGTTGAAGGATCGCTAAGAACAGTTCCAAAAACTCGCCCTTTCTCTCCAAAAGTAATATGAAATTTAAGATTAAGTATGAAGGATAAGAACTTAAAGTCCGGGCACTGACTGTCAGTGTGGGGGGGCGGGGGCGGAATTTGGGAGACACGCTTGTCTCCCAAATTCTGACATGACTGAGAAAAGCTACACGTATCCGTTAGCAATGATTGCGGCAGGTGTAAACATTGCTTGCTTTATACTGTATATTCAGTTGTAGCTTTTCCGGTTTCCCTGTTTGGATGCCAAATACACACTACTGCCACCTACTGGTATTGGAGAGCTATTGCAAGCACAGAACGTACACGCACATTTTGGTGGCAGATGCCGGGGAAAAAAAATGCCCAAAATCGGCCTGATTATTTGGTCGACCGCTAATGTCCATTACGGAATCATAACTGTTCTAAATGCAGTGCCGCCCGAGGGCTCGAAGACATCCAGGATTGATTTTCTCCCTTGTCTCTCTCTTGCACAGAGATTTCTTTAAAACTTTTGATATTATGTTCGGTAAATGATGAGATATTTAACTGTTTTGCAATTTTATTTTGAGGAACATTATTCTGAAATTGTTACAAATTAGTAGACAGTCTTACATACATTGATAAAGCTCTGCCCATCTTTACTTCTGAGAGACTTTCCCTTTCTAACACACTGTTTATATCCAATCATCATACTGACCTGTTATTAATTAACCTCATTAGTTGCGAAATGTTTCTCCAACTGGTTAATATTAATAACACTTACTTTTTCCAGACTTTTGTTGCTAAATCCCAACTTTTTGGAGACGTGTGGCAGCCATCAAATACAAAATGATCTTATTTTTTCAAGTTTAAATATGGTCTATTGTGAATAAAACACAGTTGCAAATCCTTGCATTCTGTTTTTATTTACATTCTACACAGTAGCCCAACTTTTTTAGATTTGGGGTTGTGTATTAATAATAATTGATAAAAAAGTTAAATCCATACAATACAATTACATCTACAATAATGTATGTGGGGAATCTGTATGTGCTAGCCGGGTCAGTTCTCGCAAACGTACTATACAAGTGAGAACTCGTTCTTCAAAGAGTGCCTTCTTGATCATTAATACAAATATCCTTCTAGGGCATGATGAGCTTTCAGTTGAGGAAAAAAAGCAGGATTTGATCTTGCTCCTGACCTATCGGATCGGTTCGTATTACGAACGCGCGCATGAGTATGAGCTAAGAATGTGAACGGAGATATCTGCCCACCTTTTGATTCATGCAACGATGTTACATGGGGTTACAGATAATGAATACCAAGTAGTTCTGTCCCATGGTACAGAAGCAGCAGTCCACAGGTGAGTAATGAACTAACATGTGCTCGTTCATCTCTATTCTAACCGGAGGCTGGGGAACAGACCCCCTCTTATCAAGGGAGGACAGGATTGTAATTTATTTATTTATTTTTTTACTTGTCAACATCTGGCTCGAAACGGCCTGAAGGGGAGCACAGGGTGGGATCCATTTGAATTAATGTGAAGATTAGGAGCAGGTAAGAGTATTCCTTTGTCGTTTCATGCCGGTTTGGTAACGTGGAGCGTTCCAATCGAGTGAAAATGCGCCGTTAATGATTTTGCGTCCGAATGAAGTATATAAGAAGGACCAGCGACTCAAAATGCGAGATCGCAAATCCCAACAAGGTCATCTGTGCCCAAGAGCCAGAGGTGTGGGTGGGATGCCATCTTCTTTCTCACAGGTCAATTAGAGTGACATTAACCGATCACTGCCTTCTCTGAATGCGGGAAAAGGAAGATGAAGAAGACTTAATTTGTTGCAAATTTTTTCCTATGCATTTCCCAGCTTGTTAGGAAGCTGGGGTCAGAGCGTAGGGTCAGCTATGGTATGATATCCCTCGAGAAGATTGTGTTAATGAGGCCCTAATTGCTCAAGAACCCAACAATAGGTGCAAACCCAACCACCACCCATAGTGCTTTTCATAGTGTTAGGCTGAGGTGGACACAGCATATGCAGCAAGTTAGAAAAGAATGAGATGAGAAGGCTGGCTTCATGTGCCTTGAAAAAAGCACCTGCTAGTTTCCTATGGTGGTTGATGATGTATGATGGGAATGAGCATGTGATAAGGGTGTAACAGTACACAAAATAAACGGTTGGTTCAATTTCGGTACAGTTAGGGGGAAGAAATGCAAAACTTAAACAATTTAAATGTCTGCTTTCTTTATATATATATATATATATATATATATATATATATATATATATATATATATATATATATATATATATATATATATATATATATATATATAATATTGTACTGTAAAGGGGAAGAAATGCAACACAAAATTGTCTAATTTTTTTTAACACAGTTTATTAACATTTGTAATCATCAACATTTGTACAGTTACAGTACACAAAAAAAAATTAATAAAATGCCTGCTTGGAAAAATAAAATAATTTGTTTATAATATCTGTGCTAATAGTTAACTGGTACCAAAGCTGCTACAAAAAAGTATTTAGCCAAGGCTGTAAATACTTATGTACATGTGATTTAATTTTGTTTTATTTAGAATAAATTTGCAAAAATTTCAAACACTTCTGTTTGTTATTATGGGGTAATGTTTGTAAAATGTAATTATCTAAAGATATGTTCTACTTATTTCAGCATACTTTAACAAATGTCTGCATTTAAGAAACACACAATATAGTTATTTCTTTATCTATTCAATGTATTTATTCGTAAATAAATTCATTACATCCATCAATCATTTATTCTTTCCCTCAATATGCGGAATCTTCCGGATTTTCTCCTTTCAATAACAATTTCTGAAGCTGTACATAAAGTAAAAAAAAAAATCCATATCGTTAGACTGTTGTAAAAACAGGAAGTCTTAATATGATAGTGGGGGAACTCAGATTTTGATCATGTGCTACGTGTAGGACATGATCAAAATCTGAGTTCCCCCACTATCATATTATATGATATGATGTGTACCCCACACTCGGTACACATGTGCACTGAACCGAAAGTCCTGTATGGAATCGGTTTGGTATAAATATGTATACCGTTACACCCCTAGCATTCAAGTAATAGTGGTAAGGAAACCCATGGTAAAAAATTGCCCATTGCCCAGAGTTTACTGCACAGAATGCAATGTGTAATCAGACCCATTTTACACTTCTGTCTTTGCAATCTGTCTTTAAAGGCATGGTTTTATAGACATTGGCACATTTCTACTTTGCGTTTGTAGATTTGGCAAAAATGTGAAGCCAAACATGACTGAATCCCGACGCAAGCAGATCCGTCCGTCAGGCCCAGAGTTTTTGACTTGATTGAGGTTCTGGTTTACTTTGGGGTTTAATCTCTGATTCCTTTCACCACAACCGCATAAACAGCCCGTGAGTCAGTGCACCCTAGGGACCCTGAGGGAAATTTAACCTACATTCCTGGCCTGCCACAAGCAATTTGGATCCACTTTGTTTTATCTACTTTTATAAATATATTCTGGGGAAAAAAAAACAAAAGTATGCACCAGATTTATGTGTTGGAGGGCTTCCTTCGAGTTCGACCTATAGTTGTCAGAATAATACACTGACATGACTTGACTGTTGTTGGATTGAGGGTTGTTATGAGAAATACTATTATAAGTGAATAAAGTTTGACAGGTACGGGTTTTTTTTTAGGGGAGTGGTGGCTCCAGCGGTTAAGGCGCTGGGTTGCCGATCGGAAGGTCTGGGGTTCAGGCCCCGGTATCGCCAGGCTGCCACTCTTGGGCCCTTGAGCAAGGCCCTTAACCCTCTATGCTCCGGGGGTCCCTTACGAGGGAAATATCAAGGTCCGTGACGTCGGAGTGATGTGGGGCCGCCTTCCCGTGGGCTCACCACCTGCAGGAGGGACCGTAAGGTACGGTGCTGTGAGGATTGGGCAGCAGTTGAGGGTGGGGGCCCGCTTAGACTGCTGCCCCCGCGACCCGAATTACGGATATGCGGGAGAAAATGAATGAATGAATGAGGTACGGGTTTTTCTCTGGCCGATGCCGATACTGATATTTAGATATCGAGCAGCCTGATATATGATGACGATTTTTTTTTTTTGGGGGCCGATATGTTTGGCTGAATTTTTTTTCCTTCACCTCATAAAATCTAACAGTTCATTAATAAGAAGTGATACAGAAAATTGCTTGAATTAAACAAACACAGGCCTCTTCTATCAGTGCAGCTGTTAGCAGGTTTTAGTAGCTGTGCCAACCTGTAGCCTAAACAACAGCTGATTGAAGGCTCACTAACAATACAGTACTTAAAAGTTACTCACATTCTCTTTCCAAATGTTGTCTCGAAATGTTCTTCTCATTCTCTCATCATATGTAGCATCATATTTATCCAATAAAATAGATAAGGCTAGATTAAGAACGAAGGATAACAACTTAAAGCCCAGGACACGCCAACTTTTGAGCGTCGGGCAGATTTAGTTTTATCGGTGTGTTCTGCACCTTTGGCTCTGGTCGGACAGTGTCAGCTGTTTTTCCGTCCGATTCTGCATGTCGAATTGGAGGCGGAGCTCGTTGGCGAGAAAGAGAACTCCAACTGGCTATTTAGACGCTTATCATTCTTGCTACCAGTCTTTGCGAGAGACATGATTTGAAAAAGCTACACGGATCCATTAGTAATGACAGTAGGAAAAACTGCTTGCTATATATATATATATATATATTTACACTTTTCCATTTCCATTTCCAGACTACTGCCCCCTGCTGGTGTAGGACAGTTCTCTCTAGTAGAGCCATTGAGATCAAGCTTTTTTTTTTTTTTTTTTTTTTTGACAACTGTAATTTATAACTATAGCAAATATAATGATGATCAAGAATTTGACAAAACAAACTATTTGTTTGTTCCACCTGCTTGAAAGGGAAACAAGTTTCTCTGTATATTATCTTATAAACATTACAGCAGTCGGCTTGTCAAACTGTAGCTGCAGTATATTTTCTTTATGGCATATAAAGACCTGTTTGTCACAGAAACCTCAGTGGGCAGTTTGTATAATCGGTTAAGCCATTAAAGTAAGGTCAGAATCACGATTGTGCGGTTCACAAGGCCGTGCGCTCTTTTATGGTCGGTTTCTTTCAGAGACTATTTTGTCAGAAGCTGCATAGGTGTATGTGCTTGTGTGTGTGTGTGTGTGTGTGTGTGTGTGTGTGTGTGTGTGTGTGTGTGTGTGTGTGTGTGTGTGTGTGTGTGTGTTTTCTCATCTATTTGTACAGCAGCCCAGTAGAGGGATTTCCTCATTTGGGCTTTACTGCTCAAATCTCTGTTGGGTACTTTGTCAAACCTGCAGCTTGAGTAGGGAGTCTTTACAGAGTTCACAACCTCTTGAAAAATGTGTGGGCAGCACAACTCAAATATGTTTGTGTGTATGTGTTTACCGAGAAGCTTTGCAGTATTGATCAAACTCCTAACCTCATCTAGGGGAAAGGCCAGCCGAGTTCTGGGAAATGAGATATAAAATGAAAGATTAATTGACACATACAGCATGCCAGTGCCGTTTTCTTTTTTTTTTTTCTTTTTTTTTTTTCAGCTTTTTGTTCTTAAGCAAGTTTTTTATTATTATTATTATTATTATTATTATTATTATTATTATTATTATTTCCGTTAATATCGGCATAAAACGTCTTTTAAAAACGATTTACACGGGCCGTTTTTCTCATCATGGAGCTGCAATGGCCACAAGTGTATTGATGCCTTCATCAATAAAGCTTATAGATGTGCTGTCCACATGTGCTGACCAGTGTTTTTAGACATGTGAGAGATTTTAGGAGTGAAGCTATGTTTAGACAAGTCTCGTCAAGTCTCTCAATGGTGTATGCCTTATGGTGTATATACAATGCTCTGTATGTGTATTTTCTTTTTGGTATGGGTGTGCATTTTAGTTGCTGTTATATATATATATATATATATATATATATATATATATATATATATATATATATATATATATATATATATATATATATATATATATATATATATATTTCATACACCTCTATGAATCCTTTATCATCCTGTAACCTTCCCTTTGTTGTCTGTCTCTCACTACTGCTCCATCCAAATCTAGAGTTCTGATCCACTTAACTAGCGGACGACCGATAGTGGATTTTACCGAAACGGATACCAAGGTTGGATCATACTTGCCAATAACCGATTAATCAACCAAAGTTGAAAACAGTCATCAAGTTTGTTTTTATAGCACTTTTCACAATGGACATTGTCTCAAAGCAGCTTTAAAAAATTTACCATTTAAGGTAAACGATGTGTATTTATCCCTGATGAGCAGCCATTGCGACTGTGGCAAGGAACAAGTCCCTTAGATGTTATGAGGAAGAAACCTTGAAAGGAACCAGACTCAAAAGGGAAGCCATTTTAATTTGGGTGACATCAAGAGTGTGATTATAAAACAATACAGAACCCTGGAGAGTGAGAACTAAGATGGGCATAAATTATTAGCATAATTTATTCTAATGTCCTTTCTGCAGTCTTATACAGACATGTGAGGGTATGAAACCAGGAGCTACTGAGCAACTCATAAAAATAGCTCAATATTTGAGATCATCAGAGATCCAACACCAGAATCTCCATGCCAGAGCCTTTAAACACTCAGAGGGCCAATGTTCAAACTCCACATGAAGTGGAATCCAAATGGAGCTGGTACGTCTCTAGATGGATCGGAATGTTTGCAGGATCGGCATCTGCTTCTTTAAAGGTCCACAATCTTCATAAGATTGGACATGACTAGAGCTGGCGCAATCTCAAGATGCCTCGGGCCTTACTAAAAAGATACGTCTTTAATCTGCACTTAAACTGGGAGAACCTGTCTGAGTCAGGAGGACTATTCCAAAGTTTAGGAGCTAAATGTGAGAACGCTCTATTATTCACTCCATGTAAAATAGTTCTTAACATTATTACAAAAAACAGTACAGAATCATAAAATGTGCTAAATGAAATAAATAAATATATTAATGTACATATTAATATGTTAATAAATTATATATAATATAGCGCTCTCCGTGCAACACGTAGTCTTGCGTGTAAAAGCAAGCAGCATTTGGCAGCAGTGATTTGCCTCTAGAGGCCGCTCTCGTAATGACAGCAGCCAATAGTTCCAGCAATCAACTATTGGTGCTGATTGTTCGGCATAAACGATGACTTAGTCGACCTCTACATGTAACCCTTCGTCCGAATCACCTAGGTGTCCATTTAAGCTGCGGGGTGCTGGTGAACTTAAGGGGGCGCTACAGTTAGGCTATATATGTTCCACTGTTTTTTCTTCATTATCATTTGGCAATTTTTTTTTTATCTTATTTCATCTTCTTTTGTTGGTCTTCCTTTCTGTGGTCTTTCTTGGCTTTTCTTCTTTTGTCTTCTTTTCTTTGGTATTCTTTCCTCTACTTGGTCTTCCTTTGCCTTCCTTTCCTTGGTTTTCTTTAGTCCTCCTACAGTATTTTGCAGTTCCATTGGCCTTTCTCATTGCTTTGTTGTCTTACGCATTCCTTTTCTAGCTTTTCCTTGTTGTTTCCTTTGTGCCCTGCATTTTCTTGGGTTTCTGTTTCATTCTTTTTCTTGTTTTTTTATACGACCATTCTTTCTTCGTGTCTCCTTTGGCCTCGGTGCTCTTGGCCCTGGCTTGATGTGTACAAGTGCGAGTCAGGAACATCATCTGATTGCTTTGCTTTGACATTCTTTCTTAGTTCCTACTTGGTCTCACTTGGTCTTCCTTTCCTTGGTTTTCTCTGGTCCTCTTACAGGAGATTATTTTCATGTAGGTTAGATGTAGATTATTGCCATTATTCGGTGAGCTGCTCAACCTCGAAATATGTGTCTAATAGAAATACTTACATCCTTATCCATAATTCACCATTATACAAGCCTTTGTCTAACTAATTTGCAATACTACTTGATAAATGGTATCTTTGCCCCTCCATGAAATTCTAGCCAAGCTGGCACTAACAAGACTTTGCGGCCTCATTCAACCCAACTGTAAAACTGTATCTTGGTCTGGGCATGGTACCAGGGGAAAATCGACCTCCTTGCCTCTGATTATCAGCCTGCCTTCCCACTCATCCTCAGAGCGAATAGGCAGTTTCCCATTGGCCAGAGTCCACCTGATTCCCTCTGATTTACTTGAGCCGTGCAATAAATAATGGAACTAAAATTGTGATGTGCCAAATATAAGCAAAATTTTTTTTTAATGCAATGTCTATCAGTTCACATCTTGAAGCCTAAACAAAGGGATTTATTCTTTTTCACCTGTCTCTCGGTGCTGTCGTTCCTTTAGCACAGATAATAATCCATTCCACACCGTCCTCTCAGGGCTGTCCCCAGGCGTAGTGATGGTTTCAAAAATGCAGCCTGTGCAATCTGTTGTCATCTTGAGAATAGGTTTTACAACCTTCTTTACAGATATTCGTTCAAACACACACAAATATCGGAGTTCACAGGGTTTATGTAGACAGAATTTAACCTATTAAAAATTTGTGCGTCCTAATGTGACGAGGAATGTGTGTAGGCGAGGGTTTAGCTGCTAATGCTGCTAAAAGCATTGCCTTTTTTTTTTAGATTTTGGTTCCTAGGTGGTCTTCACAAGAGTAAGAGTCTTGCATAAGTGTTTTTAGCAAGTCTGGCTTTTTTGTGGTTGACTTTGTCATTTACAGCGTTTTTAAACATATTTATAGCAAATATCTCTCAGTTTAAGAAATAATTAGCAGATATTAGGAGATATAGAGAATGTCCTCATTGGTCTTATCAGAGTCGCAATGCCTTCCTAAAGCGTGCATGTTTAAATCCGTTCCCCAAGGGTACATGATGCCGTACTCCATCTGAGAGTTTGTGCCATGTTTTCTAGGCTTGCCTTCCTCCACTGGCACTGACAGAAATAGGTAATTTTAATGAGATTTTTCCTTCTGCCAGACAGAACTCGTGATATTTTCTCCCCACTATTGTCCTCTCCTGTACGAGTGCGTCGTCCTCATTCGGACCGTTTTAGGCACCAAAGCCGCTTTGCTCATGCCGTGTGGACCGAAGTCGTAAGTCACAGGGACATACATTGGTCATCTGGCATGTGACATTTTCCCAGAGTGCCAGAGCACAGATGGACTCTGATGTGTCAGGTCGTGTCTGTTTCATCATACACGGCTGCAAGCAGTTAATGGTAAGCGTTAAGGGCTGTGGGTGGATGGAGTCTGTTTAGCAAGGATGGGAGTGTTAAACATCGGCCTTTAAACCAGGGGTCCCCAAATTATGGGCCATTTGGAACACTCTCTGAACAATGGCAGACATTTTTTGAAACAGTCATTTTGAATATATGTTTTACTCATATCATATCTGTATTTGATAATAACGGTTGGTTTTCAAACAAAAATTTCCCTTAGTTATTAATAGAATTTGAGCCACTGATAGTTGATTGCTGGAACTCTCAGCTATCACAAAAAAAATCCATATAATATAAAATCCAATAGTTTTTCCGGCTCTTGTTCTGCTGTCATTACGAGAGTGGCCTCTAGAGGCGAATCACTGACGCCACAAGACGTTAGATTTTACACGTGAGATTACACTGCATGCTGCACGGAGCACTCTATATTATATTTATTATTTGCAATGTATTCATTATATTATTTTATTTATTAATGAATATATTTAAATTGATTTTCTTTTAGCACATTTTTAGTACTGTTTTTTTTTTTGTCATCATCGTAAGAAATAGAAAATTTTTTTCTACATGAATTGCCTTTTAAATGGCTGTTAGCTCTGAAACCGATCTCAGCAGCCCTGCATTTTCACAGAGTACGCACGCATACGTTTTTCCAGCGGCATTTTCCATCCCACAATAGATAGCATAAAATGGCCACTTTTACTCCACGTCTACCCACACTCTCTACTCAGCAACTTGCTGAATAATTCTGCATTCTTTTATTTATATGTGTGTGAGACGAGACCGGTTGGAAGCTGTCCATTTAAACTCGGGGAATGATGGTGATGGTACACTGAAGGAGTCGGAAAAATAGCTCCCATAAATACATATTTTTAGAGAATCTGGTCGTTTCACTCAGGTAAGGGTTATGGTACAAGGATATAATTCTAGATGGGACACCAGTTTATTCAAACACCTGTTGACGTCGGAGAACATGCAGACCAGGCCCTGAGTTCAAGACAGAGTGAGAGACTCTGGAGTTTTGACGTAGCAATTCTACCCAGTAAACCAGTAGACTGGTTTTGAAAAACTAAACCTTTTATCAAAAACCAGTGTCCGTCACTGGGGTGGTCTGGATTTGTTTAAGTTTTGAAGAAGTGCCTCGATTTTCTCTAGAGTTCTGACTTAGCGTCTTTTTTTCCCGAGGCAGCTCTCACCGTCATAATTAGTGGTGTTTGGGTGAACGTCCCTGTCTCTTCTCTCCTCATCTGCCAGCGTGATTGACACGCATTCTGCAGCCGATTCATACAGAAGCCATGACTAATTACCATCTCTTTCCTGTCGTCCTTTCCCATCCCTAAGACGGAGAGAGCGATGCTTCTCCACTTCAAACGTCAAACTCTGCCAAAGCACGACATTCTTTTGTGTTTCGCTTCTCTCCCTCCTCCTGCTCTCACAATGTGAGAATTAGTGATTATAGGTCATGTGTAGGGCTCCTTTGTGTAATTATGAGTTTTAATTGAGGCCCTCGACACAATAGAATTAGCTTAGCTTCCTTTTCTGAAGTGCGTCGCATTTCCTCCGGCCTTTGTACGGGACGCTTCTTCTCCGGTGTCTTTGATCGTACAAAGGCAATTAGGTCCATTCATATTAAAGTCCAGTGGGTTCGTTTATTTTACCTTTTTCTTTTTTTTTCTATTTTTCCTGAGTGCACTTCCGAGTCCGCTCTACAAACCAACTTGTGAGTTACAAAGGCAGCATAATACCTTATTAAAGACTTCTTAGAAAGAGAAAGCGAGTTTCATGTTTTAGTTTTGAGTTAACTCACACCTTCAGTGTGTGTGAAGTTTCGCAGCAGGGCTTCTTGTCACGAAGCTGAGCTGCAACTGAGTTGTTAAAGATGCACCTTATAACCAGTATTGAACTGCCACCAAGGGGCAGCTGGATCTGGGTCACTGAGGTAACGCTCAGCATGATGTCTTGTACTCGGGTTTTCATATAAAAACCACAAGGCCAGCACAAGAACAAAAAGGTCAGAAAGTAGGCGTGTGTTTAGTTTCGCCTCTAAGTGTATTCACACACACACACACACACACACACACACACAAAGCCTTTTTAATGCTTTCTAAACAAGCAAAATTTTGTCCCTTACGGTCCCTCCAGCAGGTGGTGAGCCCACGGGAAGTATTTATTTAATAATAATAAAAAAAGTTTAGAGAAAGCCCACTGTTCAGTTTGTTTTTTACTTATATTAAGAAAAAACAACAACAAAAAAAAAAAAAACATTTTTGACAATAAAAAATTATTCACTGTAATTTACCGTATTTTCCGGACTATAAGCCGTTTTTCCCACGCTTTGAACCCCGCGGCTTAAACAAAGAAGCGGCTAATTTATGGATTTTTCCTGGGTTTTTCCCGGTTTCACAAACTCCAAGCCAAAAAACTGAGCCTCATAACATTATACCAACGAAATTGAAGAACAGGTTCAGGTGAACCAATGAAACTCTTTATATCAAATCAGATGCGCTCCCACTGAATCGGGCCGCACCACATCATAAATATGGATGATGTTCCTCTGACGTTTGACCAATTTCTTTTGACGATGCCAAAAGAAAAACTTGTTGTGAAAGGAAGGAGGAAGACAGTGAACAATGACTTTCTTGGTGGGCTACTCTTTAGATACAAGCCGTGTAACAGACAATGTAGACGGCTTATAGACAGGTGCGGCTTATTTATTTCTAAAATAAAAATCTTTGTAAAATTCAGCTTATATTTGGGTGCACTTAATAGTCTGGAAATTAGGGTACACAATATAATGTACATTAGCGGTTCCCAACCTTTTTTTCACCACAGACCAGTTTAATGTCAGACAATATTTTCTGGCCTTTAAGGTGTGGCAGATAAATTCAACAAAATAAAAGGATACGACCGACATAAAAAACTGGGTATTTTCTGAATATAATAATAAACATGAATCCACTGTGTTGTTTTTTGTTCATTTTGCTAGCTTGGGGTTTAAATTTAGTGGTAATGTATTATGTGTTAACGGCCGGAGCAGCTCCTTTAAGAAGGTAGTGGATGGAGGTAAGACATGTGACCGAGGCATCATGACATGCATCAAGAGTGAGTCATAGACAGATGTGGGGGAGAGAATCCGGTCATTTTCAAAAATAAAACATCGTTCAAAATCAGATAATAAATAAAACAGAAATAATGTAAGATGTGTATTCTTTCTGTGCGGCCCGGTACCTATTGACCCACAGACCGGTTGGGGGTTTAAGTTTAAGTTTTTTCCGAACTTTTTGGTAAACTGGATCGTATGTTTGGCTTAATAGTAATTATGAAAAACATAAAATTGCTTCAAAAAAATTTTTTTTTATCAACAGGGTTTATTATTATTAAGATTTGTGACACTGCGCTAACTCTAGTTTCTTTTTGATACCCCTGGCATTGTTGTATATGCTTCAAGTTTAATAATAATTTAACAAATGCGCTGAAAGTGCGAGGCGGAGACTCAACAAACTTGCGGTCTGGCAAAAAATGGGATCAACGCGTGCAGAAGTAATTCATGAACGTTCATTGATAACCGTAACCTAAAACTGAAATCTGATATGATGTGATGGAAAAGCAGAACTCTTTTGTACTAAATAACATTATTTGGTCTGAAATGAATATAACTGGACTCTAAACTGTGTTTAAGGTGTTTTTGTGTGAATGCTAAAAAGTTTTTTTTTTTTTTTTCTGCAGTGTCTGGTTTTCGAAGACGCCCCCAATGGAGTGAAAGCAGGCTTGGTGGCTGGCATGCAGGTGGTCATGATTCCCGATCAGAACCTGGACTGTGCTTTAAAACAGGGGGCTACGCTGGTGCTCGACAGCATGGAGGACTTCCGACCCGAGCTCTTCGGCCTTCCTGCTTTCGATTAAACGCCGATTTGTGCACCTGTATCCTGTAAATCAACCAATGAAAAGCTATAATGAGCAGAGAAATCAAGCTCAGTTCCTATGAGCCACATAAACACTGTCATTGTGATTTCTGTAGCGTAATTAATCCTTCATTTACACTCGTATAACAGATTGTATAAAGTTTACTTGGAGATGATTCAAGGGATGAACTGAAACGCAAAAGCACTAATCAATGTAAAGAGAAAGTGAAACGATGCTCCATTTCCGTCCGTTATGCTTCTCCATGCTCGTTACGCTTCGCAGGAAACGTGATTGAACGCAAGCATAATCTGATTGGTGCAGCTCACTGAGCCAATCCCGAGCCTCGAACTCTCGGTGCACCCATTATGCACTCTGAACGCCGATGGCTCGAACGCCACCCAAACCGATTTTGATTACGCCGCTCAATTAGGCGCAATCAAGCCATTAGGCCACATCGACTTTTTTTTTTTTTCCTCTCGCGTGCACTTTCATCCTCCCCCGCCGCTTTTCACTAAATTAGTCACAGTAATGGTTTACTTTTATATTTAACACACCAATGATACGTTGTCTGAAGGCTGGGTAAATCCCCAATTTGTCCTCCTGTACACAATAAAGCATTTCATTTATACAACGTCTTTTTATTTATTTATTTATTTTTTTATTAAACAAAAGTATTGGGACGCCTGACTTTCCCAGGCCTATGTGGTTCTTTCCCAAACTTGTTATCTCAAATCTGACATCACACAATTGTACATGGTGTCTTTGGATGCAGTAGCATTACGTTTTCCTTCACTTGTGCTAGGAGACCCAAACCTGTTCCAGCATGACAATGCTCCTGTGCACAAAGCAAACTCCATGGAAATATGCTTTGCATGGGTTGGAAGATCTCATGCTATAGAGCTCCAACCCGAATGAACACCTTTGGGATGAACGTTGACTGCACCAAAAGCCTCCTCATCTCATCTACAGCAGTACCTGAATTTACTAACACCCTTGTGTCTGAATGAGGACAAATCTCTACAAAATCTAGTGGAACATCTTCCAAGAAGAGTGGAGGAAGTTATAAGAGCAAATTGGGACTAAATGTGAAATGCAATGCTCAAAAAGTGCATACTGTACCTATGACCCGGTGTCCGCAAACTTTTGGCAATAAAGTGTGTTACAGCTAAGCAGGAGCAAACCTTTTCTAATTCTCATGAGTGTGATTCTCACCTGCTTTTCCACCTGTTCAACACGCAGCCACCGAAACCCGGCGGGTTTTATTAAAATGCCAAAGAAATTTTTAAGTTCCATGCAGTGTAATCCAATAAAAAAGGATCTGAGAGACGAGGCTTCTTTCTGCTTATACCTGGGTTAGGCTGCTGCATGTCGCGCCCCCCCCATCAGTGCAGTCCGAGACACACTCTGCTCTCTCTGTGAAGCCCTCAGGGATGAAACGCATTTCCATCCTTTTTTTTTTTTTTTTTACGCTGCTTAGCTTATGGAACTTTCATCTTATCAACCTTAAAGATGAAGCGTGGGGGGGATCTGGAAAGCTCGTTGTTCAGCGTGACGCTTACCCATGGGTCTGTAACATGCTGTTGAGCACAAGATACCCAAAGGCAGGGGTTTGAAGAGTGAGAGCTGCCTGAGTGTGTGTGAGTGTGTTGGGGGTAAGAGCATAAAACTCGCTATTGTTACGAAGCCAACCTGAAATGAACAGAAAAGCTCGGCTCGAAACAATGAAACGCATTCACAGCGAACTTGTTACTTTGATGCACGGGCACATAATACGCCAGCAGAACAACATGGCCACTTCGAACAAAGAGCCATTTGTATGTTACTGTTTGTGCGCTCTGAAGAAGGAGCGAAGACTTAGCAGGTGGTGTGGAAAAATTAAGCCGATGCGTGGGAGGGCACCTAAACAACTGCCTTCTCAACTCGCAAACGTGCGATTTGAACCCCGAGTTGTTTTGATCATCTGTTAACAGAAAGAACAGAAACTGATACTTACGCCATGATAAAAAATAGCCGACAACAGACAAAACTCCCACCCTGATGCGAACAAATCAAATAAAGGTAATGTCAGTAACTTTGGACATGGCATGACGGTTGCAGAGGCTGAGGAACTCCCAAATGCTGATACTACTAACATTACATCTGGATTTCCCCCTGTTTTCAGAGTCATAGTGGCAGGGTTTTGATGGATAGATGAATGGATGGATGGATGGATGGATGGACAGAGCTAAAAAGGAAGGATAGAGGGAAGGTTTCCAGGGTCTTAGTCTCAAAGTTCATGATGAAGGAATGGATGCATGGATGGGCAAAAAAAATTTTTAAGATGGATATAAAAATAAAAAAATAGAAAAAGGAATTTTTTAAATAAATAATTTCCAGGGGCTTAGTGGCAGGGTTCATGATGGAGGACTGGATCTATGCATAGATTCAAGAAAGAAAGGATAGATGGAAGCAATGTTTCCAGAGGCATAGTAGCAGGATTCATAACGGATGGATGGATGGATGGATGGATGGGTCTTAGTGGCAGAGTTCATAATTGATGGATGGATAGGTGGATGGAACAAAGAAAGAATAGCTTAGTCGGTGGATGGATTGATAGATGCAGAATGGGTGGAAGGACGTTTTCCAGTGACAGGGTTCATAAATGGTGGCTAGATGGGTGGAGTAAAGAAAGAAAGGATAGCTCAATGGATGGATGGACAGACAAATTAAAAAAGGAAGTATAGATGGATAGGTGCATGGATGGACAAAGCAAAGAAGGATGGATAAAAGGAAGGTTTCCAGGGGCTTAGTGGCAGGGTTCAGAATGGATAAATGGGTGGATAGAAGAAAGGAAGGATAGCTCAGTGGATGGATAGATGGAAGAATTAATGGATGGATGGAGGGATGAAGGCAAGGAAAGGATAGCTTAGTGGATGGATGGATGAAAGAATGCATGGATGGATAGGTGGATGGATGGATGGAGGCAAGGAAGGAAGGTTTCTAGTGGCTTAGTAGCAGGGTTTATAATTGATGGATAGATGGGTGTATGGAAGGATAGACAAAGGGGTGGATGGAGGATAAATGGATGCTCACGGCAATAAACATTAAACTTAAAAACATCTCTATTTGGATAGAAACTTAGTGACCAACTTACTGACCAGCACTGGTACAGAGAAACATTCAGCATAAACACATGCAGTGCAGCAACATTTCCAAATGACATGGGCAAATAATCTCCAGGTAAAATACAGTCAAATAAGATGGAGTGGAGTTTAGAGGAAACGGTGAATAGTATCATGCGCCTGAAGATGAAAAATGGTGACTCGAGAGGCGACGTGTTAAAACGAGGAAATGAAAGTCTATTCGACAGAGAGCTCAAAGAAGCATTAGTGAGAAACTGATCATGACAGGGTGCAAGAGCAAAAAAAAAAAAAACTGTGCTACAGGATACACTGAAGAGGTTCAGAACACAGCAAAAGAAGAGACGAGAGACGGATTACTCCCCATTTCAGTCTTTAAGCCAAGCCTAAATAGACAGGAGGAACCGGAACACCACAATTCATCTTCAGTGTCAGCTTTTCTTTTCTTGCTGAGTTGAATCTCACCTTGAAGTAAAAAAAAACCCAAGCATACAATAGACAAAGCCTACTGGTGGGTATGACCTGATTTTGTTATGTACTGTACATGAGTGGTCCCCAACCCGCGGGCTGCGGACCGGCACCAGTCCGTGGGTCAATTGGTACGGGGCCTCACAGAAAGAATACATAACTTACATTATTTCTGTTTTATTTATTATCTGATTCTGAACGATGTTCAACGGATTCTCTCCACCACATCTGTCCATGGCTCACTCTTGATGCATGTCAAAATGTAAGGCTATGGAAACATGATGTTTGGAAGAAGCAACTTGCATGCGTGGAACGAAGAAAGAACTGGGATTTCAACTTATGACCTTTTGATTTAAAATCCAAAAAGTTCAAGATCAACTTTATTTCACAATGGACATTGTCTTAAAGCAGCTTTCCAGAATGTTAGTATTATAGAACAAAACAAACATTTTGAGTGTGCATCTATTTATTCCTGATGATCAGCCTGGAGCAACTGTGGCATTCAAAAACTCCCTTGATTCTATTCCTTTGACATGTAGATCCCTTAAAAAAAAAGGTTTTTTTTTAGTTCTGCAACTACACCGATCAGATATAACATTATGAATACCTGCCTAATATTGTGTTGGTCCTCTTTATGCTGCCAAAACAGTTATGAACCCCTCAAGCATTAAGAGCATGAACTTCTTTAGCAGTTTGAGCTTCAGGAGTTTGTCTGTTGGATCGGACCACACGGACAAGCCTTCACTCCCCATGTGCATAAGTGAGTCTCGGCCCCCATGACCCTGTCGCTGGTTTACCACTGTCCTTCCTTGGAGCACTTTTGATAGATACTGACCACTGCAGACCAGGAACATCACACAAGAGCTGCAGTTTTGGGGATGCTCTGACCCAGTCGTCTAGACATCACTCAAATCCCTACACTTGCCCATTTTTCCTGCTTCTAACACGTGAACTTTTTGTACAAAAATGTTAATTTTCTGCCTTATAAATCCCACTCATCAATACCCTGATATCAGAGATAATCAGTGTTATTCACATCACTAGTTATAATGTTATAATGTCATAATATTAGGCCTGTTTGGTGTATCTATAATATATTTGTTGGTTTTCTGACTGGAAGAATCCTGAACAACAATGACTGCAGAGCTTTACTCATAAAGGTAACTCTATGTCATCTTGCGCTTCCAGACTGGAGCTGAGCACCAAAAAAACCAAACCAGGCTAGTTTGAAAAAGAAGTGTATTTATTTGCCCGAAAGAAAGATAAGATGCTCCCTAATTGTTGTAGACGAGGGAAATCAGACCCTGAAGTAGCCCAGCGCTTTGCTCGTGCTCTCAAATTAAATCAATCAGGTTAAAGGCAGAAATAAGAGATTTTTAAGTACAAAAGACATCGAAGATACGCAGGAAAAGGAAAAAAAGAGTGCAGCAATATTAGGTGTTTACATGACCATGTAGGCGTACAGAGCAGTTCGGTGTCGAGCTTCTTTAACAAAATAGAAGTGTGATGAGGAGGCCTCTGTTCTGCCCAGTTGTACATGCAAAATCATATCAAGCATCCGGTGGTCTTAATGACTGCTTCTATCATTTTAATTACTGCAGGATGGAATGCAGATTCATTTTTTTTTTTGCATCGGGTTAGCATGAGGGTCCGCCAGCTCCTGAAACTTTGCAAAGACTGAAGAATTTTTTTCAATTATTATTATCCAAAAAAAGGGTCCCTGGTGGTCTAATGGTTAGGATGCGGCGCTCCCACCGCTGCGGCCCGGGTTCGATCCCCGGTCAGGGAACCGACCCCAGCCACTCTTAGTGCCGGTCCCAAGCCCGGATAAATGGGGAGGGTTGTGTTAGGAAGGGCATCCAGCTTAAAAACATTTGCCAAATCAAACATGCGGAGGATCCGCTGTGGCGACCCCTAATGGGAGAAGCCAAAACAAAGTTTATTATTATCCTAAAAACATTATGTATTATCGGCGATTCCTCACCCCCCTCTCGCAGGAAGCCTCATGAAGCTTTGCTTTATAGAGGTTTAACTGTAAGTCGCACACCACAGGGAGGGCAGCCGGGAGTGTGAAATACAGTGTGAAATACTACATCATAACGTAGCCTCCTCAGAAATAATACCAGGGGGGAGGATTTTTCCGAGTAGACTGGGAGGTTCAAAGACCCAGCGCAATTAGTGTGCTTTATGTAGGGGGCGTTAAAAAAACCCAAAAAAAACAGGCCGGTTGGTAAGCGTTTTGAAAACAAGGTCCTGTCGGATTGGGCTTTAAAGCATCAGAGAGAGAAGTTTCCATTAAGCTTCCAATGAGTTTAACTTGGTATTTAATTGACTCCTTTTTTTAGTGTTTAGTGTTTTTTTAGAGTTTTAGTGGCACGTTAAAAAAAAAATCAACTATAGATTGAAGTCGTACAAGAATAAATTACGAGAATAAACTCAATATCGTGTAAGAGAAAAGTCGAAATTACGAGACCGAAGTTTCAATATTTAAAGAAAATTACGGGAATAAATTCGAAATCTTGTCAGAGCAAAGTCGAAGTTACGAGACCGAAGTTTAAATATTTAAAGAAAATTACCAGAATAAATTCAAATTTACGAGAAATATTTTGAATAAAAAGTTTAAATCCTGGGAATGAAGCCGAAATATTATTAAAATAAATTCCAAATTACAAAAATAAGGTTGGAATATTAAAGAAAATAATCTCGAAGTATTCGGAAAGTCCGAATTACAAGAATAAAGTTCAAACCATGAGAATTAACTCGAAATATTTTGAGAATACAGTCAAAATATTTAAGAGAATAAAGTCGAAATGTGTTCGGTGTTTTGAGAAAAATCACAGAATTACAAGAAACATTTAGCTGTTTTGCATTAAATGGATGTGGAGGATTTGGATAAATCCTACTTTAGGTTCGGATTTAGCTCGAATTCAAGGATATCGATGGTTACATCTGTGCGCTATTCGAAAAGATGTTTTTTTAAGAGACTATGATGATGATAATCAAAGAAATCGATCCTGAAGGAATTGGAACATTGGCGCATGACTTTTTTTCTCAAAATATTACGACTTCTTTTCTCATATTGCTACGACTTTAATCTCGTAATCTTATTTTATTTTTATTACATGGCATTAAAACGGGGTCATATAATGCACAAAAGCTTCTAAAAGTCTCTCTCGATTTAGTGGAAGCCAATAAAATACAAATGCTTTTGGCGAGTTACCGTTAGAACGCGTTGGCATTCTGCGGAGGTGCCAAAATCAACGGTTCAGTCATCGCATTTATGATTTTTGACCTCTTCCTAGAACGATAATGGAAATTCCTAAAGGATACGCTTGTGCTGCTTTTACTGATAAAGCAGCAGTCAGATGAAACGCAGATATAATTTTGCCCAGAATGAATGAAAAAAGGAATTGCTGGATGTAAAAGATGTATTTGCTTTCGATTTGTAGTTACTTTTCATAATAAATTTGGACCTATGATCTTCCCACAGCTGCATTCATATCATTTTTCACTTTTAAAATTTCACTGTTTCGATGTTCCTTTGGTCCTGTCTCTTATGGTATTGGTTGGCTACCCTACTGTGTTCACCTGTTTTGTGTCTTTTTTTCATTCATTTTGGCATATTTCTGCTTTGGTGTGTCAATTGTCTCCAAGCCATTTTTTTATGTTTCCTGTAGCACTTTCTGGTTTGTCTATTTTTTGTTTTATTTAATGTTTTTTATGTTATTGTATTTTTTTATGGATTCTCAACTCCTCATTGATTTACTGGTGTTTCAAGCCCTAATATGTACTTTATATGTGTCATTCAAATATCATCAATCACAGAAATTTTCTTTTCTTTTCTTTTCTTTTCTTTTCCATTTATGGCATTTCAGCAGATGCTCTTATCCAGATATCCAGAGTGACTTACAATGATCTGGTGCTGGGATTTGAACTCCAGTCAGAAATCCAACACTTTAACTACTGAGCTACCACTTGTTTTCCACTTGTCTTATTTTTCTCACAAGTGCTATGGTATTTGTAGTCAAATTCACAAGATTGACACCTCAAATTCAAACATCACCTTGAAAATCAGCAGAATTCGGGCTTCCAATTTACATTGAAATAGTTTCAATTAAGTCCACAGGAATCACAGATTTCTTTGCATTCAGTGTTCGTCCCTTTTGTAGTTTTTTCCCCCCGAGTTCAATGCATTAATATATTCCTTAAATAGACTTCACTGATTTATTGGCAATATTTGCACTTTCATTAGGTGTCTGACTTTTTTTCAGGTTGCGTCGTGTTAAATAAAGGGATGTTTACGCATACAAATGGAAGAACTGTGAGACAAGCAGATAGTCAGGTCAGAAGAAATGTGTTGGCAACCTCAACCGGAAAAAAAAGTCTCGACGCCGGGGTTATTCTATCGTCTGGGGTGCACACTAAGCCTTCCTAATCTGACAGCTATTATTCGAGTGAATTACCCTGCAATCATTTCACATTTTGAATTTCAGCCTGGCTTTCTTGACTCGTCTGTGTGAGCACTTAACATTGTTCCCTGTAGAATGATGAGTCTTCTGTGCTCTTATATGCACCGTCTGCGCTGACCTGCCCATGCCCTCGTGTTTCTTACCACCACACAAATACCCGTCATGTTTAATTCGGTTAGATGATATATTTTTTTTCCTCTGTTGATTTTAGTCCTGCAGGACAATCCTTGTTGAACAAAGCTTTTAATCCATCTGTATGCTGTGTGTCAGGTTTATACCACAGAACCACGTTTCCCATCAGCCACTGCACCTCTTGGTTTTTGTCACATTACTTTTTTTTTTTTCAGATCCACACCTAATTAACAGTTCTATGATGACTCACATTGCCACGCTTGCATTTGCCTCACATTTGTCTTTCCATGGTTGTCAGCGCTAGTTGTTTTTCTTGCTTTATGTTCCACGGTCCAGGGTTCGGTTATTGTTCCTTTGTCTCATTGTTCCATATTCTTCTTTATTTTTTAATTATGTGCAAGTCAAGTTTATCTTCTTTATGTTTCTGGTTATTTTGCATTTTTGTTTATTGTGGTTATCGGCTTCATGTTGCACCTTCCAAACACAAATCTGCACTTTTATCAACGTTGTTTTGTTCACATGATAGTGAGAAATTAACCGGTGTGTGAAAGGTGTGTGTGTGTGTGTCTGTGTGTGTGTGTGTGTGTGTGTGTGTGCAATGCACACATTTTTTGTATCCATAATATATACTATATAGACAAATATATTGGGACAAATGTCTCTTCATCCCATATGTGTTTCTTCCCTGAATTTTTACCACAACGTTGGAGGCCCACAATTGTATAGAACATTGTTGGATGTGATTGAACTGGGAGACCCAAACCTGTTTCAGCATGACAATGCCACTATGCACAAAGTCAGCTCTATAAAGATATGCTTTCAATGGGTTGGAGTGGAAGATCTCCTGCTATAGAGCTTCAAACCTATTGAACACCTATGGGATGAATGTGAACACTGACTGCACCCCAAGCCTCCTCACCTCATCTACATCAGTACCTGATTTTAATAACACCCTTATGGCTGAATGATCACAAATTTCCACAAGCAAACTCGAGATTCTAGTGGAACATCAACAGCAAATGAGGACTGATTGTGGAGCAGAATGTTCAAAAAAACAATTTTATGGTCAGGTGTCCACAAACATACTGTCCATATAATGATATTTACGCTTATCCTGCAATTCTATGATGTATATGGATGTATATTTAGCAACAAATGTAAAAACTACTTCCTTGGGTTCTTTCTTCTCATTTTTTTAAATGTTAAGTAATAGTTTTGAAGTTAAGTTTTCAGTGTGTTTGTTGATTTTAGAAAGTGAGAAGCTCATAATCATCTTGGACATCTGTAGTAGAGAAAAAATACTTCGGTGAATTCTAACAGCACATTTGTGAGCAATTGCAGATTCTATTTGCATATGCTAATACAGAAACCACTACTGCAAATGCTAGCACCTCACACATCATATTTGGAATAAATTTTTAGAAAAATTTTCAATGTCAATTTATCTGCCTTTGTTCATTATTGATTAGCTACATGTTTTTGTTTGTTTTTACATAGGCCTTTATCTCCACCCCCTGTCCTGTTACCGGTCTGTTACTCTACTGTGTTCACCTGTTGTCTGTTAACCCATAAAGAGTTGCTTTATTTTTTTACCCTGCTCTTTCTTTCTTTCGTTCTTTCGTTCTTTCGTTCTTTCGTTCTTTCTTTCTTTCTTTCTTTCTGCCTTGTAATTCAAAAGTGCCATATATTTTAGCTTTGCATTTACTTCTTTGTTATTTTATTTCGATTTGTGAGTATGGCTTATCCTAGTTTTTTGAGTCCTTCTAGTGCATTTACTTACTCTTTGTACTGTGAAATATAGTGAGGTTTTTTACCCTCCTGCAAAAAATCCCACATGTAATGAAAGAACACAAAAGAAAATCCGATTCGGTAAGCACATGATCACAGAATATTGCATGTTTGTATTTTATTTTACATTTGTTCAGATATTGTATATGTCAGGGACACAACCTATATGCAGTGGCTTTGTTACTGTGTGTCTCACCTACAGCATTCACTCCTGGGTCAAGCTGAAGTACAGGATCACTGGCTTTTCGAGTAATAACTACCCACGAGGTGGCTTACCTTCACAAGACCCTTGATAAATTCTTTGACCTTATAACCTTCCAAACGATTCCATCTTCTCTTTTCCTTTTCCTTAAACCCCTGGGATACCTGAATGCCCTATCAATCACTCCGTGACCCCTGCCTGGAACAGTCCGATGGATTTGTCACTTGCTGAGATGGCAATAATTTGACAACTATAAGACCAGACCACTACCTGTCTAGCTTTAAAATTCAAATCTTACCAGCTCAGTCAGAGTGTGTGAAATATCGGAAAATATCCCTGTACACTTTTTCAAGAATTCCTAAAATCATCAACTCATTAACAGTTGGTTTTAGAGATACTTTGCCTATGCTAAGACTGAAATCTGAGTCGCTACTGGATATGCTAGCACCTCACACCTCACTTTTGTACTTCACTAGAAAACTAGCATGAATTACAATATCCATGTACTGCATGGTACAGCGATCACTGACATGAGCCTTAGTTTTTGCTTTGGTACTGTTTGGTTTTGTGAATTACTTGTCGGGGCATTTTCTATGCAATAATTGTATCAAAATATTTTGCATTAGGGATGTGCATCTCCATAACTAAGGCTTATGTGATTCACATCTCAATGCATAGCCAAAGATACGATACTTTAAAGATGTATATGAAGCAGCTGCAGATGCACCCCTATTCTGATGCAGTGCAAAGATGTCCAAAGTACACATATCCTTCACTCAAGTAGAAGTACAGATACTCATATTTTAATATGCTCTGGTTAAAGTATTGGCTACACTTTTAGTTAAAGTAATGAAGTTTGGGCTCTGACGTGATTAAGTAAAAAGTAGCCATTACTACTATCTGTTTTAGCGTCACACTGGTAACTCACATTATATTAATACAAAAGAATTTCAAATGTTACCTAATGAATGTATTCAGGCTGAACATCCACCATACAGAACACAAGCAGAGAAAAGATGATGATCATCAGGTGATCAGGAACGTCTCTGTTCTCAGTCATGTTTACATTCTGACTCCTTCTGTCTCATCCACGTTAACCCCGGAATTCTTGTTGCCTTCTGCCTTAATGATTGTTTGCTTGGTAAACTAGCCTACGTCTGTGGTGTGTGAGAGCCAGGAAATGATACAATAGTGGTAGATCGCAATGACAAGAAATAGGTTGATGGGCTGAAAATGACACGTAATGAGAAGAAAAATATTGCTCATGTCACCAAATAGATTAAAACTGAAGTAATGAGGCTGGTTTGAGAATGTAAGAAGTAGAAAGTACAGATATTTGTATAAAAAATGTAATGAGTGAAAGTAAAAAGTCCAAAAAATAAATTAAAGTAAAAAACTGTATTTGTACTCTGTTACTTCCCACCTCCAATGCAGTATGATCCAATTATGATTTGTTTCAACACAATGTGATTCAATGCAATATGATAAGAAATATGATGCTATGCAATTTAATATGGTACAGATAGTTCGCTTTTATTTCTTTGCTCCAGACATACAGCAAATCATCAATTTCCTTAAGTGCCTTCTGACTTCTAATGCATGGCCCTTGGCCATGATCTCTGCCATGTTCATTTATATTCTGTGTGACTCTCAGGACACGCCTCGATCTCCGTAGTGTTGTGGTATGTCATGTTCACGTAGCAGCAGGGTGATGAGAGAACGCGCGTCAGAAACTGTTTAGCGTGGAGAAATCAATCTACATATAAAATATTAGTCACAAATTATTGGACACTTTCTATATAATAAAAGTATTGTACATCTACTAATTATTATATATAAATAAATCGTTTCGTAATGATGAGAAAATGTTAAAACGATGCATCGCAATACAATATGCACACTTTTTTAAATGGATGCATCGTTAACTTTTATGCCGATGCACCTACGCATGCACTATGTTGTATTAGAGGATTCTAAGCTAATACTTCACTTCGAATTCCTACACCGATTTCAAACTATCTCTCATCCACAAATGTTCTTGCATTTCTTTATTTCTAGAGCCCATTTCTGCAGTGTTGCCTTATAACCCCCAAGTAAATAACTTGATTGCAATCTTAAAGAGGGATCTCATTTAGCCATACAGAGGGATGGCACTCCCTAATCAAGAAACTTTGCCAAGAACTGCTTGTGTTAATGTGATTTGTGTGCCTGTTGTGCTAGTCTATAACTGAGTTGGATGCCTATAATGCAAGACAGATGCGAACTCAGCTGAAGTGTGTAATGCGCTACAGTGGTCTTATAAGGGTCTGGCCTTCGCCGCACGTACAATAAGAAACATGCAGGGCGTTTAGCACTCGGCGGGTGTGGGTGTGTGATTGAGCGAGGACTTGCCGCGGCTAATCAGCGGAGGTGCGTGTGACGAGTTTCACCTGGTGTTAACATCAGCACTCAGGCGAGCTTAACTGGAACCCCACGCTAGAGGGAATGAATTTAAAGCAGCCTGCTAAACAATGTCATGAAGAAGTGAAGAGGTGGTAGAGTGAGCGTAGACAAGCTGGCAGTGGTAAAAGCATCACACACACACACACACACACACACACACACAATAAACAGTTATCTGATGACATTTATGCTATGCAGGAAGATCTCCAGCACATTAGATTTTACCGGCTGATGGTATTAAGAATATTTTACGGTACCATGTTTGGCTAAATAGCATAGATATTGCCTATTTGGCACACGTGTGTGCGCACAAGCCGATGCGCAAAGACCCATTGATTTCCAGTAAGCCTTTCAGCATTTCAGCATTTTTTTTTTAGCTTTAGTTGCAGTCAAAAGATGTTTCCATCAGCAGACAAGAGTTCTTACTCATCAACAAAAGATTCCAAGCTGACATTCTTCATGGAAGCATTAGTCAAGGTAGGCCGTCAATAGCATTGATAAAGAGCTGCTATATACTGTTGATACCACATACAGTATTTTTCCTATTTCAGTTCATTCCCATTTGCAAAAACAAATAAGAAAAAAAAAATGCTATTGCTAATAATATTGTCTCGCTAATGCTAGCAAGCTGTATTTCCAGTTAAGTTAGCCATGAGAATGATTTTGTTTATGTTTACAGCAAATCGCTACTGGTTGATGAGGAGGAAGAGCAATATTAACCTGAGAAAAAAACTAGATAGCTGGAAAGTCTTTACCTTCAGATAGAGAAGTATTTCTATTCATTGTGGCAGCTTGTCACTGGCCTCCTAAACTTGTGCTGATATGGCAAGCTGTTATTCTTTTTAATTCCACTGCAATTTCTCTATAAGATATATCATACCCGGAGCTGAAAAACCGTCCAGAAGTGTGTTTGCCTCAATTGCATTTTTATCTGAAGTTCAGTTGTGAAGTAATATTATTGCCCAACGCTTAAAAAAATATATTATCATGATGCTTAGCCAAATTACAGTTGACATAAAATCCCGTTTTATAAATATAATGCTTAAAAAATAAAATAAAAATTGGATGTTCTGTATCTAATATATGTAGACTCATAGAAAATGAACGATACAATATTATGACTGGTTTAGTAAGACAGGGAAGTTACTCAGCAACTCAAGAACTATAATTAATATCTACTTCAATTGCTCAGGACCACAGTTTGCATGAACAGTTTTGCATTTAAGAGCCTATCACTAAAACGATCACCTTAACAATGATGGAACTGTAATGAATGGATGATTTAGTGCTACCCAGATGACACTGGGTTTACTTTTGAGTCTGGTTCCTCTCAAGGTTTCTTCCTCATGCCACCTCAGGGAATTTTGAGGTGGGCAAAATGCTCATTAGGGATAAAATTATAAGAAACAAATGTACAGGCACTAAAACTTAAACACTGTTTTATAAAACTGCTTATTATAACCACCTTATATCTGTAAAGCTGTTTTAAAACAATGTGCATTGTTAAAAGCGCTATACAAACAAAAATGAATTGAATTGAAGTTTAATTAACGATAAAATGTGCTAGAAATGTAAAAAATGTGAATTCATGCCAAAAAAAAAAAAAAACATATAGGAGTCTCATAGACAGCAGAGTTCTTTTAGATATACAGCTCACGAGAAAAAGAAAAGCCATGTTCATCAAGATAGCAATGTACCATGCAGGGTTGCTGCAAAGTAATCAGGATTGCTCTAGTAAATATTGGGGGTACAAATTAAAATGAGGACTGGAGGGATTGGTCAGAATTTCTTTAAAAATAGGTGGGAATGGAATTTAAACAGGATATTCAGGATATCACTTGGAGTTTGCAAGATTGATTCCCAACAAGGAGTCCTCTTGGCGAAACAGTCTGGAATAAAATCTAGACGATCTTGGATATCTATGAGTTTATGCATGTATAAGAGGCAGGTAGACAGTGATGCACTGTAATGATGAACGTTCCAAGTGCATACGCTAGCTCATTTCATCCTAGTCAGTAGCTATGGAGTAATAGAATAGAGATATCAGGCGCAAAAAAATGGTAAGAAAAATTAAAAGCCTTGGCAATGCAGAAAGTCCATGTGATAGTTTATGTGAAATGCAAGTCTAAGTATTTAAATACAGCTGAGAAATAACTATAAAAAAAAAACTTTTGCCACTGGTTTACTTAAAAGTCACGTTAAGGAAGTACGAAGCCCAAAAAAATCACATTACTATTTTGTTACTTAATCAGCTCTAGCAATCAATATTTCAGCTCCTCAGATGGTAATATTCCTGCAAAATGCCCCTTAATTTGGTTTCAGTTTATGTATGTCACGTTAGAGAACTTCATGATCGTGATTGATGACCTCATTTAGCATGCAGAGTTTTATGGGCTGAAATGGCAGGAATAGAAGACTTCCAGTACCGAAACACATGTTCGGCTTCATTCAGTCTGATTTTTGAAAACGTACCACAGACTTTAGCCAAAACTGTTGGTTATGCTGTTTTTTATATAGACTGTGATGGATTACAGTTAGATATGACGAATGTGTTTATTTGTACCGTCAGATTTAAATAAAAGAGGAGCAATAATGTGAGCATCTGGATAAACCTGGAGTTCAGTGTATGGATAAACTGGAGAATTGAGAAATGTATAGAACAAGAGTTCTAAAGTGACCTTGTACACTTTTGTAGCTTTGTACACTTTTTATAACAAAAAAAAAAAAGTTAATGCTCCAATCCCTTATTTACTGTATGTGTACAATGATGTTTGACATGTATTTTCTTCTAAAGTAATAATTCATAACTAACTAAATAATAGGGAACAGAAATACCTTTTGGTACCATTTGACAGCAATTACAGTATCTATAAGAAGCAGGGATTAGTGCTCTTGTGCACATCAAATCAAACCAATCCAGGATAACGGCTGATTTAAGATCTCTTGACTTTGCTAAGCTGTGTGCCATGCAATCCCAGTTCTTTCATCACATTTACATGTATAGCATTTAGAAGACACCTTTATCCAGAGTGAATTACATTGATCTTACTTGAGGGTTAAAGGCCTTGCTCAAGGGCCCAGCAGAGGCAGTATGAAGATGCTGGTATTTGAACACAAAACCACTGAAATGACAATGATCATCTTGATATAATGACACCCACATATATTAGGCTGAAAAGAAAAAGAGAGGTCACTTGAATTTGCATAAAGATCTGAGTGACATTTTCAATATAAAATATTTTGATGGCAACAGGGTTAGATTATGACCCAAAATATCACGTTGGGTGTGGACTTAGTGCCTATCAAACGTGGTCAAAGGACACAAATTATGATCCTGGTCATAACACATATCATTACCTTGTGCTCCAGTTCATCTGATCAAATGCATATTACCATCTTGTGGTTGTTAATAAAATGAACGCTAATGTACTCTCCACTGCCTCTCTTTTTATACCCATCCTGAGGCATCCAGAGCTTGTGCCAGCTCCAGTTGTGTTCCACCTTATAAAGATTTCAGACCTTCAAAGAGAAGATGCCAACCCCACAAGGATCCAGAGCCATCCAGAGATGTACCAGATGTCCGGACATTAGGGATAAACAACCCCTTAATCAATACTTAAAATAACATTCTACCTATGCAAACTCTGGCATGAAGGAGCTGGTGTTGAGATGTTAATTTATGAGTTGCTCAGGAGTGCCTGGTTCCACAACTCCAACTGACTGTAGAAGACTGTAGAATGGAAATTACTCATAATCACATACTTTGGTGCTCATCTCTCATATCACTCAAATGATGGGTTCCCCTTCTCAGTCTAATTCCAAACAAGGTTTCTTCCTCATAATGTCTTAGAATTGTTCCTTGCCACAGTCGCTCCAGGCAGATCATCAGGGATAAATACACATAAATTTAAAAGTTGTGAAAAAAGCGCTATAGAAATACAATAACAAACAGGCACAGTTCTATGGGCACTCAATGCTTATAGATGTCAATCCATGGAGCCATTTTACATGACGTAAAGTCTCTCCTAACATCTTGGTGCCAGAGACTACAGCAGAGGTGTTGTTGTGTTGTGGAATCTATGCCTTAAGGAGGGAACCGCACAATATTTGACAGGTGTGTGTGTGTGTGTGTATGGGGTTTGGATAAATGGGATCACTGACAAAAAAGATCCCCTGTAGCAGGGGCAAGTAAATAAATAAGTAGGGCAAGTAAGGTCAATGTTTGTGTCGCTGTCCAAGGTGATGAACTAACAGTAAATGCTAGGCTGCTGTCTCTGCTCCAGCTGTTGAATTTTCAGTCTCAAACATGTAAAAACAACACATAAGCCATCTGATCGCGGTATAACAACAATAACAACAATCTCCAACCTAAAATCTAGCCCTGGAGACCTGGAGATTCGAGCAATTTCTAAAGAAAATGTTGTGGGTTACATTTTGGCTAATGTTCAAACATGGTGCTATTTGATATTCTGCGCTGGCTAAGGGAATCGTACATAAATCTGCATGAGAATTAAGATGTGTATAGAACAAGATTACTGGCACTAACAAACCTTTATTTTAGTCTAGTACGTTTAGCAATGGAGATATAGTGCATCCCTATCACAAACAATTAATTACGACAGCGATTCCAGTGTATTTTTTGTTTTGTTACTGTCACAGTGGATAGGTTATACCCTGCAGCTTTGTATCTGCTGTTGGTTTTGATTAGTACCGACCCAGTGTCGGTTGTAATTAGTCATCATGCCCACTGATGCGAAACTCTTGTGTATATCTACTTAGTTCTTGTGTGAAGCCTCATGCCTGGAAGTTCAAATGTATAGACACACCCCCAAATGTAGCAGACCATTAAACTGACAAGGCACATCACTCAGCCAAGTTCTCCTTTCCTTCCTCTTCTCACCTGTTTGTCCGCCTCTCACTATTTGCTTCAGTACACCCGTTCTGTTCTGCTCGCCACAAATCGTTGTTACATCCGCCAGAGAAAATGCAGTGATCCACAGTTGCCTGTCAGCATCCTTTACCATTGGCCTATGGAACTGCCAATTTGCTAATTCCATCCCCGCCTTTTACCACCCATTTTGACTTACCGAGCACTTACTGAGGCATGAGTTCGCGGGAAAAATACACAGATCCCAGCTGCTATTTGTCAGCGCTGTCTTATTTGCCTCCACAGATTTTTTGCAAGTTATTCCACAAGTTTGCTAGTCTTTAAGAGTAAAACAAAAATGCAAATGTTTTTACAGATCATTTTAAACCAGACATTATATCATCTATTAGATCTGCTTCGAATCATTGATAAGATGGATTCGGCTATCATTAATCAATACAGAATATACCCTAGGTGTAGTAAGAGTAGTAAGAGGGGGACATAAACATTCATAAAGACTAGAAGCTGTCTTTAAATGTCCACTGGTCAAATATTTCACAATAACAGGCATATTCTTTCTCTTCTTTAAATGCTGGTCACAACTTCTGTCCTTTTTCCTGAAAAGTATCACTTGACACATTACACAAACTAAACAGGTCCATTTTGCTTTGCTTTTCTGGTCTCAAGACCCATCTATCAGAATGCAAATCTTAATCCATGGCCTTCAGGAATCTATTGTAAGTGTAAGCAGTGGTCAGATAATGCTTCTTCTATTAATCAATTAGTGTCTTCAGGTTGGTGCATATATTTCGTTTAAAAACCCAGATCTGCTTTTTTAGTCAGCATTTTCTAGCCTTTTCTAGTTTTTGTTTGTTGCTAAAAGTAGTGGTCTTAGACCTGGAGTCAGGAAAAAACCCAACACCCTGATTTGCATAATCTAAAGGGGTCTTGCAGAAAATCAATTTAAGTAGCACAAAAGTCGCACAATTAACCTGGGAAATATGAAAAGTCTTTTGCTTGTCTCTTGTGGCCTGTGATTGGAAATCATTAATATCTACAAAGCCTGAAATCAAATCTAGTTCCCTGATGGTGAACATGCACTTGTATTTGTCCTTCAAAATCTCTTGCAATGTCCAAAAAGCAAGACACAATGAAAACTTCTATACAATGTATCATCTGATCATAAATATTTTTTTTCATTACCACTATTGCCACTCTTAATACTTTCATTATTCTTACTTGGGATACAAGCAAGTATTTTCAAGTGTCATGTCTTACCAGCAATTGCAGTTAGTAGTATGTTAGTCCGAATTAAAACTAGACAAAAGTAGCATGCTCAGTTTAGCTTAATTTTATTCATGCAGTTTGTTACGACAGTATTTCTGAACATGCAGGGAATTCAAGGTTGCAGAACAGGACATGTGAATTGTACGTTCATAGCAAGAGAAAAGACAATGCTATTACGAGTGGAAGGACACATCAATCTAACCCGCAGATGATAAAGATGAAACGCGAGCATTTATTTGAGCGTTAAAAACACGAAGTAGCTCTCCTGTGATGAACGAGGAACAAAAGGCTTCGGGGTGTGCCGAGCTATCGAGAGGCTGCAGTGAAAAGAAGAGGATGAGAAAACAGATACAGAGCACAGTGGGATAATTGCCTCTTTTGCTGTACAGGGTTGAAAACAGGGCTTTGAAAGGACACCATTTTGTCCCTGCCCTTTGTTGTATTATACACCAGTTTAAGTCTAACACTAAACCCCACGCTCAGGTCTCTCGAGAAGGCCGAGCCCAGTGTGGACGATGGTGCCAGCCAGTGCTACTTTGTCATATGTGAATAAAAGAATCAAAGGCAAGCTTATGGACATCAACATGCTTGCATAAGTTGTATCTTTTACCCGCAGAGTCCCGCAAAATAAAAAAGACTGTTTTAAATGATGACCGATGGCGCCGGGGCACGTTGATGCCGAACCCTGAATGCGGAATGAATAATATCACTAACACTGACAAGCCAGATTTGATATGGCGCAATCCAAGGAACAATGGCCTGGGTGAAAAATGAGCCGAGGAGGTATTTAACATTTAAACTCATTTATATCTCCGACTATTAATCATACACACATACCTTTTGTCGCCACATTATGAAACGAGCACTCGGGCGTTAAATGGTGATAAACTTCATTGGCTTTTTTCTTTGTTTTTTGTTTTTTTTCCCTTAAAGGCTCACAGATCATATTTAGGAATAAACAGACCTCGCATCGCACTCATTCAGAGAGCTATTTAGCACGAGGTAATGAACAATTCGCGATTCATTGTCTTCTTCGGGGTTCAAAGAATGAAACAAGGTTGGAGACGATGCTGCAGATCAGGCTAGATATTATTCGTAAGAAAAAAAGTTTGCAGGTAATAATAGCAAAGCAGTGCAGCTAGGTCTCCTAAGTCTTTCTCAATCGGTTGCTAATGTTGTACGAAAAAAAAAAAAAAAAATTCTCTCCTGCGAAAAGGAAATGCTTAAAAACTGTTTCTAATATTCCGATTCTGACCTCCCCAGATCTGGCATCCAAGGATGCCATGGGATGCGGACAAATCCGAACTAGCAGAGGGATAAATTAGTGATGCCCTATGTGGGACGGATGTTTTAGAACGTTGCCCTTTTATTCGGCTGCCGGAAGAGAGACTCTTTCACATTCCCACCAGAATACAAGCAACAAGGGATGTGGAAGAAAAAAGGCCCAGGCCCAGAACCCACCCTTTCCTATCTCCCTCATTCCCAGGACCTTTTTTTTCTCCCAGCAGGAGCATCTATAGCATCTACAGGATTGCAGACGGAATGGCTTTTAAAGAGCCATCAGACATATTAAGGCTTGAGGAGGAAGAAAAAAAGAGAGCCGTATCCACCATTTTCCCTTCATTAATTAGACGGAAGCCAGACTCATTAAAAGCATCCAGGGAGCCTCTGTAAATTGGGAGTTGTGTGTGAAGAGGGTCTTAGAAGCAGGGAATTGGTTCCTGCATGCTTTAAAGGTTGTCCCTGGGATATTTTACCCCCCAGTAGGTTCCTGTAGAGAGATGGGGGAAAATGGGCTGTAGCTATGTTTCTGTAGCTTTAGGCCAGACATTAGTTCATGCAGTTTTTTTTAACCATTCAACACACATGCTTTAAGATTTCAAAGTTCTGGAAGCATATTATATGTGAAGCAAAGAAAAGAGATCAAAGCACTTGGGGAAAAAAAGGAGAAAAAATCATGCAACATGTCTTGACCTTAAAACTTCAAAAGTTAATGGTTAAACCGCTCTTTTAGACCTTTTTGTTTGCTTTTACTGCAATTGTGTAGGCAATAATTTATGAAAAGGGCATGGTGTTATTATGAAAAGTACCACCTCCGCATTGAGCATTCTGGGAAATACTGAAGCACTGCCTTCGATGTAAATTTAAATCGGTGCAGCAACTCATTCTCTTTTCCTTCCTCATTTTGCCAATAATCAAATCCAATGTTTCATTGGGGTTTTTTTTCTTCAAACAATAGTAAAATGTAGTGATCTTGGTGTGTACACTTACTGCAATACTTTTTTGGACTATGTGGACTCTTTTGGAATCCTGTACTGGGAAACAATGATAACCTAGAGTGCTCTCACAGCTTTGTGCAAATTGGCTGGAGATAATACTAATCAATTATGACAAAATCACAGTCTGAACAACTCAGATTGACTTGTTGATTTGTGTAGAACATAAATTATAAGAAAAGGTTTAGCTTGTTCAGCAGTGTTCAAGGTTTTAGTCGGAGCTAAAAAAAAAAACAATATTCCACCAAGTGTCCTGACTAATGTTTCAAAATCAACGAAATAGATAAAAAAAACGAACCAAAAAACAAACAAACAAACAAACAAACAAGTTGCTTACTATAAACCATGAAAAAAATATACATAACAGAAGGAGCTCACTTCAATCCAACTCTGGTCATTCTTAACAGGAAAAAGCAGAAACAGTTTAATAAAGTTAAAGAATGATGTAGTGGATGGAGAGAGAGGAAAGTGAGCAATTGAAAAGATTAAAAACACAATTAAGAAATTTTTTGAAAGAAACCATCAATTAATGGGCTCTTTAACAGGTTTTGGTTTAATTCATAATTCAATGTTCTTTGAAATAAATAATGAAATAATAATAATGAAATAAATGCAGGAAGTAACAGATGATGAAAAGGAAAATATGAAATAAAAAAGAAAGAATACACAATACCAGAAAAAGACAACAAAGTAAAAAGGATAGAAGATAGTATAGAGAAAGAGAACAAAGGAAAGAAAGAAAGAAAGAAAGAAAGAAAGAAAGAAAGAAAGAAAGAAAGAAAGAAAGAAAGAAAGAAAGAAAGAAAGAGTCCAAAGTCTTGTGTCTGAATAAATGAATAACATTATTAATAATAATAATAATAATAATAATAATAATAATAATTATAATTATAATAATAATAGTTATTATAATAGAAAGACACCAGAGAGCGCAGAAGCAGGGTCTGGCATTGCCCGTGTGAAATATGTTGCCCACCGTTCTTCATGAATTCCAAATCAGCAGGAATTAATTAATGTCCAACGTGCACCACAAATAGAAATCCGTTAGTAGGAGAGAGAGCGAGTTCCGCAGCTGCCGAGGGAGTATTTTTCAGCGTCGGCTGGAGTCCGTGGGTGCAGACCTACTTTAAGAACTTTGATTGTAGTTTTTGGTGCATGCCAGGCTCTGACAGTCAAGAACACAATCTGAGGGAGAAAAAACACAGAAAGAGAGACATCCGGCAGATACTAAGTGGACACACTGGGACAAAACTTTTTTTTTTTTTTTTGTGATAGCTTCTTCAGGGCAACACAGTCTGCCCTACATTTACACACTGAAAAAAGAAAAGAAAATCAAAAAGAAATAATGGAGAAAGTTGTGAAACAAGAGTTGACAAAGAAAGAAAGAAAGAAAGAAAGAAAGAAAGAAAGAAAGAAAGAAAGAAAGAAAGAAAGAAAGAAAGAAAGAAAGAAAGAAAGAAAGAAAGAAAGAAAGAAAGAAAGAATATTAAATACATGCAGGAAGTGACAAGTGGTAAAATGAGCAATAAAAAAGACAGCACTGTAAAATGGTGAAAAATGAAAGAAAGAAATGTTGGAATAATGAATGATTAATAATTAATAATGAACAAAAAAAGGATAAAAGAAAGTATATACAAAGAGGACAAAATAAAGTGAAAATAGAAAGAAAGAAAGAAAGAAAGAAAGAAAGAAAGAAAGAAAGAAAGAAAGAAAGAAAGAAAGAAAGAAAGAAAGAAAGATTAAAGGAGCAGAATAAAATTGCAGCACTCTTATAAATAGAGTAATAGGTGGAGAAAAGAAAAGGGAGACAGAGAAAAAATAAAAGGAAAATGGAAAAAGGAGGAAAAAAGTTGATAATAAAAAAATGTATGGTTAATAAAAGGAAGACGAACAGATTAGTGATGAATGATGTGATGAATAAAGTGAGGAAAGTGAAAAATGTCAAACAAAGAAATAGAAATAGTCCTTCTGTGTGTTTTGTTTTTAACCACGTTTGAGTCTCAGGTGAATCACAGCAGAAGACCTGAACTCAAGTTGCTATTCCGCCTCACTTATCTTTTCAGCATAACTCTGAGCATTACATGATCTAATAACATGAACCCACATCATTTATAAAAAAATAAATAAAAATCACAGGGTCACAAGAAGGCCAAGATGCTGGGTTTGGTAGTGTCTTTTTATGCAAATGACCCTCTGAAGCATTGCATTATTATTACACAAACCTTTCAGGTTTCCCCTTGGGCCTAATATTCTTACTGGAGTGTCCTTTCTCTCGTCTTGGCAAAAAATTGAATCTACTGATTCCAAGTAGGAGAAAAACAACAGCAATGCAGCGAGAGCAAAAAAAGAAGATAAAAAAGCAAGAAATCATGCCATTGGGAGCAGTGCAGAAAATATCACAGTGTGGTTAATGCTGGCGAAAAATACAAATCTAGTTGTTGCTACATACCTTTTGTATACTGCCTTATGGATGAATCTGCAATCTTTTATCATGTGAAAAATTACAATAAAAAGAGATACACAGGAGAAGAATAATGTATGGATAAATGATTTTTTATTAGAAATGCATAAAGAGCATTCATTCTAATGAAGTTCTCTTCCATTAAAGACCACTCATTGCTGATGAATATGGCTCTACATGAACAGCCTAAAGATCCATGAGGTAACTGTAAGACGTGAAACTCAAGAACTATGAAAATGGATTTGGACTGTAAATAATAAAAACACTTTGCTACCATGCTTAGGGCTGCAACTGCCATGAACAGGTTCGCACTCAAGCATTCAATAAACTTGACTTGACTTGTAACATAGAGACTAAACTACAGTAAGCTTCACTGTCTGGGTGTTCGTGGATAAATAAGCTTCAGTTAGTTCAGAATGCAGCAGCAAGAGCTAGAACCAGGAAATATAACCACATCACCCATTTTAATCGGTCTACACTGTCTCCCAATTAGATCTCGCATTGATTATAAAATACTACTACTGACATATGAAGCACTGTATGGTCTTTGAGCGAGCTTTTGATAAATTGTGAATCACCACACCTACTTAGATCAAAAGATGCAGGCTACTTTTGGTACCTAAAATAATGAAAACTACAGTAGGGGGCAAATCTTTCTCTTACAAAGCCCCACAGTTATGGAACAACCTTCCAATTAGTGTCTTTCTTATGTAAAGGAGCTTGATGAACTTTTTTTGGGATGAACTGCACCCCCACACCACCCTGCTTTAAGGTGAAGGTGGAAGCTCAAAGCTTGCTATGCTTCTGTCCAAAATCTATTGAAACATCTTCCTAGAACACTGGAATTTATTAAAACAGCAAATATGGACTACATTTTTGTCTATATAGTGTGTATAAAGTTTTAAACGAAATAGCTGATTAGTTCATAAAAATTATTTTACAATTACTTACTGAAAAAGTATCCAGTATTACTTTATATTAGTGACAAATGCTAATAAAATACTGCTCAAGTGTTCCTTTGTAGTCCCTGCATCATTATCTATCGGATACTGAACCTCATTGAAAGAGTCATAAGAAAACACCCTATTGTTGTGCTTTTTTAAAAGCTAGCTAGTAGTGAACTAGTGAATGGACTAATTAGCAAGGTTAATGTTGCCACTAAACTACACAATATCTGTACTGGAGCTACCTTTAATGCTTTAATTGAATGCAGTCTTTGTTCAGCAAGGGGATCTGTATTAACGCTTAAACAATGACTATAAGGGCATCTTCTATCGAAACTAGCATTTTGACTACTTGTAAAGACTTCTTTTTAAATAAAAATTCCATAGCAGATAGTTGGACTTGAATGATCATAATCCCTGATAAAATTACAGTCAGAGAGATTTAGTGATTTAACTGGTAAAACAGTCACATCCAACCAACAGGGCAGCCTTATCCTGACAGTCACATAGCTATCCAAAACATTGCTTTAGTGTTACAAAACTGCTTTTAAAAATCAACATAACATAAGCAGATCATTACATTCTTCGGTTTCTGCCATTTATCAAATCAAACTGATCTGATTTTTTATTTTTTTTTCTCATTGACAGTGTATTCCTTAGTTCTCTTATATCTCCGAATAATCAGTGCAATCGGTGTTAGTACATGTTCTTCCACAAGTTGCTTTCCAGTAGATTTACTTGGCTTGAACACAAGGCACTATTTCTCTTCTTACACATTATCATAGAAACATTTCCCATCTCTGATTCTTTTTTCCCCACACAATGTCTAAATTGATTCACCTGAGTTGTAGCCATCTATCCTCCCACTCAGTGTTTTGTTATGTCTATGTGAAATATTATGTCTTTGTGAAACTTGAAAACTAAACCAAACTGAGTCAATTTACAGCTTTTTCATTTCTCATGTACCCTGTGCATGGCAGTGTATTTAAATCATTTGTTAGATTTTTTTCTTACTAGAATTATTGGAAAAGATTAAATAATGAAACCCTGGATGTACATGCTACTACCTTTTCCACCTACATGTTTCAGGTACATTAAACGCCAAATAGCGAATATGTGTTCAAAGCTGGAATCTATTACTGAAAAATGTCTGGCTGAAGCTATATGCTTTTATATAATGGAACTGTCCGTACTTCATAAAAGTAAATGAAAGTTTTTATTTTTCAGCTCTGGCTCAAATATCACACAAATATAACATCTACATAAATGAATGAAAGGATGGGGTTATTTGTCATTCTTAGATCCCTCTGCTTCCTGCATGCTGAATTACATTAAAACAACATTGCTTTCGTATAGCGTTGTAACACAATGCCTGTATCTGTTTACTGCAAGTTCTGGTTTTACTTTTCTTTTTTTTTTTTTATTCATTTTATTTTCTTTGAAATAAATATCAACCCCTGTCGGTATTCCCCCTGAAAATAGTGGAAACAGTGGAAAAAATCTCAGATCTCAGCCCCCGAGGGACTCCAATTCCCAGCAGTCCCTGCAGCTTCCAGACAATCCCCCAGCTACACACACAAACACACACTCTTGAACTCATTTACGAAGCCGATGCGAAGTATACGCTATGCTCCTCTGTTTTATTGACGTTCACCTTAGCCTGTTTGTGGCAACACTGTCAGCATGGTATATGATTTCTGACAGTTCTTCAACCCCAGCTATATTACTCGAGTTCATAATTGGATGGTTTTAGTTGGGCTGGAGAACTTCTCTGTTGTTTGCATGCATATTTTATGCTTAATAAAGCATGCTCTATTTTTGGAAACATACAGTAGTAAACCAAGTTTAATTAATAAAAACAACAATGTGACAATGGATTGTGTGTCTTAGTGGAAACAATCCCTGCTGTTTAAAATTAATCAAACGTTGAATATTGCAGTCTGTCTACTTCACACCAAAATGGTTTTGTACCCAACATCACCTCTTGCTGTCAGCAGAGATAGACTAGACTTAAGCCGAACACTTGGTATTCCGTTGGGTGCTGCTGTATTGCAAACAAACTATATCCTCTATAAGGTGAGTATTTCCCAATCTTTACCACAAAAAGACTGGATTTTATTATATTTTACCTTTTAAGGAAAAAAAAAGGGCACAGCTGAAACAAGCTTAATACAGAAGCTTTTTTTTCTTTTCCAGATTATATATATTTAAGACATAAAAAATGTTTAATATATGATTTATATAGGGACACTTAAACATTCCAAACTGCAACTTTATTAAACTACACGGAGTATAATCAGTGGCAGATATGATATTGTATGGTGAAATCAGAGCGATAAACACGAGAGATGAGGTTATGAATGCTTTGACAGCAAATAAATACGAGTCTGAGATATGTTGATATATAAGATTTGTGCATTAGATATGTGTGTATGTGAAAATTGCGCATCAGAACAAGAGTGTGCGAGAGACAAGGCAACTGACGGTCTATAAGCATTGAAGTGGATCTGTACATAACAGACCTTTGATATAAAAAAATTTATTGATTCTCTCCCCAATGGGCATTTAAAGTTGGTTGTGTACAATGAGGGTCAAATGGACTTCTCTACTGATCTCATTTAATGACAAAAATGTAAAAATTATCAGATACTCTAACAGCAGCTACACCACGTATTCCCTCATTCCTCAGTTTTAAATCTATAATTTCTGGCAACACCCTTGTTTTACTTTCCATTCATTTGATATCCATGCCACTTTACTTACTTCCGTCCCTAGCTCCCTCACCCATTTCATTATTTTCCTTGTCTTGGCACCTCAGTTATAACTTATTGAAAAGCTGATTCATTTTTAAAGCCTCCATTTGCCACAGTGCAACGGGGGATTGTTGTGTGGAGCAGCGTTTGGCGAGTGTCTAAAATCAAGAGGCTCTACAGAGAGGTCGAAGACGATGACGATGATGATGATGAGGGTAGTGAAGTAAAGTACCTTTTCTCACTGGTATAAGACAGGGTCTCATACAAAAGAAACCTCAGTAGCTCAGTGTGAGAAAAGTGGGATACAATTCCTAGAGTATGATTTGACCTGTAATCATTGTGCAGCTTGTAGATTGGGTACAAAAGTAATACACAGAATGGGTTTCTTTGGTGAAAAGCTTGGTGATGTATAACACCTTTTTTCATTTTCGATTTGAAACGAATTTCAATTTCTGTACTCTCTGTACTGTTTACGTGGTGAGTGTCAGAGCGTATCAGTTAATGAAAGATTTGTTATTAGTAAGTCAAGGTGACTCAGCAGATTTTACAAGGAACCTCATCAGAACTGATCATGGATGTAGTACAATATATAGCAGCAATACAGTAATAAAGTATTATGGATGTTTGGATGGATAAAGGGATATAATAGTCATATTTCTATAGTGATGACTTTCATTGGTTGTTAGATTGGATTTGGACTTTGAGCAATGACCTTAATTAGGCTAGGCTAGTTTTGTGCCTGGTGTTTGGTGCCTTTTTTTTCTATATTTCCACTCTTAGCTAAATATTATACAACCCTAATTTAAAAGAAAGTTGGAACACTGTGTAAAATGTAAATAAAAACAGAATGCTATGATTTGCAAATATCATAAATCCATTTTTCTATTTACAGTAAACAAAAAAAAAACATGTTGAAATGTATTAATTAAGGAATATATACCGTTTTAAGGAAAATATTCGGAAAACATTCTACACTTTGTGAGGTTTTGGGAGAGGAATGTTGTTTTATGTAGGATTCTATCTGCTCAACAGCCAGATGGTCCTTTTCCTTTTTAGTCCGAAGGATCTCGTGGCAACAGAACAGTTTTTCACTTTGCCTCAGTACATTTTAAATGAGTTTTTTTTTAGAGAGGGTGGCAGCATGTCTGGGTCATTTCTGGAGGTGTTAATGAGACCATGCAGTGACCATTACAGAATCATGACTGTTTTAAATGCAGAGCCACCTGAGGGCCTGAAGAACACGGGCATCTGATATTGATTTTCACCTTTGTCCCCTGTGCACAAAGATTTCCCCAGATTCTTTGAAATTTTTAATAACAGTATGTACCATGAATATTCAACTTTTGCAATTTTATGTTGAAGGACATTATTATAAAAATGTCACACAGTCTTTTACAGATTGGTGAAGCTCTGCCCATCATTAATCTTATTTATTTATTTATTTATTTATTTATTTTTTGAAGACTTTTGTTGCCCCGTCCCAACTTTTTTGGCCATCAAATTTAAAATAACCTTATTTTTTTTGTAAAATTGTACATGTCCTAATTTTAACCATATGATATGTTTATTGTATAAAGAATAGGTTTTTGAGATGTGCAAATCATTGGAACCACCTTTTTTTTATTACACTGTAGATTCCTTCCATAATAATATACAGTAGATCTATTTAAAGCAAATTTCACCATATCATAAATTGTATACATACATCTTCTTCTTTTTCTTCTTCTTCTTCTTCTTCTTCTTCTTCTTCTTCTTTCGGCTTCTCTCATTAGGGGTCGCCACAGTGGATTATTCGTCTCCATACCCACCGGTCCTCTAAATCTGTCTCTTTCAAAGCAACCACCTGCATGTCTTTCCTCACTACATCTATAATCCTCCTTCTGAATCTTCCTTTTTTCCTGGTCGTTCCATCCTCAGCATTCACCTACCGATATACCCCATGTCCCTCCTCTGCCCATGTCCAAACCATCGCAATTGTGTCTCCCTTACCATGTGACATGTGCTGTACCTCTAATAAACTCGTTTCTAATCCTGTCTATTCTCGTCACTTCCAACGAAAACCTCAACATCTTCAGCTCTGCTACCTCCAGCTCCACCTACTACATGCATACAAAAATACATATCTAATATCTATGTAATATTACCAGATTAGTACATATCATTACAAACATACAAAAAAGAATGAATAGAATTATCTAAAGACTAATAACCAAACCCCAAAACAATACATGCAAACTGAACAGCATCTCATGGCAGTGTTTAGCACTCCTACAAAGCTTAGCTTGCACAAATTCAAGTCTTACAGTTCTGATGTTATACAATTTATGCCAACAAACCCACTTACATGCTTCTTTAGAGAATAACTATAGCCTATTGTGTGATAGTGAACAGTCCTTACCTCCTACCTGTCCCTGTAATACACACACGTAAACAGACCCCCACACTTTCTTTCACAACTGTCTGTTTAAATCAATGTACTCAGCCTTTGCACAAATAGAAAATGTCCTTCCCCTGGAAGCCTTCGTTCCTCTCTCTCTCTCTCTCTCTCTCTCTCTCTCTCTCTCTCTCTCTCTCTCTCTCTCTCTCTCTCTCTCTCTCTCTCTCTCTCTCTCCTTTTGCAGGCTTGTCTCTCTGGCTTCAAATAGAATCTAACAAATAACTCCTCTGTCGTGTAATTCAGGATTCAGAACCTTGGGCTAGATCAACAGAATTTAACATTTGGCTGAAAAGTCATTGAGCTTTGTAAGTACGATTGTTCCACAGATGAGGAGCCTGCAAGCTAAAAAACAGAGCTATTAATACCTACTGAACCACCCGCTTCTTCTTTACCAAGAAGCTCAGGAAATAAAGAATGATACAGCAGGAAAAGAAAGAAGAGTACATGTCCATACCTTTATGGAACTTGTACCTTTAAGGAAATGAACAGCTCTGACTATATGAAGAGTTTGATGGATTTTTTTTTGGAAAGTCAGGAGGGCCAAGAAAGTTTTGAAACCCTTATGTCGCAAGATATTAGGTGGTTAGGGTTAAAAACTTGGCGACTTTTGGTGCTTCGATTTCATCCACATGTGCCCTAAATATATATATATATATATATATATATATATATATATATATATATATATATATATATATATATATATATATATATATATATATATATATATATATTGCAGTAGTAATGGAAAATTACTGTCTTAAAAAAAAAAAAAATAGGACAAGGTTAGGACAAAATAATCATTATGCTGTCTGTCATTATTTTTTATAATAGTTATTAATTATAAATTGTCTGAGTCTATTGGCATAGATAGATAGATAGATTTTTTTGCTCACTGCCAGATCACAGATCACTCCAGAAATCCAGTTCCTAGCAAACATTGCAGCTACAAAATATGGCCACCATGATTTCAGACACAAGCACACTCTCCAAGCTATTGATTGAGCACAGGTGTGCCAATACACACACACTTTAAAAGAGACTGCTATTTACAAACTCACTACAAAGTATTGCTCCTTGTAACTCATTCTATTGACATAACAAGCCTTGTCAATACCGGTTGCACTTTGCATGACTTCTTGAACTGGGAGCCCCAAACCTGTTCCAGCATGACAATGCCTCTCTACACAAAAACAGCTCCATTAAAACATGCTTCACATTGTTTGGAGTTAAAGATCTTAAGTGGCCTCCTATAATGCTTTGAACAACTTTAGGATGAATTGGAATGCTGATGGTACCTTAGGCCTCCTCACCTTACCTACATCAGCATCTGACATTACTAACCCCCTTGAGCAAAAATCTCCACAAGCACACTCCAAAATCTACGAACACCTTCCTAAAATTGTTATGAAGGACCCAATATGAACAACATGATGTCTCAGGTGTCCACAAAATATTTGTCTATATAATATATAATGTAATGTAACTTGATATTCATTCTTCTCTCTCAGCAATTATTATCAGTTTAATATAACCTGCTAGCTCAGCAGTAGGAGTGTTTATACATCTCTGTCAATTAAATATGGATTTAGAGGGACGGTGTAAGGTACTTGCTGCTCTCTGTGGCACAGCATGTACTGCATTTCTTCATCCCTATACACTGTAATTGTTTGACATGGATGCAGGCTACCTACTGAGCCAAAGCCATTACCGGGCAATGAGAAAACGAATAGCCAAGGCTGCCATTCTAAACAAACCCCCTTCACCCACACACACACACCACTGACCTGTTAGCTATCATGAAATCAGCTTTATATTTGCCCACTCAATGCCAGAGCATTTTACAAAAGAGCAGCATAGCCTTGTGCAGGAGGCTGAAGTCTAAAAGTTTTTCGCTGCCGAACAATCTCCCTTCTCTTTTGCCAAGTGTCTGCATCTCTCAGCATCTCTGCATCTGGCCTGCGGCGTCTCTGCCGAGCATCTGTTCAGCATTACATGACCTGTGGATAAATGAGGAATGGCCTGAGTGTAGCACTGAAGGTCGTGATGCCAGTCAGCAGGAAGTGGAAGAATGACGGCTTTCTTCAGTAGGAGAATTTTTTTAATCGAGCTCCTTACAAGCTAGACTAGTGAGCCATTTTGTTCCTGGTTTTATGATGTATTTAAATACCATTTGCCTCCTTTGAATCATTTTTATAACTATACCACTAGACTGAATACTTAATTCTGATGAGTCTGTTTCAGTCAAGACTATATATGCTGATTAGGCATAACATTCTGACCACCTGCCTAATATTGTGTTGGTCCCCTTTTGCTGCCAAAACAGTCCTGAACCTGTCGAGCATCAACAACATTAACTTCTTCAGCAATTTGAGCTACAGGAGCTCGTCTGTTGGATCGGACCACACGGACTAGCCTTTGCTTCCCATGTGTATCAAAGAGCCTTGGTCACCCAGGACCCTGTGACCGGTTCACCACTGTTCCTTCCTTGGACCACTTTTCATAGATATTAACCACTGCCATTTTGAGAATTCTCTGACACAGTCATCTATCACAATTTGGCCCTTATACAATACTTACACTTGCCCATTTTTTTCCTGCTTCTAACATATTAACTGTTCACTTGCTGCATAATCTATCCCACCCACTAACAGGTGCCATGATGAAGAAATAATCAGTGTTATTCACTTCACCTGTCATAATGTTATGCCTGATCGGTCTACCTTTAGCTGTAAATTAAATTACAGATTCACTGTAAATTGATGTGCTTATTCCAATATAATATACATTTTATAATAACAATATACATGATATGCTCTTTTTAGGTAAACTATTTATAGCATGTACATAATTTAAAATCTTGCCTCAAGAGGTTTATTTACTTTTATGGCATTTGAGCAGCTTTCCTTGGTTTAAGAGTAAAATTGTATATTTAACTTTTACAGGTGGTTTTGCATTTTCTTTCTAAACCTGACAAGAAAGGAAAATAAGGAAGAGGCTGGCTGGTAAGAAAACAACTATTTATTACTGTTTATTACACAGTGGCAGGCCATGCATTTCCCACCCAGGCCTTCAGTAGTGTCTTACCTGAGTCAATACACCTTTTAATACCATTATTATGATGCCAAGGCTATATTCTCTCACCCAAGAATTCGGCATATTCGATAGAAACTCTATGAAATAATGAGAATAGACTATTGAGAAATTGAAAATATATTCAGGGACAAAAAATTACTAAATAAAACAATGATTCAGGTACAGTTTAGGGCATCAGAGAAGGCCTTGATGGCCCTGATGGCCCAGTGATAACAGAAACAATACAATTTCATAGATATTTAACAATAGTAGATGTAGCTGTATCCTGAAACTAAAATATAGGTTTTTTTTTATTAAATACAAAATTTTGTAATCATTGCTTTGTTCTAAGTGGAATAACACACATGTGCAGTGATTAGAAACTAACTTGAGGTGTTTATGGTCTCGTTCTCATCACTATGTTAGGTTTTTTGTTTAGTTTTTTACATTTCCTGGTATACAGTGTAATTACAAAATATTCATGGTCAAATGTTGTTCTTAGAAGTCAAACTTCTGTTAAGATGAAGCTTGTACAAACACCCTGAGTCTCATTTCTGATCAGGAATAAGACACATAATCAATATTCTTTGCCTGAAGCAATAAATAAGATGATCTTATAAATAGAAATACAAGGGGTGGACATTTCATATAATCTAAACGCAAACTCTCACAAACGCTACATCCTTAAATAAACAGGACATTGTCTTAATTTCTTGTCAGTTGGTTTTTACAAAACTGAGCTATTGCACATCTGTGCTTGTTTGTGTCTTGAAATGAGAACATTACTTTTTAATTGGCAGAGTTGTGGTCGCCAATCTGCTGCCACCAGAGTTTTGTTGTTTGTTAGAAGAGCACGATAAGGCAAAGCCCAGTGGTGTTTATTAAGGGCTTTGTCTGAGTATTGCTCTCACATCCAGTGAAGGAAACAGACCCTGTTGGATTATTAAGCCCCACTGCTGGAGGGCTGATGAAGCAGCCAATAGTCTTCTCCTGGTACGCTTGTTGGGAGCGAGGCGTTCTTTCAAAAATTAATAATCATCTCACAAGTACCAGTATTCAACCTAATAAGTGCTCTTTAAGGCAATGAGCCATGTCGGTAGAGTGGGCCTGCTCACACCATGCCATTTAACCTAACAATCATTTCAAATTAGTATGCTAGCTCTCACCCAGGAGCCTGGTTCAGCACCACGCAATTCCTCCTTACGCCGGAACTGACATGACAACTTGTTGAAAAGAAGCACCACACAGATGGCGAACCATGAAACTTCTTTTTTACGTCAAACTTGCTCGAGCATTAGCACGTGTAGTTCAAAGCTAAAATAACTCACTTATCTTTGCAATATGCAAGCAAAGTGAATTATTCATTAGCACGCTGCTCAAAGTGTCACCAGGTTAGGGACGGCTATTAAACCCTGTCGTCCTCCATCGCCGTAGTCCTAATTATGGCTCTGAAGGCAGCACAGATGTCTCTATTACCCCTAGGCTAAAGGAAAAAAATCTTGATGCTTCTTTGCCAGTGTCTTCCACTTCAGACCTGAGCCGAGAATGTAACTTATGATTCCAGCCATGCTGCACACACGACACCGCGGTCTCGCTTACAGCATGGGGTATTCAGGAACAGCTTCCAATTCTGAAATCAGGAAACTCTGATAGGTAGCTAATGCATGAGCAGAACTGGCACAAGGACTATGTGACATTCTTCTTCAGGAATATTACACTGCCCGTCCAAAAAAAAATTATCACACACTCTAATATTTTGTTGGACCACTTTTAGCTTTGATTACGGCATGCATTTGCCATGGCATCATTTCGATAAGCTTCTGCAATGTCAAAACATTTATTTCCATCCAGAGTAATTTTTCACCAGGATCTTTTCATCTATTGATGATTGTATAGTCAGACCGCTGCTCAAAGTCTTCTTCAGAACATTCCAAAGATTCTCAATGGGGTCAAGGTCTGGACTCTGTGGTGGCCAATCCATGTGTGCAAATGATCTCTCATGCTCCATGGACCACTCTTTCACAATTTAAGACCAATAAATCATGGCATTGTCATCTTGGAATATGGGAAGAAAAAAAACATTGATGGAATAACCTGGTCATTCAGTACATTCAGGTAGTCAGCTGACCTTTTTCTTTGGGCACATAACAATGCTTAACCGAGACCTGATCAAACTGCAGCAACCCCAGATCATAGCACTGCCCCCACAGTCTTGTACGGTAGGCACTAGGCATGATGGGTGCATTAGTTTGTCCACCTCTCTTATTACTCTGATGTGCCCATCACTCTGGAACAGGGAAAATCTGGATTTATCAGAGCACAATAATTTCCATTGCTCCAGAGTCCAATCTTTTTGGACAAATTGAAGTCTTTTTTCCCGATTAGCCTGATAAGTGGTTTACCGAAGGCTACACAGCTGTTAAGTCCCAAACCCTTGAATTCCCCTCGCATTTTGCATGTGTAAAAATGCTCTTGCTTTTAATATTAAACATAGCCATGAGTTCTACCGACCTTTTTTTTTTTTACAATTTGATTTCACCAAAAATTTAAGTGACCGCCGATCACCATCATTCAAGATTTTTTTCCAACCACATTTCTTTCTCGAAGATGATGGTTCCCCACTATCCTTCCAGTTTGTAATAATGCGCTTCACAGTTCTTAACCCAATTTTAGTAGTTTCATCAATCTCCTTAGATGTTTTCTTTGCTTGATGCATGCCAATATCTGACCTTTCTGAAACAGAATACATCTTCTCCACGTCCACAGGATGTGTAAGAACTGACTTGGTAACTACTCACTGCATCAATTAGAGTTAAATAACTTTTTGCCAGCTGAATCATCAATTAAGTAATTAGCCAGTAGGAGGCTTTTACCTATTTGCTAAATTAAATCCAGGTGGTGATTTATTTTTTAGATGGGCAGTGTATTATAAACAGTACTGTAAATGCTGTTAGTATAGAAAGGCTAATGTATAAAAGGTTGGTAGCATAGTGCTTAAGGCACTGGACTCTGGATCTGAAGCCCGTGAGATCAAATCCCAGCCACACCAAGCTGCTGCTCCTGGGCCCTTGAGCAAAGCCCTTAATCCCATAGTTGCTCAGTTGTATGAATGAGATATATGTAAGTCGTTTTGGATCTGGGCATCTGCCAAATGTCGTGAATGTATTAGACAGTGGAGGGTCGTCAGGGCTTGCACTGTATTATATTTTTATCCATGAATATGTATGAAATTATTTTCAATAGTTTATTTTTTCATTTCATAATGTTTCTCTCAGCTGCACCTAGTTTAGATTGGAGTTTCTGTCCATTCAGATTTCAGTCGTCACATCACATGTTGCTTGGGTTGGCATTTTTATGTCCTTTAATGGATGCTCAGAGGGCACACTTGTCAGATGTCTCTAGTCACTTTCTGTAGCAAACTTTAACACATTCATGTGGATTTAATAGCTTTTTATTTTTTCCATTTTATAATGAGTGTCAAAAGAGAAGAAATTGATTTTGTCGCCCTTACAAGGCCGTTTAGAAGAAAGACAACTGGACAAGTTTTTTCATGAATCATTGACATGTTTTTGACACAAAAACACGGCATTTATGACATTTATTCTTGCTGTTTGAGAGCAATGTGTTATATTTCTATAGCCCTGGAGTCATAATAAAAACTTTCTTTTGGCTTCTCCTATTAGGGGTCGCCACAGCGGATCCTCCGCGTGTTTGATTGGGCACATGTTTTTACGCTGGATGCCCTTCCTAACGCAACCCTCCCCATTTATCCGGGCTTGGTCCCGGCACTAAGAGTGGCTGGGATGGTTCCCTGACCGGGGATCGAACCCGGGCCACAGCAGTGAGAGCGCCGCATCCTAACCACTAGACCACCAGGGGAAAAATTATGGTATTAAAAGATCGATTGATTCAGGTAGAACACAAGTGAAGGCCTAGGTGTGAAATACACGGCCAGATTACATTACTGACATACATTACAACCAGAAGTAGTGTCAGTAATATAATATAATATAATATAATATAATATAATATAATATAATATAATATAATATAATATAATATAATATAATATAATATAATATAATATAATATAATATATCACGTTTTGCCATATGCATTTAATTTTGGTCCTCTCTCTTCTCCTTCCATGCCACTGATCTCTTACCTATTGTGTTTACCTCTTGAATAGTACAGGCCCCTCAGTATTTTGTCTGCTTACAGCTTGTTTTGTCTATTTCTGTTTGAGTCCTTTCAGTTCTATTGTGCATTTTTGAGCCTCTGGGCATCTTAGTTTTTATGTCTTTTCCAGTTTTGACTTTTACTTGTGTTACTGTTCTATTTTTAAATAACTGTTGTCTCTGCACGAACTCTGTCAGGCCATGATTCGTATGAAATTTTATATTTAATAACATACACTTTACTATATTTCACATGATTTATATTTGCTCTTTACGAATTTATTTGAAGTCAAATTCTATAACATAGAATTTAATATTGGTGCAATTGCCTCACTCACTGATTAGTTTCTTTTACGGTTGCGTTCGACACGGTTGATGAGCTTTAAATCATTTCCATTCACTTTAAATGTATTATTTAATATTTATATTTTCAAGATCGTGCTTCTGTTTTGGAACTGCTACATGCTAATCTAGACCTTCCATGGTTGAAACACTGAGGGGGGAAACAGGATAAAAAAAATAAGATTTAACCCAGAGATATTGAAAGGAATAATATTAGTAATAACTTGGTTTAGTTCTCTAATTCAATGTTGTGTGTTTGTATTACATTAGCATGTCTTATATGATGCTAGAGAATGGTTGCTGTTAGCACTTTTGTAATTGGTTACGTTGGTTAATGTTCAAGAGCGTTTTTGGCTCAAAGCGTAATTCCGGCTGCAGGCAGTAATTTGAAAATGACAAGGCGGAACATGATCAACTGCAATCAAAAGGCAATTAAACTTTGCTGCTTTGCACTCTGTTTGGCTGAAGGGCACGGCAATAAAATATAGCATTCGTTTTTGCTTGGATTTTTATTGAATGACTGAGGGAGGATATTTTACATAAGGATAAATGTGAAGATGGAATATGATGACAAGAAATCAAACCGGTCTTGCTATTTAAAATTGTAATTAAAATGTGAAAATAAAGTTAATTGTGCGATAGCAGCTTTGCTTGGTGACTTCATTCTCCAGAACTTTTGTCAGTGTGCTGTAGAATTTGCTAACAAATTAGTCACATATTGGTGCACAATTAAGTTCGAGCCAATGAAATGACCCATTGTTTGCTCCAACCATTTAAATTAACTTAATTCCTGAGGTTGTGCATGCTCCTCATACTTCCTCATATTAGTAATTTAATCTCTGGGTCACCTGAGAAGTCCAACCACACTCACAGCCATAAACTCTCTATTATAAATCATCCACCTCTACACCCCCCTTTTTTTTGCCTTTTAATAAAGAGTACACTGTTGAATCAATTTTTTGAAGTGCACTAGTAATTGCTTGCATCTAATTGGCCTTCAAGCTGTGTTTCTTCACTGGCGTACAGCTGTGGACTTGGAGATGGGCTCAACTATTATAGCTCAACTATGTAGCTCTCATACATATCTGCTTTCCAATCTATTCATTAGCATGTCATCAAAAGGACAATGAGAAAAGCAAATGAATTTAGAAAGTGGTAGTAACCTTGTTAAGCACTGGCTTTTTTTTTACAGTAAAAAAAAAGGTTAGTCAGTGCAGACACTCACATCTCAAAGAGAGCTAATTATAGCACTTCAGTTAAAGAAAAGGCTGGCTTTTATATATAAATAAGCCACTTGGTCTTCTGATCACCATAACAACTCTTATCACTATCATCATTTAGCCTGAAACAGGAACTTATATATGGCACATGAACAAATCAAACCAAATTACACTGTGAACCAGAGATGGGAAGTAATGAAGTGCAAATACTTGTGCAAATGAAATAATGAAGTGCAAATATGGTGGTTGTTCAGCCTGGATACATTCATTAGGTAACAGCATTTCAAATTCGTTTGTTTTAATATGATGAGTTATAGTACCAGTGTGACACCAAAACAGGTAGTGGTAATGGGATTTTTTTACTTAAATACATGTCAGAGCCCAAACTTCTTAACTTGAACTTGAGATGTGTAAAAAAAAAGTGTAGTCACAATACTTTAAATTTTACCAGAATATTTTACGACTTTTAAATCTTTTACTTTAGTGAAGGATGTGTGAACTTTTGCCACCTCTGCTGTGCACAAGTTGAACAAGCAAAGAGGGTGAATATTTTCTGCACAGTGGCTTGGTGGAAGAGAGCCCTAGATCATTGTTTTCAACAGGACAAAGGTTTATCTATATTGTTCCTGGTGTCAAAAAACGGGTTTCACACTTATTTAGCAAATTCTTGTAGTAAACTTTGGTCTAAAGTGTAAAAGAGTAGAGCAACAGCAGCTTTAAATGTAATTTCAGAGACCTGTGGTTATTTCAAGTTTAGGAAACCCTTTCTCTTTAGGGGGAAAACAGTTTGAGAAATAAAGCATTGTATAAAAGGAGGCACTTTCTAATTTTAAGGGTGCTTAATAATCCTTATTTTTCTCTCTCTGTCACTCCTCTACTCTCCATCCCTCTCTCTCTATTAAGTTCTATTAAAGGCTTCTGATGTACCAGTGGGCAGAGATTCTGTCCCCTTCTTCACTTCAGATCTGCTTGATACGGTTCTCTTCAATTGGAGACCACTCTAAGCAGCTGAGGATGGTTCCACATGAACAGCCTAAAGATCCATGTAGTTACTGAGCAACTCAAGAACTTTGAGGATAGATTTGGACTGTAATTAATATTGACAGTCTGCTACAGTGACTAAGGACCACAGTTTGCATCGCTATAATGAATAAACTATAATGAATGGACATTTAGTGTCACCAAGATGAGCACTGGTTCCCTTTTGAGTCTGGTTCCTCTCAAGGTTTCTTCTGGTTCACTTATTAGTAATAAAATAATAAGAAACAAACTTATCGGCAGTAAACTTATACATTCAACATCTGTAAAGCCTTTTGCTTTTTTTTTTAGATTCAAAAACTTCAGACTGCCATTCAAAAATGAATCTTTTGTTTTACTTTGATTCTAGGCTTTGTTTAAAGTCTAAGAAAAACATGATATTACCCTGACAGGGTCCTGTAATTGATTTAGTAATAGCTTAAATGCCATTGTATTCTAAGACAGCTGATGACAATGTTATGAAAGTGTCAACCAAGTATTGTAATGAACAGGAAAAAAAAATATCCTTGTTACTTTAAGCTCACACTGAGGTATGTTTCTATTTACAGTGTTGCACCAATATTAATCATGATACAGGAAGGAATTACAGAACTCGCCATGTATTTGCTCACACTAATGCCTCCGGCAATCAAGGAATAATTCCTAATCCGGCTTTTTTTTTTATAATGCATGGAGCCAAATAAAGCAGTTCAACTCTGTAATCATTATCCTCCTCAATCACTTTAGAGACATTTGAAGAACACTGTGCCTAGAAACCAGAAACTGTGAGGGAGAAAAGAGAAGTAGAAGAAGTGGCAGCACTGTGTGAATTCCGGCTCTGACACTTGCTCAACCACAGCTACACAACTTGATGACACACCTAGCCATAGTTGGAGATGGTTCTGGGACTCCAACTATGATGTGACTCTTTTATTTGTTTTTGCATTTAACCTGAATAACCTGGTTCTGTTTTGCAAAATCTAACTCGTACGCAACCTTGAATGAACTACAAGGAAAAACAGGAAAATTAAGCACACTATCTGGGCCAATTAAATTTTTTTTATCCTGATGAGTTTGCGTCTATGCAGGTGGATGTCAAAGAGCCTTAGTGCAATGAAAACAAGCGGGGGAAGTAGGAACCCGGATGCTCCCGTAGTTTCTGCCAACCAGCAGGTGGGTAACGAGTCCGTAGGGGGGGAAAAGGGAGGGGTGCTGGGAGTTTGCAGATGCAGCATTTGTGATAAAAGAAAAATGCTAGGATATATCACTAATATTGCTAACATACTGTACTGCTTAGAGTCTTAGGAAAGTTATGTCTCAGCACACAGATAAAGATTGTGTTTGTCCAACCTAAGCAAAATGGCACAGGCCTGCTACTGACCATCCCGCCCTGGCAGAAGCAATGATTACCGCCAATCAAAGGGTCTATATTCCTGGCATTCATTCAGATGTAATTAAATGGCACTGACATCGTGTCCCAATTTCCATGAGGCTGATAGCCAAGGCTTGACCTTCCAGTTGGCTCTGCAATTGACAGACAATCGTTCCCACCATGCAGCACTTGTCAGCGAGTACAGGGAAGAACTTGTATTACTACTGAGTGGTTCCACGTCTGGGAGATAGAAAGAGGTTTAAATTGCAGTAAGAAGTAGTCATTATGAGATACAAGAATGCTTTGTTGCACTACAAAAAAAGGAGAGAGATAGAAAAAGCCTGCTTTACTGGCTACCGTTAAGCAATTTAGGAAGGTCTGATACTAAATTGATAGTAGAGTCTGGGGTAAGCTTTTGATTAAGATCCCTGCTTTTGTTTCTTTTCGCTAGTTTTTTTCCACTTTCTTTCTTTCTTTCTTATCTTCCCTTTTCTTCCCTTACCTGATGAGTCATCTGGTCACCACATTGGTTGTGACATGAGCAAATGCAACGTACAGATGGGCTGCAGGTGATCTATCGATCTAAACCTAAGAACTCATCAAGCCATTTCAAGAAAATGTTCCTTATACTCAGCAGCATGGGCATCACTCTGCAACACACACACACACACACACACACACACACACACACACACACACACACACACACACACACACACACACACACACACATTACTCCAATTCATCCAACTGATGAATTTATTCCAGTTTATCATATGGAGGCCACAGACCTAATCGAACCTTGGTGAGAGACGCCATTACTGGTCATTTATTTTCACAAGAATTCTGGCTATTTAGAAAAAGTTGGAAAGATTGAGCATGATAACTTTTGCTTCCAGGAAGTTTCAGCACTAACATGGGCTGTTTCGTTGTGATAGCTGAAGTTTTTATTTTGTTAAGTGATAAAAAAAATTTAACTTTTATTTTTGAATGAATTCTTATTCTTATATATATATATTAGGTATAACATTTTAACATTATCACTGGTAAAGTAAATAACACTGATACACTGTTACTGGGTGATATATATTAGACAGCAAGTGAACATTTTGTCCTCAAAGTTGACCAAATTGTGATGTCTAGACAACTGGGTCAGAGCATCTCCAAAATTGCAGCTCTTGTGGTGTTTTCCGGTCTGCAGTGGTCAGTATCTATCAAAAGTTGTCCAGAAAGGAACAGTGGTGAACCAGCGACAGGGTCATGAGTGGCCGAAGGCTCATTAATGCATGTGTGGAGCGAAGGCTGGTTCGTGTGGTCCGCTCCAACAGCTAAAGAAGTTAATGCTGGAGGGGTCAGAACTGTTTTGTCTGCAAAAGGGGAACAACACAATATTAGACAGGTGGTCAGAATGTTATGCCTCATCCAGGGAGGTAGGTAGGAATCATCCACATGTAGCACAGAAACAATGTTGAGACAGAGTGTAGACATAAAAGAAACATAGAAGCACCTGGTGAGACAAACATGTCACTTCCAGCACTACAGCACAGGCAGCGCTCAGTGTAAGGGGATAATCTCTGACACACGATACAAATTAATTCCTATTATAATTTTGGTCCTAACAAAATAACATCTCCTAAACAACAAAAAATAAAAATTTATTAAAAATCTGCCTTGAATCTTATTTATTAAAATGTACACTTGAACTGTGCATTATTTGTACTTCATTCATATACCAGTTGCCAATGTGCCTTAAATGAATATTTGCTCAGTGGACTCTGTTTCCTGCTTAAACAATTCAGTTTGTCAAAAAGATGAAGCTTTAATGAAGTTCAACGCCAATTTGGGTACATTATGTATGTAATTGTATAGAGGTGTCCTGATAAAGAGGAAAAGATTAAGTTAAAGCTACTGTATGAACACATCTTCCAAGTTTATCATAACCCTCTGACAAATATTGCACATGGCATCATGCAGATATAATTGCAGTGTCTAAAAAAAATAGTATGTATAATAAGTATGTTATCGTATATTAAACAGACATAAGAAATAAGTAAGTCCATATCTACGCCTATATTAACTGTATATTCGGCCATTGGTGATCTGTAAAAAATGTCTACTTTTCATTTGTAGTCTCACACACACACACACACACACACACACACACACACACACACACACACACACACACACACACACACACACACATTCAAGATAATTTTCTCGGTCTTCGAATCTCCTTATTCTTTCTTTCTTTATCTTGCTCTCTCTCTCACACACAGAGACACATGGACACACTGATTCTATTAAAACTAAATTAATATTATATAATTCTTAGACCTCTAATGTAAAATAAAAAAAAGTCTTCCCATGATGGTACAAATAAGTTATCTTGAGTGAAACTGGGAATTAATTCAGGACCGCATGCTTTTGTGCATCAAATAGCAGATAGTTAATTTATACCTGGCTAAAAATAGATTTCAAATATTTTCCCTGACCGGGAATCGAACCCGGGCCACAGCGGTGAGATGTTTAGACTAAATAAAGACAAGGTGTTTCCGACTCTTGGTCTATCCGTGACATATTTAAAAAAGAATAGCAACAAAAAAAATAAATGAAGCTCACTGGTAAGTGGCACTATGGGGAGCTACTTTTAGAAAAGGCTCGCAGGCGACTCATGTGGTTCTTGCGGGTGACCCGTTGCCCGCGGGCATCATGTTGGTGACCCCCGCTCTATACCATAGAACATTGCAGGTCTCACCACAGTCCTATACACTTTCTCTTTTACTCTTGCAGATACCTTTCTATAACAAATCACTCCTGCTATCACTCTTCTCCACCCTCTCCACCCTGCCTGCACTCTTTTCTTCACTTCTCTTACACACTCTCCATTACTTTACACTGTTGACCCCAGGTACCTGAACTCTTTCACCTTCTCCACCTCTTCCCCCTGCAATCACACCACTCCACTGCCCTCCCTTTCATTCACACACATGTACTCTGTCTTACTCCTACTGACTTTCATTCACCTTCTCTCCAGCACGTACCTCCACCTCTCCAGGCTTTTCTCAACCTGCTCCCTTCTCTCAACACAAATCACAATATCATTTGCAAACATCATAGTCCATGAAGAATCCTGTCTGAACTCGTCTGTCAACCTGTCCATCACCACTGCAAACAGGAAAGGGCTCAGAGCCGATCCTTGAGGCAGTCCAATCTCCACCTTTAACCAGTCTGACGTTCCTACTGCACACTTTACTGCTGTCACACTGTCCTCATTCATGTCCTGCACCACCCTCACCTACTTCTCAGACACACCTGACTTCCTCATACAATAGCACAACTCCTCTCTCGGCACTCTGTTGTACGCTTTCTCTAAATCCACAAACATACAATGCAACTCCTTCTGATCTTCTCTATACTTCTCCATCAACATTCTCAAAGCAAAACATTGCATCCATAGTAGGGCTGAAACAATTCCTTGAGCAATTCAAATACATAAAATTATCTAGGCTGTTTAGTCCATTTAACCATTATACTATCGCACTAAACTCTGAAACGCTCTGGACAGGTGAACACAGAAGATGCTGCATAATGAAAAAATAAAGGAACAGGGAGAAAACAGTCAGGAGTGAGGAGAACATTCACATTAAACCTTGTTAACCTTTTTAGCGCAATTCTGCCATTTCTTTTACCAGTCGGGCAGCATAATTTTTTAATGTAAGAATCACGCTTAACCCCAGGAGATTAACTTTTCAGCTAATGTCCCTGTGCCTAAACATTCAGATTCAGCAGCTATCTTAGGTTAATAAGCAACAAAAAACTAATTTGTATGTATGTATGTGTATATACAGTGTGGAAAATAAGTATTTGAACACCCTGCTATTTTGCAAGTTCTCCCACTTAGAAATCATGAAGGGGTCTGGAATTGTCATCGTAGGTGCATGTCCACTGTGAGAGACATAATCTAAAAAAAGAAATCCAGAAATCACAATATATGATTTTTAAACTATTTATTTGTATGATACAGGTGCAAAAAAGTATTTGAACACCTGAGAAAGTCAATGTTAATATTTGGTACAGTAGCCTTTGTTTGCAATTACAGAGGTCAAACAGTTCCTGTAGTTTTTCACCAGGTTTGCACACACTGCAGGAGGGATTTTGGCCCACTCCTCCACACAGATCTTCTCTAGATCAGTCAGGTTTCTGGCCTGTCACTGAGAAACACAAAGTTTGAGCTCCCTCCAAAGATTCTCTATTGGGTTTAGGTCTGGAGACTGGCTAGGCCATGACAAAACCTTGATATGCTTCTTACAGAGCCACTCCTTGGTTATCCTGGCTGTGTGCTTCAGGTCATTGTCATGTTGAAAGACCCAGCCTCGACCCATCTTCAATGCTCTAACTGAGGGAAGGAGGTTGTTCCCCAAAATCTCGCAATACATGGCCCCGGTCATCCTCTCCTTAATACAGTGCAGTCGCCCTGTCCCATGTGCAGAAAAACACCCCCAAAGCATGATGCTACCATGATGCTACAATTCTTGGGATGGTACTCATCATTCTTCTTCCTCCAAACACGTTTAGTGGAATTATGACCCAAAAGTTCTATTTTGGTCTCAGCTGACCACATGACTTTCTCCCATGACTCCTCTGGATCATCCAAATGGTCATTGGCAAACTTAAGATGTGCCTGGACAAGTGCTGGTTTAAGCAGGGGAACCTTCCGTGCCATGCATGATTTCAAACCATGATGTCTTAGTGTATTACCAACCGTATCCTTGGAAATGGTGGTCCCAGCCCTTTTCAGGTCATTGACCAGCTCCTCCCGTGTAGTTCTGGGCTGATTTCTCACCTTCCTTAGGATCATTAAGACCCCACGAGGTGAGATCTTGCATGGAGCCCCAGTCCGAGGGAGATTGACAGTCATGTTTAGCTTCTTCCATTTTCTAATGATTGCTCCAACAATGGACCTTTTTTCACCAGGCTCCCCGTAATTTCCCCGTAGCCCTTTCCAGCCTTGTGGAGGTGTACAATTTTGTCTCTAGTGTCTTTGGACAGCTCTTTGGTCTTGGCCATGTTAGTAGTTGGATTCTTACTGATTGTATGGGGTGGACAGGTGTCTTTATGCAGCTAACGACCTCAAACAGGTGCATCTAATTTAGGATAATAAATGTAGTGGATGTGGACATTTTAAAGGCAGACTAACAGGTCTTTGAGGGTCAGAATTCTAGCTGATAGACAGGTGTTCAAATACTTATTTGCAGCTGTATCATACAAATAAATAGTTTAAAAATCATATATTGTGATTTCTGGATTTTTTTTTAAAGATTATGTCTCTCACAGTAGACATGCACCTACGATGACAATTTCAGACCCCTCCATGATTTCTAAGTGGGAGAACTTGCAAAATAGCAGGGTGTTTAAATACCGCAGGGTATTTGAAAAATAGCAGGGTGTTCATATATATATATATATATATATATATATATATATATATATATATATATATATATATATATATATATATATATATATATATAAAATTGTATGGTCCTGTCAATCAAACAAAAACATAAACATGATGAATAGGACATGTGGTTTTGCATGGTTAAGCAACATACAGCTGTTATAACTTATGCTGTACTTACTTTTGTTTCCAACATTCTAACAGCCATGTTTGTGACTTTTATCATAACGATTGACTAAAGATTGACTCAGCTTATTGATCACCAAGCTTCACGCAGCATCAATATTATTTGTGTCATAAATACTGTTGAATATACTTACTCATTTTTTGCTACAAAGCATTTTTCAGATTGTTTAAATGTTACATTCGTATGCAGTGCATTAGATATGCTTTTGATCACAAGAATACAGCTAAGGATGAATATGGAGAAAAATATAAAAAGAATGTGTTGAAAATTGCTGCCCAATGCGTTTATGGTTAGTTCATTTTTCGTTTATACTTAATGAACTTTAACTATCATATTTGACTGATGTTCTTCTATTATGGAAGGAATAAAGGCAGTTTTTTATTGATGAAGCACATATGAACTCATATATGCTTGTAGATTGTATATGCAGCAATATGGATAATGATTAAAAACTGACATTAATTTAAATGACAGACTTTAATGTAAGCTCTTAGTATGTTCTAGAGAACACAATTCAAGCGTATAGGATTTGAGCTTACAACATTCTGGTCACTAACCTGTTATAGAGTTATCCAATTGTTCACTCTCAGTTTATACAATTTCATTCCATATTTATTTATATTCTCATTGATCTGGCTGCTTCTGTGAAATTACAGTTCATTGTCGAGTCTGAAAGCACTAATCAAAACATTTAAATTTTACATTCTTTTCTAATTAATTACAGTTTTTAGTACAAATTATATTAATGATGAACATGAAGGGAAAAAAAATTGCTAAAATATTTGAAATCATTTTATAGTTGACAGTCAGAGATGGCAAAAGTACACACATCCTTCATTTAAGTAGAAGTACAGATACTCATGTTTTAAAATACTCTGGTAAAAGTTGAAGTACTGACTATAAGTTTTTACTCAAGTCAAAAAAAACAATAGTAGCACCATACCTGATGATGCAAATCACCCCAGGGAAAATGACCAAGTGAGTCAGGTGGACAGTACAGCAAGAAGAGAAACTTGTTGAGTTATGGAGCGAAAAGGAGTGTTTGTGGTAAGTATTTCTTTTCAAGGCATGTCATGATAAATTAACGTTACAGATTGTTCATGTTTGCTGCTAGCTACCATTAGCGAGAGAACACTAGTCTGAACATGTCACGGACTGATGACTTCGGACGAGACTTTTTGTTGTGTGTCAGTTGACATGATGATAACAGAGGTCTTACAATGTGACAGGCAGATCATGTTTGCACAGATTGATAAGCAACATTTAAGGACAAAAACCGCACAGTGTGTGCCTGGGATTAATTCAACCTTTTCCCAAGTTTTGTAACCGTTTTTTGTCAGTGATTATGAATTATCCCAGTTTACAATAGTCTCTCAAGCTTTTGACCCATGCTTTTTATGGATGTTGACTGTGAATTTACACATCCCCTTTTGACTTTAATAGCAGTCTGTACTCAGATTTGTGCAAAACCTTATGATTCATTGATTTCATTGAATTTCATAAAATTTTATCATTGGGATTGTTATCTGAACACTTCAATGAAAACCTTGAGGTCTCGAAATAGTGCACAGTATTTGTTTAACTTTTGCTTACTTTTCTTTAATATTTCAAATTTGTAAAATCTTGGTTTATTTCCAATTACAAAAAAAATAATAATAATATACAAGATTTTTAAAGTGATCACTGAGTTTTTGAATAAACCTTTTTATATCGGTATTAAATCAATACAGAAGTCTAAAAGGGTTGTCCTTAATTTGCTTTTAGACAGTTACATATGACACTAAATACCTTATTGATGTCCTCATCCATCTTTCTTAATGCTGCTCTTTGCCTGCTCTTAGCAGGAAAAGCTATTTCATGAAGGCCTGCAAACACTCGGACTGTAGCTGCTGCAAGAACAAGGCTTTCATACAGCTTCTCTATTACACTCTGCTTTAGACAGACCTGTAATTTGTGGATAGAATTTAAAAGTGTTCCCAACAAAATGCCTTCCCCTTTAATGCCAGGTTAGAAACTGACCTGTTCAGCTCAATCTGCTGTGTACTGGAAAATATTAGGAGATAATGTTGTGTATTTACAGCATACTAAAGTCATTTCCTAATGTAAAAAGGAATCAAAGTAATGAAATACATCACAGTGTTAATTTTGATGTATTTCTGTGTTTCTTTTGTCATTCAACACATATAAATTCTAAATTAATGTTTATATCAATAGTGTCAATCTAGTGCTGGCTATGTATTATAAATGCACTTTGTATACAAGCAAAGATAAGAGTTTCCTCGTCAGGTTTGTACTACAGGTTACCTGTATCTCCAAACATGGTAACTTTCTTTCGGCTTCTCCCATTAGGGGTTTCCACAGCGGATCCTCCGGGCTTGGGACTGGCACTGACAGTGGCTGGGGTGATCAGGGATCGAACCCGGGCCGCAGAGGTGAGAGCGCCGCATCCTTACCACTAGATCAAAATCTCCAAACATGGTAACAATTCAGGGAAAAGCTTTGCTTCAGGTAAACCTCAATGACAATGTAGCCAAATATAATGCATTTCATTATTGAAAAACCTCTTATTGTTTTAATTTAGCATTTCGCTTACATCATTTTGATTTAGATTTACTTTGCATGCTTTAGTTTAACTTGCAATGCTAAAGCTCTGTCTCCTCTTTGTCCTGTTTTTAGTATGTCAACTGACTGTGTTCAACTTGTCTCAGTCTGGCTTAGTTTGCTCTTAATATTGCTGTTTGTTTCTTTGTGTTTTTGTGATGTCTTACCATGCATTTTTTTGCAAGTCCAAACAATTTTCCATCTTTGTGTATCTTTGTTTTCCCCACTTGTAATCTGTCAGTGCTACACGCATGCTGCATATGGTGTATTTGGGTTCATACACCCCCAGTTGCATGCAATATGTAACTAGCATTAATGAACTCCAATATCTGAACATGTCTGATACAAAAGGTAAAAAATACATTGCTTTTGCATGATAATAGCCATGAACTTTGTGAGTTAAAAAAATTAATCTAGTAATGGCTCAGAAAGCTTTTATAATGTGTTATAATTAAAATATTATTCGCTTTACTTGAAGCCATCAGTGATGACATTTTTAATGTATGCAAAGTTTTTTTTTTCAACATTTTCTCCCCATTTTGCGAATCTTTTGCCAATTTCCATCCATTAGCCAGCTACCAACTGAGTAGCATTTACTGCGCTTATATCCCAACTTCAAAACAAGCCAGGATATGCAAAGAAAATAATTTTACTATACTATCATTTACAGCATACATGACAAAATAAGGATTTCTTCATCCACTCCAAGTGTTAACTTGAGCTTTTGGGAAGTTTGGGAACCGCTGTTATAAGTTTTATATGAAATTATTTGTAGCTTATAATTAGTGCAATTATTATAAACATGCTCCCAAGGAATGATTACCAGCTTACAAATAATTATAAGCCCACTTATGATTTCTTAATGAGTTCTCAGTAAAATTGTTTATTGAAGTGTAATAAAAAGGCAAAAAATCTGACTATAAAATGCAAGTAAAAAAAAAAAAAAAAAATACCCTGCTTTGGTAAAACGCAAAGCAGAGAGACTTGTGAGAGTTTTCATTTAATTAAATTTTTATTTTCACATCAAACTCCCCTGAGGAGTAGAAAAGTATTAGTAGAAATAAAAGAATGCTAATTAATTTTTGCAACCCACCCACATTTGAGCTATTTGTAGCTCTCAGGGGGAATGCACGTTTGCTTTTTTTGAAGCTGAGCGTATCCCGGTGACTTGTCGTTTTAGTATTACATGTTTAACATGAAAAACAAAGGTGCAAAAATTTTGGCAAAGGTTTCTTTCCAATCTTGGTTGTAACTCGTTACTGTCACAAATAAGGATTTGGGTAAAGCATTTCTTAAGTTTACTCCCTACTTACAATTTTTATTAGTCAGGATTTCCTCCTCTTAGCATTTCTTTGATATGATTCTGACTTTTATAAACTCTGGTTTATGCCACATGCTTAGTTTACATACAGTAGTCAGGTCTTCTCTCTGGCCTGTAATTGCTGTGCAATCTGATTGTGTTCAACAGTGCTGTATTTCAATACAAATTAGTTTGGTCTATTTATTTACTTGCTGTATCTTTGTCTTTTTTGTTTTGTGTTGTTTTAAAATCAACATTTTGCATATCATTTCTTTTTTAATCCTTATTAGTTTCTTCTTTCCTTTGAATACAGATCAATTTGTTTTATGTTTTGGGCCGTGCCATGGAAAACAACTTTTTTTCTCCCCATTTTAAACCATTCATTTGTAAATTTCCATTCTGGTTGTGTTGCTGTATACAATCCAGGCATGCGCAGAAAGCGCAAAACAATTTGAACACAAAAGGATTTAAGAATTCATTTCTACTTTAGAAATTTGGAGGAAGCAAATTTGAGTGTCGCCTTCCCGTGGGCTCACCACCTGCAGGAGGGACTGTAAGGGACAGTGCTGTGAGGATTGGGCAGCAGTCGAAGGCGGGGGCCTGCTTAGACTGCTGCCCCCGCAACCCGAATTACGGATAAGCGGGAGAAAATGAATGAATGAAATTTGAGTGTAGACGATGTATAACTGTTATAAATTTGGGCAAAACAAAGTTGTTACAACTCTATTCAAGCGAAAAAAAAAAAAAAAAAACATGAAAAAAAATCTAAAGACTAAATACATTTGAATACATTTGTATCGTCTTATGTGCTGGCATATGCCTCATGTCAGAATCTATAAACTAATATTTTAGAATATTTTATACAAAATAAAATAGAATACATTTAATTAAATGAATGCAATACAAGTCTTATTATATTGATTAAATTAAGTAAGTAATTAAATTGACACAAATTAATTACATTGATATAAAATAAATAGAAAAACTAAATGAATAATGATAAATAGTTTGCATTTGTTAGACCCCATTTGTGTGTGTGTGTGTGTGTGTGTGTGTGTGTGTGTGTGTGTGTGTGTGTGTGTGCGTGTGTGCGTGTGTGCGTGTGTGTGCGTTTTTGTGTTTTACATTTAATATTTAATTTGATAAAAGATATGTTCTACTTAACTGGTTTATTTATTTCAGCACACGTGCAATTGTCAATGAACAAATGTCTTAATTCCTTCCATCCGTCATTTATTCACTCCCTTTCTACGTGTAATTGTCAGGAGTTCTTCTTTTAAAAGGACTTGTTCACCATGAACACATCATCCTGAGAACAATTTGACTATATATATAAAACCCTAGTCAAATTGTTCTCAGGATGATGTGTTCATGGTGGAATGGACATAATCCTCCAGCCAATCCCATCACCACTGTCATCTTTTTTGGCTTCCAGGTAAAAAAAATAATAAAAATTTTCTAATATCTCCTATCCATGTCTCCTAGAAGCAGTTGCGCTGAGATATTGTCATGATGTAATACATTTAATGCAGTAGTTCCTGTGAAACATTGTTTGGTCGGGATAAATCTACCGCTGGGTCGTTCATATAAAAGCAGCAGAAACACTGTAGCGCTATAATACATCAGTGTTAGTTTCTACTTCTTAAAAAGGGTGGAAATTTATGCCAGATATCCCGTGCATGGCACATGGCACTTCGGCTTGATTTTTTGTTCAGGACAGAAGTGTTCCCCTGTGGATGTGCTACTTCTGCATGTCCTGTATGATTTGACTTTGGTTAAAAAAATGTTTATGGTAACGTTGTTTTTTATTTTTTACATGCCACTGCAACTTTTTCTTCACATATCCCAGTGATGTTAGAAAGCTGGGGTCTGCCATGAATCATCACCACTGGAGTGTTTAGTGCATTGCTTAAGTACCCAAGAATTGCAGCTTGGCTATACCGGGGCTTGAACCCGCAACCTTCCAATCCGTAAACCAGAGCCTTAACCACTGTGCACAAGTTATTACTATTTATGCAGTTTTTTATTCACTGCATGAATGTCAACTGTGCTATGTATTGTTATATAACATAAATATTACATAATATTTCAACCCAGCCCTTTATAGACTCTCAATATGACAGAAGACATTATTGCTGCTGAGGCTGAGCATATGAGCTGTTTTACTACATAATGTGCCATGAATATCGAGGTAATGTCTGTGTTTAATGTGTGTCGTTTGCTGGAGCAGATGTACATTTGTGCATGAGACTGCCCGGGTGTGTAGATGTTTGCATGTCCACAAGTGCATGACACCATAATCATCATTTAGATGGCTGCATTTAACCTTGCAATGTTAAGATATGTTTGTTCTTTTGCTTTTGTGCGTGCTATGTGAGGGTAGCTGTGTGAGATTTTTGTTTTGCACCTTACAGGCACCTCAGCTCTTTGCAGTACATGTGAATAAAGCTGAGGGATGTTTACACTGACAGGAGCGATCCAGCACCATGGACCCGCTTCTCACCCACATGACCTTTAAAAAACGTTAAAGCCTTTCCAATGTCTGCCATCAACTTCAGCACGACAAGACTTCATTCTTCAACATGTTACATCGAGCCTCAGGTCAGGCTCATAGATAGAGTATGGCAGTTAATTCATTATCGTTCTCCGTCATCTTTTTTTAATGAACACACTCCTCGCGTTGTTTTTTTCTTTCGCCGTTCCCGGCCAAGTCGATACGTGACCCGTTTGGGGCATCAGATTTTTAATGCAGACTGCATTCGAATCCGACTGAGTCATTACTCCATCTGCCACGGAGAAATGATCTGACTTCAAACACCTTGTTTTTGGAGTAAAGTGGACTGCTGGGTTGAAATATTTGTGCTGGATGATAAGCGGCACAGGTGTCCGATAAGCAGAAAATGAGCTTATCAATAAAACCAATGGTTTCCGTGCAAAGAATGAATGGCGTTGTGTTGCATTTTTTATATGCAGCACAAGAAAGCTAATAATGAATGCAGTTCTCCATGAAATATTGCTGGTATTAAACATGATATGCATGTGCACAGTGAATAATGATAGTTATTCTGGACCCTGCGGTTCAAACAAGAAACCCAGACATTACACATGAATATTAAACATCTTTACACAAATACGAGAGGATTAATACTTCAGGATTATCATTACCAAATCTTAACGTATGGTCCTGTCCCAAATGGCTCTGTGATCCAGTTTCAAGTGTGCACTTTTGTTATATAGCTATATATACAATATAACTATAACACCGTAGATAATGAATCCTCAAGTCAAGTTTACGGCCATTTTGTCAGTTTCACATTCCTTATTCCTTTTTTTACCCTTCTATACTAATCATCAGTCAATTAATAATTCACTAAATAATTCAATAGTAAGCCAAATAATAATCTAAAGCATATATTTTATTTATCTGGAATGTCCTAATAAGAAGCTAGTTCCTCAATTTATGACTTATTCAGTATAATAGCATTCACAAACAGCTAGAAACTCTCTTTTTTTCTGTTAAAACTGCGAGAAACTAAAAATCTCTTCCGAGTGAAGACTTTCCTGGGGTGGAAAAAGCTTTGCAAAGTTACAAAATGCTGACACTCGAGACTCTAGCTAGACTCTAACCCTAGACTCCTTTCAAAAATGAAAAATATTTCTTTACAGAAAAGTTCACTATAATTATAATACCAAACTTTTTTGGTATACTTCCTGCGAATGCTGTGTTATACAAGCGAAAATTGGTTACTTATTGGATTAGATGTGGAGAGTTAAGGCCCAAGATAATGTTATAGAAAAGTAATTCTTATATAGTAAATAATATTATAATAGCCCAGTATTTTAGTAGTTTATAAATAGCTTTATAGTTGCTTTTCCTTCAAGTTGTTTATCAGTGATAAGACAATTTTTTATATTTGCCTGTGACATCATTGTCTTGGTGTTCTTAGAGTCTTCCTGTGATTTGTCCTTGCTAAGGATTTCGAGCTGACGGGTTTTCAGATGTGTCGAACGGTAGAAGCTTTCCCTGGCCCTTCTTAGCTCATCTCCATCCACCTGCCTAGATCAGCCACTTATGCTTTAGCTGCACTGAAAACCCAGTTGGACAGCTCCTCTCTGTCTGTCTTCCAGAGAGTGGCAGGTGTCACAGATGATTTAGATCTAAAGCAAGAGCCTCTTCAACAAGCTGAACTCAGGAACCACATATGTAGCACCGAAATAGAGTCTGAGACATGGGGTGACTGTTTAGGTGAAGAGGGTCAGGCGAATGCTCTGATGGTCCAAAATGAAACCGAGCATCTTACTAAGAATGACCCGCCCTCTGGAATATGATGTCTGAATGGCTTCAGTCATGGCTGCTTCAGTTCAATTCTTTATTCTCATACATCACAAAGAATGTGACCTTGGAATACAATCGATGATGTGCGATTTCTTGTACAGAGCCTTAAATCATAAGGTACTCAAGCTACTGAGAGCTTAGTCAGTCTCAACATTAATCTTATGACTTATTAATATTTAATTGTATCTTGTCTTGCACACTGTACTCTGTCTTACTTCCTCATCCAAGAAGGAGTCATAATTCTTCTGTGACTATTAAAAAGGAAATACTATGGTGGTCCTTAAAGAAGCGTGAGTGGGTATAATGCAGGTGTCCTCACCTGGCAAAGTATTTTCGTGAATCAAACATAATGCTTTCTGTAGCAGAGCCCTTGTCGTTCATTATGGCTTCTACAGCAGTTTAGCTGTTATGGTTTATATAGTCGCATGCATTTATGCAAATCATTTAGCTGAAGGCAACCCATCAGTTTAGAGTCTAGCTATAGGGCTTGAAATATTAGCTCAGAAAGAAAAGCATTTTCACATATTACATGGTTTTATACATTGTAAATTCCCTCTCTCTGAAAACATGGCTTGTTTAAGAAAATGCAATGAAAACTGTACGTTTTAAAAGAGTAGGAAACGTCACGTTGTGTGGCAATTCGAATAGTTTTTAGTTATCACGAATCTAAAAAAACAAAAACCCAATCAGAATTGGTCTTAACTCGCTTAACTGACCTCCAATTGGACACGTTTTGGTCATTTTTGCTTCGAATACCACAGTCATTATAATCTCCACTTTCCAAATGCTAGTCACATTCTACTAATTTTGAGCTGTATGGATGTACTTGATTACAAGTGAACTATGAAATGTGCCCATTAATTAAATTAATCCTTAGTAAATGCCTGCTCAGGGTTAAGTTGGTTTAATTTATTATTATTATTATTATTATTATTATTATTATTATTATTATTATTATTATTATTACTATTATTATTATTATTATTATTATTATTATTATTATTATTATTATACTGTATCTGTCCTTTATTTGTCCCTGGAAACACTGGAAAAGAATAGTGAAAAAAATCCCAAAGGTACAAACACCAACAGTGTCATTTTTCAGTGTCAATTTTGCTTTTAACAGTTCCTCAGCCTCAGCTACATCACTCACTGATCTTAAGTAAGGATGTGAATATATATGAATAGTATTTTCTACATCCATTTGAAAGAAAATAACCTTTAAATGAGATGTCTGTCATTTTTTCATTCATCTTTAGTTATTGCCTACTCAGGGTTTAAGTAAGGCTTTTTTAATTTTGGGGGGAAATAGATCCAACTTTTTATTTGTTTAGAAAAGAATATATAAAGACAGGGACAAACAAAATAACTGCTCAAATGGGATTTAGAAAATACTGTACACATATACACATCCTTAGTTTATATCAGTGAGTGATGTAGTTGAGGCTGAGGAACTGTCCGAACAAGAATTCACAAATTATGCTGACAATGCTGGTCTTCGTTTTTTTTTGTTTTTTTTTTTAATAATGAAAATCAATACAAAATAAATAAATTAATTAATTAATTAATACAACTATTTTTAAAAGTTATTTCTAGCACTAAACAGATATAGACACAGATGTTGCCATTGTGTTACCCCTCTGTTAAGCCTTATGAACAGGTAATAAAGTTTTTGTAAACATTGTAAAATGTTTTATATCCACTTTTGCATTTTGACTCTACTCTTTTCATATTAACATTTCTTTTTGTTCCCTGTTAACTATTATCCTGTCCCTTGTTTAAGACTTTTTAAAGTGCTTGACCGATACTTTCCATGCAATTGCCTTCTCTACAAATGTTAGATGAATCTAGACCAAAAGACTCAACTGATAAACAGACTTTAAAGATGTGGTTTAAAAGCACACCATTCATTTGTACTAAGACAATAGAGATACTTTGACATTTACATTTAGGTAGATGATTTAAAACAAAAATAAAAATCCTCTGAGGATTGGAAACCTGGTTCGAGGACGGAAAACGTTTCAGCTGTCAGATGTCACCATCTAATAATATGACTGCTCACATCAGAGATGAGTTTACAACAGATATGAGATTAGTGTGAGGAAAATAATGGATCGTCAGATGAAAAGATGAAAAACATTCATACAGGGCCGTAAGGTTTCGACATTTTTGACATTCTGTTCTGTAAAGATGACATTCGTCCTGCATTCAAAAGCATTATTTTTCATTCCATTTTCTTTAAGTTGTGCTCATATTTCTTGCCTTTGTCTCTTACAAAAGAATAAAACATTCATTTTAAGCAGAGAAGTAAGTAGTTGAATTGGAAAGGACATTTATGCATGACTTTGACATTCATCCAATATAGATTCTGTTCTCCCTCTTATTGGATTTGAAAATGAGATTTACAAAGCACAGAGGATGATTAGAAGATGGGGAGAGAGGGGGCATTTTTCTACCAATAGCCTGTAATTAAAACCATAAAGTTATGTTTGGCGGGATTAATATTCGGAAGAATTTGGTCATAATTTATTAGGGCACTGGAAAAGTTAATAAGAGATTATTTATTCATGCCCACATAAATATTTAATCTATGTATTAATATTCATTGGCACCAAGCTTCCAAATTTATCATGAAAAGTAGATTTATTGTGAGGTTTGGGGTAATTTTGGTCATTTCAGCATTCCCTCATTCAGAGTGTCTAAGACAAATCTGAGTACAATTGCTATATAACATTAAATGTGAAAGGATGTAAAATCTAAAATACTCTTAATGGCAGTGGGAAAACTTTCCAATAACCCCTTCAGGTAATATAAATCCAGTAACACAGAAAGAAGAAACATAGGTGTCGCTTTGAGAACCTTTTGAACCGAATCACTAGATTTACAAGAATTATGGATTTGCATGGACTCTGTTTTAGAGTCTAGGATCTCTAGAAAAATTTGTTAAGGGTTCCCTTGTGGTATGAAAGGAAAAACTTTAAGGGATTCTACAACCCCAATTCCCAAAAAGTTGGGACACTGTTTAAAATTTTAATAAAAACAGAATGCAATGATTTGCAAATCTCATAAATCCATATTCAATTCACAAAACAAACAAACAAACAAAAAAAACTAAAAAAAAAAGTTTCAACTGCGGAAATGTACAATTTTAAGAAAAGAAATAATTATTAAAACAGTCATTATTCTGTAATGAACATCGCAACATGGACTCATTAACACCTCCAGAAATCATTGTCTGTGAACACAGTTTGCCAAATCATCCACAAATGCTGGTTAAATTTCTATTACACAAAGAAGAAGGCATGCGTGAACATGAACCAGAAATGCTGCCATCCTCTCTGGGCCTCACTTTTTTGGAATTGGTTAAATCGGAGTTATAGCTTCGAATTTTAACCAATCTAAATTAAATGAATGTCAAAATTGAAAAACTCTGATGTACACTCTGTTGAATGAGAAAACTCTCTGTTTTCAACACAGACTCATTAAACATTCCCAGAAGGGACATAAAAATAGACTCGTCATGAAATTTAGAGTGCATATGTATTAAACTTCTGTCTCTTCAGCATACATATTAGCACCAACTTTTTTAAACAACCCCAGAACAGTATTTAAAATCCTTGCATTTTGTTCATTTTTTATCCAAGATGTACATTATATGATCAGTATGCACGATTAAACGACGTACAGCTGTTATCACTTAGGGTGTACTCACTTTTGTTGTCAGCTCTTTAGATTTTTGTAGAGCACAGTAAATCAGTACTTTACAAGCTGTATATTGGCTACACTAAAATATATCCAAGTTTAATTTTTATAGTATTGTCCCTTGAAATATACTAAAATGGTTGCTAAAATGTGAGGGGTGTACTCCCTTTTGTGAGATAATGTACGTTTCTTGGATGACAAATTGCAGGAATTTTTAACACTGTTTAAGAGGTTGCTGTAGGCTGGTAGTAGCTTAGTGGTTAAAGTATTGGCCTAAGGCATGTGACTTTAGCTCTGAAGGTCAGGAGTTCAAATCCCAGCCACACCAATTTGTCACCATTGGGCTTCTAAACAAGGCTCAATTGTATGAATGGGATAAATGTAAATTGTTCTGGATAAAAGTGTCTGCCAAATGCTATAAAGGTAAATATAAGTGATGTGAAATCCTTGAGATTAAAATTCCCCTATATGCTTTTAGACCCTAGGGGTTAAACTACTGAATGGTGCAACAGACTGTTCACCCCCTATGGCAATGGCATTATCAGGTATGGAACTTGCAATGTGCTGACAATGCTGAATAATCCATAGCTAGGAGCCAAGGTTGGAGATTTGGCTGTGAACTCTGGATGGAATGAATAATGTATTCATACCGTATACATCTCTCTGTATGTAGAACCGGGGCAGATATCACTTTTCTGCTACTACATTTCCTTTTGTGTCTGATTCCTCTCAAGGTTTCTTCTTTATGTTGTCCCACAAAGGTTTTTTTTTCTTTTTTTTTTTTTTTTTTACCTCCGGCTTGTTCACTGGGGATATGGTTTATAAATTTGAAATCTTGTGATCCTGTGATTCAGCATGAGCAGCAGTTTAAAGAAATGCATTCAGCTGGCAATACAGTTTTAAGGAAACCTGGAAAGCTGGCTGTTTCATGATATTTGGTCATCCTTAAGCATGTCATTCAATATGAACTTGAAAGGTGTATTGTAATTGACTTTAAACTATTTTTTAACAATAGACACTATTACCGCTTTTAAGATTTCGATCCCGTATGAGCGAGCTGGAGTGACTGTGGTAAGAAAAAAATGACACGAGGAATAAACCTTCAGGAGAACCGGAGTCAAACTGGAACCCATCCTCTTGTAGGTAATGCCAGATAGTGGGATTATAAATCATAACTCTTTTACAACTTTATACTATAAAGCCAGTCCTTTGTTAAAGGATGTGCAGTATGAGTGTACTGTGAATATAAGTCCTTGGAGGAGCACACGTTTTTATGTTTACAGCAGCAGATTTTAGGGTCCATGGTATCCAGGGTGAGATTATCCACTGAAGCAAAAGGTGTGACATGGGCATAAGTTGTTTTGGAAAATCTTTGGTATCCAAAAGTAAGTATCTATTGCAGCAAAAAGTTGAATCTTTTCTGATTGAGAAAGCTGCTATTGTTAAGTTTTACATATACTTTAAATAGTTCCTAAAGGAAAAATCAATTCTGGAACAGGTTTGAGTTCGCCCCTAACACCCCCCCCCCCCACCCGAACCCAACCCCCCAAAAAAACTTAAGTAGCTTCCTCTGTTAAGTGTTAAAGTCTTTATGCACTAGTAATGAACTGTCTATCTATCTTATTCCTGTCATCAAAAGCCAGTCACTTTGCCTGCCAGGCTTCATTGCCCCATCAGGGCCTTTTGAGAGTCTGTTCAGAATTTCAATCTTAAATTACCCTAGTAATGCATTTTATTTCACATTTAACGAAGAGAATTGATGAAAACATTACACACTCTCTGGGGAAATTATGCTGTCCTTGATTTGTTTGTATGTGAATAGATTTCAGAAGGGTCAATATTTATCCAACCAGCTGATTTTTTTTGTCTCTGCTATCTCTGTAGATTTAGTTCTACTTAGATAATATTTCTCAGGTTATGCAGCATGCATTGGAAATTCACATTGAATTGTAATTGCGGTAAGGATATGTCTTACTCAGTGGCATGAAAGCTTTGCTTTTATCCAAGTCATTTAGACTTAGACAATACTCACAAATTCATTTCACCAACAGTCACAGCAAGGCAAGTTTCTTTACACTGCTCAGTATTTAAATAATAAGCACAAATCCCCTGTTAAACATTACTCCATCACAAGGGTATTCCTTTTACATTTCTATTTTAAAGGTACTCGCCTTTGAATGAACTTTTCAATGAAGCAGCAGCAGCAACTATATTTTAATCATGTATGCTCCATTCTCCTGCACATTATAGCTTTTCAAGGAGACAGTCTTCTATACTGGTTTGCAAAATCATTGCAAAAGAAAAACAAAATGATTCATACATTATATAATGTTTGCTAGTTTTTTTCTGCTTGTGTTGTCAGTGTTCATGGACCATCTGTGTCCTTAATAAAGTTGTATAATAACTAACCATCAGTAGTGTTACAGTTTCCCTTCACTGAAATTACGAGATCCAAACCTGTTCTAGCTTGGCAATGTCTCCAGGCATAAAAAGGGTTCCATGAAAACACGGTTTACCAAGATATAATTGACCTTAACCCCACTGAACACATTTGTGGTGATTGGAACACGGACTGAAGACTGACCTCCTCAACCAAAATCAAAGTTTCTAGACTCATGGGGTAACTGGTGCTGCTCTGACCGAGTGCGTTATCACGTCTGAGATTTCATCATAAACAACAAGTTAGAACAAAGAGCAAACACAACCTTCTTCATGAAACTGAGCAAATCTGCCACAAAGATGTTTGACATACGGTGATGTTGCAGGAGAACCTTACTGGAATACAACGCGAGATCAGAAAGACCTTCAACAAGCTCAACCTCCGAGAATGTCAAAACCATTCGGCAACTTGTGCATGATGATCGTCGGAGAACAATCCATATGATCTAATTTTCGCACCCACCCTACTCACCAGATTTGACTCCTGTGGACTTTGCCCTCCTCCCAAAGATGAAGATCGGTTCAAAGTTCGTGCAGAGATCCAGCGTGAACAGCAGAAGGTGCTTGACACACTTTGAAAAAAAGACTTCCAGGACACGTTCCAGAAGTGGCAGGAACGCTGGGGGTGCTGAATTGGTGTGCAAGGAGACTATTTTGAAAGTGATAGTGTGTAAATGTAAATAGATAAAGTACTTTCTTGTAAATAGAACCTTTTGATACCACCTCATATGTTGTAATGACAGTTAGGTTTCCACAAACTTTTGTCTGCATAGCATACAATCTTCAGTCTAAGAGAAGTGTGAAAACAAGGAAGCGATCCATAACGTCAATAGGTGCCAGATGAGACAATGTGACAGGCCAGGAACTGCAGGAAAAACTAAGATAAAAAGGAAAGTAAGTAAAAGCGCAGGATCATTGACTTGCTGCAGGATTTGATTTTAGATAATGCAATGATGCAGACATCACACTGTACAGTGTCTTTAACTTCTATATAACAATAAAGATTCTTAATAATCCCCTCTTCTCTTTTTCTCTCTCTGTTGAGTTAAACATGCTCCTGAGGTACCAGTGACCAGTGTTCCTTTTCTCTATTTGTCCCAGTACACTGAATCTGAATGGGGTTCTCTACGATTGGAGGCTACTTTGTGCAGCTGGTGATGGTTCCGAATCAACAGTCTGGAGATCCATGAGATTACTGAACAACACACAAGCTTTGAGGATGGATTTGAAATGTAGTTAATGTCAGTGGTCTACTACAATGGCTCAGGACCACAGGTTGCCTTTAATCACTGATCATGCATACCTTAACGATGACTAATAAATTAACATTGGGTGCCACCCAGATGAGGATGGGCTCCCTTTTGCATCAGGTTTCTCTCAAGGTCCCTTCTTCAATCTCAGGGCATTTTTCCTTGCCATAATTACCACTGGCTTGCTCATTATAGACAAACTTACAATTATATTTATGAATTGAGTTGAATTGAACTTCCTATAAGCAAAATTTCAACTAAATGCCCTAGAAATGATTAACAGAGTAATAAAGAGTCCAGTAGAGAATATGCTGTAAATTAGCATATGCTACTTAATGTGCTGGTATACAGAAAAATTAACATACGGTATAGCATTATTTCATCCTCTATAAAGCAGTAAACACCAAACTGTTTTGCACGATGGACTAGTTTCAAACATTTTTCCTCAGAACATTGGAGGGATTGTTACACATATAATTAAAAAATAATAACGCGCATATAAAAAGTGTATTATTTATTAATTTAATTATTATATATATATATTAAAAAATATATATGCAGAATATACCATGCAGAATAAGTGAGAGTTTAGTTTATAGATGCAGCAAATCTGCATGGCTGAAACAAGTGCAGAAAATTGGTTTAGGCAGATATGGTCATCTTTCCAAAACAAACACCCTGCAGCCTGTGAAAGTCAATAAAGAATAGCAACAATAATTTTCTGTGGGTTGTTATCCAAAAAGCACTAAATTAAAAGTGTTTTTTAAGCTTTTTTCAGCTTGTGTGAATTGTATTATGTGGAACCATAATTCATGTTTTTCAAATCAGTCAAAGTTCCAGAAAGAAATATTTTATCTAAAGAGAAACCCCTCCGACATTCTACTTTTAAAAAGCCCTTTGGTTTAAAGACTGCGTTCTTTCATTTGTGCTTTTAAACTCATACAGGTTTTATATAAAACAACATACAGTTCCATAGTGTTTTCCATGCATTGGTTTTAATGAGGACCCCTTTTATGTTGGGGTTCCTTAATTATCAACAAGTCAAGCATAAGGATCTAGTATCTCAGTTCTTGAAAAATATAATCAATTACCCTAATTATTTTGGATGTACCTCTAGGAAACCCTTGAAGGGTTCCAAGTAATCTGTTTTTCAAGTAATCTGTTTTTCAAGTAATCTATTTTCTGTCACTAAGAATCCCTAACTATTCAATAAACCTTTCAAGGACTGCTGAACGTGCTGACTGCACGTTTAACTAAAACTGTGTTTTCTGAATAGATCCTAAAGCAATTGAAAAATAATAGAAATTGGATGCAACACTTTTTATGAAGCTTCACAAATCTATTGCCTAGGAGAAGTGCATGGAATTGAAATATTCCCTTATTTCTAATGTTCTTTTTTTTTTTTTTGCTATTACTGCTGAACCATGAAATAGAAACATCATATTGAATTACAATTGATAAAAGTGTCCGACTGTTTTTTTTTTTGTTTGTTTTTTTTAATAAAACCTTTTCTGAGTTAAAATTCATTATACTATGTAGTTTGTTTTTTTTTTTCCCACAGATGTGCCTACTTGTTGATCCCTTATTTGAACAGATGCTAAATGTACTCTTTCTACACACAGTTACTTAGTACATCAAGAATGCTAAGCGATAAAATGATGCTTTTAGAATTACATGCTGAAAACAAGAAAAAGAAAATCGCATATACATTTTTAGAGTTTCAGTCAACTTTTTACTTTCAGTCATTACATTTTTTTCACAAACATCTACTTTCTACTTCTTACATTTTCAAACCAGACTCGTTACTTTAGTTTTAATCTATTTGGTGAAATGTCATTACTTCTTCTTCTCATTGCACACCGTTTTCAACCCATCAACATATTTCCTGTTATCATGCGGCTCTTTCAATCTACCACTGGTGTATCTTTTCCTGGCTCTCTCACACCGCAGATGTAGACTAGTTAACAAAGCGAACAACGAGCAAGGCAGAAGGTAACAATAAGCATGGGGTTAACATGGATGAGACTTCTTCCTCCTCTGATAAAAATTACAAGTCTGATTTACTGAATGTTGTTGATTTATTTATTTATTTTTTGCCAAATTCAGTTGTGTCTGATAATTTCAGTCCATTAAGGATACATGTCTGGGATTTTCTATGCAGATCACTTCCCGTTTTGAAAATGCTGTATTTATTTATAGAGTTTAGATATTAAACTCTTCGTGAGTCACAATATGAAAAATGGATGCATTAAAAAAGGCACTCAACCATACGAGGTGGTATCCAAAAGTTTTAAGGCTAACTCTGTTTTCAAGAAATTACTTTATTTATCTACCTTTACACAATATCCCATTTAAAATAGTCCTCTTGCACAGCAATACAGCTCTCCCAGCGTTCCTGCCACTTCTGGAAAGTGTCCTGGAAGTCTTCTTTTTGAAGCGTGTCAAGCACCTTCTGTGATTTGTGCTGGATCTCCGCAATGGTGTCAAAATGGTGACCTTTGAGCTGGATTTTTATCTTCGGGAAGAGGGTGAAATCCACAGAAGCCAAATTTGGCGAGTAGTGTGGGTGCAGAAGTGAGATCATGTGGTGCTGAATGGTTTCGACATTTTAAGGGTTTGAGCTCGTTAAAGGTCTCCCTGATCTTTCGTCATTTTCTTGTGAAGTTCTTCCGCTCTTGAAGCGAGCATGCCACTTAAAAAAACTCGAACGTCTTTGAGGCGGATTTGCTCAGTTTCACACATAATTTCACGTTTGCTCTTTGTTCTTACTTGTTGTCCATGATGAAATCGCAGACGTCAAGTCAAGAAGCTTTTATTGTCATTTTAACCATATATAGCTGACGCATTACACAGTTAAATGAAACAACGTTCCTCCTGAACCCTGGTGCTTTAGACGTGGTTACCAGTTAAGCACCAGTTAGCACCATTACTCTAGAAACTTTTTGATATCACCTCGTATACTAGGTCTGGTTGGGAAAATCGTGACTACATTTTTACAGGGACCAAATAAATAAAACGAGTAAGAAAGGTAAGAGCTCTCACCTGCTATAATGGCAGCTAAGGATATAAAGCATAAGCACAATAGCATGTCTTTTATCAAAATGTTTATTTTTCTATAAATAATGACTAGTTCCTTTATAAAGAAAAGTACCTTTGTAATTTTACATGGCGATAAATGAATCCTGGATATAATTTTATCATTCATATTTAAACTACTAATTGTTTGCAGTTAAAAATGACCTGGATTTAAATCATTTACTGTTAGATATTTATGGAACTGACTACATGATGCAAAACTCAGGATTTATAGGAAATACAGCCAGCTAGAAACTTGCTCCTTTTGTGGTAATTTTGTTGCTGTCAAGAGTTTTAATGAGTATTTTGGAGATGCCACCACAGATGTCCTCCTTATAAACTAATTCACTCTGAATATGGGTTTTTGACAGAAGTGTTAGGTCAATACAACTAAGTTTTCTTGTACTTGTGTTCATTTGTTTCTTAGTTTTTGTAGTTTCTCTTCACTTTAACTCCTGCTTGTGTACCGATTAGTGATATGGATGCTAAACTTAGTCTTATACGCTCTCCCCTACCCATTTACTATGCAATCAAATGATGATCTCTGTCAAATATAGCCGAGTTTATGCACTTTTGTCATGCCTCATCTCAGAATGTCATGCCTCATCACACAAAGAATTTGGTTGCAACTTTTGGTGACACTCAAAAGTACAAACATGAATAACACTATACATTTAGCTTATAGACAAGACAATACAGAGTATACAAGACTATGAAATAAAAAGATTAAATAAGACTGCAGATTCAATCTAAATCTCACGTGTTGCAATACCAGAGGTCATGCGATTAATACCTGATCAGACGCAACTAGTGAAATGGAATTATCAATATAAGAAACATATGAACACCAAAGCACATGACACATGTGAAAATGGAGGAAATTAAACCTGCTGCACTACTGAAAATGCTTTTTTTTTGCATTTTTCCAAATATATTTCAACCCCTTTCATTTCAAACGATATCACTGGCAACAAATTGTGTGGAAAAATAGTCTCTTTGAAGTATATACATGAATTGCAGAGTTTCTGAGTATTTGCTATGTCCCTTTTTGCTCAAGCTGGCATGGCTTCACAGGTTTGTGTGCAACCTTATGATCCATTTGAGATCAAATCATCTGAACACATGCTTCAGTTGACGAAATGAGATATAAAGAAACTGTTGATCAACACGATCAACATGTGTGTACTTTAAAATTGAGACCTGGAAATAGTGCAAACTTCTGAATATAAATTATTAACAATACTACAGATATACAATAAACATTAAAAAGTTTGGACACACATTCTCCTTTATTGGATTTATTTTATTTCTATTATTTAACACATAGTACACAAATATTGAAGACATCAAAACTATGAAAGAACACAGATTGAATTATATAATTACAAAAGTGTTAAATAAACCACAAATTTGTTTTATATTTTAGATGGTGACATCACAACCAGGAAGCTAAAAAAGCACTTGTGGTGGAGACGATACTAGCTTCTGAAATGTAAGGAAGCGCTGCAGGGATGCAGGGAGTGTGCCTTGGAGATGCAGTGTCTCATTCCCTCAGGGAACCAGGGTTACATACTTAACCTAGAGATATTCCCTTTCAGGAACTGGAGCTGCGTCAACAACGCTTTGGGAACAAGAGTACAATACCGCAAGTCTGACCAGCCCCTGCCTAGTGTGGATAGGCACTGCTAGGCCAAAGGACGGAGGAGTCAGGAGTGGCCCTAAGGTCAAAGCTATAAAACCTGATGAAAGTCCGTGGGGTGGATCAGCCCACAGCATTGCAAATGTGTTGAAGAGATGCTCCAGGGGACCAGGCTTTAGAGGCTGACACACGCTAAGTGGAGTAAGCTCTGACCCCAAAAAGTACGGGGAGACCAGAGGACTAATGAGAGGAGGAGAAAGCATGGTCAGGGGTCTGAAAGAGAGGAGGATAGAATGCTTGCAGCACAAGAAGCAAGCAGAGCATGATAAGCTGCAATAGCTGCAACACGTAAGCTTTCAGGGTGGAGTGAGACAACCCTGTGGCAAACTGTTCCTGCAGAAACTCCTAAACTGAACCGACCGTGCAGATAACTGGGTCCAACTGGTGGTGCTTGCACCACACAGTCGCCATTTTGCGACATACTACCTCCGCATGGAAGGAGCTCTGGATTGGAGAATGGTCTCCACTACTTTGGCAGAGAGACCAGAACCACAGCCACAGGCTCTATAAATTCGGGTGGGGGTGAACAACCATGCTTCCTGCATGAGAGAGAAGATCCCTCCCAGATAGGATCTTCTTTCTCCATGGTCTGCCTTCTCAAACCATCGTCTGCCTGACCAGGAGGAGATGGACTCCATCTCGGTGAACCATGCCTGTACCATGGCATCCATCCCAAGAGGGGCTGGCTGAGTCTCTTGAGTCGCAAACAGGTCCACTTGTACGCTCTAAAACCTCCATACCTTTTCCAGCACATCTAAGTGAAGCAAAGATCACAGACCCCCCTGATGGTTGATGTAGGACACCACTGATGTGTTGTTTGTACAGATCAGCACATGGCAGCGTCTCAGGTCTGAGAGAAAGTGCTTCAGAGCCAGAAGCACGGCTAGCATCTACAGGCAGTTGATGTGCCAGGTGAGATAGAGCCTGCTCCACAGACCCTGGGCAGAGCGGCCACTCATGACCGCCCCATCCCGTGAGTGAGGCGTAGTGTTACAGGACAACAAGGAGCTCCCAATACAGGGCCCTGAGACAGGAACCTGGGTTTTCTCCAGTGTGGACCGGATTGCCCTTCCAGGAGAACCCTCTGTCCCTGAGCCACCATTCAATGCCATGTAAGCCTTGCCCACCATGGCCAAGGAAATCTGAAGTCTCCAAGCCCTCTGCCAGATCCACTTGCGATCGCCACAAGGTGAATGCTGCTTTACCTCAGCGAAAGCAGGGACAGAACCGCGAGGAGACTTGGACATGTGCCCACAATGAGAGCAGTCGGCTGCCTCAAAAACCGACTAAGCATGGTCCGCTCCCAAGTAACGTGTTATCCCCCCCCCCCCCCAAATAATTAAGCAGGGGCAAGGAGAAACACACAGCCAGTACACATGTTTGCTCTCCATTTTTTTTCTTTTTTTTATATATTTATTTATTTATTTTTATATTTTAGCACTTTCCATTGACAAAGACACACATAGAGTGCTTACTGAACAAAAAGAAGCTAGCATCGTCTTTACCGCATGTGCTTTAATAGCTTCCTGTTCGCGCCTTTTTGTTGGACAGATTACACACATGATTAAGATCATGAACACACGAAAGCATTCCCAAATCTTTGTAAATGCAGCTCGAGTTCTTGAAAGGGAACTACATTTAGCTTTGATTACAGTTTGGCAATCTCATGGCATTTTCTCATCAGATTTATGAGGTAGTCACCTGTAATGGTTTTCAATTCACAGGTGTGCCTTGTCAAGAATTTATTTGTGACAATTGCCTTCTTACTGTGCTTTATACCATCAGTTGTCTTGTACAGCGGAAAGGGTAAGTACAGAGTGCTATTAGTGCAATTACTAGAACTACTGTAGAAATTCACATTATAGCAAGAAATCCCGTTATGTATAGAGAAAAAACAGTCCATCAATACTTCAAGAAATGAAGGTCAGACAATCTGAAAAAACTTTAAATGTATCCCCAAGTGCAGTCTCCAAAACCATCAAACATACACATTATTGGGGACCTTTCCAGGAAAAGAAAACTGAGAGCTACCTCTGCTGCAGAGGATAATTTATTAAAATTAACCAGCCTCAGACCCCACTGATTTGCATAAATGCTTTTTAGCATTCAAGTAACAGACATATTTTAACATCCACTCTTACGAGGAGACTGCCTAAATCATGTCTTAATGGTTAGATTGTGGCAATGAAACCATTACTTCAGAACAAAAAAGTGGGTTTCTTTTGCTTGCTCTCAAAGTATCTTTGTCATACCATCTCACCACTGGCTTGCTCATTATAAATACTTTATAGGGACTAGTTTATTATGTTAAAATTTATATTTATAATCTATTCATTTCTGTAATGCTAGACATTGGAGACAATGCCCATTGTTGAAAGCTTGATAAATATAATTGGATAGATAGATAGATAGATAGATAGATAGATAGATAGATAGATAGATAGATAGATAGATAGATAGATAGATAGATAGATAGATAGATAGATAGATAGATAGATAGATAGATAGATAGATAGATAGATAAGACATTCTTTTGCACATAGGTGTTCAGGTAAATGCACTACACAAATTCTCCCCAAAGTTCCACTCAGGAGCTATAATTGTGCTTTGACACGTGACTGTTCTCAGAAACAGGTCTTATCGAGATGGACTTAATCAAGCACGTGTTGCAGTGTTAAAGTGCACAGCTGATGATTTTGTTTACGCACTACAGCTCTTATAATAAAGAATGTGTGTGTGTGTGTGTGTGTGTGTGTGTGTGTGTGTGTGTGTGTGTGTGTGTGTGTGTGAGAGAGAGAAACAGCAGTGAAACATGGCATGATGGATACACACGTACATGGATACATTTCCTTCCTCTTTCATACACATTCCTCATCACACACAGGTGACCCTCAGCCCCATGCCGTATCCCCCGATCCATTTCCCCAAGCCGTCGGGGATGCTGCGCACGCACGGTCGCGCGCCTCCGCGCACGCACTTTTGATCTTTATTCTACATTTCTTCTACTCTTCCGCGCTTTATGACGTCACTACTCGACCGCGTCGGTGCGAATACGTTACCCCCTGGAGCGCGTGCATAAAACGCGCGCTCATGGTGTATATCCCAGCGGCCGGTGATTAAACCTATAATAATAATAATAATAATAATAATAATAATAATAATAATAATAATAATAATAATAATAATAATCCTAAAAGCAGTGTGCAGTTCGGGGACGTGATGCATGCAAAAGGAGTATTTTAATTAATTAATGTATTTAAATAAAGGATGACCCTTTAGGAGTCATGCATTTCCATCAAACTATATAAGACATTGGCACGCGCAACACGGGCGTCTCGGTGCCGCGCGCTCTGAGTGAAGTTTAAAAGGATTTCGCAGCTGGTTAACGCTGATGGAGTGAATGCGGCAATCTATTGGCTGTGGGCTTTGTAAATTTCACTCGGCGCAGTCCAATGGCAACTGAGAGAGAGATAGAGAGAGAGAAAGAGCGAGAGAGAGAGAGAGAGAGAGAGAGAGAGAGAGAGAGAGAGGGGTCCAGCTTTGGTGTCTCTCCCTTTAATCTCTCGGTCTTTCGTACAGGCAAAACCTGAATTTTAATGCTCGTGCGCATTGCTTTAAATCCATCCGGATCATCATCCAAGGTGTCGCTTCTTTTCCTCTTTTTCCATCGGACCCCCTGGATTGGATGTGTGTGTTCTAAACGGGAACTGGAGGATTTTGTTTGGTTTGGTGGCGAGGACTTTTGCGTTCTGGTCTCCTTCTTGTTTGTTGCATGTACATGTTTGGCCATATCCCATGAAGTCTGTGCGCAGATAGAGAGAGAGAAAGAGAGAGAGAGAAAGAGAGAGAGAGGGGTCCTGTCATGCCAATATTGCACAGGTAAGAAAAGAAATGTTTGTGTTCGTCTATATTTGTGTAGATCCATGTTCAGTTTTGGTTATGGCATGTCTTTTTTTTAGTGCTCGTGCACATTCCAGGTCTCTCCCATAGAACTGCAAGGACGTTCTTTAATTTTTTTTTCTTGCAGGTTCCAATGCAATGCGTGGTGTAACGACACTCTTATGATGTGCATATGTTTTGCATATGATGATGTGCACTTGACTTTTTCATTTAATGATCGAGTGCATTGCAACTGTTTACCCTGCGCGCGCCACCGACAATGTTGTGATGATGTTCACGGCTTTTTTTTTGGTGTAAGCAAAAGTGCTGGGGAAAATATATGAATAAAATAAATAATTAAATAGAAACTCCACAGGTTCAATTTATAAACGCGAATTACCTGTGTCAGGTTTGTATTATTATTATTATTATTATTATTATTATTATTATTATTATTATTATTACGAGTGTGACGTTCTAATCTGGAAAACTGGAGATGGGTAAATTATTGAATGGGATTGCATGCATGAAAGATAATGATGATTATGAGGGTAAATCGAGCAGGAGGTGATTGGGATCGCAGTGGAAAGTCAGAGGAAAACTCCGTCTGTTTATTTGTGAAAAATCCCGAAAACCCGCAGCATTCCGGCTCGAGACAGGACTGTGACGTGTGAATTGAGAAAAAACGCAATCAGAACGCATCTCTTCTCTCTTCTGAAGATTCAATCTGTCCGGTCTAACCCTCACCGAACACGAACACACACACACACACACACACACACACACACACACACACGCACGCACACATACACGCACAGTCCCGCACTAAGCCGCAAGGTGGTACTGTGGACATCTGCATAAGCACCAAGGCGCGAACAGGGCACGCGTCCAGCCACGCGCATGCGCACTTAGCTCTCACGTCTTCCCAACGCTCCTTGCAAACCATCTGACTCACGATTCTGAGTGACATTCCTTGCCATGTATCCTAGTGGTGTTGGGGTACCCACCGGAGGAGTGGGAAATGACCTCCGGCGTGACCTCCAACCTGACATTTTAGCAGTGTTCTTCTGGCAAGTTTCCAGTTTACACCCAAGATAAAGTCTTATCTGCACATGGACCAGGGGCCACTCACATGTACGTGACACACACACTCATTACGTGCATGAGGTAATCTATTTGTACAAGCGGGCGATTGAGACGTATTGATTTCCAATCAGGTCGGCCTACAGCTGTGCGGTTTCTTTAAACAGCTGCACAAGGAACTGTCCTCTAGTTTGTGACTCTTAAATGTAGAGGCAGCCACTTCTTTATCAACACAGCCTTCCTTCTATAAGGGTCGCTATTTAATTTTGATACACATCGCAGTTCTCTCTCTTTCTCGCTCGCTCTCTCTATCTGTCTCTATCGGCCTGGACCCCCAGCAACCCATCCCAACCCGACCGTCACCTTTGAATAAGTCCTCCTCTCTATTCGCTCGCATCTCTTTGGGGTCCCTGTCTTTATTCTCTCAGTCACTTGAAAGATGTGTAGGAAGCTCTGCCCGGGAAGAAAAATATCGAGCCTCCCATGCTGAATAGGTGATAGCGGACGCGTTTGGGGCAGTAGAACTGTCACTTCTCTCCTTTAAAGTTCACTTAAAGGTCAACTGCGGCTTTTTTCTTCTTTTTTTTCTTCTTCCCCTTTGTCCTCACCGGACCAGCTGGAAAATGGCTTTGCCCGTAGCATGTGGCTGTCTCGCTCAGCACTCGGTTGGATCCCCTGCCCCTCGGTCAGATCTTTAAGAATAATTCAAATGCAAATAAAAATCTGGTACCTGCATTGAAATTTGTATGAATGATCTCACACACACACACACACACACACACACACACACACACACACACACACACACACACACACACACACACACACACAGTGAATGCTATCTGCTAGCTATTTTCACCCTCTCCCAGGCTTTTGGATGGGAGGTATAAATGAAGGTAAAGGGTGACACATCTGAGGCTTCTTTTCGATATCACAGACTCATTTCATTCGAGGATAAATGAGGCACTAAAGCAAGCCTTCGAGGCTGCCAGTGACAGAGTCCAGACAGCCAGAGCCCAGAACACACACATACAATCTGAGCTCTTAGTAGATATCTACATATTTGAAATTGGCACAGCACAAGGAACCTACAGTGAGGACAGTTACACAATTTTTTTTTATTGTATTTGTGTATTTACCACCAGAATTAATTTCAAATAAAGCAATCAAGATGAGATTCAATTTGTAGACCTTCAGCTTTAATTCAAGGTGTTAAACCAAAAAATACTACATTCATCATTGGGAAATACAATGAGGAAACTATTTTGGACAGATAAAAAAAAAAAAAAAAAGGAAGAGCTCATGATCCAAAGCATGGCATGTGCTTCCAAGGATTAAAAATATGTCTTTATTAGTTTTGTAATTACTTTTGTGCCTTTGGATATTTAGTGACGATGTAAAAAATGGCTGTAAATTTGTAAGGAGTTAATATAATTTTTTGGGGGGACCTTTTGAAATAAAGCTGGATGAATTCTAAACTTTAATCATCTTGATTGATTAATTTTAAATCTATTATGGTGGTACATAGAGGCACAAAATACCAAAACAGTGTCACTGTTCCCATATCTGAATATTTCATAATGTATATGGTCATTTTGCTAATTTCTTGAATGTATAAAGGAATAAACAAGTCAGATTTGTCAGCGCTGCGTCTCAATATATCTGAACATTGCTGGTCTGTAAATAATGGAATAGTAGCATCGTTTGCATTTTCTTTCACTGACAATTCCTAAATTATTTTTGAAAGAAAAGCCAGCATTTGGTGTCTATACTAGTTGATTGATGCATAATGCATTGAAATCCCTCATTGTTAACCATCTCAGTTTTTCTTTATCTTTTCTTCATCTTCTCTTCAGAGCAGTGGTTAAAATCTTCCTCCATTTATTTTTAATTTGTTGTGTCAGACAGGTGCACGTAAACCAGTTTTCTTTTACCCAGAATACACCTTCCAATGCTTGTTCAAAGCTTATTGATTCCTCTGTAGATGCCGATGCCCCTAGACCTGGTGGAAAACGTGGTGGAAATATTTTTACACTGCTTTTTTTTTTTTTTTTTTTCTTTCTTTTCCTTATTGGAAATGAAAATCATGGGCTGAACGCTCTGGACAATCTGCCAGAATGGAGGCTGAGTTAAAGAAAGATCCTCAAATTTGATATTAATATTCATGGTATTGATGAGGACAGAAAGATTACAAAGTTCCGAGAATGAATTGTAATATTGATATATAATAATGCAGAAATCACAATTTGTTTTTATTTTATTTAAACCAGTTTAAAAGTGGCCAAGCTCCAGTGGTTCAGCTTCAATTGAAGATATAAAAGCAGCTGCTTCCTGTAGTTGCCTTGTTCCTACTCTGTTTTAATGCCAAACATCTGAGGTAGCAATGCTTATGCGTTCTCTAGTGACCACTGGTATGATGTACTATAGTAAAACATTGTGAAATGGTGTTTCCCATGACGGGTTTAATTTAATGTGAGGCTCTCAGTTAGTGTATAATAGGCGCCTTGCTTTGCTTGAGCGCTCAACTTCTCATGAGAACTGTTATCTTCCATCTGTTCAGATTGAGCTGCTAGATGCAGCACTGCCTTTTACTTCAAACCACACGTTCGATTTCTTGGAAAATCTGAATATGCTTTTGGACATGGTCAGAGGTGGTAAGTAACGAAGTCCAAATACTTCGTTACTGTATTTAAGTCGATATTTTTGGTATCAGAACTTCACTTTACTATTTATTTTTTGGTCAACTTTCACTCACTTTCACTCATTACATTAGTTTTAATTTAATTGGTGAAATTTCAGTATTGTTTTCTTCCCATTTTGCTGTTTTCAGCCTATCAACCTAGTTCTTTTTTCAATCTAACACTGGTGTATCATTTCCTGGCTTTCACCACTGATGTAGGCTAGTTTACGAATCTCACAATAAGCAAGGCAGAAGGCAACAAGAAGTATGGGGTTAACGTGGATGAGACAGAGGGAGTCAGTGACGTAAACAGAACAAAGACATTCCTGATTATCTGATCATCATCGTCTTTTCTCTGCTTGTGTTCTATATGGTGGATGTTCAGCCTGGATACATTCATTATGTAACAACATTTTTAAATCTGTAGTGTATATTTTATTGTAATATATTAATTAGAGCTGTGGAAATAATGCAAATGAATTTAAATAACACTAATTTTATTAATGCGTGCAAACATTTCTGTTTTATTAAAGATATAAATAAATAAATATAAAAGAGGCGAAAGTAAAGCTTTCAATGCAACACACATTTATTCACAATGTCCTTTCTTTACTCAGATTAAAAAAAAGCTTCCAAAAACTCCACCGTAACAAAACTAAAAAATTATTTGTAATCATTAAACATGTGTTTTACTGATGCGCCAAGTCACAAATCAGCACCAAAATCCACAAGATATTCGGTGAAAAAAATGCTTTCATGTTTTAGTTAAGAAAGATAATGTTTGCAAAAATGTGTAAAAATAATGTATGTACTTAAATTTATAAAAGGGGAATGTGTGCATGTAAACCCGGCCCAGAGAATTAGGGTTCACAATTATTGGATTGGATTGGATTAGATTGGATTTAGAGGATGTATGGGCCTTTCTTCAGCAGCCTTAATGATTAAGTTCTACAATAAAAAAACAGACAGAAGCCATTTTCCTAATGAGAAAGATTGATTTATTATGAGTCAGAGGTGCCTTAAAAGCCAGGTTCCAATGCCTGAATGATGGCCCTGGTTAGCAAAGCACAAAGGTGAACACAGGTTTAAACATTTAAAAAGATCTGTTGCACCAAATCTTGAGGTGGAAAAAGTACACACATCTTTCACATAAGTAGAAATACAAATACTCATGTTTCAAAAAAATGAAGTACTGACTATACTTTTTGTTCGCATGTCAAAGTAAAGAAGTTTGGGTTCTGATATGTACTTAAGTAAAAAAGTAGCCATTACTACATCTCTTTTTAGTGTCACACTGGTAACTGGACCTCACCTTATAATAATATTAGAGCTGTTAATCGATTAAAAATTTTAATCGCGATTAATTCGCAAGATTGTCATAAGGTAACTCATGGACAAATATGAATGCTTTATTCAAATGTATGTTTATTATGAGTGAAACCAAACTCAACATAGAGCATGAGGACAAAATATTCTTGTAAATGTTTGAAAGTAATTATGGTGTTTTAAATTACGTAAATCATCAGGACACTAAACAAAACCTGTCTGTTGTATTTATTTAACAAAAGCACAGCCTTTTTTTATTATGAATGTATACTAATAAAAGGAGACCCTTTACCGATTTGACTGATGTATTGCTTTTATCTGTACTTTAAGTTCGTTTCGGCGTTATGGGGAATAAAATGGCTCAAAACGCGCCGGCGCGTTTGTTGACCCCAGAGGGTTAATTGTGTTCATCGTGGCGGTTACTGGTAATATCAGAGAATTTAAAATAATGAATAACAACCTGTTACAATGAACAAAGTTAAAATGTCTTTATTACATGTTATATTATTTTATGTGCACCTCATGGCCAAAAGTCTATTAGAATTAATAAAGGCAAACCTATTCCATGAGAAATAACACTCCAGATGACTCTATGATTCAGATTCAGAGTTTGGAAATATAGGAATGATTCTGATCATTGTCTTGTTGTGTGATGAAGTTCATTCCAATTAGCTGCAGTCCAAAGAGAATTGCATGGTGTTGCAGTAGGGAACGGTAGCCATGTCGGTTCAGGATTCCTTTCACCTTTGGAATATGTCTCTAACTATCCTGTTCCCTAAACTACCCCAAATCGTTAAACTTTGACCTCCATGTTTGACTGTGGAAGTGAGACAGTCTGCTCTCTCCTCTTTTCCATCCATGTTCGGTTAGAGCCAGAAATGTCAAATTTGGACTAATTTTTACTTGTCATTCACTGTCCAACAAACAAACAAACAAACAAAAAAAGCTATCTATCTATCTATCTATCTATCTATCTATCTATCTATCTATCTATCTATCTATCTATCTATCTATCTATCTATCTATCTATCTATCTATAAGTAAACTATTATTTATTTACAACTTAAAATCTCTTGATGATCTGTCAATCTAAAGCTCTAGTGTTCGAGCCGTGCCTAAGCAGTGTGGCAAACTAATTGCCTTTCATAATTAAACTAAGATAGAAGGATCCCTAGTTATAAATCTGTAATTAGCGATCTTCCAATTAAAGAGATGACTAATGAATATCAGTAGGAGGATGTTCACATTACTGCAGAATTAAAAAAAGAAAGAAAGAAAGAAAGAAAGAAAGAAAGAAAGAAAGAAAGAAAGAAAGAAAGAAAGAAAGAAAGAAAGAAAGAAAGAATACGAAATAAAAAAAAATTGAATTTCTCATCCAAATCTTCAACCATAGAAAATAAATTAGTTGTAGTTAGACTTATGAGGGTATATAAGTAACCTTTTTGATTGCGCTGGTTGTAGCACCTATAAAACAGATCAATTTATGTTTTATGGTTACGTTGCATCTATTCTACATTTAACGTGGGTATTTGATCCTCAGTTTTCTAGACTGCTTACAAACTGTGGTTATCCGCAGTAAGAATCAAATTTCAGAATGGTAAATCACAGTTTCAACTACGATCATGTGAGCTGACTTGAACCTGCTGTGTTGAGTGTGTATATATTTTACAGGCTTACTGTCTGGTTTAGACTTAATGGATTTGAACTATGCTGTGTTTGCCAGTGTCAGTAAGCATGAATATTAAGTGATTGTACTGTTTGTCCTGCAGGCAGACCATCAAAGATGGAGTGAAGAGTGGAAAATAGTTACACTGGAAGACGGCCAAGAAGACGGAGCTACAGTAACTTTTTTGTTTCTATTAAAAGAGTAGCAGATTTAAAGCTACCACCCAAAGCAAGATCTGTTTCCTTGGGATGGGGGGTTCTAGCATTGGTGATGTGATTGGGGGGTGTCTTGCCTGTGAACTGCCCATCATAGCCTAAGACAGGAGCGTCACCTAATCTGTTCAGGTGGGATTTTTTTGGACCGTAGATACCCTCTTCTCTCCAACCTGATCTGGATCATGTCACCGCAAGGAGGAACCACATGGATACCTACAACTATGGTCCAGCCATTTGCCAATCTACAACGAATCTGTTGGATTGTAGCTGTGGTAGCATCTTGCATAACATTTGGACAGGGGCAACAGTATCCAGTTGTCACTACAAACTATGGCAAACTGAGAGGCTTAAAAACATCACTGCCCAATGAGATTTTGGGACCTGTTGAACAGTTCTTAGGGATTCCCTACGCTCTGCCACCCACAGGCGAGAGGAGGTTTCAGCCTCCAGAGCCACCTATGTCTTGGCCAGGGATCCGAAATGCCACTCAGTTTGCCCCAGTGTGTCCCCAGTTTCTGGAAGATCGCTTTTTGCTCAATGATATGTTACCTGTATGGTTCACTGCTAACTTGGATACAGTGGTAACCTACGTGCAGGACCAAAGTGAAGACTGTCTATACCTGAACATCTACGTGCCCACTGAGGATGGTATGTCAATTTTGTTTTTTTAAACTGCCTTAAGAGAATTTTTGTTTGATTCAACTTTGTCAAAAATCATTCCTTTCAAACTACCATGGCAATGAATTCTGCAGGAGTTTCTGAATGCACTGAAATGTTGAAATAGATACCCGAATACTGAAGCGAAAAATAATAATTTAAACTCAGAACTCCCACAAAGCATTTGGCCCAATGGCAAGGGAGCTGATTGTGCAGACTGCTGATGCTCTCAGAAGAGATCTTAACAGTATTGATTTTTTTTTTTTGGTTGAAAAGCTCATTCACAGTGAGATCTCATAAACACCCAATATAGTAACATTTTCTGAAAGGTAGATACTTGCTTGGTGCTTACCTGGGTTTGGCTTTTGTCCCATAAGATGTCTTTTTGTTGGTTCGAAGTAAAATAAACTGCAGTGTAAAGATTTTCTCATACACAATAATGTGTTTTTAAATGCGTTATATTTAATCCTAAACCTTGACCTTTAACTGGGAAGCCACATCATAGATGTCAACTGAACTTGATAAATGATAATGGACAAAGGCCATGGGATACATATGGATAGCATACATTATTACAATGATTTAACTTTAAACAGATTCTTTAGCCATTTCCAACTTGATAATTTTGTATTGTTATGGTCACACCATGTAGGTGGACAACCTGTGCCATGGTGTGTCATGGACCTGATTCTCAAACCATGTAAAAGGTCTTCAGCAGGAATGCTTCAGCAGACATGAAATAATCTCTGCATATCTTCCTGCTAGGGGGTCTGCTGCTTACTAACAAAGATGGTGAAGATAGCTAAGTGGTCAGGACTGCTGACTAGCAACTGGAGGGCTGCCACTTCGATTCTGGCCAGGCAAATAAGTATGCACCATGTACCAGTGCAGTGGAGCTGCAAGAAATAAAGCCATTGCCTTCACAGTGCAGGATATTATTATAGCCTATGCGGCCACTGAGGTTCAGCTTTAACTTTTGGAAATAATGGGCAAAGTTGAAATGAATGTAATCCATTTTAAAAAAGAGGGACTCAGTACTCAAGTACTGTAGATTTTAGGAGAACTTCTATACACAATTAGTTTACATTCAAGTACCTCAACAAACCCTGTAGCTTAAAAAAGAGGGACTCAGTACTCAAGTACTGTAGATTTTAGGAGAACTTCTATACACAATTAGTTTACATTCAAGTACCTCAACAAACCCTGTAGCTTATTGTTCAAGTTCAACCCTGTAGCTTATTATCACTGACACTTGTATTATTAATGTAACTGAATACTACTATAATATTCAGAATGAACAGAGAATTGGTTCTAAAGTGACACAAATACAGACGTAAAGGAGCACTTGATTTTAAGTTAGAATGTTTCACAGAAAGTCTTACCAGGTTGATACTAGAGCTGGAAATATTTTATTTTTTATTTGTGCTACTGTAATTGTAAGGTATAAGCTACAGTACCATGTAATGTTCTTTAATATTCACAACATCCTTAGTAACTGCCTAGTAAAGGTTGTGGTGGTTTAAGAAGCAAAACCAATTCAATATATCTAATTATCACAGCCAGGCATAGACAAAAATATGAAAAAATAAGTTAGCAAACTTCACTGAAGTAGCTGAGGTTTCGGTACTGTCAGAAATCAGTTTTTTCCCCCAGGCATTTTCCAAGGGTTGGCATATTAGTAGGGTTTAGTTGCACCCATGTTGAATTTAAATGAATATTTGGAGCAAAAAAAAAAAAAGCACCGATACAGATATTGCCATTCTGTTTCATCACTAATATATATTAAGTGTGTAAAATATGTTAATTAGTGAACTTTTGTCTTGTTAAAGTTGTAAATCTTTAAATCGTTAAACTCTGGTCCTCTTTCAGGAAACATGGCAGGCAGGTCTTTTAACGCTCAGAAGCAAAAAGCAGGCCGACACCTTGTCAGAATGCCGATCATGCTTCAGCTCTCGAAAGTGCCCTTTTGAAATTCCAAGCAATGTCAAAACATCTTGCTCCTTCTAGACGAAATTAACCTTAATGCAGATTCAGAATGGCCGGTTGTTGCATTAACCACTCTCAGAAAGAAGCCGGAGTACAGGGCTCGCATAGGAAATCGGTATCAGCCCCATTTCTCATGATTTACAACTTTGTATGTGCAGTGCGATCAATTGTCCCCATACTGTGTCTGATTAACAAAGAATATGGAGAAGAATTTGCATGAATTACAGCAAATACACACATGGAGGTGGCGAAAGCAATATGAAAATGAAGGTTTTCGCATGTAAGAAATGTTGCCATTAGTGATACGGTTCAAAATATATATACGGTATTATTAAAATGTTATGAAAAAACAGTCAGCAAGTCACAGTCATAATTGTATACAAAAATTCTAGGCAAAATACAAATTGCAGTGAAATGTAAAGCATGCATTGTTTTAATAAGGTGCCTAATAAAATCACCTGCCTTATATACACGCATACATAATCGGTCAGCAACATAGGAGCAATATTTTAATAAGCAACATTTTGTTTTTGATTCGAATCATTTGAGAGACTGTCCGCCCAACAATTAAAGTCTTCTCATCTCAATACATTAATACATGCACGTCAGATTCCTATTCTCAAATACAAATGTGTGAACATCATTATAGGGTGAAAGAAAATCTATTTGTATTGATAAGGCCCTGGATTTTGCACCTTTATGTAGAAACACATCAAATTGCATCATGCAAATTAAGGCAAAGATGAAACACAGTCCTTCATAGGCCCTATTGGATTGGTACATCAGCTTGCATGCTACTAATTTCTTGTACACCTTTAATGATTAACCTTACTGCCTTGCAGACTGATGGAGCTTTCTTGGCGAATTTGCAAATTGTTTGTTAAATTTGGTTGGTAAATTTTTTCCTATATACAGTTAATAATTAATACTAAATTAATAATGGACCCGAAGAGAACCGGTGTACTCGATTGTAATCCTTTCCTAGAGCAAACGTGGAAGCGGAAGGACATTTTATTTCATCGGGACTTAATCAGAATGAAAGCCAGAGCATGGGCGGGGCACGTTCTGGGTGAGAATACAATGCCGCAGCAGGCTTCTCTCCACTCTTTAATTGCGAGCATTCGCTGCGTCCGCTCTCCATCGGCCAGTCTTTGAAAACAAGCCATTCACGGAGGCAGAGAGGGAATTAGAAAAAGAGCAGTTCGGATAAATCACTGCTTGTTACCCCCAGCAAGCACCGCCACATTACCCCCCCACAACCCCCACCCCATCCCACTCTCCAATAGCATAATAGCCGCTTTGTGTAAATGCTGAAACAGAGCTTGTATGAAGAATCTCCACAGGATGGAAATGCGAGATGTCACGGAACAGTATGTGGTTCCCATATGGAACAGACTCGCATAGTTATCTTGATTATGTGTAATTATTACAACCCCCCCTCCCCCTTTACAATCCTATCACTGCCATGATGCTGAAGTCACACTGATTTCTATTTATTTCTATTTTGTCTAGTATTGTGCTAGTGCTAGTAACAGAATTGTGATAGTAGTTTTAGCCATTTGATCAGTGGTTTCTTAGGCTTGAAAGGAAATAAAAACATTGCTTTCCATATTACATTCATTATGACTATTATTGGACATGTTGTTAGCAATCCATACGAAGGCAATACTTTAATTCTATAAATAGGCACAATCAATACTCCCTTTTAATGTGTTTTATACCTTGTTGAATTCTCAAGTTTGATTGGCCAGACAGCGTTGTATTAACACAGTATCATTTTTATAGAAGCAGCTTATACTGGGACTTGCAGATGTATCTAACATTTTGTGTGGTATAAGGGTTCTAAAGCATTACAGAATGTGTTGTTAAAAGGATATTGCAAATTGTTTAATTACCCTGATACCTCTGCCATCGATTATTGAATTAAACTATTACATTTTAAATGTTTTCCAAAAAATATAATTAGCCCCCTATTTTTGGTGCTATTTCCTCTAAATTACTGGAGTTAATTGGGCAAATCATTGGAATAATTGGTCATTCTGCTATCACGCCTGTCTCTTACTCTACAGTATATAAAGCAAGGCTGGAGAATTTGTAGTATTCATCAGGGGGAAATTCAAATATTTTGCATATAGAAGTTTTTATTATTTATAAAGTTATACATTTTATGGCCAGAAATATGTAGACACCCAACCATCACAACAATATTGCTTGTTAAACATCCCATTCCAAAACCAATATGGAGTTGGCTACCATTTAGCTGCAATAATTAAGAATTTTCACTCGATTTTGGAGAGTAGCTGACAGGATTTATGTCCATCCAAATTAAAGTAAGTTTGGGGACTGATGTTTGGGGTGCAAAAAGTTATGCTGAAGGTGTTCAGGTCAATGGGGTTTGAGGTAAGAGCTCTGATAAGCAAGGGTTTTTATTCCAATCTATGTGTTCATGGAGCAAAGAGCTTTGAGGCATCGTCATACTGGAACAGGCATCCAAGTAAAAGGAAATTTAAATGCTACAGTTTACATTGTCATTCTAGGCAAATATGTGATTCCAGCTTTATTATGTGTCAACGGTTCAGAGATGACCCATATATGGGTGTGGTGGTGGTCCGATGTCCCTATACTTTTGTTCAAATAAGTTAGTTGACAGATACATGGTCATGGGTTTCTGCTGGGGTCGGTAAAATTCACCAGTTCGCATTGGTGCATCTGCATAAAAGATAATAATGTGATGCATCGGGTTTAAAAAAGTGTGCATCGGTAAAACTGTATTACGATGCATTGTTTTTAACATATTTGCATCTGTAAAACTTATTTATTTATATATAATTATTAGTTAATGCACGATTCTTTAATTTTTTTTAGAAATTGACCAATAATCAATATTTTATATGTAGATTTAACATTTCTCCTCGTTTCTTCAGCAAGTTCTCTCAGCACACTGCTGCTTCGTAAATATGACGTATCACACCACTATGGAGCGCTACATCATCTTGGGAACCGAACAGGAAAAGAAAATTTGGTTTTATTGAATCATTTTCTTTTTTTTTTTTGCACTACAAAGGCCTGTTTGTGAAAGCGCCATGCGTTAGAAGTCAGAAGGTACTTAAGTATATTTATAATTTGCTGTCTGTGTGAGCCAAAGAAATAAAAGGGAACTATCTGTACCATAATAATTCACATAGCATCATATTTTTTTCCATTGCATCGTATTGCATTGAATCATATTGTGTTGAATCGAAATCAGATCAGATGCTTCATATGCATCTTTAATGTATCGTTTGTATATGCATCGAAATGCAAATCGCATCGGCCTAATTTCTATGTAATGGAAGCAGAGAGACTTTGTTGTCTAGATTGATTAGAGTCTGTTTGATTTTAATGAGTCCATCCAGTTAGTTGTTAAAGATGTCCAAGGGCTCTTGGATTGACTGGAAACACAGATGTATAGCCTGAAGCAGGGGAATGTGTTGGAACGATAAGATGATTGGGGCAGAAGTGAAAGAGGCCGTTGAATCTGGTCTCTAACAGAAAACTAGTGTCATGTGAGCTGTAGCAATGAAATGGCTATGGGCCAGACTAGGAAACAGGCGTAACCATGCAACCATGCGCAAACACACAAAGAGGCTCACACAATCTTTGTGTTTACCTAGCTGTTCCTCTAACTGCTGCATGTTTTGATGATTGCTGTTCATTCAGTGCAGGTACTGCTAGTAAATTTCTCTATTTGCAGTAATTCCTCTCTCCCGGACACCAGCAACGCATCATTATACACCATGACTGATGCTTCCCTGTAGCACGCCGTCATCCTACTTTAATTATCAGCATAAATAAGTAGTGACCTCCAATCGATTTGTCCTGAATCAATAGGTCCGTGGCACAAAGTAAGCTGCGCCGCTCTGACGCTTATCGACAGACCTGATAACGGTGGAGACGTGGTTACTGAGTCATCTTTCTCCCCATCTGATGATGTCATGGACTAAAGCCACATTCTGGCATGCCATTCTAATTATGCTCATCTCACAGATGTCAATAGCACCAACTAGGTTTTAGCTCATACTCACAACCAGCCAAACTTCATCAGAAAAGTGTTTAAGAGCTTTCGGTAATTTTCTTCTCACTGACCCATATCCCTTAATACTCCTACCACATCCTAACAGGGAATGATGGGAAAGCAAAATGAAAATGGTGACCTCTTCCCATCTCATTCTGTTGCTCATACAGATTTTTGCTTAGTCACGACAAGAATGAATGATATTACAAAATTCAGTATTAATTTTGTGTTTTGATGCATGCTGTGCCAAATGAGTAGGGCCTTGACAACTGCAGACCAGGAACAGCACACTAGAGCTGCAGTTTTGGAGATGCTCTGACCCAGTCGTCTAGACATCACAATTTGGCTCTTTGTCAAACTCAAATACTGACGGTTGCCTATTTTTTCTGCTTCTAACACATCAACTTTAAGGACAAAATGTTCACTTGCTGCCTAATATACCCCACCCACTAGCAGGTGCAATGATGAAGAGATAATGTGTTATTTACTCACCTGTAAAAAATGTTATGTCTCATCAGTGTATGTAACATTTAATTACTGTCCATCTGTAGCTTGTTTTAATGATCATGTTTTGTAAAACTATGACTTCTAAATGTGAGGACAGGCATGTTGGACTTATAGCTTCTGAAGATGTACACATTTAATGTTGATGCCTGTTAAAGACTAAAGACTACTTGTTTATATTAATATCTATTTCAATTCAGTCGCATTTTCTTCTCAAGTCAAGTTCTTTCAATGCAGCTTTAGGAAAATCCCGATGTAGATTTGTATCCTTAATGTGCAATCCAGAGTGGCAAGGGAAAATTCCTGAGATTACATGCGGTAGGAACTTTGAGATTAAAAGAGAACTCATTTACTCCTGGGTGACATTAGAAAATCCAATTATGAATCATCACTCTTCTATAATTGTAAACTATAAAGGTAAACAATATTAAATGTTTTGAAATTGTGAAAAAGAGTCTGCAGCAGCAGGTCTTAGGTACAAATCAATGATATCCAGGTGAGATTATCCACTAAAGCTTAGGATATCCATGTTGGACAATTTACTTGCTCTCTTATCGGCTGCAACCAAATCGTTAAACAACTTTTAATTGCATTTTGGGCATTTTTTTTTGAAGCAAAACAAAAAAAAAAAGCCTGCTGTTCTTAAAAGTCTGTTCCCCATTTATCCCCTGTGTTATTTTTCTCCTGTCGTCGACAGTAGGAGCCAACACTTACAATCAACGTGCTGATTTCACCAATAATGAGGGTGGCGAAGACAAAGGTATTTTTTCTGTCTTTTTCCCCTTCTTTAATATAAAACAAACAAAAAAACTAAATACAAATTGACTCCATGAAGCCTGATACTCTTGCATGAGAACGAAATTTTTGTATTTTTTGATTTGGGTTTCCCTGATTTCCTTTACCAGAGATGCCTTTATGCATCTTTCGGCATTTCCTTGTTTATTTATTTATTTATTAATCCTCTTTTCTTTTTGCGCATACTTAGCACAGAGTCGGAGGACTGTGTAACAGTATGGAACGTCTAGATATATAAAACAGAAGGATCACCTGTCAGTACAAAAATCAGCAATGTAAATGTAATATACTTATATATAGCTCTAGCAGTCGAAAAAAAAGACAGTCCCTTTCCCTGGTGCTGCAAAGTAACAAGTTGTTTGACTGAAAAGTCTGCATGTCTTTTCTCTTTACCTCCTCAGAGAAATTGTGTTGTATTGTTCCCCCCCCCTTTCTTTCATTGCTCGGCGAAGCATGAACACTAACCCGTGTGTTTGAACGATGGGACTCTGTTCATTCGTAACTCCTGCAACATTACGTGTCCTAAAAATGTGTGTTCTGGATGTAATATTAACAGCTCGCTCCTTTTGCATGGCTCAGTTCTTAGACAGATAGTATTCAGTAAGGTTATAAGTTTAAGTCCAAGGATTACCACAGAAGAGACACCTTTGCGAAAGCTGGTTTGCAGGGATTAAAGCCTCTACCAAATGTAAACATTCAGTCTGATTTTTCTATTCCAACTAAATACAATGGAGGTTGTTTGCTAATTATAACAGGCCATGTGGTGAACAAAGATGTGACATACAGTCATTTTGTATAAATATTTACCTTTGCAAATGGAGGACATGCCTGCTAATGGAGAACATGAAGGTGTATATATTTTGTCTGACTTGTACCATAGGCATAGAAGTAGGTCATATAAAAAATTACACAAATATTTGGTTTAAAAAATAATTATCTAAATTATACAAAATAACTTCTGAGTGTTTGGGGTAAGCTGTTTTGCATGAACAGCTGACTCTAGTAGAGACAAAAGCAGAGTGGTGATACATGAGTGTTTTACGTTGCATGTCAGTAAACAGAATGAAGCATTAGCTGTTCTATATTTATAACAAATTGATGAAGTAAAGAAGGAATGAAAAATGACAGGGCATGCTGTAAAAGGAGCATATTCAACAACACATGCAGCTTGTCATATTACAGAGAAACCAAACAGCTCTTAGGTGAAGCTGAAATTACAGCTTTACCTCTAACTGTTAGAAAGTGCTGAGAATTGAGACTCTTCATGGTGCAGTGGTAGCTTAGTAATTAAGGTTCTGGGTTACTGATCAGAAGATCGGGGGTTTAAACACAAAAATAAACAAGAAGCTTTTTTTGGGGCCCCTGAGCCAGGCCCTTAACCCTTAGTTCTCCAGGGGTGCTGTATCACTGCTAAACCTGCGCTCCGATCCCAGCTTTTCAACATCGCTGTGACAGGAAAAGAAATAATTTCATTGTGCTGTAAAGTAAAGACAAGTATAAAGCACATTGTCTTTTCGATATCAGTGATTATTCAAATTCATTTATATATTGTAGAATGCCCATTAGTTTAGAGAGTCTCTGTAAAAATTGTATAACAATATAAGATGATGTTATTATAATCAGCATAGTACTTTAGATGTGTGATCAGCCTCACAGCCTCACAACAATCAGAAATGCGGTTATTGAAAATTGATTAATTAGGCATTGGACTTTGAAACAGATGGTAGAGTTCAAATCCTAGCACCTTAAATCTACCACTGCTGAGCCCTTGAGCAAAAAACTTTACCCTTAATTGCTCAGTTGTAAGTTGGCTGTATAAGCGCATCTGACAAATGCTGGAAATGAAAAGAAAAATTACCAATCACAGTTGGGGGTTTTTATTAAACCAAAATTATATTTAACATTTTTATCCTGGCATATCCTGTTGATTAAAATGCCAGACAGGCATACACGATTTACTGAACTGTAGAGTGGATTTGTTTAGTACCCAAAGCCACTGGAAGCCCCAACAAAAATCAGATTTTAAGATAACCCCTGTTTTTTGAAATACAAAACACCCCAGTGGTTTGCAGGAGGGCACAATTTGTGTGTCTACTCTGATTATTCGAGTTCCCTCAAGGTTCTAGCTTTGCCATATAGAGCTCTACTGCTGGAGGGCCTATTTCATTAATGCACTAGTTTCTATGTAGTTTTAGTTATAAAAAAGCAGCTAAAAGCTTTTTTGTCATTCTCATTGTTTCAGGTCATCTTTGTATTTCCTTTGAGAAAGTTATGCCGCAAAGAAAGACCTCGTTTGAAAATTAATGGCCACGAGAGGGCTCGTTTGAGAATTAACGAACGAAAGGAGCCTGCCTGTAGGCAGTGGCTTAATTGGTTTACATGCAGATTGAACTGGAGGCCTGAAGTGTTCACTTAATGGCTTTATTACAGAGTGGCTCACATTCTAAAACAGAAACACAAAGGACGGGTTTAAGGATGTCGATAGTGATGCCAGCATTTGTCCATAGGCTATGCTTGACTTGTTTGATGAGGCAGCAAAATCCAACTGAAATCCAATCACTTATTTATGATGGCTGAAATTGTAGCAGCTAAAGACCTATGAAGGGAATTACAGCTTAGCAAATCTCATATTAGTGTTACAACTGGTGCAGTTCCTCAGTATTGCGGTTACTGTCAAACAGGTGGACCAGAAAGCTAGTTAATGCACAACTGGAACATCAGCAACCCCTGCATGGCCACTAACAGCCATTTCCCTCTGTCCTCTACTAACACTTTTTGAAATGCTAAAATGGATGGAAAATTCAGATGCCCCTACTCTGTCTCGCTCCCTCGCTCTGTCCCGCTCTGGCCATATAAAGATGAGTAATGTATGTGGCGCCATACAGCCCATGGGGGAATATATTATCCCCCTCAGGCTGTCCTGGCAATGATGAATGTCCACGGAGCAAGCACTGCAGAGTCAACCCCCCCCTGTTCACTCCCTCATTATGACTCCTCTTTCTTGCCTTCTCTCTCACGTAATGCTCTCAGAGCGAAGGAAATGATGACACCGGGGCACAGCGGGATTCTTTGCCATGCTTTCACACCTTCAACCCTAAATGATGTCTGTTTGAATTTTGTGGAAATGACTGGTTAAAAAAAAAAAATGTATAGCAGAGGAGACACAGTATCTGGCTAAATGTACAGTTTGTGGACACCTAACCATCACTCCAAAGTAGCTGTTGAATATACAATTTCAGATTTAAACCCCCATTGCTATTATCAAAAATTTTCCAATTTTCCACGTTTTTTAAGTGTTAATGTGGGTTTTTGACCAGTCAACCACAAGCGACCTCAGGTACTGATTTAGTTTAAAGAGGTTTGGGGTGCAGTAAGTCTATCCAAAAAGTACTCAGTGTGTTTGAGGTCAAGGCCATGTGCAAAACAATTCAATTCGTTTTTATTTGTATAGCGTTTAAACAATGAACACTGTCTCAAGGTAGCTTTACACAGATAATGTGGTGATAAAAATGAATTAGATGTTCTTTATAAGTGTAAGTTTGTCCCTGTTGAATGAGCCGGTGGCGACTGTGGCAAGGAAAAACTCCTTGAGATGGCATAAGGAAAAAATCTTGAGAGGAACCAGACTCAAGAGGGAACCTATCCTCATCTGGGTTGCACTGAATGTCCATTTATTACAGATAAACGATGTTGCGGGGTGCAGTGATGGTGATCAGAAGCAAACTGTAGTCCTGAGTCAGTGTAACAGACTGTTGACATTTACTACAGTCCAAATCCATCCTCAAAGCTCCTGTTCTTACTCCGTGAGTTAACAAAACACTTAATACTTTCACGGTAACCTGAGCAAAAAAGCACATGGGGATTTTTATAGTGAAAATCTTAGACTTGCTGCAGCATACAAAGACAATCTGTAGAATCTGTGGCAACAATTTGGTGAAGGCTCATATATGGGTGTTATGATCAAGCTTCCCTACACTTTTGGCCATATATTGTATTCACCCTCACAAGCCATTGATGTTGTTGGCCAGCGTACTAATAAAAAGCCAAAACTGCATCCAGTGCAAGATCTGGGATGTTTATCCCAGACAACTTTATGGATGAACTCCATTCGGTTAATGAGTTTCAAAGGTTCAAAGCCTTGTGGCATGCTTAAATTCCCAGTAGATAATAAAGCTCTGACTGAATTATTACTCAAATACTAAAACAGTCCAGACTTGTTGTAATCATTGTTGCTCCACATTTGCTCTTCTCATAACAAAGGTTAAGGGTTTGGGTAAAATGAACCGATACTTGATCAGCATAATAAAAAGCTTCCTTCTCCCTTCTCACGCCCTGAGGAACATCTTCACTATAGGAGACAGAACCATTATCTCAGGCTGAATAAGAGAGTGTGTTGCGACGCTGAAAGTTGTACACTAGCGCAGCGCTGCAAAATAGATGCACTTACATTAGCGTGTATGTCTGGCTTCTGCTCAGAACCTGACCAAGACTAATCACCTGTCAACATGGGTTGTTTTCGACTCTCTCTTTCTCTTTTACTCGTTATCTCAATTCATTTCTTCTTGCATTCATGACCTTTTTTTTCAAAACCTCTTTCACTCATACTTTCCGCCTGCTGTTTCACACCTCCGTTTTTGTGCCATCTTCTCATGTTTTGTGGATTGGATGAAGTTCTCCACTTGCCCAGAGGCATCAATGGACGATGCAATCTCTGCGCAGAATAAGGAAATAAAGTGTGTAGGTGTGTGTTAATCACACAGGCTTTGGAAATGTCATCTAGAACTGATTGCAGTGAATAAATTCTGATTATGCAGGGTTAAAGATAAAGTGTTGGGCAAAACAAATCGTAAATGTATATTAGATGCAATAAATATATAAGATAATAGGTGTGGCAGGTGAAGAAAGTTTGCTTTAGAATTCTGGTCAGGAGAACAATTTTCTTCCATAAACCCATAAACATATAAAACTAAAATTAAATAAATGTTTTATTCACTTTTTAACCATACTTAGATTATTTCCCTGCAAAGACCATGTAGGATAAGGTGTCAAGGTAAAAATAAACCAATAAATTAAATTGTTTGTGATCTTTTCATGCCACAGTAGGAATTAAACCTTTAATTTAGTTGCCTTTCAAATGTAATAAACATAGCTTTTAACAATAACACCTCATATATCTCGCTATGTCCTACAAAAAACATAGCGAGATATTTTTTGGTTTTTGGTTGTCCGTTTTGCATTAAATCAATATCAAAATATTTTCCTGGCAGAGATACATGATATGGTAATGCCTTTAATTTATGCTAGCATGTTTTACCTACATGGTTAGCTAGCTAGTGAGATGCTGGGGTAGTACAATAGTTGTAAGTGCATTCACCTACAATCTGTTGCCGTGTTTATGTTGCAGACTCGGAAGATACTATTTTTTCTGGCTAATACAATAGCCAATAGGTAAAATGATAGCAGTATTGCAAGAAATGCAAAAGCAATAATATAGTAGCTAAAAGGTCACTTTTTTGTTATTTTCTATCAGACTGAATACATTTTACACAGATTTCATAAGGAATATGTACATATTTTAAACCTCACTTTGAAATATATCATCAAATGATCCCCTTTGCATGGAGTAGTGTAAAATCACCTGCTAGACTACGTTAGCAAAACTCAGACTGACTAGCAGGCAGCTGCTGGTTACTTTATATACCGAAATAATGTTACAATCACAAAAAAGTGCATGCTGGGGGCAGGAGATATAACACACACAAACACACACACACACACACACACACACACACACACACAAACACGTACCCAAAAGCTACACTTCGCTATAAGCTAGCCATAGTCATAACCCTCTCCTGATGGCATTTGCTCTCATTCGATCTGACATTTAGCACAGGCCTAAGGAGGCCTTATACTTGGCACGTACATAAGCCTCCATAATCAGGAAAAGGCTCCACAGGCACATAGCCTGTTCATCATCTGACAAACACATTTCATCATCCAGTTTTATCCCGACATACACTTCTCATGGATTTTCTTTTTGGAGTTTTTAGTTTCCCATAATGCTTAGCTGTAGGCATTTGCTTGGAAATTAAAGTTAGTAATAAACTGTGAAGCCTTCTGGTTATTTGTGGAACGATACCCGTGTCTAGTTCCTCACCAACCCATCCATTAACAATCAGCTGCTTCTTTAAATTTGCTAATCAGCCACTATAATCAGGGTCAGAGAGAGTCGCAAATAGTCGACTCATCTGAACAAACGATGACCTTCGGCGAGCTTCAGTGCACATCTTACCGCTTTTGCTGATTGGATTTAAGCACTAATGAGATGTTGCTATTCGAGGTAAAGTTCTCTTGTTTCATCAGTCCATACAGTAAGTTTCAAAATAAAGAAAATAAGAAAAATCTGGGTTTTTTTTTTTTTTTTATTAATCTACACTCTGTACACCATAGGGACAAAGTAAAAACAGAATTTTAGAAATGTTGCAAATGTAGGAAAAAAAATAAAAAATTTATTATATAGATATTACATTTACCATAGAAGTACAAGTATTCAGACTCTTTGCAACAACACATGAGAATTACCTCAGTTGCCTCACATTTTTTTTGTTCGTTGCTGAGCTGTTTCTATACCTTGATTGGACGACACCTGTGGTAAATTAAATTGATTGGACATGATTTGGAAAGAAACCTCACCTGACAATGCATATTGAAAAAAGAAATAAGCCATGAGGTCAAAAGAACTGCCTGCAGAGCTTAGTGACAGGATTGTTGCAAAGCACAGATCTGGGGAAGGCTACAAAACAATTTGCTGTACTGAAGAGCACAGTGGCATTCATAATTCTCAATTGGAAGAAGTTTGGCACAACCAGGACTCTTATAAGAGTAGTCAAACTGAGCAATCGGGGTAGAAGATCCTTAGTAAGAGAGGTGACCAAGAACCCAATGGTCACTCTGACTGAGCTCCAGATATCCTGTGTAAAGATGGAACAAGCCATCATTGCAGCCCTTCACTAAACTGGGCTTTAAGGTAAAGTGGCTGGACAGAAGGTGCAAAACAAAAATATATATCTGGAGGATAACAGGCACTTCTCATGACGTACCTACCAATACCATCCTGGCAGTGTAGCATTGTGGTGGCAGCATCATGCTGTAGGGTTGTTATGGGGGGTATAAAACCTGTTCCACAGCATTAAGGTCCTCAGACTGGGCCAAAGGTTCACCTTCCAACATAACAATGACTTTTTGCACACAGCACCCGGAGTGACTTAGGGTCAACTCCTTAGTGAATGTTTTACAAAGCCCCAGCCAGAGCCCTGACTTAAACCCTATTAAACATCTATGGAAAACCTAAAAGTGCCTTTTCACTGATACTTCTGATCCAACCTGACCTAGCTCGAGAGGATTTGCAATGAAAAATGGCACAAATCTTGCTGTGCAAAGGTTGTTGCATCATACCCAAAAAGACTTATGGCTGAAATTGCTGCTAAAGGTGCTTCAAGTACAGTAAGTACTGCATAAAGGGTCTGAATATTTATGTACAGTTGGTGCTTTATTCTTCTTTTTAATACATTTACAGACATTTCAAGAATTCTGTTTTAACTTTGTTATTATGGGGTACTGAGTGTAAATGAATAAGATTTTTTTTTTTGAATGATTGTCGTATCAGAATGCAAAATAACATGACGGGAAAAAAGTTGAAGAGGGTCTGAATACCTTCGGAATGCCATCAATTTGTAAATGTAGTCCCCACATTTGTGTGCATTAGCCTACACTCTCCCGGAATGATGTTCCACTAGATTTTGGCATGTGTTTTTGGAGTTCATTCATCACATAGTATTTTTATTGCTGTAGGTCACGATAATATTCAACCTAAAAATGTACAAATCACATTGGCCCCTATAAAACAATCGATATTTCCAAGTTGATCCAAAGAAGAGAAAATTCTTTTGTTCCTTTATTTATATGTAATGATATTCTAACATTAACTGACAAGATGTCAGGGATCCACCAGCCACACCCTCGCCAAACCCTCCAATCACTCCAAGCAGCTCACCAACTTACTAATCATCCACACCTGGTCCAAATCAGTCACCACACTATAAAGACCCCGTTTATCCACATGCTCATCGTCCGTTCTACAGCTTAGGCTTACGAACATTCAGGACTGCCCAAACTACTCTGTTTGGTTTTGCTTGGCTTAAAAAATTCTGTGTGTTATCTGTTCTCAATCTGCCACAGTTATTCTATTAGTTCAGTTTACCCTAGTTGGGTGCTCTTTTTTTTGGGCTTTCTGCCTTGCCCTTTTGCTTTCTCATTAAAAGGCCTTCGTTGAATTCACTTGGTTTCCAGTACGTTCTTACGCCTGACACAAGATCACTTAGACAATAAAAAAATGGCTTAGATATGACATGGATTAGCATGGATTCTAGCTAAACACTTTTTTATATTTGCTAAATATAAACAGTGTAAACAAGTGAGATTGGGGCCTAACATTTTTTTTTTTTATTTAAATGGCTAAATGTAATTTTTTTCTTAGATTCAGATGTAAAACAAATTTTGTTTATTTAAGATCTACATAGCCCTGCAATCAATTAATCATCCAATAATGTTCTCAGCCAAACAAGCATACACCCAGTAAATAGTAATGTGCTAAAGATGAATGAGAGAAATAGGCAGACAGTCATCCCTCAATGTGATTAAGCCACAGTGTATTAAACAATTAAACCATTTCAGTGTTAAATATTTTTAAGAAAGAACAATTAGATTCTATTGGCTTAATATGCTGTTAATTGATGTTTGGAAAGTTTAATACAATTTCATTTAAACATCTTTTAACTTTATTATTCTCTACTCAGAACATTGAACATTTTGAAGACCTTGAATTTTTCAGCCTTTCGAGTGTTGTGACATTGCCAGATACAGCCATTTTAGTTGATTGTAAAGATTGTTCTGCTTTTGTGATTTTCTTTTAAACAAACTACTAGAAATATATATTTCTGTACTATATCAACACAGAAGGACAATAAGTGCTGGCTTACTGTAAGCCTCTGTTCTTTCTGAACTTCCAGGTTGTTCAACTGCTCTAAAGTGGGAGAAAGAAAGAAAGATCTAAGTTGGAGAAAACCGAGCTAATTGTCTTGAACTCAGTGCTAGCGCTGCTCTTCGCTGATTGGCTAACGCTTATGGATTATTAACCACCACTCATAACCACGACTGACCCCAAAATGGCCCAGAAAGACTTCCCTTTAATATCCCATTCATGTTCATACTTAATTATTATTATCTTTTTACTTTTCTAGACATTCATGATGAGAACGGTCTGAGGCCCGTCATGGTATACATTCATGGCGGATCTTACATGGAAGGAACAGGGAACATGATCGATGGCAGCATCCTGGCCAGCTACGGAAACGTCATCGTAGTTACACTTAACTACAGATTGGGAGTGTTGGGTAAGTCCAGCTGTTTGATTTTTTTATTGCTTTCGGATTTAGGCTGGTTTAACGGGAGGTCAGTTTTGTAAGAACTGCTGTTGCTAGCATTTCCAGCAGAAAGTTAAGATACACCATACCCTTGGCAAACTAGCCTTATATGGAGGACAATTAACTGAGCACAACATGGCAAAAGCCATTTTGCAGCTGTGGAGGATTACTCACCACCACTTGGATGCCTGTCCACTTTTAAGAATGTATTTTTGGGGTTAATGTTGTACATGGTGACCAGTGGTAACACGTAGCCAATGGGTCATCACTAAAAGCAATTTAAATGGACATTTACAAGACTAGCATGTATGTTGGTCTTCATAACACTAAAGAACAGGTACAAAAATCTCACCAGTTTTGATTTCAGATTCACTTGAAGTTTGTAGTGTCTTTAGTTTAGTGCACCGAATGTTTACTCTAGCAAGTCTACTGCATTGTAAATATACCGCCTATTAAAATCATGAGATCGTATTTATATAGTTTTAGATAAATTGCTGCTAAACTGTTAACATTGCAAAACTTTCATGGCTCACTTGTGTTCCATTTTGGCTAAAATTGGAAGGAAAAAAAAGGGAAGATATGCATGTTCCATGAACAATTCTCACATTGACTAGATAGAGGGGAAATATTAAAATAGCAGCACATTTTTTCCTTCCTTTCTGTCATGCTTCGAAGAAGTTGCTCTGCTTACCATTTGTTATCGGCTTGAGCTGTCGGCACAGCTCCCTATATTTAGTCGCGCTGGAGCCAAGGGGAAAGGTGTTCTGGAAAAAGTGTGCACAGCAGAGAAAAGGAGGAGGGAGAAAGAGCCGAAGCCCCCCATTAACAGCGTACATCCACTGATTTCCTGAGCGCCGAAGATGATCAAGGCCGTGTCTAAAAAATCCAAGCAGTCCAGAGTCTTTTCCAAGCCATATCCAGGCTTTTAGAAAATGTTACCAATGTGTACAAGTAGTCATTTTAGTCAGGAGAAACTGCACATTTCTAAACACAAACTGAATGATGTGTATTTTGAATTTCTTTCAGTATAATACTGTTCAGGTCACTGAACAATAATTACAGCACCACACAGGGAATTTTTATGCCTGTTTGTGCTGATGCTTGAGATACATTTACTGTTTCGATTGTTTTGTTTCACCCTGTACATGAACAATGAATCTGAAATTACAAAAGAAAATGCTAAGGGGCTCATAGGGCCGTAAACATACTTTTAAATTCCTTTCTTTTATTGGTAAGAAATATTGTGATGGTGAAATATAACTGATTACCAAACGATTTAATAATAAAAAATTACCATTTAAAAATAATTAATAACCAGTTTGATTTCATATATATATATATATATATATATATATATATATATATATATATATATATATATATATATATATATATATATTGTACTTAATCATTTGAAACTAGATTAAACCTTTTTGACATGTAGTTTTTTTCTGTTTGTAGCCAACACAATGCAAAGTAAATGTTACAACTCAGCTGATATTTCTCCTTTTTCTTAATACTTGTCACATGTACTTTATACCACAGTAAAATTGTTGTTTTGCATATCCCAGCAATGTTGGGTGTCTGGGGTCAAAGCATAGGATCAGCAATGATTCAGCGCCCCTGGAGTATATAAGGTCAAGGGCCCAAAGAGTGGCAGCTTGGCAAAACTTGGGGTTGAACCCCTTAACTTCTGATCAGTAAGCCAGGTACTTACCCACTGAGCTTCCACTATAAATTAAGTCAGTTTATGGTAATGGTTTTTCGTTGCTCCTGTTCTGGCATTGAAAACCCTTTTTACACTCTGTGTATCATTGGCACTGCTATTTGGCATTTTGGAGACAGGATCAGTTGGATGAGACCCTGCAAACATAACAAAATGTCTCCTGTCTACCTTTGTCACCTGTTCCCAGTAAAATTTACGTACGGCCTCAGCTGTTTGAAATTAAACTTTTCGGTCTAGGATGTATATCAGGAAGTAGGCAATGACCAGGGACACATTTGCTTCCTGCTTTTAATGGGATTATTAAATTGTGTAATTTGAGGACATTGTGATGGCAATCAGATCAGTGCTAACTGGTGGCTTTAAAAGTAACAGGGCAATGTGTTTGCATTGTGTGTGTGTGTGTGTGTGTGTTTGCATGTATGTGCATGTGTAAGAGTGTGTTCCTATTACTTTATATAAGACAACACCATCTGCAACAGAGTGTTTAGGATGAGCTCAACTGAAATGTGTCAAGAGCACATGTCTACCCCCGTCTCTCTCTCTCTCTCGCTCGCTCGCTCTCTCGCTCGCTCGCTCGCTCGCTCGCTTTTTCTCCCTCTCCCTCTCCCCCTCTTGTTCTACACAAATGTGAACACCCTATGGATGAGGCTATCACAGAGGGGCATGTGTTTTTCTATCTGAACTTGTGATTGTAAGTTGTGTAAGATTGTAACTTGTGAAAATGGCCTTCAGTATAGTACAGTACAAGAAAGCTGCTATTTACAAATTGCTTTTTAAAAATAATTATAATTTATTATTATTATAATTTTTATTTTTTTTATTTTACACTAAGCACATGATTTACCTGTGATTTAGTAATTTGGCTTCTTAAATAATTTAATGAAAACTACTTACTTTGTTCATGTCTTTGAACTTACAATTCTATATAGAAAATGATGTCTGTTGCCCTGTTTAGGCAATATTTATCATAAAATAAAATAACTTTAAAAAACAAAAGATGTCAGAGTTGTAAAGTGTACCTGAAAATCAGACTTGAGTAAAAATACAGAAACTATACTGCATTACAAGCTAAGTCCCCAAATCCAATATGACGAGTAAAAGTCATTGAGTATTTGATATTGAACTTAGGTTCAAAGATGCCCTCGTCCTTAACACCAAGACACGTTAGTAAAAAGCCAAAAACAGTAGATTTGTGAGGTATTTTTTTCTAATTCTTTGGGAACGCTTAAGTGTTGTCCATTCTCTAAATCACGTTTGTAATCGCTCGAATGGAAAGCTCGGCCTCACTGGCGGGTGACGTCATGACCAGGAAGCCATGAAAGCACATGAAGTCCAATCAAACCAGACTGACTAATCCCTGCCTAGTGTGGCCAGAGGGGAAAGTGCAATGTCTCCTGAGTTGCAAACAAGTCTACCTGTGCTGTGTAAAATTTACAGCTCCCTAATTTAAGTGGCCTGGGATATATCTGCCCTCAAGCAGAGCAGCTTCCCTTGGGAAGTGCCAGCTTGTACAGAAGGTGAGATTGCAGACAACGCTGTTGGTTGATATGGGAAGTGTTGTTTGTACAGACCAGCACATGGTGGCCCCTGAGGTCTGTTAGGAAATGCCTCAGAGCCCAAGCACGTCCAGCATCTCTAGGCAATTGATGTGCCACATACGATGGGGCCTATCCTGGATACCTTAAGCAGAGTGCCCACTTATGACCTCCCCTCACCCCGTGAGGGACAGATCTGTCGTAAGCATTAGGCGACGACCAGGAACTCCCAGCACGGGGCCCTTATTTATGATCCTGGGATTTCTCCACACATATAAGGCACATAGGGCTCGCTGTGTGATTTTGATCATACAGAGTGGACTGCCCATCTGAGAGAACCCTCTGGCCCTGAGCCAGCACTGAAGTGATTTTATGTGAAGGAGGCTAAGGAACCACATTGGACACTGCTGCCATCAGACCCAGCAGTCTTTGAAACTGCTTTAAAGTGAGTGACTGGCCTTTCATCACTCTCTTCTAGGCCGCAATGATGGATTTGACACAAGAAGGGGACAACTGTGCCCGCATAAGGGTCCAATCCCATACTACGCCTAAAAAGGGTGGTTCTCTGTAATGAAGAAAGCACACTCTTTTTGGCTTTAAGACTTAACTCCAGTTCCTACATGTGGGCAAGAACGACATCTCAATGCCCGACCGCCAGCTGCTCTGATTGAGCCAATATCAACCAATCTTCGATTATAATTTAGAATGTGAACGAAGCCAGTGCCGCATCCACACACTTTGTGAAGGTGCAGCGTGAGAGGGCAAGACCAAACGGAAGGACCCATTATTGGTAAGCTTCCCCCCTGAAAGTAAACCATGGGAACTCTGAGTCTTAACAATAAACGGTTCAGCTGATGTAGATCTAGTATAGGACGCAACCTTCAGACTTTTTTGGGAACTATGAAGTACTGGCTGTAGAACCCAGACTCTCTGTCTGATGGAGGGACCACCTCGATGGCCACCTTTCTCAAGAGAGTATCCACTTCCTTGTTTCATGACCAGAGCCTGCTTGAGACCTGAACTGAATCTTATAACCTCTGTCTACAGTGCCCAGGACATGTCTGGCAAGACATGTCTGGCAGAGTCTGCCAGGCTGCTAGATAGTCTCTTAAGGGAATCGGTCTCTTGAGACTGACCTCTAGTAAGCCTAGAGTTAAAGCGAAACTCTAGTTTAGCTCTAGAGGCCTCCTGAGGGGGAGGTGACCCCCCCCACTTCCGCTACGGTGCCGGGCGGAAAGTGAGGAGGGTGTTCGCTGGAGCTAGCCGTGCCCTGAAGCACTGAATGTGGCGGGATTAACGAACCAGCTACCCATGGGTGCCGGGGGGTGGCACTGTATACTGATGCGCACAACGCCCCTTTCCAGCAGGGTCCCCAGGTGGTCCCGTGTCAGGTCATTTTATTTGAAGATGACAGTCCTCAGATCCGTCATCTCCCAGGGCTTCGGCCTCTGCCTTTGCACCTTGCGAAGCCTGGAGGTACCCACAGGAGCGACATGGGAGATATCGCTGTAATGCCTCCGACTGACCTTTTGAGCCCCAGGTCCTGAAACGCCGCTTTATCTCAGCAAAAGTGGGGCCAGAACCACGAGGAATGGAAGCACCCTCCACAAAGAGTACTCTCTGGGAGCAAAGCGTTTATTTTGACATGTGAGCGCAATCTGCGCAGTTGGCTCCGTTGGCTCCGTCTTCGGGCAAATACACACAGAAAGCTTCCTGAACAAACAGAAGCTAGCACCGGTTTCACTCCATGTGCTTTTCTGGCTTCCTGGTCGTGACATCACCCTGCCGGTGATGCGGCGCTTTCCATTGGACTGATTACACACGTGATTCAGAGCTTGGACAAAGCGTGAAACGTTTAAAAAAAAAAAAAACTATTTTATTATATACATCTTTTTTAAAAATTTTATTAATTAACTACATTTTTCAAATAATCTGAAAGAATTGTTTTTGCCAAAACAAATCTTATTTCATTCTAATTAAGGTAGAAATGTTTTTGTGTCTTTAGCAATTAATGTGCATTAAATGAATTAATTGGATGTATCTATTGCTTGTACAATGTGTTGCTAGTATGAAATGTAAGAGCCACTCTTTTTACTCCTTCCTCACTGCTCAGTTTAGAAGTGTGTCATTGGGTCTGTTGGGCTTCTGATTCCCCTGAGAGGCGAAGAGAAGGACAGAAAGAGCTCAGGGGATTTTTGTCTTGTCGGATGGAGAAAGACAGAGAGAAAGAAAGAGAGAGAGAAACAGAGGTGAAAACGAGATGGGATTTTAGCATCATTCAGTGTGCGGCCAAGTGATTGGCACCTGGCACCTTTCTTCTCCTCTTGTCATCCTTTTTAACTTGGTGTCAAACCATGTGTGCAGGTGGTGTGGGTGTGATGAGCTGGAAGGCAGAGTGGTGGTTTCATGGTTGCTTTAATGACCCAGCTGTCTCTCAAAAATGAGAGTGAGGGCTGATGTGAGATGAACTGAGGAAACAGAGCACTAGAAGTAGTAGGACCAAAGTGGTGAGAGGGTGATGGAAAAAAAAAAATAGAAAAAAGGGTGACAACCAGAAGGAGCAGAGAGATGAGAAAGTGGTAGATAAGAACAACTGAATGGCTTTTATATTGAAGGAAAAATGTTGAAGGCAAGTGATAAGTGTTGATATGTTTGGAGATGGTTGGGTGGAGGTCAGAAAGAGGAAAGAAACTGAAAGAAGATAAGGAAATGTGAAATATTTTGACCATAAGTCTTGTGCTTTATAGGTATAGATCATTATTTCTCAAAATAAAATAGCTTGATAAATTTTGCTTGATTAACTTACTTCTGTTCCTTGGAAAAAAAAAGAAGGAAAAAAATGTGATGGAAAACTTGATATGATTATGGGCTATTAATATATTAAAATTACAATATTCATTCATTTTACTCCCTTACGAGGGAAATATCAAGGTCCGTGACGTCAAAGTGACTTGGGGCCGCCTTCCCGTGGGCTCACCACCTGCAGGAGGGACCGTAAGGGACGGTGTTGTGAGGATTGGGCAGCAGTCAAAGGCGAGGTATGGCTGCTTAGACTGCTGCCCCTGCGACCCGAATTACGGATAAGCGGGAGAAAATGAATGAATGAATGAATTTATTTTACTTAAGGATTTGCTTTTGTAGTGGAATAACCAACAATAGGGTGGTAAAATTAACCCATATATAAACTGGAGTTACTCTTTCTGTGTGAAAATTTTGATATATAAATGCTAGCTTTCAGACTGACCTGCTAGTTATTTGCTTATATATTTAACCCCGAAAGCCTCTGTGCTTAGCTAATAATTGTGATGGAAACAAGCTTTTTTACTTATAATAATAATAATAATAATAATAATAATAATTATTATTATTATTATTATTATTATTATTATTATTATTATTAATTATTATTATTATTGTGACAGAATTGACTACTTTCTGAGGTAATTACCTGGCTAGGTAAAGTAGCTAATATTAGGCAGAAAGACAAATATTCATAGGCTTTGGCTTTTTAATTGCCAAAGTGGAAAAATTTGAAAATATTGGGCCAGTTATTAAATTTTTGGTCAATAAAAAGTATTTAAAATGACATTTAAGATGACATGTACAACTTATGTATGTTAAACCTAATTTGTAGTTTTAAAATGCTCTATTATTTACAGAACCAGCTAAAAGAATATTTTGTATAAAATATGTCTTACATTGTTTGCTGAACAACTACAGTCTTAAAGAGGTCAAACTATCTGTTTTAATGTCCAAATAATAAGTATTATATTTTAAGTGGAAGCTGTAAGCAGATTATTTTGTCTGTATAAGCAGACATTGTGATAGTTGGTTGTATGGTTATAATGGCACATTATTTATATACAGTGGGTACGGAAAGTATTCAGACCCCCTTAAAATTTTCACTCTTTTTTATTTTGCAGCCATTTGCTAAAATCATTTAAGTTCATTTCTTTTCCTCATGAATGTACACATAGCACCCTATATTGACAGAAAAACACAGAATTGTTGACACTGTTGCAGATTTATTAAAAAAGAAAAACTAAAATATCACATGGTCCTAAGTATTCAGACCCTTTGCTCAGTATTTAGTAGAAGCCCCCTTTTGATCTAATACAGCCATGAGTCTTTTTGGGAAGGATGCAACAAGTTTTTCACACCTGGATTCAGGGATCCTCTGCCATTCCTCCTTGCAGATCCTCTCCAGTTCTGTCAGGTTGGATGGTAAACGTTGGTGGACAGCTATTTTTAGGTCTCTCCAGAGATGCTCAATTGGGTTTAAGTCATTGCTCTGGCTGGGCCATTCAAGAACAGTCACAGAGTTGTTGTGAAGCCACTCCATCGTTATTTTAGCTGTGTGCTTAGGGTCATTGTCTTGTTGGAAGGTAAACCTTCAGCCCAGTCTGAGGTCCAAAGCACTCTGGAGAAGGTTTTCGTCCAGGATATCCCTGTGCTTGGCCGCATTCATCTTTCCCTTGATTGCAACCAGTCGTCCTGTCCCTGCAGCTGAAAAACACCCCCACAGCATGATGCTGCCACCACCATGCTTCATTGTTGAGACTGTACTGGACAGGTGATGAGCAGTGCCTGGTTTTCTCCACACATACCGCTTAGAATTAAGGCCAAAAAGTTCTATCTTGGTCTCATCAGACCAGAGAATCTTATTTCTCACCATCTTGGAGAACTCCATGCGGGTTTTCATGTGTCCTGCACTGAGGAGAGGCTTCCGTCGGGCCACTCTGCTATAAAGCCCCACTGGTGAAAGGCTGCAGTGATGGTTGACTTTCTACAACTTTCTCCCATCTCCCGACTGCATCTCTGGAGCTCAGCCACAGTGATCTTTGGGTTCTTCTTTACCTCTCGCACCAAGGCTCTTCTCCCCCGATAGCTCAGTTTGGCCGGTCGGCCAGCTCTAGGAATGGTTCTGGTCGTCCCAAACGTCTTCCATTTGAGGATTATGGAGGCCACTGTGCTCTTATGAACCTTAAGTGCAGCAAAAATTTTTTTGGAACCTTGGCCAGATCTGTGCCTTGCCACAATTCTGTCTCTGAGCTCTTCAGGCAGTTCCTTTGACCTTAATGATTCTCATTTGCTCTGACATGCATTGTGATCTGAAAGGTCTTATATAAACAGGTGTGTGGCTTTCCTAATCAAGTCCAATCAGTATAATCAAAAATTTCTGGACTCAAATGAAGGTGTAGAACCATCTCAAGGATGATCAGAAGAAATGGAAAGCACCTGAGTTAAATATATGAGTGTCACAGCAAAGGGTCTGAATACTTAGGACCAAGTGATATTTCAGTTTTTCTTTTTTAATAAATCTGCAAAAAGGTCAACAATTCTGTGTTTTTCTGTCAGTATAGGGTGCTATGTGTACATTCATGAGGAAAAGAAATGAACTTAAATGATTTTAGCAAATGGCTGCAATATAACAAAGAGTGAAAAATTTAAGGGGGTCTGAATACTTTCCGTACCCACTGTGTATATATATATATATATATTTTTTTTTTTTTTATATAATTTTTTTTTTTCGACTTCCACACCTAATTTAGTGACACCCTCTAAGGAATGTTCATGGTTCTTGGAAAGCAGGTCAGCATATTTTGGATTTAAACCCCACATGGCAAACGGGCAATATGCACTTCCTCTAGGCTCCTACAGGCTCATCTGTGGTGCAGGAAAAACTGAAGTTACAATACAGCTCCAAAAAAAAAAAATAGAATAAGTTAAAAAAAAACTTCATTATAATGTCAAATTGGGCATCGTCTTCTCTTCCAGTGCTTTTGACAACACGTGCTTCTCTTGTGCTTTCAGTAATAAAGCAGATCAACAAAACTCCAGCCTCTAAAAACTGTGCCGCAGCACAGGGGGTCTGGTAACACTGCCAACCTGAATGATCATCAATCAAATTCTGATTCTGTATATGCATTCCGGTTGTTGGCGTTTTGTTTATTTTGCAGTTAATGCTTAGTATTAGCCAGAGCTTGGTGTTTATAATATAATAAATGCTAAGTGTCATGCAGGCAAACACTCGAGCGAATAGCACAGTTTGTCTTTCGCTCAGTTTGTTTACATGTTCGTTAAGACAGTCTATTGTGCTGTGAAGAATTAGACATGACATGGAAAAAATAGATGGTGTAGACACAACAAAGATGAGCCACATGTTTTAATTAAAGATGATCAGAGATGCTAGCAAGAGACCAAGGGATCTGAATGTATTCATGATTAGGCTAATTTTAAATGTAAGCTCGTCTGCTGTACGGTTTGCCATCAGAATATTTTATAAGAATATATTTTTGGGACTCAGTAATATAGATAAAAAAGATTTAAAAAAAATAGTTGGCTTGGAAAAGGTCACACTTTGGGGTTTAAAAAAAGTATTTAATGGAAGAACAAGAGATAGGTGATAACAGTAAGGAAACAAAACAACATACAGTGTATATAACTATAAATAATGTCAAGATTGAAGAAATGTTTTTTTTTTTTTTATTCTTAAAGGGAATTTTTAGGAATTAAAGTCCTTATATCTCTGATAATTCAATTTTTTTCTTTTATCTGCAGATTCATCTTCCTAATGTCCACATTATATATTCTGAAAACCGTGTGTTATAACAAAAAATATCTGTAATAATAGATGCGCTACTTTTATAGATTTTATAGGCCACTTTTTTCTGTGGGCAAGATTTCAGAGTTCACCTCTCTTTCTCTCCTGGGTGGTGGTAGGATAGTGGTTAAGATTTTGGACCTCTGATCAGAAAGTTGTAAAATCAAATCCACCAAGCTTCTACTGCTCGGCCCTTGAACAAGGGCCCTCAACCCTCAACTACTCAGTGTAAATGAGATAATTGTAAGTCGCTCTGTATAAGGGTGTCTGCCAAATGCCATAAATGTAAACGTAAATAAGTTCCTTCAGTTTGTAGTACAACTGTTGTTCAATAATGCAGTAGTGTCCTAAAAGAAAACGCAAAATGCATTTCACCTCAGACTACAGAAAAATAGTGTCAGGTTTGCACACTTGGCTGTTGTAACAACCACTTTCCGACTCCCTGTTTTGGATTAAATAATTGTAAAAGACATGATTTTACACATAAAACCACATAAAACCAAGACACTGTTTTTGTTAAAGCAAATTTAAAGCAAACACTAATTGCTACAACTTTAATTTAGCTACAACTTGACTGACATTATTAGAGAAAAGCCTAACATTGACATGGTATGCTACATTAAACAAATGTTCAGTACAGCAGTCGCATACACACATACACACTCTTTCTTGTGGATTGACTTTTTTTCCGAAGGAATAAGATATAGTTTCTATAACTCTGTGTCAATACTATTGGCATTTGGCTGTTGCTGTTGGTCGATGCAGCTCCAGAGCTTTATTTGCCACAAGCCTGGCAGCTTTGCACAGACAGAAATTGATCATTGAAATAACCTTCCAGTTGAAGCAGATGTACTAAAGAGATTTCCCCTTATTACTCCAGATGGTGTGATCCTGGCAAGAGGATGTTGAAACCTTAGTGTCTCCACACACACACAGATCCTGTGAAAAGTATCAGCAACACTTCTGCATGACAGCTTTCCGAGTTCCATGCGGTTTGCCTGAACACATTTCAGCCAGAGGTCGAGCTCAGCATCCTGTCTTTGTCCACTGCGTGATGTGTATGACGCTGCTGTTACAGTACTTTGTGCTTTAAACATTGAGGCCACGGTACAGAACGGTGGACGTTATTGCACCACACATTGAAGAGCACTATTACAAGTTGGTTTATTGCTCTACATTGAAAGACAGTGGAATAAACAAGAAAAATGAGGCAGAACAGAACATGGCACTGTTAGCATGCTAGTAAGATTACTGGCTATTCAGCTATTCAGCGATGGGGCTAAAATAAGCGCTGACTGTGTTGCGGCCTTAATAACTGGACATAGCTGTGGGTTTTGTGAAGACTATTTAACTATTTTCGGTGATTTGTTTGTCGACATTTTGTAAAAAAAGAAAAACGTTTGTTGGACTTGTGAGCAGTGATTTGTTTTTTCTAAATACGTCATTCATGTTATTTTGTACTTTGAATATTAGGTTTACCGCCTACATTTGGCAGCAGAAACATGCTTTCAGTGCATGTGTGTGTAATGCAAAGGGGTGTTTAGAAAACCAATGCAAAATCGACCAAGTTTACAATATGACTGCCCCGATTTACAAGCTTAGATCCAGTTTAATCTAAATATATTTTTCCTGTCAAAAGTTTATGCACCAAACAATTCATGTGCACTGCCTGGTTCATGTGTGGATGCCTGTGGTTTGTAGTTATGCGTATTTTGTATGTAATCCAAGCATAAATCTTAATAGTCTAGGTCTGGATTCAGACTTACTTTATTCCATTAAACCTCAGTGCATTTCATTCATCTTGCATCATTACAAATCAGGAATTTGGTATGACTAGATATCTGTCATTATTGGCACATCGACCCATGCAGGTGTAAGGATTATAAACCATGGACTACATTTCTCTGCAGCCACTGCAATTCCATATCTGGATCACATGACACTAATCATTCACACCTGTTTTTTTTGTCATCTTGCGTAGCACTTATAAGCAGCTTTACCCTACACAGCATTTACTGTCCAATGTTTGTCCCCTTGTGTTTGTTACGTTCCACAATTCACAGCTTTTTAATCAGGGGTTCAAATATCTCTAACTACATCCCAAATTAAATAACACATCCCAAATCATCTTATAGTGCTTTTGTGTGAATTAAGTTATTTGAGATTATTGCATGTTAATGCATTGCAGAAAAAGGCTATATTTATTGATAGTTGACCATGATCTGCAAAAAGCCATTCGGCTCTGATACATCAGGAAAATAGTATATGTTATTTTTCACCAGATTCACAGTCCATGACCCAAATTATATTTCAAATTCCTTTTTCTTTGAAAGAATGAACAGATGGGCTGAGAGTGATAAAACAGTGAGAAACTGACAGAGGGTGTATCCTGAATGGTCTCTCTCTCTTTTTTTTTGCTTACTAGACCTTTCAGTTGACCTCTCTCTTTGTCACTTTTTCTATCCTAAGTTCCTTCAGATTCATTTACAACTGTAGTTCAAAAATGCTGTAATGTCCTAAAAAAACCTACACAGAAATAGTGACAGTTTTGACAGTTTTGCTCACTGTATTGTTTGTAACAACCACTTTTTGACTGCCTGTTGTGAAATAAATTACTGTAAAAGCCATAATGAGGTTTGGGCTTGAGCCACATCCCTGGAAATGGGATGTCTTATGTCATTTGGTATCAATGAAATGTTCATTGTAATAGTATGTTTAATAATTAAAATCTGTCTTATACACATAAACACTATTGGAGCTATTTGTTATAGAATATATCTTCTTCTTCTTCTTTCGGCTGCTCCCATTAGGGGTTCCTGGTGGCTCCATCCTCAGCATTCTCCTACCAATATAACTCATGTCCCTCCTCTGCACATGTCCAAACCACCTCAATCTCGCCTCCCTCACCTTGTCACTTAAACGTCCTACATGGGCTGTCCTTCTAATAAACTCATTTCTAATCTTGTCCATCCTCGTCACTTCCAATGAAAATCTTAACAACTTTAGCTCTGCTACCTCCAGCTCCACCTCCTGTCTTTTACTCAATGCCACTGTCTCTAATCCATACAACATCGCAGGTCTCACCACAGTCCTATAAACTTTCCTTTTCATTCTTGCAGATACTCTTCTATCACAAATCACTCCTGTCACTCTTCTCCACCCACTCCACCCTGCCTGCACTCTTTTCTTTACTTCCCTAACACACTCTCCATTACTTATATGTATAATAATAAATATATATATATATATATATATATATAAATGATCTTGCTGTGCTAAAGGACCCATCTATGCCACATTACGTGTTAAATTCTAAAAGCTCTCCATATTCTTGCTCCTTTTGCAACATGCTGCTCTTTAAAAAATGGAGAGGAAATGGCTGCAGCAGACTTTTCGCATCACCAGCGCTTGTAAAGCCACCATCCATGTTTACATTAAACAAGCCTGAGCAGGTTAGAGATAACGAATCTGTTGCTATGACAGCAACTCCAGGATGAGCTTTAAAGGACCAAACGTTCCTGGATCATGTCAATCAATCAACAATAAAATCCTGCTAATTGAGTCATTCACGTATGAAGAAAGGACCCCGTTTATACATTTCTTAGTTTTTGTTTTGATGTCTCTTGGAGGTACTTTGGTACCTTTTTAATGAATATTATCTGCACTTGCAGCCACCTCTACACCTATTGAGAGACAGAAGGTCACACTGATTCCTGAACAACATGGGAATCAGTGCAACCAAAATCTGACTAACGCCTACAGTGAGTCACTGGTTCAGTAACAAATGCACTTCTACATGCAAAATGGCCATAAAGGACACCCATGATAAAAGGTATAAATGTTCACTCTTCAATCCTGCAAAATGCAGCTTGTCATGAGACCAGAAAACCAGAAAACAAAAAGCCCTCTGTCCTGATGATGTGGAAACCTTGAACTGCCAAGTATCATGGGTTGTATGAACAAGGAATTTGTCATGGTGTGTGTTATAAAAATACAAAAAAGTATAAAAACTTAAAATAAAATAAAATATTAAATAAAGATGAAGACAACTAAAAGATAACTGTACAGGATGTTTACGGGATGTAAAGTGAGGCAGTGCAATAATAATTTTTCCTGAATAAGTCTAAGGTTCAGGGTTAAAATTTAGTTAGTTGTGTTATAGTAGAACATATGAAATGAACAGTGTGGGGTTTACGTTACACTAATGTTAGATTTAGATATTTAGATTAGAATAGATATTAGATAAAGGTGGTGTTATTAATGAGGTCATTTGCAGATGGAAATAAGCTGTTTTAAAAGCTGTTTTTTGTGGCGTGAGGTTTTGGTCCTGACTGACTGCAGTTTTCTCTCAGAGGGGACTGATTCCTTGTGTTAAAGACAAAAAAAAAAAATATGCAACTTGGCAACTAACCAAAAGACACAAAGTCCTATGTCCTTGATGTGGAAAAAGTGAATTTGACTGAACTGGCTGTAACTGTTGAAAGGACCAAGTAAAATCAGATTCGTAGCAAATTGGCATTTTAAATATTGATGTATATCTTAAGTATAAATGCACATTTACCTTCTAATATCATATGCTATGTATGAAAACATGTATCTAATCATGGAAGGTGAGTCACACCCCTATATTATAAATAAATAAGCCTGCACAGAGCAGACATGTGTAGCACCCAAATGCCAGACTGCCAACTGGTTGTGTAGCAAGCAGCAGGCTTTGTTATATGTAACACGTCTGACAATAGTGTCATATGCTATGCGCACTGTGTACGCTACGCCACGATGGCAGCTACCGTTCTGCTTTATATTGCTTTTCAGTAACGTGTGTCAACAATGGAAAAAAAGCCTGGTGAGCAACAGGACACAAAGACAGATGTCTGGGATCGTATTAAAAAGAAGATGAAAATGTTACCACCGTGACGTTGCCTTTTTTCCTCCCTTTTTTTTCTCTCTCCTAAGGTGAAAGAAGAGCTTAAGCCGAAGAAAGAGACAAAGTCTTAAGCTTGACCTTATCATACGAGGTTGGCATTTTGTATTGTTCTCAACACCGTGGACTCTTTTCTGTTCTATTCATGCACTTAGTCACTGTCGACCTCCAGCAATGGAACAGCAAAGCCACTTTTTCTCAATAAGCACAAAAAAACATTTTATCCACTTTCAAGATCTGCACAATTGAATCTATATTATGCTCATAATTAGTTTTTTATTTTTTTTAATGACTAGCATATTTGCATATGCCTTTTATTTTTGAAATTTTCACATTTTTTTTATTTGTTTATGTGAATGCAGACTGAGATGCATAATTGGAATTATAATTATAATACAACTGATGTTAAATTATAAAATGACAATAAAACGACCAGACTTGTACTAGCATAGTAGTGTTAGTGTACAATATGAAATGAAAGGGTAGATGTGGTACAAATATAAAATGTGGAAATAAACATGTGGAGAAATATTTATACTATTAAAGTAAATTGTGCCTTTGTATTATCAAGTATCACTCACTTGCCATTATCAAGTAAAATCTACTTACCCCTTAACTTAACGCATTTAAGTTCAAGTTAATATTCAAGTAAATATCAACAGGGCAAATATGCTATATTATGAAGTAAAATTTACTTAACATTTGTAGTGAAAATTATACAACATTTCAAGATGATACCAAATTTCAAACCTAGCCGTTATATTTCATTACAAAAGTTCTAGAGTCTAGCTGTAAGCACTCATTCCAATTGAAATGATTTGTAGGTCTGTCCTTCACTACACTTTCTTAAAAACTTTATAGACCAAAATGCTTTGAATTAATCTCAGGAACAAGTTTCAATATGGGAGTTATTTCCTGCATAAAGATGCAAAATGAATAATGAGGTAATATTTAAAATTTGCAAAAGAGATAAAACAGTACAATTTTCCTCTTACCTGTTAACATTACGTCTACGATAACCTCTTACCTGTTAACATTACGTCTACGACCCAAGATCAGTATATTCTAAGCAGAATAAGTAAACATATATTTCATTAGACTTTACAATTTTTACACTTTATTATATATAAAATGTATCAAAAGCTTCAGGAAATACAGTCCAATAGGTTTAAGTTAATAGCCGAATATTGAAATTTCTAAGTTTCATACTTCGAATCCTTCAATTGGATTCCAGCTATGTTCTTAGTGTAACTCCTTGACTTTGACCTTGAAATTGCCACTTGTAGACTGTCCTTTGATGGCAGTGTAAAGTCTTTGTCATCTGTTCAACTGATCAGTCTCCCTTTTGCAGCCAAAACAGTCCTGAGCCATCGAGCATTAACAGCATTAACGTCTTTAGCAATTTGATCTACAGGAGCTCGTCTGTTGGATCGGAGCACAAGAGCTGCAGTTTTGGAGATGATCTGACCCAGTCCTCTAGCCATCACAATTTGGCCCTCGTCAAACTCACTGAAATTCTTTCACTTGCTACTTCTAACAAATAACTTTGAGTAGAAAATATTCACTTGTCCATTATATATTGTATAATGTATCCCACTCATCTTAAATGTTTATTTTGAAAGCATTGGTTATTTTAGCATGTAAATTATGATTATGGTGGAATTATTTTACATCAGTAAGCAAAAAAAATATTATTTAGACAAAAGAAAGTTTATTGCCCTGCATTGAAATGTGCAGATTTCCTCCAAACAGCCAATATCAGACTGTACAAAACAGCTGCTTTTTTTACTCAAAGGGAAAAAATCACCTGCACTACATGGTGTCATTATTTAACACTAACCTAGCAGTCTTAAGCAAAGATTCAGATTTAGCACATTAAGCTTAACCTTAAAATCCAAAAATTCGACACTACTCCATATCTGGTTTCATGACTTTTTTTTTCACAAATACCTCTCTTGATTTGCTTTTGAATGAACACCAGAGTATAGAAAGTAGCTAAGCTCTCAGCAGGATAGCTAGCAAAGCTTTGAATATAGTTCCCCGCATCAAAGGGATCGTCTTTATCCGGCCCAAACTCTTTGGCTTTTGACAGCGGATATTAAACACTATCGTTGAGTTTTCACACTCAGGAAAAGGTGAGTGACACGGATTCACAGCGGTCCCACTTTCGTCATGAAATGAGTGGTGACGTTTTCTTTTCAATAAATTGGTCTCCAGTTGTCCTTATGTCCAGACCAGTTTGTCCCCTGTAAGTCCCACATTATTTATTAATCACACTCAGTTCAATCATTTATTATTCATGTCAATCCTACAATTATTAATAACTACAATAAAATAAATAGAAAATGGTATGTCGTTATAAGATTAAAAAGATGACTGGTCATGCCTTTTGGAAAAGATAGAATTATTAACCTCCCAAGGAACGTTTGAGACATTTTTTTTTCTAAAGGTATGAAGATAAACTGGATTCATGTATAAGCCTGAATCCTGGTCAATTTATTACATTACAATACATTATTATTATTGTATTATTATTATTATTTGTTTGTATAATAAATAATTATATTTAATTGAAATACAACTAATTTAAAGAATATCTGAAAGAGACAAAATGTCTCTTTCATAAAGATCTTGATACAAATAGAAGTAGCTATTACTAGATTTAGATACTAGAGATCTGAATCTGTGAATGAATGTCTGATTATTGCATCTAAAAGGTGTGAAAATCATTTACAATTTAAACAACCTTGTCACACACAGCTTTAATTAACTGACAAATTGTAGCTAGCAAATGTTCACAAGAAATTATTTAATGTCTTGAGTGTGTGCTGGTTTAATGGTGGTGTGTACGTGGTTAGCAGTTCGCAGTTAAATCACTTTGAAATACCTGTTGTTTTAGCGCTGACTAACAACACAATTAATCTGAACTAAACTGAAAGAACACAAAACTCAGTAGGTACAGGTGTGTGTGTGTGTGTGTGTGTGTGTGTGTGTGTGTATGTGTATGAGTGTGTCCGCAAGTGAGTGCTAACATGACAGAGGTCCAAGTTCATTCAGGGTTTCTAGCAAAGTCAGAATACAATGTTCAGTTCATTTTAAGTCAGAATGCACTGCTAATTGTTATGCTAGTCACACTCTATTTCATGAAATGGGCTCTTGTAGTTCCTGGGAAAAGAAAAAAAAAAAACAGTCATGGAACAGAAAGAAACAATAAGCTGGCTTGTCATATTCAGACCCTTTAATTAAATGAGAAGGATAATAAGCATAAAATGTGAATGCTCTGCTAGCTTTAGCATGCAAATACTAGCTAGCTGGTTAACAATGTTTGTTCTTTCATTTGCTGCAAAAGTTCTTTTAAAATTAAATTTTCTACCCCCATGCTAATCATAGGAAATGTAGCTGATTTAAAGAAACACTAACTGTGACTGTGTGAGGGCAGAAGTGACAACACACACAGTGACAACAAGGGGGTTAAAATGTAAGCAAATTCAAAAGGAAGGTGGGAAAAAAAACGAGTGATGCCTTCTTCTCCAGACACGATACCCCAATAAGAGAACAATTATATTTTGACCATGGGTGATGAACATTTTGCTCCTGCGACCTTCATTTCAAATGACTGTTTTGATACGGTGCACTGATTCAAATTAATAAAAAAATTGGCTTTAAATATGCTGTTAACATACATATGAAAGGAAGTTAATGGCTTGACACTAATTACAGGATGATCCCTGCCGAGGACGGTTTTAATTATATGGGCTCGAATTGGATTAGAGCTGTCTCCACGACTTACGGTTTAGGAAGTTAAGATACACGCAGTATATACAAGACAGGCATGATGGTTGAAAGCTTCACTGACTTTGTGACACTTTTATCTAGAAAAATGTAGGTGGGAAAAAAAAGGGTTTGTGTACAAATAATCAATGCTGAAATGCTGACCTAGAAAATGTGGACATATCTGGAAGTTGGACATGTCCTTTCTTTAGATTTTGCTAGATATGGTTTCCATATGTCATTTTGTGTATCTGTGGATTTCGATACGTGTTTTATCCAGGCTATTGAACATTCCCTTTTCTTCTGACGAAGCATTATACAGTGTTTTGTGGTTAATTTTTTTTCACATAATGTAGTGTTCTAATCTGAATATAAAATTTCAATAATTTGGAGTATTATTACCGTAATTTCTGGACTATTAAGCGCACCCATATTTGAGGTGAATAACAAAGATTTGTATTTTGAACATAAATAAGCCGCACCTGTCTATAAGCCGCAGGTGTCTACACTGAAACTAATTAACTTTACACAGGCTTTAATGAAAGACAGTGTCTATTACATGTTGTAACGTGTGAAATATGTTGTGGTTCCTTTAAGAGCAGAGCGGTATTTTGGGAATAGCCTGCCGCCGCATTTTTCCCGTATTACTGCATGTGTGCAAGACCGAGGATTATGTCCTTATTATTTTCTGATGCTCATTTCTAAGTTTCTTTGGCTAACCCGTAATGCTGTTGCAAAGAAAAATAAAAAAGCACGAGTTTTGGAAACCTGTCTGTGCTTATTTGATTTCTGTTGCAACTGGAGTTAGTGAGTGAGCGGCAGGTCAAACGTCAGAGGAACATCATCCATATTTATGATGTGGTGCGGTCTGATTCAGTGGGAGCGCGTCTGATTTAATATAAAGAGTTTCATTGGTTCACCTGAAACCGTTCCGCAATTTCATTGGTCTAATGTTATGGGTCTCAGTTTTTTGGCTTTGAAGTTTGTGAAACCAGGAAAAACCCAGGAAAAAATCCATAAATTAGCCGCTTCGTTGTTTTAAAACGCGGGGTTCAAAGTGTGGGAAAAAAGTAGCGGCTTATAGTCTGGAAAATGCGGTAGATTAGATTCAAATGTATTGCCATTGTGCAAGGTAAATGTACAGAGCCAATATAATGCAATATAATGCAGTTATTTAATTAGTTACAGAAGTATCTGTCAAAATGGACAAAATAATGATCCTTTAAAAAATTCTTTACAAATTAAACATGTATATAAAATTCTTTACATATTATTTATTATTATTTATTGAGTTAAAAACTGCATAATGCACTAAATGGATTAATGTTTGTGAACACCTTAGTATCACCTGAGCATCCATCTTATCCTATTACCACAAAGTTGAAAGCACACCACTGTATAGAATGCCCTCAACCCCACCCAACACCATTGGGATAAACTTCAGCAGTGTCTGCACATATCCCCATGGCCATGATCCAAAATGTGGTGAATTGTAAAGTGAAATAGGGGCCAAATCTGTAATGGGATGTTCAGCAAGCACATATGAGTGTGATGTCCACATACATTTGCATACTGTATATAGCTTGTATTTTTAAATATATTTAAATATAATTAATTCAAATGTAATTAAAATTAACACCAGCTTGTGTTAATATGTACTTCCTTTGCTATAACAATCCCAAGAAGGCTTCCTCTGTTGTGACTAATTGCTCTCAAAAGTCACATAATTAGTCATTAAGCGTGACCGAGTTTTGCCAAGAAAAATGCAAAAAAAAAAAAGCCATGATATTTGAAGCTGCTGTATGGACTCAGTATATGGACTTTTATTGTGTAAATTTGGAAAAGTAAACCCATTAAGTTTGGCATTTCAGAATATGTGTAGATGGGTAAAGTTCGGAGTCTATTTTAATTCCAGGTTTTATCACCCATTTAAAAAAAAAAAAAACGAATGGAGTGAATACGCAGTACTGTATACTGTGCATATATGATCAAGATCAGTTCCCCAATAGCATACGCTCCTCACTCTGGCATAGTAATCTTCAATCGCATTAAGTGGGTCGGATTTGTAGCGCATGAGCATTCGGAGGGTGCACATTTGGGATAAAAAAAATAATAGGTCTCTGCCTAAAGACATGGAAGAGAAGTCAGTCATTGAAAAACTTGCAAATGGAAAGCAAACAGATGAACCGCCTTGTTGCTTATGCAAACAGAGGAATGGGAAGTTTAGAGGTAACTGAAAGTGAATAATAAAAAAAGTTCTACAGTATATAAACAGGATTGTTCACCGTGGCTAGATTATGTGAAGAGTTGAGGATCTGAATGGGTTTATTGAAGCATAAAAGGAGGACTTCCTGTAATGCATATTGTTGGGGGAAGTTCCAACAGATCACCCAAAGCAAATCACTGTACACATTGCATTGTGTCTCGAAATCTTGGACATTTGGATTGTACATTGAATCAATATGTATTGTGGTTGTCAGTTTTTTCTTTTTATTTTGCGAAGGGGAAGCTTAGTGGTTAAGATTTTGGACTTTGATCAGAAGGTTGTTAGTTCCAATCCCACCACTAAACTGTCTCTGATGGGCCCTTGAGCAAAGCCCTTAACTCTCAACTGCTCAGTTACATTAATAAGATAACTGTAAGTTGCTCTGGTGTCTGCCAAAGTGCTGTAACATCTTTCATCTTACATGGCTTCATACAATTTTAGAACCCTTAGGTGTGTGGTGTTCTCACATCTCAGATATCACATATCAAAAAGTTTTCTTCCATTCTTAAAATCAATATATCTATAATCAATATTCCTGCATTAAAAAACCTTGTGGTTACAGCTTTGTCTCTGGCTGATACAAAGCCCTGTCACTGGGGACTACTTCCAACAAATGCTTATTAGATTTCTCTTCATAAAAAGTAGACTGCACACAATACAGGTCTCTGTGTAATAAAATATTTGTAACTAGAGGTTGACCTATTTTATGGGTTTTGGTGATTAACCGGCATCAACAGTTAAATGCTAGAACTAACAGCTATCGTCCAAAAATCCATACTGATAGTTTTTCCGGGTTGCGCTATACAGAACGAGAGTGGCCTCTAGAAGTGAATCACTGACACCATGTACTGTTTGAAGTGTTTTTTTTATTCATTTCGGGTGAACCTGTTTTTATTTATTTGAAGACTTACTTTTTTCAGTTTGAATGACTTATTTTCCTCAATATTTATTCATATAATTCATATATTAATTTATATCAAATTTTAGCACATTTTCAAGATTAATTTTTTTTTTTTCATTTTTTGAATTAAAGTTCAGTACTATTTTTGCTTGGTTATGTTTGTTTATTTTAATCCACTATCCATTTTAAAAACTATTGGTTGATTAATCAGTAATCAGCAAGAACGTTCCGATCTGTAACATTAACATTATACGTTCAAATAAGTGCATTACTGGGATAGAATTATAGAGAAAAATGGATCAACATCTTCTGAAAAATCATAATTAAACACTGCTGTGGTATTAATGATAGGCTACTTATCATTAAGAATAGAATACTTCATAAGCTGAAGCAAAGGTAAATCAATTCTGCTTTTGTATTTCCGATGAAAAATCATAGTCAAGCCCACCCCCCCGACCCGTTCTCATTAACCAGCATTTCTATTTCTGACCCAGGGTATTGATTCTGAACTGACTGGCTAATACCATACCTCAAATGCCAGACCTCAGGCCCAGCCTGTGATTTTGTTCAATAAAACCACATTTAAATCTTGTTCTGTGCGAAAATTACAATATAATTTGATTTAACCCTCTTCTGCCTGTGCCTCTTTTCTCTGACCCAGATTCTAAGTTTTGTGGTTTATCAAAGAATATCAAGCTCTGAATTCTGTGTATATGTATATATATATATATATATATATATATATATATATATATATATATATATATATATATATATATATATATATATATATATATATATATACACATATATACATTTTTCTTCTTTTATTTCTGAGACACTTGATAGGAATGGAGCAACAGACGAACAGGGAATAAGGTGTTTAATAATGCATTCTCAATTTCCTTTATAGAGTACTGGGAAACAAATAAAGTGTACAGAGTTAATAAAGAGCTGAATAAAGAGGAAATACATCAAATAGAATAGAAAATTGCACATCCCTGTTTTTCTCATTGTAGCTTCGTCATTATGACCTCTGCATTTTTCAATGATAAGGCAGTTGATTTGCTTGAATCCTTCTAGTTGCTCTTTTCCCAGAGTGCAAAGCTGATTAAACAAGACACTATGACGATTCTGCATGAGGTCGGGTGAAAAGGCAGCAAAAAGTTTTGAACATCAGAGAAAGAGAGAGAGAGAGAGAGAGAGAGAGAGAGAGAGAGAGAGAGAGAGAGAGAGAGAGAGGGAGAGACCACATAGCGGCAGAAAAAAAATGTAAATGAACGTGCACACGGTAGCATAGCCTTCAGAGCAGAGCTGTTCGTCAAAGTGAATAGCTTTGCTCCATGGTGCTGGATAGCTCTAGACTTCAGGGCTTGTAATAAAGGTTTAATGATGTGCATCTATTTGAGGAGCACTTCGCTCTTTATGAACCATCCATAGTGGTGATCTAAAAAAATGTAATCAAAAGAATTTCTTAATCGAAACACGAGAACTGAAATAACACCAAGGTCGGCACATTCTACAGATAAAACTATTGGGACACCACACTTTTTTAGCCATATGAGGTTCTTCCCCAAACTGTTACCACAAAGTTGGAGGCACACAATTTTTTTAGACATCTTTGTACTCTGGAATTGGGTAGCATTAAGTTTCATCTTCACTTGAACCAAGAGACCCAAATCTGTTCCAACATATTGATGCCCCTGTACACAAAGCAAACTCCATGTAGATCTTAAGTGGCCAGCTATTGAGCTCAGATTACAACTCTGGAATGCTGACTGCACCCCAGGCCTCCTCACCTCACCTACAACAGTACCTAACTATACACCTTTGTGGCTAAATGAGCACAAATCTTCACAAACACACTCTAAGATCGGGTGGAACATCTTCCCACAAGAGTGGAGGTTACTATAAGAGCAAATTGGAAATAATTAAGATGTTATAAAATAAAAATACAAATATTAGAAATAGGAATCCCATGGTTTGGTGTCCACAAACTTTTGTATATATAGTGTACATATTTATGTATTCATTTATTTATTTATAACCACAGCTTTGCCAGTGTTTGCAGAGATCGCATGAGATAAAAGCAAATAACGTAACAGCTTTTAAATAATGATAAAAGTGAAAAAGTTGTAAAGTTAAAAAATCAACCCAATGAAATTGTCAATTCAGCCAATTCAGTGAATTATTCAGCAATTGTTCTAAGCCAAGTGTGACAATGAGGCTCCTGTTCATTAAACCTCAGGAAAAAAAGACAGCGGCACTCAATCCTGATGTACCTGATTACTCCTTTTCAATCTTGATTCGTCACATTTATCCTTTCTATTGCATTGGATTAAATGCGAATGACATCAAATGACATAGCAGTGTTATATATAAAAACTTTGTAGGGTTCCTGTATATTTATTTATTTATTTTTTCCAGTTGCAATTATGTCTTCTGTAGGTGTCTGTGGCATTGATTGTTGCACAAAAACAGGACAATCAACCATAGCAGCGATGTCTGCTGTGTATAATTGTGGCGGTATTTAATTAGCACATTCTTGCACCGAGAGCCGTGTAATCTGCGATCGTATTTTCATAGGGTTAAAGCTACAAAACAAAGGCATGAACAATATGGGTTTGATTAACTGGTCGCAGTTTTTATTTTTAGCCGCTACTCTGCCGTGATCTGTGACTCTTCAGAATCCGTGCCGTAGATACTCTGGTTTGTTCGTATGGCGTGCCCACTAGCCTTGTTTGTTTCATTTGAGAAGTGCTGAAGGTCTAGGCATCTCTAAACAACTACACTTGCTGTTGACAAAGAGGATTAGCTTGTGTTTTGACATGGTTATTATTTGCTTAGTATTGATCCACCCTTAATGTGTTGCACTCCGCTCTCCTGCATGGACTGAATAAATAGCCTCAAAGGCATGGCAAGGAGCCACAGGAACCCCCCCAAACCCACCCCCCGCCCCTCCAACCAGCATGTGCCACCATACCACCCTACCACCCTGAAAGCAGCAGGCAGTTTAAAAAGTGAACTCAATTAAAGTCCAGCCTACGTTTAAACCGAGTCATTATTAACATTCGGCTTGCAAAAGTGACAGATTCAAAGTGTTGTCGAACACAAATGAATGCTCTATTTAAAATTCAGCCTCAGGAAGCATTACGCCCTGTTTACTTCTGTAAGGACAAAGCAGAATGTAGGATTTCATTATGTTCAACAAGTATAAATAATGATGCTTTTGTTAAAAGTTATACTTCTTGTTCTTTAATTGTAAATGCAATCTATATTTACTGCAGCTGTAGTGCATATGTATATATATATAATCTTCCAACTAAAGCTGTATACATAAACTGTAATGTTTAGTTATTATTGTTATACAACCACAACATAATACTGAAAAAGAAGTCCTTACATTGACTGCACATGTAGCCACAAACCTTTGTCCACAAAGTGTATCTTTGCAGAAAAATACTTTTCACATACAGGTTTATTGCTATAAGTCAACAAGTGCTCTGAGACATTTATCATTCAGTTTTAAGTAAACAGCGGTCATGTATTTTCTCAGTACAGGTAAAAATGTCACCTCTGGGTCAAGCACATGTTACAAATGCTGGAATCTCGACGGAACAATATTATCTTTCATTAAAAAAGCCTAAAGGTCACATTTTTATTACTGTTGACTACCTGCTTCGCCATGCCACTGTAGGAATCATCACATTAATGCATTTAAAGATTTTTTCTTCTGGCATTTAACCTTAACATCTCCAGTTCCCTATATGAATCATTGCCACTTAAATATCATGTAGACTTTCAATGCAGTCTGCATCCCAAAGGATTTTCTCCCACATCGGATGACTAATGTATTGTGTTTTTTAAAATAGGAGGTAGGCTGGATTGTCTATGCCCCCGAGCTTTCTCTGCAGCTTAAGGTGGAGATACGCAGGACTGAAATGAGGATATCAGATGCGGAATTCCATCAGTCACTTAGACAGGCGTCCTTTCCACATTGCGCTTCACCTTGGCTTACAGAGTGAGGGATGGCAGCCTCCGAGTACTTGTGATTGTGGTTTTTCTGAGGGTTACTTACCAGCAGATCTCTGACTGATGGGTATTCTCACTCCAGCAGACATATGATCACGCCATGACCTTAACCTAGAATGAGCTTTGAGCAGAACTGAAAGTTCGAATCTAATTTTTGTTTGTGGGGATTTTTTTAGTTCAAACCGGAAATGCAAAGGTAAGTTTGGCCTTAAAATGAGCGAACAGGCAAAAAAAAAAAAAATGTTTTTTTTTTCTTTTAACCAAAATAGCATTTTTGTCATAAAACGTGTAAACAGGTTTCTTTATACTTGCCTAAGATTATCTTCCCACAAAGATTACGTTCTGTAAGGCTCCTATTTAAAAAAGAATTTAAATCAGTTCATTTACAGCAATCCGATACCAGATTTCCCCACATTTCCCTCACACTCAAGCAATCAGTGAAATCATTGTATATATACAGTGAGGAAAATAAGTATTTGAACACCCTGCTATTTTGCAAGTTCTCCCACTTAGAAATCATGGAGGGGTCTGAAATTGTCATCGTACATGCATGTCCACTGTGAGAGACATAATCTAAAAAAAAAAAAAATCCAGAAATCACAATATATGATTTTTAAACTATTTATTTGTATGATACAGCTGCAAATAAGTATTTGAACACCTGTCTATCAGCTAGAATTCTGACCCTCAAAGACCTTTTAGTCTGCCTTTAAAATGTCCACATCCACTACATTTATTATCCTAAATTAGATGCACCTGTTTGAGGTCGTTAGCTGCATAAAGACACCTGTCCACCCCATACAATCAGTAAGAATCCAACTACTAACATGGCCAAGACCAAAGAGCTGTCCAAAGACACTAGAGACAAAATTGTACACCTCCACAAGGCTGGAAAGGCCTACGGGGAAATTGCCAAGCAGCTTGGTGAAAAAAGGTCCACTGTTGGAGCAATCATTAGAAAATGGAAGAAGCTAAACATGACTGTCAATCTCCCTCGGACTGGGGCTCCATGCAAGATCTCACCTCGTGGGGTCTCAATGATCCTAAGGAAGGTGAGAAATCAGCCCAGAACTACACGGGAGGAGCTGGTCAATGACCTGAAAAGAGCTGGGATCACCGTTTCCAAGGTTACTGTAGGTAATACACTAAGACGTCATGGTTTGAAATCATGCATGGCACGGAAGGTTCCCCTGCTTAAACCAGCACATGTCCAGGCACGTCTTAAGTTTGCCAATAACCATTTGGATGATCCAGAGGAGTCATGGGAGAAAGTCATGTGGTCAGATGAGACCAAAATAGAACTTTTGGGTCATAATTCCACTAAACGTGTTTGGAGGAAGAAGAATGATGAGTACCATCCCACGAACACCATCCCTACTCTGAAGCATTGGGGTGGTAGCATCATGCTTTGGGGGTGTTTTTTTGCACATGGGACAGGGCGACTGCACTGTATTAAGGAGAGGATGACCGGGGCCATGTATTGCGAGATTTTGGGGAACAACCTCCTTCCCTTAGTTAGAGCATTGAAGATGGGTCGAGGCTGGGTCTTCCAACATGACAATGACCCGAAGCACACAGCCAGGATAACCAAGGAGTGGCTCTGTGAGAAGCATATCAAGGTTCTGGCGTGGCCTAGCCAGTCTCCAGACCTAAACCCAATAGAGAATCTTTGGAGGGAGCTCCGTGTTTCTCAGTGACAGGCCAGAAACCTGACTGATCTAGAGAAGATCTGTGTGGAGGAGTGGGCTAAAATCCCTCCTGCAGTGTAACTACAGGAAACGTTTGACCTCTGTAATTGCATACAAAGGTTTCAAAATTTCACTATGTGAAATATAATTTTTTTTCCCCAGGCCAGCATTAATATTTGATCAATATTAAACCACTTATCAAGGTTTCATACTTTCACTTTGTCTAGAACTATCAGTAATTGAATATGCATATTTAGCATATCACCATAGAGATTCACTCTAATTATATTTACACATATCAGCCAGTCATGACATTGATACCATTGTGAGGTGAAGTGAATAACCACTAATTATATATATATATATATATATATATATATATATATATATATATATATATATATATATATATATATATATATATATATATATATACAAATGTGTTTGTACAAAATTTGTTGGTATTCATTGACGAAAGAAGAAGAACCCACACTTGTTCTCTAAAGCAACTTTAAACAGACAAAAACCATTGGTGGCTCATCATTGTTCTATATTTAATCAAAACCTGGTTTTATTTTAGTTTTTTTTAATGCAATATAATAGGAATTAAATAACAAATAAAAACAGCATGGATCCCTAACCTAATAGTTTATTGCACAACTGTAAGAGGAAATCACTGCAAACCCTCGTCCTCTGTAGCTATCAATAAGACTTCGGCACCTGTCCACAGGTAGTTTGGCTAACTGTTCATGATTACACTGCTCCAGCTGTCTAAGGTTTGAAAAATGCTTTCTCCAGACTGCATGTTTGGACTTTGTCCATTGATGTTCATAAGGATTGAGACCAGGGCTCATGGAATGTCATTTCAGAATATCCCAGTGTTTTGTTCTTTGCCACCTTTGGGTGCCTTTAGCTGTATGTGTTTGGGTTATTATTGTTTTGCACGTATAAGCTTTTATCATGTTCAGAGAACTTGTTTTTATTATTTTCTTAGGAAGAATTAGCATTTTAAACATAACTTTGAATGAATGTTTGTTCTCAGCAAAGATGATCTATGCTAATACGAATTCAATAAACCATAGAAGAACCAACTGTTGCCATAATGGCTTCATTTAAGCTGATTTTTAGCTGTTTGTTCATTAAAATCTTTTTATCTACAGATTGCCAGAACCTAAAACAAATATATTTGCCAGGCAGCACCTGTGTATTGCTAACTAACTAGCTACTGTTAGCTAATGCTCCCACTCTTTAAAACATTATCTAAAAAGTCCTGTTATATATTTTTTTTACTTCGACTTGCAAAACCTCACTGACTACTTTTTTCCTTCTCTTAACAGCTACTTATATAAACACAGATATGCTTCTATGAAGACATGTGAATCCATGATATGTTTTCTTTATAGGGTGGCTAACACTCTTCTGTATGCCATCTTTCTTTTATTCAGTTCGACTCCCAGCAATATGAAGCTAAAGAATGGAATTGAATTAATTTTTATTTGTAGAGTGCTTTTAACAATCGAGATTGTCTGAAAGCAGGTTTACAGAGATAAAGACATTATAACAGTATAAGTTGGAGTATATATACCTATACCTTCATTCCTAATGAGCGAGGCAGTGGCAACTTTGGCAAGGAAAAAATCCCTGAGATGGTATAAGGAAGAAACCTTGAAAGGAACCAGACTCAAAAGGGAACCTGTGCTCAACTGGGTGACACAGAATGTCCATTTATTATAGTTCTATCATTGTTAAGGTGATTGGTGCTGAACTGTTCATGCAAACTGCAATCCTGTGGCATTGTAGCAGACTGTTGGTATAAATTACAGTCCAAATCCATCCTTATAGTTTTGAGTTCTTGAGTATTGTTAGGATTTATAGATGATATTTCCCACTGAAACGGTGAATCTTGAATACTAATTGTGAGTGGTTTTATTCTATAAGAAGCGATCGGTTAAATAGCACTTCTGAAATGGCAGCCCCTGCTAGCAAAATGGCCATCAGATACAACCGACAGTATAACACGGCCTGTGTCAGGCTCCTTTGTGCAGAAAGGGGTTGGGCCACAAAGGACAGTGAAGCAACATGTCCGTCAGATGGTGCAGGCACGTGGCTTGGCTGCCCCGTGGATCTCGACCTGCGAGTCCCTGATGAATCTGATTGCTGTGCTTGGGGAGGACAGATGGTGTGTGTTGAGGTCCATGGGAATATGTGTGCATATGAATGCCAAACAAGGAAATGTAATATTTTTTGTGACCTCACTGTGCTTAACCATGGCTTTATCTTTTTCATTTATTTTGTAGCCTACCTCGACTGATTATTTTATGGTAAATCAAGGATGCACTTGAATCGAACAGAATGAATTGAGATGTCAGTATATAATATACAGTATGAAATATTATAAAGACTACAAAATCTAAGTTTAATAATAATCAGCTTTTCTATAAGGGGAAAATATGTTCCCCTTTTTTCTCATTTTTAGGAGTTTTCAGGACATTGTTTAGTACCATGACAAGATGTATTTTTATTATTACATTCAAGATAAAGATAAAAGAACAGGCTGATAAAAGAAAAGCTCTTGTAGCATGAGTCATAACAGGAACTAACTTGTTTTACGGACGTTCCACAACATTAAGCGTAACAATAAATGGGAAAAAAAAAATCACAATGTTCTGTCCAATAATAAATTCATGAACTGTAATCCTTAACAAATTCATGTGCCAGCAGTCTACAGCCTTTTCTCGTGAATTATTTTCCTGTAAGACCATGCCTTGTCGTGTTTTATTCCTTACTTAGAAGACTGATCCTGGATCGCAGATAGGCGCAATGCTTGTAAAAACGTGTTTTTCAGTCAAGCAAAAACCATTACTGGGTCTGCCAGCGGCTCTCAGTCTCCATCACTGTCTCGCCTCCCTGTACCTGACCTAAACGAGCTGTCATGAAACACACACACACACACACACACACACACACACACACACACACACACACACACAGATATTCTTATCCCAGACCTAACACGAACACACTTCTATCACATACCTGAATGAACTGTCATTGCAGCCAGCCAGCCTGGGGCCCGTCGAGCGATCACAGCAGACTATCACCCACCCTCGCAATCGTGTCCTGTCTACCTGAACGACCTGCCAGCGCACTTACACACTTCAGCTGTACGTTATAGGCCTCCAGCGGAGCAGAGAAGTGGTGCTGGTGCATTTACACTCTGTCACCCAGAGGCCGTTCATCAGTCACATGCTCACTATTGATCCTCATCCTGAAGCTGATTAAAGAGGACACTTGTAACAAGGAAGAGAGAGAAGTTAAAAGTAGTGATGGAGGGGAAAATTTAAATTTAAATGCTTAGAAATTATCATGCATTTAATTATTGACAGATGCATAGTTTTTTTTATTGAAAAAAATACTTATAAAAAAATATTTATACCTACATAATAGTCTCATGCTATCAAAGGTATGTTAAGCAGACCAGGAATTCTTTTTATCAGATTTATATGTTATTCGTTACTGTTGTTGACATTTAGCTCTATTTTACATTTCTTACATTACTAAACATCTACTATGAATGAGCCCCTGAATGTCTGCCTGTCCACTATTTTTACTTAACACACACAGTAAAGTGTAACATAAAAGCATTATATCACCTAACGTATAGGAACGGATTCACTGATTCACATCAGTGCATCGGCATAAAAGTTATCGAAGTAATGCATCGATTTAAAAAGTGTACATCGGATACAAGTGGGCATTTCTATCATGATGGATCACTTTTTACATTTTTGCATTGGCAAAAAACAATATATTGATATATAATAATTAGTAGATGTGCTATAGGTTCATTACTTAGAAAGTGACCAATAATTTGTGACTAATATTTTATATGTAGATTAATTTCTCCACGCTAAACTGTTTTTGAGTGTCACTGCTGCTACGTGAATGTGATGTATCACAACACTACGGAGACCGAGGCGTGTCCTGAAAGTTCTATAGAATAGAGATTAACATGGCAGAGGTAGAGCTGCATCTTCCTGGAGACAAAACATGAAAATAACTAGTTTTATTATTTATTTATTTTGTTGCAGTACAGAGGCCTGTTTGTGAAAGGGCCATGCGTTAGAAGTCAGGATGCACTTAAGAAAAAGATTCATTTCCTAATCTCTTTGGTGTTAGCACCATGATAATAACTGATGGTACAGACTAGCCACATATTAAAAGCTAGCTGTCACCAACAGACATCTCAATTTGTAACTTTGGAAATGTTAGATATCATATACTAACTAGTTTGAATAAACAATGCTATTAACTAACTGTCATCATGCTAACTAGTAACAGCTGTATTGATTGTCTCACATATGTAAACTAGCATGATAATAGATGGATACCAGCTAGCTGAATGCTAATAGCTAGCTGCCATCATGCTTACAAACAGAATCTTTTCATTTCTAAAATGGTAGATAACATAACTTAAATAAGGCAAATATTAAAAGTTGCAATGCCTGTCAAAGGCTTGGAAACATTTAGTCTTTTATGGTTTTTGAGAAACTTATGCATTTTACTTTCAGTAAAACTCAAAGGCAAAAACACAAGAATTGGACAGTGAATGTCTAGAAGAAAGTTCAGTGGACAGATGAGTCCAAATTAAAAATGTTTGTCTCTAACAGAAGACTTATGATGTTATCAGACTGCCTCACCCCACAGTCAAACATGGAGCTGGAAGCTTAATGGTTTGGGTTGTTTTGGAACAGAGAGGGAATCCTAAACCAACATAGCGACCATTCTATACTTCAACACCATGCAATTCCGTCTGAACTGGGGCTAATTGAAACCAACTTTACCAACAACAAGACAATGTGCTGAAGTGTATGCCCGAGCTCTGTAAGCATCTGTCATAAAGCATAAATAACTGCTTTACACACTCTTGGTATCCAGACAGGTTGTTTCTCCAAACTTTCAGCATACCAAAAGTGTGTAAAGCAGTTATTTATGCTAAGGAAAATTAAGTTAAACTTCTGCACATTTATATATTTGTTTGGTCTAAGTAAATGTTCATACTGTCAAATTACCATAAGAACATGCATGTGTCTCTAAAAACAGTAAAATTCTAGATGTATCTAAAACTTTTGACTGTCACTGTAACACTTAATGCTAACTAACAGCAGCTATATTTAGTGTCTCTCAAAGGTAAATTATCCTGATAAAAAATCTGATAGAAACTAGATGAATACTGAAAGCTAGCCGTCACCTTGCTACAACACAATATAGCTAACAACACATAGCTCATTTAACTACTAAATCCTGAAACATGGACCTTTCCATATTTTAACACTTTATTTTTTGTCTCTCAAAGTAAACTAGCATGAAAATAACCGAGTATAAAAACTAGCTGAATAATGTCACCTAAAACAGATTTATTCCAAGACACTCATGTTAGCATTGCATATACTGCTTGTATTTATTTCTGATCTTTTAACTGTTAGTGAAAAGTCAAAAGTCTGAGGAGGATAAGCTGAATGCTAATACCTCGCTGTAACCATACAAACTGCAATAAACACTGGAACATTTACTATCATCATTTTTTTGCCCTTGAATACATAAATATCATGAAACTTTTCTTGTGAAAGAACTAATGGAAATACATTAAGCCTAGTTCATTTGGTGACGGATGAAAACAAAAATACTAAATACAAAAATACTTGGAAAATGCATCATGAAGGCTTCAGAAATAAAAAAAATAAAAAAATCGAGATAATGGTGGCATTGTGGCACGATGAATTGAGAGAGCATCAGATTGTGAGCTTGTGAGAGCGAGGTGCGGGAGAGGGAGAAGCCGTAAGATTGTAAGATTGAAAAGCCATCTTTTTTAGAAATCTCATTAAAAACACTTCATTTTTTAAGCGGGCTGCATTACTTGACTAATCCAAACGAAACTGCATAAACTGCATACATTCATCACCGAGGGAGTAAACCTGCTCTGTGTCGTAATTTAGCACCACTAGAATCTCATCAGTTCCTGGAGAGGATGGGTTTGTGTGCTTTGCGGTTTTTTCACATTTGCTGTTTGCAGTACTTTAATAAAGCACTTCAGAGTTTTAAGGCTGCAAATGGGGCTTCAGAAAGGGGTCTGTATTTGCACAGAGACACACGCTATGTGTGTGTAAACATGTAACAGGCAGCCGCTGTCGAGTCCATGCCTGGCACTTTTTTTGTTGTTTTTTTTCCCCCTCTTCAGTGCTGAGCTTTTCGGCACGTCCTGATCCCTTACTTCCCCAGAGAGACAGATAGAGAGAGAGACAGAGAGACGGAGAGTGTGTCGCATGCTGAGCATTAGCTTCAGAGTGAGTTAACGATGGGCCAGTGTCAGAGAAACATGCCTGCCTGAGGCCTCTCTCTCTTTCTCTCTCTCTCTCACACACACACACACACACACACACACACACACACACACACACACACACACACACACACACACACACACACAGAGAGACAAAAAAGAGTTCTTACAAGCTGTTAGCTTGTTGCCTGTTTCTCCTGTCATGCACTATATATATATATATATATATATATATATATATATATATATATATATATATATATATATATATATATATATATATATAGAGAGAGAGAGAGAGAGAGAGAGAGAGAGAGAGAGAGAGAGAGAGAGAGAGAGAATATGATAGACTGTATAACACATTATATAAAGTACAATTGTGACCTCAAAATTCTTGTTTGTCATTTATTTTCAGGTCACATGTCATCTTAATGAATATATAATATTACATGTTCCATTCTGTACTCGAGTATTACAGAAGATGTGCATGTGATTGTAGGCAATTATAGCTTACTGTGTTATGGTTGCCTTGCATGTCATATATCTGTGATATATAATATTGTATATTGTATTTATTAATTTGCATGCACTAATATAACAGGATATCTGCTGGAAATGTATGAATATAAACATTAAACAATACCATAAATGACCTAAATTCATTCAGAAGCCTTTTCCTACATAAAGCCATGTAAGAAAAAAAAATTATAAAGACATGGAGGATCATAATTAAGTTTTATATTACAGAATAGCAGTGACAAAAAACATGATTGCTTTGGGAACATCCGAGTCAAGAATACAGGACAACTACCTTTTAGACATTTATACAGTTTTTCTTGCTTATAATGTAAATAGGACTAAGCTTTAAATGCAAATGAAGTCTGATGGATGTCTGTAAATGGCAATCATGGGCACGTACATCTTTAGTTGGTATTGTTTCAGGTATTATCATCCAAATAGTCCAGTTATACTATTGTTTAAATGGTAATCCCAGACAGTAGACCTTTGGTTAAAGGTTATTCATCTGTTTTTTTTTTTTTTTTTTTTTTTTATACAGATTACATAACTACCTCTATAATATTTAAACCATTTCGAGGAATGAGCTCATTCTGACATGTATTTTGTAGTGGAGTGGTCTAGGTTGAGGCAGTCTGGAATTTCTTACAGCCATAAGATTCATATTTTGGAAAAAAGAGTAAATGAGCAAAGTGTGTGAAGGTTTTGTATAACAACCAAATATAAACAGAATTGAATAAAAAAAAAATGATTTGGCAACATGGCAGAGGTAGAGCTGCATCTTCCTGGAGATAAAACGTTTTATTATTTATTATTATTTATTTATGCTATTATTTATTTATAGAGGTTTATGTGGTACTCCCACCATACTAGAAAATGTAACTATAATGCAATAGAACATTCATTTTTAGACCCAAAGGAAAGGCTTTCTCTCAAATCCTTAAAAAAACACTGACACTTCTTTCAATAATAATAAAAAAAATTCATTTGTAAACTGCCCCTATGCATGACTGAATACGATTTGCTAGCATAACAGTACAGTTACCGAACAAGCATGTAAAAAAGTCTAAATGAAAGGGGTGTCCCCGACTAAGGGTTTACATAGTTTGTGGAGTTGGTGGTTGTGACACCAGGTAGTCAACAAGTTATTTTCTTTCACACACAGCACATGAAGTGAACAAAAATGTCCAATGTGAATACACATTTTATAAAGCAATAATGCATACCATTCACAATGTATAAAACATCGCACAACCATGTAGAATAAAATATATTTAAACCTTTAGAACCTGTGCCTCTGCGAGCTCAAAGTACAGCGCGACATCGATGCACCGAAAAACAATTAAAAATTAATTTACAGAATTAAATTAGAACAGAATATACCTTTACAGAATCCCACAGACACTGTTCAATATTTAAATCCCTGCTGCCAAGATGCTTCTGTGTCCTGTGATCATGAAAATTGAAACTTCAATCTGTCATGGGAAGGGGGATTTTATACATGCACATTAAATCTATTTGTCAAAAGCTTCCTTCTTTTTACATTTTTCTCAGTAGTTTAATGTGAAATCAGACAGTGAGCACCACCATGTTACCGATAATGGCTTGATTCTCTTTTATAACACCTCTGCGAAGATTCACCTGTGAGATTGCTAGTCGAATCAGGCTTCTCCTATGAAAGCATCGAATATTTAGGGTCACCCCAACTAAACATTTGTTTGAAGTGCTAGTGCCAGAATCCAGAGCGGCACTTCCTGACCAATCAGATTGTAGAATTAAACAAAAATTTGCATTGAACGGAAATGATTCGCTTTGTGAACGTTTACTAAATGGATGCAACCACTACACATGCTCTGTATAATGCATGTTAACTGGGGCGTGACATGGTGAAAGTGGTGTTTCCAAAAAAAAAAAAAAAACTAAAAAAAGAAAGGAGCCTCATCTGGTTTGAAAGAAACAGGTGCAACAGGGAGCGCGTCACACACTCACAGTACTACACGCACTGCCTCGGAGAAGGCTTGCCGCAAATAGATGTAGTGCAGAGAGAAAAAAAAAAAAAAACAGGAGCGAGAGACTGAACGAGGGAGAGAGAATAAAAAAGAGAGAGAGAGAGAAAGAGAGAGAGAAACAAAAACTATATCAAAATGCAGTGTGGTCCAGAAAAAGACATCATCGATCAAAATATGTCTCTGTGACAGAAGCTGGAAGTGGAACAGAGAAAAGGGGTCCATTTATTACAGGGACTGCATTTTGCTGATAGATGGGAATATTTTCGCCTTTTTACAGTATCATACTCCTGCAGCTCCCTCGTTTATGCACGGCTGGCTGGAGCGCGTCTCTTCTACCCGAGCAGATTTACTCATTTAGCGACCTTTAAACGCAGAACCTCGAAGTCATGTCTTTTTGCGAATTAATTCATAAATTCGTGAGAGTTATTACTTTTTTCTTTCTTCCCCCCGTGGCTTACTTATTGTGACCGTGGCCAGAAAAGGAAATGTATGCACTGCCCTGCACTTGTTCATCACCTCGCATACTCAGAGTTATGTACTCGAGTCCTGCAGTGGAATGCGGTACGGTGCGGAGTACTTACTCAAATTTTATGTATTTTATTTTCTAAGCTCTCTAATACATGGCTAGGGAACCAGAGCTCGAGATTGTAGCACGAGATTTTTATTACCTCGGGCGGAATTTAGTGAACATACGTTATTAGATCATACGGGTCATATATCACATCTGAGCATGTGTAGCCAGTTGCACTTTTTGCGCCTCAGCTGTGAGCTGGTGAATTCCCCGAGCTGAGAAGACACAGATTCTATCGCTACCTTGTGTTTTTTTCCTCCGTTTACACTCGATGCGAGTGAGAGCTGATCGTGCATAGGGATCACAGTCATGCTGAAATGACAGAAAGCAAATACGAAGCGGCTGAATGGATAAAAAAAAAAGAAAAGAACGATTTCAAAATGGTGCCTTGTGTAAGAAGGGACTCAGACAAATCAACCAGTCGCACTGTTAATCCTAATTTAAAGATTGATGTACAGTATAGCGTCTTTCGGATTCTTACATACAACAATCAGGCAGAACATTATGGCCACCTGCTTAATATTTTGTTGGTCCCCTTAATGCTGCCAAAACAGTTCTGACCTGTCGAGCATCAACAGGAGTAACTTCTTCAGCAGTTTGAGCTACAGGAGCTCGTCTGTTGGATCGGACCACACGGACCAGCCTTTGCTCCCCACGTGCATCAATGAGCCGAGGCCCCCATGAACCTGTCGCCGGTTCACCACTGTTCCTTCTATGGACCACTTTTGATAGATACTGACCACTGCAGACCAGGAACATCCCACAAGAGCTGCAGTTTTGAGATGCTCTGACCCAGTCGTCTAGTGGTCACAATTTGTCCCTCGTCAAATTTACTGAAATCCAACCTGCTTGTTGAGGAGGGCATGGGAGATTTCTCCTTTGAACAAATTCATCAATGCTTGGTTGTTTCTTTTTGTTAAAAAAACAAAATAAGAAATAGCATTTGAGTATGCAAGCTAAAGCAATTTGTGTAAATCAACATTTGTATTGTATTTTGCAGATGGCAAGTTGCCAACCATGCTTAAAAAAATCTATATAAAATGTAATAATGTCTTGACAATTTCTGTTTAAAAAATACACAGACATTTTGTTTATTTATGAAGAAATAAGCATCTAGAATATATAATGAATTGAATTTTGTGTAATTAGGAAATAATATACGCATCAATTAAATAGACAAAACTTGAAAACAAGCATTTAAACGTATCAGCGCTTACCGTGCTGATGTTTCACCTTGTGTGTTTTCTTTTCACATGCTCGTGTATCACTATGGTAATTCCATACCACACAAGCTCCTCTTTGCTTTACTTAAAGGTACAGTTTTCTTTGTTGTGTTTAATACAAAATGCTCCCATGCCTTGGATGACTTTGGACTTACACTTTTTTTTTTTTCTGATGCTAGTTGACCCTGTATTGTCCGCCGTTTTCGCATGCAGCTGTGTTATCTTGCCGTCGCGTTAAACCATAATTTGAGCAGCCCAACCAATCGAGAACGGCATTCGTTGACATATATTTTTATATGGTAACTCAGTGGATAGGATTCTGGGTCCCTGAATGGAAGGTGACTCTTGAGCTCCAGGGGTGCTGTATCATGGCTGCCCCTGCCCTCTGACCCCAACTTCCTAACATTGCTGAGATATGCAAAGAAAGATTGGGTCCTCAGGGTTTCTGCCTTATGCTAAAGCATGCTGGTAGTTGGCTGTGGTATGTTTACCTTAGATGTTGTTCTTATTATTAGCATTATTGCTGTTGTTAACTAGTACAGTCGAGTTTATGTCCAATCTAATTGGAGTTTATGTCTTGTAGTATTTGTTTAGGTGTATTTGTGACTCACTTAGCTCCTTAAAAATGTCTATGGATTATTTGTGGTCAATTGGTGAACGTCTGGCAGCACTTCTATCACAGTCAGCTTTGTCAGAAGCTCCATCCTTGGATGTGTGCAGCTTTGAATAAAAGCATCTGCCAAATGAATAAATGCAAAGTAATTGGAGAGTGCATTTTTTTCCCCCAATGACAGTTTTCACTGTGCAAACAGCAGATGGCAAACCACTAAATATACATTAAACAGAAACTTAAGTGACAGCTAAGAATGTGTACATTCACCAGAAGAGGAAAAGAAATCAGAGAACAGGACGTTGGCATTTGCTTGCTAGTCTTAAGCAACTCTGACTTGAAAATCTCTCATCACAAAGAGTAAAAAGGGGAACGCTATATTAGCTAAGAATTTGTAGGGAATGCAGTAAGTGTGTCCTTTTTTCACATTTCTAATAATGACACCTTCGAAACAGTTGACCAGTTTTAAATCCAAGGCCTTAATGGATTTTTTTGCCACCAGTGATTGCAGATGCACTTTGACAGCTAGTCTTGCTTGGTGTCTCGTTTAGCTGTCAATCAGACGAGATTATGTAATGTAACCTCCAGCCTTCTGACATGTATCAGCCACGAAAATGTGTTCTTGTCTTGTGGTTTGTAGGTTAATGGTTCTGCCCGTATGCCGGCAGACATTAAATAATTGAAACGTACCTGTCAGTTTTTCGAGTGAGCTGTAGATGTGAGGGGAAAAACGTAGCTTTTACTCTCTTGCAGTTCTTCAAACATGGTTTAATGGTTAATGCGTGAAGCTTGATACCAGGAAGGGTTCTGGTTGGATCAGTTTTTGAAAGGGACAATCTATACTTACTATGTTAAGGGTTTTGGCAGGGTGGAAAAGAAAGAAAAAAACGAAAGAAAGAAAGAACGAATGAGTTCTTAATTAAAAGAAAATTTTATTAGCGTTTTCCAGATGGTCTTTAATCTCTTCAGTCTCAGTCTTTCCAAAAAAGTTATATGGTATGGGTGATTCTGAAAACCCATTAACATGATAAAAATCTTGTTTTATTGTTTGTTTTTATTTATCTGATTAATCTTTTTGGAAATATCTGTGCATTATACAACAGAAGTGTCTAACAGGGAAATATATAATATAATGTATATATGTAGTCACCATATTTGTCCATAAGTGTTGTGTCATAGTGCATTGTAACAATGGAGGCAAAGTTTGCTGAAAGGTTACATTTTCAAACACAGAAAAACATTCAGGTTTATTATATAGCGGCCTGTTGGTGACTGTGATTATTTTCATAGTACAAAACAGCTTTAATTGTTTTATTTTCGATACATTTGTGTTTTAACATAGGTGGATTTGATTCACTCACGAGTTTGTGGGTATAAATGCATGAAATATATGCCATAATAATAATCATTGCCAACTATCATTTAACATCCATCTACATATCTCTTACACACGCAATTGTATAGGATGTCCGTTTGCTCATTACTTATACTAGAAAAACCAACCCGTGCACAAAGCCAGCTCCATGAAGTTATGTGTTACATGGGTTGGAGTTGGAAGATCTCCTGTTATAGAGCTCTGACCTCAACCCTATTGAAAACCTTTAGGATGAACTGGAACACTGACTGCACAAATATTAACTTATATTTATAAATCTGAATATCATGCAAATGCCTGCAATTGTGCGTCTGTATATGCAGTAGTGCATCGGTACTCATTGCTAATTCGTTCCCGGTATCGAACATGTAGGTGGGAGCATTTGTAACCACTTTAGGACCCATGATTTTGGCTTAAAATGCACAGAAAGCACAATAGAGAACGCTATGGTATGGTCGCGAGCAAACATACAGACTCTTCACGCATCTGTTTTACCACAAGACCAAATCGCTCAGAGTTTCATGTTGGTGTCGAGGTACTGTATATGTATGTAATGTACAGTGTACATGTGTAAATGCATCGTTTTTCATCTGAAGAAATTTTCTCAGAATAAACAAATGCCAAACTTTCTGTTCCAAATCATCCGGTCGTAATTACGGATGTAAAAAATAAACGCTATCGGCACGCACATCTTTTTGCCCGTCACGGCCCTTGGTGAATGGTGAATTCACAGTGCAATAGTCTGCATGGAAATCCAAATATTGGCAGCGCACAGCATGCGTCTAGCTAAGGTTGGTTTGTTTAGACTTGGCAAATAAAATAAATGAGCTTTGACTGCGTTGTTGTGCTAACCCTTCTTGGCTGTCGTCTCATCATCCACTTAGACTGAGGATTTTGCTGCAGCCTAAGTGTGGATTGTTACAGCTGTTTGATGGTGTACACGTTGAAAAAACGGGATCTGCAATGCGTCAGGCTTTGTCTTTTTTTTTCCCCTTTCTTAAAAAAAGACAAAGCGTGGATCCGATCAGTATTCAGCAGTGCTGTGCACTATGCCAGGTAAATATAAAATTTAGAATAGGCGGTGCATCGGAGGGAATAATAAACGTATGGTATACTGGAATGGTGAACAGAGAAGCTGAAGAAGTTTAAAGGTCACAACCCATAATCCTTAGCAGCTGGGCTGATTTGAGAAAAGGCATCCTGTCTGTGCTACACTTTGTATGTGCATTTGTGGGTGTGTGTGTGTGTTTGTGTGTGTGTGACCTGACCCTGCTCAGCTAATCCCCAATGTTCCCCTCACATCACTCCCTTTGATAATTAACATTTCATCTGGGAAGCAAAAGGATTATCTTGCTGACAGCGAGCACAATTAGGAGCTATTAACATCACTCTGTCAGGACGCTGGCGTTCTTTTTTTCATATTTTGGAGTATCTCCTCCCCATAAATCTTTTCACTTTTTTGGATATTTTACAACATGATTTTCAGTCACAGAATAAAAAGAGTCTTGAATTCATTCATTCATTTTAAGTAAGTGCTATTGCAGGGTTATGGCTGGAATACACCCTGGATTGGGATGCAAGTTCATTCACAAACATTCCTTTATACCAAATTACTATTTAGAGTTGCTATATTTTGAGGAGGTTAGTGAGTTAATGCTGTTCCCAGTCAACATCTGAAGAGCTGTATTTATTTTATCATCAATTTATATTTAAAATACTGTACTCATTTTCTTGCAAATGTATTTACAGTTTTCATATTTTATGTTTTGATATTGCTTTTATAAAGACTAACTTTCAACTTTCATACTACCATTTCTATTAGTAAATATATACAATAGAACACTGAAAGACTACTACTGGTAATAATAATATTTATCAGCAACATAAAAAAAAAAAAGAAAAAAAAAAAATATATATATATATATATATATATATATATATATATATATATATATATATATATATATATATATATATATAAATTAATAATTAATTATAATTATATAAATAATAACTAATATTATAACATTATTATATAATATATGAATATATATATAATATATTAGGAATAATTATAATAATATTAATAGAACAATATAATTAATAGTAAAGACAATAATAATGATGATTATTATATTTATAATTGTTATTATTAATAATAGTAAAAGTTGTAGTGTCTGAGACACATGTATATATACAGTATAATAATTTACAGTAATATATACACGTGTGTCTTCTACACTACAACTACTCTATTAATAATAATTAGTAAAAACAATAATTAAATTTCATGTTTTATTCATTGTTTGATCAAGGTTTTTAGTGCATGACATTAAATGAACAAATTCTAAATTAGAATATTGTCTTTTTTTTTTTTTTACATCAAATGTTTTAAAACAGCATTAAAATAGATAGTTTATCTATTTTATGTATTTACCTATGCACGTAGTGATTTATGTGCAAAAAACGAATGAAGTACATTTCTTCAAATCTCCAAATTTATTCATTAACTAACAAACGAAAGCCATCAAATAAATGATATATCAGCCCATACACCTTTTAGCTGAATAAAAATATATAATAGCAATAAATATTAATTATGAATTTCAACATGAATCTCACAGCGAGAAAAGAAAAATGATGTGCCAGAGTGTTGAAATGTAATGTTGTGAGACGTTGTGATCCCGAGGAGAGAACACGCTGTGTACAAGGCAATAAACCAAAACCAAATAGACTACTGATCTGTCAGACGTACCTGAACAACTCTGATACAGGGGATCTAAAAAAGTTTACACGTTACTGTTGGAATTACAGGGGTTACAAAGATTTTCAAAGCCATTCCTAAGATTTTTTATAGGATTTATATCTGCTCTATGACTTAGCAATTCTGAAAAGAGGGAAGCACGTGTGGAAAAATGTAATAAGTTACAAAACTAAGGAAGCCAAATAAACAAGAAAGAATCAAAAAACGAAATAATGTTCCACAAAAAGTGGAAAACCATCACCCTATCAATTACATTTACATTTGCGGCATTTAGCAGCCGCCCTTATCCAGAGCGACGTACAAAAGTGCTTTAAATCTCTAGTAATGAATAAATCTACACTGGTACGCAAGATTACAAACTTAATATAAATATAACTCGAATTCTACAAACTTGGAAAGTGCTAATTTAGGTATTTCAGGAAGAGGTAGGTCTTCAGTCGTCGCTTAAAGATAATCAGGGACTCTGCTGTACGGACATCTAGGGGAAGTTTATTCCACCACCTCGGTGCCAGAACAGAGAAGAGCCTTGAAGTGTACTTACCTCTCATTCTGAGAGAAGGTGGTACCAGTCGAGCAGTGCTGGAGGATCTCAGACAACGTGGTGTCTCAGACTATCATGAAGTGTAACAACAAAGACCGAAACCAAACCTTAGGAACATAACAAACATGTGACTTTGTGCAGTGGCAAAGTCTTTTTCTGAAGACATTTCTTTTATTGACATGGAATTTTGCTTGGATTCTTATTGTGCTGGGGCTGGAAATTTTCTTCTGCTGTCCACCAGGGACCCACAGGTTTCATATCATTGCCTGATACTTCCACCACCATGCTTCACTATGTATGTCATGTACTTTGGGTGATTAGATTTATGTATATATTTTTCATAAAATATGTTCATATAACCTATTGTAAATGGCTGTGTACAACTTGTACAACCAGGTTTTTCTAACCCTTAGATGTTTTGATGGATGATTATCACTTGCTAGATCTTATTAAAGTAAAAAAAAAAAAAAAACAATCCCATATGACCTTCAGTTCATTCATTCATAAAAAAAAAGTAAACTCATTTTGACAGGGGTGTGTAGACTTTTTATACCCTTTACATTATCTTACTATTGCCTTCAGAAATATGCTATTGGGTCAAAATAAAAAAGATACAATTTTGAAATCTGTTGAAAAGGTAAAATCTGAGCATTAATTTAGTTGACATGGCATATTGTTTTAAATGAAATAACACAGAAATCTTAATGTCTAATGCCAATTAATGCGTAACTGTAAAGCAGTGTTCAAGTGAAAGGAAGATCCATGGAATATGTAATGCATCTCTCTCTCTCTCTCTCTCTCTCTCTCTCTCTCTCTCTCTCTCTCTCTCTCTCTCTCTCTCTCTCTCTCTCTCTCTTCTCTCTCTCTCTCTCTCTCTCTCTCTCTCTCTCTCTCTCTCTTTCTTTCTCGCTCCAGCTCACATCCAGCTGTGCTTAATGATCATTTTTGTGCATAAATAATGTTGCTGAACATGCTGCGTGATTAATATTGTTTTTAACCGGGAGCCGGCCAAAACTTTTAATACACAGCTTCCAACAGTATTACTCATCTCAGCACATTTTTTAAAAGATCGATACTTTTCTAGGCAGCGGCGATAATGGAGAGATGGAGAGAAAAGGATGCTTTAGGAAAATCTTCACCTCAAACACACATTATCCTACACCTACATTTTTATGCCAAGGCCATTTATTGTGCATTGTTAATTTCCTCTTTCTTTTTTTTTTTTGCACCAAATGTAAATCCTCCATCCAGCCCTTTTTTGCATAATTATACCGTTCACACATTGTTGATAATAGCAGTGTGCTCCTGCTTGCTACTCGATTCACTTTCAGACTGCAATCACATCAAGTATTAGAAGGGAAGAGTCTGAAGGACAGCTGTATGTCCAGTGTCACTCGAATTGTTGAATTGCTGTCCCTGGTGTTTGGACAGAGCTGCTTATAATGCTGCCGGAAGCTTTTGCCAGCTTCATTTTTTTAATACAGTCAGAGATTAACAAGGACCGGTGAGATCGGGGCAGAGAGCCGATGAAGGCCGAGCCTTAATCCCTACACCCGAGACCGCATTAATGCTCAGTAATATCTCTAACCTGGAAGTGCAGAATGTTCCGGAATACCTGGGTGAGCCATAAACAGCTTTGTGTGAAAAAAAGGACTAGTCAACCCTCACAAGGAAATTAAAAGGTTCATGTGCCAAAATTAAATATACAAATATTCAGCTGAAATGAGACCACCCATGTAATTCCACCCAATGCATTTAGGCATGTAGACATGGTCAAGACGATCTGCCGCAGTTCAAACTGAGCGTCAGAATGGGGAAGAAAGGTGATTTAAGTGACTTTGAACGTGGCATGGTTGTTGGTGCCAGACGAGCTGGTCTGAGTATTTTAGAAACTGCTGATCTACTGGGATTTTCACGCACAACCATCTCTAGGGTTTACAGAGAATGGTCCGAAAATGAGAAAATATCCAGTGAGCGGCAGTTCTGTGGGCACAAATGCCTTTTTGATGCCAAAAGTCAGAAGAGAATGGCCAGACTGGTTCGAGCTGATAAAAAGGCAACAGTAACTCAAATAACCACTCGTTACAACTGAGGTATGCAGAAGAGCATCTCTGAAAGCACAACACGTCGAACCTTGAGGCAGATGGGCTACAGCAGAAGACCACACCGGGTGCCACTCCTGACAGCTAAGAACAGGAAACTGAGGCTACAATTCGCACAGGCTCACCAAAATTTAACAATAGAAGATTGGAAAAACGTTGCCTGATCTGATGAGGCTCGATTTCTGCTGTGACATTCGGATGGTAGGGTCAGAATTTGGCGTCAACAACATGAAAACATGGATCCATCCTGCCTTGTATTAACGGTTCAGGCTGGTGGTGGTGGTGTAATGGTGTGGGGCATATTTTCTTGGCACACTTATTAGTACTACTTGAGCATCGTGTCAATGCCACAGCCTACCTGAGTATTGTTGCTGACCATGTCCATCCCTTCATGACCACTGTGTACCCATCTTCTGATGGCTACTTCCAGCAGGATAACGCGTCATGTCATAAAGCGCGAATCATCTCAGACCGGTTTCTTGAACATGACAATGAGTTCACTGTACTCAAATGGCCTCCACAGTCACCAGATCTCAATCCAATAGAGCACCTTTGGGATGTGGTGGAAAGGGAGATTTGCATCATGGATGTGCAGCTGACAAATCTGCAGTCATACAAATATGGACCAAAATCTCTGAGGAATGTTTCTAGTACCTTGTTGAATGCCACGAAGGACTAAGGCAGTTCTGAAGGCAAAAGGAGGTCCAACCTGGTACTAGTAAGGTGTATCTAATAAAGTGGCCAGTGAGTGTATATATATATATGTATATATGTATATATATATATATATATATATATATATATATATATATATATATATATATATATATATATATATATATATATATATATATACACACACACACACACACACACACACACACACACATTTTTTCTTTCTTAATTTTAAGAGATTCCTCTCAAACAGTAGAAACACCAGACTGATCACACACATAAATCAAAAAATGTCTAATTTTGAATGCTGGACCACAGGTTGCATTCAATCATTGCACACCTTCACAACTATGAACTGTAATGAATGGACATTTAGTGCCACCCAGATGAGGACTTCATAAATCTGCTTCCCCTCAAGGTTTCTTCCACATGCCAATTTAAGGAGGTTTCCTTACCACAGTCACCACTGGCTCACTTATTAGGGACAAACTTATACATTCTTTTATTACCTCTTTATAAAAAAAACACTATGAGACAATGTGCATTGTTAAAAGCACTATACAAAGAAAACTGAATTAAATTGAATCAAATTGTGGTTTGGACCAAGAAACTACTGTAAGAAATCTACCAAACTATTAAATATTCCAAGAAGAGGCTCTGTGCTGTTAGGGTACTTGGCTCAGTCATTACCAGCCAATACCCCAGTGTTTCACACTAAATATTGTACTGCAGAAAATGTCCCTGTCTAACGTGAGTATACATTTTAATCAGTAAGAGTTATTATTGACTATTGTGGCACTGTCTATATTTTGAAGTCTTCATTAGGAAATAAACATGTCTTGGCAGTCGTATTTACACCAAGGCCCTGGGCTGTCTGTTCAAGGGGTTCTAAAGTTGCCAGTGTTGTAATCCCTCTAGAATCATGTCAGCATGACCAAGTAAATCTGTCCTCTGCCTGCACGTACTCCTTATCCTATTTGCCCTGAACTGTTCTGGTCTATAACAGCACCCTCCAGAGGGGAATGAGGCCAAGTCTAGCCGAGAGAATGGCGCAGACACCCTGGAGGCTGCCGCGAAGGCATCGCTAATGGGTTTAAGCCACTTGGCTAATGTGTCAACACGTCATTGTTCTGTTTTTTGTGGGGTTGGTACTGTAAACAAGTTTAAAGCTGTTTGGTGCAATAGGGCATATTTGTTTTTTACAGGTTTTATGGAATGGTATTTTCCACAGCTATTTGGAGAAATGAGAGGTAGCCATGCAGAGTGAACTTTCCCCACTCACCCAAGAGCTTCCTTGGTGGAAAAATGTCCTTGTATTTCAATTCATTTAATAGATTCATTTCATCTAACCACACCCAGAACATGTAGGCTTGATCTGAGTACCACTTTTGATGTAAAACGTTGCCAAGATCATATTACAAGGCAATTCCTCAAGACGTCACTGGATACTAGGAGACTATTAAGTGGAATGGATGATTTAGTGCTCCATAGACACTGCAAAAGCAATGACATAGGTTCCTTATAGTGGACGAAAAAAGTCTCTGCCATGCTGAGAGTGCATTATAATTATAATCATACTCATATAATTGAGCAATTTCATTTTTTTTCCCATCACAGCAAGGATCCCACAAAGGTCACTGCCAAGCTGTCACTTTTCCCCCATATCATTTGAATGACTTATTTTAAACACAGCAATAATTGGGAAACATTTCCAATCCCATTCCAAAAGAGCAGACAACGATGACGGTAATTAAAATAAAAGGAATGTAAGCTGAACCTTTTCTAAATAGATGGCTAAATAACCCACTAAAAGTGCACCTTGGATGACTCTCTGTTCATCCAAGGTGCACATCTGCATGTCGTTTTGATCCCATCGTGAAAGATGATGGGAAAAAAATTGGGATTATTAGGGCAGCCATTAGTGCCCTCTACACAGAACAACTCTTCTTTAGGAGCATATTTTAGGGTTATGTTTCAAACTTGCACTCCTTTGATGGGCATAAAGGTGAGGAGGCTTTTGTAGTAGATTTAGTACGGTGAAAAATACACAAATGGTACCCAGAAATTCTCATCTCAGGCCATACATCATTATAAAAGCCGAGAGGAGCCATTTAGAAAATCCCTACTAAGAGCAGAAAGCTTCAGTGAAAATAATACATTAGAATGAATTTTCACGAGTTCATGAGCAAAAACATTTGAATAATTAAAGACACTCAAATGTATACATATGTCGTAATATAATTATTATAAAGGGTCCATGACTGCACATATAAATCCAGTGCCACAAATTGACAAAGGTAATAAATACGTGTGACAAAGAGAAGAGTGGTCGAATGCTGGCTGCGAATTGTAGGAATTACAAGAACGAGCGAGTAAATGGCTATACCTATTTATAGTTTGTATGTTTTAGTAAGTGTCTTTTAACTCATAAAATGAAAAGCTGTTGCCATGAGAGCAACATTTAAAAATCCTTAAAAATATGACTGCACTCTTGTCCTCCAACCATTCTGGCTTTTCATTTCCCAGTGATGCAGAAACCCTGTTTTAAGGAAGATACAGTACTGCGCTGTGGATGTCCATCTATTGCACAAATTCTACTTCCTATAATACGTTTATTGTATATACATATGCATATTTAAATATATTAGATTTACATACATTGCTCTTTGCACTTCTGGTTATATGCTAAACTGCATTTCTTTGGCCCTGTGCCTGTACTCTGCACACTGACAATAAAGTTAAATCTAATCTAATCTAATCTATTTTAATGATCTTAAAGAAGATCTTAAAGAAGAAACTACACTGCCCAGGTTTAATCATTCACACCTTACACCTCCTCTTTCTCCCACAACAAAATAGATGCTAAATCCTTTGTGATCTATTACTTTCCAACAATACTTGATGAAAAACGTGTAGGATTCTTCTTCATTATAGTTATGCTGTTCTATTCTCTGTCAACAGGATTTCTAAGCACAGGAGATCAGGCCGCAAAAGGGAATTATGGACTGTTGGACCAGATTCAAGCCTTGCGGTGGATCAAAGACAACATCCAGGCCTTCAAAGGAGATCCAAAAAGGGTGACGATATTTGGATCAGGAGCTGGAGCATCATGTGTTAGTTTGCTGACCCTGTCCCATTATTCAGAGGGTATGTAGCACTAGATTACTACCTATTTTTACAAGCATGATTGTATTGTAAATGTGTTGGATCAAATGTGTGTGTTCGTTAAATATGTATGTCAGTGGATTTCAAGTGAGATCCAGGGGTTCAAGCATGGCCAGGGGTCTTTAAGGACTCTGCGACTTTAAGAATTTATTGCATTTTAGCATTAATTTCTTATAGTTAGCCTGTTTAACCAGTTGACTGAATTTAATTGTGGTATCCAAACCTTGAAAACAAATTTTCCCAAAAATAATGATGCTAATGGGTCTGTCATTGGCGTTCTAGTGCCGCAGTCAATAACCATTAATATAAAAATATTAATAATAATAATGAATACAAACTGCACATTAAGGGGTCTGAAAATCTGTCCTAATTCAAGTTTTCTGTAAAATCTACCACCAGTGATTTTTCCTTTAGGATAAAAAAAAGTGGTCTATATATTTCTGTTTACATTTACAGCATCTAATAGACTCCTAAGTCTAAGACTTACAGAAGTGCTTTGTAATCACCATCAGAAAAATGATCCTCATACAATTCATTAAGTTAGAGTGTGAGAATGTGTTCAAGCTAAAACCTTATTAGGGAGGCTATTACAGCCAGGAAAAGGAAAGCACATGAGGATTTATCTATTACAGGACCCTAAATGCTGAGCTCCCAAAATATCTCCAAAGTATGAAATTAATGAGTGACCACTGCCCAAACCTTCAGCCTGCTACATGAACTATTACTAATCTAATATGCAAACTTTTTTTTAGCAATTATACCGGATGAATAATACAACACTACAATACTGAAGATTTTATCTGCAGAATAATAATGCTATTTTGGAGTGCCTTTGGAATACCCTTGGCTTGTTTTCAATGCTAAAAATGTCGTTCTAAAGCTGTTTAACCACTTAAGCACTTTTCAGACATTGAATACTATCCACTCTTGAAAACACTCTGGAATTTGTTTTTTTTTTTTATCCCATTAGAGTCTATTTGAATGCAGTAGCTAAAAAGCAGCCCACTGATGCTCAACATCAGCCTACAAAGCTTACCTTCCGGTGGTAAAAAAAACAGCCCAGATCGAAGTGAAATCTCATAATGGATCAAATGACCTCTGGCAACAGCTTTTCTTTCCCCCAGAACCTGCAATTCAATCTGGACTGAGGATGTGACACACTTGATTAAAATAATGCCGGACGAAAAACCCACAGTACTCCGCTGCGTTTCTTGCCTAGAAAGGCTAGCTCTGATTTATGAACATGTTCTAAATTCTATAAAGCATACTGTGAATAGCACTTAATAGCATAGTATTTCCATTTCTAACCAACTAGGTTTTTCAGACACAACATGGTTATGCTGTTATCTGTCATTGAAAGATGTCAGTGAACAAAAACACATTTATTTGGATAATATCAAAACATACAAATACAAAAAAAATGGCTACAAAGACTTTCCATTATTCATCCTTAGTAACTGCCTGATCAGTGTTGCAGTGGTTTAAATAAGGCTATACTATATGACAATACAAAGAAATAAAATGTGGCTATATTTTAGAGTCAATGTGCAACTTGTAGCAGTGCAGATTTACTGTCCTCTAAATATAACTCAACATACAGCCATTATTGTCAAAATAACTGGCAACAAAAGTGAGTACACCATCAGTGATAACAGCTGTATGTCGTGTAGCCATGCAAAGCCCTATACATCATTTTCATGTTATTGAGAACAGTTAGAATTTGGTCCTTTGAGTACAATTCTCTTATGCTCACCACTGGATGTTACACATGGCACCTCATGGCAAAGAACACTGAGGATTTGAGAACTAGAATTGTTGCTCTCCACAAAGATGGCAGAGGCTATAAGAAGATCAGTACCAGCCTGAAACTGAGTTAAAGTATAGTGGCCAGGGTCATACAGAGGTAAGACGGTTTTACTTGGAACAGACGTTGAGTCCTCGTGCTGTGCATCAGGTGCAAAAACTGGCTTTAAAAAACAGCAACATCATTGCTTTAGAGGGTGCAGAAGCGGAAGGTCCGCTTGTCAGTGCTCAAAACCCCACGCCACTCCCTGCAAGTCGGTTTGCATGGCTGTCGTCCCAAAAGGAACCCTCTTCTTGACACACAAGAATGCCTGCAAATGATTTGCTGAAGACAACCGGTTCAAGTGCATAAATTACTGGAACTATGTTCTGTGGTCTGATGAGTCTAAGATAAACTTGTTTGGCTCAGATGGTGTCCAGCGTGTGTGTTGGCACCCTGGTGTGGAGTCCAAGTGAATTGCGTCTTGCCCACAGTCAAGCGTGGTGGTGGTAGCATCATGGTCTGGGGCTGCATGAGTGCTGCTGGTACTGGGGACCTATGGGTCACTGATGGAAACATGGATTCCAACATGTACTGTTACATTCTGAAGCAGAACATGATGGCTTCCCTTCAGAAACTGGGACACGGATGAACGGCAGTTTTTCAACATAATAACGACCCAAAACACACCACCAAGGTGACAACTGCCTTGCCGAGAAAGCGGGAGGTGAAGGTGATGGAGTGGCCAAGTATGTCTCCAGACCTGAACCATATTAAGCACCTGTGAGGTTCCTCGAGCGGAAGGTGTAGAAGCGCCATGTGTTTAACATCCAGCAGCTCTGTGATGTCATTATGGAGGCGTGGAAGTGGATCCAAGCAACAACCTGTGCAGCTCTTTTGAATTCCATGTCCAGGAGGATTAAGGCAGTGCTGGATAACAATGGTCCTCACACAAAATATTAACACTTTGGACACAGTTTTGATATGTTCACTTATGGTGTACTCACTTTTGTTGCTGTTATTTTAACAATAATGGCTGTATGTTAAGTTATTATTAGAGGACAGTAAATCTGTACTGCTGTACAAGCTGAACATTGACTTCACTAAAATATATCCAAGTTTCTTTTCTATAGTATTGTCCCTTAAGAAGTTACACTAAAATGGTTGCTAAAATGTAAGGGGTGTACTCACTTTTGTGAGATACTGTATATATACTAGTTTGTTTAGGTTTTAGATTAGAAAACAAACTAAATGTTTCAGAAATGATCTCAGGCGATGAACAATTACAGCTGCACATAGTTCTATGCCATGTAGACAGTTATAGTAGGTTTGTTTTAGTGTCTTTTAAAACTATTAATATGGTTAAAAATCTGTTAAAATTTATGCCACACCCATACAGTAAAAATAAAGAAATTAAATGCACTGAGAAAATATAGATATGTGTACTGTGTTATACCTCTAGTGAAAACACAGCTTTCATCTACATTTCTGAGAACATGGAGTGGATTGAGGGCTCGTTTTCCTTCTGTGTCACTGAATCATCAGCTCCAAGCCTCTAGTTATCTTTTTTCTGGGACAAAATCTGCAACATGAATCTACTTCTACGCATGGCTGATCTGACAGAGGTCCAATGCAAAGGTTCAGGTTTTTTTTTTTCTTTTCTGGCCTTCGCATCAGACGCTCGCTACCCACAAGACTAAAAAAAGTGATGGAAAATGAAATCCGCTATGAAGATGATAACTCTGTGCTCAGTCACTACTCATATTGCCCTGATTGAATCACTAGACTAAGATGATATAAATAGAAAGTATGGGCAAAACATCATGCACACACACCCACAGAGAAACAGTTCCTGGTGTGCTGTGGCCTATTTACAAAGTGGCAATACACGAAAAGTCATTCTTACCCCAAAAAATATGCATGAGAGCAACATGAAACATTCTCATGCATTTTAGTTTGGTTCTACCGCATGCTTGTTTTCGGGATGCATAATGAAGTAAACCCTATGAGATTATTTTTTTTTTTAAGTTACATATCTGGGCACAGAAAGAAATCATTCAACAAAAATAATAATATGAAGAGCTCACAGGAAATCCCAAAGAGGTCCAGATCAAGAGAAAATAAGGCCCAGGTTATTGGACAATGACAAATATTAATAAAATAGGGATGTTTGGCTCTGCGTTGCGACACACTGGATTTGAAATGAAACAGCGGTTGCAAAGTGCAAAAGTATTAAAATGGCGTGTATCAACTTTAATTAGAGATTTGGAGAGCCTTATGGGAATCATATCTCATCTGATCGGTGGATGTTGTGTTTAGCCAGGTACAAATTAATGTAGAAAAAGTTTGTACTTTGTTCTTTGTATCAAATCCAACTTGGCTTTAATACAAACCTGAAATGACAAAAAAAAAAAAAAAAAAAGGTTGGCGGTTTGTATCCGCCAATGCCTTTTTGCCCTTTGTCCCGGTTTATTCTTCGCACATTACCATTGAGTTTCAGCATTGATCGGAAAAGTTACACTGGTGCTTCAGCTTTTAGCAAAGTGGTCTGAGTGCACTAATGGCTGCTTATTTCTTCCCGTTTGTAGATCTGTTTCAGAAAGCCATCATCCAAAGTGGCACGGCTCTATCCAGCTGGGCCGTCAATTACCAGCCGGCCAAGTACACACGTTTGCTTGCAGAAAAAGTAGGCTGCAACATGCTGGATACCATAGAACTGGTGGAGTGCTTGCAAAACAAAAACTACAAGGAGCTGATTGAGCAATATATCACCCAGGCCAAATACCACATTGCATTTGGGCCTGTTATTGATGGTGACGTGATCCCAGATGACCCCCAGATCCTCATGGAGCAGGGTGAGTTTCTGAACTATGACATAATGTTGGGCGTCAACCAGGGAGAAGGTTTCAAGTTTGTTGATGGGATTGTAGACAGCGAGGACGGAGTGTCGGCCAATGACTTTGACTTTGCGGTGTCGGATTTTGTCGACCACCTGTACGGTTATCCGGAGGGGAAGGATACGCTCCGAGAGACTATCAAGTTCATGTACACTGATTGGGCCGATAAGGAGAATCCTGAGACCAGGCGCAAGACTTTGGTGGCATTATTTACCGATCACCAGTGGGTGGCACCTGCTGTAGCTACGGCCGATCTTCACGCACAGTATGGATCGCCAACGTACTTCTACGCTTTCTACCATCATTGCCAGAGCGAGATGAAGCCAAGCTGGGCAGACTCTGCACACGGAGACGAGGTGCCTTACGTGTTTGGGATCCCTATGATTGGCCCGACTGATTTATTCAACTGCAACTTTTCAAAGAACGACGTCATGCTCAGCGCAGTGGTTATGACGTACTGGACGAATTTTGCTAAGACTGGGTAAGTGAAGTATCTTTTTAAGTTGATGCTGCTTTTTCCGCATCTTCTATCAATATCAGATTAATAACATAAAAGAAAGTGGAAATCCTGCACTTACAGTTACATTTCATCAGGCGAATGTCATTGATACACTCGGGAAGTTATAGTGTAGGACAATGATGCAAGAGTGCTCAAAGTTTGAGACACAGTAACTGTATTTCAGCAATTAGGGTTTGATTTAATAGAAAGACAGACGGAAGGTTACTTAAGTGTCTTATAGTAACACCATTTGCTGCTCGAATCACAAGAATAATACAATCCAGTTCATCTAAAAACTGTAAATCAAGTTGTCAGAAAGTTATATTTAGAATTCATTTTGTAGAGTATCACTAGATCCTTTCCAAGACGCTACATACGAGCATGCTAGAGTGGCATATTGCTACAGCAGTGGAACATCAGCTGGTCCTCAGAATTTTACTTACAGTACACCAGATAAATAGTACGGTTTCTTTGTTGTTGCTATCATTGTTGTTCTTCATTTCATTTCAGAACACACTACTATGTCACATGGGCCATCCGTTAAAAGATAAATGTCTTGTCTTTCACACTATTTCCCACTTCTGTGTTTCGATCTGGCAAACTTTCTTTTTTCTAGTGAAAAACTTTGGGGAACTGATCTTAGCTATCCGGGAAGCATGCGAGCCTCATGTTTCAGAGCACGCTTTTGAGAAAAGAAGGATCCATTTTTCACTATAAAAGGTTTTTCGACTTGTTCCTCTATCTTGTTCAAAACGATTTAGAGTGCTAATCTTAAACGTCATAGAATCTTTCACTTTCTCACATTGTTTAGTCACACTTATTCATATTTCACTTATTTAGCTGACACCACTGATAGCTTGTTTAAATGTAAACCATTTTAGTGTACATATTCGAAAATATCTATATTTGCATGGAAAGGTCCTTATTGTTGAAGCCTTACTGTTAGTTACAAAGCCAGCTATTTTATTAAGGTACTGATATTTAGCTACTTCTAGCTGCTTGGTGTTAGGTTTAGAAATAAAGTTGTGTAAAAAAAATTCCTTTTTTAAATTTTTTTATTTAACTGTTGTTTAAATTGTTCTTTCTTGTAAACATTCCCATAAAAAGCCACAGCAGAGATTTTTACCGCATTTTAAATGTTGTGCTTTGAGGCTTTTCAGTGCTATATCTTTTTGCTAATTAACATCTAGCCATATCACCCAAATAGCTGTGTGAATACTTCTGAAGCCTTGATACCGAAATTCGACTATTATGTTCAAGCAAAAATAGTCCCTCACCAGGTCTAATTGCTCAGAGACTGTTCTTATATAGACAAAGAAAAAAATACTCAGAGTAAATTACGTGTGGATTATGTTTTGATGTAACAATAAAAACAGCTAGAAAATGTTTCCCTGTGAACGAGCACAGATGAAATTTTGACCCTGAAAAACCAAATTCAAGATCTTTTCAACGTTTGAGCTGTTATTAATGATAATACTGTTGAAATATATTCTACAAGACTACAGCTTTCTCTACTCCTGTTGAGTGTTATTGATCCACATTATAGAACCCATAACTGTATAATTTTAAAGCGCTAAGAACAGGTTTGCAGACAAAGTACATATATATATATACTGTATATACAAAGCCTGAATACAATCCTTTTTACGTGCCGAGCATAATTACAATCTGAGTTCCCTCAGGAATGTATTAACTGGCAACTTTGTTTAGTCTCGCACTTTGAGTGGATTTTTTTTTTATTTATCCAACTTGTAAACATACACAACAATGCCAGGAGTATAAAAATAAACTAGAGTTAGCGCAGTATCACTGTGGCTACTCACTCAGTACCAGAAATAAGATTTGTTTTGCGCATGCATGAAAACGCTAAAGAATCCATAATGCTTGCGATATGGATTATTTAGCATTTTATGTTCATCTTTAAGAATTTTTCTTAAAAGGTGAAAATCCTAAAAATTCAATATATCTGATATAAGTGAATAAATAATGGATGGAGGAATTAAGACATTTGTTAAAGTACGCTTAAAGAAGTAGAGCATATCTTTGGATTATTAAATATTAAATGTAAAACACACACACACACACACACACACACACACACACACACACACACACACACACACACACACACACACTTTTACTATACACACAAATCTATATTACCCAAATGGGGTCTAACAAATGTAAACTATTTAACATGTATTCCATGTATTGAATTTTATCTCAACAAATTTAATTTGTACCAATTTGGTTTTAATTGATTACTCGATTCAAGTCAATATATTAAAGTGTATTGCATAAGTTAAATTTATTCTATTCATTTTTTATAAAATATTATAGACTTTTTAAAATGTGTATATTATATTAGGATTGTTTTAAAAATGTAAACTGTTCAAATGTTGTATCACAAATGTCATCATAATAAACCATAAACATAATAAAATGACAAGCAGTTTTGCATTTGTTCCCCCTAACCGTACCGAAATTTAACCAAACCGTGACTTAAACTTATCATACTTATTCTGTATATACACCATTTGAATTAAAAATTAAATTGAACTTTTCCAGCTATGTGTGGTTCCACTTGTACCACAAAGCTGGATGTACACAATTGTACAAATTGTCTATAAATGTGCTAACATTGAATTATCCCCTCACTTCAAATAAAGGACCCAAACCTGTCCTGGCATGAAAATGCTTGTGTGCACTAAAGAAGGTCCATGAAGACAGAGTGGCTGGAGTAGAACATCTTGAGTGGCCTGATATAGAGCTCTGACCTCAACCCTGAACACATTTGGGATAAATTGGAAAGCTGACTGCACCCCAGGCCTCCTCACCTCACCTACATCAGTACCTTTGTGACTGAATAAGCATAGATCTTCACAACCAAAATCCAAAATCTAGTCGAATATCTTTTTAAAAGTAAGGAGGTTATTGCAACAGCAAATGTTAAATGTAAAGTGGGATGTTCAATAAGCATATACAAATCTTATGGTCAGGTGTTCACCATCATTATTATAATTCACGTTTCTGTACGTAACTTGGTTTTTAAGCCACAGTTTAGTTACATTTTGGTACAGATTGTGGGGAAGAAATGCGAAACTATTGTTTGTCGCCTTTTGTTAACACAGTTTATTATTAACATTTGGGATCATCAACATTTGAACAGTTTACATTTTTAAAACAATTTCAAATAAAATGTCTGCTTGGTTTGATAATATATATCTTTTTATATTTAATACAAATAAAATAGTATAAATTAAATAAATGCCATACACTTCTTATTATATTGATTAGATTAATTTATCAATTAAATTAGCTTAGGCTTGAAGCTGGATATAAAATGCTAAAGAATCCATAGCGCTAGTGTTAGCCACTAGCCACTGCCTGTTAGCAGCTAATGCTAGCGCTATTGATTCTTTAGCCTTTTCATGCATGTGCAAAACAAATCTTATTTCAGGTAAAGAGTGAGTAGCCACAGTGACACTGCACTAACTCTATTTTCTTTTTATACCCCTGGCACTGTTCTTTATGTTTTTTTAATTCAATAATAATAATAATAATAATAAAAAAATGTGCTCAAAGTGGGAGACTAAACAAAATTGCGGTCTGCCACTAAATATGTTCCTGAGGGAACTCAGATTTCAATTTTGTTCCGCATGAAAAAAGCCCCGTAACGAAACATTTTGGTAAGAAAAAATTTACACACCAATTATAATAATAATACCGTCACCAACATTGGTCAACATAGTATATAATAGAAAATATACCAATACTGTGCATATAAAACTATGAAGTATTAAACCATATGTTTGCTATTACTTATGATTTGACACTGTTATTGTGTAAAACTATATACTGTACGTGAGATTAGTTTAAAGGAATTATCAAAAGAGGATAAAGGCCCTTAGAGGGTTTAGTGTCTCATTCACAGTTACTCGACCCACCCTAAGCTGTATTAACCTACATTATATAAAGCTGGTACTAAAGCACATTACTGAAGCCAAAGTATATTTCAGTGAAGTGAAAATGAAATGTTATATTCTTGAAATATGTTTACACAAAGCTGTAAATAATGAAAGGAAAAAAAGCCTTTCACAGTAATTCATGTATGCTAAATTGTAACATCAGGATTTCTGTCATTAAGGATATACAATTCTTTTTATTTTTTCATGTAGAATGAACCGTGACTGTTCTGGATGTTGCCTTAAGGCATCTTAAATGCAAAAGAAGTTGTTTTTTTTGTCTTCATATATAAAAGCGAGTCATCGCACTGAATGCTGAATGGTCTAGGCCTCGGGCGAAAAGAGAGAGAAAGAAGAAGACAGGGCCAAGTCGCTTTTTATATCGAGGTTATTTATAACCGTGAGCTTTCTATTTTTATTTCGAGCGTGCTTAGACAGTTGAAGATGTTTGGACATAGAAGCAACTCCTATTCCAATGGTGTACAGTATGTGACTTAAATATTTTATATATTAGACGCCAGGGGTGTAGCGGTACACAAAATTCACGTTTCTGTACGTACCTCGGTTTTTAAGCCACGGTTTAGTTACATTTTGGTACAGATTGGGGGGAAGAAATGCAAAACTATTGTTTGTCGCCTTTTGTTAACACAGTTTATTATTAACATTTGGGATCATCAACATTTGAACAGTTTACATTTAAAATAAAATGTCTGCTTGGTTTGATAATATATAATATCTTTTTTATATTTAATAAAAAATAAATTAGTATAAATCAAATAAATGCAATACACATTATATTGATTACATTAAGTGATAAATTAAATTGGCACAAATTAAATTGATTAAATCAAATTACTTTAATGGAAAAACTTAATTAAATTGTTTACATATGTAAGATATGTATAAAGACCCCATTTGAGTAATACACGTTTGTGTGTGTGTGTGTGTGTGTGTGTGTGTGTGTGTGTGTGTGTGTGTGTGTGTGTGTGTGTGTTTTACATTTAATTAAACATTTTTTAAAGATATGTTCTATTTAATTGTTGTACTTATTTCAGCATACTTTAATAAACGTTTTTATTCTTCAAATTTCATTGAAACTTTATATAAAATGCTAAAGAATCCTTAGTGCTAGTGTTAGTCGCTAGCCACTACCTGGTTAGCAGTTAATGCTAGTGCTATGTATTCTTTAGCCTTTTTCATGTTCTTACAAATCTTATTTCAGGTAAAGAGTGAGTAGCCACAGTGACACTGCACTAACTCTAGTTTCTTTTTATACCCCTGGCACTGTTCTGTAAGTTTTTTTATTTAATAATAATAATAATAAATAAATGTGCTCAAAGTGGGAGACTAAACAAAATTGCGGTCCACCACTTAATATGTTCCTGAGGGAACTCAGATTTCAATTATGTTCCGCATGAAAAAAGCCTCGTAACGAAGCATTTTTTTAAGAAAACATGTACACACCGATTATATTAATAATACCGTCACACACCAATTAGTCGCATATTAAGACAAAATTTGCATTTGTTGATCAATTCAAAAGGTAGAATAAAAATATATATTTTATACACACACTGTATATACAAATGTATTCCAAAGCATTGGTTCAGAAACAACAAAGACTCATGACATACAGAACTAATACAGCTTGTAAGCATGGACCAAGTTCATCAACTATAAAGAATCCATTGCCTGATTTAATCCTATTAAGAAAAAAAAGAAATGTTTCCCCCCATTATTATTATTATCATTTCCACTATATATTGAATAAAACATGACAGCGCATGCTGTTGCAGAACAATAATCACTGTCAGAATGGTGCCATGTGGCCCAACATCAAGCAGTGTTAATGTTATCACCCTGAAATTGTAATATTTCACAAATACATCCTGAAGTGTTTTATTTCCTCTTTTACCAATGAGTCGGATTTATGATTTAATGACAAATAGTTTGTCTTGTTTTGTATTCCATTTGTGTTTGTGTTTACATTGACTGTTGTAGATCTTAATTATATATAGGTTGAGGTTGATTAAATGACAGGGTTGGAAAAGCTACAGATTTATCTGTCTGACACTGGAGACTCCTTTCAAATGTTGTGCCAAATACTTTTCACCATATCAGCAAATACAGGATAAAAAAATCTGTAGAACGTAGAGCATCCACTCTTCAAGTCTTCATGAAGTAGGAATATACAGGCACATGATACATGTTACAGGAACAGCAGACATTCTTACCGATCAAAATCAAAATTTTGCTGTTCGATAGCACTTTAATAGTCCTGCATTTTGTCTAAGTCAATTAGGATAGATCCAAACCATGCAGCTTATATTGTATTTTAACACTGTTCATATTGTAATATGCAGTAAAAACACATATTTCTTTAACAGCAACACATTTCATGATGGTTCTCTGCTGCTTCTACAGCAGAAAGATTTCTCAGCCCTTTTTTCTCTAAGAAAATCCCAGATTGGAGTTGAATCAGTGCTCACTGCTCATTATGTGTGAGCGATTTAGAACCGCCCTGACCCACAATGCCCTGACATTTATCAAGCATGTTAGAAATGATCTGAACAAAATGATGTATTGTGTGTGACGTGCAAGTACAGGGATGGGGTTGGTGGTTAGCAAAAGCCATCAAATGAAGCAGAAAAGTTTTATTATCTATCTATCTATCTATCTATCTATCTATCTATCTATCTATCTATCTATCTGTCTGTCTGTCTGTCTGTCTGTCTGTCTGTCTGTCTGTCTGTCTGTCTGTCTGTCTGTCTGTCTGTCTGTCTGTCTGTCCACACTGTATAGACAGAAAATATTATTATTTTATTTTCATATTGTGGCAAAAACCTTCCTCCAGTCAGTAGTACACGTGCCTGTGTTTGACTTGATACGAACAAATAATAGACAAAAATATCAAGAAGGTATTTGAAGATACACTATGGACAAACGCTTGTGTGCATCTGACCATAAGGTTCATAGCTGCTTTTATACTGTAACACCCTATTTCACATTTACTGCAATCAGCAGACACCCATTCAGAGCAACTTACAATTATCTTATGGTATCAAATGAGCAGTTTAGGGTTAAGAGGTTTGATCAAAGGCCCAGCAGTGGCAGCTTGGTGGAGCTGAGATTCAAACGCATAACCTTCTGATCAGAAGTCCTGCAGCTTAATCAATAAGCTACCACTCAGTGTATATGGGGACATCTATTCCTCATATGCTGTTATAATAACCTCCTTGTGCTTGTGGAGATTTGTGCTCATTCACCTACAAGGGTGTTAGTAAAGTCAGGTATTGATGTAGTTAAAGAGGCCTGGGTTGCAGTCAACGTTCCAATTCATCCCAGAGGTGTTCAATAAGGTTGTTCTCAGAGCTCTATAGCAGACCACTCAAGATCTGCCACAAGATTTGTAAACTATATCTTAATGGAGTTGACCTCGTGCACAGGGGTTTGAGTTTCCCAGTTCGAGTGAATACAAAAAAATTGTGTGACTCTAACTTTGTAGTAACAGTTTGGAAAGAACCATATACAGCAAGGAAAGTCAGGTGTTCTAATATACAACAAATGGATGGATAAAAGGAGGCTGGATGGATGGATAGATGGATGGATGGATAATTGGATGGATGGATGGATGGAAGGCTGACTATATAAATAAATACTCACATGGGATGTCTGCACCAAAAAAAAAAAAGAAAAAAATCATTTTAATAAACTATTATAAAGATTTTTTCAGTGTTAACTGTCCACACATACAAAGCTCGATAAATGATGTATGGAAAGAATAATGAAAAAAAAGCTTTTAATAAGATATATATATTTTTTTACTTAACTGGATCACTGCTGTCATATTACCTGTATGAAAAAATACATAAGCAGTGGCATGAAAAAAAGGAAGAAGGTTTAGAAAGGAACTACATTATGTCAACAAGGAATCATTTGTAACAGGTTGTTGACAGTAATAACACCCCAAAGATAATAAATCCCAGAGAAGCAAACTTTCCTGTCCAAAAAGTATCCACAGCAGTGATTTAAACTATATTCCTTAGATCATAGCATAGAATACAAAACACAAAAATCATGCTCAGCTTGCTGAACTTTTCCCGAACCCAACAGACAGCTGGGTTTGAGGATTAGACACCTCTTTGTCTTTTTCTTTTCTTGTCCAGATTAAAGAGCTTGTAATTTTTTAGGCTAGTCTCTCACTTTTTATTTTTAATATGCATACCTGTGAAATAACAAGAGAGAACCATTGTCATTCTCCATTTTCATTTTTTTTTTTTTGGTTTTGATTTTGTAGCTTCTACCTCAGAGATACTGGAGAAGGATTAGAGGGATCGGGAACAAATGTGTTTAATGAATGAGATGTTTCTTGCTCACTTTAGAGTGAATAACCGATCAGCGATTGCACAGTAACTGAGCAATAAATAAAACATTGTTGCATGTGTACATCACATGCTTTTCTTTTTTCTTTTTTGAATACTTTTTTGATCTGACAGGAAAATTGCTATTTCAAGTCAAGTCAAGTCAAGTCAAGTCAAGTCAAGTATTTCATCATATATCCCAGTGATGTTAGGAAATTGGGGTCAGAGTGCAGGATCAGCCATGATACCGCACCCCTAAAGCACAGAGAGGTATGGGCCTTGCTCAAGGGCCCAAGAGGCAGCTTGGCGAAATTGGGGTGTGAACTCCGACCTTTAAATCGGTAACCTAGAGCCTTTTTGACCATTCTCTTTTGGTATTTGATAACACATTTAGGGCCACCAATCTGACAATGTGTTTGTTGAACATCCCATTCCAGATGTATTCCCCCTTCACTATTATAGTAGCCCCCATTCTTCCAGAAAGGCTTTTCACCAAATTTTTGAGTATGGTTGTTGTGATTTAAGCATTGGCCAGGTACTGATTTTGGATGAGGAGGTTTTTGGTGTTTAGGGTTTTTCAGTTTATCCCAAAGGTTAAGCTTTTAGACCATTTAAAAAAAAAAAGTAAACCCTACAGACAAACAAGAGCTGATATATATATATATATATATATATATATATATATATATATATATATATATATATATATATATATATATATATACACAAAAACAAAAAACACAGGTTGAGTGTTTTATCTTTCTGTTTGGATATCAGTCACACACACAGGTATTGAATCCTTGATGTTAAGATTAGGGGTTGGAGCTTGAGCATGACCGAGCATTACTTTTATAGTTAGCATGAAGCAAGTCTACAGCATTATCCCAGCTATAACAAAGCCCGAATATCTACAGACATCACGATTCAATTCGATTTGGATTCAGTGTCATGATAGCCTGGATAATTGTTACATTCCTGCCTTAAAAAAACATATTACACCATATTGTGGCTGAGTCCTTTAGTCCCAAACAATAGCACAGACCTGTAAGGCAAAACGCAGGTATATATTAATGTGCTTTTACTAATACATTATTGTTCTTCTTATTTGGAGTTCCTACTAATGTGACCTCTACAGTGAACTTTGTACATAAAAAAAAGTGTGTAATTGTGCAAACTCGATTTTTTGATAAGATGCTTATTGAACATTTTTGGAAAGGAGTCCCTGAAGCTAGAACTTTGTAACTGTCAGATATAACGCTGTAATCTTGATGTTTTTAGCCTCTGAGGTGGGGATGAGGGGAATCCTAAGGATAAAGGTTTTTTTTTAGAGAAGCTGGTAAAACAACAAATGCTACAAAATAAGTGAATAGACCTCTTCTTCTTCTTCTTCTTGAATAGACCTATTCATTCTTAAAAAAAAAAAAAAGAGGTATTTCGTTTTGGGGCTGCCAGAATTAACTGCACTGAATAATATTTCAATTCAATTTAATTCAAGTTTATTTCTATAGTGATTTTCATAATAGCAGCTTTCCAGGATGTACAAAATATGGAGCAAAATTCATTTATTTAAATGTGTGTATTTATCCTTAAGTAACTGTGACAAGAAAAAAAAATTCCCTTAAATGGTATGAGAAAGAAACTCAAAAGGGAAACCCATCCTTATCTGGGTGACACCAAGAATGTGATCATAAACCATTAGTACAATACAAACACTGGAGAGTGGGAAATATCATGAGCATCGCAGTGTGTGGTTTTGAGTAATGTCCTTTCTACAGTCAGTTGTAAGTGCAGCACCAGAAGCTTCTGAGCAACGAATAAATTTGCTCAACATCTGAAATATAGTATATAGTATATTCAACACAATCTCTTCCATGCCAGAGCCTTTAAATGTTCAATGATGGAGAAACAACATATATAGAATGTTATTTTGTGCATTGAGGTTGTCCAAAAATCCTCAAAATCCAATTTCTTTGAAGTGGGATAAAACTGGAGCTGGTACATCTCTAGATAGCTCGGGATCCTCGAGTGGTCAGCATTTTCTCTTCGAAGGTTTGAAATCTGAATGAGGTGGCACACAACTGGAGCTGACCCAATCTAGATGTCTTGGGATGATTTCGTAGGTTATTAAATTCACATTAGAATTATTATTATTAATTTTTTTATTGTTCTGGAATGGCAGGTTCAATTGCAAGTTTAGTTTTCATGAATCCTTATATTTGTGTTATATCAGTTTTAAAATAGAAGGAAGGAAGGAAGGAAGGAAGGAAGGAAGGAAGGAAGGAAGGAAGGAAGGAAGGAAGGAAGGAACAATTTAAGGTACTACAATTGATACTGTATGTACAGTATTAATGCTGCCAACTAGATGCAGTGGAGGCACTCATTCTGTGACATAGAAAACAAGCAATGAAAAAAAGAGAATCCACAATTTTCTTTAAAAAGTCAAAACAATTAGTATCCTCCATTGTTTATTCCACATTAAATAAAAGTCAGACTTTTTTTTTTTTTTTTTTTTTTTTTTTATTTAACAGGATAATGCAAAAAAAAAAAAAAAAACATCGGCACAATTCTAAAGAACAAGGACAATATTATGGTACATGTGAAGTCTGCTGTCCCATTGAGGTCAACAATAATATTGAGAGTAAAAATATTTTTTTTACAGTATTTTTCTTACTTTCTGTATGCATTACATTATATATTTGTGTTAAATGTGTATAAACCTCACTTTGTTGGAACAAAACAGGCTTAGGAACATGCTCCGAAACAGAACTCGTTTGTAAGTCGGGGACATACTGTACTGTATACTGTTCTATGTGCCTAATGTGTGTAAGAAATTATGATAAATAATTAAAAAGTGGAACTTACCTTTAGGGGCTTAACCCTGAAATGAATGATGTTTTTATATTAAAAAAAAAGAGCAACATTTTTCATTTTTAATTATAATATTTTAGCAATTTTAATATATGAAGTGTTCCAAAACTATGTGAATATGGCTTTGGTTGGAACCTGATAGCCTTGAACCAAAAATTGAAAAAAAAAAAATGAAATAAAAATAAAAATTGTTTATTACATTATTGCCTTTGTAGCTAAATAGAAATGAGTGTTGCAAATCAGAATGTTCTGGTTGTTGTAGGATTAGGTCTAAAAGTGTATTTTTATTCTATAAAATGTAAACTTAAAAACTCTAGTAATTAAAAAAACACATTTAGCCAATTATTTATTACACCATTGTGTACTTCATCCTAAAATTCATTTATACACCCGTTAATTTAATTTTAGTACGCTGCTCTCTCATGTGGTTAATTATACATTTGTTCATTTGGTTTCACGTTTGTTTACTTGCCACAATTTCGTATATTTTTCTATCTTACTGCCGTCTTCTTGTGTGTGTGTGTGTTCAAGCATCAATTCTGCATGCAGCTCCATGTATCTCCTCTCCATCTCCAGTGTCTATTTAAAGGTCTCATTCCCGCTTTGTTGTCTCATCTTTATTTCCTCTCTTCCCAAATATAACAAAATCACAACCCGCAGTATCACTGCAGAGACACTAGCGATTCCACACATATACACACATACACATAAACATGTGCGCCTTAGAACGTCGGGGGAAATTACCAGCTCTCAACTTGTTCATCATGCTGCTGGTGACGGTGGATTGCAAATGAGTGTGTCAGGACGGTGTTGTAGGACGGTGGAACCTGGATTATCTGCATTCTAGCGAAGATGTACTGCCGCTTTTGTATGGTGTTAAAATTCTCGTCGCGTCCCAGTGAGTTACTCTCAATATATGTATGAAGAAAGCGAAACAGCTGGTGACTCATGAGCTATACCATCATATTGCTAATGAATATGCAAAAAAACAGCAGACTTTAAGCTAAAAAAATAGAAAGGAAGGAAGGAATGAAAGGAAAGGAGGAGGGATAAAAGCTAGGAAGGAAAGAAAGGGAGGAAGAAAGGTCAGAAGGGAATGAGAGAGAAAGTAAAGGACGCTCAGAGGGACACTTGTAATGAAAGTAAAGGACAGAAAAGGAATAAAAGGAAGGGATAAAGGAGGTCTGAATATTGGAAGCTAGAGGGGAAAGGAGACAAATGAAAGAAGGAAGGAGCTTTTGTCATTTTGGTTGATACACCCTACAAGTTTTGGGTGTATACTGTATGCTTACATTAAATTCTTTTTTTCTGAAGACCCTTTTTAACACAAAAAAAAGATTTTTTGACAGGAAGTCCTTTTTTTTTTTTTTACCGTTTTTATTATTTTTTTTAAAACCCTCTAGCTTCATCCATCGTGTGCAAAAATCACTGAACATCCCTTTAACAGTTCCAAAAGAAATCGATTCTGCTCATTTACAAAATGCCTTGGCAGCCATACAAACCTAAAAGTAGAGCACAAAAGTGATCGCTAAGCAATAAAGCAGAAGAACAAAGTCTGCAAATCGCCCGAGATTTTATTTTAATTTAATTTTTTATTTCAAACACAACAGTACCCTGAGGGTGACTTGGTGCTCTCAGTGTTGAGGTTAATCATAGAATTGCATTTTCTAATGCAGAACATTTAATAGAAGACTGGGAAATTAGCCGTTTGTTACTACCGCTCTGAAATTCTCTCTCGTTCAATTATGTTTGGATTTTTTTCTTTTTTTTTCTCGAATGTAATTGTAATTCCATCTAAGTGTGTTTCCTGGTTTGTAGTGTAAGTAGAAGCGTAGCTGCTAGTAAAACTTTCTTTCAGTTGATAGCATTGGTGCTTGTATTTTACATAATATGGACGAATAAGAAACAGAAATATTATAAGGGTATTTAAAATTCTACTAAATAGACAAAATTTTGTGAACACCAGACTTTAGGCTTCATATGTGCTTTTTGATTATCCCATTCCACATTAAATCCCAGACAAGTAATTCAATAACAGTAACTTGTTGCTGTACTTAAGTAGCTTTTCGCATATCTGTACTCATGATAATTTTTTTCTTTGTGCTCAGAATAATTTTAATAGATATTCATTAATGAGTGTTTGACTTATTAATATTATTTTATTAATAGATTAATGTGTAATATTAAGCAGGTAAATGAGTTGATTAAGCAACAGTCCTGTGAAAAAGTTTTAATAGGAACATTATAGCCGTAATAAATCATAGTACTTTGGATACTTAAGTACATTTAAAGGCAAATACTTTTGTACTTTTACTGAAGTGAAAGTTTAAAGGGACACTTTTACTTGAGTAATATTTTTCCTACTGTATTTCTACTTTTCAAGTCAAGTCAAGTCAAGTCAAGTTTATTTCTATAACGTTTTTCACAACAGACATTGTCTCAAAGCAGCTTTACAGAAAATCAACAGTTAAGGTGAATGGTGTGTATTTATCCCTGATGAGCAGCCGTGGTGACTGTGGCAAGGAAAAACTCCCTTAGATGTAATGAGGAAGAAACCTTGAGAGGAACCAGACTCAAAAGAGGAACCCATCCTCATTTGGGTGACATCAAGAGTTTGATCATAAATCTTTCAAAAATACAGAACACTGGAGAGAGAGAACTAACATGAGCACTGGAGTATAAGATTATAAGTAAATGTTCTTTCTACAGTCTTTGGTATAAAAGTAGGAGCTACTGAGCTCAACATTTGTGATCATCACAGATCCAGCATCAGCTTCTCCATGCCAGAGCCTTTAAACACTCCAGGAGGTCCAATGTCAAAACTCCACACATGCAGTGGGATCCAATTGCCACTGGTACGTGGTCTCTAGATAGTTCAGGATGTTTGCGAGTTTGGCATCTACTTATTTAAAGTCCATAATCTTCATGAGGTGGGACGTGACTGGAGCTGGCCAAACCTCAGGAAGCCTCGGGATGGGGAGAGAAAGAGAAGCAGTGGAGAGGAATTAGCGTAGCTGCTGTTCATGATATTAAGTTAATAATGTGCATGTGATCAGATGTTCTGGAGCACAAGGTTATGATGTGATGTGTGTTATGTGTAGGCTTTGCTAAAAAGATATGTTTTTAATCTGCACTTAAACTGGGTGAGTGTGTCTGAGCCCCGAACACTGTCAGGAAGACTATTCCAGAGTTTAGGAGCTAAATGTGAAATTGCTCTACCACTTTTAGTGGACTTTGCTATTCTAGGAACTACTAGAAGCCCAGAGTTTTGAGATCTCAGGGAGCGTGACGGATTGTAGCGTGTTAGAAGACTGGAGAGATACATGCTCAAGTACATGGTTTGTGTACTTCATCCATCACTGTTTAATCCCTATTTGCTGTTACAATTGACCTGCACTCTTTTAGGAAGATGTTCCTCTAGATTTTGTAGTGTGCTTGTGGAGATTTGTGGCTCTTCATACACAAAGGTGTTAGTAAAAGTCAGGTACTGATGTAGTTGAGGAGGCCTGGGGTGCAGTCACCGTTCCAATTCATCCCAAAGGTGTTTAGTAGGGTTGAGGTCAGAGCTCCATAGCAGGACACTCAAGATCTTCCACTCCAAACCATGTAAACTATACCTTCATGTAGCTGGCTTATATATATTTTTTTTTCTACAAAAAAATGTATATATGTAGCTCAGCATGGTTTTAAAAAGACTCTTCAGCCATTTTTTTGTAAATATTTTGGTAGGGTTACAAAGGAGCCTGTAAAAACTGCATAAATCTGTATTGATTGACATGGCCATCTTAATGGTCAAATAAAAAATAAAAAACTGTTTAAATGCTAATGCACTGACAGAAAAGGAAAGGTATTCAGAAACCTTTTACACCTGTATGGCATATTTGCCTAATATCTGAATGAAATGTAAAATTGCTAAAGTGGCTGTCTATTAAAAGAAAAGTTTCTGGACCCTCCCGCATTATGTCATCTTAATTAGGCTGTGAGAGTTGTTCAGTAGTCGTTGCTAAAACCATGGGGGTAGTTACAACATTTTTCCCACAAATAATCAGGTAGTCAAGAAAGTGTAATCTCCTGATGGTACTTATTAAACTATTTCTTTTTTTCTCTTTTGAACAGTGATCCAAATCAACCGGTACCACAGGACACGAAGTTCATACACACAAAGCCCAATCGGTTTGAAGAAGTGGCCTGGTCCAAGTACAACCCTAAAGATCAGCTATACCTTCACATCGGCCTGAAGCCGAGAGTACGAGACCACTACCGTGCCACAAAGGTAGCCTTCTGGCTTGAACTTGTGCCTCACCTTCACAACATCAATGGACTGTTTGAGTATGTCTCGACTACCACTAAGATCCCGCCGCAGGACACTACACCCTTCCCTTACACCAAGCGACTTGGAAAAACCTGGCCATCAACAACACGGCACCCAGGAATCCCTCCTTCAAATACCAAGCAAACTACAGACCAACGCAAAGGCAACGATCTCGTCGAGGACTCCGCTGTGATGATTGAGACTAAGCGGGACTACTCAACAGAACTAAGTGTTACCATCGCAGTTGGTGCCTCATTGCTCTTCTTAAACATCCTGGCCTTTGCCGCACTCTACTACAAGAAAGACAAGCGACGCCATGAGTCTGGCCGTCGTGGTACCAGCCCACAACGCAATGCCAACTCCAATGCTAATGATGTCTCCCGAATGCAGAGTGACGAACTCGCATCCTTACAAATGAAGCAGCAGCAACAACAGCTGGAGCAGCAGCTTGAAAATGAGCACCGACACGAATGCGAGGCGCTGCGGCTGGCATGTCCACCCGATTACACGCTTACGCTGCGCCGATCTCCTGATGATGTGCCGCTCATGCAGCCCAGCACTATCACCATGATTCCCAGCTCGATTGGTTCCATGCAGCCCTTGCACAATTTCAATGCCTTTGTTGGGACTCAGAACAGCACCAACCTCCCCCACGCTCACTCCACCACCAGGGTATAACTGCAAGCTCTTGGAATACCTTTAGACTACCACCTCCTCTCGGTACTATTACTAGGAAGTCAGGGTTGGTTTACTCCTGGCATACATCTTAAGACGTGAATTCATGGATAAAAAAAAAAGCTCCACCTGGAGATTGATTCTCAGTGGACTAGATTATTTTGTTACACCTTCTTAAAGAATATACAAGTCCAATATTGATCTATTTGTTTTGTGGGAAGGGGAAAGTGAACGGTACTCAACTTCACACTGTACTTGGAAATCAAGTGGAGTGGGAATATTTTACCAAACGAAATTCCTGACTCTTTTGAGGTAGAGATTGCTGGCACAGGGAGCACCTCGAACCTAAAAATAGAAGACATCGAGCATCCTTTTAAGCTCGGGACTGTTGATCCTGTATCAACCAGTGCAAAAAAAACACTGTCTTTTGAGCGAATCGACTTTTCCGACACACACAGGACAAGAGAATAGAATTCTAAACAATCTCCCAGCCTGAAATGTATTTATGACAAAATTTGTAAAGATGACAATTCTGTAAATAGCTGTGAGTTATGAATCCAATACTAAAGACGATTACCAATGCTTTTATTGTTGTTTTTGGTTCCAAATATTACTATTAACAAGCTTGTGCTTTTTTGTTGAAGTGAATGTATATATACCAATCATCATTGTTTTACTTTTTCAAAAGCGTCATGTTCACATTGCAATCACTACAAAAAAGAGTTATACTTATTACATCACACATTACCACAAGTCTTCTCTTTAGTGGTCCTTTAACTTTCTGTCCAGCACATGTCGTTTGTTCAAAAGCAGATTCAAACTTTGACCTTAAAAGTAGAAAACAATTGTCTACAAACGTGTTGAGTTTATAGATTGTCTTTCACCTGGTAGGGACCATGAATGATCAGAAATCCCAGCACTGCCCAATAGGATTAGTTTAAAGTTAATGAATCACGTAATGGAGAGACATAAAAAAATGTCGGCGCTGTCGCTCAAGCGCGATATCTGACGCTTAGTTTCTCACGACCGGTTAGGTTTCTATATTGTTTTAAATCATAGAAATAATGCTTCGACTCGAGGTGCCATTGCCAAACAGCTGAAAACTGCATCTTGCACCGTCCTCCTGACAACTGAAGGTCATCCACACCATCTGCTTCATTCGGAATTTTTATTTCCATAACTTTTCTGTTACATGCACCGCTGCCTGAACCCAAGACATGGCCAGCAACGTACTGTTCAGAATAAAACAACAGACGAAAAAGATAAAGCCCAGGCAGTGGCATATTTTTGCTATATTAGTTGGATATGTTTGTAAAAGAAGTATATGTTAGATATTTCTACTTGTCATATGCTAGCAATATGTATTGTGCCAGGCTTGTGATATTTTTGGGTTACAACGCAAGTGAATGAATGTAAATAATAATTAAAAATATATATATATAAATTTTATATTTATATATATATATATATATATATATATATATATATATATATATATATATATATATATATATATCATTAACCCTAATATTTTAGTTCTGCATCCTATAAGAGAGCTTGTAAGCGCAAAGTAAAAAAAGTAAAAGCAAATAAAAATTTATAAAGTTACCTTTGTATATTAAATCTAAAATATTCATTATAGGCCCTTCAACTGTCAATAAATCAAGGGTGAATTGTAGGATTCCACATACTAGTTTGTCTTATATTGTTTGCGGTTTTTGCCTTAAGTGATAGATGAGATTTCTGGCTGGACACCTATATAATTTTTTTCTGCAACATTTCTAATAAAAAAAATCAATATTTTCTAACATGGGGTCTGCTTGTCAACTTTTGAATGTTAAAAAAGATATCACATTTGCTTTCATATGTAATATCTGATATGATTGCTGAAATTGTTTAGTCTTGTTGGAATGCCTATACACGAGCTTTGGTAAAGTGATTATGGAGTGCTCACAATCCTAAGTGGGAACTGCTAAATATGTTTAGCTTAGTAATGTTTAAAGCTTTGTCAGCATCTGAGAGACTTATTACTGGAGTAAATTACTGGTGCAGACCAATTTGGAGAAATGGGTGCAGAGCTGCCAACAGTGCTAACAAGAGAAGCCAAACAGACAGAGAGAAAGAGAGGGAAAGAGAAAAATAATTTTGTGGCAAGTACCCTAGCGTATATATAGATAAGCAGCACATTCTATCCTGCAGTTTTACTCATTTGACATTATAGACCCACTCTTTTATATTCTATTGGCTCTGAAAAGGCACAAAGCAAAAGTTGCCTCTATTAGAAGCGAATATCTGCACCCATTCTCTACACGGGATCAGCTTTTCCATTTAAAAAATTAGAATTTATTTTATTTCTCAGAATAAACACTGCAAATGCTACAGTTAAGCTTTAACTGTTGGCACCTTTTTCAAGTGCCTGGGGCCAGTGATGTTCTCCTGCCAGTGAAACCAGATGTTTCGAGTTAAAGGAACATATGAATAAATGCAGGAGTCTAAATATTCAAATATCTCACCGGTGACAGCTGCGTCCTTTACAGCATATTCTCAACACTCTGCTCCCCTGAGTAGTGACACCTGTTTCTTGTTCATTTGCTCATTAATGAATGCATAAATGCTTTACGGCTTGCAAGGTGAGTTTGGTAAAGTCTCCGCTGTACTGTACGGAGTAACTCGGCAGATTCAGATTTGTGTCTTTGCTGGACATCCTTACATTGGAGAAGGTTTTCACAATGGCAAGATCTATCCTACCTCCATCTAGTCTTCAGTCATCCTGCTCCTGGACATGACCCTGAGTCCAATGAACAGATACAGAGGCAATATCTGGAGACCTGTTGGTATCTTCCAAGTTAGCAAATACTGTATGTCTTATTTTGGGTCTGAATGCTTGGGTGCATCAGTTCATTTTAATTTGTTTCCAAAAATTTCTGAACCCTGAGCTTAATGAAGAGGGATTACTGCAATCTTCTTCTTCTTCTTTCGGCTTCTCCCATTAGGGGTCACCACAGCGGACCCTCTGTCTCCATACCCCCCTGGCCTCTTTTAATACTGCAATATTTACCTAAAGAAGTTCTGTTTTGGACTACTTTTGGCTAATATTGCTTAAACTAAACAAGGCATCAGGGATCCTTTCAAGCCTATACATCCTATATCAAAACTCCTGCACAGTAAGTACGTCTCATTTCGGTCTGAACCCCTAGTACAGTGGTACCCCGCTTATCGACCGGCTCGGACATCGACCTTTTTCGCTTAGCCAACAGTTTTTCGATCGAAATTTCCGCCCGCTGAACGACCAAATGCCTGCTTATCAACCTTTTTATACCCCGACCCACGTGGAGCGAAGGAAAGGATCTTCCCAGTCTCGCCTCAGCCTTCGTGGAGAGAGCATCTATCGTAAATTATACTTCGGTTTGTGAACAATAAAGTGTTATTTAGCGGTCAATATAACAATTTAGTGCATGTATATTGTATATTGCGTGTACATTCAATCTTCGACCTTTTTACATTTTGACCGGTTTTGAGGAACGGATTAAGGTCGATAAGCGCGGTACCACTGTACATGCTTTTGTTTATTTTAAAAGCAAAGATTAATGATTACATTATTATGAGGTATTGAGTAATTTCTTTTGAAACCAGTCCAACTTTTAAGCTCTGTTCAAGTAAAAGAATAAAATGATTTATCAAAGAAATGGCGATAATCTCAACTGGTAAATACAAGGTAATATCGAAAAAATTTCTAAACTAATGGTACTAACTGGTGCTATTCTGAGCATGTGCATTACCATGTCTGCGATTTCATTATGAACAGCAAGTTAGAGCAAATCGCAGAAGGTGCTTGACAGGCTTCGAAAAGAAGACTTCCAGGACACATTGATAAATAATTTATTGTAACCAGAGCTGGTCTCAAAACTTTTTGATACCACCCCAAAGCTTGTTCACCCAAACTAAACAGCGGACAAACTCAAAAGTTAGACAAAAGCTTTGTTTGCCTTCATTATGCGAATTGACTGAAATGTGAATGAATGAATGAATGAATGAATGAATGAATGAATGAATGAATGAATGAATGAATGAATGAATGAATGAATGAATTACTTTCGCCATTAAATAAACACTGTTTAAGTGTTGGCCAGTAATACGGCATGTAACACCAGAATTACATTGTATAGTAAAAAGTGTGTGTATCCCCAGCTCAGAAGCAGGGTTCCCAGGATAGACTTTGGATACACCATGACCCTGCCCAGGATAAAACTGTTCCTAAAGATGAATGGAAGTAAAAACAAGCCTTGCAACAGAATAACTGCGAATTCTCTCAAAGGCATACATTTTTACAAGCCTAAAAGGTCAAGTGAAATAGTGGGCTCATACTTGTGGTGACTTCTTGCAGACAAAATCCATTTTTCAAACTTCATTAATGTCTTTGATATAGGCTTTGGTCCAGTGGGACTTGTGGTGCATCAGAAAATGTGTCTCTCTGCATAAAGCTTTTCAGAAAGGAGTGTGCATACGTGTGTAGAAGCAAGAATCGTGCCAGGTTTCCAATTCCCTAGGCATCTCCTCTGATAATTGGACATCCCAGTGATTGGCTCATGCCTCAAATTATCACTGGAGCAACAACCTTAAAGGTGTCAAATAAGATGTTTAGTTTGAATAAAACCCCATGCAGGCAATTGGCAACAAGTCAAGTCAAGTCAAGTTTATTTGTATAGCGCTTTTCACAACAGACATTGTCTCAAAGCAGCTTTACAGAAAACAACAGTGAAGGTGAATGGTGTGCGTTTGTCCCTGATGAGCAAGCCGTGGCGACAGTGGCAAGGAAAAACTCCCTTAGATGATATGAGGAAGAAACCTTGAGAGAACCCAGACTCAAAGGGGAACCCATCCTCATATGGGTGACATCAAAAGTTTGGCCATAAATCTTTCAACAATACAGAACAATTTGTGATCATCATAGATCCAGCATCAGCTTCTCCATGCCAGGGCCTTTAAACACTCGGCATCTACTTCTCCATGATCATCCATAGGTCCATAATCTTCACGAGGTGGGACGTGACTGGAGCTGGCCAAACCTCAGGATGCCTCGGGATGGGGAGAGAAAGAGAAGCAGTGGAGAGGAATTAGCGTAGCTGCTGTTCATGATATTAACAGCACAAGTTGATAATGTGCATGTGATCAGATGTTCTGGAGCACAAGGTTATGATGTGATGTGTGTGATGTGTGTTATGTGTAGGCTTTGCTAAAAAGATATGTTTTTAATCTACACTTAAACTGGGAGAGTGTATCTGAACCCCGAACACTGTCAGGAAGACTATTCCAGAGTTTAGGAGCTAAATGTGAAAATGCTCTACCGCCTTTAGTGGACTTTGCTATTCTAGGAACTACTAGAAGCCCAGAGTTTTGAGATCTCAGGGAGCGTGACGGATTGTAGCGTGTTAAAAGACTGGATAGATACATGGGAGCCAAACCATTTAGTGCTTTATAAGTGAGTAGCAGTAGTTTGTAGTCTATTCGAAACTTAATAGGAAGCCAGTGTAGGGACGATAAGATTGGGGTTATGTGATCGTATTTTCTTGACCTAGTAAGAACTCTTGCTGCGGCATTCTGAACTAACTGAAGCTTGTTTATTAATGATGCAGGACATCCACCTAGTAATGCATTACAGTAGTCTATTCTAGAGGTTATAAACGCATGGACGAGCTTCTCTGCATCAGATATAGATAACATATTTCTTAGCTTAGAAATATTTCTAAGGTGAAAGAAGGCTGTTTTTGTAACTTGATTGATGTGATTTTTGAAAGATAAGTTGCTGTCTAAAATAACTCCCAGGTCTTTTACCGTTGAACTAGTAGTTACAGAACAACCGTCTAAATGCAGGCTGAGATGCTGGAGCTTCTGTGTACTATTTTTTGGGCCGATGAGCAAAATCTCCGTTTTATCAGAATTTAATAGCTGAAAGTTATGGGTCATCCAATCTCTTATTTCTTCATACTTGAAGTTAAATGTATCTGGTGTTGTTTCCCATAATAGCTCTAGGCTGTGCTGTGTAGGAGTAACATCTGCAAAAGTCTTATATGCTTTTAGTATATCCTTCTGGAAGAAAGACTTTAATAACTGTAGGATTGTTCAAGGCAACTTTATGCAAATGAAGATTTGATTCAAAAAAGGATGCTTCAGTTCTGTTCTGGAGGTTAAAATAAGGGGCATGAACATTATATCATCATCAGTATTTAAATATCTCTTAATAAACAAGTGCATATCTGAGCATATAAATGCTTGGCTTGTCTGAATCTGTAGATAGCAACAGCTAACAAACAACTATTCTTAAAAACACAAGATTTCATGTTGCCATCTATTGTGTTATGTTTGTCTCGGAATCGCAAAAATCCCCTTTTTTGTTTCAGTATGCCATGTGCTGACCACAAGAGTTTTTTTTATCTTCTTGTTCAGGGAAGCATTAGATCATTTGCTGAATATGAGTAGTAAATGCAACCTTTTCTTCCCTAAAGTGGACCAGATCTTACAGCAAGCTATTATCAAGACTTGTGAGCAGGACACTCGGGCTTGAAAGAAAGATCACTCTAATCCACTTAGGCTTTGGAGGACAAAATTGGCAGGTACAGTACTCACATTTCTTTTTCACCAGTTGTTATAATAAGAATTGAATTGAAATAGAATCCCATTGAATATTCAAAACTTTTTTCATTATAGGTTTGTGAGTAACATACTGTAGATTGTTCAGAGCTGATGCCTGGCAAAGTATAGAAGCTACAATACAACCCAGCTATTGGCCTTTTCCCGACCCATTTTATTGGCTATATTGATACAAAGTCTACGTCTTCCAAAGACGTAGCCAGTTTGTTGTCGTCCACTGTCTGGTTGAACACTATGCACCACTTGCTACAGGCTTTCGGATTCCCCCTGCTGTGACACTGTCTCTCACCAATGAATAAAGCTGTTACATGAATTAAGGCTGAAGCCTGTCTACTGATCTCTAACACATTGGTTTTAAATGTGCTTATACATGGTACCTGCTTCTTGAAGTACATAATGCATAACTTACCCATTCGAACCCTGCCCAAATTCAGCTACTACAAAAGGGAGGATTTATTTTGCTGTCTGGCTTCAGGTATTTGAATGATCTCTGCCGGTTACAGAAGAACAAAGTGTCTCTAACCAGCTTGGAATGCAGTCTAAAACTGTTTTACCTTGTTCTTCAGTGGAAATAAAACGAACAATATCACGGTCTGATGATAAGGTGGTTATATTGGGTCTCCAATCCAATGCTAATCCAATTCACAGTTAGCAAATAATTACATGCTTCGCTTGCGGTTAATTTGCTGTTTTAAGTAACGTGCACAGTAATGTTTGGTGTGTAGACTCAAATCAATTGGGAAACAGCAAGGGGCCCAACTTTCACTCAGCTTGATGTCCAATAATGGGGTCATATTCTTTCTTCTCTAATCCATCAGGAGGTGCTGTTTGCTGTTTCATTTAAAAGCTGGGCGGACACCCATTTAAGCCTCTTAAAATTCTCTAACAATGATAATTTACTGGATGTGTATAGAACAATATTGAGCAAATCTCCACCATACACCACACACACACACACACACACACACACACACACACACACACACACACACACACACACACACACACGCATATATTTATGTATATATACAGGATTTGATTTACAGATTTGCATCGCTGCATCGGCAGAAAGGTTAACGTTGTGATGCGTTAATTTAAAAAAGTGTGCATAGGATAAAATTTGGCTTTTGTATCAAGATTTATTTATATGTAATTATTAGTAGATGTACTATACTTTTATTATTTAGAAAGTGACCAATAATTTGTGACCAACATTCTATATGTAGACTGATTTCTCATCGCTAAACTGTTTCTCAAGCGCATTGTCTCAGCACCATTACTGCTAGGGCAAGGTGTGTCCTGAGCGTCACATAGACTATAAATGAACATGGCAGAGGTAGAGCTGCATCCTCCTGGATATAGAACAGGAAAACAAAAAAAGTTTGGTTTTATTTAACATGATTTGCTGTCTGTCTGAACCAAAGCAATAACTTCAACTATCTGGACCATATTGAATTGCATATATATATATATATATATATATATATATATATATATATATATATATATATATATAATTTATTGTTGGTTTTCTGGCTTGATATTCGAAAAAAAAAAAAAAAAAAAAAAAAAAAAAAACCTATTAATTGCATTTTTTGCAAACATTTTAATGAATTCTGTTTATTAGGTTAATCAGCTTTCTTGCTTTCACAATATCTAAATTTGCATCGGTTACACACAAGTAGACTGGATTAAGGCAAAGAAATTTTGAATTCTTTAGGCTGTACTTCTTTGTGTTTGTGGGATTGTTGTATGTGGGTGTGGGTGTGTGTGTAGAAATACTAAAGCTTAATGATTCACACGTGTTTCCTGCTAGACTAACATCTTTACTTATCTTATGTACATTGGGTTTATAATAAAAAAATATAAATAAAAAAAAAGAGAACTACACAAGTAGCAACTGCAGGATATAACAATTCATTCATTGATAGTTTGAAGTATGTGCTCTGTTTGTTCACAGTTTATACCAGTCTTTGATTTTACTGTTTGATCACCAGGTTTCTATTCCTGCTTTTGATTCACGTTCCACACCTTTGATTTTGCCTACCTCAAGTAGTTCACTGAACTCCTTTGTATGTTCATGACCTCTACTTTGATACACGTTTTGTATTTTTTAATCTTGGATGAACTCCATATACTATATTGTATATAGTATTGGACAAAAGTATTGAGACTCTTGACTTTTCCAGCTACACAGTATGTTTTATTCCCAAACCTTTACCACAATTGTATATTATGTCTTTGCATACAGTAGGATTATATATTGACCAAAAACTGAACTGAATTCATTCTCCAATGACCACATATTAGCCATGTTGGGAAAAATGTAGAATGGAATTAAACTGGCTGCATTACATATTATACTATGATTTAAAAACAAAAACAAAAAACAACCCCCCACCATATAAAACGTCTATTTCTGGTCTGAGAACACAATTCACTGGGTACATTTCTGAGCAGCTGTAAAAAATTGTCCTCTATTAGCCATACTTTGATGCAGTGCTTGACTCCAAATACCAAAGTGCGTCATCCAGTGTAACAGCGCACGAAAAAAGGTTGCGTATTGAAAAAAGAGCTTCGAGATATGCACTGTATGTTCTTAGAAAAGTGTGCATGATTTCTCTGGTGCCTCTGTAGACAAGCTGTGCATAAAATGTTGTAGGGAAAAAATTTGTCGAGCTACTTCGGTATCGTTATATCACGTAAAGGGATAATTGGATGCACCGCAATTTCTTTCAGGGAACTGGACAAAGACCTGTTGCTTGCCCTCATGTTCTGCTAAACTCCAATTACTTGAATATGTGCTGAAAATCACCAAATTGCTGACTGAAACGGCTGGTTTAACAGGTGCTGAGGTAAACACTCTTTTAGACGTGAGCCATACTGAAAATGACAAGACGGAGAAACAAATGCTGGAAAAAAAATCTCATTTACTTAGGCAGGGCTAGCCTGTTTATTTTATGATGCACTGATGCGTGGATTGATTGCAACCACGGTCAGAGAGACGGGGTTAAGTGAATGGGAGGGTCTGTCACCTGTTCACCTGATTGGCTTCTCAAGTAAAAGTTGATCAACTTTGGCAACCCGGCAACTGGACCTCTAAGAGCAGTAAATTACTTTTTCTGAAATTGTTTTAGCCAAAGACACTCGGTAGCGCATGCACGTGCTTGCTTAATAATTGGTGCAATAAAATGTCACGACCAGGTTTCACCTTAGTCAGGTTTATTGATTTGACTTTAAATGAGGCCAGCAAATTAGCTTGTGAATTAAATCCCATATGGCAGGAGTTAAAGCGAAAAACAAAAACCTTTAACAACTCAAAGTGGTTTACTGTGTGTACCCTTACAGAAAATGCGCAATAACCTCAAACATTCATGATCACATAATTCATGCCATTGCATGTTTTTCACAAATGTACATTGTCCTTGACTATTATATGACAAACAGCATATCTATTAATCTCTCTCTCTCTCTCTCTCTCTCTCTCTCTCTCTCTCTCTCTCTCTCTCTCTCTCTCTCTCTCTCTCTCTCTCTCTCTCTCTCTCTCTCTCTCTCTCTCTCTCTCCTTCTTTTTTGAGCTACACATGCTCCTCATTCCAGCGATCCTGTCCCCTTCTGCTCTCTGGACCTGCCTGATCCATCCTTCAGTGGTTCCATTGTTATATATATATGTATATATATATATATATGTATATATATATATATATATATATATATATATATATATATATATATATATATATATTTATATATATATTTATATATATATATATATATATATATATATATATATATATATATATATATATATATATATATATATATATATATATATATATAATTCTATGTATATATGTGTGTGTATATATAAAACTCAGTTTCAGGGTGTTACTGATCTTTTTATAGCTTCAGCATCTTTGTGGAGAGCAACAATTCAAATTCTCAATCCTCAGAGAGTCTTTGCCATGAGGTGCCATGTGAACATCCAGTGGTCAGTATGGAATTGTATACAGTATACACTAGTTTTTAACTGCTCTAATACAAGATTCACAAATTTGTATGGTCCTGTCAAGCAGGCAAAAACCTGAACATGACAAATAGTACGTGTTACGTTGCACAGATGCACGATGTACAGCTGTTATCACTTAGGGTGTACTCACATTTGTTGCCAGTTATTTAGACAGTGATGGCTGTATGTTGAGTTCTTTTTAGAGGACAGTAAATCTGAACTGCTACACAAGCTGCAGATTGACTACTGTCAAATATATCCAAGTTTCATTTCTATAGTATTGTTTCTTAAGAAAATATACTAAAATGGTTGCTGAATTGTGAGGGGTATACTCACTTTTGTGAGATACTGTACTAGTTTCTACATTCTATAAGCATGAGCAGTTTTAGGAGAAAAAATATTTTTTAATTGAATTAAATTTTTTTTGTAAAACAGGCAACGATCGAATCAGGTCTGATGTTTTCTGAATACCCAAAAGAGCACACAGTTAAAAAAAAAAAATTAATTCAACCATCTCGGTGTGTTGATCCTTTTCATATTCAGGCCCTAGGCTTGATCCCTCCTAATTGGCATGGCATTGTGAAAAGAAGACAGGAGGAAGAGGAAGGAAGTGTGCGTAATGAAGTGCTGTGAGCAGCCATGAATACTCATGACTTGACTGGAAGTTAATTAACCCGGTTTTAGTATTCCATCACTCTTTCGGCTGCCCGGACTGTCAGTCATGCATGGGCTTCTCTAAACAGCTATTACCCAGTCGTATTGATCCTTCCATGACAAGCTGGCCTAAAAAGCATGTTAGTCTGTAACATGACAACTCAGTTTTTCTTTATAGTTTTTGTGTGTGTCTGGTATTAATGTCAAAGGAGGGAAAAAGAAAGAAAATGAGAGTAGTGAGGAAAAAGCTGTTTACAACTGCTATAATACACAACTGTAATAACTGGAAGTAACTGTTTTTTTTTCTGTTGTTTTTAAATACAACTATAAATGGATCAAATGTGGCACAATATGTGACCTGTCTTTCATTTCAACCCATGTAAAGCATATCTTCATGGAGCTTGGTTTATACACAGGGGCATTGTCATGCTGGGACAGGTTTGTGTCTGATAGTTTAAGTGAAGTGAAAATAAAATTCCCAGAATTTAATTCCAGAAATATCATATACAATTGTGTGGTTCTATGTGAAAGAGCCCTATAACAGTAAACATAAAGCGGAACCCAACATGGGTAACAACTTTCTTTCGGCTTCTCCCATTAGGGGCCGCCACAGCGGATCATCCATATTCGTGATCCGCATATTCAATTTGGCACGTTTTTTCACTGGATGCCCTTCCTAACGCAACCCTTCCCTTTATCCAGGCTTGGGACCGGCACTAAGAGTGCACTGGCTTGTGCAACCCTAATGGCTGGGTTTGGTTCCCTGACCGGGGATCGAACCCGAGCCGCGGCGATGAGAGCGCCGAATCCTAACCACTAGACCACCAGGGACAACATGGGTAACAAATTGGACATATTATTTCAGTTGCTTTAATAGGTAAAAGCAAGAAAATACTTTGACATACTCTTAATGGAAAATGATACATTATAATGGTGTTAATATTAGCGCCGCTTTGTGCCGTGCATTACTGTACACCCTTTCGTCACTGATTATTTTTCTCCAAACAGTCTGTCTTGTCTGTTTCGTTCTTTACATAATAGAATGACATTTAAGTTTGTTTGCAAGTCTCTCTCCCTGACTCACTTTCCCTCCAATCTCCCACCCACACTAAACCTGAATTAAGATTCAGGTAAATACCTCCACATTCATGCCAGTTGATTGCCTTCGTTCCCTCTGTGGCAGAACCCTAATAGGTGAATATGAAATCTTCTGAGCCAATATATATGCTGAACAGTTAAGTGAAGAGGAACGTTCATCGGAGTCACCGTACCTCGGTAATGAAGAAAGCCTGAAGAGACCTTCCTTTCTTCTTTGCCTCTAACCCACTTCTCCCTCTTACTGATAGAAAAGTTGGAGAATCTTGCCATGGAAATAAATGCAGTAAATCTCTTTAGAGTGCTGGTGAAGAAAAAAAAAGAGGACAGAGATGAGGGCAGTCTTGGCACTTTAATCTGTACACCTTCAATAAGCAGAAGAGGAACACCAGTTACCAATAAACTTTTATCCAAAAGTGAGTGACATTAATTAAGTTCTGATTGGACAAAAGTTATTGATTCATTTTCGGGGGCAGCACCTCTGAGATTTGTCATGGCTGTAATTCCAATGAAAGAAACAGGGTCCTGGATTACCGTTCCTTAAAACATGTTCTTACATCATTTAATACCAATAAGACCGTGCCAAAGTTCTTCTTTAATTATAAAATATAAAAAAATACAAAAATATATGCAGGGAATCCTTTTAATCTCCGTTTTTAACCTGTTATGCCTTGTCTTGTGTTCCCTTAATCATTTAAACAGAAGGTTTATTCCTAAAATTTTCCTACCTAAGTATGTCTAATATATCCCAATAATCATATATTCCAAATATTAGGAGTGGCTAACAGAGAAACAGAACAGGAATCAATAATGTCAGAATAACAATTAAAAAAAATATACACAGAAACCAAAAATAAATATAAAAATGCATGTCATTGCATGCCAAACTGAAATACACAATTAACACCTTTACTTTACTGGTTCCAAACAATAGATACATTTGTATAATAAATATACAAGAAATCAACATATTAGATTGGCTTTTACACAAATCAAAGTTTGATATTAAAACACTTATTCTGTTTTGTTATCTATCCAGTAATGAACGTTTACTGTAAGGAGTCTCCAGTGTTAGCTTTTTCTACCATTGGAGTGTTTTGACGTCACAATTTCGCCCTTGTCAAACTCGCTCAAATCCTTACGCTTGCCGATTTTTCCCGCTTTGAACACATTAACTTTAAGGACAAAATGTTCACTTGCTGCATAATATATCCCACACACTAACAGGTGCCATGATGAAGAGACACCTATCATAATGTGATGTTATGTCTTCACCTATCATAATGTTATGTCTTAATGTTATTGTTCCTACATTCTACAGTGACCATTGTAAGATGCACGGAGCCAAAGCTGGTGTGTGTCTTATTTTAACGAGCACAATGCGTCTCTGGCCTGGAGAATTCCTGCCAATTTTCTATTCCATAGAAAAACTTGTGGGTTTATTTGGAGCAGTGAGACTGAAATAGTAACCAATGAACTTACACCCAGTCAGTAAAAGAGTAGGCTAGCTCTGACAGGAACTCGAGACACCGGTGCCATCCTTTACCTGACAGGATTGGCACTGTAATTAAGGCAAGGCTGATGTAACCAGGTATTCGGGAATCCCACAAATGCTATGCTATTCTATAGTACTAGCAGATGCCATGTTCACTCGGTTCAATCAGACTTAAGAAAACGGAAAAATCACCTGAGAAACCTAAGGGAAGAAACCTCAGTTTTGCCTAAGCAGGAGAGTGGCAACTTAAGGTCAGTGTGGGGAAATGACACAATTTCCCAGAATTTATACTAGATGAGATATGGACCTAGTGTCAGAAACAGTACTGTACATGTGGCTTTGGTGGAAGTAACAATTCCCTGAGAAAAGCAGATGGAGAAGGCACAGGAGAGGGAACTGCAGAATCAAAGGCTGTGATGAGAGAGCTTAAAGATGGCTCAAGATCAAGAGCATGTACCACATGCTCCTTGGTTACTAGCAGGTGGTAGAACTCAAACAGTGATTTGGGAGCAGGTTGCAAATGGACCTTACACTAATAATCTGTGAATTGACCTGCATTATTATTTACATTGTCCAAACCTGCATTAATTACTTTTTGTGTCTTTGGCACACAAACTGAGAAAATGTATTTGGAAATAATGACTGGAAAAACATTAACTCAACCATGCTAAACACAGATGTTCATTTTAAGTGTTTAAGTCTTCTGATAGATGATTGGACCTTGTTGATTCTGTGAAGCAGTGATCTCCTTGACATTCCTGCTGTCCATCACACTGCATGTGCAATCTAAGGCTACATCTACACGAAGGGTGTAATGGCTACGTATATAATGAAATTCTTCCGTTTCATACACACGTGTCCTGGATGCAATCCTTTTTACATGCGGAACATACTTAAAATCTGAGTTCCCTCAGGAACGTATTAAGTGGCGGTGCACAAGTTTGTTTAGTCTCCACCTTGAACTTTTTTTTCTGTCCTGTAAATATACCTCTGATGTGATCCTAATTGTGGCTCACTGTTATGAAATGTTCACACACTGCAGTTATTTCAGTTGCATTTTACATTAGCTCCAGTGTTGCCTCGCATGCAAATTGCCTCTCATAATACACCTGCCTGACTGGACTATTATCCTAATGGACTAGGTAGAACTGGTTCAATGATCCTCTGCTAGATTGGCCATAAAAACAGAGGGCAGCTGCAAACACCACCAGAGAGGACAAATTAGGACTGTGTATTTCAAAGCAATTCAGCTGTGGAAAATTTCAGAGCGGCCATCAATGGCCTATGGTAGTTGTTGATGGGGAATTTTATCAAATGCACACAAATGTTTGCAGTCTAGACTTAAAAATACACGTCTGGGATGTGGACTGAGAAATATTTTTTGTGTAAAGCAATGTGAAGCGATTCATACAATGGCAGCAATACTGGACTGTACTTTACATAATGCAGAGTTACCGTTTTTGTTTTCTGATCCCTCACAAATACAATAATGAGAAACCTATATTACAGTATATGTTTCTGTTTTAGATAAAGCAGCAGTCAGACCAAAAGTGACAGTTGGCAATGTTGGCAACTCATAATAACGCTCTATCGCTATTCTCAGAACAGTTTTATTGACATTTCCATGTATTCTGTGATGAGAAGTGCATTTTCATTCCGATAACTCAAAGTAGAGTCAAATTTGACACATTATACTGTATTTAATCAGTCGTAAGATCAATTTCTTCCAACCTTATTATCACCAATGCTGCATTTAATTTTCTTCTCCTGTAGCTTTAATATTAGAATTTGCACATGGGCCTTGATAAACACAAGAATCGCAAAGTATTGTATTGTTTATGTACAGTATTTGAACCTTTTCTTTCCAGAATGTTATTTGTATAGAAATAAAGATTCAAAATGATCACAAACCAGCTTTACAAGAATTATTATAGAAATTATACATTTGATTGAAGCAGCCAGAGGAGTTATGAAATGAGCAGATCTTTAAGATTACAGCAGCAGTTCTGCAGTGTCCAGGTGCGATTACTTTTACATTTGTAGCATTTGGCTGATGCCTTTATCCAGAACGACTTACATTTATTCCATTTATATAACTGAGACGCTTTGGGAGGTAAGGGCCTTGCTCAAGGGCCAGGGGTGGCAGTTTTGTGTGGCTGGGATTTGAACTAAGCTACAACTTCCCTATTATTTACAATATACATGCTCAATAGCCAGAAACAGCTACTTAATTTTAAATAGCAGTCTCTACAGTTCAATTTGCTGTCTTGAATCATTTTAAAGGGTACTTTTCACTCACATTTTTAGGACAATAAATTACATCCTGCAAACATATATATAATTTTTCTGAGTATGTTTACTTTTATCTTCGTAAATGCACACACAAAAATCCCTTTTGTACCTAGGGACCTATAATGAACGGATATCGCAGGTGTGTGTGCACAGGTGAAAGCTGGTGTATGCAAATACCAGAAGTTATTGATTGTGTGGCCGAGATGAAATCACCTTTGTTCCATATTTACTTGAAGCACTATGCGTTTTGCTTGTCAAATATTAGTTCTCCTGTTCTAATATATTAAGCAAAATAATAATAAAGAGTTTTTGTGTTCATTTTGAGTAAAGGAGTACATCACGTTCTTTGTTGAAGGAGGAAAAAACTTTTTAATATTGTTCTAAACGAATTTTGAGATTTATTTTCCTGAACAAATGAAAAAACTGAATATTATACTCTAAGAAGTCAAATTTTGATCATGAAGCGGTGATTTGTTACTGACTTTAATCAGGTCTTTCCTGCTTTTTTCCAATAAAACTGCAAAAGCATATAAGCTGATCTGAGAGTCTCTTTAAAAAGCTATTGGTGCTGGCCATAATAATGAAACCTCTGATTGTTGTGGTTATAAATGATTTACAAACAGCTGCTGATGTTGCCTTTCCCAATTTGCTGAGCCTCTTAGATCTTAGCTTAGCCTTTGATAAAAAATGCGCATTCTATTAGAGTGCCAGCAAAGTAGCACTGAAGTTTAAGACCTAAAGGTTTTGTTCTTTGAATCGAAATAGAGGCAGATGTATGTTTTCTAGCATATTATTAGCAACACTTGAGAGCCGCCAAAGGTGACATTATATAAAGCATTTATAAAAAAAACACAGTGGGAGTTACCAGTTCATTACTCTGGTATTAAAAATTTTATTAGTAAAAATCTGCCCATTTTTCATATTTATCTTTTTTTATTATGCAAACAGAAATTTGAATTTTTCCATTCCTTTGGTGAAAACATTTTTCTCTCATTAGAACTCAGACAATCATCATCCAAGATAAGCAGCAGAACCAGAAACTGATAATTGAGGCTCATCATTGTATTGATTAAGTCACTTTAATTATAACAGTGACTAGATAATAATAATAATAATAATAATAATAATAATAATAATAATAATAATAATAATAATAATAATAATAATAATAATAATAATAATAATAATAATAAAATAATAATAATCATAATCATAATCATAATCATAATCATAATAATAATAATAATACAAGTGCAACTTGTTAAACTTAAAAACTAACTGTTATAAAGAATTGACAAGTAATATGGATCTTCCACCCAGCAGGTTCCTCTAATTGACAAAACAAATTAATTATAGATTAAAGCTGTTATTTGCCTTACAGGTGGCCTTACAATCTCCTTTTAAGGAAAATCAATTTCCTTTTAAAGAATTACAATTACAATCCTTGTAATCAACACCTACTGACCAACCAGCATAAAAGATTTTACAGTTGCCAGTGCCAATAGTATCACAGTTTTCAAAGTGCTGTTGGTATTATATTATAAGACAAGTATTATGGTAAAAGTTTGACACTCTACAAAAAGCAGCACAGTGCGCAGTATTGGATTGTGCTCTCTGGATCTGGATCTCTGGATCTTCCAGATGCTAGCGCATTGGTTCTCAGATGGAGGATTTTTGATACTGTATTTCTTCAAGATTTTTACCTCAAGCAAATTTTGTTGGATGAATGTTTTTGAATGATGAGCTTTTGGATCAGAACTGTTGCATTGATAGACCATGCTAAACAAAATGACACATTTCTCAAAATCTGGTGCGAGTTTTTCAGCAATGGCTTGAAATAAAATAGCATACTAATACATTTAGTACATCTAAACCCAAGGTCTTTTAATATTAATTTGTCACAAAGAAAAATGGACAGAAATTGCTTGGCTGTATAATATAAAAAAATGTTTTTTATTATTGGTATTATGATAATAAAAAAAAATATATATATATATATATATATATATACAGTATTATGACATTATGAAAAGTGAAGTGAATAACATTTCTCTTGGGCCCTTGAGCAAGGCCCTTAACCCTCTATGCTCCACGTGGGGCCGCCTTCCCGTGGGCTCACCACCTGCAGGAGGGACCGTAAGGGACTGGTGCTGAGAGGATTGGGCGGCAGTCGAAGGCGGGGGCCTTGACAGCCCAATCCCTGGACACGGAGAAGTGTCTAGGGAATCTGCTTAGACTGCTGCCCCCGCGACCCGAATTACGGATAAGATGGAGAAGATGAAATGAAATGAAATGAAAGTGAATAACACTGATTATCTCTTCATCATGAGGCCTGCTAGTGAGTGAGATATATTAGGCAAGAAGTAAACATTTTATCCTCAAAGTTGATGTGTTAGAAGCAGGAAAAATGGGCAATCGTAAGGATTTGAGAGAGTTTGACGAGGGCCAAATTATGATGTCTAGACGACTGGGTCAGAGCATCTCCAAAACTGCAGCTCTTGTAGGATGGTCCTGACTGCAGTAGTTAGTATCTTTTAAAAGTGGTCCAAGGAAGGAACAGTAGTGAACCGGCGACTGGGTCATGGGCGGCTGAGGCACATTGATGCACGTGTGGAGCGAAGGCTGGTCCGTGTGGTCCGATCCAACAGACGAGCTCAAATTGCTGACGTTAATGCTGTTAATACTCAATGGGTCAGAACTGTTTTGGCAGCAAAAGGGGACCAACACAATATTCGGCAGGTGGTCATAATGTTCTGCCTAATTGTTGGACATGAAGTCATGCCTGGTTATTGTATATATTGTAAATATATTGTATATAATATATTGTAAACCCTCCCCACACACGCACAATAATTGGACTATGATTTTAAAACAAATATTGGTCTTTATTGTACAAACAACTTGTGACCACTGTCCTACACAGTTTTCACAACTGAACTATGAATCACAGGTATGTTTGAGAAACCTGGTTTGATATATGAAATATGGATCTATTAGGCATTCATCTGGCTTTAAATTTTTATGGTGTTGCACACAATGAGGTTTGAATGTTCTAAGCATTTCACAAAGGTAATGTGCCTAGAAGAGCATTTCATTTCCAGGAGTGGATTTTAGCTTGAGCTACAGCACCATTAGTTCCTGATGCACTGCTGTTTTTACCATTTCATGCTGTCGAGGCAAGGCTTAGTTCACCATGATTAAAGACGCAGCTCTGGGAACCCATCTTGGTTTGTAAAGAGGCATTGCACATGGAGTCACTGGGGTAATTCCAGAAATAAACGTGGTAAAGAGCCATCCCTGAAAGTCAGCTGGAACAGGCTTTACACTGTGAGTTCTAGATATGAATCAACCTGGATACAATATTTCCGAAAGAACTTCCGTTTTGTTGAGGGAAAGAAAAATCCTACATTGTTCTTATTATAAGTCTTTATTGTCTACATTACCTCTGGAAATGCTGGAGCTTAAGCTTAGATGAGGTTTTCACACCCATATATGTTTCCTGATATTAAAGTCAATCAATTTCTTTCAGGATAAGCGATGTCGGAAGTGCGGCTTTCACATAATTCTCCATCTCTCACTCACTGTCTTCGTCACAGCCTTTTATTTTAAAGCATGATGCTTTTAAACAGAAACTGTCCCTTCGGCATTTCCACGACGTCTGATGTAATCTGACGTCTGGCGGTAGCAAACAGCAAAAGAGGCTGTTTGATGAATGGCAAGGCCCAAACAATGACATAAGGAAGCGGCAGCTTATCAAAGAATTGAAAATTCACAGTGCATCCAAAAGAAGGGACCTCAAAAAGGCATCACCCTGCAGCAAAGGATCTGACAGTGATATTTATAAAGATGGAATAATGTTTTCCTGAAGCACAGTGCAAGAACAGTCCTAAAAGTGTCTAAGAAGAAACATTACACTGAAATTTATGACAAAGTGTCAGATCAGACATACGAAAAATGCAAACCCAATTTAACACTGTGGGCCGTATATATATATATATATATATATACATATATTTTTTTATACTTTTTGCTGGCAAAGGTAATACAGTGTAATATAACTAAAAATAAATTAAAATACATAAATATGAATGATATATGATATATTACATGCAATTCTTGTGTATGTTACTTTGACACTTACTGTACCTTTTAGCTTACAAGTGGCTACAGACAACCCCCGATAATTCTAGTTTCGGAACTTGCGGCTAGGAAATTCGCAGGTTCTCATTTGGAACTTAACAGTAAGTTGCGGATTATCCTAAAATCTGCAGGAATCCGCAGAACAGTATTACACAGTTGGTTTTAATATTATGGCAGATCAGTTTATTGTGTATATCTTGTTTCTCACAGAAAACACGGTGAGTGAATAACATTGATTATCTTTCAATCAGGGCACTTGTTAGTGGGTAGGATAGATTAGGCAGCAAGTGAATATTTTGTCCTCAACGTTGTTATAAGCCGGAAAAATGAGCAAGTATTGAGCAGGATTTAAGCAAGTTTAACAATGGCCAAATTGTGATGGATAAATGACTGGACCAGAGCATCTTCAAAACAGCAGTTCTTGTGGGGTGTTCTGCAGTGGTCAGTATCTATCAAAAGTGGTTTGAGAAAGGAACAGTGGTGAGCTGGTGACAGGGTCATGGGTGGCCAACAATCATTGATGCAATTGGGAAGTGAAGGCTGGCTCTGGTGGTCTAATCCAACAGACAAGCTCCTGTAGCTCAAATTGCTGGAGAAGTTAATGCTTTTAATGTTTGACAGGTCAGGACTGTTTTAGCAGCAAAAGGGGACCAACACAATATTAGCCAGGTGGTCAGAATGTTCTGCCTTATTGGTGGCCATAAAGATGTGCCTGGCTGGTGTATATTTCAATACTAGTCTACATGGTGAATAAGCAGTGTTTTACATTTGTCAAATTCGGAGTCACAGAACGATCCACACAATCTAATTCCCTCTTAATGGTTGGCTGTGCTCGCAACACCACTGCTCACAGGAGGGTAAAGCATCACACCAATACACCCTTGCAAGTCTGACCTTATTAAATTAAGCACAGCATGCTAGATTTGCCAAATAACACTGATCTGGAAGCAGCTACCCATCACCAACCAAAGTCTCTGTTAGTACTGGTGCTTCAGGAAGGCAGATCTCAATGCAGAGCTGTTTAGGCACAGTGTCCTGACTCTAAAGTTAAACATTGCATGTATTTTTGTGCCAGCGGTGACCCAGTTGTCTTAGTGAGCGCCTGAAACAGTAACACGGAGTAAACTCTTAACAGCTGGTTAGGCAGCTGTGTCTTTTTAATGCGCTCGTTTCTCTAAGCGTTTTACTTCCCCCAGCAATCCAATTACTGGCACATTTGACTAATGTCAGTCAATTATGAGAACATGTGCAACCAATGCCAAGGAAAAGATAAAGACATGTTGAAATGTTTCTTTCTTTCTTTTTTTTTGCCCTGCTCCATGTTTGAAAGACAATGGGAGATAATTATGTAATTTCATTTTGCATGAAATCAACTGTAGAAAAAATATTTCTGGCAAGTATATGGCAAAATACTGAGCTGCCATGAAAAGAAAAAGAAACAGTTCCTAATAAACTTCATACCCAACAACATGAATAATTCCGATTGGTCAGATTGTATAGACTCCATACTCTGCTCAAGCTGCGGGGCCTGACACCATTTCCAGATGCATCCTCAAAACTTGTGCTGAAGAGCAGGGGGGTCCTAAAGTTTTTATTTAACCTGTCTCTAGCCGAAGCTATTGTGCCCACCTGCTTTAAGATCACCTTTATCATGCCTTTGTACCACCTAGAAGCGCTTACCCCATCATTAAAAAGTGCGTTGAGTGGGTGATCCTGGTACACCTCAAAACCCATCTTCCCGCCATCCTGGACCCACACCAATTTGCCTACGTTAAGAACAGAAGTATGGAGGATGCATTTTACACAGTGCTGCACTCTGTCCTTTCTCACCTGGACAATAAAGACACATATGCCAGAATGCTTTTCCTTGACTTTAGTTCAGCATTCAACACTCTCATTCCCTGAAAGTTAATCCTGGGCATTAGCACATCACTCTGCAACTAGCTATTGGACTTTCTGAACAACAGGCCCACGCAAGTTTGAGCTGACCACCACTGCTCTTCCACCCTCAGCACTGGAGTACCACAACTGTATGCTGAGCCTATTTCCTAACTCCCTCTTCAACTATGACTGCAATCCTGTATATAGTTCCAACATCATTATCAAGTTTGCAGACAACACAATGATGATCGGACTCATCAAGGACAATGATGAGTCAACCTACAGGTAGGAGGTGTATCGCCTGGCTGCTTTGTGCACTGACAACAACTTGCCACACCAAGTAAACCAAGGAGCTCATTGTAGGCTTCAGGAAGGAGAAAGGCGGCGCACACAGACCCATCTATTCCAATGGAGCAGTAGTAGACCATGTCACAGGCTTCAAATTCCTCTGGATCCACATCTCTGACAACCTCTCCTGGACGGAAAACAGCCTCAGTCTGGCAAAAAGGCTTGTACATAGGTATTCAGACCCTTTTTTGATTGGACATGATTTGAAAAGTTACACACCTTTCCAAAGAAGGCCCTAGAGATGACAATGCACATCAGAGCAAAAACCAAGCCATGACATCAAAGGAACTGCTTGTAGAGCTCAAAGACAGGATTCTTGTAAGATACCTGTTTGAAAAGGGTCTGAATACTTATATATATAGTATAAAATTGCTATGAGGCTAGTTGTGGTGCAATACAGCAAAAAAATCTGTGATGGACTGAGTGTATTACACTAAGTATTCTTTGGTTAGAACTCTGGATGTATTGTAACTTTGCCAATGACTGCTAAGTGAGTAAGAGAGATAATAAAAGCAAGTGAAGCTATTAAGTCAAGGTGGTTTTCAAGTTTTGGAGCGCTTGGCCAAATGGGAACATTTGTATTAAGTCCAGCCAATAGGCTAGAATTGCAGTTCATTGATAACATGTCTGTTCAGCTAAATGAGACACCAGAGGCAAGTTTCTGTTGTGCATTTTATTTTATCTCTGAAAGTCAGTGAAAGCTGATCACTTTGGCTTTCTCAGTTGGATGTGTTAGTGAACAACCTCAGTTTTTTTCAATGTTAAATAATCAACATAGGTCCTAGCGGTATCATGCAGAGTGGGTAGATCCATTCAGCAACGACGATAAGTGCAAATGAGTGTGTGGTTTCTAAATATAACCAGCATTCGATACGAGGGTCTGTGGCATTACATGCCAGCTACTTATAATGCCTTCATAATCCATCCTCATCCCAGCAGCTTTCACGCTAATTTTCACCTCCAGACCCCAATGACTGGTGGGGGTTTGAAGTGTCAAGATGTCACGAGCATGAAATAACCTCAGTGGTTTTACGATTAAGGAAATGATGAGCACTACAATCCCATTCAACTTAATTCAATTCAATTTCATTTATTTCAAGTAGATTTGCTGCTTTGGCTAAAATGTATATAGAAAAGTTTAGGATTAAAAATAGAATAACAGTAAAAATCTGTTACACCAGTAATAACAAATATATTATTTCCTATAACATTCAAAATAAATTAGAGTTAATGGGAAAATAGTGTTCACAAACATTTGTCTGTATAGTGTATCAGATGATGTAATGATTACACATTTATTAATCATTTAAAAGTTTATTTAAAATTTTAATTATAGAATTTGAATGGTTATAATGATAATTGTGTTGGTTTAAATAGAAAGTCTAAATTAATTTGTTAGGTCTTTAATGGCAATTTGTTGCCTTTTATTGGTGGCATGTTACTGTATGTCTAGTGGATACCATTAAGTAATAAGAACACCTCTGTAACTTTTAGATAATTAGTTGGTATTTACTGGACACCGTTAGGGATGCATAGGACATTCCATTTGCATTAAGCGTTAATGGTTTTATGGTAATGGTTTTATTATGTACACACACACACACACACACACACACACACACACACACACACACACACACACACACACACACACTCACACACACACACACACACACACCCCTGATGTAACTGAAAACCCTTCATAATGGTTTTGATGGTTTCTAATGATATTTGTATTGGAAACCTTTAGAATTTATGTGATAGTTATTTTGTTTCAACAGTGTTTTTGAAGGCAAAAATCTTTAGGGATTTATTTCTGGTTGTCTCCATTTTATTACTAATTAGAGATGTAGATGACTGAAAAACACATGTAAATACAGTGAGGAAAATAAGTATTTGAACACCCTGCTTTTTTGCAAGTTCTCCCACTTAGAAATCATGGAGGGGTCTGAAATTGTCATCGTAGGTGCATGTCCACTGTGAGAGACATAATCTAAAAAAAAAAAATCCAGAAATCACAATATATGATTTTTAAACTATTTATTTGTATGATACAGCTGCAAATAAGTATTTAAACACCTGTCTATCAGCTAGAATTCTGACCCTCAAAGACCTGTTAGTCTGCCTTTAAAATGTCCACATCCACTACATTTATTATCCTAAATTAGATGCACCTGTTTGAGGTCATTAGCTGCATAAAGACACCTGTCCACCCCATACAATCAGTAAGAATCCAACTACTAACATGGCCAAGACCAATGAGCTGTCCAAAGACACTAGAGACAAAATTGTACACCTCCACAAGGCTGGAAAGGGCTACGGGGAAATTGCCAAGCAGCTTGGTGAAAAAAGGTCCACTGTTGGAGCAATCATTAGAAAATAGAAGAAGCTAAACATGACTGTCAATCTCCCTCGGACTGGGGCTCCATGCAAGATCTCACCTCGTAGGGTCTCAATGATCCTAAGGAAGGTGAGAAATCAGCCCAGAACTACACGGGAGGAGCTGGTCAATGACCTGAATAGAGCTGGGACCACCATTTCCAAGGTTACTGTTGGTAATACACTAAGACGTCATGGTTTGAAATCATGCATGGCACGGAAGGTTCCCCTGCTTAAACCAGCATATGTCCAGGCACGTTTTAAATTTGCCATTGACCATTTGGATGATCCAGAGGAGCCATGGGAGAAAGTCATGTGGTCAGATGAGACCAAAATAGAACTTTTGGGTCATAATTCCACTAAACGTGTTTGGAGGAAGAAGGATGATGAGTACCATCCCAAGAACACCATCCCTACTGTGAAGCATGGGGGTGGTAGCATCATGCTTTGGGGGTGTTTTTCTGCACATGGGACAGGGCGACTGCACTGTATTAAGGAGAGGATGACCGGGGCCATGTATTGCGAGATTTTGGGGAACAACCTCCCTCCCTCAGTTAGAGCATTGAAGATGGGTCGAGGCTGGGTCTTCCAACATGACAATGACCCGAAGCACACAGCCAGGATAACCAAGGAGTGGCTCTGTAAGAAGCATATCAAGGTTCTGGCGTGGCCTAGCCAGTCTCCAGACCTAAACCCAATAGAGAATCTTTGGAGGGAGTTTAAACTCCGTGTTTCTCAGCGACAGGCCAGAAACCTGACTGATCTAGAGAAGATCTGTGTGGAGGAGTGGGCCAAAATCCCTCCTGCAGTGTGTGCAAACCTGGTGAAAAACTACAGGAAACGTTTGACCTCTGTAATTGCAAACAAAGGCTACTGTACCAAATATTAACATTGACTTTCTCAGGTGTTCAAATACTTATTTGCAGCTGTATCATACAAATAAATAGTAAAAAAAATCATACATTGTGATTTCTGGATTTTTTTTTTAGATTATGTCTCTCACAGTGGACATGCACCTACGATGACAATTTCAGACCCCTCCATGATTTGTAAGTGGAAGAACTTGCAAAATAGCAGGGTGTTCAAATACTTATTTTCCTCACTGTATATGTTTAATGTACTTTTGAACAGACACTATTAGGCACCGGGATATGAATTATGCTAATATTGGTTGCAACTATTTAAAAGCGAGTCAAATTTCAAAGCGAAGCAGTTTCAAAGGACCAATCTGTATTTAGCATGTTTTGCTATTAGTTTACTTTGTACTTGCTTTTGATCAAAGATGCTAACGTATCATTAAGTGCGATCACTTGCAACCTGCTGCTACTGGCACTGATTATCAACCTTTAGAAAATGTCTCTTACCTTTTTTTAAACAAACTTCTTGATTAAAGGCGAACATATATTTAATCATATTAAAAGAGTCATTAGCCGGAGTCCTAAACAAGGGAGGAAAATGAACCACAGAACTACTGACACCGCAATTAGCTGTTAATGGAGAGCTCTGAGCTTCGAACATTGACAGAGCTGCTATGTAGGACGAAAGGGCAGCAAGTGATTATTTTTTGCCATATCACTTTCGACTATGTGGGATAAAACTGCAAGGGCGATGATTTATGGGGAATTTCAGGAATAATACAAGCCAAGCAAGGGAACTTTTGCAGTGGCCCAGCAGATGAACTGAAATTGGGTTACTCACAAAATGCAAAGGGGTCTGTCTCGGGCTTACAAACTCAATCAGTCATGCAATCCCTAGAGGTCATTTTAATATCGCCCCATGACAGGGAACGCTTGCCAAACAAAATGCAATCTCTTCTCCCTTCTTTTGGAAAAGTGACTTTTTTTTTAAATATGCCTTTTTTGGAACAAGACAGGGAAGTGAAAACTAGCAGGGTGGTTTTAAAGTATTTTGAGAAAGATCACCAAATGAAAGAATGAAATATAAATTAGATCAATTCAATCCAGGATGTGTTCTCTAGTAGCAAATATGAGGCCAGAAAGTGTGAACTTGCCTATTATTTTTTATTTAATTTTTTAGAGTACTGTATTTTTATTTTTACACAAAATAAACGATGTGAAAGATGTGCTTTATATAGGCTTTTGAATATTCCATCTCAGAGTCAGTCCCCATCATTTATAATAATTTACACTCTTCTGGGAAGGTTTTCTACTAGATTTTGTAGTGTGCTTGTGGAGCTCTGTGTCAGATAATAATGTAGGTGAGGTGAGGAGGCCTGGGGTGCAGTTAGCATTCCCATTTATCCCAAACGTGTTCAGTAGAGTTGTGGCCAGAGTTTTAGAGCAGAAAAGAAAATACCTTCCACTCCAAACTATGTAAAGCATATCTTCATGGAGTGTACTTTGGTATAGTTTAAGTAAAGACATCCAAAAACCTCCAAATCTAACTGTGTGCCTCCATAGTTGTGGTAACAGATTTTGAAGAAAACACATTTGGCTGTAAAAGTTGGTTGTCCCAATGCTTTTGTCTATATACAGTATATTGGCCATACATTACATTAGTGTTAATTTTATTGTTTGCCTTTCTTTTCATCCATATGTCTATCATACATAAATTTATATATATAATATGTCAAATATAAAGGGCTAGACAGGAATAAAACATTTAGCTCAAACGTATTCAATAACATCACGGCTTGATAACACCACTGAGTATCTTATACTTCGCAAAGTTCTCAAATAATCAAAGTACATTTATGCTGTGGCTGTATGTGTGGAAAACAAGCCTCACTATTCAGTACCTTGGTGACTGTAAACACTGTTGGGTGTGTGAGTTGTGGAAGATTGCCATGCTTGAAGTCCACAGTGTTTGCTGGGAAATGAAGATTGAATTAGACAATGTCATCATTAGACATTATTAATTGTCTATCGCTTTTGTGGTTAAACTTGAGAAAATAAAAATAATCTCCAGTCTCTATCTTCTAACTTGAGATCAGTTATGCTTAGGTGGCTTCGAAGCTGTTGAAGAACATATAATACAATAAAGTGTATGTAGGACACTTCTACAATGCTGCCAGTTTTTTCTTTTAATAAAGGTTTCTGAGATTAGGATTTTATTAAAACCCTGTTCAGGAGCCAAGAAAATTCAGTGTTAAACTGCTTAAAAGTGCTTAATTGTGCCCTCAACATTATTAGCCGATATTTTAACATGGACTTTTCCGAATTAAAATCCAACCCTACACCTTGCTTAAATTGCCAATGACATGCCAATGAGCATGATCTGATTATAACCAAACAGCTCCCTCCCATCGCTCCAAGTCCAAAACACTCTGAGATGGTAATTCATGCAATCAGTGCTGCAGCCATCATGTCCATTTACAAGCACTCGAGAGAGCATCTCCTCTAAGCTCAGCGACAACAGCGTCTCCTTTTCATAGTCTGTAGCTCTCAAGTACACTTCTCCACTGTGGATGTTGATGGGAGCTGCTCTCCAACACAGGCTTCAATTTGCAGGATCAGAAATCAGCAATTACGAGATGGCCTTCCTCGTGGGGACTCGCTGATTATCGCTGCGGCTGATCAGAGCGAAGCCTGAGGCCATGGATTTGGAACAATCCGTCTCTGCTTACCAAAGCAGCTGTCTTGTTTATTAGCTTTGTACTATTCCTACCTTCTTTCTTTTTTTTTTGTGTTCTTTTAAAATATCATATAGACATGTACTGTATGTATAGGACCACACATGTTCTAATGAAACGTCTCTGTATTTTAAATGGTATGATTGATATATTTTTCAGATGTCTTTTACAGGATTGCTTTTACATTAATTGCAATGATGCTAAGACAAGCAAGTTTGTAAGTGGCCACTCATGCACACAAACAGAGCTTGAAAGCTTTGCGCTGTATATTTTATTGCTTATACATAGCAGTGAGCGGTGAAAAAAAATGTATTACTAACAGTGAAAAGGCTTCAGAAACCCTAACAGATGATGAGCGTGTTTTTACACAATGTGAAAATCTTCTCGTATTTCACAAAGTGGCAGGGTGAGTGCTGAATTGTGCCGCTTGTCTGCTTTTACCATGTTACATTTCAACAAGTCAGGAAATAAAATATTAAAAGCAAAATATTAATGCACCTCTTCATGTAAGATTTTCTTTAGATATCTAGGTAGTCTAGTGTCTATAAACGATAACGTTCTGAAAAGTAGCATTTTGGGAAGAAGACACCAGAGTAGAATTTACACTTTGCAATGTCACGTTTAACAGCATTAGATGTAGCTATAAATAGGAAAATGTATTTGCTGACCATTTAGAATTACAAAAAGCTAAGAATTGAGAAAAGCTGTGGTATAGAAGGAACAAAACACAGTAACTTTAGTTTATCGCCTATCTGATGTTTTTTTTCCCTTTGTGTTTTTTTTTTTACATTGTAAATTTCAAGCTCTTCTGTTTCTCTTTCTTCAATAAAATAACATTACAAAGTTTAAACTAAACTAATTGCTTGCTCTTTTGTCCAAAATGGAAATGGTGCCATGTGGTTGGACTGGGTAGACTATAAATAAATAAATAAATAAATAAATAAATAAATAAATAAATAAATAAATAAATAAAGTATTTCCTTAAGGAATATAGGGTGGTATGGAGACGGATGATCCGCTGTGGCGGCCCCTAATGGGAGCAGCCGAAAGAAGAAGAAAATTTCCTTAAGGAATATGCACAAGGTGTTATCATCCTGATATAAATCAATCCTGAAATTCAGGCATTGAAAAATGAAAATTAATCTTTTTTTATTTTTTCACTCTTTATATTCTGCTTTTAATCTTCTAAAATTACAATACAATTTATTCTGTGCATCTTAGACACACTGCATTAAATTACACCTTCTTTCAGTTTGTGAAAATGTACCAGAGAGATCTGGTAAAGTAAGCCAATTTGGCAGCCGTTCTCTTGTCTTTATCCTTTTCGTTTCTCCTCCTTCAGTGAAAATATTTATATAGTGAGAATAGGGAAAGTGTGATTTCTGCCTCTATTGGCCTCTGTTAGTGTTTGTATAGTGTGTGCAGTTCTGGGTTTGACCACTAGGTGCAGTAATAACTATGTGGTTGTAAGTGGGGCACCGAGCATGCTGCCCCATGATTAATAAAATAGTGATTTCAGGATCGACCCATTGTCCTGCTTTTTGAATCTCGTTTAGCAAAATAAGCAAAATGTTATTCAAGTCATTTTATTAAATTGAGCAGAATAAATTTTATGTTCCATTTTCCTCCTTACAAGTCTAGTTCTACAAAGTGTTGATCAAATTCTGAATAAGAACAAAACTGATAATCCAGGACAAATTATGAGAAGTTATTCATCCACCACTCAACTGAGAGATACACAGGGTGGGTGAAAAAAATTGGTAATAAAATTAATATTTCCAATACAAATTTATAAAAAGAAAATCTTTATATTTGAATGTACTGATGGCATCAACCATATTCCTCAATAGGCCAGGAATGGAATGCACAGTCTTCTGTAGAATGTTGTTTAAGATATTGCTGAAAACCCTCTAAATCTGTCCCGTGCCTCCAAGTCTTTCAATGTGCGAGGCTTTGTCCTGTACACCTAAAAAAAATCACATGAAGTGAGATCTAGACTTCTTACAGGCCATTCATGAGGTTCGCATTGTCCCAGCCAACACACACGCACAGTACAAGCAACATAGGGTGATGCACCATGTTGTATGAAATTAAGTTCACTAAGTTCTATAGTCATTAAATATTTCGTAGTTAATTTTCACTCCTCCTGTATTTTGTGGTGCACAACATCCTTTGCTTGCAACATGATAAACACAATAGCTACAGAAAACAGAAATGCATAGTTCACCTCAAAAGTCTTCTGATCCAAAATTCTGTTTTGTAAAGAGCCCTTGCAGCTGCCACATGACAAAAGAAAGAATGACTCAGAACAAGCAGACTCGAGGTTCATTTTGCTTCACAAGCCTGTCTGGTCTTCGGGTTACTAGCAAATGATGTTGCGCATGCACGATAAACACAAAACAACCAATCACCCTCCGAGACATCTCGTTGGTCCTGTCAGTTAAAAGGTTCATTGAAAATGAACAAATCGTTCATGAATAACACATCACTAATCAAAAAGTGAACAACTCGAAGGAGCATCGGCTTATATATGTCGAATAACAGCGTTTTCAAATCACTGGCTGCTCAATAGAGGTAATTAGTGTTTTAGTGCAAGATGGATGATTGAATGGCTGATTCAAAGGGGGGAGTTTGGGTTTTTGCAGCTAAATCTCAACCACAAATGTTAATCAGTCTTTTTTTTTCTAATAAGATTCACCCAAGCTCCAAAAACCTGATTACACAACGTTCTTAAAAACAGACCCTTTAAAGGAAATGTCGGATTTGTGTAATTACGGTTATCTAATTAGTGCAGAGTCAACCTGCTCCGGAAGCTACTTAGACCTCTTACACAAGCCCAACCATTTTACAGTAATTATAATACTCTTCATTGCAATTTTGACCTAATCATGACTGGGTACAAGCATTAATATCGGTTAATAAAGGCTTAATAATACCTGGAGCAGAAAATGAACAGTCATGTCATACGAGCCATAAGGATCAGAATACAGAGACCTGGAAAGAGCAGATTGACCGTCTCGATAGTAATGAGGTCACACACACACACACACACACACACACACACACACACACACACACACACACACACACACACACACACACACACAGCATGGCTTAGGGTCCTTTTAATAATGATGCAAGCAAGAAGAACAAACGGCTGCTTATTTATTTATTTATTTTTTGCCAACACGGCATTAAGATGCATGCTAGAACACGTGGCTGCTCGAGGAAGCAATCAGGAGCTGTAAAGAGCTTAAGCAGGTGTAGGCCCAGCCATCAGATCCATTAGATCCAGGAGATTGCATTGATTTTCGGGTTTGCCGCTTTTCCCGCTTTTGTGTTAATGAACACAAAAGGCGAATGCATCACACCTCATAAAAAAACGTGTCCTCCAAGAGGTGTGCCATCATCATTGAGGTGTCTTTTAGCCAGACAAGTAAAGTGAGATTAAAGGAATTGTAAAAAAAAAAAGAAAACTTCCATGTGACCAAAAAGAAAAAAAACAAGAGGATTATTCTTGATTATTCTAACAGGATGTAATAAAATATGTTTGACTGAATAACACCTGAGAAGTACAGAGGATTATCTTGTGCTTGGTAAAGTCAGAAAGGGAGAGAGTCGGTATAAAATGAAATATTTACAGATGATAATGGAAAGAAGAGCTTCCATGATAGGATGGTATTTATACTTCTCGTACATGTTTATATTGAAATGTTTGACTTCCACATCTGCACAAACTCTCTCACTCTGTCGCTTACACACACACACACACACACACACACACACACACACACACACACACACACACACACACATGAAGATACGACTGACTCACAAAAGGCTGGTTTGTACACTAAAAGTTAATTCAATATTTATTTTAATCAATGTTTATGAGAGAACATGATGTCTTTGCATTTGACTAATAGCACCCTGAAGCGTTCTTCAATTTGATATTTTTTATTTCCTTTGAATGGTTTTAAATAGCATCCTTAAAATAGCATGTTTCATTTCCAGAGTGTTTATATCTGCTATGTGTTTACATGTGTTTGCCTTTAACATGTGAAAAGATAATATACAGGAAAATAAATGGAATATAAGTAAAGATCAATTCAAGGGGACAAATGTGATATTTCTGAATAAATCAAGTGGAAAATAAATATGTAAATATATAAATGATGTGATATAAACATATAAAAAATGAATTGTGTAAAAAAAAAAACATGCCTGCTAGGTATAAATGTCAAGTAAAAAATATGTCAATTTATGGGATGTAAATAAATCATGTTATAAACAAAAAGTGCTAAAATAAAATAAAATAAAATAAAAATAATATAAAATGAAAATAATGTGTAAAACAAAAAAAAATAAGTTTTTCAAAAATTATTGATACAAAAAATTGCTATAACTGAATTCAAATTTGTCAACTGGAGTGGGGAATTATATAGTGAAAACGAATGTGTCCTGTAAACAAAATTAAAAAAAAAAAATCACAAGGGAAAATCATATTAAAAATTAAAATAATTTTTGAAAAAAAAATAATAATAATTGTACTAACATGAAAAATATAATGTAATTTAATGAATGTAAAAAAATAAATAAACTGGATGTTGAGAAAATTTCAGAATATCTGAGTATAAATAAATCATGTGTATAAATGACTCAGAATTAGCCTAAATGATTAATGTGAAGAAATCACCTTAAATTAATAAACAGAAGGTAGAGGGTGAAATCATATAAAAAATGATTGTCTTGTATTGGAAATGAATGAATCACTGGAAAAACTGATTCAATTTAATTTTTTATTTAATACATAAAAAAATGTATAAACCATCAAAAGTCAAAAAGTGTCCTAAAAGCAAATGTTTCAATTTTCATATTGGACAATTTTTTGCAGTTGGTTTGTTGTATTAGGAAAAGCATTCAGTCTGTACAGGTTATGGAAGCTCAACAACGCTTACCACCCTTGTGCCACAGTGTGTGTGTCACCTTGGTGTGAGTGTCCCTGAGAGAGAGCCCATTTCATTCCACACACTTTCTTTCTGTATGCCAATGCAGAGGCAGTGCAGCCGAGTAAACGTCTGCAAATGCATCCTGTGCCCTTGAGTGAAAGGACAGAAGAGACAGAGAGAAAGAGAGAGAGAGAGAGAAAAAGGGAGAGATGTAGCTGAAGTTCTGCTGTAGATCACGCAGCACTGTGTCACCGAGCGGAGAAAAGCTGTCAAACAGAATCACGGCCGTGCGCTGGTCTTCTTCACGCACAGCTTTTCAGGAGATGTCAAGTCAGGCACAACCGAGAGCTTCTAATTGGAGAGTAATGGGCACGACAGGCCGCGTGCGTTCCTGCGCTTCCTTTGGGAGCCACGGCGAATGTGCTGCCTTTCCATTTTTCACGCGGTGAGGAATTATTCAGGAGTAATGATTGGCCTCATGCTTCATTGACCTTAAGTCTAGAATTCACTTTGGTGTAAATGGAGCATTAGATCTGTGTGTCCTTTTTGGCCATTTGGTGGGGATTATGCTCCGGTTGCTCCGTTGCCTGCTTCATTTATGAGATGTTATTGAAATATGTTAATGTTGGCTAAAATGCAGACATTTATTTGCATTTAAAGTACAATTCGACTTGGAATAATTCGCGTATTAATCTTCTCAATCTGCCATTTTTTTTGTCCAAGATGTTTAGCTGCTTCCACTTTGGTTGCCTGTCCAATAATTATTTATCGATAATGCTGTTAATAGTGACACTTGTAGTAGTAGTGATAGTGATATTTTTCCCTCTCAAGCAGTGATGATAATCATCTTAGGGAATTTTCACACTCGCCCCAGTTTTTCTTATTGGGAATAAATACACATACGTTTAAATATAAGTTAAATTTGTTCTATAATTCCTACATTCTGTAAAGCTGCTTTAAGACAATGTACTGTACATTGTGAAAAGTGCTATAGAAATTGAATTGAATTGACACTAAGTTGGAATCCATCAGAAATCAGTATAATAGTGTCAATTTTTTTTATTTTTATGCACCATAAGGACTTACACTTACCCTGTGCAAATACTATTTGTCTGTCTGTCTTGACCTTAAAAGATTGACTTCATCCAGTCTATCCAGATACAATATTACAGTCTGAAACTGATCAGCTTCCAAATCTTCAACTTGCACGGTCATTTTCCCTGTGCTATAGAAATATCTTGATCTGAGCTCATCATCAAATCCAATTCACACAACAAACAGTGTAATGGGGTTCAGGATGGAGATACTAGTTCTTGTGTGTGTTCTTCCTCTTGTGTCAATGTCTCTGACCTTTTCTCCTGTACCTCAGTTAAACAGCTCCTCCATCACCCTTGCTGTTAGATGACACCAGAGCATAATGATCCCCCGGATATGAGTGAAAGATTGGCCTCAATCATGCAAGACCTTCAAAAGGCAGGCCTCTCTATTGTAACGTGAATAAATGCGGTGAGTTAATCACTTCGAATGCCAATGAACACGTCAGTAATGGATAAGGTTGACCGCCACCTCATTAAAAGAATGTCCATTCATCATGAAGCATCGTTCTCAAGAACAATAACCACACTCCACTTGAAATATGTTTTACTCGGAGATCGGGATCGCAGATATGGTCTGGGTTTTGCCTTTAATCACGTAATAATTGGTTACGCTGATTAGCATTCTGTAAGTAGAGAATCTGTTTTGAAAATACTACCATGAGCTGCTTTTATTCCATCCTTTATGAAAAGATAAGGTGTATTAGTAAAAAATACACCATTTAATACATCATTCACAGTTTAGGATGAAGTATTTAATTTCTGTATTCTAGTAAAAGCACAAATCCCCTGCTTAAATATGATTTCAAATAAAAGGAAGGTACTTACTAACAGTTCTACTTTTCTGCTTTTGAATGGACTTAAATGTTGAAATATAGTGAAGTAAATAGTAAGATATTAGACATTATGTAGTAAAAAATATTCATCTAAATAGAAATACTCTAATAATGACATTGTTTAACTATCTGTACTTTAAGTATAGTAATTAAGCAAATTCTTAATTAATGTTATTATGTTACTGTCATTATTCTTATTGAAAACCCACTCACTGTGCACTAAGCTGTAGTCAATATCACTGTTGTTAAATCCATGATTAGGACAAGATCAAGTCTAAGGGTATATTGCCAAATTCATATTAAGAAAATTGAGATCAAGACTGAATTATTTTTCATTTGTGAGGTCTAATCTTTACCTCAGCTAGGTAGCTTAATTCATACATTGCAAAGTACAGTTTTCCAAACATTTTGCATTAAGAGCCCAAACTCATGCAAGCTCGAAAAGATAAATATTTGGAAATCAATAACAAAGACAAGTGCAAAGGCCAATAATTCAATACAGAATCCATCTTAAGACCAGACCACAGGGCTAAACGGAACACCACCGTATATGACTGAATAGCATTATCTGCATTTATAATCGTCGTGTCACCATATAGTGCACTTTTAAACTTTATCCAATGAAGTTAATAAACCCATGAAAATTCACAATAAACCCAGTAGTGTTGTATATTGGATTTTATGGTAGTGTGATATTTATACATTTATATTTCACATATTAGCCGTCTCTGGTAGAAACTAATGTAGGATTGTAAAAAAAAAACCTTTATTACACAACCCCAATTACTAAAAAGTTGGGACTCTATGTAACATGTTAAAAACCAAAAACATATTGTTTTCAAAATAGAACATAAAAAACATATTAAATGTTTAAACTGAGAAAATGTACTATTTTAAAGACAAAATAAGGTAATATAGAATTTAATGCCGGCAACACCACTCAAAAAAGTTGGCCTGGGGCAACAAAAGTCTGGAAAAAGTAAGTGTTATTAAATCTAGACAGTTGGAAAAACATTTAGCAAATAATTAAGTTTATATACAAGGTCAGTAAGATGACTGGATGTAAATAGTGTATCTTAGAGCAGCTACAATTTGTGGAAGAATTTCAGAATAATGTTTGCCAACATAAAATTTCCAAACAGTTAAATATCTCATCATTTACAGTACATTATATCATCAAAGGTAACAACTCTGGAGAAATTTCTCTGTACAAGAGGCAAAGAAGAAAATCAATATTGGATTCCTGTGATCTTCTGGCCCTCATGCAGCACTGCACTTAAAACAGTCATGATTCTGTAATGGGAATCCAGAAATCATTGTCAGTGAACACAGATTGCCATGTCATCCACAAATGCAGGTAAAATCTCTATCATGCGAAGAAGAAGGCATGTGTGAATATGATACAGAAAATATTGTTTTCTGATGACATCCTTTCTGGGCTAAAGCTCATTTAAAATGTACTGAGACAATGTGGAAAACTGTTATGTGGTCAGAATTTGTGATTAATCAATTTGTTTAAACATATCATGTTTTATTTTGTTTGTTTTATTGCGAATAGAATATGGTAATATTCTAAAAGATTTGCAAATCTTTGCACCTCGTTTTTAATTTACATTTTGCACAGTGTCCCAACTTTTTTTAAAACACGAGTTGTACGATGTAGTTATGATGAACAAAAAACTTTAAAATACAGTCTACAGTAGTAGAGTTTTCTTATTTGAGAGAACTAATGTTATACAGTGCAATGAATGCGATCTAACAAGGTCTTGCTCTTTTTATGATAAACGTTTTTCTTAATTTAAATAGCTAATGGATGCTAATTACATACAAACATACACTGATAGATGTTATTTCACATGAATGAACTCGAAACATTCTTCATTTACCATGACAGAATGCAAGGCCGGAATATCGTGCGAGGCTGTTGATGTGAAACGGGTTGAAGGAGGTGAAGCTTCCAGGAAGTTTGTTCATATTGGAAAGTTTTAAACAGATGCACAACTGTCAATCATTCCAGCTTCTTATGTTTATTTGCTTGTCTTTTGTTTTTATCTAAGAAGAAAAGAAGAAGACTTCGCTGTTTTTAAAAGATACTTTGTGGTTAAAAAGCAGACTTCGTACGTGGAGAGTGTAAAAGTTGGCAGGTCTGTATATGTTTTCTCTTAGGCATATCCTGCGGACTATGATATACTTTGTAGTTTCAAGTATCACACCAGGATGTACACTTTAAGCTTAAAAAAAACAAAACAAAAATAGATAAATGAAAACGGCTCCAGGGCGAAACAGGAAAGGCTGTTTATTCAGATAGCATGATTAAGCTTTTGTTGTTGGTTGAGACAGAGATATATGGGTCTGCTTGTGTTAATTGCTTGTGCTGGGTTGGACAGCAAGGGCTTAGCCAGCAGGCCAAGTGGTCACTGGGGTCCCTATAGAGCCATAACTCACAAAGAAAGACGAGAAAAGAATAGAAGAGAAATAATAAAAAAAAACAAGTGGAGGAACGGAGGCTACTCAAACGCACTAATTGTCACATTTGGTTAAGTGTTGATTGCCACAGTGAGAGACTACTTATCTACGTAGTGTCTTTTTCTGCAACACACACATGCATTTATATTTACATAATATGAGAGAAGATAAAATTGGACGTATTCAATTGGGTATATAATGCTTCATATTCCGTGATGTTGCTTCCTATGCAAAGAAAATAGTAAGAAAAAATACCTTAGAACTGCAATAATAATAATAATAATAATAATAATAATAATAATAATAATAATAATAAAATCAATATTAAAATTAAAATAATAAAGCTTAAAAAAAATTGGTAAACATGGCAGAGATTGATTTTGACTTTATTATTATTATTATTATTATTATTATTATTATTATTATTATTATTATTATTATTATATTTACATTTCAGAGTGAGCAAATAGGGTCATCATAAGGGTCATGGATGATTCCCCACTGTGCCCACTGCCCATCAGTTTTATCTAACTCAGAGTTTAGACATTCAGTGAAAATGATTTGCAATTGCTGTTTTTTGTATCGTTAATTAGCATCTCTATTTAAGTTCTGGATTCTGTGTTTCTCAATGTCTTTCTTTTGCTGTTCGTGGTTGATGATATTCTCACTCCAGGCTATATGGTCTATAGTATATGAGACAAACAGAATGTAGTTAAAAATGTGTGACCATTAGTATTGGACACTGAGGACAACTGTAACCATATTGATTGCTGCAGTCTGCAACAAGCTGTACTCTGAAAATACTCAGTATCATCCTCTGGCTTTAAAGTAAAGTCTTGAGATTTGTAAGAGTAAGAGTTTGAGGTATTTCAAGAAACATTTTTAAATTCAGTGTTAACGCTGTCTAATGCAGAATATAGTCCTGCTATCTAGACTAAAATTAGCATGACTGATTAATGAACAATAATAAGTTGGTTTGCTAGCATACCTGATTAGCATGTAACATTATTTTCTCTGTTTAACAAAACACAAAAAACCTTCGGAAATTCTTACATTTATAAGAAAATAACACTTATCCCAAATATCAGTTTTCCAGGCTGTGTAGAACTTGATTAAGTCTTCTGCCTAGATTCAGTTCTGTGCCACTTAAGGCTCAATATTTAATGTTTTGCCTTTCAGAGATGCTTTTCTGCTCATCATGATAGTAATACATGGTTATTTTAGTGAATCCCACTCTCCAGTCAGCTTAAACCAGTCTGCTAAAAGCTAATGATGTAGGAGATGCTGCACTTGTGCAATTTGCCAAACAGCATGACCTGAGCTGCAGAGCATGAACACAGATCTTGGGTCCACATAAGGTTTACAAGCGGAATAATTATTTCTGCAAATACATGGGGGAGTGATATTCTCACCTGAGTTCGATAGCTGAGGGAAAGCTTAATCAATGCTAAATGTCTAAGTGAAGGCCTTAGCAGAGCAAAGGGGCATTGTGATATTCTTGTCAGGGCAACTTACAATGAAAACACGAAACACAAACATGAAAACACACAAGGAAAACTACATCAACAACCGAAAGACAGTGATATATATATATATATATATATATATATATATATATATATATATATATATATATATATATATATATATATATATATATAGGTAAATTTTCTCCTCTGTACATGCACATCACAAGCTGTGATTTATGTCCCTATTTAAAAAAAAATATATACACTGTAAACTTAAATATTTTATTCATATCTTATACTTAATTAAATAAAATTGTTTCATTGTAGTTATAAATGTGCTAAAAACATGATTTTTGGTCAAACATATGGTTAGTTGTAACATTTTTGTCCTTTGCTTTAACTGTATACATGTATTTTATGCATATATAAATACATTTTTTTTTATGAATAATGTCATGTGGAACTGTAAACTACTTTTCAAAGATTTGACAGCTTACATCAGTTTCAATTACAATGAAAGATTGTTTAGATTTCCTGAAGCTTCTGCTAAGAGTTCCTTCAAACCCAGCTAAAAACCGAGTAACTTAATTTCTAATGTGTTTATTTTTAATTCATGACTGTAGAAGGCTGTTTACGCTCGTGATAGCACAGACCAATAATTAAATCTTGAGAAACTTGCAGGTGTGATAGCTAACATAGGGCTTGGATGTGGTAAAAACATTTGGCTAATGAGGGTATGTGTTTTTATTTATTAAAAAAGCCACGAATATTTTATTAATTGAGATGCGCTAATTGTTCCTGTTTATTAGGTACTAAATATGCATGCCTAATAAGTTGGCATTTGTAGTCTATAAGTAATGTATATGAATATATTGTGAAGGCAAATATAGCAGAATCTCTTGAAATATTAAAATTTATAGTACAAAGTAGTCATATTTGTATCATATGTATGTGCTAAATGAGTCAAAATATAAGCAAAAACACAAAAAAGAGGCGATCTTATCTCGGCGCGTGGAACACACTAGCCGTGGGTGAAGAGACAAAAGGTCAGCCCCTCAACGCCATTCTTGAATGTTAATGAGCCCCATTTCGATTCTTCCTCTTCTTTTCTCTATTTTCTTATTCTCTTGAGGTCCTTTTTTTGTTTCTTCTCATTAAATCATGCTTGCAGCACTGGCTGCTTGTCTTGATCGGTCTGCCCTGAAAAAAATCAAAGACATCAGACGATCTCTAACTGATTATTTTGACAACTTTTTTTTTTATTATTATTTTTTATTGTCATGCACGAACAGACATTGGTCGAAGATGATGTGTCAATAAATCTAACCTGAAATGTACGTACATACACCACTGCCACATCGTTATGCGCTCTGAATGCAGGATTTCTTTATCATCATTTATGTGCAGTGTACTAAGTTTCATCACTTCATAAAATGACTTGTGCATGCAGTCATTACCGCTCCATACTAATCACAGCTCAGACAGCTCTCGTTAATGACTTTTCATTCAGTGCCACGACCAAAAACCTAAATTACTCCAGCAGAAAGGAGTGAGTGAGCTCCCGATGCAGAGCCGACCATCCCTCAAACACGAACTGGTGAGCCAGAAAGCAAAAAGAACTGTGACTTGTGTTTGCATACCTCGTTATTTGACTTCCAGAATGAAACGATGCAAATACAATCCATGATTGTGATGATAAAAGGCGGAAGACTTAAAAGAACATTCTTAAATTTCTTATATATAGATTTGTGTATTCACTGGATTTGCATTGAAGAAGGGACATTTTGGAAAAGGAATTTAGAGTTTAATCAGAATAGAAGGAAGATGTCTTTGGTCATGACAACACAAATGTATGCAAGAACTGGTACTAAGTAATTAGGAAATCAGAAACAACCAAATAAAATGAATATGATTTGAAAAACAAAATTCTGGTACAATGGTGATCAGTGATTACTCTTCTGACATAATAATAATCAGTGATTGTAGGAACAAAAGAGAACAGCGACAAAGGTGATTAATCGTTGAGAACAATAATGATCAGATATTGGAAACAATGATGATCGTCCATTGAGGAGAATGATAATCAGGGGAATGTAGAAGCTTAGTGGTTGGGGCATTAGATTCTGAATCCAAATGTCATGAGTTCAAATCCCACATGACACCAATCTGCTATTCCTGTGCACCAAAACAAGGCCTTAAATCCCATAGCTGCTCAGTTCTTTGAATTAGAGAAATTCAAGTCACAAATGGTGGTTATTAGTGTGTCATTGGGAACAGTGGTGATCAGTAGAGTGCTAGTGAAAACAATGATAAGAATGCATAGGGAACGGTCACGATCACTGATTGCTTTTGAGGATAATGATAATCAGTTGTTGGGATCTTCATTTTATGCAGGTCTCATTCAGTCTTTACACACTTCTATCTCCCCTGGTAAAGATTTTCTTTGAAGAAAAAAAAAGGTTTCTGGAGCATAAAATTAAAATTCACCAATTCTAGCTAGAAAGTCATTAATTTGTCAACACTGTACATTAATTGAAAGATTGTACCACTATATATATCAAAGAGACAAAGATAAAAAAAAAAGAACAATAATTGGAAATAAATAAATCCATCAAACATAAAAGAAAATACATAAAAATACAATCAAATATCACAGACACAAACACTTGTGTCTGTGGCTACACTCAAATTTGTCTATAAGTGCCATAAACAGAGATTTTAGGATAAGACATGTACGGGGAAACTGATAGATCAGAGCTACGATGTTGGACTTTCTGTCAAAAGGTTTTGAGTTCAAATCCCAGCACCACTGGGCAGCTGCTGCTGCTGCTATTAGTTATTAGGCTGTTTGATCATTTTATTTGACGTTCTACCGCTGGATCAATGTAGCAAAACAGAGTTTCTGCTATAATGATTCACAGAGCCACACTTTCTTGATTTGTGTATTCGCACAACCAGACGCTGACAGTGAAACGTTCCAAGATTTTGGGTCCACTGGAGCTAATTTTATTTCAACCCATTATTCAGTTTCGTCCATACTACCTTAAAATAACCCACTGTGCATGCATCAAATGTTATTCACAAGATGATACCCCATTCTACCCATCAACATAATAGTTTCAATGCTGATTCGGTTACGGATAGTGGAATTCTTCCTGGCCCTTTCCATTTAATAGCATGACCAATTGTCACAGATTCTCTCCTTTTAAGGGCTCCTTCAGTCAGGGATAGAGAGCTCTTTAAATGTAGCCATGAGTGCAGCTCAATTCAAATAGATCTCACAGTGTCTGTGCCATGTAGCATTTCAGAATCAGGAAAAAAAAACTGCTTCCTGTCCATCTTGACAAGAAAGATACTGTGGAATGGTGTGACTAGGAGGTGCAGAGAGAAGTCTGTGGGGAAATATACATAGAGAATTTGTGTCTTTGAGACATCGTGACTTGACAGACTTGCAATTATAATTGCATATGAACTGTACAGGATTTCCATAAAAACACTTTACCCCTGCCTACCCTTGCATACTACTATACAACAATGTTCAGTGACAGGGTGCACATGATGCTCACATCCGATTCTTATTAATATACGCAAAGTGAACATTGACAGTTCCTAGGAATTCATATAGCAGGTGATATTAATGTATTGACTCTGTGTAACGAATTCCATTTAAAGTCTAGGGGCAAAGGCGAGTATAGTGCTCTGAGATTCCCTTTGGAGGAAAAGGATATGTATAATACAAACAACAAAAATCAGGCTATATACAATAGTACAAGGGGAAAAATAGAAACCAAATAGAGACTCTGATCAATTGAAACAAACATGCAGTAACAGAAGTATATAGCAGCGGTGGACTCAATGACTCAGTGCCAAATCAATAAAATGGAAAAAAAAATGCCAGGTAGGCATTGTCTCTAGCATAGTGTGTCTAGACAGAGGGACACTATGGGAAGTAAAATAGAGGCACACCTAAACTACATGTCAAAACAGATGTCGTGTTCCTATTTGGTAGAAATATAAACAACACATTTTAGGGTCGCTGATTGGTTCAGCAATTGTAAGGGACCAACCAATGGATGAAATAGAACCTGTATATAGAAAAGAAAAGGATAGAGCAAAAAAGAAACAAACATACAATACAAAACAATATTTGCCCCTCAGGCATGTTATAGTCTGTTTAAGTATTGATAATGGAAACGCAATGGCTTTATGCTCATGTTTGCCGCTGTCTATTAAACCATGATATAACAGTCAAAAAAAACTATTTTTTACATTTACTTTGAAACTGAGTTTTTGTCTAAAAATGCCCTCCATCCACATTTTTGTTTTCAAATGTTTCCCAAAAGTCGCTCATCCACACTGAAATGTCTAAAAATGAATACATGCCTGTACTGCGCCAGCAAAATATAAGACGCTTCAACCTGCCTCATTTCCGCCTGGCGTTTATTCACTTTACGAGTCTTAAAAAGGTCATGGAAATTACTAAAAAAAGTGTCATCGCTTTCGAAAATCTCCATTTTTAATCGTTGTTTTTTGTTGAATGAAAACGCCATTTTAGTGTGAAAACAGCAAATAACAGCAGTTCAAACCAGGTAACCAAATGCCTGTCCTTCATTTTTTGCAAAAAGAATCATTTTTTCTTTACTAAGATACTATCATTTGGTAGCCAGAATATCAGTCGCATCAGTTAAGAAAATCCATCAAACCCTAGGGGGCGAAATCCAATCTGATTTTCACCCAGCGAGGGTGAAGAAATTATTGAAGCCTGTCATCAAATGGCTGTATCAGCTTTTACACAAACTGGGAATGTGAAGTCATGCCATCAAAATTCATTGCTAACATCATTAACAGCTACATTAGCCTAATCAAATTTAAAAGAAAAAACATGCAAATGATTGTAAAAGCCAAATGTAAATTGTTCACATAATTAAATGTCTTATAATATATTGTGATGGCAAAAGTAAAATGTGAATATTATTTATTATTCACTTAATTTATATTTTTGTATGACTATTGCAAATGCAAAATGCATTTTTTTTACTTAATTTGTGAATTTTTCCATAAATATTGTAAAAACAAAAAAACATATTTTTCTACATAATTTTAATTCATTAATATTACTCATTGTTGCATTATTCAAAATAATATACATTTAAATATAAATAAAATATAAATAGGAAGAGTCATTTTTTAATGTAAAAAAAAATTTCCCACCTTGTCCCACACACACACACACACACACACACACACACACACACACACACACACACACACACACACACACACACACACACACTTAATACTTATTCCACATTTGATCTGTCAAGATTTGACAATATTGCTTTTTTGCAAGACAAATCGAAGATGCATATTAAACACACACACCAAAACACATTAGAAAGCCGTAATGTTTGATCTGGTAAAGCTTTATTCAGTATTTAGGGAAAGGATTCTCCAGTTTCAGCACCGAGTAGAAGGTATATTAGTAATTCTGCAAGTTTTTCCTGTGTAGTAAGTCATTAGGGCAAACAAGATTATACTTTAAGATTTGTTTTAAACATGTCAAGATGAATATTTCATTTTATGTTAAAGATAAAAAAAAAGAGAGGCTGGATAGGAAATAAATCTTCATAGTCTATTATACCACTGTACAAATAAAAGTGTAGTTAGCTTTTATTGCACAAATATATAATAACAAATATCTCAGCTTAAAAAGCATCTTTTATAGAAAGACAGTTATAACATGGCTATATTAAGAAAGTAGAAGAAGTAATATTATAATCTCGCTAAGTAAAAATGCCACAGTTTGAGCTGTATCTTGTTTCTAAGTGATCTCTGAGTGTTGGTCTGGAAGTCTATATAACAGAAAGCGAGATTTCAGTCTGCACAAACATTTGGTGCTGTTCCACAGAGGCTGCACGCTTGGTTAGTGTGCGTGAATGTATTTCCCACTGTAGGCCGACGTTGACCTTGATGCTCTGCTCGGCGCATGACATGCTCCGTGCACACGACAGGATGCCCTCCCCAGACGAGACCATGAAACCAATGTGCTAAAATCGATCAGAATTACACAGTCGCTCGGTGTTAAGAAAACAAAGGTGCAGCCGGATCTGTGGGGAAGCGCCATGGCAAACAAAGCGAATTTTCAGCTTACGACATTCGAACTGTGTTTCAATAAAGAGTAAAGGGCAGAGCAATGAGATGTCTGACTGAGAGTCACTTGATCGTGAAATGGAAAGACAAATCTTGGCAAGAAAGATCACAATTATGTTGAAAGGGGAAAAAAATAGCATTTTTTTCTGGGGTTTTTTTCATCTACAGGTATAATGCAAAGTCACTATCTCACTCCTGGGCAAAATAATGTGTGTAAAATTGCATAAAAAATAATTTTAATGCTTATGCAAAGAAATAATTAGTCAGAAAATAATCAAGAAATAAAACAAATGCTCTATTTAGACCACCTAATTGCTGTTAATATTAATAAAACCTTTTTTGGGTTGTGTTTTAAACCAAGAGGTATGTCCCCAGTAACAACCCCAAATATTAGCCAAAAAGACAGAGTTTGTGGACACCTGACTATAAGATTATTTTCTGTTGGAACAGCCCATTCCACACTTAATCCCCATTTATTGTTATAATACTCTTCCATTTTTCTGAAACGATGTTCCTCTAGATTTTAGAATGTGTTTGTGAAGATTTGTGCTCATTCAGCCACAAGGACACTAGTAAAGGCAGGTACTGATGCAAGTGAGGTGAGGAGGCCTGGTATGCAGTCAGCATTCCAATTTATCTTGAAGGTGTTTGAAAGTGTTGAGGTCAGAGCTCTATAGCAATCCATTCAATATCTTCCACTCTACTCCAACCCATGTAAAGCATATCTTCATGGAGCTGGCTTAATGCACAGGAGCATTGTCATTTACTTTTACATGTATGGCATTTATATGGCATTTTATGGCATAAATATAAACAAAGACAAAAAACATGAGGCAATGTGCTAGTTTATGTGTTTCAGGAAGAGGTAGGTCTTCCTCTAGATTTTTTTTCTTTCGGCTTCTCCCATTAGGGGTCGCCACAGCGGATCCTCCGCACATTTGATTTGGCACATGTTTTTACGCTGGATGCCCTTCCTAACGCAACCCTCCCCATTTATCTGGGCTTGAAACCGGCACTGAAAGTGGCTGGGGTTGGTTTCCTGACCAGGGATCAAGCGCTGCATTCTAACCACTAAACCACCAGAGAACCTGAGGTCTTCATCTAGATGTCTAGACTATAATTGGTTGAAAGATGAACAGAGGCACAGCAGAAGAAGAAATATTCGCATTAAACAAAAATATTATACCCAGTTTTTAAAAAAAATCCAAGGCAAAATTTATATCTTAATATCATTTCTTTTGAAACAACCCCAGGAATCAAAGTTTCAAAATTTTAGGATCAATCTGTCCGTCTCTTGTAAGGTAGGAGAGGCAGGTGAGGCATTGACTGATTATAACAGCTATTGCATAAAAAAAAGTTCATTTGAATGGCTAGGCAGTAGGTTTAAAGGTGGATGGTTTAATGGGATCTCGAATTTGACACAAAATAAGTTCGAACAGGTACAGTGTCAAGTAGCTCTGAGAACGTTCAAAACAGTCAATAAAGGTCCAAGCAACAAACACACCATTCAATATTTAGCCAGTGCACTTCCTATATCTGGATCTGTATTTGTTTAGAAACAAAATATCTGTTTCTTTCGGAATAAACGATTTCTATTCTTTTACATCAGGTCTGTACGCGTGTCTGTGTCCAAGCAGCATGCCGAGTTTGTGTATATTTAAATCGAGGAATAGATTTCTTTTTAAAGTCCACTCTTACTAGCCGGCATTGGCAATTACAAGTCGAAATTGAACCGCTGCGAAAACGCCTCCCTGTTCCTTGCTCTCTCTCTCTCTCTCTCTCTCTCTCTGTCAGTGTTTTGGCGGAACCACTCTATTTGTTCGTGGCTTGCTCTGCAATATCGTGCACAGATTTTAGATCTTAGACACCCTTCCGAGTCACACAAGCCAAACAAATGGATTTTTGAACTAAGAACAGGCCGGCTGCATACATCCGCACAGCTGCGGGACGGAAGAATGGAAGAATCGTTAGGCTTTATAGACTAAACACTTTGCTTTCTTGACATCCTACAGAAAGTCCTACAGATTTTTCCAAAAAGGAAAATAAAATGCTGTCAAATCAATATAAAAAGAAACAGCCATATGTGGTTCCAGGTAATGTTTAGCTCCGGCACCAATCGCGATCTCCTGCGTGGCACGGATACACTGTAGATCGTGAAGTAGTCTGTCCTGTGATTGAATCCATGCTGCATCGTGTGGACTCTACAGATGCAACCTGATATGATCAGGAATTCACAGGAGCTTTACTATGGAGTGGATTTTACATACACATTTGTTAGAAGTGTAAGCCTTGTTTACAGCGAACCCTGAAATTTCAGCCATTCGTTTTTTCACAGTGTTTTTCAGATGTCTGATGGGTTTTTAATTGCTTTTCATAGGATATTTGGTATTGAGGATCTTTATGGCTATATCTATGTACAGGGATAATGCAAAAGTTCTAAGAGGCCATGCATTCAAAAACTGCCATGCATACTGTTTTCTCATTATCACAGCTTACTTTTCTCATGATCTTGACATGACAAACATTGTTTTCTCATGATCAGTACTTTATTTTATTTATGTATTCGGCATAATGTTCTAGAGGCAGCATCAGGGACTCGCTCAAACTGAATTAGCTCTGTGCCTGTAAGTGATTGACAACTTACACATACCTGTAAGTTATTGTTAAGTCGACATAAAATAAAACCCCTTCTTTCTTTACAACAGCACACGTGTGAAGCTTGTACGTAACATTAATCCGGACAGATCTGAAAATGCCAGTGCTTTTCATTTACCTTGGTGGTTTCAAACATTTTCTTGCAATTGCTTTTCCACACTAACAACGCTCACATCTTGTGCGTGCATAAAAAACAAGAAACAAGCTTCATCCCGTCACCTGTCACTTTTTTTCTTTGCTTTACTCATATTCTCCAACAGGCTCTTTTTTGTTTGTACTAAAGTAAAAAAAAAAAATGCTCCCTGATGTTTTCTGAAATCAGAATTTTTTTTTAACTGTCTCTCTCCTGAAGACTCCCATGTATGAAATCAAGTAAATATAGAGCTTTATTCTGTAAGAATTTAGGAACATTTTTAAAAATAATAATAAAGGATATACTATATCGACAATTACTTTAACAATCAAATCTGCTATAAATGTCTCTGCATTAAATTTTGGAAATTCTAATGTATAAGAACAAATGCACTGATATTGACCTAAGACTGTGATTTGTCTTGTCAGAGCTGCTTGTAATCAAGTCAAGTCATGTCAAGTCAAGTCAAGTCAAGTCAAGTCAAGTCAAGTCAAGTAGTAATCATTGTCATTTCAACCATATACAGTCAGTACACAGTGAAATGAACAAACATTTCCCCAGGACAGTGGTGTTACAGCAAACAACATCAATTATCAAAAGGAACACAGAACTACACAGAACTCCAAACTAACAACACAAAATGCACATGTGCAACATTTAGTGCAAAAAAAAAAGGGGTTGGGTCAAGAGACAACAGTAAATATTCAGACCAATCAGATCGAGAATGTTAGCATTCCCTAAATTTTATTATCATCATTGATTGGCTAAATATGTTAGTTTTAAACCCTAAATTATAAAACTTTAGGACAAGACAAGACCTAATATTTTGGAACCACACCTGGGAATTCATTATTGAACCAGGGGACTCTAAATCAACCAGAAAATTAATAATAATAAAAAAATAAAAATAGGAAAGGCAAAATCTACCTAAAGGGCAAAATAATAAATCTACAACAGATAAAGTTCATGCTGGCAATTAACGGCAAAAGTGATGCAGATTACAGATAAAGGTCATCTATCAGGACTTTACAGCTGTCAGTGAGAGCACTTCAAATTACCATAAGATGAGCATAGCCTCACCACTTCTCAACATGTGACATTATTAACACACATACAGTGAGTCCATTCCCATAGTCATGTATGGAATGATGGGATTTCAGAAGATGGGAATATCCTGCTTGCACCTGGTTTCAGATTGTTTTATATTTTTGTGGCAAGCATTTATGAGCAGTGTTACATCAATATTCACAACAGAAATTTAAGTTGTATTTAAGTTAATTGTATTTAAGTGATTGGCATTTTGACGTTTTTGTTCATTGATAGAAGTTTAACAGAAAATAACAGAAAAAAGTCGAAAAATAGTAATCTTTTTTTCTTTGGTAATAGTGGCTGGGGCATGCTATAGTTATTTATAGAATTAATTTTGCCATAGAAAAATTTGCCCTTAGAATTTATTGGTGATATTGGTTATATAATACATTGGTTGTATTTTGTCTCTTTATTGATGTTAATTCAAATCAGAAATTGTAAAAACTACAAAGTGTATAATGCTCCGATTGATGTTTCTTCTAAATAGGAAAAAACATCTTGTGTTATGTAAGGGTAAATCCACAGCTAGGTAGGGGTGGGAGAAAAAATCGATTCACCAAACTATCGCGATTCTTTTTAAAACGATTTTGAGATCGAGTTGTCTACCTCAGAATCGATATATATTAAATTATTTTACTTTTTCAAAGAGGTGGTGGAAAGATGTTACCGCTTTTATTCCAACAGAGGGCGAAACGTATTTTGTCGTTGTCCGTATTAAATGACGTCGTATCCGTTTTAAGCTGGTGCGAGAAAGCTAAACTATTGCAAAGTCAGTGGAGCAAACCTCTTTAAAAATTGTTTAACGGATAAAGATTCTGCTTTAGTCACAGACAATGTGTCTAATATGGTTATCGCTGCCCAATTAACCGGCTTTCTCCATATTAAGTGCTACGTGCACACTCATAATCTGGCCTCACAGCGCGCACTGAAGCTGCCCGCTGTCGCGAAGTTACTCGGATGAGTATGACGTATCACTGGATATTTCCATAGAAGTGCTGCAGGACTTCATGTTTTGCAGGAAAAACAAAAGTTACTGGAGCTCCCTGTGCACAAACTTATAACAGACGTTTCAACGAGATGCCATAATAGCTCTCACCTGAGGTGAGGAAGAGAGAGAAGTATATTAGCACCTTGACTGAGTTGAACATTGGAACAGTTTAACGGCACTTTTATTTTATTTCAGAGAGTATTGTTTTTAGTTATTTTTTGCACATTTAAATATTATATTCAAGTTTTTGGTACTTGAAAAGTTTTATGCTTCAAGGTTCTTTATGCACTATGTATGTGTGTGCTCCTGAAATAAAAATTCAGAAAGATGTGATGCATTATTTTTGGTAATATAACCCATTATTCAGTCTTTTTAAGGGTATGATCAAGTATTTGCTATTGTCTAATCTTTACTAAGCAAACAAAAATCACAATTTAAACAATGAATCGCAATAGCTACAGATTGATAGATGATTTTAATGCATGGCATGGAGGCAAAGAACAACCTAGCACAGTTGGATTTCCACCTGCACTGAGATAACGTAGTGCAATAGGATTACATTGATTTAAATGCATTGCAAAAAACAATAATTACTAGAGAAAGAGAGAAAGAGAGAGAGAGAGAGAGAGAGAGAGAGAGAGAGAGAGAGCGAGAGAGACTGACTTTTCTAGCTATATGGGGTTCTTTCAAAACTGTTACTACAAAGTTGGTGGCCTTCGATTGTATATGATGTCTTTGGATGTGGTAGCATTATATGTGGTATCCTTTCATTCGAGAAAAAACTGTTTTAGAATGACAATGTTCCTGTGCACAAAGCCAGCTCTATAAAGATATGCTTTACATGGTTAGAATGGAAAATCCCCTGCTATAGAGCTCTGACTTAAACCCTATTGAACACCTTTGGAATGAAATGGAACAGTGACTGCACCCCAGGCCTCTTCACCTCGCCTACATCAGTAGCTGACTTTACTACCACCCTTTTGGCTGAATGAGCACAAATCTCCACAAAATCTGGTAGAACATCTTCCGATAAGAGAGTTGAATGTGGAATGGGATGTTCAGAAAGCACATACAAATCTTATGCTGAAATGTATTCAACGTTTTATCCATGGCACACACCTGCATTTGTGGTGTTCCAGATTTCCCACTTGGTATATTAGGCAGCACATTGTTTTCGAATGGTGATTGAACGGACCTGACCTTGGGGTTTTAAAGCACACCCTTCGGCCAATCAGAATACAGTTTTCAGACAGACCAGTGGTAATCATAAAGAATAAAACATGCCAGGGTGTGTGGTTAAAGAATAATGATCAATAAAGTTATTTTGGTAATATGAGGCTGCTACTATAGCAATGCTAATGTGAACCAGCTGTTACTCTAAACTCTAATCCTTAAGAGTGAGTGCATTAATACACCAGCCTTAATTTGAATATCAATTGGAACTACTGTCAAAGCTGCTGTAGCAAATGAATCAGCATGTTCTGATCAATCACATTGGAGAATTCAATTCAGTCCATGCTGTGGTATATTTGTGATTTAGTTTCAGGATCTCATTTATAAGGTTGTAGTGAAGTTGTAAACAGGAAACAAAAACAAGAAGAAGAAGGAAGAAACAGTGTCACATAAACAATGGCATGATTTCAACTGCGAAAGCAATTATTGGGATCTGTTCTGGGGTAGAAATTGGCAGGATTTGAAAAATAAACAAGAAACGAGAGAAAACATGCAGTCATCATTCGAAAAGAACAAAGACGAAGAGTTAAAAAAAACACACTACAATTGCCGGATCGTATTTTATAGCCAAATGTTGCTCTACAGTTTGCTCAACACAGCAATTTTTTTTTTTTCTTCTCCTTGTCCTCGTGTTGAGTATGTGACGATACTGCTTTTGAATTAACTCTACTGCTGGAATACTCATGATTCCAAGAGTTACTCAGGTAGTCTGGTTTCCAGCTTTTCCTCCACTAATATAAACAAATGAGCTGCCAGATATCCAGGAGAGGGTTGTGCATAAACACAGACGAATAAATCATAATCAATCAATCTGCCAATCAATCAGGAGCCACCATATACTTCTCTCTGGCAAAGTGGCGTGTAATATGTTTTGGTGTGTAAGTGTGTGTGTGGTTGCATGTGTGTGGGAGTTTGTAGTGCCTGCGAATGCCGCAGTGGTGAATTAGTCCCTATAGGAAGCCATCAGGAGCCGCCTTTCTACCCAGCAGGCATTAAAAGCAGCAGGTTGAGCTTCAGACCTGACAGAAAATAAGAGAGTTTGCGGCTAGCTGATTATAATCCTATGTTGTCTTACTTCTGGGTCAAATTTCAAAGCAATTATTTCTCCCGAAAAGATCACAAATGGATTTCTATCACCGGAAAATAAATCGTTCTTCAGGATGTTAGTAAGGCAGTGTGTCAGAATTTATAAGTATTTTATGATAGTATTCATGGACTAGAACTTTGTCATGTCACCTGATTGGTTGGACAGAACTGGTCCCTCCATTTCACTTTTATAGGTATGGTAATTAAAATGGCGAGACGAATAGAGATTGTGTGTCAGTCACAATTAGAAAACTAATGAGCTCAGACTAAATGACTGCCTGGTCATTAGGGAGACTGTAATAATCTGTCTGAAAATGGGCAAGTGTAGGGAAAAATATATTATACAAGACGAAACTGTACATTTTCATATATCATGATTAGGTGAGATCAATGACTTCTATTTGGTAATTTCTACTTTAGACTAAATGTCACTAAAATGGTATATTTATCACTTGCATTCTTCACATGGTAGGAGGAAAATGTTCAAAATGTCAAGTTGTCTTCCTGAACTTTATTACAGAAGAATATTGTAGATACTACACAAGATTATATAGAATTTTATATAGATATAGATTGTATAAATAAGATAAAAAAGGATCAGATCAGATTTTTAAATCTTGATTAATCCTGAAGTAAAATTAAATATTAGTTATATAATTCTATACATGCAAAAAATTTAAAGTACAGAAAGGTGCTAGTGAACTAAGGACATATGATATTGCACATGGTATTATATTAACATACATTGTAATTATGGTGAGACTCAGTAGTAGTATAATAAGTACAGTAATCCTATTAAAATGCTTTTGTTATATTTGCAGGTCTGGTTTATGTAACAATTTTCCAGAATCTAACAGCCAGGAACTTGATTGACAGAAGAATAAAGAATGGACTAGGCACGGGCCCGCATAAGGGTCAAATCAAGTAAGTGGTTCTCTGTGATAGAGAAAGCTGCCGGGCCGGGCTGGTAGTTGCTCTGATTAAGCCGATATCAACCAATCATTTATATTATTTAAAAAGCGGACGCCCTGAAGCCTCAGCGGGACCAGTGCCGCATCCACACACTTGGTGAAGGTACGGGGTGAGAGGGCAAGACTAAATGGAAGGACTTGATATTGGTAAGCTTCGGCCCAGAAAGCAAAATATATATATATTATATTTTACCCTGGAGGAGCTCTAGGTGCCTCCTGAGAGGCAGGGAACCCCCCACATCTGCTACGGTGCCAGGCGGAAAGCAAGGAGGGTGTGCGTTGGAGCTAGCCGTGCCCTGAAGCACCAAGAGTGGCAGGGTAAACAAACCAGCTGATGCAGGGCGCCGGGTGGGGCGGGCACAATACGAAGAGGTGCACAGGGCCCCTTCCCAGCAAGGTCCCCAGGTGGTCCAATGTCCTCAGGCCCTTCATCTCCTGGGGCTTCACTGGTTACACCGGATCCATTTTGGGTGGAGTGTGTGTTGCGACACTCTGTCTTTGCACCTCACGAAGACGGGAGGTGCTCATCCAGCTTCTGCTAATCGGCCAGCCAATTGATTTCGAGCTTGGCAATGGCACTGGTCACTGCCTCAAAAATCTATTTGAAGAGGACTGCCTGAGGGGTAGTCTCAGGGGCTCGGAGACCTCCACTCTCATCCCAAGGGGAAGAAACCGCCGAGAGGCATGTTTCTGAACCTGGTGATCGGGTGCTGTGAGCCCCAGGTCATTGAATGCCATTTTGCCTCGGCTAAAAAAAGTGGCAAAAAAAAAAAGTGGGGCCAAAACTATGATGAGTGGGAGCATGCTCCTCAAGGAGTGCTTTCTGGAAATGGAGCGTTCGCATTGTCATGCGAGCACAATCTGCACAGTCGGCTCCCAAACAAGCGACACAAAGCTTGTGCGAATCTTGCCCCTTCACGCAATATAGTGGGGGCAAGGAGGAACACAGGGAGAATCTTCTTGTTCATATTTAATATTGTTGTTGTTAATATTTTATTGACATATTTGAGAAAAGCTAATTAATATAGTATTTAAGGATTTCTATAAAGAATATTTGAACTGGTAATGGTAAGGGCCTTCAAGTCAAGTTGTGGTACTGTCATTTCAGACATACTGTATACAGTTGTTAAAGTACACAGTGAAATTAATCAAAGTGGCAGAGGTCCATGGTTTAACTATACCAGCAAAAACCTTGTGAGAAAACAAGGTGAGGATAGGGAAAGAGGTGTTAGGTGTAAGGGGAGTCATTAGGATGAAATGACCCCATAGAAGGAGAGTAGTAGTCGAGAGTATAGAAGTATCAGAAGGGTAATTATCAGCAAATTGTGTGTCCTTAGGTGTGGCTTTCCTTGTTGATGGGTGAAGAAGTCTTGTTCTTCTTGTAAATGCATAAATAATAGGAAACAATCTGGACATCAAAGAAGCAACATCTCAGGTCAAGAATCTGCTATGTATTTGCATCTGAAGGACAAAGGAGACACATTTGAGGACAAAAAAGTACACATCATGGACAGAGATGGTTTGAGATTGAAGTAAAGAAGCCACTCTACTGTATGTCCAGGTGAAAAATCCTTAAAATAATAAAGGTGGAGACCAAGACCTCTTCATGCCTCCACCAGGAAAGCCACTCCTAAGGACTTAGAAGCTATCCAGGGAGTGAAGTTTCCTTGACCCTGGAGCATGCAACTCTGTGGAATCCTGCCAACTTTACTTAGACTGAAGAAGCTGCTCAGATGAGTAGTAAAACATTTCGATCTAATCAGATAGAAATCCATCTGACATGACTCTAGTTCCAGAACCTGAATAACCAAGAATCTTCAGACATACCTGCAAAACAAACATTTCTTCTTGTCTAAATAAAATTTTTATCATATTTTATAAAGGCTAAAACAAATTATGAAAATCTAAAATGAATAACTCACCATACAACTCAGTTATTAATTTTTTTTTATGTTGGCCATGCATAAGCAACATACTTCATTTGTAAAAGGAAACCATAATATCTCTGTTGAGTTAATAGAAATGATTAGTTCACGTTCCAAGAATATCGATGCCAGAAGTTCATTTCTGTTTTCTGTACAGAGCCTATTTGGCTTTCACTTTATATGAATGAATGACTTTTTTCATGTTAAAAAACAAACGATGTTGTACAACCCAAAATTAACAAATCACTCTAGGAGACAACTCCTTAGCCTGAAGTCATTTAAAAAAAAATGTGGACAAAAGGAACGAACCATTCATGAATAACCCGTCACAACTGAGCAGGAGAAGATTAAGGATTTTGCCCAAGGACCCAACAAGGTACATTTGTTAGTGATTTTGCTAGGATTTTGACATCACATCCAATAACCTAATAAACTGCATTTCCAGTTCCAAAAGATCTTTCAACAAATCTAATGGGCAATGAACACTCAGGGTTTCTGAAGTGTTTGGAATTGCTCATGCATACATGTACACATCCAAAACCTATGCCAGGGATACTGGGTATGAATTCAGCCCAGTTAACACACTGGAGGAGATGCCAATATATTGCAAAGGCACTCTGAACACACACGTTCATACACTCCTTTACAGCTAGGGGCAATTTAGCCTAATGGATCCATCTACTAACAATGCTTTCAGAACGAAATCAGAGAAATCCCATGCAGACAAAAAGGACAACACGAACGTCGAAATCTGCCCCAAAAATGTGCGTTATACACGACATGCCAATAAGTTGTGTGTCAGTGTGCTGCTGTTGCTGTAATCACAGTGCGTCTTAACCTTTTTGCCAGTTCTGTCTGGGCCTCATAAATCACAGTGACATTAAAAAGGTTTGCAACAAAAGCAGTAGCAGATTGTACATTTAATCTCTCCAAATAATCTTCTGCTTTCACATTTTTCAGCCCTCAGCCAGGCTTCTGTGTCTAAGGATTTTTTTATTTATTTATTTATTTGCTTTTTTTTTATTTATTTAATATAAGAAGAAGCAATTTAACTATCAGGCTTTGCCAAAATGCCAGAACCCAACAGGTGGCTAATATAATCTGCTCAATTTGGGTGGGAGGCTTTCGCTAAGGTGTTTTACACACACACACACACACACACACACACACACACACACACACACAATTTATTTTATTTATTTTTCAGTTTAAGTATAATATTTAAGTGATTAAAGTGAGTATGTATCAATGCAATTTTTCAATTTTATCTAATGTTTTTTTCCTACAAGGCTTTCTACAATGCATGTTGTCTCAAAGCAGCTTTAAAAAATTAAATAGATTATAAATATATATTTTTGCATCATAACTTCCTGTATTTTTAGTGACAAGGAAAAACTCTCTTCTAGCGGTATTTGTAAGTTATCTACTGTAATACTGTATATAAGGCCATTACTGCTTTATAATTTTCACCATATGGCTTGTAATTTAATTATTAAATTTTAATTTTATTTAAATTAGTTCACTTTTGAACTGATCTGCAATTTTTTCCTACACATTCTGGTGAAATATGCAGGTAGTTCCATCAGTTAGCTCATTTAAATGAAATTTAAATGAAGCATGTCATTGGAGCAGAATGTAAAGCAGTCAAGCTTTGGTAGAAAATGTGCCACACACAACCCCTATTCCGAAAAAAAGTTGGGACACTGTGTAAAATGCATATAAAAAAGAGAATGCAGTGATTTGTAAATTTCATAAACCTATATTTTATTCACAATAGAACATAGAAAACATAAAATCTTTAAACTGAGAAAATATAACATTATAAGAAAAAAGTATGTAATTCTTTTTTCCTTATTATTGCCTTTAACGATTACCCTGTGGGAACAAAAAAGTTATCTTATTCGAATTTAATTTAATTTGATAGCTGTCTGAAAAAAATTGGGACAGAGCAATGAAAGTATGGAAAAAATTTAAATGAAAAGTTATTAACATTAAAAGGTTGGAGAAACCTTTTGCAACTTCACCAATCTGTGAAAGACAGTCTACAAATTATTTAGACAACATTAAAATTGCAAATAAGTTGAATATCTCATATTATCAAAAGTTTTAGAAAATCTGAAGAAATCTCTTTTGCATAATCGTGAAAATTAATATCCGATGCTTGCGATCTTTGGGCCCTCAGGCGGCAGTGCAATTAATAGTCATTTTTCTGTAAAGGAAATCACTGCATAAGCACACTAACACCTCCAGAAATCATAGTCTATGAACACAGATGGATATGTCATCTACAAATACAGGTTAAATCTATCATGCAAAGAAAAACCCATGCATGAATATGATCTGGAAATGCTGCCATCCTCTCTGGGCCAAAGCTTATTTAAAATGTATTAAGCTAGAAAACTGTGGAAAACTGTTATGTGGTCAGACGAATCAAAATTTTCATTTTATTTTTTTTAAAACCATAGACACCATGTCCTCTGGACTAAAGAGGAGAGGGACCATCCACCTTGCTATCAGTGCTCAGTTAAAAAAGCCACATCTTTTTGGTTTGAAATGGACAACTTGCACATTTGGAAAGGCTCCATCAGTGCTAAACAGTATATACAGGTTTTAGAGCAACAAATGTTCCCACCCAGAAAATTTCTTTTTCAGAGAAAGCCTTGCATATTTAAAGAAGACAATGCTAAATGCATACTGCATCTAGTACAAGTGCATGACTTCCTAGTAGCACAGTCCCGGTGCTAAACTGCCTGATTACAGTCTAGATAAAAAAAAAAAATACAACAAAGGACAAACCAGAACTGTTGAGCAGCTCGAATCCTGTATCAGACAAATATGTGACAACATTCCTTTTTCCGAAAACTTCAGCAACTGGTCTCCTCCCAGATGTATACGGACAGAAGATGTGATGCTACACAGGGGTAAACATGGCCCTGTCTCAACTTTTTTGAAACTTGTTGCAGCCATGAAATTGAAGATGACCTTATTTTTCCCTTAAAATGGTCCAGATTCTCAATTTTAACATTTCATGTGTTTTTGTTGTTGTTGTTTTGTTTTATTTAAAATAAAATATTTATTTATGAGATTTGCAACTCTGTTTTTATTAACATTTTGCACGTTGTCTCAATTTTTGGGGGGATTTCAGTTGTATATCGGTGGATATACAAAAATAAAAATTAATTAGTGCTTGTTCCTACATGTATTTGAAGCTTAAGACAGAGAAATGGTTAAAGGTGAACATTACAGAGCTTCAGTGTGACTATAGAATGTAATCGATGAAAGGTTGGTGACTAATGAGTCTGGATGGAGCTGTAGTTGTTTGTGTGGCCAGGACACTTTCTGAAACAGCTTCGCAGAGTGATTTAGCAAGAATTTTGTAGACTTTGCAAATGCTCGAATGGGAAATAGCAGCTTAAGGTGGAATTAGATCTCTGGTACTGAGTCTAAGCTTTCTTTTATAATGGAACGCTGATGCTGGTGGATTGGTTTCTAGGAGGATCAGCTCCCATGTGTGTGTGTCTGTGTGTGTGTGTGTTTGTATGTGCTTATATATGTTTGCTAACTCAAGGATGTCTAAATCAAGGTTGCAAGGTAGCTCTTGGTGCTCAGTACATTCAGTTGTTCGTCAGGGTTGCATATGCTCAGTGAATACGCAGTGAATTGTTCCAGAAGCTTACTAAGACATCATTTTTATCATGGGTCATATGTCACAATATTTATTATGATATAAATACTTCATTTTGTATTGCATAATACATATGTTATAGTTTGTTTTATGCCAATTACATTAAGAGTAAACATTTACGATGACATTTCCTTGTATCATAACTTGAATTGAATTTCAACAGGATTATAATGTATGTTTTACAGAAAATACTAAAAAATATATATTGATGGAAAAGCCTCAAATTTGTGATTGCATTTTCAGTCTGTTTCATAAAGCATCCTGAAAACCAAGAAGCTTTTGGACGAAGTTTTGGGAAAATTGAAAAGGATTGCCTATAGTAGTCATGAACTGCAAAACATTACAACAAATTATAAATCCAAATAACATCAGAAAACACAGTGACCATTTAAACAAAACAGAAAAGGTAAGTATAGTTTAAAAATACTTACCCTTGATTGGACCAGACATCTGTCACAGTAAATACTGTATACTGCAGCAGTAGAAGGTCAATTTGTGTGTGTTAACTTAAATTTTTTCAATAATTTCACTATTAAAAAAAATAGTTTAAAGTGAACACAAAGCTTTACAAATGAACAAGAAACAAAGTTAGATAGAGAATTTCCTACGTGCTACATATCAGATTTCTTAATAGATGTCTTTTATCTGCCTTTTTTCTGTTTTGTCTGATTGTTTTGTTGTGTTTTCTGACTTATTATTACCTGTTGCACTTTTCGGCTACTGTCATTACTCTACTCAGAGGAGGCCTTCCATCAAAAAACATGTGACCAGCTAAAAAAGGCATTAGTGAGCTAAGCAACAAAGAAACCTAAGGTAGCTCTCAACATGATGCTGATTCTAACACCAACAGGCTTCACTGTATTGATTTCTTCCAAATTATGGCTTGATTTTTTGGAAAATCTATAACAATCCCAATGAAATTAGGCTGCGATTGTAACAGTACAAAAATGTGAAATTCCCTGAGTAAGAAAGTAATTTAAGTTCTTATGTAAGTTCTGTTCTAATTGCATTCTGCCTTGATTTAATGAATAATATTGCGCAGATGTGGACTCATAAATGCAAATGAGTCCAGTGATTTGTTTACACAATGACTTTTTATTTTCATTTTAACAAAGTCTGAATTATAAGTTCGGCCCCCCAAAAGAGAACAACCTTGAAACAACAGCTCAGAGGGAAAAGTGAAAATCGAAGCGTAATGGCCAGCAGCCCAAATAAGCATTGATAAACCAGAGCGGCTGATGGAAATAACGGCACTGGGTTTTATCTTGTCTAATTATGCATTTGTCTTAATGGCTCTGTGGTGACAGGAAGCGGTGCGTCAGCTGTTTCTTTCTGCCACAGGGCTGGTTCGGTCTATCAGCGAAGCTCGTAATAAATAAACAAATAAATAAATAAATAAATAAATAAATATTTAAACAACCAAATAATAATAAATGAATAATTAAATAAATAAATCAATGAATACAAAAATAAAATCCATGTTGCCTTGACAACAGGTGATGACTATTGGGGCCCTGATGCTCAGAAGCATAAATTTAGATGTGACATTATCTTGTTATTTGGAGGTGCTTGCTAACAGGATTCAGGGGCATCAGTGTGTCATCCTGGCATCATGAGGCAAATGCAGATGCATCTAATCAGCCAAGCCAGTAATGTCCTCGTGTTCTGCGTCTATGAGCATGTGTGTGTGTGTGAGAGAGTATGTGTGTGTGGTAGCAGTAAGATATCTCCAATAAGATCTTGGATTATGGACATGATTTTATGCAACATTAACCATCACTGCTCCATTTTTATTGAATTGCCCGAGCTTTTTGCAAGCCGTCGACACATTCCTGACGTTGCATCCGTAAGTCGTCTGCATACTTCATCCATCCATAATGGTAACGTCAGAAGATACTCAAATACGTGATTTAATCCAGCATTAAGCTTCAAGAAATGTGAAATCATGCATTACCAATAGGTAGCAGTGATTAATAATGCTCACTTCATCTTCCATAACAGAACATTGATTGTTAATTCGCCGATGTTGTTTGGAAATGTCTGTTGTTTTCAATGCTAATTAGTTCCCTCAGGGGGTTAATTAAGAGTAGCACCCTGAAAAGTGGGAATTATTAGGAGGGCTTGCTGAGAAATATTGATGTGTATCTAGCTCAATATTTAGTGTGTTTTAAGGGGTCTAGGCTTAGTTTTCTTCTCTACCGTTAGGGTAAGATAGCATTCTGAAGTTGTTTTAAGTATTGTTGAATTAGGGAACCAGATTCACAAGTATTGTTGATTGTTGATTCTGAAGTGTTAACTGGAAGTGGCTGTTGTTTGCTAAATAGGTCTCTTAGGTGGCTAATAAAAGCAAAAAAACTTTCTTTTTGGCCCCATGATGGTTTCATTGTGTCCTTGTTAAACAGATTTATTCCACCTTTGCTTCTGTGATAAGCTATCCCACTTTTCGGGGAAGGTTTTTCACAGAATTTTGGAGCATACACATTTGTGATTATTCAGCACATTTATGAGATCAGGGACTTATGCTGGGTCAGGAGGTCTGAGGTTTTAGTTCAACCTTATATAATTTAGTTGGGTTGAAGTCAGGGATTTGTGCAGGATGCTCATCTAGATTTATAAACTTTAATAGCTTCATGGTGCCTGCATTGTGCATAGAAGCAGTGTCATGCAGGTTTGTGCCTCCTAGTTCTAGGAATGGGAAACTGTAATGCAACAGCATACAAAGAAATCCAAATTCAATGCAAATCTGTGCTTCAGTTTGAAGAGGAACCACATATGGGTGTGAAGGTCAGGTGCCCATATATTTTTGGCCAAATAGTGTATAATAAACTGCACTAGTCCACACTCCTTATGATCATCTAGCACTGCTTGCCTGGTTCCACCAGGATACAAGGAAGGATTCTGCCCTGTTCTGGCAACTAGATGGTGGAACCAATAATCCCGTTCCAAACATCTGTCATTAAACAAGTCTCTCCCAATAGACTTTATAGACTGATAGTATTTATAGACCTAAATAAACCAATTTCATTATGTACATTCTATAGCCAAGGTTTGTAGACACCTGACTATTAGATTAGTGCTTTATAAACATCTCATTCCATATTTACTCCCCATTTGCTGTTATATAATCACCTTTCTGGAAAGATGTTCCACTAGATTCTGGAGTGTGCTTGTTGAGATTTGTGCTTAGTCAGGTACTGATGTAGGTGAGGTGAGAACCATATAGAGCATAAAAATACATTTATGATTTTTTAGATATACACAATTCAAACATCAATCCTTTCTGTTGTTGTTTTAACATTGTTTGTTAAGCAAGTGTTCCTGTTCTTTCTGGAGGATCGTTGTTGTCTTTGTGACATTTGACTGTGAATGTAGGTGTAGGATTGTAAAGACTAGGCTCTGTCTGCAACTGAGGTTAAAGTGTAGGTGGTTCCTGTAGCCTGTCATTTTTCTTGCTGTTTTTTCATACTTCTGTGCCATCTTCAGGGTCTCTGCCCCCAAGTTTGTAACAAGTGTGTCTGTGAAGATTTTCAGTCATCCGGGTGCAGTTATCTGGAAGTGGATCATATCAACAGGACTTTGAAACGTTTCACTACTCATCCGAGCAGATTTTTTATTTTTTTTATTTTATTTTTTTTTATGAATGTCCAGTTGACGTGACTCAACTTCTAGATCACCACACCTGAATGACTACAGACTAAAAATCTTCACAGACTAACAAAAGGTTACAATTTGTAAATAATAATTTTCTAAACTATTACTAGAGGCAGTTTATCATATATATATTTTTTCCAACCTGTTTAACAAATAGGGCTTTGAATTTTATAAGTTTTAAAAAAATCCCATTTTTGCAAAAGCACCAACCATTGTTTAATCTTTTCAAGCTGATGGTCCTGTTTTTGTGTTCGAGGCCAAGTCAGCTCATCTCGTAATTTTCTCCTGATGCCTGCTAAATTCCTGTTCGCCGCAGCACCTTTGTGAAAACACTCCATGGCCTTGATTTGAGGCAAACCCCCATTCACCTGACCAATTTTTGCTTGTCAAAGTGAGTGTGTTGATCAGACTGTGCTGAGTGACTAAACTGCTCATTAATTTCGACGCAGAAGCTGCATGCCAATGCCATCCATGGTTCGCTCCATCGAATTAAAATGTATTACAGCCTTGATAAGCGTCGCAATTAATAGCACTGACACCTTCCAGTGCATGCTAGCTGCATCCCCAGTGGCGTAGTGTTTCATTCTGGGTTACCGTAATATCAAAGTGTATAGCAGACCAAATAGTAGTTGTAAATAATGCTCTTCGATCATTTGTGTTTTCTTTTCACTCAGTCACTAATCCTGTTGCTAATCCCAGCCTCATCACCATTCGGAGACACAATGTCCCCAAACATGGGCTGCAGATCTCATCTAGGCAAAATTGACAAGCATTACATTTTAGCCACTGTTCTGATTTCACCAGAAATTACCATGCAGGAGAGCCAACCACTGTCTCACTCCCTCTTGCTTTCTCTCGCTCCCTCTTGCTTTTACGAGGATGTCATTTCAGTCCACTGGCTCATGCCAAAGAAAGGCTCTTCAGCTCCCGCCAAACGGATGATATCCATTGCCAAGCATCCACCATCACCCTCCCTCTCTCCTTCTCCACCCACCTCTCTTTCAGACGACTCATTTCAGGGAAATTATTCATGGCCCCTGCACTGTAATCGCTCCTCCAATCCCAGAAAATCTCCACCGGTACTGAAAATGGCCATAAATGAATTTTCTTGGATGGGCGCTGTGAAGTGGCAATATTTGGACCGACAAATTCATATGCAAAGCAGAACGATGTCTGTTCTTGGAGAATCAAAGGAGTGCTTGGATCATACATGTTGAAGTTAACAAGAAGATCAAGCACTTCCTAAATGCTTTAAATAGTCTATTAGGGGATTCAAATAAAACTGTAGTTTCATAGGCAGTCAATAGAGTCGAGGAAACATTTCTAATTCAAAATGCTTTAGGATCTGTAAATTGTATTTAATTATTATAAATAAAGAAATGACCAGAAACAGTTGGTATAAATTACATTTTCACCTCATTACAAGCCTTATTATAAGCAACATTATACTGTAACAATAAAACCACCATCATCAGTTGATTTAGGCAAATTATTTAGAATTTTTGTGGATCCAAGAGCAACAGCACCAACAAGGACCATAAAGCTATTCATTAAAGTGTACCAATGTGAGACACGGGGTTGGGGCTGCTCTCTTTCAAGCCCAAACTGTAGATTCATACCTCCTGTAACTGATAACCATGTCACAGGGTTGTACAGAGTGAAATATCTCATTAAATGCAAGGGTAATTTTTTTTGGGGGGTTGGATGCCTGATGAATGAAATAAAAAACCTGTTTATGTTTATTGGTTCCTTAGACTATCATTAACTTAAGCCCTTATGACTTAATGCATTGCTCAGACCTACTACACTCAGTTTCATTAGGAAGTTATTGATTGCTAATTGATTAATGGATTTTAGCCCGATCTAATTTAATATCTACACTAGCCATGAGTTAGCAACCATCAGGGCTTCCAATATGGCCACCATACTCCACAACACACAAGCATACAGTACTTTCGTGCTCTGAGTCTCTCTCCTACTGATTGAGTACAGGTGTACTAAATCACACACACACACACACACACACACACACACACACACACACACACACACACACACACACACACACACACACACAAACACACAGAATATTAACTTATTCCACGATTTTGAAAGACATAAAAAATTCTTGTTATTCTGTAACAAGAGGGGGAAGTGATTGCTCAGTAGATAAGATGTTGGACTTCTGATTTGAAGGTGAGTTCAAATCCCAGCACCACCAAGCTGCCACTGCTGGGCCATTGAGCAAGGTCCTTAACCAGGATAAGGGTATCTGCATAGTTCTATACATGTACATGTAATGTAAATGATCCATAAAGCACAATGTACAGCAAAAACATAACTATGCTCCTCTTAAGGTCTGGAGGCCGGAGTTGATGAAGCCAGTTGTGGGGGTTTTTTCACATTGCAATAAGGAAAACATTGAACAAATTGTATTTCTGTGATAATATCTCATCATATATAAATCCTCTTCATAGAGTTTCTAGTCTGGTGCTTTGATTGTGGATTATGGATTTAGCTGCACTTTTTGCCTCCCTGACCTCTAACATCGACTCGGCAGCGATACTGTATTCAGAACTACATCAATAACAAAATCTGCATCATGTCATATCTAGGTCACATTTAATCATTTAAGTCTTTAATACTTTGATATTTAGTGAAGGGAGAAAAGGGCATTATAGATTATGTATGTTTTGTGGACATTGCTTTATTGGAATAAAAAACCCGAGCTTTTTTAATTTAGGAACAGAACAAGAACAGGACTGGAAAATCTGGTGAGATTGCCCTGGAGGTGGGGTATTATCTTGGGCATTTGGGACTAAATTGAATAAATGGGATTCTAAAATGTTTTGACTGCTTGAGCACACAAATTGTTGAGAATAGGATCATAAAAAAGTGAGACTGAGGTAATGAAATCCCACTATATTTGAAATTTCAGACACTTCTTTCAACATCTACATAAAGAACCACAAATTCATTTTGAAAACTAAGCTTTATGAGTAGAGTATGACTTCTTTACAGGAACAAAAGTCAGGGCCGGGCCATCCATTTGTTACCTGGGCCTTCAGTGAGGACTTACCCGATTTAATCCACCTCTTAATACCACCGATATAATGTCGCAATTATAGAAACCACCAACACTGTACAAAAATGCAATATAACAACACGTGGCATTACAGAGAGAGACATTTCACATATGGAGGGTGAATACCAATTTACTAAAGCAAGCTCCAAACCTTTACATTACAACCGCAACTGTGCACCTACAGTGAGGAAAATATGTATTTAAACACCCTGCAATTTTGCAAGTTCTCCCACTTAGAAATCATGGAGTGGTCTGAAATTGTCATCGTAGGTGCATGTCCACTGTGAGAGACATAATCTATGTCCACGCCAGAACCTTGATATGCTTCTTACAGAGCCACTCCTTGGTTATGCTGGCTGTGTGCTTCGGGTCATTGTCATGTTGAAAGACCCAGCCTCGACCCATCTTCAATACTCTAACTGGGGGAAGGAGGTTGTTCCCCAAAATCTCGCAATACATGGCCCCGGTCATCCTCTCCTTAATACAGTGCAGTCGCCCTGTCCCATGTGCAGAAAAACACCCCCAAAGCATGATGCTACCACCCCTATGCTTCACAGTAGGGATGGTGTTCTTGGGATGGTACTTATCATTCTTCTTCCTTCAAACACGTTTAGTGGAATTATGACCCAAAAGTTCTATTTTGGTCTCATCTGACCACATGACTTTCTCCCATGACTCCTCTGGATCATCCAAATAGCAAACTTAAGACGTGCTTGGACATGTGCTGGTTTAAGCAGGGGAACCTTCCGTGCCATGCATGATTTCAAACCATGACGTCTTAGTGTATTACCAATTGACCAGCTCCTCCCATGTAGTTGTGGGCTGATTTCTCACCTTCCTTAGGATCATTGAGACCCCACGAGGTGAGGCCCCGTAGCCCTTTCCAGCCTTGTGGAGGTGAACAATTTTGTCTCTAGTGTCTTTGGACAGCTCTTTGGTCTTGGCCATGTTAGTAGTTGGATTCTTACTGATTGTATGGGGTGGACAGGTGTCTTTATGCAGCTAATGACCTCAAACAGGTGCATCTAATTTAGGATAAAAAAATGTAGTGGAGGTGGACATTTTAAAGGCAGACTAACAGGTCTTTGAGGGTCAGAATTCTAGCTGATAGACAGGTGTTCAAATACTTATTTGCAGCTGTATCATACATACGTAGGTGCATGACAGTGGACATGCACCTACAATGACAATTACAGACCACTCCATGATTTCTAAGTGGGAGAACTTGCAAAATAGCAGGGTGTTTAAATACTTATATTCCTCACTGTACATCATCTGGAGCAGTTTTACATTTTTATGTAAATAAAATACAACCTATTCACTGTCTCTAGGTTACGTATGTAACCCTAGTTCCCTGAGGGAATGCGCCTGAGTGTTCACACTCTGAATAATGTGTGTAATCAGTCAAAAATTGGACGCTGGCATTGGTGACAACACGACCAGGATTATAAAGCGCATATGACTGAGGACAGCGGCAGCTTCTGTAGGCGAAAGGAAAGCGCTGCAGGGACGCGGAGGTGTGGCATAGAGATGCAGCGTCTCATTCCCTCAGGGAACTAGGGTTACATATGTAACCTATGTCCACTGTGAGAGACATAATCTAAAAAAAAAAAACCCAAAAAGGTCAAACATTTCCTGTAGGTTTTCACCAGGTTTGCACACACTGCAGGAGGAATTTTGGCCCATTCCTCCACACAGATCTTCTCTAAATCAGTCAGGGTTCTGGCCTGTCGCTGAGAAACACAGTTTGAAATCCCTCCAAAGATTCTCTATTGGGTTTAGGTCTGGAGACTGGCTAGGGTACGCCAGAACCTTGATATGCTTCTTACAGAGCCACTCCTTGGTTATGCTGGCTGTGTGCTTCGGGTCAATGTCATGTTGGAAGACCCAGCCTCACATAATGACCCAGCCACACATAATGTTTGTAATCAGTCAAAAATTGGACGCTGGCATTAGTGACGTCACAACCAGGATTATAAAGCGCATATGACTGAGGACAGCGGCAGCTTCTGTAGGCGAAAGGAAAGCGCTGCAGGGACGCGGAGGTGTGGCATAGAGATGCAGCGTCTCGTTCCCTCAGGGAACTAGGGTTACATATGTAACCTAGAGACGTTCCCTTTCAGGAACTCGAGCTGCGTTGAAACGCTTTGAGAACGAGTGTCCAATCATGCCAGACTGACCAGTCCCTTCCTAGTGTGTATCTGTCACCACAGCTAGAGAAGGACTGAGGGGCCAGGAGTGGCACTGCGGTCTAAGGTATAGAACCGCACAAAGGTTAGCGGGGTGGACCAACCCGCAGCGTCACATATGTCTTGGAGGAAACTCCAGAGGACCAAGATTTTAAGGCAGCCACACACCGGGTGGAGTGTGCTCTGACCCAGGATGGAGCGGGGAGACCAGAGGACTCCTAAGATGATGTGATAGCATCAACAATCCACCTGCTCAGAGTCTGCTTATTAGCAGGGAGGCCTTTCTTAGGAGGGCCGTAGCAGACAAGCAGCTGATCGGCCCTTCTCCAAGGACCCGTCCTTTGGACGTACGTGTACAATGCGTGCACCGGACAGAGCCGGTTCAGTTTCTCCTGGTCTGGGGCCTGAAACGAAGGAGGGTAGAATGCCTGTAATCTTGTGGGCTGTGGGAAAACCGAGGGCACCTTAAGCATGTAACCTGTAAGGGTGTACAGAAAGGCACTGGCTGTACCCAGGGTAAGCTCCAGGAAGGAGGGTGCCACAAAAAGGGGCCTGCAGGTCCCCTACCCTCCTGATAGAGCAGATGGCTAACAAGAACATGGTCTTGATTGAAAGGTGCCTCAAGGATGCCTCAGATAGAGGCTCGAAGAGGGGTTCTCAGACAAAGCCCCCAAAACGACAGTCAGGTCCCCACCCAGGCACTCTAGGTTGTACCGGGGGCCTCAGTCTCCGGGTGCCGTTGAGAAAACGTGTTACCATCGGGACTCTGCCACATATTGCCAGGCCACGGGGACATGATAAGCCAAAGTGGCGGACGCGTAGACTTAGGGTGAACGGAGCCAACCCCTTGGTGAACTGTCCAAGGAGAAATCCAGCACTGAACCAAACGGGCAGTAGACTGGATCCAGCAGGGCGTGCTCACACCACGAGCAGAACAGATGCCACCTGGCGGCATGCGAGGGAGCTCTGGAGTGGAAAATAGTCTCTACCACCTCGGTGAAGAGACCAGAACTTCGGAGCCGTGACCCCTCAGGGGCCACAGCCACAGCCTCCACAGCTCTGGGCGGGGGGTGAAATATGGCACCCCCTAGCTTGGAAAGGAGATTCCTCCTCAGAGGAATCTCCCATGGAGGGTGCTGAAGGAGAGCTACCAGGTCTGCGAACCATGGTCTGCGCCCCCACCTTGGAGCTACCAGGGGGAGACTGACTCTGTCCTGGTGAACCCTCTCCAGAACTCCTGAAAGCAGCGTGACGGGGGGAAAAACATACAGATGCAGCCTCCACCATGCCTGAGACATGGTGTCCAGCCCCAGCAGGGCTGGAGAAGTAAGGGAGAACCACAGGGGACAGTGCGACATATCTTGAGACGCAAACAGATCCACCTGGGCTCTTCCAAATTTCTCCCAAACCTGCTTCACCACATCGAATGCAAGCCTTAATGGTTGCTGTAAGAGACCACTGCAGTATTGTCCATACGGACCCACACGTGGTAACCTCTGAGGTCTGAGAGGAAATGCTTCAGTGCTAGAAGCATGGGATCACTTCCTCCCTCAAGACCCCGACATGAGTGGGAGGCGCCCCGGGCAGCCATTTTGCTGAGCTTTGCCATACGGCGGATCTGGCTCTCAGAACCACTGTAGAAACTGCTAGGGCCTTTAGCTGGTCTATGGCTGCCCTGGTGTCCACCCTCACCGCTCACATGGGGCTGCTCGGTGGGCCCCAACCGCAACCCCCCACCTCCCACTGGGGGGGGGGGGGTGCAGGAGCTCAGCCTCACGTCTTGCTCTCCCCTGTGAGGGATCCTGCATGGCACTCGAGGTGGTCCCTCTATCAGAACAAGACTCCGGGTTATACAACCGGTATTTCATAGTTCACAAAAAGGGGGAATTCCAAGGGTTGCATCCTGTCTTAGATCTACATCAGCTAAACCACTCTCTCAAGATACTCGGGTTCAAGTTGCTGACCCTCAAGCAGGTCGTGCTTCAAATCAGATCCATGGACTGGTTTGTCACAGTAGATCTAATGGGTGCATACTTTCATGTATCCATCCTACCTTGTCACAGGAAGTTCATAAGGTTTGCTTTTGGGACCGAAGCTTACCAATACCGGGTTCTTCCGTTGGGCCTTGCCCTTTCACCCTGTACCTTTACAAAATGTGTGGATGCGGCTCTGGTTCCCCTGAGGTCTCAGGGCATCCGCATCTTCAACTACATTGACGATTGGTTGATCCTAGCTCAGTCAGAGCAGTTGGCGGTCCAGCATCGAGATGTCGTTCTCGCCCACATGAAGGCGTTGGGGTTTCTGCTAAACGCCGGGCTTATGGCAGCTGTGTCCAGTGTGATTCCACTTGGCCTGCTGTGCCTCTTCAGTGGTGGTTCAGGACCCACAGGTTCTCACGGAGGGGCAACCCCCTCCGCATCATCAAGGTCACGCGGCGATGCCTATGTGCCTTAGATGTTTGAAGAGATCCCTGGTTTCTATCTCTAGGCCCTGTGCTGGGAGTCCCCGGTCGTCGCTTAATGCTAACGACGGATGCGTCCCTAACGGGGTGGGAAGCAGTCATGAGTGGTTGCTCTGCCAGAGGTCTGTGAAAGGGGCCCCATCTACACTGGCATGAGAGATAGCTCGCAAGCGTCTATTTAACCCGCAGCATCGCTCCATACCTGAGCACTTTGCGCCCCAAACGTGTGAATACAACGTTGAAAGGGGGCTGAAGGGGCTACTCCTATGAACATGACACTTCAGTGTACCGATCACAAAAGAACGGAAGATCCTGACATGGAGGTATTTATGCGACCTGGTTTTAGAAAACGCTCGTCCAGCTTGCTGGACAGAGGAACTTTTTGCCCATGAGCCAGCCAAGTTATGTAGCTTGGTTATGGTGCAGGTTGCTCACCGCTTATTATTATTATTATCATCATCATCATCATTATTAGTATTATTAATAATATATATTTATTTTATTTTACTATGGGGAGTGAGCGCACCCCCCCCTCGAGGAGTGCTCTCCGGGACTGGAGTGCTTTTTTTTTTTTTTTTCTGTGCCATATGCGCAGATCATGCACAGAGAAGCTAATGCTCTCGTTGCAGGGGGAAGAATCCGCCAAAAGGCGTGCTTCTGACCTGCGAGCAAGTGCTGAACCAAGCAGGTGAGGTTGGATAAAGGGACAAGCCCATCTCGAAACCCTCTGCGAGGTCCATATGCGAGCCCAGAAACTGCCGCTCCGCTCCGCCTCAGCGGGCAGAACCCAAAACATGAGCTCTCTCCTCGGAGAACGGACTAGCGCGTTCCGCTCCCGGGAACATATATGTTTTTTGACAAAGAATCTGACAAAGAATCTGACAGACAACACAACACACAAAGCGCTTTCTGAACAACAGAAGTTGGCCAGCGTCCAATTTTTGACTGATTACACACATTATTCAGAGCGTGAACACTCAGGCGCGTTCCAAAAGCGTTTTGACGCAGCTCGAGTTCCTGAAAGGGAACAGAGATGCAGACTCATAATTTGCACTGCTCCTCAAAACCTGTAATCAAGTGGTACCGCTCGTGTTCACTGGTCTGGAAATGGTGAACAAACCCTTTCCCGGGCTGAGACAAGCTAGCTAGCTTTGGGGTTGGCCGACCTCTCCTCTCCTCACGATGTCAAGCTTTCTTTGGAAATTGATTTTTTTTAAATGTCCGAGACTAAATCTAATTCTCTTCCTCCTCAGGCATAAAAAAGTCTAACTCAGATTTATGATTGTGTGCAGAGTGCTATAGACATGTTTTGCCAGTGGAACTTGGCTTGGCTGACAGTTTCCCTCTGACCAACCAATCAGAGAACAGAAAAATGCTGACGCTATTCTGGGCCAGTTAGCTGCCCTCTGATGCGAATTTGAAATGTGATTGGTTAAAGAAACAGATTTATTACTTATTAAGACTAAAGTGAAAAAGCCAGCAGGACAGACTTTGCAGGCCCTGGGAAGATTAGATTAGAGCACAAAGCTGATTGGACAAAAAATCTAACATACATGTACACGTACTGGAAGTAGTGCAGCCAAGAGAAATGATACGAAATAAAAAGAATAAACTGTTGGGAAAAAATTTATACAATTTCATGAAACAAATATTAGATTTTAGGTTGTAAATGTATGTCAGTGCTTCTGATAGTGTTTAGGCCAGCAGAGAAGGCTTTGCTGCCCCTGACCGCCTGCCACTGACAAAAGTATTGGAACACCTGACTTCCAATCATGCATTTTTCTTCTTTAAACTGTTAGCACAAATTTGGAGGTACACAAATGTACAGGATGTCTTTAGATGTAGTATCTTTACATTTTCATGTCACTTGAAGTACAGTAGGTAAAAAAAAACCTGTTTCTACATGACAGTGCCCCTGTGCACAAAGCCAGCAACATGAATATATAGTTTACATGGGTAAGAGTGGAAGATCTTAAGTGGCCTTCTATAGAGCTCTCATCTGAACTCTGTTGAACACTTTTGGGATAAATTAGACCTCTGGCTGGATCCCAGGCCTCCTCACATCAACTACATCAGTACCTGACTTTGTTAACACTGTTGTGGCTGAAGTCAAGTTTCAAGTCAAGTCAAGTTTATTTGTATAGCGCTTTTCACAACAGACATTGTCTCAAAGCAGCTTTACACAAATCAACAGTTAAGGTGAATGGTGTGAATTTGTCCATGATGAGCAAGCCGCTGGCGACTGTGGCAAGGAAAAACTCCCTTAGATGTTATGAGGAAGAAACCTTGAGAGGAACCGGACTTAAAAGGGGAAACCCATCCTCATTTGGGTGACATCAAGAGTTTGATCATAAATCTTTCAACAATACAGAACACTGGAGAGTGAGAACTAACATGATTACTGGAGTATAAGATTATAAGTGATGTTCTTTCTGCAGTCTTATACAGTCTATATGGTTAGTAGCTCCTAGTTTTATAAGCTCAGCATTTGTGATCATCACAGATCCAGCATCAGCTTCTCCATGCCAGAGCCTTTAAACACTCCAGGAGGTCCAATGTCAAACTCCACACATGTAGCGGGATCCAAATGGCACTGGTACGTCTCTAGATGGTTCGGGATGTTTGCGAGTTCTGCATCTACTTCTTCAAAGGTCTGTAATCATCACGAGGTGGGAGGTGACTGGAGCTGGCCAAACCTCAGGGTGTCTCGGGATGGGGAGAGAAAGAGAAGCAGTGGAGAGGAATTAGCGTAACTGCTGTTCATGATATTAACAGCACAAGTTGATAATGTGCATGTGATCAGATGTTCTGGAGCACAAAGTTATGATATGTGATGTGTGTTATGTGTAGGCTTTGCTAAAAAGATATGTTTTTATTCTGCACTTAAACTGGGTGAGTGTGTCTGAGCCCCGAACACTGTCAGGAAGACTATTCCAGAGTTTAGGAGCTAAATGTGAAAATGCTCTACCACCTTTAGTGGACTTTGCTATTCTAGGAACTACTAGAAGCCCAGAGTTTTGAGATCTCAGGGAGCATGGCGGATTGTAGCGTGTTAAAAGACTGATTATATACATAGGAGCCAAACCATTTAGTGCTTTATAAGTGAGAAGTAATAGTTTGTAGTCCATTCAAAACTTAACAGGAAGCCAGAGTAGGGACGATAAGATTGGGGTTATGTGATCATATTTTCTTGACCTTGTGAGAACTCTGGCTGCTGCATTCTGGACTAACTGAAGCTTGTTTATTAATGACGCAGGACATCCACCTAGTAATGCATTACAGTAGTCTATTCTGGAGGTCATAAACGCATGGACGAGCTTCTCTGCATCGGATATAGACAACATGTTTCTTAACTTAGAAATATTTCTAAGGTGAAAGAAGGCTGTTTTTGTAACTTAAGAAGGCTGTTTTTGTAACTTGGTGAATAAGCACAAATCTCCACAAGCTCTATTGAAACACCTTTTCAGAAAAGTAGAGGTTTTTATCATGGAAAATGCTATATAAATAAGAAATAGGAATGTTAAAGAATGTTAAAGAAGCACATAAAGATCTTATTGTGTGGTGACCACAAACCTTTGTGTATATATTGTATATATACAATGTATATATTGTATATGCTAATGTTTGTGTTTTATTATTATTATTTTTTTTACTTTTCATCATTTTTTTTCTCACACACCGCTTATGATTAGTATTCATTGAATAATGTTAATCACTGGCGAGGCAATTTTGTTTGGCATGCTTAAGATTCAATCGGATTCAAATAAAATTGTTTACATAGCCTTCTATATCTGGAAATTGTCTCATTACAGGAACTAAATAGGTATCAGGGTATCGATGCATGTAAGCGTGACAATTCCAAGTCGCCGATTGCACGCGGCAATAATTCAGTTTTCAGGTGCAATGAGCTGTCACAGGTGTACGTCCGAGTGCACATCGATTCTTTTATATACATTCACAAGAACGCTTTGAGAGCACAGTGTAAACGGATGTTGCCCAGTAATTATATATTACCGTTGGAACCAGCACGAGGGGAAATAATGTGCCGCACTGATAATGATGTACAAAAAAAATGATAGAAAAAAATCTGAGAGGATTTTGGTGGGAAAATGAACAGCCGAGGATGAAATTGTTTAAAGCTAGCCTATATTTATAACTGGCTAAGTGAACAGCATCTCCAAAACAAGCCAAGAAGCAGGTGCTGTTTTGTACAAAATAAAAAAAAATAAAACACTTGGTACTCTGATAAGCAGAGCTCACAGAAAAAAAACAACCTAAACCTGCAGTGCAGCCAGAGTTCTGCTTATTAACATTTGTTTACCTCCATTAAAACGTTACGTTCTTGGCCCGAGAAAGCCAGACATTGGAAATAGGTCACATCACAGCTTAATTGAATTCTCGTCTCACTCTGGCTGCCAAACTGCCAAGCGAGGTCTTGTGACTCATACAGCCTCAGCAATTGCTGCTTAAACGTGTTATGGCTGTCTGGACTTTCTATAGTGCCTCGGCTGCAGAATTATATACAGCTCTGCATATGACCCTGATTCATAACCCCGAACTAATGAATCATGTTCAGCATTATATCAAACGTAACAGTTGACTGGAAGACAAATGAAAGTTTTTTTTACCTCCGAACCCTAAGGATGTAACAGGTTGTCCTCACTGGTGTGATGTTCGTTCACTCTTGCAGTCAGGTGTTGTTAAGAGTATTAAACACATTGTGACATTATTATATAGATTTTAAATAAAAAAAAAAAAAGATTAAAAAGAATGTTAGCATGTGGTTTCAGGGAATAGAATTAGCTGTTATTAAAAATAACAAATTAGGGCTTTGTTGAGGCCAAAGCTATGCTTACCACCCTCAAGTGTTTATTCTAAAGTGTTTAACAATTATACACTGTGTTTACAGGACCGTTCATTTTTGTGTAATCGATTTGATTCAGCTTACATAAAATTCTATTACAATGTTAATATGGTTACTTAAAAATAATGTCTTAGCAAATGAATGAGTGTTTTTAATGAATTGAGCAAATTGAACGCTGTTTATAGAACATTTAATTAAAGTACTTTAGGAAGAAGAAGGTCTTAAGACATCATTTGGACACTTCTAGGGACGCAGCTGTCTGGAAGTTCATTTTACCATCTTTTGTAAGTACCAGAATAAAGAAGAGTCTCTAAGTAGGTCTTTCTTTTACCCTGAGAGATGGGACCAGTGAGCTGTAAGGTAGAGGGTGCTGGTCCATTTTTGGCTTTGTAGGTGAGTATTAGTGTTTTAAATCTGATTTAGGCAGCTACGGGAAGCCAGTGGAGGGAGCGTAGCAGTGAGGTGGTGTGGAAGAACCACACCTTGGCTTGGACTCAGATTAATAGAATGCTATTTACAGACTACTTCCTGGGGCTTGATCTTTAAGTGAGTGCTTTTTTTAATAGAGTATTTGTTTGGGAATCTTGATCTGAATTAAGCACTATATTTATAAAGACTTGAGCTAATGGAATGGTAATCATAAGGTATTTTGATGGCTTGACCGAAATAAATACTTTATATAGATAATGTTTTTTTAATAATTTGAATGGGAAAGGCTCTGGGTTACTGATCAAAAGGTCGTGGGTTTGAGCCGTAGTATCGCCAAGCTGCCAGTCTTGGGCCCCTGAGAGAGGCCCTCAACCCTCTGTGCTTCAGGGGTGCTGTATCAAGGCTGACCCTGCACTCTGACCCCCAGGTTCCTAATATTGCTAGGGTATGCCTAGAAGGAATTTCACTTTGCTGTAATGTACATGTGACATGTAAAAAACACTTTTACCTTTTTACAAGTGCTATCTACAAAACTAGCATTTATAGAATAGCATTTGAGGGCTTTGTCTAAATCAGTCCCTACTTGTAATATAGTTTTTGGATGAATCAAAATACACTATATGCACCAAATATTCTGGAGCTTAAGCTTAAATGAATGTAATTGTGAAAATATAGTTTCCTGAAAGAGATAGAGAAAAAGAGTTAGGTATGGATGTTATAAAATTAGACACTGTAATAAAGTAATAAAGGGAGTGGTAGCTCCAGTGGTAGCTCCAGTGGTTAAGGCGCTGGAATACTGATCGAAATTTTGGGGGTTCAAGCCCCGGTATCGCCAATCTGCCACTCTTGGGCCCTTGAGCAAGGCCCTTAACCCTCTGAGCTCCAGGGGCGCCGTATCATGGCTGACCCTGTGCTCTGACCCCAGTTTCCAAACAAAACTGGGATATGCGAAGAACAAATTTCACTGTGCTGTAATGTATATGTGACAAAAAAAGGCTATTCTTCTATTCTTCTAAAGTATTAATATAAAATATTAATTATTCAATGCACTATAATATACTTTATTTTATTTATTTTTACGTTACTTTACTCTTTCTATTTTTACATTATGTTGTATTTCTTTCATGTTTACAAGTTGGACAGTGAAAAAAGCATTTCACTACTGTATATGTCAGAGTCCCTAAGAATGTGTGTGACAAATAAAAGTAGAATAAAAAAAATAAAAAGTGAAATTTGTGTAAAACAAATAAAGCCAAGTTTGGTTTGAACCTGTCACCTACCTTTTATTCTTCCTCCATGAGCCAAAAAGCTCTCCACAATAACGTCATTTATAATGTTGTAGTATATTTAGAAAAACATTTACTAAAAATTGTAATGGTAGAACTGGTTCCACAGAAATCTAATTCATAAATTAAATTAAAGAAAGCAGTAAAAATGACAAAGAAATCAGGTGAGAGGAATCAGATGTGCCCTACCCCAAACCCTCAAGGTTTTTCAATAGAGATAAGTGAAGCCTGTGAAGGGTTGTTTATGCTTATGCTTCTTCATGACACAGAAATGGGAGCTGCACTTTGTCATGAAATTAAGTTTTGTCTTAGACATAAAGCCTGGGCTTCAGCCGTCATGGCTACTCAATAGCTGTTTCTGTTACACAGGCCAGATGAACTGCAATGCTGTAATAATTCACAGAGGTCACACTTGCTGGCTTATGATGCAGCTCTGTGTAAAAAGTCATGCTTTAACAAAAACCACCATGTTTAAAGTCCACTTTTTCATTTTATATATTACATGGACAACAATCTAAAAGCACAATACGAAATTGCCACATTTAAAGATTTGTTTACAGCTGCTGTAATGTAAGTAATAACAGGAACTACATATAATTAAAAATAGATACAAAAATAAAGTTTTTCAAAATAATGTCATAGTAATATTACTGTTGGCAAACTGATATATAACCCATATGGGCAAATGTTTGTGGACACCTGACCTGAACATCTCATTCCACATTTAGTGTCCATTTACTGTTATAATACCCTTCAATCTTCTGGGGAGGTGTTCCACTAGATTTTGGAGCGTGTTTGTGGAGATTTAGGGTGTTTATAAAGTCAGGTGCGGATGTAGGTAAGGTGAGGAGGCCTGGGGTGCAGTCAGCGTTCCAATTCATCCAAATGGTGTTCAGTAGAGCTTTACAGCAGGCCACTCAAGATCTTCCACTCCAACCCAAAAGCTCAATATTTTATGCTACAAATACATCCTATACAATTATGTACCTCTAAATGTGTGTAAAAAAAAAAAAAAAGAAAGCTCATGTTGCTTGAAAAATCAGGTGCTAATGATTATTTTATGACCTTGGTTAGGACTCTTTCTGCTTCATTCTCTTTGTACTGTAAGTGTGTATAATGAGAGAATTCAACATCTGGCCTTATTATGACTTGAGTGTTGAGTAAACAGGTTTTCTATTCTTTTTCTTACTGCAGGAGAATGCAGAAATGATTATTCTAATCACATCTACACTACCGAAGTGATGGATGGAGTTGATATAACTGCTTTAAACAGCAGTTTAGAAATATACACCACATTCCACACAGTAAACATTGACAAGGATTCTGCCTATAAGCCAATAATAGGGTCAGAAGAGTAGAAGAGAACAGATCATTTGTTAGAAGGTACTCTTAGGACAACATGAAGATGATGGCAAAAGGTCTGAGCATCCGAGCATTTATTGAGGTAGATGTTTGGTCAAAGATTGCATGAACACATCTCAATGGAATGTGCCATGTTCAAATCTTTCTTTTTCACGTTTTACCAAAGCATTATTATGCTGTATGTACTGTCTTTTGATACTCCATACGGGTTTGAACTCACATAAAATGAAAGATGCAATGAAAACATACAGAATTCAAAGAATGATAAAGCATTCTATTTATCACTATCGTCTTCATGAAGGACAGATTTTCTGCAAGCTGAAAACGTGTTTTTTTATTCAAGGCTGTATACACTAGTTGGGCCAATGCCGTGCTGCCACCAGTGATCATGGTTTACTCATCAATCCTTCGTCATCTGCAAAGAAGGGAAAAAACGTCTGGCAGGCGCATCATTTGTCTCAGCTTCATAATAGGAGTCAGTCCTTCATCAGCGGACGTATTGTGAAAGGGATTGTAGAGGGATTTGTCCCCACAAACACATTCATTTCCCTTGTTAATTAATGCTGAATTGCTGTCGCCTGCACTCTGTGGATCAATAACTTCTTCAGATGGTCGAGGGTAGACTTATCATCAGCTTCTTTCTCGCCTCTGCAGTCTTCTATAATTTTTATAATGAGGTCATTGCCGTGTAGCTTAGGACCCAGATGGCTCACCGTATTGGCCATAAAGAGTAACAGGTCATAGCAGGTCATCATATGGCTGCGGTATGGGGTATCAATAATTATACATGTCCAATTATCGTGGTTATGTTTGGTTCCATATCTATTTGGAAAGTGACATGATTGATTGATTTTTTTGACTTATTTTCCTCTATACTGTAAACGATCAAGATGCTATTAAAATGTAGAATCTGTTTAGAGGTTAAACAAAAATATTGCACTTAAATCAGACAAACAAACAATTATAAAATATAGAAATTACTTTTTAATACTTGAATGCAAATCCTTTGCCTAAAGATTTGAGCCTATATATATCAAGTAAAAGAAATGCTCAATTGATTGGAGGTCAGGTGACAAATAGAAAGTTTATCTCTATGTGCATTTCTCCTAATTTGCCTATCAAAAAACACCATTGTCGCAGTTCTATTGATAGCCAAACATTCCTGACACATAATGTGGTATGCTTTGGATCGTGAGCCAATCCTTTTCTTATACTTAACTTTTTTCTATAATTCTGGTTTCATCTGTCCGAATTCTTGTTCCAAAACTGGCATTTTGAAAGTGTTATAGTCTGATCTGACTCTAAATATTAACAAACAATTAGGAAGATGTGGTGATTTTTGTTGAAAGCAGGGTTGCCAGATTGGCTTACAGATTGATCAATTGAGAAACAGCAGCAAAAGCATCTACATCATATTTCTTTTTTTTTTTAAACATTTTTGTTTTTCAACATTAACTTTAAGTAAGGGGAATGCTATGAATATATGTATATACTTAAAAAAAATTACTTTCACCACATGCTTTATAAAACATTTGATTTCTGTAAAGCTGTTAGAAGTGCTATACAAATTTTTTACAAAATCAAATAAAAGCAAAAAAAATAAATGTATCAATTAATTGGTTCATTGATTGTTTAATTTGTCAATTAAAAATATGAAACTAAATTAAAAAACATTAATTAGCAAATATGAATCTTTTTTTCACATTCTGACCCTTATCACACACACACACACACACACACACACACACACACACACACACACACACACACACACACACACATTTACCAATGCAAATAACATCAATGAATACTAAGTATAAGAATAGTACTACTGTACTTCTAATTAATTTTTGAATCAACTCCTTCAATCTCTAGTGTAAAGCAGAACTAGCCTACATTCTAAAATTTGCCCCTATAATCACTTTCCATGTCGCATAGTTAAAATAGTCAGCATTCACGATATATCCAAGCGATAATATAAGAAGGACCATAGCAAATTGTTTCAAAATTGCCCTGAAGATCTGGCTATTCTGTACAAATGTGATCCTCTTCATTATGACAATTTCATGCTGAAAAAAATCCACTTGGGTGGTTTTGACTCATACAGTATAAGGGATAAGTGTTACGGAGATACAGTACATTGCAGCCCAGGACATGAGGACAGGGCTATAAATAATCAAGGAATGGTTAATATTTCACATCTCAGTTGACGTTTGTGAAGTAAATATTTAAAATTTGCTGTTCTAGCGTGGAATCAGAGAAAGCATTTTGCTGGAGAAATGCTTTCCTTTCAGCTGGAGGGCAAGCTAGAATTCTTCCTCCTGTAGAAAATACACTTCTGGCTCCTTTTTCTGAGCACTGCAAAAACCAGTTAAAATATATTGATGCTTTTGAATGATTAATACTCATCAGCATTTCAGTGTGTTTTCTGCTTTTTCTTTGGCACAAGCGGAGAGAGTCTGTACCTTTATTTTTATATCCAGAACCATCACTGGTAAATGTCATACAAGACCAGGATAATAATGGAGGCGGGGTTTTTTTTACAGCAGGGTCCCACTGAGAACAGAAAAAGCCCCTCTGTCCATGAAATCTTTTTTTGTAAATGTTTTAATTAGCATTTTAGTGTGTAGGATTATTTTTTTTTTATTCACTGACAATATTTTACCCAAAGATTTCTACTGAATCAGCTATTCCATTAAATTTAAACAGATCTGAAAAGTTAATCAAATAGTAGATTGAGTCTCACTGTTATTTAATTAAACACCAACTAGCAAGCCTGATTCAAAACCTTATAAACTAAACCTAAAATGTTGGGGAATCCTGCCTTGACAGTAACAAGTAGCAAACGCAACTCTGTGACGTCCATTCACTTTGTCCTTTCTTCGTAAGAGTTACTAATGGAGCAGGTTTATCTGACACTATCCAACTACCACTTACTCCAATGTGCTTGATGGCTAGCTGAAGAGATCAGCACTCAGAGCTACAATACGACTGCCAGTCTAAAGGAAATGAAAACCCTGTCCCCTTTACCTGTACCCATTCATTCTCTACTGAGCTCGAGCGCTCATGTCACACTGACATTGTTTAAGTGGCTACTGTTAGTATTTCTGGCTTAATATCAAGTGGTACTTGAACAAGTAAGGCATGTCTTGGAAAGAGGAAAAAAAAGTGTGCAGGAAGAAAAAAAATGATCAGATGTTTCACTGCCAAAATTCTGAAAGAGGTGACTAAGTTGGGAAATAGACAGATGCCCTTTAGAGAACTGGTCCAGTTAGACTAATAAGTGTTAATTGAACGTTTGAATGACAAATGCTCTACTCTGATTGGTTCAAAGCTTTCATTGTGTTTCTTAAAACAGCTCAAACGAAAGTTTCTTATTGGGGGTTGTTTCACAAACAGGTATTACATTTTCTTGTAAAATTTGTATAACATTTTCTTGTTAAATTTGATATGGTGGCTAAATGGATTGATTGTTATTTATTTATATATTTCAACCACTTTTTGAGTCTCAAATTCCAGGACAGACTCTCTATATTATAAGATACTGCAAAATCTTTGGAATATAGACGTTGTGAAGAGAGTTCCTTGTTAAGCTTTGCAATATTTGCTTAACCTCAGAATGAATGTTTGGTTTAGATCATCTGCCCTGGACAACCTAGTATGAAGATAAACATGACTTTGTAATGTTTTTTATTTTATTTTATTTCTATTTGTCTCTAGAGAGTTAATGTCTTTATTTATTATTGTATTATCCTATGTTAAAAAGTTTTTAAGTAGTTTATTCATATTTCTTGCACCAATACCCATACCCATAACAAATTCCTTGTACATCTAAATCCTGGTAATTAACAATAAATATTATTCTGTTACTGAACACTACCAATAAAAATCAACACTTCCTCAACCTGCATAATTGTCTAAATAAGACCAAAATACAGTCATTGAACTAATGTGGAGGTTTTGGGCATCTTTTAATGATGCCAATCTTTTAATAAATCCAATAATGCACATGAGGTAAGGAACGCATACTGCATATAGTGCACAATTGCAAGATGTGGCAAGATATAGTGCACGATGGCACTATTGTCTCTGACAAGTTTTAGAGACATCAGTGATATCTCCCTTGCTTTTTTAGCATCTTGTACCTATTTGCAAACTGACAGCGACATCAGCTGGCTTTTTTTTGTTTTATATCCATAATGCATGAATACACTATAAATACATCTAACCAGCTGGACATCATAGAAATAAAACGAGCAGATTGACATAACATATAGTTAATTATCATTACACTGCTTGATTATATTTTTACTTTATTTACTTATTTAGTTATTTTTAAAGCTGTAGTGGTTGCCTGATTCACATATAAAATCCACATATCTGACAGATACCTGATCCGCCAGTCACGATCCGTCACTTATGATACGGTCTTGTCACTGTGTTGATGTTTAATGTATGTTCTACCCTGTTAGGTTTGTATTCTGTTATCTGCATTTGTACTGAGTCTACTACCTAACTGTGTATTTTATTATTTGTATGCAATTGTGGCTCATGTACATAGATTTTGATGAGCCAGGAAGGCATTAATAATGGCATCGCATTGAACAAAATCGTTGGTTATCATTCTGCCTGATACTACAGTCTATGTACAGTTTGAGTTTCATAAACATTCAGTCGTCAAAAATACAAAATCTGACATCTTGTTTTCAGGCCCCAAAACCACTAAAGACAAACAAAAATATTCAGGCTTTGGAAGAGGGAAACACATTTGTCTTGAGAAACCAGGCCACCATGGTATACATTAATTTTTTTGATGTGGACACTATCTGCTCCATAATCCTCCTGTTCTGTTTGCAATCATTGCCATATATCATACAATATAAATGCTCCTTTACATCATAGACATACTGAATACACTAACGTTTCACCTTTGTTTGCAGAAATCTATTTATCTATTTATTTATTACAATTATTTACAAAATAACTAAATAATGGATGATGTTTGAGTATTTTTGAACTCTTCCAGTTTGGCAATAATGGCATTTAATGTTCTGTCTGCTGCTCCTTCTTATAGTGTGGAGTATGGAGCAGCATTAATCCTGCCCCATTTATTCTTTAGTATCTATCATGATTGTAGTAGTGGCTCAAATTAAGGCATTCAGTTACTGATTAGCAGGCTGGGGTGAAGCCCCAGAACTACCACACTACCACTGTTGGACACTTGAGCAAGGCCCCTAATCATATCTGCTGCAGGGATGCTGTATAATGGCTGACTCTCTGCACTGAGCTCAACTTCATAACAATTTGCAATATGCAGGAAGTATAGGGAATATAGGGATGTGGTAGCTCAGTGGATAAGATGTTTCACCCTGAATAAAAGCTTATTAGCACTGTCAAGGTGACACACCAGGGTCCTTGAGCAAGGCTTTTAACCCTTTACTGATCAGTTGTAAACATAAGATATTTGTAAGTCACTCTTGATTAGGGCCTCTGCCAAATGGCATAAATGTAAATGTATGCAAAGGAAAGGTTTTTATTCTTCTCTACTTTACTGCATGTTATATATATATTTTTTTCACGACTAGGTGAAAAAAGAGATAAACTATGGAGCTAAACATTGGATGGCAAAACATCTAGAAATTAAATTAATGGAACATTGATTTGAACATACGCCTTTCAAATAAACATTTATAACTCACAAGTTAAGTAATAGTGTCCACAGCTAGGCAGAGAGTTAGAGAGATGTCCTCTAAACGGTAGGATGAGTGGTAGTTGGTTGTTAGAAGGTTAGTCCATAAAAAACTCCATTAACTCCCACATGGTATCGAGTCACTTTCAGGTAGCTCCCAAAACCTATTGTTTTCCTGCTTCCTTCCTGCTCATCAAAAAAAGAAATCTGTTGTATCTATTGATCAGGTCACATGATACAATACAAAACAAAGTAACAAAGATAAAAAGAACTCTATATATAGTTATAAAACACTAAATAACATGGAACATAGTAAGAAAAATCTTAATCTAAGTATAAAAATACTCTAAAAAAACAACAAAAAACATGGAAGAACAAACATAGGATATTTGTGCAAGGTGAGAGTTTAGTTTAGTTTAATTAAAAATGACAAAGAACAACAGGGAGTGATTAAAGTGATCTACACAATTATGTTACATTTCTATTTATGGCATTTTTGGCAGACACCCCTTTCAGAGCAAATATATCAGTTGTCCAATTGAACAGTTGAGAGCAACGTTACTAATGACCTGTTGATCAGAAGTCTTAAGCACCAACAAACAAATGAAGAAAGGCTGCTGCATTGCACAGTCCATGATTCATAATCTTAATCACAATATATAATCACAAATAATTAAAATGGAGTTCTCTTAGATCAATAATTTTAATTTTGTAGTATGTAAATGCATTCTTTTAAAAGCAGGTACTTTTACTCATGTGGAACTGTTCTAGAGCAATATTAAAGCTACAATTTTGCTCCAATGCCTCAGAGAACACTCTTTCCACAAACGCCATAAAGCTCTAATAGAATCTTAAAATTACCCAGTGTGGGTTTTTCAGTGACGGCCGTGCATTTGGTACCTGTGTGAACACCATTTTTACTAAAGCAAGAAACCCAGTTAAGACTCCAAACCTCTACACTACTACCGCAATCAAAACAGAATCAATATTTGTCTAATAACATAACAAAAGCATTCAAATGTAAATAAAATACAATCTACTTTCCACAGCTGCATACTTATAATTGCAACGCTCCTCAGAGGCTGTAATCTAGTGGTACGGCTCTTAGGCACTGGTCTGGAAGTGGTGAACAAACCCTTTTTTGCGTGCTTACTTCTTATAGTTACTGATGTTGAACCATTTGCTGATTTTTTTAGGAATTAAATAAACAAGGTTTCTGTCACATGCCGGTTTGAATGTGTGAGAGTGGGGATGTGAGTGTGTGTCTGTGTGTCTGTGTGTAAGCCAGCAACATCAGACTTACACTGTTGTTGTTTGCTGATAACCCAGGCTGTTTGTCAGCACCTGTTCGCCTCGACAGCATGCAAATGCGCAACACAAAGTCGGCAAAAAGAACGGTCTTCTATTGGTAATAATATTTCTTAGCGTGCGCTAACGGATGTATGTGTTTGTGCGTGTGTTTTCATTTCCATTAAAATTTGACCAATTTTTCCAGTTCAGTCTGATAACAAAAGTTCAACCCTACCTGAAAATTATTTGAGAAATTCCTTTTGAAGAGCTACAAGAGCTTTCTTTTCGGCTTCTCCCGTTAGGGGTCGCCACAGCGGATCCTCCGCACGTTTGATTTGGCACATGTTTTACGCTGGATGCCCTTCCTAACACAACCCTCCCCAATTTATCCGGGCTTGGGACCGGCACTGAGAGTGGCTGGGGATGGTTCCCTGACCGGGGATCGAACCCGGGTCCCAGCCGTGAGAGCGCTGCATTTTAACCACTACACCACTAGGGGACCTTGAAGAGCTACAAGAGCAATTTATAAAAATCATTTTAATATGCACAAGTTTTGACATCAAATTTTTTTCTTCGCTAGTTTGCTGACGAAAGCACGATTTCTGCTGTTATGCTGTAACCTTAGTACCGCTGAACTGTTAAACACTGTAGAACATGTCGCTCTGACAGAACACATTCAATTAAGTTAAATATTATGTAACCAAACTCTATTGGCAGCTACAATATTAGCAAGGAGGATTTAGAGTGAGACAGAAACTCGAAACCTAGAATCTCTCTCATGCACACACACTTCTGTTAATTCATGGCAGCTAAATGAATGCAGTATTAAACCTAAATCTAACCCTAACCACATCCCTAAACTAATATTTTTGGCTCTGAATTGTATTTTTTTATTTATGGAAGAAAAGCTGGTATTAAAAATAATATATTTGTGAATAGATAGAAGTGACAAAGTGTCAGATATTCCTATTACTGTACACACACACATACACACACACACACACACACACACACACACACACACACACACACATATACTATATAAACAAAAGTATTGAGACACCTGACTTTTTCAGCCATATGTGCCCCAAAGGTTTACCACAAAGTAAGAGGCATGCAATTGTACAGAACGTCTTTTTGGATGTGGTAACATAACATTTTCCCTTCACTTGGACTAGGAGACAATACCCCGTACACAAAGTGAGCTCCATGCAGATATGCTTTACATGGGTTGGAGTGGAAGATCACTTGCTATAGAGCTCTGAATCCAACCCTATTGAACACCTTTGATATGTATTAGAACGCTGACTGCACCCCAGGCCTCCTCACCTCACCAACATCAGTACCGGACTTTACTAACACCCTTGTAGCTAAATGAGCACACAGCACACAACAACCGCACACCAAAATCTAGCAGAACATCTTCTCAGAAAAGAGGAGGTTAATATAACAGTTAATGGGATCCTGAAAAAAGCACAAATGGTGTGTCCATATAAATCTTTTGTCCATATAGTGTAAATAGATAGAAACGAAAGAAAGAAAAAGAGAGAGAGAGAGCGAGAGAGAGAGAGAGAGAGAGAGAGAGAGAGAGAGAGAGAGAGAGAGAGAGAGAGAGAGAGAGAGAGAGAGAGGTCAAAATATACCTAGTATTGTATATGCACACACGCACACATAAGGAACATTAGATTTCAGGTGACCTGTGAGGCTCTAACTCTGGCACTCATGAGAGACAGAAAAGGAAATTAGGTAATTACCATGTTAACAAATGGCAAGTGATCATCTCTTTATTTTTGCATCCCCATTGACTGAGCAGCTATCCTCATTTACATATCACAAGGTGATCCTGTGCACTCGATTGACCCATACGTGTGACACGGCTGATGGGTATAAATTAGAAGTATAAGAGCTGTGGACGTCTGGGCTCAGCCCCGGTCACGAGGAGGAATTTTCACGCACGATAATGCGCTGCTGATCGATGGACAATTCCTTTTTCTGTTTAGTACAGGTCCCTTCCCATTACAGCCCTGCAGCACTGTTTCGTTCAGCCGTGAAGTCAACAAAATGTGGGCAAAAAGGGGACAATTCGGAGCTAACTTTTTGATAGAAGAGAAAAAATAAAGGCAGATTACAAAGGATAAAAGTGTAGGTAATGCTGTTTATTTAGAGAAAAAACTTTAATCTAGTGTTCAGAACACTGAGTAAACCAGAGACTTTCACAATTTTCAAAGTAAAAAAAAAAAAAAAATGAAATAAAAAAGCGATCATGGTGTTAATGTGACAGTTGGAATCTGTATTTTGCTGTCACATGGAGATATTTAACAGGAGGAACAATCTCAAGACTTGGGCTATCTGTCATTCATTTATCTGTCTGTCTGTCTGTCTGTCTGTCTGTCTGTCTGTCTGTCTGTCTGTCTGTCTGTCTGTCTGTCTGTCTGTCTGTCTGTCTGTCTATCTATCTATCTATCTATCTATCTATCTATCTATCTATCTATCTATCTATCTATCTATCTATCTATCTATCTATCTATCTATCTATCTATCTGTCTATCTGATTGGAAGTCCTACACTGCAGTGCAGCAATGCTACACCGACTCAAATCTGCCATTCACCTATTAGGTGCCAAGATTACATTTACGACTTACATTTGATCTCATTCATACATCTGAGCAGCTATGGGGTTAAGGACCTTGCTCAGCGCTCACGGGTGGCAGTTTAGTGTGGCTGGGATTTGAATTTTCAATGTACAGTATAAGTTCAATACTATAAGCACTTTTTTCCCTCTTTTGCTCTCATGGCTGTATTGTTCTGTTTTAAGATAGAAATCGATTTAAACCGTTGTCACAATTAGCAAATCATCATTGTGGGTAACATAGGAGAGCATTAATGAAAGTGAAAAAAGGGCCAATATGTCAATGAAATATGTTTAACCTTAAGAAAAAGCTTTGATTTTCATTCTAAAATCAATGCTGAAGGCAATTATAAAGATAAATATGCAAGTCATTCTTTGTTGGATTTTCCTTTAACCATTGCACAACTTTAAGTAAGGTCTTTAAAACGTTCTATTCAGTCGACTGAGAGCAGCTCGCTTAAATGCCTCTTTCATTATATTTCACACCCTATAAGCGAACACCTCTGTCCTATAATGGCTTTGTTGGTGGAATGCCAGCGAGTGACTTTATATTCAATTTTACACTGACTGGACACCCGTTCAGACATCGCCGGAGTGCAGGCTTTACCAAACTTCAACTCTGAGGACAAGACTGCAAAATATCACTAGAAAAAACCTTCAACTTGGACTCACAGCTTGCCTTCCATATGCACTCACTTTCTTTGTATCTTTGTATCTTTGATATATATATATATATATATATATATCACCACATCCAGGATACAAATCCATCTCTGATGTGTAAAATATCTGCCAAAATATCCTTTCGAATTCTTGTTTACTTAGCGTTGTCGAGCAGGTCTGTGATCCCAGAGGTCAGTGTGAAGCTCTATCCATGAGCGCATCAAAAACCAGTGACGGAAACATTTTATGTCATGTCAGAGGAAAACACTCGCAAGAGAAATTGCTGTACAAATATCTTGAGGGGCATGACGGAGTTTCTTCTAGTATCAGGTGGTATCCAAGTGCTGAAAAAAAAATGCAACATGGTACTCAGCACTGGGAGTTACATTAGAGCAGAGGTGCCCAAACCTTTTCCTTATGAAGGGCCAAAAACCCAACTTGATTGAGGGCTGTGGATCAAAACATGGTCTAGGGTTTTTGTTGAATTATACTAAACTGTATTATATTGAAATAACAGTTCCTCTAAAGTATGATTTCTAAATATTAAGTAATACTGTATATATAAAACATTACTATATAATTTTGCTTAACTAATTTAGTTTTATAGTTCAGTGAAATGTATAATACAATAAAAACCTTGAAACAATCCATTTTATTTTACAATTGAGCTCAATGCCTAAAACAGCTACATGAGCGATGAGCATTACAGCCTTACATTTGTAATATCAGTGACCTCTAATGAGAAATATTTACATTAACAGATCAACTTACATTGACCTCATTTATACAATCAAGCAGCTATGGGATTGAGGGCCTTGCTCAAGTGCCCAGGAGTGGCAGCTTGGGATCTGAACTCATGACCTTCAGATCCAAAGTCCAATGCCTTAACCACGAAGCAACCAACATGAAGCTGCACTTTTTTTTGTTTTTTTTTAATGTCAAATTTAATTACTATTACTTAGATGTATTTACTTTCTCTATATTTAATTTAAATTTATATTTTTTTGCAGCTTCAAAAAAAGAAAAGTGATGCATAATTTGTTTAGTGGCACTTCCCTCTTTTTTCCCCCTCCTCTCTTATACTGCATGGTGGCCAAATCAAAGATAATCAAAGGCCAACTTTGGCCTGTAAGCTTTAGTTTGGGCATCTTTGCATTAGATCCTCTCATTTACTGACTTCTAATTGAAGCCTATGTTTTAAAGCCGATAAGTTACTACTTTTATATTAAAATTAAATTCAGTTAAATATTTTTAATTCCTCAAAATCTCTACTCAATTTTAAATGTTTGTTTATTTTAGTTATTTTTAATGCAAATAACACACAAATCCAACTTTTTAATTGTTTATACTTTTCACTAGCTTGCTTTTTACTGTAATTTATATATTTGTTAATTTATTAATTTTCTTTTAAAACTAAGCAATAACCCATTAAGTTTTCTTTGTTCATTTAGATTTTCTTTACTTTAAAAATAACCACAGTATAAAAGGCTTTTCATTAAAATTAAAATAAATAAATAAATAAAAACAGTGTTTTACATTTGTGTAATATACGAGGAATAAAATATAGTATTTAAAAAAAAATCTTTGGAATGGTAAAAGTACAACTGCTTTGGTTCATGATGCATCACATGTCTGCAACTTTAGCTCATTTTGTTTTATTATTTACTAGGCGTCTACATATAAGTGTTAATATAACGGTTTTCTATTTACTTTAACTCTTAACTTTTAGAAATATCTCTTTAAATTATTTATTTATTTATTTATTTATTTATTTATAATTTATTTATTTATTTATGTATTTATTTATTTATTTATTTATTCATTTATTTTTACAAAAAGCTTCTGGAACATAAAGGCATTAAATTAAGTTGTTAAGTGATGAATAATGAATAAACTATCTATAAAGTCAGCATGGCTTTAGGAGCGAATGTGATCCCTATCATGATTTATTCGGAGTGCATTTTACTGGAGCGAAAATAGAAATAGTTGTTTGTAAAATGTTCCACCGCACGCCTGTGATGTGGGTCAATTCTTTATAAAAGTGACAAATATCTTCATTAGCATAACAATGTTCTGCGCTTTGCCCAACCAAAATCTGGCAGATGAAATGTCGATAATTGGATAAGAGGAGAAAGAAATAAAGAGGAAGAGAGAGAGGGAGAAATCCGAGGACGGGAGGCAATAACTCGTGCTTGGTCGCAGGCCCGGTAGAAAATGACCCCAGGAGTATTGGCTGTGTCAGCTTGCTGCAATTATCATTCAGCCTTAGTGGAGCACCCTGTTTGATATCTGCCAAAGTAATTTAGTGGGAGAGATTGGGCTGTGTCCTTCTCGTTCTCTCTTCCTTCTTCCTCCTTCTGTTCATATGCCGTGTAGATGCTTTCCAGCTACATCTTGTCCACTGAACTGAGATAGAGATGGTCCTCTTTTTTTCTTTCTCCCCCCTGCAGACACCTCCGGTTTGTTTATTTGCAACCAGGAGTCGGTGAGTGAAATTAAGTGACACGGAGTGAAATTGTTTTTTCCATGCTGCGTGCCTCCACATGTCTGATTACTCCTCTTTTAGTGAACAGGGCTTGGAATGTTTCAACATGAGCCATGCTTATGAACGACACTTCCATTTGTCAGTGGAGTGGACCAAGAAGAACTGACCTGGAGAGAAGATTTATGTTATCATTTACTTATTTCTTTCTTTTTTAAAGCCATCTGAAGTCAATCTGAGTCCAAGCAAGTCTGTATACACAGTCACTAAAGATGGAGGAGAATATAAAACCACAATTCAAAATAAGATGATGTAATGTGTTCTAGTCAGATCCTTTTTTCTGTTTGAAAGGAAATTAATTAATCCATTTATTTATTTATTTATTTATTTATTTATTTATTTATTTATTTATTTATTTATTTATTTATTTATTTTTGTTTATAAATTTAAAAAAAAAAATTTATTTATTGATCCCAATTAAGAAAATGTTGGTACACTGTAAAATGTAAATAAAAACCGAATGCAATGATTTTTAAATCTCATAAACACATTTTATTCACAATAGAACATAAAAAAACATAAAAATGTTTAAACTGAGGAAATATATAAAAAAATACTGTTAAAAAAAAGGTGTTTAAATTTGAAGACTTTTGTTAGTATACATCTGGGAACTGAGGAGACCAGTTGCTGAAATTTTGGAAGATGAATGTTGTCCCGTATGTGTCCAATACAGGATTCTAGCTGCTAAACAGTTGTCCTTTTATTGTATTTTTGTTGATCAGCCAAATGGTGATAGCTTTAGACTGCAGGCAGTGCAGTTCAGAACTCTATTAAAATCACTCTAGAAAGTCATGCTATTGTTATATGTGCAGTATACAGTTAACATTGTCTTGTTCTTCCTGAAAAAGACATTTTCTGGACGGAGGCATTTGTTGCTTAGAAACTTTTATATACCATTCAGCATTGATGGAGCTTCTCTAAATGTGAAGGCTGCTCATTCCACAGGCACTAATGCACTCCCATACCATCAAAGATGCAACTTTTTGAACTGAGCACTGATAACAAGCCAAATGGTCCTTCTCCTCTTTAGTCTGGAGGACGTGGTGTTCATGGTTTCCAAAAATAAATAAATATTTCTGTTCTTACCCATCCTTAGGTGTGTAGTAATAGGTGTGTAAATGCAGAACTATCCATGCAACCTGTGGTCCTGAGACAATGTAGTATTATATTAATTACAGTCTGAATCAGTACTTACATTTTTTTTAGTTGTTCAGTGGCTTCATGGATATTTCAGGGTGTAATTTGGGGCTCTGTAGAGGAAAGATCTAAGACACATAACACACATAAAGACCTGAGACCCAAACACTAATTGGAAGGCTGTTCCATAACTGTGGGGTTTATAAGAGAAAGCTCTGCCCCCTGCTGTAGTGTTCATTATTTTAGGTACCAACAAATAGCCTGTATTTTTTGATCCAAGTAGGTGTGGGGGATCATAATTTATCAAAATTTTGCTAAAATACTGCAGCAAGACCATTTAGTGCTTTATAGATCAGTAGTAGTATTTTATAATCAATGCAAGATTGTGTAGGGGGCAGTGTAGACTGATTAAAACAGGGGTGATGTGATCATGTTTTGTAAATCTACAGTAGTAATGACTCTTGAAGCTGCATTCTGGACTTGCTGAAGCTTATTTATGCACTTACTCAAACACCCAAACGGTAAAGCGTTACAGCAGTCTAATGTCAATGTAACAAAAGCATGAACTTGTTTTTCTGCATCCTATAACATCATCATATTTCCAATGTTAGCAATATTTCCATGGTGAAAAAGGCGATCTTGGTAATATTATTCACATGAGCCTCAAAGGAAAGACCAGGGTCAAAATTCACATCAAGTTCTTTGACTGCTGTACACACTGAGACCGAAAGACCATCCAGAGATTCTACGTAATCGGAAAGTTTACTTCTATACCATATTTACATATAATTTCACCCAGAGGCAGCAAATATAAAGAGAAAAGCAGTGAGCATAAGAAAGATCCTTGCAGAACACCAAACTTTACCTTCGAAACTGTGGAGAACTTACCATTTACATCATTAAATTGATAACAATCACTCAAATAAGACCTAAGCCAGAAGAGAGCTGTTCCATTCATGCCAACATTTTCTAGTCTAGCAAGGAAGATATTATGATCAATAGTGTCAAAAGCTACACTAAGATTAAGGAACACAAGCAAGACCAATAACAGGTAATTTTCAATTTTAACCAGTGCTCTCTGTGCTACGATAAAGCCTTAATCCTGACTGATACATTTCATAAATGTTAAATGTTATTCCTAAGTAGGTGTGAGAATAACTGATGTGCTACAACGTTTTCTAGAATCTTGAAGATAAAGGGAAGGTTTGATGTTGGTCTATGATTGGCCTATTTATAGCCAATAATCTTACTGACCTGTTGTCAATTAACCTAATTTTCTGCAGAATGTTTTACCAACTGTTTAATTTTAATAACACTACTTTCCAGACTATTTTGAGATGTGTTGCATCCAACAAATTCTAAATTACCATATTTTCTCATTGCATTATGTTTTTATTTATATTTTTACAGTGTTCAAACTCATTAAGGTTTTTTCTTCAAAGGATTTTTTCCCGCTTATTAATTGCCTGGTCCTGGTACTTAATGTGCATATATGGGTAATTACTATATGTTATAATAAAGTTGATCAAACTGGGTAATTGTTAAAATATTTGCCTTTGCATTAAAATGAAATTTAAACATTCCTTGGGTACAGAAAAAAAAGAATTCCATAAAAAATAACATTATAAACGTTCTGAATTTACTTACTTCAATAAAGCTTTAAGAACTGTACAGCATACTCAGGCAATTATAAAAGTAATGAATAAAATGTGAAATTGTGAAATGGTCAATTCTCTCTCAGTGGATGAATTGCATTTCTTGCGTTCTATTTCGTATTTCTTCTCATATGAAGAGACGAAGATCTTGTCAAACTTTCTCTGCATGTAGGCCGTCTTTCTTTTTTACAGCCTTATCTGTTTCCTAGACTTTATTGAACATCCTGTCAAAAAAACTAAAATGTATGTTCACCCGATCTTGATACTAGCACGGACATATTTCTGCGAGTATACAAAAAGTCAATTTTTTTTTTATTGCGCTTCTGTAATTATTAGCCATTGCTAGGAAGAACAAATATATATTGGAACTAGCTTTATTTATACTACTGTATAAAAAATAGAATTTCTGTTTACTATCTGAACATTAAGCTAATATGAACAAACATTGTCTGGCTAACAGAGGCCATCCCATGAATAAGACTGCAAAGTGCAGTGATTAAGCACATGACCTAAGGGCAAAAACACAGCATGGTATTTATTAAGGGGAATCCAAGATTCTTTCTCAAGCAAACAGATGGTGTCAAAACACATGGAGAGTGTAATACAAGCAGACTGCATATTCAAGAAAAACTGTCAAAGATCAGAACCAGGAAATACAGAAATTAAAATAGAAATAAAGTAAATAAATAAACAAACAGAAACTGATGTTCAAAAGAATAGAAATAGACAAGCTAATCAATGTATGACATTAAATAGGTGAACACAGCAGGATAGTCAAGCAGATAGGGAGATAGGGATGAGATAGGGGTGCTGAAGCCTAACAAGATAGGGGTGCTGAAGCCAAAATAAAAGAGCATGGCAATGTACAGTACAACTGTCACAAAGAGGTTGGATTTCTTTGGGAAAAAACTTTTTTTTTCTTCCACAAAATAGCATCCAATTTCGTCATTTAAAAACGCCCCCTTTTCGAGCACAATAACAAGCAAGCAAACATTTCCTTTCCCATTGTGGTGGCAGCAATGATAAATGAACGTGAGTTGGTATTTACTCTCCTCACTCGGAAGAATCGCAATTCCCATATTTAATGATAGCAGGGCATGCTGCTGTTCACCCTCACTCATTTGAGTTGTGAATATGCTAAATCTGTTTTATGCCCCAGGTGTAATGACCTCTTGCATACCGCAGAAACATTAATCTTTCGGGGAAATGCACTGAGGGAGGGGGAGAGAGGTGCAGGGGATGAGAGCTTTGGAGGCACCGTCAGACAATTTTACTCTGCTCTTCTAAAACCTCTATCACTTAAGCTTAAAAGTTAAGGGGGTTTTATACTATGGAATATCCAAAGGGATAACAACAGAGTGAAAGCCATAGAACTAAAAAAATAATAAATAAAATTAAAAAAGATCTAAAGAAGGAGGTCATCAATGTCTAGGTAAAAAATATATCCCTTAACAGATGTGAAGGTCTTAGGCACTGTCCTATTTTACATGCTACTCTTTTATTCTTCCCTAAGAAGATCAAGACCTCTTCATGTGTCCATCAGGAAAGCCACACCTCCATCCACTTTAGCATTTGCTGATTGTTACCGCTCTAATACTTCTAAGAATCTCCTCCTACTCTTTTTTTCTGTGGTTGTTACATCCTAATGACTCCCCCTAACCCCGGGACACACCAAGCCGATTGTCGACCAGCAGGCAATGTCAGGTGGTTTATGAGTGTCAGTCGGCTTTAGTTGTTCCAGTGTGTTCCGTAACGTTGGCTTAAGTCTGACAGCATCAGCTATTAACTCTGATTAGCTCTGATCAGCTTCACAAATGAGCACAGAAGAAAAAACATCATTTGACCAGAGGTGGCAAAGTACACATATAGATACTCATGTTTTAAAATACTCTGGTAAAAGCCGATGCGTTATGAGGAAAAAATTCCACAAAACGCACTGGCGCGTTTGTCGACCCCAGAGGGTTGATTTTGCGCATCGTACCTGATTTTGGTGCTGATTTGTGTCTTGGCGCTTCAGTAAAACAAATGTTTATTAATTTAAAAATATTTTTTCAGTAGAGTTCAGTTTTTGGTAAAGTTTTTTTAATTCTTTTAATTCTGAGTAAAGAAAGGATGTTGTGAATAAATGTGTGTTGGACTGAAGGTTTTAATTTCGCCACTTTAATATTTGTTTATTTATATAAATTATATTAGATTATAATATTTAATCATTCGTTGCTAAAATTAATGCGACTGACATTCATTCGCATTTTGACAGACTTAATTAGACAAAACTAATTTCAAATTGTGTTACCTAATGATTCTGTCAGAGATCTTGCAGGTGAGACTGGATGAGTGAGGACCCAAGTGCATTATGCCACAAGGGGTAAGGAAAATACAGGCTTTATGAAGAAGAAAAAAAAGAAAAGAAAAAAACCCTAAGCAATGGGGCAAGGCAAAAACACAGTCTAAAACAGTCCAGTCCAGAAGCAGAGCAGAACAGGGTCAGGAACAGGAACAGGATCAGGATCAGGATCAGGATCAGAAACAGGAACAGGTATCCAGAGCAGACAGAGTGGCAAGAATTATCTCAGGGGCTAGGGAGCCGGTAAGATAATCTGGCCCTGAGCTAAAGTCTTGGGTGTCCTTAAATACAGGGAGGTGTGGGAAAAACGGCAAGATGGCCACCGACCCGGAAGCGCGGGCCATGTGCCGGGAAGATCCAGACAATATAGAACACAAGCAGAGAAAAGATGATGATGATCAGGTGATATATTTGTACTTCAAAATATTTGTACTTCGTTACTTTCCACCTCTGCATTTGACCAGAGGATTTTAACAATATCATGGATTTGTGGAATCAAGACATCGAAGATCTGTGCCATACGCAACTTAGCAAACATTATTGAATTCTACACGAACCCGTAATTAATAATCGGGGCAGGTGTAACGCTGCTTGATTTATATATCCACAGATCTAGCTCTTCCTGTTTTTCTTTTTTTTGAGCCGACTATAAACTATTGCCACATACACGCTAGTTGGCCGTCAGCTGTAGTCTGTCTGGTGTGTTCTATTACAACTTTTTTGCCTCGACGCAAGTGATGTTATATAGTCGGCTTTTCTCAGAGCCAGTTTATTGGCATTGGCTTGGTGTGTCCCTACCTTAACACATCCCTCCCTACCCTTTCCCTCCCCCTTGCTTCATTAACAAGGCTATACAGGAAGTGGGGGAAGGTTCCTTGTCCCTGGAGCATACAAATTTGTGAAATCTTGCTAACTTCACTTAGATCGAAGAAGCTGCTCGGATAAGTAGCGAAACATTCCTACTGTATCTAACCAGATATAAGTCCAGCTCCAGCATGAATCAGCTTCCAGGTAACCACACCTCGATAATTGAGAATCTTCACAGACTTAAAGATCTTAATAGTTTCTTATATTCTTTAAATAAAAAAAAAAACGAAGAGAAACTGCATAACTACGGTAAATGCCCTGCTTCTAAAGAACCCATAAGCAAGGACATGAACTTCGTGCTTAGATCTGCCAAGTTCATTTAAATATACATTACTGCATGCATAATAGTGCTTAAAGATTTTTTATCACAGGTTAGTTTAGGTGTACACCTATTAGTCCATCAATTAGTGTGAATGACAGTGAAACAGATACTTCTGCTTCATTCAAAAAGCAAAAGCACATTACTTGGAAAACATATAGGGCTGAAATCGTATTTATTAATTCATTAATACCCAAAAACAGTTTCCACACAGAAAGAAATGTTAGCAGACCTTTGCTAAGAAGCAACACAAATCACAAACATCACAGAGCATGGAGCCAGAGTTAAATAAAATTATTTCCATTTTAATAACTTTGTAATATATATCATATCCTGCTTTGATTTTTTCTTTTCTAGCGGGGTGGTCCAAAAATCCAGACCACATCATATTTATGTCCCTTGGCTCACCTGGTGGGTCAGTAATGGATATAAAGAATAAAAAAAAAATAAACCTGTATTTTCTAGTTTCAGCCTAATAAACAAGTCAAGTCAAGAAGCTTTTTATTATAATTTCAACCATATATATATATAGATAGATAGATAGATAGATAGATAGATAGATAGATAGATAGATAGATAGATAGATAGATAGATAGATAGATAGATAGATAGATAGATAGATAGATAGATATAGATATATAGATATATAGATATAGCTGAAGCAATACACATTGGTGCCACATAAAACAACATAGAGCTACATAACACACATAGAGCTAGGAACTAAAAGTAAGTGCATCGTGAGCAAGCTAGTGCAAACAGTGAAAGGCAAAAGTAAGATACAGGTTCTGTGGTGGCAGTTTGAAATGTGTGCAAAACAGCAACAGCAGCAATTGAGTAAATGTGCAAAACAGCGTGTAAACAGTTATAATATGGTTGGGGCTATAGACATGGATGTGTATGAATTGAATTGAGTTTTTGAGTGTGTTTAAGTTCGAGTTTGTGTGTGTGTTTCAGAAATTCAGAAACTGGGATTTACTGGGATTTACACAAATGACAGACTGGTGCAATCTATTATTATCCAGTATCTAGCAGTCAATCAATGAATCAATATATGAATTAATCTGTTTTTCTTGCTTTCTTTCTTGCTAGCTACCTAAATACCTGATTAATTTTGGAATTTGCTTTTATAAAAAAATCAACTTTGACCTGATAAAAAAAGAACAGCTTTGCATAAGGCCAAGTCACACCAACCTCTTTTAAAAACATTTTTTCCTCGTCTATTATTCTGAGTATTTTCTCAGAACTGACTGATTACTTGCTGATTAATACATCACTACCTTTGATTAATATGAACTAAATAAGAGACTTCTTTGTTTCCCCCTGGCAATTCTGATGCCCACCCGTTGAGAGAATGCTGACATAAAAGGACGGCATACACGTTTTTTTTTTCCTTTTTTTCAATACTTGTTTTCAATAAATCCTATTTTTTAAGCTGTCTGCAATTAAAATAACTTTAACATGTTTTGGTGACCTTTAGATATTTTTATTCCTATCAAAGTAAAAGGAAACAGGTTGTAAATGTATTTCAGTGTTATGGATAGTTCTAAGACAAAATGAGAAAAAGGGTTGTGGTCAGAAGACAAAACTATGATACATTATACATTTAATGAGCACATGTGCATTGAGACAGCAGAGTTATGAATGTGGTGAGGGAAGACATCCAGGTAGTTGGTTTTAAAGAGGCAGATGTAAAGAACAGGGGGGTATGGAGACGGATGATCCGCTGTGGTGACCCCTAATAAGAGCAGCCAAAAGAAGAAGAAGAAGAAGGAAGTATTGAGGCAGTGAAGTATGGATGACCCGACTGGAGATTGTTTAGAACTTTCTTCACACTGGCATATTTTTTGATTCACTTAATGAATAATGCATTGGTATACTTAAAAAAAAATATATAAAAAAAAGCTTTCATATCCTTCAGAGGCTTTTATCCCACACATGATTTCTACAGCACTAAAATGCATATGCTTTACTTATCAATGTGTAAAATCTTTTATTCGAAGCTGCTTGCAACTGAGACGTAATCCAGACCTGCCTATCCTGAAGTGAAATATGAGAAATAACATTTCCTCAATCCTGCTAAGGTTTTATTTTTCCTAAGAAAAATACAGCAATTAATAAGAATGTAAGCTTGTAGACTTTTTTTGTATGAATGTCATAACTGAAACAAAGAGCAGGATATATATATATATATATATATATATATATATATATATATATATATATATATATATATATATATATATATATATATATATATATTTTATTTATTTATTTATTTACCTAAAATGTCCAACTTCTATTATGACAGACTTGACAAACCAAATCAGAAAGCATCTGGTCCACCCAATATATATTATTATATATATATATATATATATATATATATATATATATATATATATATATATATATATATATATATATATATACAGTGAGGAAAATAAGTATTTGAACACCCTTCTATTTTGCAAGTTCTCCCACTTAGAAATCATGGAGGGGTCTGAAATTGTCATCGTAGGTGCATGTCCACTGTGAGAGACATAATCTAAAAAAGAAAATCCAGAAATCACAATGTATGATTTTTTAACTATTTATTTGTATGATACAGCTGCAAATAAGTATTTGAACACCTGAGAAAGTCAATGTTAATATTTGGTACAGTAGCCTTTGTTTGCAATTACAGAGGTCAAACATTTCCTGTAGTTTTTTCACTAGGTTTGCACACACTGAAGGAGGGATTTTGGCCCACTCCTCCACACAGATCTTCTCTAGATCAGTCAGGTTTCTGGCCTGTCGCTGAGAAACACGGAGTTTGAGCTCCCTCCAAGACTCTCTATTGGGTTTAGGTCTGGAGACTGGCTAGGCCACGCCAGAACCTTGATATGCTTCTTACAGAGCCACTCCTTGGTTATCCTGGCTGTGTGCTTCGGGTCATTGTCATGTTGGAAGACCCAGCCTCGACCCATCTTCAATGCTCTAACTGAGGGAAGGAGGTTGTTCCCCAAAATCTTGCAATACATGGCCCCAGTCATCCTCTCCTTAATACAGTGCAGTCGCCCTGTCCCATGTGCAGAAAAACACCCCCAAAGCATGATGCTACCACCCCCATGCTTCACAGTAGGGATGGTGTTCTTGGGATGGTACTCATCATTCTTCTTCCTCCAAACACGTTTAGTGGAATTATGACCCAAAAGTTCTTTTTTGGTCTCCTCTGACCACATGACTTTCTCCCATGACTCCTCTGGATCATCCAAATGGTCAATGGCAAACTTAAGACGTGCCTGGACATGTGCTGGTTTAAGCAGGGGAACCTTCCGTGCCATGCATGATTTCAAACCATGACGTCTTAGTGTATTACCAACAGTAACTTTGGAAACGGTGGTCCCAGCTCTTTTCAGGTCATTGACCAGCTCCTCCCGTGTAGTTCTGGGTTGATTTCTCACCTTCCTTAGAATCATTGAGACCCCACGAGGTGAGATCTTGCATGGAGCCCCAGTCCGAGGGAGATTGACAGTCATGTTTAGCTTCTTCCATTTTCTAATGATTGCTCCAACAGTGGACCTTTTTTCACCAAGCTGCTTGGCAATTTCCCCGTAGCCCTTTCCAGCCCTGTGGAGGTGTACAATTTTGTCTCTAGTGTCTTTGGACAGCTCTTTGGTCTTGGCCATGTTAGTAGTTGGATTCTTACTGATTGTATGGGGTGGACAGGTGTCTTTATGCAGCTAACGACCTTAAACAGGTGCATCTAATTTAGGATAATAAATGTAGTGGCAGTGGACATTTTAAAGGCAGACTAACAGGTCTTTGAGGGTCAGAATTCTAGCTGATAGACAGGTGTTCAAATACTTATTTGCAGCTGTATCATACAAATAAATAGGTAAAAATATATACATTGTGATTTCTGGATTTTTTTTTTAGATTATGTCTCACACAGTGGACATGCACCTACGATGACAATTTCAGACCCCTCCATGATTTCTAAGTGGGAGAACTTGCAAAATAGCAGGGTGTTCAAATACTTATTTTCCTCACTGTATATATATATATATATATATATATATATATATATATATATATATATATATATATATATATATATATATATATATATATATATATATATTTTTTTTTTTTTTTTTTTTTTCTTTTTTTTTTTTATTTATTTTTTTTTTTCTTCAAACTGTTAGATTTGAGACTTCACTGTAGACCAGTTAAATCTTTCCTTCCTTCTATTTTCAACTTTATTGTCAGTTCAACTTGCCTGTGAACTCATTCACTCTACAGACTCGTCTATACTACACACACTCCACTGCTATTTACACGTTTGCATTTATCAGTTTATTAAGTATGCTCCGGTGTTTTCAATCTATATATCTATATCTATATACTATATATAACCATTTGACATTAACAACATTAAGACATTCTCCATTGTCTTTGACATAAATACTTTTAAGAAAATGAAGAAGATAAATTTGGTGAGATGGTAAACAGGACATTTGTTATTTTTTTCATCATTTTTTTTTTTAAGAAAAAAAAATCTGCCATCCAGTTTAGTGTTTTTATGATTAGATGATCTCTCCTCTGATTTACTGTTATGAATTTTTATTTTAAATTTTTTTATTATTATATTCCTTAATATTTTTGAAGAGTCATTTAAATCCAAAAACATACATTTGCATTGCATTGGTGGATCGAGCTGTCGACATGGCTCTGGGCTTAATACTAATACCTTGCTTAAACCAATATCACACAGCAAAGCTGGGCTTGAGTCTAAACCAAACTAGACAGCCCCTTTGGTTAATGCAGTTTTAGTGAAAATTTGGAATAGAGCTTAAGTCTGGAGTTATGTCTGAGATCTGAATACTGAGGCACCCTTTTTTATAATTAAAGCTTTACTATATATAAAGAACTCAACTGAAGATCAATAGACGCTGTTCACTGGAACTGTCACTAAAGATTCCAATGCAACAATCAACAACATAATGTCAAAACCAAGCCTCATACACGAGAAGCTGTCGTAAAGTGTATTTATCATTAGTTATTTTGTAAGCAGACATTCATTCAATATACTCTTCAATATAAGATTCACAGATTGTATATATCACTTGTCATCAGCCTTGAATCCAACACCCACCCACATGCTGAAAATTGGCACTGGAATGTGTATTACTTTATTTGCTATTAATCAGATGTAATGTGTATATATTAAACTGTGCAACTGAAATACGGTGCATTGGGGTTGCACGTTTTTATCACTCATGCCTATATTTTATTCTCAGTTTTCCTCACAGCTGAATGTGTAAAGCTTGATTGCTGTACACCTCACAAGTGCTTGGAAAGAAAATAGTGATAGGTCAGATGGCTTTCATGATTCGTAAACATTTCATGTTAAAAAAGCTCAACAATTTGTATTGTCTTTTCCAAAAGGCCCATCACCTGATCTGTCACATCACCTCATACCAGCAAGTTTAATCACACAAACTCACACATACACAACTGTTTATTATCATTGGTTTGGTAAACACCATGATATCACAGTTCATTATAAATTTCACTCTAAAAATATTTGAAGATCGTCCGTTGAGAATTTCTCTGCAGTATTGTCCAATTTCTGGGGTGTTATCTGTCAGAATGACAAAACAAATAAAAAAATAAGGTAATAAAACACATTTTATATACTATGTTGCTGGAATGGGTGAGTTCAGGTAAAAAAGGTGGGGTTTTGGGGTAAGCAGGGGGTGTGGAACAGGAGAGCCGTCTCAGGAGGAGAGTGAGCAGTGGTTTGGGATGGGTTCTATATGGTGTGGGTTATGGCCAGAACAATAACCCTCAGAGTTATAAAAATAAAGGAAAGCACCAATGCAAACACATCTGGTTATGTTTGTCAGAATGCTACAATATATATATATATATAATTTAAGGTGACTGGCGAATCAGAAAGAATCTCCAGCTCTGCTTACATGAACGGCAGGCATTGCTTTGATAATGTCTCGTATCTGCCAGTGTTTTGGATTCATTTAAGATGTATTTTTTCTAGAATGCTTTAAAATCCCTGTGAACATACAGTATTCAGCTCGTGTACAGTTCCACTTTTGGCTTTCTGTATTACAGGAAGTAATTTAATGCCACAGTCACAACACATACAAATTCATCAACTTGTGAAAATGTAAAGAAATCATGTATTCTATCACTTACCAATAATCCTGGAGGTTTCTTTTATTTACATCAGGCTGTACTACTGTACCCCTTTACCACCTACTGTCAGCAATAACAATATTATATAGTGATTTTGAAAGAATCTTTCAAAAAAATTTATAAATCCAAGAAATCCCTACATTTCTGACACAATATCCATACTATAAATCCTTTCTTTAAGTATTAAATCAGGAGTAAATCATTTAGGGAATGCTAAATAAGAAAAGATTATTGTTTTTAAAAATGAAAGGCGAAAATTTTAGTTGTCACATACACATTTGTACAGAGTATGACATATAGTGAAAGGCTTTTTTGACTGTCCCACTTGTAAACATAAACAAAAAAATACAATATGTAAATAATAATAAAAAGATAAAATTAGCAGATATATATATATATATATATATATATATATATATATATATATATATATATATATATATATATATATATATATATATATATTTTACAGTGGCTAGGTCCAGTTTTTTCACTAGTGCAATAAAGTGCAAATAATAGTAAATAATTGTAAATACTGTAAATAATAATTGTGCAGCGAAGGAAGTGAGACAGAGAGAGAAGTCGAGGTGCTAGTTGCTGGGTGTTTCCTGGTTTAAATTCCGAATGGCCTGCTGGAAGAAGCTCCTCCTCATTCTCCCTGTGTTTGCTTTTAAGGAGCAAAATCGCTTTTCTGAACGTAACAGAGAAAAGAGTCCAATGTTGGGATGTCTGAGGTCCTTTACAATCTTCCTGGCCCTGGTCTGGCATCGTTTGCTGTAGATTTCCTGCAGGTCATTGAGCTCTGTGCGGATGGTACGTTCAGCTGACCGCAACACCCTCGTTAGGACTCATCTGTCCTGCATGATGCTGTTCCAGAACCTGGAAGTAAAGCTACACATCAGGACTCTCTCAATAGTGCAGGTGTAGAAAGTCTTATGCACTTGATACTGTAGTTTGATGTCCCTTAGGCGTCTCAGATAGTACAGATGCTGCCGGGCCTTATTCACCAGGGTGTTGATGTGACAGGACCAGGACAGGTCCTGTGTGATGTAAACACCTAGGTACTGGAAACTGTCCACTCTCTCCACTGGAGTCCTGTTAATGTTTAGTGGTTAGTATGAAATGTCCTGCTTCGTGCTGAAGTCCATCATCAACTCCTTAGACTTGCTGATGTTCAGGAGAAGATTGTTCTCCTGGCACCATCTCTATAGGTTTTCTCTAGTGAGTACAGCAGGGGGCTCAAAACACAACCCTGAGGAGCTCCAGTGCTGAGGTCTGTCAGTCAGGAAGTTGAAGATTCATTGGCACAGTCCCAGGAGCTCCAAATTAGAGGTGAGCATTGAGGGAATTATTGTGTTAAATGCTGATCTGTAGTCCACAAAAAGCATTTTTGCATAATTTCCTTTTCTGCAGTCTAGGTGGCTCATCATTGTGTGGAGAAGATGAGCAAACTGTAGCGCATCCAGTGTGTCCAGTAATAAAGCTGTGATGAAGTCTCTGACTAGTCTATCAAATAACTTCATCACTACTGAGGTCAGGGCTACAGGGCGGTAGTCGTTGAGGCAGGGGGGCTGGGATTTTTTTGGTACAGGAACAATGGTGGACTGTTTGAAGCATGAGGAAACAACAGACTGTTTCAGTGAGAGGTTGACTATCTCAGTGAACACCGGTGCTAGTTGGTCAGCACAGGCTTTCAGAACCCGACCTGTGATGCCATCTGGTCCTGCTGCCTTCCTGGTGTTCACTTTCCTGAATGCCCTCCTCAGGTCATGCTCCGAGATGGTGAACGTGTTCACCTCTCTGGCTCTCTCAGCGTGCATGCTGTTTGTGCGGCTAGTGCCGCTAGCACGGTTAGCTGCTGCCTCGAAGCCAGCGTAAAGGGTGTTTAGCTCGTCTGCCAGAGAAGCGTCTGCATTCCCAATTCTGGAAGATGGTGTTTTATAGTCCGTGATGGTTCTCAGTCCCTGCCACAGTCTCCCAGAGACTTTTTTTTTTATTTTTTTTTTTTTTTATCATAAAGATTTAGCTTTGCATATAGTGCTTTTTTTTCTTGCTAATGAAATATTTATTAATAATAATAATAATAATAATAATAATAATAATAATAATAATAATAATAATAATAATATTAATAATAAATACAATATGGACAGTAATATATAATAGAAAATATAAAAGAAAGTAAATACCCGGCAAAAAATAGCATCCTGTGCACTGTGTATATTCAGATTCCTGTTCCTTATAAAAGTGAATCTGGAAGTATTTCACTGCTGTTGCAGCATATTTACTTTAAACATGCAACATGCTGTGCATTCTGAGATACTTTTCTGTTCACCACATATATAAAAAGCGGTAATATGTTAAACTGTTTATTTTATGCAAGCACCTATAAACACTAGTCATATTAGGGTTTACATCATTTTGAACAGATCTGTTTAGTGCCATAAGTGGTTTGTTACCACAAATTTGAAAGCACACACTGTATAGGATGTTATTAAATGCAGTGGAATTAAATATCCCCTTTACCTCAGTTTGGAGAACTGAACACGTTTCAACATGACAATGCCACTGTGCACAAAGCCAGCACCATGAAGATACTGTTTACATGTGCTGAAGTGGAAGATTTTGAATGGCCTGCTATCGAGGTATCAACCCAATTACACACCAATGGGATAAATTAGAAAGCTGACTGCATCCCAGGCCTCCTCACCGTACACAAGTACTTGACTTGTAAGTACTAACACTCTCGTAGCTGAATGTGCACAAATCTCAACAAACCCACTCCAGAATCTAGTGGAACATCTTCTCAGAAGAGTGGAGGTTATTATAAAAGCAAATGTGGACTAAATGTGGAACGAGCTGTTCAAAAAGCATATGATCTTATGATTAGACATCCACAAACTTTTATTCATATAGTGTATCAGAGCTGATGTTATAGAAAATGAACGTCGTACATGATTTCGGAATCCTGCATACAATTTCTATATAGAAATGTGATTTTTATGTGTAATCAGAGCTTTTTTTTATTACACTCTTAAGCATGTGCTTAGATTGCAATACGCAGCACTTTATTCCAGTATTAACAATTCATTAATCCGCCCCCAAGAACAAAATTTCAAAGGGGAGCTTTGGATGCAGATTTAATTGGTTGCAATGAGTGCAGCTCAGCCTTGGGGTTTCGAAATGGATTTCTCGGTGTAAAGTTGTTCTGCACCTTATTTCCTTGCTTTTTGTTTTTTTTGTCTTTTTTCCTCCCTGCACATTTCCCTACCAGGAAGTCCTAGAGCTTGCTTACACCACAGAGACAGCGCAACAGACAGCGAGGGCAAGCGAATAGATGATGGGGAAAGGGTGAAGAAGGAATATAATGTAAGAGAGAGTGAAAAATATGCACTTATGTCTCCTGCTGATAATTGACTGGATGCTAAAGGCTGTTCAGGGGGACTATAGAAGGATTAGGAAAAGTGCTGACACATGCAGGGTTTTTTTTTCCCCTTTGTCTCTGTAAAGCAGTAGGTCATTCTCAGTGACCTCTAGTGTACTTGCAGAATGTGTTACTGAAATCAAGTCCTGGCGCAGTGCAGTGTGTTTAGGAGTTGCGGGACCTAATCATGGTGCTTATGTGTGTGTGACGTTATTTCCTGAATCAAAAGATGATCATGTAATCCTTATGACCTGATGCATAGCATCTATGTTTTGAGCATCATGCTAATAACTTGGATTAACAATTATTAGAATAGCAGAAGATTTTTTTTTGTTTTCAGATGGATTTTTTGGAAATGAAAGGTTACTAAAGCATACTGAGAGTATTGCAGATGTTCTATAACTGCTGACTCTGTAACACAGGGTTCAGAGATAAACGATAATTGGTAAAGCTCTTAAGGGGACCAAAGATATTTCTAAACAGAGAGCATGTTGTAATAGGAACATAATAAATGATGTAGCATTACACCCCTATGTTGTTTTGAACATTTCATAAATGAAAAGAAAAGGCCAAAAATGGTCCAGAATAGCCTTTTAATGGTCTTAATGGTGGTCTAGTGGTTAGGATGCGGCGGGTTCGATCCCCGGTCAGGGAACCAACCACAGCCATTAGGGTTGCACAAGCCTTAGTGGTGGTCCCAAGCCCGGATAAATGGGGAGGGTTTTGTAAAAAAGGGCATCCAGCGTAAAAACATGTGCCAAATCAAACATGCGGATGGTCCGCTGTGGCGACCCCTAATGGGAGAAGCCGAAAGAAAGTTTAATATACATTAAAATCATTTATGAGAAAATGAGCAAGAATGAAACCAATAGTATGGGAAAGCATTTCCTTTTTCGTTTACATATTTAAGTCTTATGGATAAAGTTTTTTTTTACTGAATGAGAGTCAGCGTTGTTCCATTCAATAATGACGAGCTTCAAACAGCAAATGAATCACCACAATAATTTAAGAAACCAAATAAGTGTTGAATCTTTACGTTAATCATTAAAATTATTATGATTTTGAGTCCAGAATACATTTTTATTGGTAACATCCTTTTGATATTTGCACATTTGGGCCCATTTTATTTTGCTGAGGAGTGTATTAATTCAATTCAATTGAGTTCATTTTTATTTGTAGAGCACGTTTAACAATAGACATTGTCTTTAAGCAGCTTTACAGAGATCTAGAGGTTAGAAAGTTGTATAAAAGAATTTTAGTGCAAATAGGTTTGTTCCTTATAATTGTAAGTTTGTCCCTAATGAATGAGCCAGTGGCGACTGTGGCAAGAAAAAACTCTCTGAGATGGCCTGAGGATGAAACCCTGAGAGGACTCAAAAAGGAATCCCATTCTCATCTGGGTGCCACCGAAAGTGCATTTATTACAGTTCCATCATTGTTGAGGTGTGTAGTAATGGGCGCTTAAATACAAAACTGTTAATGCAACCTGTGGTCTTGAGACATTGCAGTAGATTGTTGATATTAAGCACAGTCTAAATCTATCCTCAATCATTCCCCCTAATCATTACCACAAATGTTTACATGCCATTTTTTTTTTTTTGTACATCTTCCGTGATTGCTGCTATTGTTCTTCTGCACAATATTCTGTCCACATATTTTTTGCCACTGTTCACTTTATCATGGTTGCTGCTATTTGTTTAAATTGCACAATATTGTTTACAGTTTTCTACTACTGTGCACCTTATTTTGTTAAGACAGGTTTACTGGCAGAGCTATTTTGTGTTTTGTGTTTTGTGTATTGTGTATTGTCCTGCACTGTCTTGCACACATGCACTTTATGTGGCAGGGATCTCCTACTTAGTTCTTTGGCCCTGTGTTTTTTTCTGTTCTGTGACTGTTGTTTTATGTTATTTTATGTAGCACCTGGGTTCTGGAGGAACGTTGTTTCATTTCACTGTGTACTGCATCAGCTATATATGGTTGAAATGACAATTGAAGCTTCTTGACTCTCTTGACTCTTGACAATATAAGCTGTACATCCCTGAAAGCTGGGTGCAAGAAATTATTTTAAAATCGGTTTTTTTAAACAGTTCTTTATTTTACTGCTTTTTTAATTTTATTTTATTCTTTATTTCTTTTTTCCACTAATGATTTTAAAGATACTTATCTTTCGGGGGTGATCCTGCTGCATACTTCAAAGTGACATCATTACAGTTCTAAATAGCATAATTTGCTGCAAAATCTAGGGATGGCTCATGGTAACAAGGCCTTATTAACACTTAACTGGGGGTCAGACACACACACACACACACACACACACACACACACACACACACACACACACACACACACACACACACACACACACACACACTCACTTAAAACACACCTGCACGATCGCATTGCATCATCAGAGACCCTGTTTTGATGAGCACAACAGAATCCGGATGAGCAATTATATTCGCAAATGGAGGACGCAGAGGAGCAGCGACCTTGTCTCAGTTTGTCGTGACCTTCATTTCGGCTCCCTGTGCGCACTTCCCTGGCGTACAAGTTAAATGAATCTGTGTGTAAATGAGTGTGTGTATATGTGTGTGTGCAAATGGGGAGGAGACAGGACGTATTTTAGCGAAGCTCCATCATTACAGAGATGACAGAAAGGAAAGGGCCGGTGATGAGGAACGGGCCAAAGAGCATCCTTTGGAAATTTGTGTGTCATCTATTATATTCATCAGTCAAAGAGTGGGAGGAGACTAGAGAGGGGTACAAAAAGTAAGAGAATAAACAAATGAAAATTAGACACATTTGTGAAAGTCCTGAAAGGCTATGCATTAAAATACTTTCTTCTTGTATTCTCATGATCGCCACTTAATTTTCTCGTCATAACAAAAGCGTTCTCGTTATCATGGCTTCATTTTCTCGTAATCCCAAAATAACAAATGTTGTTTATTGTAATTGTAGGTAAAAACCCTATTCTCACAGAATAATTGTATCGTGAGAAAATATCGCACCTATCGCACCTGTTTCTGGTGTATATAATGGAGTACATGTTGTCTAAAATCTGAATAAGTCCCTGATCAAAGAAAAAACAAATGCAATCATCCACAATGCTTCGATGATGCTGCCTCTAGAACATGCTCTTGTGCCAAATACACAGAAAAACTAAGTCATGATCATAATCACTATGCTCTGTTATGTCGAGATCACGAGAAAATTAGGACGAGATCACGAGAAAACTTTTGTTTTGGTGAGAAATGAATATTATAATGCATGGCCTCGTAGGATTCCTGTAGAAAGCTGCATTGTGCAAGTGAAGCAGTTCTTTTATGATGGCTTCTCATGGAGTGAGTTTATGATTGTATACAGTATATGCACACGTCCTTATCCTAGACCTGCCCTACTGCTTATTTTCTACCTTTACCCCCCCTGCAGATATCCACCACTGTCACTTTGTATTTAAATAATATCTCTGCCAAAGTCGTTATTGATTTAGGGTGTGGGAAACAAGACAATGATTGTGCTTGGAAATGATCAGCGTCGCAGGTTAAAGCCCCCTCCGGCAAACAAGCAGAAGATTTATGTTTCGGAGTCCCCCTGTCTTATAGGCTGACAAGGGAGAAGAATGGCCCAGCCCATATCTGCTTCACTTTCGTGATCGATGGATCTTTCGGAAAATGACTGTATCCAGCTTTATCCTTGGATGAGCTGCAAAGAAGAAGTTAGAACGATGACTTCATAGGAATGTTGAGAATTTCTTTGGGCACTGTGACAGCCAAAGTAGACAGAGGGTCATGAGAATAGAAAATATAATCTCATATAAAGCATGCTGCTTCATGTGCAAAATATGAGGAGAGATCAAATTAAATCTGAATTTTTAATGTTACAAGTATAGAAATGGATGCTAGCGTGGTGGTAGTACACGCAGTAGTAAGTGGCTAGTGGGTTCTATTACTGATAGGTGGCGCACATCTAGGGCCAGTCCAGAGGCTGGTAATCAAGATGGCATACAACAGTGCTAGTGCATGCATGGAACAGCATGTGGTGATTAAGTTTTTTGTAAACGATGGCATAAAACCTACAAAAGAACGTCACAGTGCGGTGAGGAGACACTCAGCTACAGTAAGACATTCGAACAGTGTTAATGTGATGATCCTGGCTTGTTAGTGTTAAAGTGAGGATCTTGGTGGTTCCCTGGCAACAGCAGTCATTCCTTTGAACAGTAGCATGTGAAATGGATGATCCTGGATAATCGATTACCTGCCATGAAATTGCACATTTGACGAAGTGCACTGGTGACGAAGTTAAGCAGGCTGTCCTAGGATGGATCAAGCATACTGAAAAAACTTTCTAAAATTCTAGAATCTTTTCTTTACATTAGTTAAATGCTGAGATAAGTGTATAAATGTAGCAGGGGAGTTTGTTGAAAAATAAATGCAGTTTCCACTCTTTTATTTTATGAACTCAAAAGTCTCGGTTTAACTTGCACACCCTTCCTATGTTAAAACAACAGAACGTAAAAAGGAGTTGTAAATAATGCCATGGATGGAATTTTCTGTCATGTGGGCAAAGAAAGCTGAATACATCCTTAAGCTAGGAGGTTGAGTATTTCATTTTTTTTCAATCGTTTAAAAACTGAAAAACGTTCAAGACGCCCAAGAAGCACCAAACATCTTATTTTTTTTTATTCCTGATAGATGGTACCTTGAATCATGAAATGGCAGTGTCTGAATTCTTCAGTATTGAAATTTACTCCTAGCTACACTGCATACCTACATTCATATAACTGAACAGCGAAGGGCCTTGCTGGAACTCTTGACATTTTGACTCAAAGTGTAATTAACAATGGACTTTGTATCAAAGCAGCTTTACAGAGCTACAGAGGTTTTAAAGTTGTATAAAAGTGTATCAAAGTTTAGTGGCTATAAGTTGGTTCCTTATTATTGTAAGTTTATTCACAATGAACGAGCCAGTGGGGACTATGGCAAGGAAAACTCCCTGAGATGGCATGAGGAAGATACTTTGAAAGGAACATAAATTGTTTTTACTATATAGGACATCTGACTTTTCCAGCCTTATTTTGGTTCTTCAACAAATTGAAACCACAAAGTTGGAGGTGCACAACTGTATAGGACGTTGTTTCCTTTACTTGAAATAGAAGACCTAAACCTGTTTCAGAATGAGAATGCCCCTGTGTACAAAATTTGACCCATAAAGATATAATTTACATGGGTTGGAGTTGAAGATCATGAGTGGCCTCCCATAGAGCTCTGACCTCATCCCTGCTGAACATGGAACATCTATCCATAAGAATGAAGGATATTATACAGGAAATGGGGACTAAATGGGTTTTGGGGTGATAAACACGCACATTCAAATCTTATGGTCTAAAAGATATAAGATATAAGATAAATGATAATAGAGTATAAGATAATATAGAATAAATGTATAGAACAATCAATGTGCATAAACTGTATTATATTATATACAGTGAGGAAAATAAGTATTTAAACACGCTGCTATTTTCTCCCACTTAGACATAATCTAAAAAATAAAAATCAAAAAATCCAGAAATCACAATACATGATTTTTAAACTATTTATTTGTATGATACAGCTGCAAATAAGTATTTGAACACCTGTCTATAAGCTAGAATTCTAAACCTCAATGACCTGTTAGTCTGCCTTTAAAATGTCCACCTCCACTACATTTATTATCCTAAATTAGATGCACCTGTTTGAGGTCGTTAGCTGCATAAAGACACCTGTCCACCCCATACAATCAGTAAGAATCCAACTACTAACATGGCCAAGACCAAAGAGCTGTCCAAAGACACTGTTGGAGCAATCATTAGAAAATGGAAGAAGCTAAACATGACTTTCAAACTCCCTCTGACTGGGGCTCCATGCAAGATCTCACCTCGTGGGGTCTCAATGATTCTAAGGAAGGTGAGAAATCAACCCAGAACTACACTGGAGGAGCTGGTCAATGACCTGAAAAGAGCTGGGACCACCATTTCCAAAGTTACTGTTGGTAATACACTAAGACCTCATAGTTTGAAATCATGCATGGCACGGAAGGTTCCCCTGCTTAAACCAGCACATGTCCAGGCACTTCTTTAGTTTGCCAACGACCATTTGGATGATCCAGAGGAGTCATAGGAGAAAGTCATGTGGTCAGATGAGACCAAAATAGAACTTTCGGGTCATAATTCCACTAAACGTGTTTGGAGGAAGAAGAATGATGAGTACCATCCCAAGAACACCATCCCTACTGTGAAGCATGGGGGTGGTAGCATCATGCTTTGGGGTGTTTTTCTGCACATGGGACAGGGCGACTGCACTGTATTAAGGAGAGGATGACCGGGGCCATGTATTGCGAGATTTTGGGGAACAGCTCAGTTGGCACACAGCCAGAATAACCAAGGAGTGGCTCTGTAAGAAGCATATCAAGGTTCTGGCGTGGCCTAGCCAGTCTCCAGACCTAAACGCAATAGAGAATCTTTGGAGGGAGCTCAAACTCTGTGTTTCTCAGCGACAGGCCAGAAACCTGACTGATCTAGAGAAGATCTGTGTGGAGGAGTGGGCCAAAATCCCTCCTGCAGTGTGTGCAAACCTGGTGAAAAACTACAGGAAACGTTTGACCTCTGTAATTGCAAACAAAGGCTATTGTACCAAATATTAACATTGACTTTCTCAGGTGTTCAAATACTTATTTGCAGCTGTATCATACAAATAAATAGTTAAAAAAGTATACATTGTCATTTCTGGATTTTTTTTTTTTTTAGATTATGTCTCTCACAGTGGACATGCACCTACGATGACAATTTCAGACCCCTCCATGATTTCTAAGTGGGAGAAATTGCAAAATAGCAGGGTGTTCAAATACTTATTTTCCTCACTGTATATATATATATATATATGGAAGTCTAGGAATGCCCATCAGATGATCACTGAATTCTGGTAAAAATGGGGTAAGAAATTCTGTACAGACACATGTCATAAGGCTTAGAGACAGTGGCATTGAGTAAAAGACAGGAGGTGGAGCTGGAGGTAGCAGAGCTGAAGATGTTGAGGTTTTCGTTGGGAGTGACAAGGATGGACAGAATTAGAAACGAGTTTATTAGAGGGATAGAGCATGTAGGACGTTTTGAAGACAAGGTGAGGGAGGTGCGATTGAGATGGCTTGGACATGTTCAAAGGAGGGACATATCGGTAGGAGAATGCTGAGGATGGAGCAAAGAAGGAAGGCCAAGGAGGAGGTTTATGGATGTGGTGCAGGAAGACATGCAGGTAGTTGGTTTGAAATGATGTGAAAATGAGATAGAGGACAAAGTAGTATGAAGACGGATGATTCGCTGTGGCGAACCCTAATGGAAGCAGCCAAAAGAAGAAGAAGAAGAAGAAAGAGACATACACAACATGTCATACACATGTTATAGATATACTGTATGTCTTTCAATGTCATTTCTTAAACCTATATTTTATTGCTCCATATTTGAATGTATTATTTTTACTCTAACTTACTTGAATGATGTACTCATCTTTATTTGATAAAATCTAATTTTTCATGCTGCTAAAACATAATTATCCTCAATAGATCAATTAGGTCTATCTATATCTATCTATCTATCTATCTATCTATCTATCTATCTATCTATCTATCTATCTATCTATCTATCTATCTATCTATCTATCTATCTATCTATCTATCTATCTATCTATCAATCCATCTATCTATCTATCTATCTATCTATCTATCTATCTATCTATCTATCTATCTATCTATCTATCTATCTATCTATCTATCTATCTTTCTATCTATCTATCTATCGATCGAAATTCACACACTGGACAATGTTTCAAACCAATGCTGAATAAAACATACTGCTGCATCCACACTTATACAGAATTACTGCCTACTCAGGACAATAACCCCACCACCCCAACATCAGCACCTTCATGTAGTAAGAAATTACATTCAGCGCAGTTAAATCCAGAGCTGAAAGTAGTATTTGTGGAGGTAAAGGCTCTTGTAATGCTTTGTATTCTGGATGGTTTTTAGCATGTCCCTGTGTGTTTGTCCTCTGTATACTTCAGCACCTGTGCAGGGTTCAGACTAACAGCTGGGCTGACTCCATACAGGCCTGCTTCAGTCTGGGAAACTGGGTCAGCAGGTGCTACACACACACACACACACACACACACACACACACACACACACACACACACACACACACACACACACACACACGCACACACACATTTATATTCCCACATGCCGATTTTGCATGAATATGTATGTATACGTAAATCACTCACCAGTAAACAAACACCAGGTTCAGTCAGCCATCCGGTGTGGATAGTATGGGTTGGTATATATATATGGTTTATATACACAGGCGTAGCTGAAGTAGGATGGTGATTTTGGGATCTGAACCCAAATCAATATTTATTATTAGCTGAATAACATACAAATAACATGCATAACATACAACACAACTGTTTAGATATAGTACATGTCAGATCATGTTTTCCACATCAAATATTCAAAATGTAGAATTCAAATGAACCAATCATTTGTGTGTAGATTTGCATAATATACCATTTTATGCAAGCTACCATAGTGAGAAACAGGATTAACCAATCAGGATTAGGCATTTCCGTTTCAACTCTACATTCTGAGGTCAGGGAAAAGTGATGACTAGCGATGAAGAAGAGGAGGAAAAAAAATCTAATTTGTCATTTCCAACTAATAGGTGAAGAAGATTTAATGGTGGTAAATGGAACTGAATGAAAGTTTTTTTTTTCCCTGTTGGACAGTAATACTGAAATGGCAGCATCTGAATAGCTTCAGGATTGAAATTTACCCTTAGAACACCACTACATTTACATGTATGGCTTTTGTCCTTATCCTTTTTTGCCCTTATCCTTATCTACAATAGTATTTAATTGAATTCAATTTATTTTTATTTGTATAGCGCTTTCAAAGCAACTTAAAAGAGCTAAAGAGGAATGTAAAAGAAGAATATATAATAATGTATACGTTTAGTACCTATAAGTTTATTCCTTCAAATCACAAGTTTTTTCTTAATAAGTGAACCAGTCACAACTGTGGCAGGTTCAAGTTGAAAAAGAAACATTGAGAGGAACATGTATTATATAGTATATTTGACAATAATGCCATGATCTTGCATAACCTGGATTCCAAACAAAAGTGGGCATGGTCTGAGGCAGAAAGTATTATTGTATGTACACAGAAATGCCAGCATTAATCTTTACATGGTTTGTAATTGCTGATTTTGACCATTCCTCAAACTTATAACATGAGTCTCATAGAGTAAAAATGTTTGCTCGTACCTTCCCAAGATGTTTCACATCCTGCAAGAACCCACTTCCAATATTCACCACTAGTTTCAACCACAGTGTATGGCCCATGAACCATTTCTAAAAACTGAAAGCATCTCAATCTTCATCAATTTGTGTTCATCTACATTATTTCTTCAAGTGTTTACTTCATTACTTCCTGTTTATCTACATATGACGGGCATTAATCCCTATCCGTACCATGTTCTAGCCAAAAGCAGGTCACAAGGCAGCTCCGGGTAGATTTACACTCCAATTCTGAATAATGCCTCTGCGCCTAGAAATAGTCCTCTCAAAATAGCTCTGTGCTGTCGAATATGAAATGTAAAAACATGGACGTTTATATTTTGAAAAAATATGATATATCAATTGATGCATGCTTTTACAGAAAAATATATTTACACATGTTTGCAATTCATGTATTATAATGAGTGTTCGGGAACTCGGGGCAGTGCACGAAGAATGATCAAACTTAGTTTAATTGGTTTGACTTTTTCCAGCACAGGAGGAAAGAGAGGACGCACAAGGAGACGCCATCCTTGAACAGAAAGCAGACAGGCACTAGCCATTAACAATAGTGATTCAGCGTCCCTCTTGGCCGCTTTGAAAGATGCTCTGCTCGGTGGCGCAGCTGGGGTGCACGCATTGCTAAAGATCATTTAGCGAACCCTAAAGGATCCAGGTCACTTGATGCTTACCTCCCTAATTATCAGCCCATATGGGGTAATTTCAAACAGAGATCTGGTGGGGTTACAACGCCACAACTGCAGCCACCTTAGCACCCTTTTTGTTAATTCATCCTGTCACAGCTAACCGTGGCTAGCGCCCCTTTTCTGCCACTTTTTCGAAAGGGTGGCCATGTTATCTTTTACATTAGATTGGTGGAAGGGGGATGAGGGATGACTTGCAGTGGCAAAGACACAAAGAGAACAGAGCTAAAGTGGACCTGCTGTGCCTGTCTTGAATTGAAGCACCTGTGCGAAAGTAAAGCAGCTGGAAAATATCGATGCGTCTCACTTCAAAATTACTTTCCTAGCTAAGCAGTAGATCAGAAAACCGCAAGACGCGCTCGATCCTGCCGATCTTTACACCGATGTTATCATTAGTGCAGACGTGTTGTAAATCGAACACAGATCATGGAAAGCTATGTTACGGAACGTGCTGAATTATTTTTCCGTCCTCTTGGCGATGCCATGCAAATGCAGGGTTAAGGAAATATCCAAGAATTTACTATCGTGCTCGGGGGATGGAAGATGGAAAAGGCTGCTGTTTTAACTCCCACCACACACACAAACACACACACAAACACACACACACACACACACACACACACACACACACACACCTTCCACCCACGCTTCCTAATGTGCAGCCGGTAATTAGATATTGATTCTCTGTGTCGATGAGCATTCCGACTTGCTGTCCTCTGCCATGACAGGTAGAATGCATAAAAGTCTTAACCTGTCCTGCTAACAGGGCCTTCCTTTACTGGAGACACCTGTAATATTGGTGTAGATGAAATAATTACAGATAATTATTTTGTGACAAGGGACAATAAACGTGTGTCATGGAAAATATTCATAATTAAAACAGGTAAATTGCTTGGAAGGAAAAAAAATATTTATTTAAACACAAAAGTGTCCAAAGTGTAAATGACTGACGGTTTTTGACAGTCTTTCGTTTTGTTTGTTTGTTTGTGTGTGTGTGTGTGTGTGTGTGTGTGTGTGTGTGTGTGTGTGTGTGTGTGTGTGTGTGTGTGTGTGTTCTTTTTTTCTTTCCTTTTTTTTTCTTATTAATGACTTGAATTTCAATTCTATATTAGTAATAAAGTAGATGAAGGATTTTCAGGTCACCACATACCAGATGGGCAGTGTGTCTTCAAGACAGGTGAAAACCGTGATCACTCTTATAAATGCTAAGTAGAAAGATTCATGGATAATTAGCAAATAAAAAACATAAAACCGCTGTGAATATTTCTCCAAAGGACTAGTCTCTTTTATGTCAACTCCTATTTCCTCACTGCCTTCTTTTTTTTTCTTTTATATGAAGCTAATAAGATAGCAAAAAAAAACAACTTGTCATTTCTCAGAGAAACTGAAAAGAGCAAATATTTCATGAGGACTCTCATGTGACAAAAAAAATCCCTTAAAGTTACAGCTTTACTTCAGTCTGTAGCACACTGATTACTGATTAGAAGGTTAGGGGTTCAAACCTCACTGCCAACCTGCCACTTTTGGACCCTTGAGCAAAGCCCTTAACTTGATCTGCTACTGGAGTTCTGTGTTGTGGCTGATCCAGTGCTTTAACTCTAGCTTACTAACAAGTTAGATGTTTAAAGAAATGATTTTCTTTTTGCTGTAATGTATATGTCACACGGAAAGGCTTCAGAAATGTCAAATCCTGTCATTCCTCACAGGAAAGTCATACAAACATCTACACACATCCACTATTACAGATCTCTTTGTATGTTGTTGCTATAGAAAAGAGCTTTATAATAACAAATTTTATTATATTTTGTACGCCCAGTTTGCCTTTCACTTGGTACTAGAAATGTGCATCTTCACAAATGAGACCGATGCCATTCGCATCTCGATGCATTGCCAACAATCTGATACATCCGATACAGTTGAAGCAGCTACCAATGCAATGAAATATGATTCACCCCGTTACGATGCAGTGCAATCCGATTTTGATTTGACAAAATGCGACATAATGCAATGGAAAAAATATGATGCAATGCAATTTAATATGGTACAGATAGTTCACTTTAATTTCTTTGCTTCAGACAGACAGCAAAACATGCATTTCCTTAAATGCGTTCTGACCACATGACCCTTTCACAAATAGGCCTTCTTAATGTCAAAAGATGAAAACCAGACTTTTTTTTTTTTCTGTTCTGTCTCCAGAAAGACACAGCTCTACCTCTGCCATGTGAATCTGTATACTGTGTGACTCCCAGGACATGCCTCGGTCTCCGTGACGTTAAGAGAACGCGCTCGAGAAACAGTTTAGCGAGGAGAAATCTACATATCAAATGTTTGTCGCAAATTATAGGTCACTTTCTGAATAATAAAAGTAAAACATATGCTTAAATATGTTAAAAATGGTACATCGTGATACTTTTATCCGATACATATTTTTAAAATCAATGCATGACATCGTTAACTTTTATGCCGATGCAAATCAGTGAATCTTACCATCCCTACCTGGTAATCCCTTATAAAATGGTTAGGGTGTAAATTGTATAGTTTTAATTGTACTGGAAACTCTACTGGGTATCTACTGGTAAGCTATTGCCTTCTGTTTGTGGAATTTTATGTCTAGTGGATACCAATAAGGGCCAATATAACAAATTTGGCTACTTACTGATTGTATGTTGATATCAACTGGAAACCAAGAGGAACCATTAGACATCATTAAATAATGCTTTTCTTAGATTGATGATAATGAATTAATGATGTAAGCAAACACACTACATAATGGAAACCATTTGATAATGCATTTAACGGTTAACAGGAAATAGCAGCAGTGCTCTCTCTCTGGGTAACAGTGTCAGAGCTGCTGTCCAACCAGAATTGAGTATTCAACATCATTGTAATAATATTTTTAGCTCTTTAATGAGCCACTAAGTTTCCTTAATAATCAAGTAATTATCGAACACATCATTTAGTTATCAAGCAAAGTGGAATCCAATGTAGAACATTCGGCAAAAATCATCTTCCATATTATGCTGACCCTTTGGAATGAGATTGCAATTTTCATTTTTCAACTGTTTACAAGTTAGAGGCCTCTAAATCACATTCCTTATTTATTTGAGGATAGATATGGTGCAAGTGTTTCTTTTGAGATACTTAGCATCAACAGGAAAAATTAGTCAACACTTCTGTATTATATAAAAAAAAGAAGTAATGGGGGGATGATTGTGCTTAAAGTTTCAAGGTTTTACTTTTTCTTAAAATCGTATTGAGTGCATGGAATCCAAGCAGTAAAAAACATGTTTTGTCCCAAACCTTGGTCTCTAATCGGAGAATGCCATGTTTTTGTGTGCATGTTAGCAGAAAAAATGTAAAGTGTTATTCAAGTTTTAAATGACCATGTATTTAAATACATCATAAGTTCCTATGAAATTAAAACTGAACAAAAAAACCCCATGAAGAATGTATGAAAACAACAGAGATCTAAAAAGATTTTTCACTGTTAAATGCATTGAGACACATGGTGTCTAATGTCATAAATTCCAAGAGGGTAAACTCCTTCATCATGATCTCAGGAGAGAATATAAGTGTGCTGGGAATCTCAATGGAGAAACTGCTTCTAGACTCAGACCCATGGGGTTTAAAACCCCAACTTAAAGCAAGCCATTGGATTCCTAAGAGTCCTCCAAGGAGTTTATCTAGATTTTGACAGATGGACTGCAGTCTGTAATACCAGCCACACATGTACAGTAGCATGTTTTCTAAGCTACTCAAATACCCCAAAAGATATGAAAGCATTAGTGAACTCTTTGACATGAGATCAATTGATAGCTTCTGTATTCATTGCAGCCTTCCATTCAAATATATTTATAAAAATGAAAACTTGTTTTAGCACAAAAATGCTATTTCTAAACAAATGTGGTCAACTTGGCCACATCAGAAACACATGCTTTAGTATCTTGTTTGGTTCCTATTATGATCTTTTATCCACTCAATTTGAACCTTTTTAGTTTAAGGCTCAGTACTTAAGCAGACCCCAGACTTACACACAGTTCTGAGACTATTCCTGTGTTAAAACCTTTCCTGAAATTGACTCAACCAAATTGAGTAAGATTTAATTGACTCAGACTTACTCAGACTCTAAGGCACTTAGTTATGTTTCATGATCTGATTGTACATCTTTTGCCTTTTAAAATGTGTTTTATCATATAATAGATTTTAGTCCATCCATCCATCCATCCACCCACCCACCCACCCATCCATCCATCCATCCATCCATCCATCCATCCATCCACCGGTATTATATTATTCTATTACTACTGTATTATAATAATAATAATAATAATAATAATAATAATAATAATAATAATAATAATAATAATAATAATAATAAATAAATAATAAATAAAATTGCCTTTCAAAATGTGTTTTATCATATAATAGATTTTAGTCTATCCATCCATCCATCCATCCATCCACCCGCCCACCCATCCATCCATCCATCCATCCATCCATCCATCCATCCATCCATCCATCCATCCATCCATCCACCCACCCACCCATCCATCCATCTATCCACCCACCCACCCATCCATCCATCCATCCATCCATCCATCCATCCACCCACCCACCCATCCATCCATCCATCCATCCATCCATCCATCCACCGGTATTATATTATGGGTGGATGGATGGATGGATGGATGGATGGACGGATGGATGGATGGATGGATGGATGGATGGATGGATGGATGGATGGACTAAAATCTATTATATGATAAAACACATTTTGATTATTATTATTATAATGATACAGTAGTAATAGAATAATATAATACCGGTAACATAAATTATAATTACCAAAAATATTGGTAAATACCCAAGCGGGTGACTTAGTACGAGAGATAAAGTGGATGATATATAGATTTTTGTACCATACATAAATTAATGTCCCAGTAGATGGTTGTACATGAAAATATAAAACATATAGATAAGGAAATAAGCCCTACCGCGTATTTTAAAGCAACAATGTATAAAAGACCTGGTGATATTTTTACATTAAACCCTTTTTTTTTTTTTTATCTGGATTTCTATTTTTGCTATTGAGTTCATCAGCTTCGCGCTTGCACGTTCAAGTCCCTAGTCATTCATTTCTGCTGCTTTTGTCTGGTTTTGAATTGTTTTGACTCCTAGACGGTTTTACCTAGTTCTTGTTATTAATTTGTCTAAGGTAACTTTCTGTGCCTGATTTCAGGGCCTGAACATAGATTTTGATTATGTCTTCATGAAAGATAAAAAAAAAAAAAAACATTTAGATTGATACCACTCTCCAGAGTCCTGTGTTATGTTTGAGAAAACAGCCTGTCATGTTGGATATAAAGTGACAGTGCTAATGATTTCGTGTTGTTCTTGCCTGCTGTTCTGTAAATGTGTGCTGACTCATTTGACATGTGCTGTTTTTTTTTTTTTACTGACGTATTAACAGATAATCTTTTTTAATGTAGCCAACATCTGTTTTAAAACCAAGAAGCATATGCTTTACTAAAATAATAATGTCAGATTTTTAGTTTGTGCAGTTTTTTAAAGCAAATAACTAAAGAATAAGGTGTAGGTCTTTATATCTTATTTTTCAACACACCTGAATGCCTTCATGACTACTTTTGCAGTGGTGCAATTCAGGTAATTTGTCAGAAATTCACCCGTTCAGCAGGGTATCATTGTTACAAATATACACGAGCACAGGGTTAATGGTTCTAGGTTTTTTTGTGACTTTATTCATGCAAAATTACGAAAAAAATAGCTTCCATTGATTACAATACCCCACATTTTCAATGTAAATTGATTAATGGAAATGCACCCACTGTAACGCCTGCAATCACATTTACCACTTATGTAGTAACACCACAACCAAGGTGGATTAGGCTTTAGGTTCTGCATGGCTTGAGGTATGACCAAAATCTCCAATAGCCAGAGCTACAGAAGAGGGACTGAGGGATTGATTCAATGTGTCTGTATATTCTCAGTCACTTTTCTCCCCTTATTCATCCTGGCCCGAACCAAAACTTACAGACCAGACCTGTCCTCCTTTGATTACTTTCTCCAGGGATGTCCCATAAACTCAACATGACAGCCTGAAGCCTTTGCATATGGAAATGTCAGAGTCAGCAGCCTGTCCGCCCTAACGCTCTCCACTTGATTAGTTTGGTTTGAGAATGACCTGACAGTGTTGTGACTTCGTTTATCACCTTCTCTCCTTTAACATTGAGACTAAATGAGTTCTCTGTCATCATCGGTGGAGCGAAATGGGGTGACCTTTGTGCTCAAAGCCAGGCGCTTTTTGTCCTGGGAGGTGCACAAAACAAACTTAATCGTACACTTAATAGTATTTTAAAACTAGAATAAAAATAGGTAAACCTAAAGTCAGCACATGGATGTTAAAACATTTGCTTCATATAAAAAAAAAAAAATCAGAGAAAGCAAACAGATCCAGTCTATAGAAATTATTGCGCATCTCATGTAGCCAACATCCATTACGTTCCTCACTGTTGCACTGCATTCTCTCTTCCATCAGCAAGATTTTTATGCTGGGAAATTAATCTACATGTTTGAATCTTTAATCTCCTTATACTCAAGTCCTAACTCCACTGTATCTGCACTTTAATTCTGTTTCCGAGTTTTTGAAGAGGATTACAGTTAATCGAGAGAGGATCACGTCAGACTTGCAGGTGAGGTCACCTTCTGAGAGTAGGGATTGGAATTATACATGGGCACAGAAAATACTTTTGGCAACAGCACCCCTGGCTTCAATCAGGGGTAAAAATGTAGCTTAGAAGCTTCCTCATAGAAGATTTTTTAGACTGTGTATATGTGTGTAGTGTAATGTAGGAGACAATGAAATGCTAGTATACGTATCTATTTGTGTTGCAAACATCTGTTCTGTATTAAGAATAAAGCTTGATTTGGTGTGGCCATTATTAAAAAATTAAATACACCTCCAGAAACCTACAAAAACATTTAAAATAAACGAAAAAGCTCAAAAATAAATATAGAGTATAAACGCTAGCTCTGGAAGCAGGTTGCGTAAAGTATGAAGTCGAGACCATGTCGTCCTCAGCTACATTCCTGGAGTTCATAATTTGCTTTAACTAGATATTAGATGGTGACTGCAAAGTATCTACGCTGCATTACATATCAGACCATCCCAATCTGTTGTATCTTGATTGTCTCACATCTTGTTTTGAATCTTGACAATGTATTTAATTTTAACACTATTTTGTGCACTACATTATATAAAAACATCACACATCTGCTTCATCTTAACGATGTTATTTAAAATCCTGCCATGAAGAGTTACCTATTTTTTCATAGGGTTCAGAGTAGAAGTGCAGAGAAACTTTGGCTACATTAACAGGTGGTTCATAGAACATTGTCTTTCCTTAAAATAAATTAAAAAAAACTTAAATGTAATCTTAGAGACCTAGAGACACTTAAAAGTGGCTGTCCACCGACAATCCTCATCCAACCTGACCCAGCTTGAGAGGATGTGCCAGAAAATCTGACGGATGTAGAAATCGAGGTTTAAATTTAGTTAAATGTTATTAGTCACATACATATAACCTAAATCTGATATGATGTACCAAAATGAATTGTACTTCCTCTGCCCACAATGCATCAACAACAAAAACAGAGGGACACAATAAAAATAGACTACAGTAAAAATAGTTTTATATATATATATATATATATATATATATATATATATATATATATATATATATATATATATATATATATATATATATATATATATATATATACACGCAGTGAAACTTCGATGCAACCTCGATAGTTCGCGCCTTTCGAGCGTCTCGAAAGTTCAAAGTAACATTTCAAAACAGAGTTTGTACTAAGAAATTACATTAAAATGTTAAAAAAAAAAAAATATTATTGTATTATTAATTTGAAGTAGTAAATTAAACATTTATGACAAGTAATTCACAATCGTTGTTGAGTTTACAGCACATGTACAATTTTCCTAGAAAAACAAACCATCAAAAGGAGAGTCAAAACCTCGCCATTTTTTGTTATTCGCACAGGGTCATAATACGTAACCCCCACGAGTATCTTATTTTGGTTGACTAAAATATAGTAAACCAAAATAAGTACCAGATACTGAAATTTCTTCAAATGTGGTGGTATTATTATTTTTATGGTTATTATTATTATTATTATTATTATTATTATTATTATTATTATTATTATTATTATTATTATTATTATTATTAAAGTGATTTTTATTTATTTTTTTGCATATTTGTTGACCTTAATTGATCCAGATCATCAATCAAATATTTATATTAGACAAATGATAACCTTAGGACATACTAAATGAATTTTTTAAAATATGATTTCATTTATTAAGATAAAAAAAAAGCTGTACAAACCTGCCTGGCAATATGTGAAAAAAGTATTTGCCCTTCTTTGCAGACTAAAAAAAAAAAAAATTCGAATTCTATTTAATTTAGGAGCTCTTTCGAACGATCTTTAAAAAATTCTATAGGAATTTATAGATTTTAGGTAGCCCCACGCATCAGCAGTTTTTACCATTCACAGCGCATTCTTGCAGAAACAGGACTTCAGGAAAAAGAGTTTCAGATGAAATTGGATTTTAGATTTCAGGTGAGCCATTTGATTTCTTGAGCTGATAAACATCTTTCTATTGAAGAAAAAAAACCTATGTATACCTGAACAGAATCTTAAGCTCTCACAATGTTTCTGCATCCCATGCCTGTCTACTCACTCATTTGTCTTTATCTCACTTAGTTCCTTTTCTTTTCTCCCTGCTCATCCTTCCTTTGCACGGTATTGGTATTAAGCCCTTTGTGCGCTCCTTTTGAGTTCAATAAAGATCTTGGAGAGCTCTTCAGAGGTCACGGCCAGCACGGGTCTCCCTTCAGCAAATAAGAAATTGCAGAGGGTACAATTAAAGACGGAGAGCTGCAGATGTCTATAGACTTTTTCGTGCTGTGTTTGTAAAGCACTCTCTGGGGTATTATATACACAGACTCACACGTCTAGTGGAAGAAGTGATGCATAAGCGTTTGTGTGTGTGTTCTTACATTCAATCTCCATTATTGAGTTAAAGAATCTTTACCTGGTTTTCTAATCAGCTCATGCAGGACAAAAGAGTGTGCAAAACCTTTTCCCCCCTCTTTCATGGCTAAGTCGGGTGTGAAGGTTGCCTTCTTTTTAATTGATAAATAGTTTAATAGCAGCTACTCTGCTGTTGTGTTTGTTTGTCAAGACCACAGCTTGAAATGGGAAAGTGGTATCAATTTACGAAATAGAAGTGTGAAAGTAGTTGATGTCTTTTACTTTATGTCCTGCATGGCCTTTTGTGCTGTAGCTTGGAAATCAATAGCGGAGAGTACATGGTTACATAATTGGGAAAAGATTCAGAAAACACTCTAGATGGACTAGGTGTTTAGGTGCTTATAACTTTTTTTTTTTTTTTTTTTTTTTTCAGTATTTGCTGACTGTCTGAAGAACTGCCTTATATCCCAATTCTATAGTTTATAGTAGTTCCAATGTAAAATATTGATGATTTAGTAGCTTTAAAAAATGCTAATTTGGAAGACTGTAAAAGTTTATACATTTTCAGTAACCATTGATCAGGGTGACTGGATATCTAGCATACGCCACTGGTTTAAACACCATCCAAGTGTTAATATGCAAATGAGCTTTATGATGTCTCAATTCAATATTTTTATCATAGATTATATTATGGATTCCTATCAATGTTCCTATAAATGGAGTTAAGCTAGACCTACAACTTTTTAGACAAGCTTAGCTTCCTGAAAAGGGTTTACTTGCTTTCATAATACAGGTCTCAAAATGTTCTATACATAGAGGATAATGCACATAAATGACACATTACACATACATTTAAATATAAGTGAATTTTGTTCTAGAATTCTGTAAAGCTGCTTTGAGACAATGTTCATTGGGAAAAGGGCTATAGAAATAAAATTAAATTGAATTGAAAATTGAACATAGAGAAAAATTAAGTTTTTGAATCAAATAGCATTCAAAATGTATCAAATGGAAAAACTGAATCTTTTTTTTTCCCAAATAGCCTTTAAGAATGCCTTTTGCAAAATAGGGCCATGGTGTACCACAAAACAGATACAGCATAATTTAAAGGGGTGCATTCTAAGTGTAATTACATGCAGAACAACAGATGTAGTAAAATAGGTTAATTATGAGTGGGAAAGAAGTGTGACTTTACAAAGCAAAGGCAATTATGCAAAGGATCTTTTGTAAGTAAAGTTTCATTTTTCTCAAAAGGGATATAACACACACTTTTGTGTCTCATGTTAATCTTGAGGACCTATAGAGTAGTATTGCATTCTTCATATCTCCGAAGAGTATTTGTCACTGTTTGGAAACATCTTACTTTAGCAACTCCTGTGCAGCTCTGTGACGGGCATGGCCCTTGCTCTCGCTCTGGTTGCTGTGTGAGCGCTCTTCTGGGAGAGGTAACCATACAAGGTATTCCATGCTTTATTAAACATGAAGAATCATAAAAAAAAAAAAACTTTCCGAAATGTATATGAAACTTAGATAGCTTATTCCAGAAGGAGTGTATTTGGTGCAGAACCGAAATACTATGCCATACGTCCAAATAGTATTTACAGTCCGGTGATGTTTGGGCCTATGAATTCAGTTCTAAATATTATAACCTTCATTAAACCCTGTTTGTGCATTATTCAGAACAGCATATTATCAAAAAATATTTTTTTTACATGTAATAACATCCATGTTGTAATCTAATAGCTGGGGATAACATTAAATCTTTAAACATACTGACTGTTTTGGAAAAACTAAGAATGCAGGTGCATAATAATTTGGAACACGATGTATATGCGGAAGTCTCAGCGATCTCTCAGACACCTAATAGCCTGACTTTACACTCCCCCAGGACTTTTCTCGACAAGTCCTGGATATTTTGTTCACACCGGTGGTTTCTTGCTCAGTCACTGACAAATCGATCGCACCTGGAGAGTTGTGTGCATTGCCGCAACATCAGTAGTTATGTAGCACCAGTGACAACTGTTTCCCAGCAGGACCCATAATCCCTGTTCTGCAGTCCATCTGGGAACAACTTAAGACAGCTCCCATTACGAGGACAAATACTTTAGCGTTTCGTGCATCTCACGAGACACGGTTATCAATACAGGTTCTTGTTCCTTGAACAGCGCATGCATTATTGATGTCTACCTTACTCTCGTTGGACTCGATCTCATTGGAGCAACCGACTGAAGATGACTCAATCTGCTGCCGGGCGATTACTCTGGACTTAATGTATTGAAGTAGGACGAGAATGGATGCTCCACTAAACACCAAAAATCTATTTTTAATTCAATGCCATTGCAAAGTGTTCTTTTTTTTGTTTCAAGGTGATTTAAATGTTATTCATTCATGAGTGGAACAATTCTCATGGCAGGTATAAACAAAACATGAAGTGAGGTATCAATGACCTATCAAAGATAAGCAGTTTTTTTTTTTTTTTTTAAGATAAAGATATCAATGGAAAGATTAATTTTTAGTTTCAACGGCAGATTATTTGCTGTTAAACGGCTAAAGGTAGATTATTTCAAAGTGTTCCTTACCTAAAAATATACAGCCAAGACTGTTGAGTTATTAGTAACAGTTGTATCAAGATTACACAGAGTAATAAGTACTACAGATTTGAACCTCAAGATATAATCCCTAGATAGATAGATAGATAGATAGATAGATAGATAGATAGATAGATAGATAGATAGATAGATAGATAGATAGATTGATTGATTGATTGATTGATTGATTGATTGATTGATTAGAACGCTGGCCTGGCCTCCTCACCTCACCTACATCACTACCTGACTTTACTAACACCCGTATGCCTTTTTTTCAAGTCTTTTTTCAAGTACAATCCAAAATCTAGTGGAACATCCTTTTAAAAGAAGTGGTATACTAAATGTAGAATAGGATGTTTAAAAAGTACATATGAATTTTATGGCAGCAATCTTTTGCCCATACAATGTAGATATAATGCACACTACAAGCAGTCACTAGTGGATGGAGGTCATGTGACTGGTATGCATGTTATAAAACTGGTATTTTTTGTAAGCCCTTTAATTTAATAATAATAATAATAATACACTCTGTAATTATTTTGGAACAAGAGAAAAAAAGGAATGAAAAAGTTTTTTTTTTTTGTAAGTTCTAATGGGTTGTTTTAATCTGGAGAGAACAGAAGGACAAGAACTCTCAAGGCAGCATTTGACATGACTTTTCTTTTTCTTTTTGCATTTTTTTTTTTTTTTTTAATTTCCAGCATGTGCAATTTAACAATTTGGTGCTTTAAGGCTCACCTTCTTTTTTTTTTTTTTTTTTTTTTGTGAGTCTTTCTCATTACCCGTTCCGACGAAGGAGCTTCGTTTTTTAAAGCATGTATGTCTCCGCTGGATGCATAATTACATATGATTTCATCGGGGATCCTCTCGGCTCGAGGTAACGAGATGAATGAGCTGCGCATTTACCTCATTTATTTTCTAATATTCACAGTCTACTCTTCAGTGTGCCTAGGTCTGATGTTTTATGCCTTTAATGAAAGCCCTGGGCTCAGGGTGTTTGATGTACTATTTAGATTACAGCGGGCCCAAGTAACAGTCTGTGTTCAAATGAAAAGGAGAGGGACAGCCAGAGACAGAGCGAGAATACGCAACTAGACAGGACTATGACATGAAATTCTAACCTGTGCAATGAAGATTAATGGTGGTGCACAGATTCATGGTGTCTCCATTAAAAGAGATCTAAGCAAAGAAAGCAAATAGATTGATACCACAGCCATGGTAACTTCTACAATCTGATTGGTCAGAAAGTCAACTTACAGATCTTTGTAGAGTCCAAATATAAATGTCCTACATAATTTAGGACTTGAACTAGAAGACCCAAACCTGTTCCAGCATGACAATGCCCCAGTGCACAAAATTATCCCAATGAAGGTATCCATGAATTGAATGTCTTTAAATGCAGTAGCATTTTCTTTTTGTTTGTTTCCATTCACATGAAATAGGAGTTTCAAAACTGTTCCAGGATTACAGTGATCTTTTATTGTGGAAGATCTTGTGTGGCCTGTTATATAGCTCTGGCCTCAACCCTATGGAAAATCTCCAAAAAAAGGATAGCAGTTGAGGGTGAGCAGTGGCAGCTTGGTTTGTTGTTGCTGGGATTTGAACTCATGACTTTCTGGAGCAAAGTTCAATGCTTCGGCCAGTGAGCTACCAATAATTGGAATTAGAAGACTGATGATACATGCTTACTTTTTTAAGCACTTTTGTAAGCATGTTGATGAATACTTTTGGATTGTGTTATACTTTATAAAATCAACAGGCTTTTAGCTTCAACAAAAAAACTATATTGACAAAAGTATTGGGACACGACTTTTCCAGCCGTAATTGTTTCTTCCTAAAAATGTTACCATAAACTTTAAGGCACACAAATGTATAGGATGTCTTTGGGTGCTGTTGAATGAAACTTTCCCTTCACTTGATCTAGGAGACCCAAACCTGTTCCAGCATGACAATAGCACTATGCATAATGTGATCTCAATTAAGATATGATGTACTATACATGGGTTGGAATGAAAGATCTTGAATGGCCTGCTGTAGAGCTCTGAATATTGGGATGAACTGAAACGCTGACTGCACCCAAGGCCTCCTCACCTCAAAAGCATCAATACCTGACTTTCTCAATGCCCCTGTGGTCGAACAAGCACAAATCTGCAGAATGAGTGTGTGTGTGTGTGTGTGTGTGTGTGTGTGTGTGTCTGTGTGTGTGTGTGTGTATATTTGCTTGCTACCTATATGTAAAAGAAATCTGTACAGTAATGATACTGCTAATAGTACTGCTAATAGTAATAGTACTAACTCTTGTCAAGGTCCGTGCTTGTGCTCTCATCCTTAAAAGAAAAAATTCTTTTTCACGTTCATCATTGATCCTCCCACACATTGCAAGATGTTCAGCTGTGTCTTCTATTCATTAGGTCAGCGCTTCATCCACTTCCCAGAGCTGACAATTGGAATTTGTAAGCCATCCTCCGAGAGAAATTTGCAACCCTAAGTCTTCATTAGGTGATGGATATTCTTAGTCCCTGTGGAGAAAGCGCCGGTCGATTTTGTTCGGCTTTGAGACGAGTGACAGCGCGCAAAGAGGAGTGTCAGCAGCCAGGCGGCTGAGGGAGGCAGGCAGGCGTATGACACCCAGATGATAATGGCTGACAGTCATGATGCCACTGTCTAAACCTTGTCGCTGTCACTGAGCTCCAGCCACCCGTCCAACATGGCTGCCACTCACCAGGCTATGGGTGCACGTTTTTTTTGTTTTTTTTCCTTCTTCCTCCACTCACAGGATTAAACACTTTATCTAATGGATTTTTAATTTCTCTTCACTTTCTATTCAGGCTCCAAGATGAAGAACACAAGTTGTTTGATTCAACCATCTGTGCTGAACATATTGGACCACATTTGCCTAGCCTTGGTTTAAACCCTCATTAGGATTCCTCTGATGGAGTTTCTTTCTTTTTTGTTGTTGATGTTGACTGTTTATCACACTTTTGAAAAAGCAAGGAACATTCTTTTCTTTTAATCAAATATTCATCAAAGCTTAATAAGATCAAAAGGTTAACTCTTTTCAAAAATGTGTTCTAAGGCTAGCCTGGACAGATATACGTAGTGTGCTATAAAGAAATATATTTTTTTCTCTTAACCTTCAGGTGTTAAGGGTTTCAAATAAAAAGCTAATGAAAAACAATATTTCCACATTGGATTTATTCTGATAAAATTGTGAAATATTTTTACAAAAACTGCCAATGAAGTAGGAGCTCAGTGGTTAAGGCTCTCAATTGCTGAGCAGAAGGTCAGGGGTTCAATCTCTGGTATTGCCAAGCTGACATTCTTGGGCCCTTGAACAAGGCCCTTAACCTCCTCTGCTCAGGGGCACTGTATCATGGCTGACCCCAGCTTCCTAACATTGCTGGGATATGCAAAGCAAGAATTTCACTGTGCTGTAATGTATATGTGATGAGTAAGAAACATCTTTAATCAGGCTTTTTAATTCAGTATATAGGACCAAAATATACAGTCAGACCTGTTTCTCTATATGGTTCTTCCCCAAATTGTTGCCACTAAATTGAAGGCACACAAATATATAGGATGTGGTAGCATTTTCCCTTCACATGAACATGGAGATCCAAACCTATTCAAGCATGAAAATGTCCCTGAAGATTACACGAAGCAAGCCAGCTACATGAAAATATGGTTTGGGACTGGAAGATCTTAAGTGGTCTGCTGTAGAGCTCTGGCCACAACCCTATGTGGAAAATCTTTAAATGAATGTGAACACTGGGGGCACCCCAGGCCACCTACCTACATTAGTACCTGACTTTACTAACACCCTTGTAGCTGAATAAGCACAAATCTAAAACACTCTCCAAAATCTAGTAGAACATCTTCCCAAAAGAGTGGAGGTTATGATATATAGTATATATATATATATATATATATATATATATATATATATATATATATATATATATATATATATATATATAGTCAGGTGTCCACATTTTTGTCCATATCCTACACTTGAATTATACATTTTAAAAATCTGGTTACTCCTAAAAGTGTAATAGGAGGAAAAAAATCCATCAGGCACTCAGGAGCAACATTTTGTCTATACATTACACACTAAACTAATTTGAAGTATTATTATTTCTAAGCTAAAACCTTTTCTGTGTTTTAAAGATTTGGAAATTGTTATTCATGCTTTTATCACTTCGCCACAAGATTACTGTAATTCTCTCTATGTAGGGATGTGTCAGTGGCAACTATCTCACTTGCAGCTTGTACAGAATGCTGCAGCTAAGCTTTTGACTGGCACAAAAAGAAGGGAACACATCACTCTGGTGTTGTCCTCTCTCCGTTGCTTACCAGACAAGTATAGTATTTATTTTAAAATGTTGTTACTGGTCTTTAAAGCAATACACAATTTGTCTCTGAATTATATCTACAATCTCTTAGGGTGAGACAAATCAGGTTTTTAGGTCTTAGTTGAAGAAAACATTTTTTAGTCTGGCTTTCGAAGCAGGGAAATTGTGATTTGGGAACCCTTTGTTTTTTTCGTGTGTAATGTTGCGTGTATGATTTTTTTGAAAATTTAGACACTTTGGACAATAACGTTGCATTTAAATGTGCTATGTAAATAAATAGAAATAAATAGAAGTTAAAGTATGCACATTTTATTATGGAACATAAATAAATCCAACAAAGATTGAATGAGGGTCTGTGGAATGGATGATGTTGGATTTTAGAAATGCAAAATGTTTGATGGAGTACACAATTTCTATACTTTCATCTGCCTATATATTACTCAAGTATTTGTACAGTTAGTTAAAGTATAAAAGTACTTCCATGTTAACAAAATTAAGTGTGAAACGGAAGAGTACTGATCGTGACAAGTATATTTGTATAATCGATAGGGAGCTGGGCTTTATTTGTATTTTTGAAAGAGAGATGCTGCTAGGCTTTCTTGGTCACGGTACTTGTGTTAAATGAACATATGAAGGTTCTCTGCCAGGTGGACAGCATGGAATTTGGTGTTTTGAATCATTGGTGTGGTTTTTAGTTAAGACCTGGCAAAAACAAGTTGCAGGATGACGGTATGTCACCTATTGTAAGTTTAAATCACTAGATATTAGCCTATGGAACAAGTCAAGTGTGATTAAGGCTATAAAGCTATTCATTTAAAGCTATGTCATTATTAATGTCCTGCCTCACCAAAAGCTGTGGTCTCAAGCCACTGCTGTGTTTCAACTAGCATAAATAACACTGTGGTGATTTAATCTCCCCTGCTGTAATAGCTCCTTAAAGTAATAATCAGACATGACCATTGAGCTTACATAAGGGACACAAAGCCAGTGTAGATCTATGACCTGCACCCAGAGGAGCCTGTAGCCCTTACAACAGGGTCATAGGTACCATGCTGTTCGACATCCTCAGTCTCAAATCATGTTTGTATTCTTTCAGTAGCTGCAGAGTGGACCTGTGGGAAACAAATTTATGCATTTTGAGGGTTTAGAATTGTTGCTTTAGACTGTAGCATCAGATCTGCATCAGAAATGTTATGTATATTAGTCAATCGATAAACCTTGAATGACTGACAGTTTGACAGTGTACTTTTTTTTTTTTTTACTCTCCATTAATAACTGACCTTCTGGAAGCCTCATTTATGTCCTTACATCTAATATTAGTAATGGCTTGATTTTCTTGTTTTCTGTCTATTTAAATGAAGGAACTTTTTTTTATCACTGATTCCCTTACTTAGTCACAGCTGTCACTAGTTAGTTTTCTTATGTGGTTATTTACATGACCATGTTTGTCTCCACCCCGTCTTATCAATAATTGTATTCCTAATATTTCACAATTACACTTGCATGCTTTAAGTTCCTCCTTTTATTCCTTGGTGCAGTCAAGGCCTTGTGTTTCTTTGTTCCACCTGCGAAGTATTTGTTCTGTCTTACTGCTGCTAGTAATTATTAAGCCACAATCATAATTATAATAATAAACCATTTGCTATGCAGGCCTTTATTGGTTTTGTTCTTCTTACTTGATTTTAATTTCTTGTTTTGTTGTTTTCCCGTGGGCTCACCACCTGCAGGAGGGACCGTAAGGGACGGTGCTGTGAGGATTGGGCAGCAGTCGAAGGCGGGGGCCTGCTTAGACTGCTGCCCCTGCGACCCGGATTACGGATAAGCGGGAGAAAATGAATGAATGAATGAATGAATGAATGTTTTGTTGTTTGCTGAAAGCTACGTGCTATTTGTTTCTTGATGTTGCTCAATGTGTTGTATTTGCCCGCAACCCAGTGTCCACGCTATCATTATCAATCGGTTCCCAAAAGTTGCCTAAGTAAAATGAAATTTCTGAAAATGCTTATGTGCCTGTGCTGGGCATGGGAGAAAGCAAGACGCTTTCACCTGCATCAATTACATCTGCCATTTACTTTCCGCTGCTTTGAAACACCGCGGCAAAGTCGAGAAAACGTATCACTGTTTTTTGAAAGACTCCTTTTTTTTTAGTCCACACTGTGACGTGAAAACAGCGTTTTCAAAAGTATCCACTTTGAAGCATTTTTAAAAAGCTACGTTTCACTAAAGACACCACCTTAGTGTGGAAAGCCAAAACAGAGAGAAAAATACTGTATACATTTAAAAATAAAACGTATTAGTGTGGACGTGACCCGAAACATGGGATTTGGTCGTTCAACTTGCCTGGTGAGGGTGCTATAAAAATATATATATTTTTCTTGTAATTAAACTGAAACCAATGGCAGTAGATTTTAAATGTAGAAGTAAATGCCTCCTAAACATGTCCTAAAAAAAAAAAAAAACATCATGGCTTGGGGAGAAAGACTAAGCATGGGTAAGAAAGCACCATTTTCATCACGGGTACTTGCAGAAATCATCTCCATCTCACCTAATCGACTAAATAATCCATGCACTCGGAAGACAGCTCTATAAATAATTTAATTTCCATGGCAACGTGCATAAATATGTTTGCATCATGAGCAAAGTAATGCTTCGTTCTTTTAATGGCTGTCAAACGGATAATATACCCCTATGACAGCGTTCATTTAGTCATACATATTGCACAGTCATGTACTTCTGCGTTCTACAGGATGAGTGCTGCAAGGTTTTAATCGATGTTGTTTATAAACACAAGATTTGCATTTGCATCATCTTAATAGCTAAAAAGACGGCTAACGCAAAGCGCTGAGTCAGCATGGCGTAAAACAGAATCAAATAAATAGGAATGTCTGCATAGCATTTGATTGGCAAGCTTTCATTCAAACGCACTGTCATACAGAGCGTACAGGCTGGACCAGGAAGTCTACTTTTATTTAGGACACACTGGCAAATTACATGGGTCAAACTCTAGGAGTGCACTAAAGGAAAAAGAAAAAAATAGGGGAAAGAACTAAAAAAACAAGAGAGACATTGCGATATGACTTGGCTTCAAGATGCAATTACTTTGCTGACATTTAGTTCCCCTATTTTTTGGGACTCCTGTCAGACGAAGCCATCTCGCTGAGCCATTTTCACAAAAGCGCTAGCTGCACCCCAGATGATGGCAAGTAGAATGAAAGAAAATAGCATTACTTATACGTATCACTCGAGCAAGAATGAATGGACATATGATTGGTGTAGGAACTGAATAGCAAAATGATGATTGGTCAAAACATCTGGAAGTTGGAGGCCTATATATGGGACAGAAATCTGCAACAGATCATATGCAGTTCTGTTTACAATGTAGTTCTTTCACAAATCACTTTAGGCAAAAAGCATAGTACCCTTAGATATGTTTAAATATTGCACTTTTGATCCGATGGTCATGAGTTCAAATCTTGGCAAAACATAAGGCCCTTAAGCAAAGCTCTTAACTGATCAGATAATTGTACAGTAAGTCACTCTGGATCAAGGCATCTGGCAAATGCTATAAATGCTACAAATGCAAATGAATGTGGTCCAAAAAACCGAAGTTGCATATGCATCCTATTGGTATTCTTCAGTTTGCTTTATTTAGTTGGGGTGTTTAAGGCAGCCCATAAAACCATCCGTTAAAAAGTTGCGAAATTTGGTGTACTTACTGAGGAGCATCTAAGGAACATTCAGACTAAATTGTGTGCCAAATACTGCCAAAGCTGTAGCGCCACCATCTGGTCACATTTTGGCCTAAATTGGAAGCACATTAATGGTCATAACATTTGAACTGTGTGTGCAATTTAGAATCTGGTTTTGAATGTACCCTATGACATCAAATTCTGCCTAATTAAGTTGTCCACCCTTTTGGATTTTGTCAAAAACTGTCTACCAGAAATGTTGGCACCTGTTTTAATCACAATATACCATGTTAATAAACGTTACAAATGTGATTACAATTTTAAACTATATGAATCTGACTGCTAAACCCTCAACCAGGAAGTGCGGCTGTGCCTCAGCTATGATTATGTTTGCTGACACAAAATGTCTTCAGGCAATCTTCGGGCCATTTCAGGATCATGACCTAAATCCATGCAGCAAATTTTGTGATGACAAACACTTACTGGTCCAAAGTTAGAAGGACATGCTAAAAATGCTTACATCGAATTTCCAAAATTGTTTCCTCGCCTATCACATCATATTGACAACATGCTGTCTATTTGTTCATATTGTCAAGTCAAGAGTCAAGAAGCTTTCATTGTCATTTCAACCCTATATAGCTGATGCAGTACACAGTGAAATGAGACAATGGTCCTCCAGAACCTTGGTGCTACATAGAACAGCATAGACTACATAACAGAACACAGAGCTAAGGAATAAAGTAAGTTGTCCTTGCCACATAAAGTGCATCATGTGCAACCTAAATAGCACCACCAGTAAACCTACTGTATATTATACAGTAGAGTGTGCAAAAGAGAACTGGATACAGGAGTGTGCTTGTTAATAATCACAAAGCACACCGTTCATTCGGTACATACATAGTGACCGCATATTCCACAATTAAAATTAATCCCATCACTGACTGTGGGCAAAACATAGACATCCTAAGTGAAAATGCAAATTTCTCCTGAATTGCTTTGCCTTAAATTATGGCTTTTATGTGACTTCATAGGCAACAGTTGGGGCATTGCTGTGAATGGGGAGCTCAGTGGTTATAGCATTGGACTTTGGATCGGAAGGTCAAAAGTTCAAATCCCAGCACCACCAAGCTACCACTGCTGTGTCCTTGAGCAAAGCCTTTAACCCTTAACTGCTTATTTGTAAGTTGCTTGGGATAAATGTATATTTGTAAATGAATATGTCTATACTGTGTATATAAATATACATAACTTTGCCAATAGTGTTTCACTGTTTAACCCTGACTTATAGCATGCCATTGAAATCCACATTACTTGCAAGCATTTGATATTACCAGGTCATTAATAAACCTCAATCGCAGTTTATAACTCTGACCCTGGAGCTGTAATTACTCCCTGGTGCAACTGACAAAGTTATAACACAGCCATTGCTACGTTTTCCCCTGGGACTTAACTGCATTCACAACTGAACAAATGAAATTAGCCTTGTTTGATTCTTCAATTCAGTCCAATAATGTGGAGAAATACGGTGTATCATTAGATTTGTCAGATTGATTTCTCAGTTCCAGCTGAAGGTGATGGGGACAAATCAGCTGTGCAAAACTGCCTGGATGGTTTTTCTTTCAATATATATATATATATATATATAGTTTTTATACATTGAGCGAATCACAAGGTTGTTTGTTGATTCAGCAGCTTGGAGGAAAAACCCCTCTAACCGTTATCTTGGTCTCACATGGACGAGCAGATGCACTGAGGAATGTTTACCGAACAACAGAATATTCTGTGCGGAGCCTGAAGTTATACTTAATGTGATGTATTAGCTAATAAAGTGTTTTCTTAACCTGGACACCTTCCCTAACCTTGCTAAAATATATATACTCCTGTGCAAAAAAAAATGGTCCAAGTTCAAAATGGCATGATATTAAGCTTTTAATGGTCTTAAAAACAAATAATTGCTCAGGAATATAACAAAAATGTAAACAAATAGAAATTAAGAAAACATTTCAATTTAAATGTTAAGATTTTTACCTTTGAAATAAAAAATACTATAAAAGAAAATTCCCAGTATCTAGCTATTTTTCCTCAAACAGATCCCTGTGACAAAAGTAAATGAGAAAATGGTGGAACAGGAGAGAGTCAAAGCAGTCCCAGCGGTGTTCAATAGGGCTGAGGTCAAAATGTTATAGCAAGTCACTTAAGATTTTTTTACTTCACCATATGTTCATGAAACTGGCTTTGTGTATAGGGGCATTGTCAGCTGGAACAGGTTTGGGTCTCCTAGTTCAAGTGACAGGAAAATTTCCAGTAACCACATGCAAAGACACCAATACAATTGTGTACCTCCAACTTTGTGCTTACAGTTTGAGGGCAAACCATAAATGGCTTGAAAAGTGACGTATCCCTACATTTTAGTCAATATAGTATAAAAGTCTTTGAATTTGATAGGATTAAAAAACAGTGCTGTTTGTTTATAAATAAAATATCCTTTGTGGTTGGCAAAATGATTTAGGACAAATGAAACTATGATGTTCTACAATAGGAAATGAATAAACCTATTGGTAAAGACTTTTACCAATAAGTTTTTTTATTTTATATAGTTTTTTTATACTTTATTTATCTGCCTTCTTTTTCCCCATCCTATTCCCTCATGCCGGACCGTCGTAATAAGCATTTCACTGCATGTCGTACCCTGTATGTATGTGTATGTGATGAATAAAACTAATTTGATTTGACTTATATTGATTATTTTTCTATAACAACATGCCACTCCAATGCATGTAAAGCATATCTTTATGGAGTTGGCTTTGGGCACAGGCTTATTGTCCTGCTGGAACAGGAAACATTTTATGCTACTGCCAAAGACATGCTACACAATTTTGTGCCTCCATCTTGGTGGTAGCAGTTTGCAAACGAATCAATATGACTGAAAAAAGTAAGGTCTAGTCTATAATGTTACATTCTATGTTTTTAGATTTAAAAATGTAATTAATTATTTTTGTATAGCACTTTTAATGATTTTCACAATGTAGCTTTAAAAAATTATTAGATTAAGTTTACATTTCAATGTATTAATTGGTGGCTATTAGTTTATCCCTAATAAGTGAGCTAGTGGTCCCTAAAATAATATTGGAAAAAGAAACCTCAAGAGGAATCAGACTAAAAACGAAGCCATCCTCATCTGAGTGACACCAAATGTATATTCAATATGGTTCCATCATTGTTACAGTTATTTTCTAAACAGAACGTTTAGAAAACACCCCTCACATCTCAGTAACCATTTTAGTATATCTTCTCAAGGAAAATACTAAAGAAATTAAACATTACATGACATACAGATGTTATCATTTAGGGTGTAATCACTTTTGCTGCCAGTTATTTAGACAAAAATGGTAAAATATATATATAAATGTAAAAAAGTGTAATATTATATATAATATATACTATATAATATAGTATTTTAGTGACACATAACAGTGGTTTAGTACCAAAACAGCATATGCTTTAGTTACCTTATTGTTTTCTTGTTTAACCAGTTGATCAATCTTGTTAAATGCTGTAGCACATCCTTGTATGAAATTGCATCCAAACCTGTCCACTTGCCTAATACAGTACATCGCCTGTTCAAGGTCATAAAAAAAAAAAACCCTTCCTTTTCTTTAACAATTATTCCATGCTTAAGCCTGTGCACTGACCTCCGCCTTCATGAAGTTCCCACCTTGTTTTTTTTTTTTTACTTGAAGATCATTATTCTGGCTTAGAAATGGCAGAGCACAATTTGGCCTTTGTCCATTTAGCATACAGGGCACTTGTGAATACTCTCAAAAGGTGCAGTAATGTGGAAGCAATAAAAAAAAGAGCAGCATTTTTGCAGCATAAGCAGAGAGCCGGGGCAAAACGGCATGAATTATGTACGCTTTTTAATATCCCCTCCATTTTTTGTTCCAATGCCTTGCCACCTTGACATCGATTCCCTCACTTATTAAAGTCCCTTTGCTTTTCAGGCTGTCACAATTAAATTGGGTGGGTACGGGGGGGTGATTGGATTTTGGTCTAATGTGGATTGTTTAATAGAGGCCAGAAAAAAAACGCTGCCTGTGTGTTTCAGTCGTTCCCCTCATTTGTCATTTGAGATCTGCTAATGCAAACAGAATTCGCCAAATTGGGGGGTCCCTAAGTCAGTCCAAAAAACTGTGTAGAGAAAAACACTTGAGTAAATGTTCAACATTTGGAGGACGTTTAGTGTGTCAGAGCTAAAAAAAAAAAAAAAAAACAGCCCCCCCCAAAACGCCCAACAGTCAAGTCAAGTCAAGTCAAGTTTATTTGTATTGCGCTTTTCACAAGAGACATTGTCTCAAAGCAGCTTTACAGAAATCAACAGTCAAGGTGAATGGTGTGTATTTATCCCTGATGAGCAGCCGTGGTGACTGTGGCAAGGAAAAACTCCCTTAGATGTTATGAGGAAGAAACCTTGAGAGGAACCAAACTCAAAAGGGGAACCCATCCTCATTTGGGTGACATCAAGAGTTTGATCATAAATCTTTCAAAAATACAGAACACTGGAGAGTACAGAACTGGAGAGTACAGAAGAACAGTCTCGCTCAGCTTCTCCATCCTATTAATCACCTGCACCTGTTTTCTTCCTATTGAAAAGATCTCACTTTGAAGATTTTAGAAGATCAAACCAACTCTGGTCGCGGGTCCAGTCAAGGAACTTGTCGTCGCTCTCCAGTAGGCATTTGGTCTGGCTACGGCTCCCGCAAGCATGGCTGCACCACCCGACTCCTTCTACAAGTCAACCTTTACATTGAAATGCAGCCTGCTGAATTCCCCACCGATCGCTCCAAGGTCACGTTTCTCATCTTGCTGTTAACCGGGAAGGCTCTGACATGGGCTAGAATGATATGGAATGTCAATAGTGCCATTACCACCTTTTACTCCCATTTTACCAGTCACTTTGGTCAGTTAGTTCAGTGTAGCCGCCGGGGCACTCACTCTTTAATCTCCGTCAAGGCTGGAGCATGCCTATATTGTGGTTGCACCCTGTCACTTTATATGCCAGTGCCCCGTCAGACCTCCAGGTTCATTGGTGAGTACCGTAAATCTCACTTCTGAGATAACCCACCTGTCAAAATTCCCTTTTAATATCATAACCGCTATGTTATCAGTTCTTGTTTCGCCCCTTAAAGACTCTGGCTCCTCCTGAAATACCCGGGAGCTACTCCGGGCCGGGGAGCTCGCCATACAGACGATCTAGGGGAGGCCTTTAGGATGTGGCTTGGTGAGATACTGTACTTAGTGAGATTGTTCCATCAAGAGAAAATACTATTTCTGGTCCTAGAACACTCCACCACCAGCATCATTCTTGGGCGTCCCTGGCTCTCATGACACTCCCTTAGGTTCTCTTGCAGCCCATGTGACATAATCAAGTAGAGCCAACAATTCCCGAACCGCTGTCTGCTCAACCTACCCCAACCACGACCGGTACTAATTTCCCGTACCATGACTCAAATTGAGTCCAGAGACCCACAAAGAAGTATTGGTCTTTCCAGGATGTGTTCAGTGCCACTCGCCTGCCCCCTCAACGCCCATGGGATTGCGCAATTGACTTAATACCTAGTGCAAAACTGCCGAAAGGTCGAATCTACCCGCTGTTCATTCCAGAGGCCTTTTTTCAGGAAGCCTTACAACAGGGCTTCATCACCCCATCCTTTTCTTTAGTAGCTTCCAGCTTCTTCTCCACTCTCCAGCCGTGTATTGATTTCCAAAATCTAAACTCCCAAATTGTACAACTTCCTTACCTGCTTCCTCTGATACCGGCCACCCTAGAACACCACTGTGGAGCCCAAGAATTGACCAAACTAGATCTCTGGAGTGCATACAATCTAGTGCACATACACAAGGGCGATGAATGGAAGACGGCCTTCATCACCCCCTTGGGGCACTACAAATACCAGGTCAAGGTGTATGGACTCTTCATTTCTCCAGCAGTGTTAGAAACATTTATGAATGAAGTGTTTAGACAGTTCCTCCATCGGTTCGCCATCATATACATCAATGACATCCTTATATATTCTTGAAGACTGACTGAACATCTGTGTCATGTCACTGGAGAAGTGTGAGTTCCCTCAGTCCTGTGTACAGTTCCTGTGTATGTCATCAGTTCATCAGGTACAAATTGACCAGGGGAAGGTCAAGGCAGTCCTAAACTGGCCTCATCCGGGCACCACAAAAAAACTCCAATGATTCCTTGGATTTTCTAACTTGTATCTGAAGTTCATTTGCAATTTTAGTTTGGTTACTGCCCCTCTCACCTTACTCCTGAAGGGTAAGGCCAAAACTATAGTCTAAAACCATGAGGCTGATGAGGCCTTCACTGAGCTCAAGCATAAATTCAGTTCAGTACCTCTCCTACAACACCCTGATCCCCAGTTGTTGTTTTTTTTATAGTAGAGGTAGATGCCTCCTCCACAGGCATAGGGGCTTCACTGTCACAACGTACAGGTAATTCTCCATGCATTTAACCCTGCGCCTTCTTTTCCAAGAAACTATTTCCCGCTGAACAAAAATAAGACATCGGTAATTGAGAACTCCTGGTGATCAATCTCGCTTTGGAAGAGTGGGGGCACTGGTTGGAGGGGGAGAAGCATCCATTTATTGTTATCACCGATCAAAAGAACCTCCAATACCTCTGGGAAGCAAAAAGCCTTAACCCCTGTCAGGCCAGATGGGCATTTTTCACGTGATTTCACTATACTATCACCTATCGTCCTGGCATCAAGAATAGTAAAGCAGATGCTCTTTGGAGAATCTACGCCCTAGACAACCCCATGGACCATTCCACCCATTCTCATCCTCAGTCCCATAGTGTGTCACATCGATGAAGAGATCAGAACGGCAACCCTTTTGGAACCTGCCCCACCAGAATGCCCTGAGGGGAGAACAATCGTCCAAATACCTGCCATCAGCCCCTGATGAGTTCAGTTCATAAGGTCCCAGGCTTGGGTCACCCAGGCAGGAGGCAGACCCTTCTTATACTCTAATCTCACTGCTGGTGGCCTGGTATTGTCGGAGATGTTACTAGGTATGTCCAAGGCTTCTCTGTCTGTGTCATTTCAAAGACCCTTTGCCACTTACCAGTGGGAAAACTGGTTGCCCTACCAGTCCCACTATGACCTTGGTCCGATTTCAGAATTGATTTTATCACTGATCTGCCTAACTCTGATGGTAACACCCACATCCTGGTAGCCGTAAATCAACACGTGTTTCGTATTTATGGCCTCCCGGGAGGAAATAGTGTCGGACCAGGGACCTCAATTTACTGAACAGCTGGAACCGGTTCCTCCGAGTACGCACAGAACTCCCTATGCTAAGAAACCACCAGCGTGACTCCATTCCAGTGTGTACTCAGCTTCCAACCTCCACTGTTTCCCTGGATGGAAGAACCTTCCAACATCCCTGTGGTGGATCACTGGTTCAGAGAGAGCGAGAGAGTCTGGGAGTCCTGACCGCCCCACACCCAGAGGTTGCGGGTGTCCCTGGCGCTGTGTTAGGGCATCAGGAGCCGCCCCTGGAGGAGGGGGTAATGTCAGAGAACCACCAGCCATGCCCCCCTCAAATGCTGAACACTCTCGCTAAGCCTCTTCCTCCTATAATCACCTACACACGTTTTCTTTTAATCTGTCACCTTTAAAATATCTCTTTCCCCCTTCACTCGGTGTTTGATTTACCGTATACCTACCCTAAATCATCCGGACTCCGTCCTTATCCTGTGTTTTTCTGTGCTCCTCATTACACTTCTCATGATGCTTGCTACAGTTAAGTTGATCATTTCCTGCACTCCAGTTTTTGAGTCTCCTTTGTTTGTCTCTTTGTTTGTTTCAAAGTTAAATAAACTACACTTTGTTTTACTCCCGTATTTGCTAATGGGATACATGCATAAACAGTGGGTACCCCTATGAAATTCTTCCATAAGAATCTATATTTCTGAAAACCCCATACTTTACCTTTTCACTGTGGTGCAGGTATGTAGCATTATTTTTCAAAATGCCATGCAGCTCTTCAACAACATGAACAAAGCTCAACATCCATTCAAACTGCACAGGGTAATCGATATCCAGTCAAGATTTGGCTCATGAAATGGTAAAAGAAGCTTCTTCTTCTTCTTTTGGCTGCTCCAATCAGGGGTCACCACAGAGGATCATCTATCTCCATACTACTCTGTCTTCTATATCTTTCTCTTGTAACGAGTGAAATATGTTTTGGATCCCTTAAGAGCAGAGCAACATCCTGAAAACAGTCTGCGGCGGCAGTTTTTCATGAGAACTGCATGTGTGCAAAACCAATGATTATTTTTTTCATTTTTTCTGTTGCTCAAGTTATCTTCTGATTAGCAAAAATCGCTGTTGCCAGGAGAATAAAGGATGAGAAGTGGAACGCGATCTGTCTGTGTTTTGGCTGATTTCTGTTGCGACTCGAGTTAGGCGAGTTATCCCTTGACCCTAACTCAGCGCATTACTCTCTTTTAAACTACCTGCATGTCTTCCCTCACCACATTAATAAACCTCTTTCTTAGCCTTCCTCTTTTCCTCCTGCCTGGCGACTCCATTCTAATTTCCTACCGATATACCCCATGTCTCCTCTGCACATGTCCAAACCATCTCAATTTCGCCTCCCTCACCTTGTCTCCAAAATGTCCTACATGCTCTGCCCCTATAATAAACTTATTTCTAATGCTGTCCATCTTCATCACTCAGCATCGTCAGCTCTGCTATCTCCTGCTCCACGTCCTGTCTTTAAGTCAATGCCACTGTCTCTAAACCATACAACATAGCAAGCTTTACCACAGTCCTATAAACTTTCCCATTCACTCTTGCAGATACCCTTCTATCACAAATCACTCCTGCTATTACTCTTCTCCACCCACTCCACCCTGCCTGCACTCTTTTTTTTACTTCTCTAACACACCCTCCATTACTTTGCACTGTTGACCCCAGGTACCTAAACTCCTCCACCTCTTCTCCCTGCAACTGCACCACTCCACTGCCCTCCCTCTTATTCACACACATGTACTCTGTCTTACTCCTACTGACTTTCATGAAATGGTAAAAGATGCTAAAGCACAAAAATCTGTTACTGCAGTATTGAATGCAGTAACATTAATTTCCCAGTATGTTTCGTTTGTGTTTCTACAAAACCACATCCTTTTTTTCCCTGTTTATGATTGTTTTGAACACATTCTGTACTTTATTCTACATAAACATTAATTGTTTTTAAGTGTCATGTGTGTCATTTGTACAGCAGTGATACATATGGTATATAAAAAGACTTTCTTTTTTTTATAAAACACAAATGGATACACTTTTTCCAGAGCTCACTTGTCTTAGTTTAAACAAATACCACAGGAGAATTCAGTAAAAAAAAAAAAAGTCTCAAGAAGGCAAAAGGAATAATGAAGTGAGACCTTTTCCCAGTAAAAGGTGTGAAAACTGCAACTGCACAATTGCATCAAATTGGCTCCAAAATAGCTCTGATATCCCCCCAGCTCTCATTAAACTAATGAAATACATGCTGCAGTAGATAAAGCTTTCGAAGTGGACTTTACTAGACAATATTAGACAGGCTTTTATTTATTGTGTTGGTGTAAAGAATGTGTTAGGATGTAGCACACAACAGTTTTTTTATATATATTTTTCTTCATGGCCAAATTCAATATTCCCAAAAACCCTCTAAACTGTCTTCAGGTAAAACATTATCATCACAGTTGTGGTTGCACAAGCTAAATGAAAAATGCTGTCCATTTTTGTGTATGTTTTGACAAGGATCCAAGGGTCCAAGCTAAAGAACAGTTCAGAATGTGTAATAGGGTGACAGTAGTAAGGCTTTCTTTTACAATGCCCATTAACTGTGAAAAAAATTGCTTTGTTCATGCCAAATAACAACTATGAATTTGTAAATTAATCTACATAACAAAAGGTATTTGCTAACAGTACAGTACAAAAAACATTACTTTACTTAAGTTGATTTCTCTGGTATCAGTACTTTACTTCACTATTTCTTTTTTCAGACAACTTTTTAACCTTCATTCAATATTTTTTTCTTTTGGTGCAAACTAGCATTTAGGTCAAGTCAAGTGTATTTCTATAGCGCTTTTCACAACAGACATTGTCTCAAAGCAGATTTACAGAATTTAACAGTTAAGCTGAATGGTGTGTATTTATCCCTGATGAGCAGCAATGGCGACTGTGGCAAGAAAAACTCCCTATGAGAAAAAAAACCTTGAGAGGAACCCGACTTAAAAGTGGAAGCCTGGACGGGGTCAAAGCCGCATCCGTGCATTTTGTGAAGGTACAGGGTGAGATCACCAGGCCATGGGATGATATTGGTAAGCTTCGCCCCTGAAAGAAAACCTCAAGGACCTTCTGTGAACCGGAGGAATGGATATGTAGAGGTATGCGTCCTTTAGATTTATCCTGACAAACCGGTCCTCAGACCTGATCTGAGACACAACCTGCTTAGGAGCGAGCATACTGAACCTGAGCCTCATAAGCGAGTGGACCGAGGAGCATAGATCTAGAATTGGATAAAACCCCCCATCCTTCTTCAGAATCCCGAAGTACTGGCTGTAGAAGCCGGACTTTCTGAGTAAAGGACGGACCATTTCTATGGCCTCCTTCCTTAGGAGAGTGCTTACTTCCTGTTCCAGGATAGATCCTGCTTGGCATCCACTAGAGTGGGACACATCCCGTTAAAACAGGGACGAGAGGACCCGAACTAAATCGACTACTTTACCGTGTGCAGGACCCACTGTAACACGGCAGTCAGGCTGCCAGGAAGTCTCTTAAGGAAGGCAGTGGGTCTCCTCCATCCTCTACTAGACCGGCGGAGGTGAAGGAAGGCACCCGTCGGTGACGTCACGCATTGCCATTGGCCGAATTTCACACGTGGTTCAGACCGTGAACAACGTGGAGTCGTTCCCGAAGTGTTTCAATGCAGCTTGAGTTCCTGAAAAGGAACTAATATGACAGAGACAATTGATTATTTAAGAATATTTCCCTACTGGGTCTTTTAAATCTTTTCTCTCAACACTGTCTTATTAATAAAGTAAATACATAATAGATTAACATGACAGAGCCTATAAATTTACTTGTGATCTGATGTACTGAGTACATTATTAAAGCCATGCTGGGTGTAGAATTTGGTTCCTAGTTTGTTAGATCTTGAAAACATCATAATTAGCACTTTGGTGCTCTCATGTTTTTTGTTTTATATATTATAATTTTTTTTAAATAACCAGTTCTTTTCAAAAGCTGAACTCTTTTAAGTTGCTTCTGGCCAATGGACAGGCCGCCCACAAGTGATCTTTAAACATAGCCACAGTCTGCAAACTGTTACACTCTACTTTAGGATGTAGGAGGTTTTCATTGACTGTTTACAAAGGAACACGTGGGCAAAAATAAAGTTTCAATTTCACATAAAAGCAAACAGAACTATTGATGCAGCAAGGATGCAATCTCATGGTAAAGGAAGAACGCAGTAAATCCTAGCTTGAAGCTGATACCTGGTCATTTAAATCACTTCTGAGGTAAAATGATGACCCTAAATCTGATTAAACCTCTGTAGGAAACTAAAAGAGAAAAGAATCGTCCCCCTTTCCATATGGTGGCATGTTGGAAGTTAGCTTCTGTTTACAGCACTTTTCAGGGCACCTGGGGAAACTACAGGACATATAAAAGACATGAGTCTGAGCCAAATCAACCCTTAAAAAAAAGGGTGACTTTTTGACTAAGTAAGGACAACACCACCTCAACAATGACAAAAGCCATTTAGAAGATTAGCTCTTAAAAACATGAAATGTAAGGCCATTAGGCTAAATACACCACACTAAACTTCAACCTAGATTTAAGTCCGCTAATGAAGAGGTATTCAAGTCTAAAATTCTGGTCGGTCAGGAGGCACAGCAATCGTAGCAGCAATAAGGAGTCATGGCAAAAGACTATATGTCCTAGTTAGTTTTGCTAAATTACATATACCATCAAATGACCTTTGCGTTTAATACACAGTTGTTCGATTTCTTATGATACATTGTTTTTAATAAGGCAAAGTCCATCAAATGTACCTATAAAACACTTTGGCTTTGATGGCTACTCTTAATCACACTTCAGCAAGTGGAAATCAAGAAGGTACCTTCTATGATGCGTCACATAAACACATGTTAAAACAAATGTTGAAATCCAAGCACAAGCGTCTCAGTTGTATAGTATAAATGAAGTCATTGTTAGTCACTCTGAATAAGGGCATCTGCCACAAATGCAATGAATTGTAAACTAATGTATGCAATTGGTGTTAAGGTAAAGTTTAGATTTTTGGAATCAGTCTCCAGTGTCAGTTCTTCATAACAGACGGGGGTTTTTTTTATGAATTTTATTGCTAAGATAGCATGCATTAATGTTTTATTGTTTTTTTTTTTATCATTGAGTCTCATCACTAGATAAATGTTGGTTATTTTCTTCTCTTTCTTCTAACAGCACACACCATTCGTGTTTTATTCCTTATATAATCCTTAGCCTTAGCTTCTCCCAGTCTTTTACTGCATAACAGCAGTTTAGAGCAAAATACACCTGTGTTCCAGTTGATTGTGAGGACACAGTAGCCAAAAGCTGATCAAATAAACCTTTCACTTCATAACAAACTTTTCAGAAGCAATTCAAGGACGGTCTCTCCAAGAGTTTCTTCTTCTTCTTTTTTTTCACCACCCAACCACCATCGTAAATCTATCGGAAACAATTTCAACCTCTAAATATGAAGTGAGCGCTCCATTGTTTTAGTGAAAGATTTACACATAGGGTTAATTTAAAGTCAGTCCTGACTGAAGGAGCAGTATTTCAGCACTGCAAGAGGTCCAGAAACAAAACACACACACACACCTTGACCTTCACATGTGGCACATTGCCACCTGCACTACAGTCTCCACTATCACTCTCTCATTCCTGAAGTACTCTATAAAAAATTGATGACAGCACTTTGTTTTTCCCTGTAGTGATACACCCAGGAGGCCGTCATAAAATGGCCTCAAATATAGTCATTTATCTATAGAAAATACAGCTCGGTGAAAAGTTGACACAATATTTAATTAAGAAAAAAAAGCCAGTCTTTTATTCACCTTCATCTCTTCATCTCATCCTTATTAAGTTTTCTTTTTTTCTTCTTCTTTTTTTTTAAACCTGCTGTGCCTTTCTCCTATTAGAGTCACATGCAGATAACATATGGCACATTAATTTGATTCCACTTGCTATTTTCATGCACCAAATACACTGGAACCCCTGCTTATTCTGTTAACTGAACATCTCTATAGTCTGGATTCATCCATGTAGATCATATATTTTAAGATGCCCTCAGTTGTCTTTATTTTTTATTTTTGAAATCAGTAATATAGATGTACCTGAAATAGATTGAGCGTTATATCATTTCTCCAGGCAGCCGGTGCAAAACTGAAGAATAGATAATTAGAAAAATCATTTCAACACAAATAAATCCAAAACTAGAGAGCTGATTACAGCTGTCTCCGGTTGGAGGGAAATGTACAGCTCGATATAATGAAAGCTGATGTGTTACATTGTCAGTGTGAATCCAAATATTCTAACAAAGTCTTGAGTTCTTCAGAAATCTAATTATATATCAGCGTTGTCTGTGCACAAGATGGCCCCATGATGGTGTAAAGAAATTGCGAGGTGGAATAAAGGCATCATACGCAAACCATTGGTTTGATTGACGCACCACATAACCTGAGATTAAGGAAACAAAAAGCAAATAAACCATAAAGCAAGCACCATTAGTCAAGTGGCCAGCTAATGCTTACGTTCTACAGTGACTAAAAAGTACAAATTTGCACTCAGCAGAGTTTGAAAAAATAAATGAAGCGAACTAGCAACTTATATTATATACACTGAGCGCAGAACTAAAAGGTAGAACTGAAACATAGACCGAAATGCACATCCAAATTGAACAGGTACTCCATCTACTGTAAGTCTTTCATTTAACACTTATTTTGTGAAAAGTAACACACAAAATGTGCAAAACACACACACACACACACACACACACACACACACACACACACACACACACACACACACACACACACCATAAGCCAAGTAGCCAGCCAACATTTGCTAACCAGCCAAAAACAGAACCTCACAACACAGAACACAATTTAAATACAACCCCTTCGAAACAAACAGTTGCATAAATTGACTCATATTCGCCACACAATATGGAGTTCAAAGCATCAAAAAACAAATATAGGCACCGTTTTACCAATTAGCCTGCTGCCCCCAAGTTGCTAAATATATAAATTAGCTTCCAAAATGAGCATAAATTCCACAGTTACAGTAGATAAAGTGACTGGTACTGTCACAGCAAACACACACACACGTACATTTTAATGGTCATCTTCTCTGTTTGAGCACACCTGGACCTAATTTCTCACAAAGGTCACACAAATGCTGAGTTTGTTTCTGTGCATCTGTCATTATGCATTGTACTGCCCCCAATTTCTTCTGCATAAAGCTTCTCCCATAACGCATTTATTTATTTTTTTACCCAAAATACTGTATCTATTTACTACTGCAATAAACTGCAATTGTGACAACTCAATACATTGATGTTTTTTGGTTTTTATTTGCCTGAAATCAGATACTCCACAGGAGTAAATAATGCCAAGCTTCAGCTCTTATCACCTCATTAAGTGCAGAAATGAATAATGAGTGAAGTAATGAGTAATGAGGAGCAGGGATCATATGAACTGAACATGCATGGATCAGCAATGCTGTTTGAGCAAACAACAGTAAGTCAATTGAAAGGCTCCAGGCACATGTACATACAATACATGTACGATTAATCACAATTAATCAGTTTGTTGTGGATAGGGAAAACACACTGAATTAAAAAAATTGCTCAAGCTACACAGTAATCTTGTGTGTTATGAGCTTGCTAGTGGTCAGGGTATTGGTTGTTAATGCTAGTGACAGAAAATTAGGTTTTACTGACTGAGATGTTTGAATCTCGTTACTAATTTTTTGTTTGAGTAAAATACAATTGTTAAATTTTCAACGACAGACAAGGACCAATTAAAACCTGAGAGAAAACAAATAAGAAACCTGCTTTGTTTGTAATGAAGAATGGGTAATATGGTGTATGCATGGTCAACCCGGTGTTTAAAGCATTGTACTCTGGATAGGAAGGTATATAGGTACATACCAGCACCACCAAGCTGCTACTCCTGGGCCCTTGAGAAAGGCTCCTAATCCTCAACTGCTAAGTTGTAAGTCGCTCTAGAGCATCTAAGAGCATCTGCTAAATGCCATAAATGTAAACCAAAAAAGTGGGAAAGGTAAAGTGGTAGCTCTGTGGATAAGATGTTGGACATCTCATCGGAAAGTGATTGATTCAAATCCCAGCACCACCAAGCTGCCACTGCTGGACCCTTGAGCAAGATCATATTCTTCAAATGCTCAGCTGTAGATAAGATAAGATAACAGTCAGATTCTGTGGATAAGGCCATCTGACAAAATGGCATAAATGTAACTGTAAAAATGACCGGATTACTCTCCAAGTCAAATTATTAGTCCTGAGTCATATAAAAGATTTTTTTCATAAGAAGCAAAGCGTTTATAAGCGACTAATCAAAAGTATTACACTCCCAAGTATGTTCCTTTTGAGGTCTGTCCTTGTAATTGTGAAATGTCAAGTTTGTTATTATTAATTCAAAGATTTTCTCCCCTTTACCTCTCAATACACATGCTCATGTTATTTGTTGAGATGTTTCATGGCTAAGTTTCATGGCTGATTTTATTTTTTTTTTTCTATCTGGAACATGTTCACATGGAGCTGAGTTTTTGGCAGTAAGAGCTGTGGTTCAAACAAACAGACAAGACCTGCAAACAGGACAAACTGTTCCTTTGAGATATATCAATCAGATGCTTTCTCATTGTTCAGACATCTGGCCAGTCTCTTCAGCAATGTCTCCCATATAGCTGAAAAGAAAGCAGGAAGCATGGTGTATTTATGACAGTCCCCATAAACGATTCATGGACATTCTGCTTACAAAGCCTTTGCTTGCCATGAATCATAAATTGGTTCACAAGGCAACAAAGACTGTTGCCTTGGAGACTAAAACTCAGATTTTTTTTTTCCTGTTCATGTAACTTCAAGATTTGCAATCCCACATGTTTTTTTTTCTGCTAAGATGAGACACATCCATGTTTTTTTGTTGTTGTTGTTGTTATTTTCTTTCTTTCTTTTTTTTATTTTATGAAAACCTTTTTTTTTCAATGTTCAGCTATAATGGATGCTATTTAGAAATGAAACAGGCATAGCTGTTGAGGAGTTCTTGCACTTATATAACTTTGAAATTGAAGTCCCTGTTCTTCTATTTCAAACACGTTACGCAGTAAATAATGCTGTTGTGAATCGACGCTCGTTGGAATTCAATTAGAAGCAAAATTGTTCAAAAACACAAGTACATTGTGGAGGACTAGCGTTTTCTTGATGAAATACTTGCCTTGAATTGTGCAGAAATTCACAATAATATTACTTGTGTTGCATTTTCTATGGCATCAGAACAGTGAAAAACCGTCTTATCAACTAATGCTTTCTAACAAGGAGTTCAGAATTTTTGGATAACTCAAATTGAGGAAGGTAATGTCCTATGACAGGTAACAGCCTAAAGTGTTAATTTGTTCCAAATTATGTTTGTTGACACATTGTACTTTTTAATCCATTATTTATAGTTACATTAGATTTGTTTGTTTCTACCAAAGAAATTGTATCAATGACTTTTACACTTTATTGATTTTTGGGACACCAGACTTTCTGTCTTTTTTTTTTTTTTCTGACTTTTTTTGGTTCTTCCCCAAAACTGTTAGCACACATTTTGGGCACACAATATTATAGGATCTCTTTGGATGTGGTGGCATGGAATCACTTGAACCAAGAGACCCAAATCTTTTCCAGCCCCATTAATATATACTTGACATGGGTTTAACACCTTTAGGATGAATTAGAACACTGACTGCACCCAGGCCTCTGAACCTCCTCACCTGACTTTAACACCCTTGTGGCTGACTGATCTCAAATCTCCACAATCTAGTGGAACATCATCCCAGAAAAATGGAGGTTATTATAACAGCAACTGGGTATTAAATGTGGAATGGGATATTTAAAAAACAAATAAGAATCTTATACTTTGTTCAATATAGCGTAGCTCTGACACTGGAGACTCCTTGTAAAAATATGAAATCAACATTCCATAATAGAAAATCTCACCATTTTAAGAATTATTATTATTATTTTTTAATCCAGTGATGTGGCACATTGTTTAGCCAAACTTTTCTGCAAGTTGTTATCATGGAAATATTTAAATGCATTATGCTCTTATATACAACAAATCAACACTGATACATCAGGGTTGAGGATATAGCAAAGCAGGCCTTGTATTAATATTTGCATTCATAAGTGTACAGGTTCTAATGGTCTCTACAGGTCATGCGTTGCCTTTGGTGGCATGTTTTGTTAAGTATAGTAAATCATATGTTGGGATCAACTGGAGATCAACAGGAATTTGTAGGATGTCATTTAGTCTCCAGGTTACAGTTGGGTTTTATAATGATTTAATTGTATACATATACATTATAATGGTTTAACTGATTTACAGCTGATGGTTTGTTTTGGAATTTGCCATTAATTATGGAAACATCTGTTCTAGCACCCAGAAGTTTTGTCCAAAAGTGGTTAGACTATTAGATGGTTAGACTATTAAAAATTGTGTTCTAGTGTCCAGACACTGTGTCCAGAAATGGTTGGTCTATCAAACCTTGAGTTTTCAGCTATATTTATAACGTAAACTATTTTGTAGTGGTTTACAATTGGGTTTTATAATGATTTAATTGTATACATATACACACTACATAATGGAAACCATTTTATAATGGTTTAACTGATTTACAGCTGATGGTTTGTATTGGATTTGCCATTAATGGTGAAAACTGGTGAAATCTTAGCATCCAGAAGTTGTGTCCAAAAATGGTTGAACTATCAAACCTTGACTTTTCAGCTGGGACTTAATGAAGTAAGAAGATTGTGGAATCCTATATTTTGAAATAGGCTACAAGATTTTTTTTTATGATTAGCGATAAGCAAACGATGGCTAGAAGCGACCATTTCATCTATTACTGGCTGAATCTTTGTACAGCTGCACTGTCAGAGCCGCTGGACTTTATTTAATATACTCAAAACAGCGTGACATCTACAAAAAAATGTGACGTACACTTATCATACTGTAGCTTCTTTTTTTCATACCATTCCATTACAAATCCTCTAATCCTCTACTTAATCACAAAAGAGTCTGAAACTCGACTTCATGCCTTCGGAAATTCTCCTCATCACCATGATAAGATCTGTCACAGCAGACGACATGACTTTCATCCTAACATTATCACATACACCGCTTAGCCATCTCTCCTTCAGTTCAATTCAAATACCTTTCTCGATGCCTTTAAAGTTGTTTCCGAAAGCTTCTACAATTTCTGCTTTTACCGTACTTAAGAGCGCTTGCGTATTTGAAGCATAGCACTCTCACCACTTTCTTCCCAGAGTGCACTCGTGTGCTTGTATCTTTTGTCATTTTCAGACATTTAAGGACAAACCACTTATTTTTTTTAAGCGTTATTAGAATTGCTTAAATGCATTTTTTTGTCTGACAGACTTTTGAGGTTATACATTGCAAATTTGTAGTTTATAATAATATTTAAGCTCATGGTAAGATTCTTGGAAGCCAGCAACCGTGAAGGTGGTAAAAGGACACACTTTCTTTACATGGTGCAATTGATTACATGCAAATGGTGCAATTAATCATGGAATAAGGTTTTGGTCAATTTGTTTAAGGTATGAAATTTAATAAAATTTTATTTGTATAGGGCTTTAAACAAAGGACAGAAAGAAAGTTTCTGTCAATTTAATATGGAACAGAACAAATAGTTTGCTTTTATTTCTTTGATTTACTTAAGTGCCTTTTGACTTCTGCCATGGCCCTTCCACACACAGGCCTATGTATTGCAAAAAAAGAACAGAAAGAATAAAGATTAAGAAAAAACAGATGTTTTTTTTCCTGTTAAGTTTCCAAGAAGATGCAGCTCTACCTCTGCCATTTAATCTGCATTCTATGTGACACTCAGGACACGTCTCGAAACTCCGTAGTGTTGTGATACGTCATATTGACATAGCAGCAGTGGTGCTGAGAAAGAACGCATCTGAGAAAGTTTAGCGACGAGAAATTGTTTTACATAAAAAAAGTATAGATTACAAATTATTGGTCACTTTCTAAATAACACAATTATAGCGCATCTACTAATAATTATGTATAAATAAAGTTTTTTACCAATGCAAATATGTTAAAAACAATTCCAGGTGATACAAAATGTCAACTTGTAATCAGATGACAAGCACTTTTTTAAATCGCTGTATGATATCATTAACTTCTTTGCAGATGCACTGATGGGAATCTTACCATCCTAGACACGTGCATGTTTCTTTTTTATATATATGTAAGGAACTTAGAAGAATATAAGAATTAGATAGTGAATTACTGGAAAAATTTTGAGTCCAAATTTGACATTTTCGGATCTGAAAAATCTTTGTTAAACTGAGAACAGGGAAAAACATACCAGACTGTCTCACACCCACAGTCAAGCATGGAGGTGGAAGTCTAAAGGTTTGGGGTTGTTTTGAAATGAAGACTTTCTTTTCTACATGAAATTCCTTTAGTAGAAAAGTCCAGTACCTTTCTCCCTTTTACCATCGCTAATTGATTTGGATCTGAATTTCAGCAGAAGAGACAAAGCGCTGTGTCATTATTTCTTGCCCCATGCATGAGTAAGAAAGGAAAATCAAAAGGGTAATTAATAACCCAAGAAACACGCCCCAGGGATGCGTGCATTCATTAACCATTGTGAAGTTGCTGATTAAGGGAGAATGTGTGAATGAAAGTAAATGTCTTGCTCCAAAGTGTTATTGGGTATAACTAAAGAAAAGGGAGGAGGAGGAAATTAATGTAATGCAGTGGGGCTTTATGGGTTTTATGCATAGATAAGATCAGTGTTTGGGTGTGGGTCATAGCATATAGTCCAACTGCAGTAACTGATATTAAAATAACTCTTCATAGATTCAAAGTCTATATACAAACAAATAATGAAATAAGATTCCATAGAAGTCCATAGCATATGATTTATTTAGTTTTTATCCTTAGCAAACACCTCCTGTGCATGGGGCTGGAATCATCCACGCCCACTAGGATAGATATTTTTTCATCGGTGGAAAAAGTCTATCCTTCAGAAGAACTTTGTATTGATTTACAGTGACTTTTTCTTCTAAGGGGACAACAACTAAAGCCAAAACATGCCAGTGAAGAGTATTTGAAGACAGGCGCAAAGACTAACTGGGGCAGAAGAGATATTTGTATCATATGTAGTTTTTGAACAACCCCATTCTGGGACGATGTTCCACTAGATCTTGAAGTGTTAGTAAGAATGTTAGTAAAGGCACGTAGTGATGTAGGTGAGGTGAGGAGGGCTGGAGTGCAGTCAGTGTTCACATTCATTCCAAAGGTGTACAATAGGCTTGAGATCAGTTCTCTATAGCAAGAGATCTTCCTTTCCATGTAAAGCATAACTTCATATCTCTCTGGAGCTGGATTTGTGTACAGGGGCATTGCATTTCGGAACAGGTTTGGGTCTCATACTTGAAGTGAAGGAAAAATTTAATGCTACCGCACCAAAGACGTCTTATACAATTGTGTGCCTCTAACTTTCTCAAAAACAGTTTGCAAAGGAACCACATATGGCTGAAAAAGTCAGGTGTTCCAATATTTTTGTCCATCTGGTGTATAATGTTCTATGATATTTTGGATCTATGATGATGTTTTCCTGCTGCTGCCTCTACAGTATAAAGGCAATTTTTGTATCCTTTTTTTTTTTTTTTACATTTTTTACTTAATCGTTTTTTATTATATACAGCTTTTAGCATCTTAATCAATACACTTACAAACAAATGAATAAATAATGTAATTCTTTGAAAAATAACTAAAATAGTGCAACGTTATAAAAAAAAAAAAAAACGAATACATGCATTCTTGTCTAGCCTTTTGACATTTTAGTTCTATTGAAATATTAGTTCTATTGACTATTTATTTGTTCTTCGTTTTCCTGGTTTTTTTCCTGTGTGTTTTGTTTTTCCACATTTTTTTTTTTCCATGTAAAGCAAATTAAGAACCTTTTGAATTATATATAGATGTGTTTTTTCACATCTGTGATATTTCTGAATAGACAAATTTGTCTGTTTTTTTGGACCGTATTCTTGCAGAAACGTGTTAACCACAGCTTTCCAAACCATTCCTCATCGGATGTGGATGGCAGTTTATTGACAGCAGTAGTGCTATGAAAACGCTCCTGTGCTCATGCGAACAGCCACATGCAATCTGTCGAGCTTGAACTCCCTCCTGCGACTTCACTGCAAACATTAATACAGCACTGCTCATCTCAGTGTCTGGATCAAAACGCTCTAATTACAGCCGTGGCACCTGTGCACTTGGAGCAAGTTGGAGTGTGTGTGTGTGTGTGTGTGTGTGTGTGTGTGTGTGTGTGTGTGTGTGTGTGTGTGTGTGTGTGTGTGTGCGTGTGTGTCTTCCTTTCAGCCCCCTGTGCAGCTTGAGTGGGATGAATGAAGCTGGTGAATTTGGCTGGATGGTTATTTAGTTTTGGTGAGGATGATAGGCCAAGAGCAGATAGAACGGCAGGACAGGGGTAATTATGACAATCAGTGTGTGTGTGTGTGTGTGTGTGTGTGTGTGTGTGTGTGTGTGTGTGTGTGTGTGTGTGTGAGAGAGAGAGAGAGAATGAGAGAGAAGAGAGAGAGAGAGAGAGAGAGAGAGAGAGAGAGAGAGAGAGAGAGAGAGAGAGAGAGAGAGAGAGAGGAGACGAGCATCAATCTCTGGTGAGCCGTGGGGAGGAAATGAAATGAGAAGAGGGAAGGACGAGGGGGAGGGAGGAGGAAAATTATAGAGAACTGAGATGGAAGGAGTGTGAGATAAGGACAAGACAAGATGAAGGCATGGAAGGAGGAGGAGGACAAGGAAAACTTGGGGAGTAAGCAAGAGAAACCGTTGTTACTCCAGGAAGCAGAAGTGTGTGTGTGTGTGTGTGTGTGTGTGTGTGTGTGTGTGTGTGTGTGTGTGTGTGTGTGTGTGTGTGTGTTTTTATCCTCCCTCTCCAAACTTAGTGTTCCTTTTAGAAGTGTCAGTAGGGTGTGTGTGTGTGTGTGTGTGTGTGTGTGTGTGTGTGTGTGTAATTACTCCCAGCAAGATAATCTATTTATCAGTATCTCCGTCTATCCATTATTTACTCACTCGCTGTCTTTTTCTATTTTTTTTCTATCTTGATCTAGATATCCATTACGGAATCTCCCAGTGTGCACAGATTAGGGAGCAGATTTCCACCATCAGTGAGAAAGACTTTGCTATTGATCATTAGTGCTGAAGGTGTAATTGGTTGCTATCCATCTTTGATAGCAAAAAAAAATTAAGTTCAAAAAGAAAGATTTCCAAATCGAAATGAGGCCCAACTATATGATAACATGATCATGTGAGGTATAAACACGACATCTGTGCGTTTTTTATTTTGAGTAAATTTTTTTAGGCACTAAGTACATGGAGTTGTTGGTATTTGCTTATTTCACTTCTACAATTTTCATAGTCATTAAAATAAAGAAAACTCTTTGAATGAGAAGGTGTCCCCAAACTTTTGGTCTGTACTGTATATACCCAAATAACACTGGGCTACTCAGTATGAACTACTGAAACAAAGCATGTCTGTGCACTTGAGAAGGAAAACCATCTGTAAATGAAGCCCCTCTTTATCTGAAAGATATAAGCTTTGTGAAGATTTGCCATTTCATAGCTGATATTTTTTGCAGCCTATAACGCATGTCTTTGAGAACCCTAAGAAAAATCCATAGAAGAAAACACAAACTCCAGAACAAGATTAAAATGAGGCATATGTGCTATGCACTGTCACATTGAGCACCCATCCCTTACTCCATGATCAGCAGGAGTTTATAAAGTACGACAAGGAGTTTATACATCAGCTTTTTGCTGAGCTCTGTGGTTCGTCACAGAAAGTAGCACCAAAACCGACTTGGAGTTCCCACATGCCAGGTCCAGGAGAAAATTGACACTGCCTGGCAACTGAATCAGTGCACACGGTTAGTTTTCACAGTAAATAGACTTGCTAAACATGATATTTCTACAAAATACAAAAATGTACATGCATGTTGCTCACATTTTATTTGTCTCAAAACGTTAATATTATGAACAAGAAATTTGAAAAAAATATACAAAGAATGTAAAAACATCTTCAGGACCGAAAACAAGGTATCAGACATCTATGGGTTAGGAATCATAATCTCGACATGGTTTTTAAACACCATTCAAGAATCAGTGAGTCGTTTTTTGGAAAAAATACTTCCGTTACCTCTCTTTTTTATGCTGGCATATGCATGAATTTTATACCTCACAACTATCAGTGTTTTGAGGAACAGATAATGTGCCAGTCATTCTTTATCTGTTCAATTTAGCAGTCCCCATTCTTGATCGCACGGCCGCGGTATTTACAGTGTGTTATGACTAACAAGTCAAGACTTAATTATATGCTCCATTATCCGCATATTGTCTTATCGTCGCGATATGCCAATCATCATCTAATCTGGGTTTGCAGTGATGCAACGCAATGCAAGCAACAAGGACACACAGTGTTATTGATGTGAAGCATCAGTCTGTCAGAGCATCCTGGTATGTATGTATATTTATATTTTCCCTCTTCTGCTTATCACCACGAGCAGGCTGGGACACTTAATTCGGGTTAAATATCCTTGTGGATAATTTGAATATTCCTAGATAAGATAAAGTCCTTGTTTTTATGTGATAGGTGTTAAGCTATTAAACAAGTAAGGAACAAAACACTTGAGGATGTGCTTCTATAGGACACTTAACAATATGATCACTTTGACATGTCCCATAAATGTTTTATTGCTTTTATATCACAGCAGGTTTGCCACTGTTTACATCATACTGTCAGGGCTGCTGTTATGGTAGATTATGCAACACCCTCTGACCAATCAAAACTAAGCATTCAACAATGCTGTAGTGTTATTCAGTTAATAAATATGATGGCTGTTGATCGCAGTACCTATAGATTTAGATCTATCCTAAACACAGATTTCCTTTTTTTCTGGTTATTGGATTGGTGTCATTTGGTTAAAGATGCTAAATCTATTCAAAATATAATGTACCCATCAATTTCTTTCTTCCATCCATCCATCCATTCATCCATCCATTGATAGTGTATATATAGTTTTTATATATGAGTCTTTGCACTAATAGGGAGAAATCCAGAGTACCCAGAGGAAACACCACGTGGCGCAGGCTAATACAGAGAAAACCGAAGCACGCACAGGAAACCCTGGGTTGTACAGGGAGAATATGCAAACCCCAGGACACCTTCCATCACTCTTCCACAGTAGCATTGTGTATTATTTCATAAATTAAAAGGAGTATATAAATACCAGGAATTAATTTAAGTGGCTGATGATAAAACAAGGTGGTAATGAGATCAATCAGCGTTTTCAAATCAATGCAAAGCTACACTTTTAGTACAGATACTAAAAAATAGAAAGTTTGGCATTGAAATATTTTTTAAATTGCAAGCTAATTGAAGAAAGTGGTATCTCAGTGGTTAAGATATTCGGTTTCTAATCAGAAGGTCATGAATTCAAATCCCAGCACCACCAATTTGCCCCTGTTGGGCCCCTAAGCAAGGCCCATAAAATGCAAATGATGTAAGTTGTCTGAATAAGGGAATCTGCCACATTCAAAATAATAGATTTCGGTCAACCTCGAAGTGATCTTCGGATACATTTTTTAATTCTGAGAGATTATTTTTGCAAGAGACTGTGAAGAGAATTCATCTTACAGGACGCTGCCTTATTCCAGTGAGCCTGAGGAAGAGGAAGTTCTCAGAGGAGTGAAACCGTAGTCCGGGGGGAACATGTTGAATTGTGGATGCTCTGTGCTGAGTGGAAGAGTGTGTAAATCGACTGTGCTCTGTTTTTCCCTAAGGTATGAACGATGGGAGCTTATTAGCAAGACTTCTATCGCTGATGCTAAAGGGAAAGCGAGGACTCGTGTCTTTACATGACCGCAAGGATTGCTGAGGAGAAAAAAGGAGGCAAAGCAGTTGTCTGTTTGAGCAACACATTCCTTCCAAGTGCTGAATAAATGCTGTGATGTTGTCCTGGTTCTGTCACGATTTGAAAGGAAAATGATCATTATCTTAGACCTGGCGTGACTGTAGGTGCAGTGTGTTTACATGCTGAATACGCGATAAGACATACCTGCTGAAAAATGCAATTGAGACCATCATAGTTTTTCTTACAGCAAATATTGCAGATATGCAGTAAATAATGCTCAATGTAAAGAATTCTGCTCTTCATCTTGTTTTACTATAACAATTTTCCAACAATTAAAATTGTTATTGTACCTGAGACTGGAAATTCCTTCTCACAATATTAAATTATTTATAAATTAATCTAGTTTTTAATTATAAAAGTTTATAATTAGACTTAGATTATGTGGAAAGTTCACAATAGCTGTACTATAGCAATTTGTCAACACCACCTTCTATGATATACAATGAGGTAAATATTAGTTTTTGTGAATGAATTGCTTTCTATCACACTTAGTATTAGCATGGCTATTACAGTGCAAAAAAAGATAGATCTTAGCAAGTAGTAATATCTTGTTTAATTTTCAAAGTATTCTGTTGAATAGCAAAGTGTGATTTGTCATTTTTTCACAAAGGGGTACTGACAAATTGATCCCAGTCTGCATCCAAAGTATTTGGTTTATTGTGTATCTTATAATAAATAATAAGATTATTAAACCAATTTCAAGCCATTTGCACTCATTTCAAGGTTAAAATGTTGTAATTTGTTCATTCATATGTTCATTCTGCTAATTTTAAGCATTTATTTCTTGAAAGAAGCAAAAAGATCTGCCAATAAAATAAGTACTAAACTAAAAAAACTACAAGCTTGAAATGAGTAATATTGTCCAGAAAGAAGCCTAATGATCTCATTGGTTTATTGTAATTTTAATGAGAATAATAACAAATAACAGATACATTTGGTGACTCGATTTGATTTGATTTGGTTTTCATTTATTTTCCTTTGCTAAGATATGCTAATATAATTGTTTGCAATGTGGCTAGCATGATCTTTCTCCTTTAAATAAAATGTTTATTTTACCTTCTTTAATTAAAGATTGCAGAAAGTAAATTGGGTTTATTTTACACTGAAATTTTTTTTTTTTTACAAAAACACTGCATGTTGTACTGTGTCAATTTGAAATCTGATTACTGGCTGTAGCTTGTTGTGTGACTTCATTAACTTGGAATCTAAGAACATATCCCTCTTTTTTCCAAACTCCTATCAATTTTCCATGAAATTGGATTGAAGCAACTGAGCTACTCTTCCAACTTAAAAGGTTAATCCATAGGTCCAGCAAGCATATCAACTAATTAGCAGTCATTGATTTGTCCTTGAGAGATCTGATGGTACAGACTAGGCAGAGTGTAACAGTCATTTGAAAGCTCTTGCTTAGGTGCAGTAGGATTGAGCTATGGGATAGTAATACAATTATTTTAAAGTTTAGGCTCATTGTTCAGTCATGATTATTTTATAGCCTGGACACTGTTGGGAGATTTATTAGTTTTAAACGTGCTCATGTCCTGGCTGAAGTGCACTGAGCTGTTAAAAATGTATGAAAAGCATCTACTTTTGTTCAAGTACTTGACAAAGTGGTTCACTGTAGGAGTGCTATGAGTAAAAATCATATATATATATATTTTATACAAAAGTTCACCTAAAATTGTCTCATATAGTAGTAGTCAAAAGTTTGGACACATCTTTTCCTTCTGTGGTAGTTCTTTATTTGTATTATTTTCAACATTCCAAACTTTGAAAGGACATATATGGAATAATGTAGTGAACAAAACATTGTTAAAAAAAACCCAAAATATGTTTATTTTATTTTATTTTATTTATATATTTTTTTGTCAAAAGTAGTTACATTTATTTTGATGAAAGTTTGGCAATCTCATGGCATTCTCTCATCAGATTCATGAGGTAGTCACTGGGAATGGTTTTCAATTCACAGGTGTGCCTTTTGAAGAGTTTATTTGTGACATTTATTGGCTTCTTAATGTGCTTTAGACAATCAGTTTTCTTGTGCAGAGAAAAGAGTGAGTACAGAATTTTACGTTTTATATTTATTTTATATTTATATCTATTAATACTACTACTGTATAACTACTGTACACACACACACATTATATATATATATATATATTTTAGTAAATAGAAAAGAAAGTCCATCATTACTGTCTCGAGGTTACATATGTTACCATGGTTCCAGAGGGAATGAGACCCTGCCTCAACAACGCTTCCGTATTGTCCATGGGGTGAGGTCATGACCCGGAATCTATAAAGGCATATGGATGAAACCGGTGCTAGCTTCTGAAAAGGAAAGGAAGTGCCTTTCTATCTGATAGAGGGACCACCTCAATGGTCTCCTTACTCAAGAGAGATTCTACTTCTTTTTCCATGACCAGAGCCTGCTCAGGCCCCACCAGGGTGGGGCACACCACGTTGAGCCAGGGCAGACAAGACCCAAACTGGACCAACTAGCCCCTGTCTAAAGTGTGCAGGACTCACCGGGAACCTTTGGCCTGCTAGATCGTCTCTTAAAGGAATCAGTCTCTTGAGACTGACCTCTGGTATACCTAGAGTTGGAGTTTATGCCCTGTTGCAGCTCTAGGGGCCTCCTGCGAGGCGGCAAACCCTCCAAGTCTGCTACGGTACTAGGGGGAACCTAAAAGCGTGTTTGCTGGAGCTGGGCGTGCCCTAAAGCACTCAGAGTGGCAGGGTTAACAAACCAGCTCTCTGAGGGTGCCTGGATGGGGCGGTCACCGTATACTGAGGTGCACAATGCCCCTTCCCAGGGGAGTTCCCAAATGGACCTGTATCAGGAATTTTTGGCCAACGCACAGGATCCCTTGCAGAGGGAGTGCGAGTCTGATGGGTAATCATTTGAGATTTTTGTTTTTTAACTGCTCTGTCTTTGTTAGATGCAGTGGCGGGCGGTCATGACCTTCTCTGTTGGCCTTAACACTATCAGAAGCACTGAACTACATTTACAATCGAATTTACTAAATTCTTATATTTGTTCCAAGAAATTGTATTAATTTATTCCCAACAGTCTATCCCAGAATTGCATCAGCATTTTTCCATCCTCTGATTGGTTGGTCAGAGGGAAACTATTACAACCAAGTTCGACTGGCAAAATACATCTTTAGTGCGCTGCACATATTAATACATCTGAGTTAGACTTTTTTTGCCTATGGAGAAAAAAAAAATTATTTGGTCGCGGACATTCTTAAAAATACATTTTCAAGAAAAGCTAGACATCGTGATGAGGTCGGCCAACCCTGAAGATAGCTAGCTTGGCTCAGCTCAGGAAAGGGGTTGTTTGCCACTTCCAGACCAGTGAATACGAGCGGTACCATGGGCTTACAGCCTCTGAGGAGCAGTGCAAATTATGCGTCTGCATCTCTGGTGAGCAGGTTGTATTTTATTTACATTTTAATGTTTTTGTCATGTTATTAGTCAAATATTGATTCTGAACTGCTCCAGATGATTTAGGTGCACAGTTGTGGTTGTAGTGTAGAGGTTTGGAGTCTTAACTGGGTTTCTTGCTTTTGTAAAATGGTATTCACCCTCCATATGTAAAATTCCTCTGTCTCTGTAATGCCACACATTGTTATATTGCGTTTTTGTATAGTATTGATGGTTTCTATAATTGCGACGTGATAGTGGTGGTATTAAGAGGTAGATTATGTCGATTAAGTCCCCACTGAAGGCCCAGGTACCAAATGCATGGCCTGCTTCTGGTTAGACGTATACAGAAGGTGAACTGATAATTAGTCATCATGACACTGTTCATGACTTAGTCAAATTGTAGAGTTAACTTAACCAGCATGGCTACCACAGCATTTTGCAGTGACATGCTTTCATTTCATTTTCATTTCATTTTAATTATTTGACAGGGACAATGCAACATACATAGTTTTAAAGCAAGCTTGTCACTGAAATGCTACATAAAAAGTTTATAGCAAATGCTAATTTTCAACTCCTGTCCCTGGTTGGGCTCTAAACACAGTACAATTTACATACTAAAGTACTTCAATTTAAACAAATAACATGATATGGACAATTCCCGTCCCTAGTCATTCACAATAAAATTTACCCATGAGATTTACCCATAAAGTTTACATACATACATATATCATATACAACTCTTACCTACTAGTTAAAAATGAGTGCACCTTTGGTTTGTCTTTAACCAGTTTTTTAGCCTGGAAGTAAACACATTAAAGTCCAGTATAGTCTTAATGTCAGATGGTAATGAGTTCCAGAGTTTGGAGCTCTTCACAGAGAAGGTAGTTTGACCAAAACTGGTCCTACAGTATGGGATTTTACAGTCATGATTTGTAAGACCCCTAGTGACTCGAATGCAGCTCTGTCTCTCAATAAATGAACTTAATGGCTCAGGTACTAAATGATTAATGCACTTGTAAATTAATTTAAGAAAGCAAAAATTGCTAAAACTTTCAAAATTCAATAAATTATATTTCTTAAAAATGGTACAGTGATGGTGTCGAATTGGTTTTTTGTCCATAATTTTAATTGCTCTGTTGTATACAGAACGTATGCATTTGGTTGCAGTAGGAGTGGCTTGAGCCCATGCTGTCATGCAGTATGATATATGAGAAAAGATCACAGCATGCATGTACAGCAGGGCTGCCTGGTGCGGTATAAAACTTCTAATTAATTTAAAACAATTGAGATTACTTTGTATTGTTTTTAAAATGTTCTTTATGTGCTTATCAAATTTTAGTTGAGGATCTAAAACCAATCCTAGATATTTGAATTCTGTAACTGGATTAATTTCTGTATTTTGTATATTAATATTAAATCTTCCTTTTAAATCGAGTTTTTTAATGGAAAAGCACATAGAAACTGTTTTTGTGAGATTTAAAACTAGTTGATTTTGGATGAGCCATTGTTGGATGTCAAACATACTAGTAGACAATACAGCTGCAGCCTGCTCAGGTGACTTAGCGGGTGCATAAATAACTGCATCATCCGCATAAAGCTGACATCTGGCATCAGAGCAGTGCAGGGGCAAGTCATTTATAAAAAGACTAAACAGCATGGGGCCAAGTATAGTACCCTGCGGAATGCTTATTTTTATGTTTGAGAGTGTGGATATGTTTTGATCAACTTTAACACACTGTACTCTAGACTGGAGGTAAGATGTAAACCACAACACTGCCTCATTTGAAAAATTTCAATTTAACATTTTAGATAAAAGCAAACTATGATTGACCATATCAAATGCCTTTTTAAGGTCAATAAATACAGCCCCCACCACATTGCCCTTGTCCAGGGACTTTTTTACGTTTTCTATTAAACAGCAGTTTGCTATTTCTTTTGAATAACCTGGTCTAAACCCAAACTGGTGAGGATGGAGTAGCTGTCTGGCTTCTAAATGGTCACTTAGTTGCACTACTACAACTTTTTCAATAATTTTAGATAAGACTGGTAAAATCGATATAGGGCGATAGTTACTCATTGAGTCTTGGCCACCACTTTTGAACACAGGAATAATAATACCTTGTTTCCATGCACTGGGAAATGTACTGTTTCTGATAGAAAGATTAACAAGGTGGGTCAATGGTTTGACAAGGACATCCTTATACTTTTTAAGGAAACAACTGTTCATCCTAAAAATGTCATCAGACTTAGAATTTGGAAGTTTATTAATTATTTCTGCAACTTTTATATCCGACACCTCTTTAATATAAAAGGAATCTGTTGAGGTTGCTCTCAATGGATAATTGAGAGGATTGACAAGCTGGAATTCTTTTGTCAGTTCTTCAACAGATTCTAAAAAATATTAATTAAATTCATCAGCCATAGTGGCACAATCGGTTATACAATTTCCATTAATGTTAAGTTCTGTAATCTCTTTATGTTTATTTGATTTATTAGTCAGATTATTTAAATGCCTCCAAAGTGAATGATTGTTGCCTTTAGCACTATCAATTAAATGAGTGTAATATGTCACTTTTGCTTTTTACAGCTCAGATACAACCTTGTTCCTAAAACTTCTGTAAGTCAGGAGATTGGTATTAAGTTTAGATCTTAAAGATGTTTTCAGAGCTAAATCTCATTTTTTCATAAGGTTACGTATTTCATTATTTATCCAGGGCACCGTGAAATCTTTTTGTTTAGGTTTTATTTGCTTTGTAAATTTTTCCATTAGATTTGTGATAGATGTGGTCATAAAAATACAACACTCCTCTACATCATCTAGTGTCATAATTAGTTCCCAGTTTATATTTTTAAGCTCTCTTTCAAATTGCATAATTCTACTTTTAGGAATAATAAACTGTATTTTTTCATGAACAGGTTTACCAAAGTACTGCAGGCACTTCTTTGTCAGTTTCCTAACAGTCAAAGTCATGTTGTGGTCCAAGAGTCCAGTAATCAAATTATAAATCTTCATTATTTGTTCAGGTCTATTTGTAAATGCTAAATCAATGAGGGTCTTGGTGTGCCTTGTTATTCTTGTGGGTCCTACAATTATTTGTCGATAGTTGTATTTTGTCATAAGTGCTTTAAGTTTATGTTTACAGTTTTTATCAGACCAGTTAATATTATAGTCACCATACCATACTGTCTCTCTATAAAAGTCCAGTTGTTTAACTATAACATTTAATTCATCATAAAACTTAACATTATGAGAAGGTGGATTATAAAGGACAGAGATATTAAAATTCATAGTAGGCGAAAGGATTACATTTAGGGCTAAACATTCCAGGGGGGTATTCAGTTCAATTAAGTGACATTTAAATTTGTCTTTGATGTATATTAATACTCCCCCGCCCTTGCCTGTTATTCTTTCCTTTCTAAAACACTGATACCCAGCAATGTCAATCATATTAGTTGGATTGTTACTATGAAGCCACGATTCAGAAGAAGTGCTGAGACCTGATCACGTTTAGGGATCAGGCTGCGTATGTTTAACTGCCCGCCTAATATTCCCTTAGGTTTGCACTTAACATCCCAAAGCACCCATCTGTTTTTCACTTAGTGGGAACATAATTTGTTTCCCAATAGGATAATGACCCCAAAGCTACTGAGCTACTCTTCCAACAAGAAGGAGAGTGATGAAGTACTGCATCAAATGACCTGATGTCCACAATAACTTGATCTAAATTCATTTGGGATGAGTTGGTTTATAGAGTCTATGAAAAGCAGCCAACAAGGACTCAAAACCTCTGAAAAAAACTTCAAGAATGTCAAAAATGTGTGAAGGCGCTCATTAAAGCAAAAGGTGGTTACTTTGGGGAATCAGAAATATTATATTCTGGGTTGTTTAACTAAGTTTTGTTCACTGCAAATTTCCATATTTATTCTGTCATAACTTTAGTGTATTTACTAATAATATCAAAAATTGAAAAAAATAAAAAATAATAATAATAATAATAAATAAACATTGCATAAGAAGTACTGTCTGAATCGTTCCAGACAAATTATAAAACCCGATCAAAAGAGAATAATAAAGGTCTGTTATATCAACTGTATGCAGTAGCTGCAGCAAAGTCTGAGACAGTAGGTGTTTTGGATTTTTTTTTTTTTTTTTTTACAATGTACAGCAGGGGTCACCAAACTTTTTGACACCGAGAGCTACTTCTTGGGTACCGATTAATGTGAAGGGCTACCAGTTTGATACACACTTCTGAAATAACAAATTTGCTTAATTTACCTTTAATTATATGTTATTATTAATAATTAATGATATTCATCTATATCAGGGTGTCAAACTCAATTGCACAGGGGGCCAAAACTCGAAACACACTTTAGGTTGCGGGCCGAACAGGATAAACATTTATTAAACACACTAAAACAATGTTTTTTTTATGTAAATATGAATAAAAGGACAGGAATATTATTCCAGAATAAATAAACTTAAACTTTAAATAACTTAAAATATTTTGCTCTCCATAAAAATATCTCCTGTCAAACACCAGACGTCTCAAAGCTTCATCATGCAGCTCTTCAGAAACTCTCCCTCAGTAAATAACCGGCTGATGTGACTCTGATTTCTCCTCTGCTTTCACACCAGCTTCACTTTGTGATTTTGCTCTGGTGAAAAACATCTGCTGAAATGTCAGATTCTTCTTTAACTCTTCTACTTTCTGTATCTTCTGCTCTGCATTCAGGTTTTTCAGCTTCTCCTGATGTTTTGTCTCGTAGTTCCGTCTTAGATTCAATCCCTTAATTACAGCCACATTCGCTCCACATATAAGACACACGTGTTTACCGGCAGTGTCAGTAAACATCTACTCAGAAACCTAACGGTTTTTGAAGGCTCTATTTTCAGAATCAACTTTTCTCCTCGCCATTGTGAGGGGCTTCACAATAACTGTACAATAGGGTTAAATACATCAACAGAAGCTCGACTTGATTGACGCTGGAATGTTCACAGGTCGCCTAGCGTAAGGCAGCTGAAACGCTGCATTATGGGATCTGTAGTTTGTGTTATCAGCGCTTCATATCACCGGGACATTAATAACAATAATAATAGATCTTTATAAAATCATCTCGCAGGCCGGATATAATTGTATGTTGGGGTGGATTTGGCCTGCGGGCCTAAGTTTGACACCCCTGATCTATGTGAAGACACTGATCATGTTAATGATTTCTCACAATAATTATCAACAATGATTTAACAAGGTAGGCAACAGCTATCTTTAGAAAAGGCCCACAGGCGACTCATGTGGTCCCGCGGGCACCACGTTGGTGACCCCTGATGTACAGTATCACCAAAATAGACACTCTACCACATTTCATGATATTTTATTTCAAAAGACATTTTGAAGAGCCCAAAACTTCAACTTGCTTCTAAATTAGAAATCATACAGAACTCCATTAGCACTTTTCCTTAATAGGAATTAACAAATGGCAGATCAATCCAGTCTTGTGTGGATCAATCCAAACCTATATTTCCTTTACTTTGGCTTTTGCATTTCAGTTTCTTTGAGGAGTCATTGCCACATGTGATTTTTATTAGCAGTTATGAAAAGGACAATAATTATCATTGCTAAAAAAACAGATCATTACAAGGTAGCAGCTAGCCGATTGTTTAACATTGACTTTTGCTTAGGTTCAGCTGCTGAATTAAACGTTTCCAAAAAACCCTTATGGAAGGCAGAAAATGCTTACCTTGATAAATAAAGATGTAGAAAGGTGTCCAGAGATTTTTTTTTGCTCTCTAGTTTTTTATCTCTTTCTTTCTGTCTCTTTCTTCCACTCTCTCCTTCTGGAACTGCAATTACGATATATGAAAATTGTGAAAAAGTGATAAGCGAATCGACTTTTTTCCTCAAAAACATTCTTTAAACCATAATCAAAAGCAATATACAGAACAGTCATTTAGTCTGATCTCTCTGGACAAACAACACGCCTCATTAATTTGGCTTAATATGAACGAATGTATTTATAAATCCTAGGAGCAGTTCTACAGTACTGTACAGTAGCCTTCATGAAAATCCCATTAGTTAAACAAAAATATTGTTCAGTTTGTGACAATTTTCGTATAGAAAGACTCAGCCATGTGGACCAGCTTCAAAATTATATAAAATGTATAGTTGCATAGTTTAGTTCTATCATGGTGTGGATGAAAGAGAAATGGCGTAGGGGTGATTCTGAAGGAAGAGTACAGTAAGAGTGTAGTGGAGGTGAAGAGAGTTTCTGATTGGGTGATGAACATGACGCTGGAAGTTGAAGGGGTGATGATAAATGTCATCAGTGCCTATGCTCCACAAGTTGGCTGTGTGATGGAGGAGAAGGAAAAATTCTGGAGTGAGTTAGATGAAGTGGAAGAAGGTGCACCTAGGAATGAAAGATTGGTGATTGGGGCAGACTTTAATGGGCATGTAGGTGAAGGGAACAGAGGTGATAAGGAGGTGATGGGTAGGTATGGCTTTAAGGAGAGAAATGTGGAATGGCATATGGTGGTAGATTTTGCTAAAAGGATGGAAATGGAAAGGGAAAGTCTATAGGACTGTGGTGAGACCTGCTATGTTGTAAGGTTTGGAGACAGTTGCATTGACTAAAAGACATGAGGTTATTGGAACTTAGAACTTATGTCCGAGCAGACATGTCAGTTATGAGCTGGAGGTAGCAGAGCTGAAGATGTTGAGATTTTCATTCGGAGTGATGAGGATGGACAGAATTAGAAACAAGTTTATTAGAGGGGCTATGCATGTAGGACGTTTTGGAGACAAGGTGAGAGAGACTAGATTGAGATGGTTTGGACATGTCCAGAGGAAAATGCTGAGTATGGAGCCACCAGGAGGGAAGAAAAGAGAAAGACCAAGACCAAGAAAGAGGTTTATGGATGTGGTGAGGGAAAACATGCATGTAGTTGTTTTGAAAGAGGCAGATGTAGAGGACAGGGGGTATGGAGACGGATGATCCACTGTGGCAACCCCTAATGGGAGAAGCCAAAAGAAGAAGAAGAAGAAGTATAGTTGTATAGTTTGGTATTAATAAATAAAATAAAAAAAAAATAATTCCAAAACAAATACATACAGTATATTAAGACAAATAAGATTAGCCATTGATAAAATTAATGGTACCCCATAAGAAGAGAAAGGGTCAGTAAAGTTCAGTGGCTGAGCTGCATAATTGGAAAATGAAGAACACTTCAGTCTCAGACAAGTCTTATAGACCATGCTATGATTGCGAATTGTTTTTAGCTCTCTATGCTGTCTTTCCTATTTATAGAGGCTTGTAGGTGGCACTAAATATAAAATAACCTGAGTTGTACACAAGCTTTTTCATCTTGTGGCTAAAGTTTGTAGAAGGAAAAACAACCTCGTTGGAATTTTAGGTTCGTATAAAATAATTTATACACGAGTCATTGAGGCTCACTGTCCACAGAATTGCAGCAAAATGCAGTTGTCCAATAAACGAGTGCAAACGAGGGCTTTCCATAATGAGGGGAAAGAAAAGAATTCGACATGTTGAGACTTGCAATCAAACAAACCATGATGCAGTTTTTACCAGTTTCATTCCAGCACATTCATATGATTGAAAAAAATAATAATTGAGCAGCTCTTTTTTTTCCTTTATTCAATTAGATTGGACTGTCCACCAGCAAGGAAATAGAAACTAGAAAAATGAACAATTAAAATCTAGTACCCACAAGCTCAATGAAAATGTGATTCTCCACTCTCTGAAGTGTGAAATAGCTCTATTTGCTCTCGGCAGATTCTCTCATAACTTTCAATGAATGGCTAAAGACTCAGCTTTACAGCAAGAACTGGGACATCAATACTGATTGTATCCAGAAACCAAGCCTGTCTCTGGCCTGATCGATCATATATGTTCATTTGTTCATATGTACATTAGCTGTGAAAGTTTGCATTAAAGAGGCTGCATATTTGGAAACAAAAGAATCTGTCAGAGGACCATTTTACTGCAGACACAATAAGAAGTAAAGATTGGCAAAAGTGTAACGCTTCTGTAAATTACAGAAATTTCCAAAAATGGCAGTTTTGTGCGGTCATTGAAATAATAGGCCTGTGCACAAAGTTATATAGCGTTCACTAAATTAGTACATTATAGTCACATGTAGCGAGCAAATGCTTTGAATACTATGCTAGTTGATATCAGACCTTATTTACAGTACAGAAGCGAAAATTTTAAACAAGCTTTCTTGCACTAAGAAGAATCCTCCCTCTGGCCACTTTGTCATAGAACCCAGATCTGTAGCCTGTATGGAGAAATTTTACTGCATTCCCATAATTAATCTCTGGAACGCTGAGTTTTTGATCATCTCCTTTACCACAGTTTTTCCCTTATTCCCTGATCGCTCAGTTTGTTCTGGTTACTCATGTCTAGTCTTGGTTGTTCCAAAGTTCTTCCATTTAAGAACTACAAAGACCAATTTGCTACCACAGATCTGTACCTCAACACAATCCTATATCTGAGCTCTGCACTGACCTAACGCTTTTTTTTTTTCAGCTGTTAAACATTTATATATCTGGGTGTGTACCTTTCCAAATCATGTCCAGTCCACTAAATTTGCCAGAGCTGGACCCTGATCAAAGTGTATAAACATTGCAAAGATGAAAATAAATGAAAAGTACCTGAGCTAAACTTTAAGTGTCATAGCAAAGGGTTATAGTTTGATATCACAAATCTGGCTTTTGCTTTGTCATTTTGTAGACGGATGGAAAAATTGAAAGTATTTCATCATAAAGCTGCAGCATAACAAATGTGAAAAGAAGAGATCTAAATAATTTCTAAATTCATGGCCGTGATTTTACATAAGTATTGAATATATTAAGTGGCTATGTGATGGTAGTGATTTGTTAGCTATTTTGGGAATCATTTCAAATCGGCGTGTGCACACTTGTGAAGATGTAGCATAGAAATGCTTTATTCATAACTGCCTTTATATAATTGAGTTTGCCTTTTTCGTGTTGTGACTGTTAATGTGATTTAACAGTTGTTGTTTGCGACTTTTTTGCTAAGCACTGTGACTTAAATGATTGTCATTAATAGTTTGATGGACTGTTTTTTGTCTTTGCCAGTCCTGAATACTAACAAGTACACCAACCCTTTTTTCTCCTACTAGATTGCATTTGTTATTTATTTGTTTCTGATATGTAAAAAATTTGATGTGAGTGGGGTGAAATAAAATTTGGCAAAAAAAAATTCTACACAAGTTAAACTAAAGGATTTGCACATTGTCTTTGAGCAAAAGATTGAAAATAGATGGAAATGTACTTGCTTGGAGGTGGAGCTGATTTCCAGCTCTGAAACATGAAAGAAAAGCCTGTAATGAAAACGACTTTTCATTTTCACTGCATGGTCAAATTGCAAATCGTAGTTTTTCCTAATGCAATTGTAAAAATATGACTATTATAGGTCTAAAACCCCTTCTGCAAAAGAGAAATTGCACCTTTATGGTGAGAAAATAACTACCCAGCTAAATCTCCAAAATCTATTAAAGTACCTGCTACAGTGTTTTGAGTGCTGTTCAAACTGTGATAGAGCTTAAGCCTATCATGCTAAAGCTCCATGGAATATGTTGAGGTAGTGATAGAACTTTGGCCGGTGAAATAACTTAGTGATGTAAAAAAAACTATGAAAAACAAAAACAAATCAGCAGTTCCTTCTACTGCAAGGAAACAGGACGGGATAAAAGAAAAAGCAGACAATCCGTCTGCCTCCGTATAAATTTAATAATGATTTCATCCACTTTGCTTGAGTCTTGAGGCATAGGAAATTCAATTCCCGAAAAAGCCATCCCAGCTTAGGATTCAAGTCATTAAAAGGGTTTTCTAGAAATGACATAAGAACGGGGACGACATTAATAATAGCAGAGGAAAAAAAGCTGCGGTGCACATGCATTTTACCCAACAACAAATACAGCAAACAACACAAACGCCATGAAAAACAAAGACACCGCAAACTCCATAAACACTAAACACACCACAAACATCAATTCAGGGATAGGCAGTATTTATGATATATGCATTTCAAATACATATTTTAAATATAAAATAGTATTTTGTAAATCGTATTTGATAGGGCTGATGAAAATGACTTCATATTTTAACTAATAAGAAGTCTACATGATGACATCTTAAAAATGTGGTCTCTGATTAGTGCCTTCTCAGTAGTTTGCCTAGAATTGTTGCAATCAGAATAGAAAATCGAGCCATATGGAAGAAGGTGGTGAAGGTAAGGAACGTGCAGACCATCAGCTTTCAAAAAGGTGTGCAATGATTGATAAATATTTGATTGCTGAATAATGTACTGTAATTGAAGTAGCTGTTAAATAGGATCATGATTTTTCATACCATTGCATGAGGGACTGGCAGACACATAATATATTATTATATTTATGATTAACAATCAACTGATTATTTAGTTAGAAACTAGTTGCTATGAATACAGGTGCCATCATTTATATTCTTATTAATGGCTTGTATGTTATTGAGTCAGTGTTGCTAATGTAAAGTAGCCTTTCATTACCAAACACCAAATTACTAAATTAGGATACAATTAAGTTGTTCACAAACTGTTAAACATTAAACTGTTGGTTACTTTTAAACTAACCTTCATCTGGGAAATGTATGTGAATATTTGATCTGTTAACTGGTTGCATAGGTCAGATTTATTGCGTGACTCGAGCAGAGAAATGCTGTTGCTATTAAACACTGTTTACTTAATCAACTGAGTCAGTTTAATGGTGAAGGAACAGATCAAATACGCCAGTTGATGGAAAGTGAGTGAAGAAATTTCATGCTCCCTTGTAAAAGTATTCTTTGCATTTTTTTAAATACAACAATACAGTAGTTTATGTGGCGTGTGTATGTGTGGCTGCTGTATTTTGTAGTTTATTTTGATACACTTAAAGTTAAGGTATTTGGTATTTTATTTTAAAATACATTTGGATGTATCTTTGCATAACCCTGCATCATAAACGGCAGTCACCACAAACATCACAAACACCAAAAACACTTAAAACTCTATAGACACCAAAGACAGAATAAACTCCATAAATACCAAAGACACCACAATCTTTATAAACACCAAAACACCACAAGCTCTATAAACACCACAGGCAAACCATAAACACTCCAACATCATAAACTCCACAAATACTGCAAACAACATTAATGCCATAAACACCATATGCACCACTGGCCACTGTGGAAGGTCACATTCACCTTTGGGTAACGCAAAATCTTAATAATCCTATACAAGTATTCCAGTTGTGTTGATTCCATTGTGTTAAAGTAAAGCTGTACAATATAAAGATGGTGTAATCCTCTTACACTGACTGCATTTCAAGGATGAAAGGATTCCTTTTTTTTCCAACCCAATATGAGAAATAATACAGAAAATAAAGAAAAGCGAAAGAAAGATCTTAAGCTAAATAAATAAATTAAGAAAGAAACAAATACAAGCAGAACAAATAAGAAAAATATGAAGAAGGTAATAGAAAAACGTGGTAGGGTAAACATGGCTAATAACATAAACATATATAAAAAATGAATGATAAATAAATGAATTCATGTAATAAACATAGAAATATTAGGGAAAAAAATAGAGATAAGAAAGAGAACAAAACATGATCAAGAAAACTTACTGAGGGTATAACACAATATATATGCAAGCAAAAAAGAATGTAAATAAAAAAAAACAATAGAGAGATAAATAAATGTAACTACAATTGAGACAAACAAGATGGACATTAATTTATGCAAAAAAAATCGTAAAACTATAGAGACAAAACACAATACATAAAGAAAGAAAGAAAGAAAGAAAGAAAGAAAGAAAGAAAGAAAGAAAGAAAGAAAGAAAGAAAGAAAGAAAGAAAGAAAGAAAGAAAGAAAGAAAGAAAATTGTACAGAAATGAATGGTACAAAAGGACACAAGAAAGAAAAATTATAAATGGTGGGTGATTAAAGGGTGAATAAAAAGAAAGTAAAAAAAGAAAGAAAAACAAAAGACACAACTGGTGGTGAACCACCAAGTGGACGGCAGTCCATCACAGGCCTTCACATGAATTAACACAAAATTGTTTTAAAAATGTGCATTGATTATTCAATTGCATTTTAACACTCCAATTAAAATGTAATGACTTTATGAAGTGTATGTTGTGTTTACTCTGTTGAACAGTACTATAGATTATATATACATTCTAACAAACTACATGGTAAACACACTCACAAATAGTTAATCCAAAATGACATGGCAGTTTAGTAGCTGGGCCCCTCAGAATAAAAAATTAACAAGCACTGGGTAAACAAAAATAAAGAATTGGGGTCAATAGAATCTGTATATGATGGTAGACAAAAAAATGTCTTGTCAGTGTCATATTTCTATTCGATCCAGACCTTAACTCATACGTAGCCACTTATGGAGCTAACGGCACAGGAATATAGTTACTGAGCAACAACGGCACACTGCTGATTAAAAAAATAAATAAATAAAAGTCACAGATTGGCTTTACACGGAGGAAACATGGTAGTTATTTTTAAATGAAGGAATATATTGAGGCCACAAGCTAAGCTTCTTGAGAGTTAAGTGGCCACAAAGTACTTTTTTAATTGAATTGTAGGCCACTGGAAGCTAAGCATGGCGATGAATAATATCACACTTTTATTTCAGTATTTGAATGACTCCTGAAGAAGAATAAGAGTGACTGTAATGCTATACCCTCTGCCTTGCAATAGAATTTTTTTAATGTGTGCATGCGTGTGCGTTTTTGTGTTTGTTGAGGTGATTTCTGAGGTGAATGCAGTGTACAGACTGTGGAGATGTTTGGGCAAAGTCCTAGAATTCAATGCAGCTATAGTATACAATTGCACAAAGCTATGAGTACGATCGGCTAATAGAGGTTAGAGAGTTTGACCGAATAAAGCGCCAAAGCGCCGCCACATCATCTCTTTGCGTTTATATAAAGCAATGAACTTATGCGGCATTCAACGTGGAGTTCCTGGATTTCGACTTGCACAGCACCGGTGCCAGGACAAGTATTTCACACTGAGGCCTCCATTGGTCTCCCACATGAATCACATAATATCATCATTATGACGCCTTGGATATAGAAGGCATCAAAACTATAGAGAAATGCGGTAGAACAAAGCGCTGCATCACAGACAGGAATCTCATACAGTAGGAATGAATGGCATTACTAAAGCAAGAAACACAATGAACACAATTCAACAAGAATCCTTTACTGTATCCACAGCATACATCATCTTTTTTTTATATATATAGAATAGCCTTTATTTGTCACATATACATTAGAGCACAGTGAAATTTTCTTCTTCGCATATTGCTTGGAAGCTGGGGTCAGAGCGCAGGGTGATGATACGGCGCCCCTGAAGCACAGAGGGTTAAGGGCCTTGCTCAAGGACCCAAGAGTGGCAGCTTGCCGATACTGGGGCTTGAACCCCCGACCTTCCGATCAGTGATCCAGCACCTTAACCACTGGAGCTACCACTCCCCCCACTGGAGCTACCACTCCCCCTAGCAGAAGCAGTGATATTAACACTATAAAATGACCCCGGGTTTTCTGTGCTTTTCTGTGCATTTTTTTTCTATGCATTATGTTTTTCCTGAGAGTTTAAAATGAATTCGAATTGGGGTTTTTTGCAAATTCTACAGGAAAGAAAAACAAAAGTATAAATGGTTCATGAAAAAGCTTAACAAGTGTTTTAAATTGTTTGTCTGACCTTATGGTGTCCAGTCATGTCCATTTCTTCTCCTCTATTCACCATTGTGGAATGACCCCAATAAAAAGCTATGAAATGAAGAGGGAAAACTATTAGGAATTGAATTGTATTATTGAATACATATTCATGCACAAAGATATATTAAAATGTACATTAGTTATTCTAATAGAGTTTAGGGCAGCAGAGAAGGCCTTGCCGGCCCTGATGGCTTGCCACTGCGCAGCACACCTCATATTGAAATATAAAGTTGGACTGGTCTTCCACTCTATCGACTCCTTTTACTGTATGTTTACAGAGAGACGTCAAGTCGACATGGCCAGCATGGTCTCTGTAAACAGTGTAAAGTAATGCTTCTGCACTCGAGTTTATTTTGGTTTTGGTTTAGTTCAGGTAATATTTGTAAAATCTATAACACTGGGCAGACTAATCAGTGTTTTTAGAAGCTGATGGTAGCCAGTTAGTTTATTAGTAATGTTATTTATTATTGGCTGTTAGGGGCATGATAGAAAGAAATACAGAAAAAGACAAAAACTGTAAATGTAAAAAAATAATCTACTGTGAAAGAATAATAAAACAAATAAACAATTTGATAGATAAATAAATAAGTGGACAGAGAGCAAAATTAACAAGCATATGATTTGAAAGAAAGAAAGAAAGAAAGAAAGAAAGAAAGAAAGAAAGAAAGAAAGAAAGAAAGAAAGAAAGAAAGAAAGAAAGAAAGAAAGAAAGAAAGAAAGAAAGAGAAAACTTGTGGTGTTAACACAGATGAATGGATGGATTTAATAGATGGATGGATTGATAGATGTACATCTAAGATTTTAGACTTCTGATTGGAGTCCCTTAATCCACAAATGCTCAAGTGTATAAATGAGACAACCTTTACCTATAGCTCTGGATAAAGGCTACTACCAAATGAAACAAATGGTATGATGGATGAACAGATGGCTGGAAGAAGCAGCACACAAATAAAATACATCAGTAAAACAATTCATAAAGAGAAATGACTGAAAATAATGAGATGGAGGTTTGAAAAAAGACACTGAGAAGCAAAAGATAAATGAAGAAGTGCACACTGCGTACTAATCTCTGTGTTGAGAGGGTAGAGATATACATCATCACAGAGTTATCACTAATGTTAGCCGGTTAGTTTGTTGATAACATTGCACACTGTTGAATGGTTTTATTCCATGTGTAAAATGTGTAGAATGTGTAGAAGATGCCAATACCAATATTTTAAACATTAGACATGTATAAACAACCTCTTAATCAATACTTAAAATAACATTCTACATATGCTGTTTCTCCATCATTGAACATTTGAAGGCATGGAAAAGCTGGGGTTGAATTTATAATGATGTCAGATGTTGAGCAAATGTTTCAGTTGCTCAGGAGCTCCTGGTTCTCCAACTGCATGTATAAAACTGTAGAAAACTGCTTTAAGACAATTCTGTAACACATTTAATTAAATTAATTTTCAATTCAAAATGTAGTATAAATGTTCCAAGTGCACGATATAGTAGCACCGATATCCATTTTTTTCTGTTAACATAGCTTCATAGCTCGTAGTTTTTATTTTTATTTTTTAAACCAGCGTACAAACAGTGCTGTGAATGAATGCTCCTTAATGCAGGGTACCAGTTTGGAGGGCATTTCAATTACTGTAATAACAGCGTTCGTATAGTTATAATTTACACCCGAGCATGCTGTTTAGTATAATCACAGTGGGGTGGTTCTCGCAGTCAAGTGGGTCAATGAGAACTTAATTATCCCTGGAACCTGGAAGGTGCATAGACTTAAGCAACAGCAACCCCTGGAGGTGGTTGATTACTTGGCGCAGCCTTTATGTATGTTCCCTCTCTCTCTTTTTCTTTTTAACAAACACTGCTCAGGAGAACACTCGGCCTTGACTCAACGTTTTCCCAATTGAAGACAGTGTGAATGATATACGAGCCATTTTTCATTTTACCATGATTTACCATGCAAGGCAATCGTTTTCATCGGATTATCAGTGTACTGTGAGTCATGTGTGTTTCAATAGCTCATGTTGTGTTGTCATCTTCTGAATGCGTCGCTTAATTTTTTTTTTTTTTACTGCAAGCTCTGCTATAAAGCCACTCCACTCACCTCAGCCTTATATTCTACCCACTCTCTATACAGTACAGCATGAAATAGGAGAGTGGACTGTATGTGTCAAGAGTGATGTGATCAAATGTTGAAAACATTTCTTTTTTTTCATAGAATATATCAAGGAATTGTATTATTTGCCATATCTCATATAATAAATCATACATATGTATTGCGAATCGTGGTATTTTTGTAAGAGTGGTATGTTTGGTTTGTCTTCAATGCAACATGCTAGAGTGATATTTTGTTATTTTGGCATATGTTTTTTTTTTCGTCTTCATATTTTAAGGTTATACACTGAACAGCCATTAAAATATCTAATATTGTGTAGGACCCTATTGTGCCAAAAGTCCATTCAAAGCATGGACAAAACCTCTGAATGTGTGCTGTGGTATCTGACACCATTCATCATAGTCAATATTAGTTTTTTTTTTTTTTTTTTCTCCAGCTATTTATGCTACATTAACTGTGATGGGGGATCAGACCAGATGAGCTAGTTTTCATTTTCCATATACATCATTGTGCCTTTAGTGCTTATGACCCTGTCACCAGTTCATTTGTTGTTCTTCCTTGGACCGCTTTTGGTTGGTATGAACCACTGCATACCGAGGACACCCCACAAGACTTGCTATTTTAGAGATGATCCGAATGGATCCAGTCATCGAGCCATCACAATTTCCTTACAAGTTGCTTATTTAATTACATGCCCATTTTTCCTGCATATAACACATCTAACACTTATAATACATAACTCCTCTATAATAACTGTCTGATTGTTGCCTAATATATTGAAATGTAATGTAATGAAACAGTTGTTATTCGCATTACCAGTTGCTTTAACTTATAAGACTTTCATATATAAGTAGTTAGTTAGTTAGTTAGTTAGTTAGTTAGTTAGTTAGTTAGTTAGTTAGTTAGTTAGTTAGATTTGCTGTTCACTTTTAATTTTGAAATTGTGAACACATAAACAAAACAATAATAAAATCAAAAATATTCAAAATAGAATCTTATATTCTATATATAATGAGTCTGTATATAAATACATATTTCTGCACATACTTATTATATAAAGTATATATACTGTAGTATGTACAGTATAAGCAGTTCATTATACTACAGAATCTTTTATTAATAAATTAAAAATCTATTTGTTTTAATATAGTTGTTTTAATATAGTTGTATAGGCAGAAGAACACACTTCGGATTGCGCTGTTATACAAAAACAATTGTATGCAATTTGCATCATATTACATATCCCAGCTGTGAATTGTTTTGTATTCTAGAATACATTTGTTTTTTTTTGTTTTTTTACAAGAACGTTGTGGTTTTGTGCAATTAAATGATATTTCTTCTGAGTGGTTTGAGTTGGATTGGACTGTATTGGAAGTAGAAGGAAGTAATTCTGTGTCAAAACAGAATTGGTAATACACTGCTATTTCCCCAAATGTGACCTTTTTCCAGCTACTCAGTGTTTTTGTGCATGACTATTTCTGCTGCTGTAAAAAGTGAACCTCCATTTAATTAGCCTGTTACCTGCTGCAGGGATGTCAATGTAGTTTCAGGCAGATAAATCTGAAGACAGGAAAACTAATTTTAAACCAAAATTGTCTTCAGTTTGTTCTCCTGTTAATCAGTTTAGCTTTTAGTCACTATATGGTAACAGGATTGTTGGTTACATCATGCATAAGTTGGCTAACAGTTTCGACATTTTCCATTTTACTCTTTGAAGGTCTTCCTGATCTCTTGGAACATGCGTGCCACTCAAAACACCTTGAACGACTCGTTGCAGCATCGCCGTATGTCATGTCCAAAACCTCTGTGGCAGATTTACCTAGTTTGATGCAGATTCTCACGTTTGCTTTTTGTTCAAAATTTCTGTCCATGATGAAATAATAGAAGTGGTAATTCTGTAAAGCTGCTTTGAGACAATGTCCGTTGTAAAAAAAAAGCAGTATAGAAATAAACTTGACTTGACTTGGTAACGCATGTGGTCAGAATAGCACCATTTAGCACCATTAGCCTTGAAACCTTTTGATACCACCTCGTATATACTGTATGTCAGAATGCATTTCAGTAAATGGAAGTTCTTTCCCAGAATGTGGTGTTTCATCTTTTTTTTTCTTTTTCTTGTGGCTGCTTCCATTAGGGGTCGCCACAGCAGCTCACCCGTCTCCATACTAACTGGTCCTCTACATCTGCCTCTTTCAAACCAACTACCTGCATGTCTCCTTTCACCACACCCATAAACCTTCTCCTTAGTCTTCTATACCCCATGTCCCTCCTGTGCACTTGTCCAAACCATCTCAATTGGGCCTCTCTCACTTTGTCTCCAAAAGGTCCTACATGCACTGTGTCCCTCTAATATACTAATTTCTAAACCTGTCAATCGTCGTCACTCCCAACAAAAACCTCAACACCTTCAGCTCTGCTACCTCCAGCTCCACCTCCTGTCTTTTACTTAATGCCACTGTCTCTAAACCATACAACTATCTCAGGTGTCACCACAGTCCTATAAACTTTCCCTTTCGCTCTCGAAAATACCATTCTATCACACACCACTTCTGCCACTCTACTCCACCCACTCCACCCTGCCTGCACTCTTTTCTTCACTTCTCTAACACACTCTCCATTACTTTGCACTGTTGAACCCCAGGTACCTGAACTCCTCCACCTTCTCCACCTCTTCTCCCTGCAACCGCACCACTTCACTGCCCTCTCTCTCATTCACACACCTGCTCCGTGCTCTCACCACAAATCACAATATCATCCACAAACATTATAGTCCAGGGAGACTCCTGTCTGAAATTGTCCATCAACCTGTCCATCACCACTGCAAATAGGAAAGGGCTCAGAGCCGATCCTTGATGCAGTCCAACCTTCACCTTGAACCAGTCTGTCGTTCCTACTGCACACTTCACTGCTGTCACACTGTCCTCATACATGTCCTGCACCACCCTCACATACTTTTCTAAAACATCCTGACTTCCTCATACAATACCACTGCTCTAAATCCACAAAGCAAATATTGCGTCCGTAGTGCTCTTCCTCTGCATGAAACCATACTGTTGCTTCGAGATGGTCAACTCTATTCTCAGCCTAGCTTACAGTACTCTTTCCTCCCAGAATGATGTGTTTAAGTAGAACAAAAAAAAAAGTGAATGTTGTATGCCATAATTTTAACTAATACTTTAAAAGGATGGCAATAATTGAGTAATAATTCTACTGTTCTGGCTCTCCACCATAAGCCACAATTCATCATGTCTTTGGCACCTTTTTCTGGCCACAAGCTTCAGAATTGTGAATGTTTCCGAACTTCTGTGTGTGTGTGTGTGTGTGTGTGTGTGTGTGTGTGTGTGTGTGTGTGTGTGTGTGTGTGTGTGTGTGTGTGTGCACCTTTATAAAAATATTTCAACACTGAAAGGCAGAGCAAAATATACTGGGCGTACAAAAAGGTCAAGGCATTCTGTTGTTCAAAGTTGTTTTAAAAAGCTTTTTTGAACAGTCAGTAGGGAGTAAAAGAGATATCTTTACGTGTTGGAGGGAAATGTGCTGTAAAAAAACATGACCTCTTTTTGTGAAAGTGGGCAGATCTTTGACTAGTCTAAGAAATGAAAAATGATGAGACTATTTTGGAAATGCTAGACGCGTGGCTCGTGATTGAGAATAAAATTGCATGTATTTGCAATAATAGTTAATCGAACAGCTTACTGGACGTACAATTCATCTCATTCAGACTGTTTTGCTATGCTAAAATGTCAGCCCTTCGACATATCTGCATTTTTTAAAAACACTTTCCTGATGCCATTTCATTACTCCTCTGTAATTGAAGGTTAACCAACTACATATTACTACTAGAATATTACAGTTAACCTGAAATCAACACCAGTATTAACCTGCTCCTGAAGTCATCGCAGTGTATGATTGAAGAAGGCCTCGCTGACATTTTCCACAGCTGTAATAACTCCTTAGAAGGTACAGACTCATTTCTGTGCTGATGGCTGAAAGTTTCATACACGGGAACACAGCTTTGCATGGAGCCTGTGCAGCAGCCTGGCTGTGTGAAAGGAAAAGCTGGCTTTTATTAAAACTGACTACCGAACACAACCACTTGTCTCTTCCAGTCTTCACCATTTCATTAGCATGCATGGCCATGTCCTGTGCCCTATGGGGACTCTTGACTTCTTTCTCTCTCTCTCTCTCTCTCTCTCTCTCTCTCTCTCTCTCTCTCTCTCTCTCTTTGCTTCTTTCACTTTCCCCTTTTGCTGTGTATCTTATATGTGTACATATATACCTGTATTGCATAATGATTTGTGTCTATGTATTTAGATTCCACTCTATCTATCTATCTATCTATCTATCTATCTATCTATCTATCTATCTATCTATCTATCTATCTATCTATCTATCTATCTATCTATCTATCTATCTATTCATCCATCCATCCATCCATCCATCCATCCATCCATCTATGGATCCATCCATCCATCCATCCATCCCTTTGCTCATCGGTTGTTTCCAATTGCTAATCTATGCATCTGTTTATATTTTTTATTCAGGCACTTTTTTCATCTATTGTCTATCAATACTTTTCATTTACTCATCTATTGATCCCTTTCTCATTTATTCAATGAAGGCATCTGACTTTTCACCTAATGCTCATACACCAATCCAGCCATTTCTTCACCTATACATTCTATAAAATGAATTATCTATATAACAAAAAATGTGTTTATTGGCTTATTCATCTCCCACATTTCAGCAACTGAGCATAGAATTCACCAGAGCTGCACAGGTTCTTGCTGGGATCCTCTTCCACTCCTGCATAATGACATCACGGAGCTGCTGGATGTTCGACACATGGCACTTCTCCACCTTCTGCTTGAGGATGCCCCACAGGTGCTCAATAGGGTTCAGGTCTGGAGACATAGCTGCCACTACATCACCTTCACCTTTAGCTTCCTCAGCAAGGCAGTTGGCGTTTGGGAGAGTTTCTGAAGGGAGAGCATCATGTTCTGCTGTTCTGTCACAGTACATGCTAGAATCCATGTTTCCCTCAATGAACTGCAGCTCCACAGTACCAGCAGCACTTATGCAGCCCCAGACCATGATGCTACCACCACCATGCTTTACTGTAGGCAAGACACAATATTCTTGGTACCCCCCACCAGCGCATCACCACACATGCCAGACAAGTTTATCTTGAACAGGTTGTCTTCAGCAAACCGTTTGCAGGCTTTCTTGTAAACCACCTTCAGAAAGGGCTTTTTTCTGGGTTGATGGCCATGCAAACTGACTTGTTGCAATGTGCGGCATGTGTGTTCTGAGCACTGACAAGCAGATCTTCCACTTCTGCAACCTCTAAAGCAATGCTAGCAGCACTTATGTGTCTGTTTTTTGAAGCCAGCTTCTGTACCTGACAGACAGCATAAGGACTCAACGTCTATGATGGACCCATGCGAGACCTGTTCCGAGTGGAAAGAGTCATGGAATACCTCCGTATGACTCTGGCCACTGTGCTGTAACTCAGTTTCAGGGGGTTACTGATCTTCTGATCTTTGTGGAGAGCAACAATTCTAATTCTTAATTCCTCAAAGAGTTCTTTGCCATGAGGTGCCATGTTGAAGATCCAGTGGTCAGTCTGAGAGAATTGTACTCAAAGCACCACATTTTAACAGCTCTATTACAAGATACACAAATTTGTATGAACCTGTAAAGCAGACAAAAACATGAACATGATAAATAGAACATGTGACTTTGCAGGGTTAAATGCCGTACAGCTGTTATGACATAGGTTGTGACTTTTGTTGCCAGGTATTTTACCAATAATGGTGGCTAATAATATTTAACTACCCTAAAATATCTCCAGCTTTCATTTCTATAGTATTGTTCCTTGAGAAGATATACTAAAATGGTTGCTGAAATGTGAGGGGTGTACTCACTTTTGTGAGATAATGTGTGTGTATATGAATATGATTTTCATGAGTTTACTCATGATTATTAATAACTTAATTGCACATTTTTATCTGTTATCTTTAAATGAATAAATTTTTATATTGAATATGTTTTAAATATGTTAACGTAAAATGCTTAGGACACCAAAAGGAACTTTTGTTCTTTTGTTTTGGCACCAAAAGGAACCAAAATCTTTTGCTATGTTTCCACACGGACAGTTTAAATTGCTGAATGAGTCCAACATGGCGGATTTTGGTGCTTCATTAAAGTTTGGTGCATCAGTAAAACAAATGTTTAGTGATTAGAAATGATTTTTCAGTGGACTTTAAAATTATAAGGTTTTAATTTTGCCTCTTTTATTTTTATTCATTTATATTTTATAAAAACGGTCAAACAGAAATGCGTGCTGCATTAGTCAAGCAAAACCTTGTTTATTTACTTATTCACCATCCTTTCCTCTCCTAATCCACCATAATTATCCATCCTCTTATCCACCTGTCCATATATCCACCCACCCCCTTATCCATCTACTCATTCATCCAAATGAATGAAAAAAAGCCCCTTTTCATACAGTACTTATCTATTTATTCCATTTGCTCATGCATCTATCCATAGTTCATCCCATCTCCCAGCCTTGCAGGCATCCAACGGTTACATCTACTTCTCTGTATATCTTTCTATCCATCCATTTTTCAGTTATTTGTTCATTCACACATCCATGAATCCACCGGTTTCAAATACTTGCCCAGTTCCATTTAATTTCCAATTAACTAATTTATCCTTTATTTTATCATCCATCAATCTAAATATACTAATTTTATTTCATCTAATTATTGACTTTTATATTCAAAAGTAAAATAGAAATGTTTCTGATATCAGTAGAATGTGTCTAAAACTATCGTTGTGAGTGATTTCTTAGGTCAGGTGACAATTGTAATAGATAAAGGAAACATTTCATGCTGCAAGATTATGTCATCATAGACTTGATCATGCTGTCAAAATGAATGAATTACAATCATCAATTCATTTATTACTCTCATGTCCCTCCCCTCTCTCTCACTCACACACACACACACACACACACACACACACACACACACACACACACACACGCACACACACACACACACTTATGAAGTGAGAAACACTTTAGAACTTAACATTTAGAACTAGAAATTAGAATTTAACAGATATTTAAGAGTGTCATACCAATCTATGAATTTTATTCACCCATATGTGGTTACAGACCCCACATTTTGTTCAGTATTGTCATGATAACTGTGGTAGGTACTAAAAATCCAAGGTTGTTTGAAAGCCATGCTTAGTAATATGTGACCAAAAAAATGTGTCCTTGGATGTTTTTTGGCAGAACACACTGACTAACATTCCTCCTAGGACATCAGAGAACGCCATGTTTCCAAATATGGGAATAGAAATCTAAAATAGCAAGCTGACAGTACTTGAGGAGGTCAAAGTGCTAGAGACCGTTGCACTATATTTGGTATACGTGATGTCTGCCTGCAAGATCTGGGAACAAAGTTTGCCTATGAATTTAAGAGGTCATGAGAGTTGCTAAAAGCCTCTAAGGAAAAGAACTCATCATCTAGGGGCAGACAATAGTGAGGCCTCTCACCTCCGTCTTGCTTAACATCTCAGGAAATACTGTCCAAAGGAAAAAAAACTTGTCAGCTATCAAATTGGGTGGCAGTAATGTGAACTGTAGGGTGGCTTTTTATTGCCCCTGCAATTTTTTTCTCTCTCTTTCCCCATGATCTAGCAATCATTATCCGTCTGTCCAGGAGACGGGTGCGAATGACAATTTGTGCTCATTTCAGGATTCAGACTGCCCGCCAGAGCATGAAATGAGCTCATTTTGGGCTGAGAGGAATCAAATGACTGCCACGATAATATCACTGGGCATCATAATCATTTATTCTTTAGTGTTCAAGAAAACTATACTACTATATGTGTGTATGTGTGCCCATTAAAAAAGTATTTGAACACCTAAGAAAGTCAATGTTAATATTTGGTACAGTAGCCTTTGTTTGCAATTACAGAGGTCAAACGTTTCCTGTAGTTTTTCACCAGGTTTGCACACAATGCAGGAGGGATTTTGGCCCACTCCTCCACACAGATCTTCTCTAGATCAGTCAGGTTTCTGGCCTGTCACTGAGAAACACGGTGTTTGAGCTCCCTCCAAAGATTCTCTATTGGGTTTAGGTCTGGAGACTGGCTAGGCCACGCCAGAACCTTGATATGCTTCTTACAGAGCTACTCCTTGGTTATCCTGGCTGTGTGCTTCGGGTCATTGTCATGTTGGAAGACCCAGCCTCGACCCATCTTCAATGCTCTAACTGAGGGAAGGAGGTTGTTCCCCAAAATCTCGCAATACATGGCCCCGGTCATCCTCTCCTTAATACAGTGCAGTCGCCCTGTCCCATGTGCAGAAAAACACCCCAAAGCATGATGCTACCCCCATGCTTCACAGTAGGGAGGGTGTTCTTGGGATGGTACTCATCATTCTTCTTCCTCCAAACATGTTTAGTGGAATTATGACCCAAAAGTTCTATTTTGGTCTTATCTGACCACATGACTTTCTCCCATGACTCCTCTGGATTATCCAAATGGTCATTGGCAAACTTAAGACGTGCCTGGACATGTGCTGGTTTGAGCAGGGGAACCTTCCGTGCCATGCATGATTTCAAACCATGACATCTTAGTGTATTACCAACAGTAACCTTGGAAACAGTGGTCACAGCTCTTTTCAGGTCATTGACCAGCTCCTCCTGTGTAGTTCTGGGCTGATTTCTCACCTTCCTTAGGATCATTGAGACCCCACGAGGTGAGATCTTGCATGGAGCCCCAGTCTGAGGGAGATTGACAGTCATGTTTAGCTTCTTCCATTTTCTAATGATTGCTCCAACAGTGGACCTTTTTTCACCAAGCTGCTTGGCAATTTCCCCGTAGCCCTTTCCAGCCTTGTGGAGGTGTACAATTTTGTCTCTAGTGTCTTTGGACAGCTCTTTGGTCTTGGCCATGTTAGAAGTTGGATTCTTACTGATTGTATGGGGTGGACAGGTGTCTTTATGCAGCTAACGACCTCAAACAGGTGCATCTAATTTAGGATAATAAATGTAGTGGAGGTGGACATTTTAAAGGCAGACTAACAGGTCTTTGAGGGTCAGAATTCTAGCTGATAGACAGGTGTTGAAATACTTATTTGCAGCTGTATCACACAAATAAATAGTTTAAAAATCATATATTGTGATTTCTGGATGTTTTTTTTTTTTTTAATTATGTCTCTTTCAGTGAACATGCACCTACGATGACAATTTCGGACCCCTCCATGATTTCTAAGTGGGAGAACTTGCAAAATAGCAGGGTGTTGAAATACTTATTTTCCTCACTGTATATATATATATATATATATATATATATATATATATATATATATATATATATATATATATATATATATATATATATATATATACACATATACATACATACATACATATTTATATATATATATATATATATATATATATAGTATGGTTTTGAGTGTTGGCTGAAGAGTTTGTCTTTATTCATGCTCAACAATCTGAAGTGTTAAGACTGCTGCTGTGTAAAAAGATAAGAGGACAGTTAGAGCCCAAACAAAGAGAGAGAGGAAAGAATGTTTCCCACTTGGCTTTGTTACAAATATCCTGCACCTACTGTAGGTTTGCATTCTGGATCTGTGATTCTCTTTCACGACAATGCAAAGCTGCCAAAATGAGGACACGGCTTGCCAAATGGGGTTTTCAGACAACAGTGTGCATCCTAAACCTAATTTCCCGTCATGCCTTACTTTTGTAGTCGTTTGTCAGACACAGCACAAAAGATATAATGCATTTCCTTGCCCAGTAAATAACTGCTTGCAATGACCATGCGTCCTCCTTCCCACTTCTTCAATCATGTCACTGACAGGTGATATACAGTATACCCTGCCTGGATACAGAGGATGCCCAGTTTCTATTAAACATGTTGTTCAGTCATTTCCTCCATATCTATTTTCTACCACTCTCAAACGTACTTAGCTGAGATTTGAGCAAATGTGTTCCATTTTCCCCAGTTATTCACACATCGAAATGGTGCGTGTGTAGTCTTGCGGCTGATATGCTGTCACTTTTAATACAATCGATAAAAGCCAGCGCATTTCCATACATTTCCATACAGCTGCAGAATAAATCACCTGTCTCAACACTGAGTACGATGCAGTCGTGTTCAATTTCATTTTTTTTTTATCTTGAATTTAAATGCAGATTTGTTGTTGTTGTTGGTCAATTTCAGTCTGTAAACAATCTTGTAGCACATCTGAAATACTATGGAAAGGGATAATTGTTAATAGCATAAAAGCCGAGAGACACCAAGTGTCAAAATTCTCTATTACAATAATCCAACAATGTATATTTCCTTTATATAAAAGTCACAGTCAAATTTGTTGGTATACCTAGAAAATAAATATCAATAATTAGTTTATAGTGATGTTTCAAACTATTTGCTTTCTTCACAATTCGCTAAAATGAATACTGACAAGCCACATTGCTACTGGGAAAATGTCCTTCAGACAGATGATACAAAACTGGAGCTTTTGGCCAAGGAACATTAGCTGTATGTGTACTGATGCTGCTTTTCTATGGGCTGCCTTGCTGAGTTTGGCAATAGGAGCCTTGAATCTGTGCAGTGCTCAATTAAATCTCAAGACTTCCAAGCCATGCTGGAGCGAAACAGACCGCTCAGCATCAGAAAGCTCCATCTCAGTCACAGCTCATAGGTTTTCCAAAACTATAATGACCCAAAACAGCTAAAAGCACCCAAGAATGGCTAAGAACAAAACACTGGACTATTTTAAAGGTTATTATATGAACACTGTGTGGATCTTATTCAACAGCTATGGGACAAGTTGAGACAAACAGTCTAGAGAATGCACTCTAAAAGCTCAACCCTAAATAAGCTAAAACAATTTTCTCATAAAGACCAAACTACCGGTTAACAGAGGTTTTATCAAAATTGTTTTGATTTGAAAATTGATTGCTTGTTTGTCAAGATTCTTTCTAAAGGTTAGTCAACAAAAATTTGCTTAAAAGTCCATGATTTTGTCCATTTAAATTGTATTTGTTTTAGAATAAAAAATATTCTGTTTAATCAAATCCAAAGCAAAACCTGATTTTAATTAAATATAGAATTAACAATTAGATAAAGATGGATGGATGGATGGATGGATGGATGGATGGATGGATGGATGGATGGATGGATGGATGGATGGATGGATGGATGGATGGATAGATAGATAGATAGATAGATAGATAGATAGATAGATAGATAGATAGATAGATAGATAGATAGATAGATAGATAGATAGATAGATAGATAGATAGATAGAGGTGTTTTTCTTTATTTTAAATAAATTTTAGTCCATGAGCAATCTTGCAGCACATTTAGAATAGGATACACAAATCTCAAGAAAATCTCAACATTGACTCAAATTGAGGTTAAATCTGTCTTACATACTGTTTATACAATATATGGGCACTATATAGTATTAGGACATCTGACCTTTTCAGCCATATGTGGTTCTTCCGTAAACTGGTACCACAAAGTTGGAGTTTTTCCTCCACTTTAGTATTAGTACCAGTTCCAGTATGACAATACCCCTGTGCACAAAGCCAGCTCCATAAAGTTATGTTTTGCACAGGTTTACGTAAAAGATTCGTGCTATAGAGGTCTGATCTCAAGCCTACTGAACACCTCTGGGATGAATTAGAAACTGAATTCACGCCAGGGCCCCTCACCTCACCTACATCAGTATCTGACTTTACCAACCCCTTCGTGGCTGAATGAGCACAAATCTTCACCAGCACACTCCAAAATATATTGGAACATCTTCCCAAAAGAATAAAGATTAACAGCAACTAAATGTGGAATTAGATGTTCAAACAGCCTAGCATTCTTATTATTATTCTCTTATTTGGTTGAATACAATTAAATGTAGGGCTGTATAATTACCAAGATTTACCAGCAATGAAAGCTGAGAAAAACTTGTGTATAGAAAGATTTGGTATTCTGAATGCATTTTGTTGCAATGAAAATCTACTTAGAGATCCACATAAAGAGCTATTGTGCTGTGTCTCTACTAATAATACAGTCTTTCTTCCATGATTTAAAGTTCCACGCTTTTTCCTTCCTCTCACCCGTATCTCTATCTGTAACTGAGGCCCTTTTGCAGCGGCCTCTTCCTCACACAGAGTCAATGGGCCATGGCCTGAGGCTCTATTAGTAGCCAATGAATCTAGACTCCAATCCCCCTTGTAAACAGAGAGTGCTTTAAGTAGACTTTGTGAATACACTCATCATTTTATTGCAGCATAACCGTCTCAGCCATTTAGCACAAGAAGAGCTGTGACTGTAGCCAGCTGGATGCAAATGTGGGGCACACTTCAAAGAGATAAAGTAGATCAAGTGATGAGGAGAGTGCTGCAGAAGATGGAAGGAAGGAAGGAAGGAAGGAAGGAAGGAAGGAAGGAAGGAAGGAAGGAAGGAAGGAAGGAAGGAAGGAAGAAGGAAGGAAGCAAGGATAAAAGAATGGAAAGGTGGAAAAGTCGGGAAAAGAGAAGACCGAAAACCTCCACTGTTTCTGTGGAAATTTGTGCTCATGCAGCTCAATTTATTGCAAAAGGGTTGAGCTCCAAATCCTGTAAATCATATTTTTATAAAGCTGAGGGAGGATCATTGGCGCATTGTCATGGAACAGGTTTGGGTCAAGCACATATGACTGGAAAAGTCAGCTGTCCCTCTACTTTTTGCTTTATCATGTATATATTAATGAAACAAACAAACAAACAAACAAAAAAATTGAATAAAATAAACTCAAAGTAGTCTCAAATAAATTGGCAAATTTATGAAGTTAATAAATAAATGAATTAATACTCAATACATTTATTATCTAATAAATACTACTAATAAACTATAATATATTGTAAAATCATTATTAGTAATAGGCTTTAAAATGGATTGAATAAATTAAATTGGGATTAATTAGATATATGTAGTTAATTAAATATGTGAATGTGAAAATAGGAGAGAAAGAAAATTCAGGTCTTGAAAGCTATGTGTGAGAAAAAATAAAGTAAAGAGTGGCGGAAATGGGCAGTCGTGCCGGTTCTGACACCTGTAAGTAGATGCAGAGTATAGCGGATGTGGCTATAGCAGGAGCTTCTGTTACAGCACACAGTCTTAGTAATGGCAAAATGTTCCGGATGAGATGCTGAGACACTGAGCGGGGGGCTGCGCTGCTAGATGAGTACTAAATTGACAATCTCAACGCTCTCAGAAATGTCAGAGAGAACTTATTAGCCTGGCAGGCAGCCATCTTCTATAAATAGACGATGGCACATTTTCGTAGAAGCATTATCATTTGCCAACAGATGAACTGAGGACAGGGAGAGAAAATGAAATAGAAGATTGTCTTTAGGAAATAAAACACTATTTGTTTTCATCATTAAAGCAGGGGGTTAAAAATTGAAATGAAAAATGAGGCAGGGATCTCATACAGCTTCCAAATCATTCGACTCCTTAACAATGAGTTTGGTACGCCGGAAAGTCATGAAAAGGTCAATGCTGTAATATATGATAGTCAAACAACACAAATTAAGTTTAAAGAGGTTACGCATTATTATGGATGGTAGTGAAAGACGGTTACCATTATAAGAACACGATCGTTCTATTAAATCTTAAAAGTGAATTTAAATCTGGCAATTTTGAGAATTAAAATGTAAATGGTCACAGACTGCAGCTCTGTGTAATCGGAGTTGCTCACTTTTGCCTTGAATTGAGGTATTTTATAGTGAACAATAAGTATGACAGTGAGAAATTTCTATAGGTTTGACATTATTCCTATCAGAAATCCTATTCATATTCTTTATATTAGTTAGCCAGTGACAGCACTGAAGATCATTTACTATTATGACTATAGAAAGCCTTCCAGGATGGTTCATATTATCTAGTTAGCTATCAAGAGATTATAAACTTTTTTTAAATTATACATAATCCTTGCTAGATATCTTATCAGAGTAGTTCTAAGTGGCTGGCAATAATAGTGAATAATATTAAATACTGATATTATAATAAATATAATATTCTTCTTCTTCTTCTTTCGGCTGCTCCCATTAGGCGTCGCCACAGCGGATCATCCGTCTCCATACCACCCTGTCCTCTACATCTGCCTCTTTCACACCAACTACCTGCATGTCTTCCCTCACCACATCCATGAACCTCCTCCTTGGCCTTCCCCTTTTCCTCCTACCTGGTGGCTCCATCTTCAGCATTTTTCTACCAATATAATTCATGTCCCTTCTCTGCACATGTCCAAACCATCTCAATCTCGCCTCCCTCACCTTGTCACCAAAACATCCTACATGCGCTGTCCCTCTAATAAACTCATTTCTAATCTTGTCCATCCTCGTCACTCCCAACGAAAACCTTAACATCTTCAGCTCTGCTACCTCCAGCTCCACCTCCTGTCTTTTACTCAGTGCCACTGTCTCTTATCCATACAACATCGCAGGTCTCACCACAGTCCTATAAACTTTCCCTTTCATTCTTGCAGATACCCTACTATCACAAATCACTCCTGTCACTCTTCTCCACCCACTCCACCCTGCCTGCACTCTTTTCTTTACTTCTCTAACACACTTTCCATTACTTTGCACTGTTGACCCCAGGTACCTGAACTCCTCCACCTTCTCCACCTCTTCTCCCTGCAACCGCATCACTTCACTGCCCTCCCTATCATTCACACACATGTACTCTGTCTTACTCCTACTGACTTTCATTCCCCTTCTCTCCAGCGCATATCTCCACCTCTCCAGGCTCTTCTCAACCTGCTCTCTACTCTCACCACAAATCACAATATCATCTGCAAACATCATAGTCTAGGGAGACTCCTGTCTGACCTCGTCCGTCAACCTGTCCATCACCACTGCAAACAGAAAAGGGCTCAGAGCCGATCCTTGATGCAGTCCAACCTTCACCCTGAACCAGTCTGTCGTACCTACTGCACACTTCACTGCCATCACACTGTCCTCATACATGTCCTGCACCACCCTCACATTCTTCTCTGACACACCAGACTTCCTCATACATTACCACAACTCCTCTCTCGGCACCCTGTCGTACGCTTTCTCTAAATCCACAAATACACAATGCAATTCCTTCTGTCCTTCTCTATACTTCTCCATCAACATCCTCAAAGCAAATAAGGCATCTGTGGTGCTCTTCCTCGGCATGAAACCATACTGTTGCTCACAGATGGTCACCTCTTCTCTCAGCCTGGCTTCCACTACTCTTTCCCATAACTTCATGGTGTGACTGATCAACTTAATTTCCCTGTAGTTACTGCAGGTCTGCACATCTCCCTTATGCTTAAAGATCGGTACCAGCACACTCCTTCTCCATTCCTCAGGCATCCTCTCCCCTTCCAGAATCCTGTTAAACAATCTGGTTAAAAACTCCACTGCAATCTCTTCTAAACATGTCCACGCTTCTACCAGTATGTCATCTGGTCCAACCGACTTTTCATTCTTCATCCTCTTAATCACTGCTCTCACTTCCTCCTTACTAATCCTATCTACATCCTGCTTCACTAACATCACATCCTCTAACCTTCTCTCTCTCTGATTTTCCTCATTCATCAGCTGCTCAAAATACTCCCTCCATCTTCTCAACACACAGTCTCCTCACTAGTCAACACATTTCCCTCTCCATCCTTTATTGCTCTAACTTGCAGTACATCCTTCCCAGCTTGGTCCCTCTGCCTGGCAAATCAGTATAAATCCTTTTCTCCTTCCTTAGTGTCCAACCTCTTATACAGCTCCTCATATGCCTTTTCCTTGGTTTTCGCCACATCCCTTTTTACCTGCTGCCGCATCTCCTTGTACACCTGCCTACTTTTATCATCACTCTGTCGATCCCACTTCTGTTTTGCCAACCTCTTTCCCCTAATGCTCTCCTGCACTTCCTCATTCCACCACCATGTCTCCTTGTCTTGCTTTCTATTTCCAGATGTCACACCAAGTACTTTTCTAGCTGCCTCCCTCATCACTCCTGCAGTAGTTGCCCAATCATCCGGCACCTCTTCAACACCACCAAGCCTCTGTCTGACCTCTTCCCTGAACCTCACACTACAATCTTCCTCCTTCAGTTTCCACCATCTTATTCTTCTTTTAATACTTACTTTCCTCCTCTTCTTCTTTGCCTCCAAAACCATCCTACAGACCACCATCCGATGCTGTCTAGTTACACTGTCCCCCACCAACACCTTACAGTCTCCAATCTCCGTCAGGTTTAACCTCCTACACAGAACATAATTCACCTGTGTGCACCTTCCTCCACTCTTATACGTCACCCTATGATCCTCCTTCTTCTTAAAATACGTGTTCACCACTGCCATTTCCATCCTTTTAGCAAAATCTACCACCATCTGCCCTTCCACATTCCTCTCCTTAAAACCATACCTACCCATCACCTCCTCATCACCTCTGTTCCCTTCACCTACATGCCCATTAAAGTCTGCCCCAATCACCAATCATTCTTTCCTATGTACACCATCTACCACTTCATCTAATTCACTCCAGAATCTCTCCTTCTCCTCCATCTCACAGCCAACTTGTGGAGCATAGGCACTGATGACATTTATCATCATCCCTTCAACTTCCACCCTCACGATCATCACCCTATCAGAAACTCTCTTCACCTCCACTACACTCTTACTGTACTCTTCCTTCAGAATCACCCCTACACCATTTCTCTTCCCATCCACACCATGATAAAACAGTTTAAACCCACCTCCAATGTTCCTGGCCTTACTCCCTTTCTACTTGGTCTCCTGAACACACAGCATATCTACCTTTCTCCTCTCCATCATATCAGCTACCTCTCTCCCTTACCCGTCATAGTACCAACATTTGAAGTACCAACCCGAACCTCTACTCTCCTACACTGCTCCTTTTCCTGCCATCTCTGTAGACGTCTTCCTCCTCTCCTTCTCCTCCTTCGGCCAACAGTAGCCCAATTTCCACCAGTACCCTGTCGGCTAACGATACCTGTGGCGGTCGTTGTTAACCCGGGCCTCGACCAATCCGGTATGAAATTCTCATTTGTGATCCGCATATTTGATTTGGCACATGTTTTACGCTGGATGCCCTTCCTATCACAACCCTCCCCATTTACCCGGCCTTGGGACCGGCACTAAGAGTGCACTGGCTTGTGCCCCCCTAATGGCTGGGTTAATAAATATAATATTATTAATTCCTGCAAAACCAGATTGTTTAACAGTATTCTGGAAGGGGAGAGGATGCCTGAGGAATGGAGAAGGAGTGTGCTGGTACCGATCTTTAAGCATAAGGGAGATGTGCAGACCTGCAGTAACTACAGGGAAATTAAGTTGATCAGTCACACCATGAAGTTATGGGAAAGAGTAGTGGAAGCCAGGCTGAGAGAAGAGGTGACCATCTGTGAGCAACAGTATGGTTTCATGCCGAGGAAGAGCACCACAGATGCCTTATTTGCTTTGAGGATGTTGATGGAGAAGTATAGAGAAGGACAGAAGGAATTGCATTGTGTATTTGTGGATTTAGAGAAAGCGTACGACAGGGTGCCGAGAGAGGAGTTGTGGTATTGTATGAGGAAGTCTGGTGTGTCAGAGAAGCATGTGAGGGTGTTGCAGGACATGTATGAGGACAGTGTGACGGCAGTGAAGTGTGCAGTAGGTACGACAGACTGGTTCAGGGTGAAGGTTGGACTGCATCAAGGATCGGCCCTGAGCCCTTTCCTGTTTGCAGTGGTGATGGACAGGTTGACGGACGAGGTCAGACAGGAGTCTCCCTGGACTATGATGTTTGCAGATGATATTGTGATTTGTGGTGAGAGTAGAGAGCAGGTTGAGAAGAGCTTGGAGAGGTGGAGATATGCGCTGGAGAGAAGGGGAATGAAAGTCAGTAGGAGTAAGACAGAGTACATGTGTGTGAATGAGAGGGAGGGCAGTGGAGTGATGCGGTTGCAGGGAGAAGAGGTGGAGAAGGTGGAGGAGTTCAGGTACCTGGGGTCAACAGTGCAAAATAATGGAGAGTGTGTTAGAGAAGTAAAGAAAAGAGTGCAGGCAGGGTGGAGTGGGTGGAGAAGAGTGACAGGAGTGATTTGTGATAGTAGGGTATCTGCAAGAATGAAAGGGAAAGTTTATAGGACTGTGGTGAGACCTGCGATGTTGTATGGATTAGAGACAGTGGCATTGAGTAAAAGACAGGAGGTGGAGCTGGAGGTAGCAGAGCTGAAGATGTTAAGGTTTTCGTTGGGAGTGACAAGGATGGACAAGATTAGAAATGAGTTTATTAGAGGGACAGCACATGTAGGATGTTTTGGTGACAAGGTGAGGGAGGCGAGATTGAGATGGTTTGGACATGTGCAGAGAAGGGACATTAATTATATTGGTAGAAAAATGCTGAAGATGGAGCCACCAGGTAGGAGGAAAAGAGGAAGGCCAAGGAGGAGGTTCATGGATGTGGTGAGGGAAGACATGCAGGTAGTTGGTGTGAAAGAGGCAGATGTAGAGGACAGGGTGGTATGGAGACGGATGATCCGCTGTGGCGACCCCTAATGGGAGCAGCCGATTAAGAAGATTAATTCCTGCAAAAGATCATTTTAGCTTAGTTCATATTTAGCTAGTTAGCTAGCAAAAGCAGTGATAATTATTACTAACCATAACTCTATCTAGAAATAGCAGTAAAAATAACCACCTTTATCATTTTTACAAAATTCTTGTCCAAAATCCTGTTAGTTCATAGCTTCTAGTTCTCCAGTGATAACAGTGAATATTATTAGCATGTTTTAGCATTATTTGTTTTGTATATACAGGTAGTCGTCGACTTACGACCACGATTGGGACCGACAGACCGGTCGTAACACAATTTGGTCATAAGTAGAGTAGGCTATATGTACCACGGATAGTGATTGTGGTTGTAAAGTCGAAGTTAATTCCTGCTAGGTTATTAGCTAGCAACAGCAGTGATGCTAACTTTTTTTTTTATTATTATTCTTGTCAGTTTAGAATTTTTCTCTATATAATTTTCTATCAGCAGTCCAGCTAGCTAGTCATCTCAGTGAAGATTATTCACTTTTGTAAATGTTAAAATCAGGTTAGTTTATTGAATCTAGCTAGCTAGTGATTGGAAGGAACACTATTTGACACAGTTCCTGTCAGATATCCTGTCAGATTAATAGTTAGTAATAGCAATAAAGATTGAATGAATATGGTTAAAAAAAATCCTTTCAGAACTCTTATTTCAGGTTAGCTAGCTAGCAGTGGCAGTAAAGATTTATGAATGTGCCTCCTCACATTATATTAGTACCTGAATTTAAGCCCTTAGGGCTGAATGAGCAGAAATCTCCAGAATCACACTCCAAATTCTGGGGAATATATTTTCGAAAGAGTTCACATATTTAATATAATTGCTAATAGGAATATTAGTTAATAGAAGAGCAAGTAGGGCCTACATGTGGAAAAATAGTATCTTATGGCCAGGAACAATTTTACAGTATGTATTTATACATACACACATACATTAATACATAAATATTTACAAGTTCATACAAAAAGTTCTGCTTGGAGAAAAAATAGTCTATATTGTTGCTAGACAAGAGGTCATTTTTTTAAACATTGTTCCACATTAAAAAAAAAAATTGTTATTCATGTAATATATTTGTAATTACTTTGCCAGGAAGGCCCAAGAGGTCTAGTTAACCAGCTATGAATCTGTCCATGTTCGCTCATTTCATTAACATTGAGATGACTTGAAGCTGAAAGTGACTGTTTGAATAATTACTTCAGTCAGGTGTTGCTCTGAGCGAATGGGCCATCATTATTACCTACCCGGTGTAACTATTCAAAATAACCACCAAACTTGGACGGACAGATGGAACGAGTGTGTATGCCTGAAAGCTATTATATCACACACCGGGATTACAGACTTCATGCATTAAAATTCCTAACCACACACTTCTTTAAAAAAAAAAAAAAAAACAGTCGCTACAGTCTCTTTAAATAAAACAGCGGAAATAATTCCTAGTTGGACACAGTATCCAGCAGCTGTCTGGTGCCAGCCATCAAACGGCCAATTTATTTAGAAAATAACGTTCACCAAAAAAGTTAGCGCTTAGCCTAAACGCACATAATTTATTTATTTGCTTGTTTCACGTACAGTCTACAGGGTCTTATCACTGATCTGATTGTGGTCTTTAAAAAAAAAAACTGAACTGAATTGAACTGAACTGAATTACGTGAGGAAAAAATAACTGATTGTCTGCACAAAGTTGGTCGCTGTGCTGAGATCTTAAGTCGCACCACATGACTCACCGCTTAATTTCTTTTAACCCACGCAAGAACAGCTGAGAATCAGCCTGCATACTAACTTTCTTTTTTCTTTTTATTTGCTTCCTTGCTGAATTGAATCCCTCATGCTACCGCAATGACAGTCATTATCTCAATTTACATTTTATCCTGGCAAGAATAATGGCAATAAATCATCTATGTGTCACTGGCATTGATAATTATGGGGTGAATGGGCCTCAAGGAGGGATTGTCTACGAGAATTTGATGGTAACAAAAGAGTAAAAGAGAAGGAAAAAAGCTGACAGTGATACATGTGCAAACGTGAACAGATACAGATACTGGGAAATGGGTTGTTCTATGAGGCTTACTCAGGTGGAAATAAGGTGTGAGAATCTTGATGGGAGTATGTAAGAAAATAAAGGTAGGATGGAAAAAAACAAAGAAATCAGGTGCATCTGAATCAGCTTCTTAGTTTAGTGCTTGGGGTGCTGATCATAGAGTCAATCAGTCAAAGTTCAGAAAGTGCAAAGTTTTTTTCAGTGTATCGAAATGTTACCTAATAAAAATAAATAGGAATAGCAATATCAATTTAGAGTGTATGGTTATTTATGTGGATGCACCACCAATCATTTACCTACAAGTGACTGGACTACTACTGGTGCACTCGCACTCATGCCATGGGTTTGATTACTGTCTGGAATCACCCCTAGCTACTGGGGTTGCACAAGTCTTGTCCCAAGAACTAATAAAGAAAAAGAAACTAATACGTTTTTAAGATGTTTTTGGAAGTTGGAAGTTTGGAAAGCATTAAATTTTCCCTTCACTTGAGGTAGGAGATCCAAACCTTTTCCAGCTATATAAAGCTATTGTTCACAAGGGTTGGAACTCAATATGTTTTGCTATAGAGCTCTGACCCTAACCCTATTGAACACATTTTGGATAAATTGGAACGCTGACTGCACCCCAGAGCTAATCACCCTACATCAGTACCTGGCTTTACTAACACCCTTTTGGCTGAATGAGCAAAAAATTTTCAGATTTATAAACTACCAAGTAAGTGTTCTTAATTACCAAAATAAACATTAGTATGCACCATATCCACTCATATCATGTATCAGAAATGCAAATCAGAAACCTTGTTATTTTCTGTTGGCTTACAGGACAGATGTTTGCAAATTCACCAAATCGGAAATCACCTACTGTTCACATCTGGCATCCTTTCCATTCAGACAAATGTTTCTTGACACCAGCTCGATCACAAAAAGTCAAAAAGAGATTTTAGATGAGTCATATAAAAAAAAAAACTAGAAATTATGAATACTGACACTAAATTGTATATGTTGGCATCTCTACACATTAAATTGTAATTTTTTACTTTTTAGTGAGCACCTTTTAATCAATTCGGTGATGAACAACTAAACAATAGACAAAAAAATGTATCTATTAGCGTCTCTTTAAAGTTCCAGATGGTGCAGTTGTCAAGTGTTCAATCAAAAGATTGTGTTTTAAGATCCTGCTGATACCAAGCTTTGCTTTTCTTTCTGTTTAAACTCCTTGTTAAATAAAGTAAATGAAGTTTGAAAACAAAAAACATATATTCTTTAGAAAACACTGTATTAGAGGGAAATGGATCATGTGAAAATATTACGTTTTATCTTTTTTACTTAACTTAATAAAAATAAAATACTGCTTTATTTCCATTTTTTGTTCACCCCTTTAGATACTTGCCTAGGTCCAGATCTCAGTTAGAAATACAGACTTGATCGTGTGCCCATGCGAATTACCTCCAGAGCAGCGTGCTCTCGCTCTCTAATATGAAATTAAGGAAATGAAGTCCCCAGCAATTACTCAACCCAAGACTCTGTTGCTGCCTCCTTCCTCAATTAATTATCATGCTATATAAACACGTCCTCAGAGGAAGAAATACCTCCACAGAGTGACTTTGATACCCATTTCATTTGTAAAGCTGTTTCTTTCCGCATTTCAGAGACACAGATTGTGGAAATCAGAACTGAAACGCTGTGTCTAATCAATACATAATGTTTTTGATAAGATGTAATGTTCAAATCTGGTCATTACATGAGCTGGTGGGGTGGAACAAAACATTATCAAAACATAAGCAATTGCAATTTGAGTGGAACAATTTCGACTCCAGCACTTTGCATTGTGAAATGGACAATCTATCTGGACAAAAACAGATGCTAGCATTACACTGTTCTCATAACTGCTTCATATAAAATTCTACAGTCGGTAATTTCTAAAGACAAGAAAAGCTTTAGAACTTCTTTCTAATCTCAGAGATTGTACAGCCATGATTCATGATTATTTCTTACTTTCTGAAGTGTGTAATCAAGCCTAAGGCAGAACAATGTCTAACTTTATATAACTCTATTTATTATATGAATGGTATATTTTAGCATTTAAACCATATTTTTTCATTGAGCTAGCTTGGTGCACATTGGTATGGTGAAACGGGTTTAGGTGTTCTAAATAAAATTTTATGGGATCACATTCTTAAATCCCACCACCACCAAGGTGTCACTGCTGGGCCCCTTGAGCAAGGACCATAACACTTAAGTGTTCAGTTGTATAAATGACATAAATTACACAATGACACACTGAAGCTTATTATTTAAAAAAGGTTTTAATTTATAAATGTACATTTGAGTTCTAGGTGAAACTCTGACTCTTTATTCTAATGTTGTTTGCTTCATTTATCTTTTCTCTAAGAAAATCAGTTTAACCTTTTGTCCAGCGTGTGGGAGGAAATCACAAAGATAATGATTGGTATTAAAGAAATCCCCCCACCCACATACAAATTCTCAGAAACACTCCATTTTATCATGCTAATTGTACATTACTGAGGTAAAATTCTTTCATTTACATAACCTTGCAGTTCCTTTAGACTTTATTTTATTTCTCCATTTCAAGGTTATATTGTAGTAGTTGTAGATTACAGGTTATTGCACAACATATGCCACAATATGTTATTAAGAGGCATTGTATGCACGTATGCAATATGCACTTAGCCCATCTTTAGGAGCACTATGTAACACCAGAACTGCAAATTACGACTCAACCGAAAGGTCATCTTGAAGTCTGAAGGACTACACCACATGTATCAGGTTTAGCATGAAGTAAAATTCCATATTCATAAGCTGGACAAGAGCTAATTTATTCATAAATCTCTCATAGAAATGAGACTTTTATGACAATCCTGTTAGTTCAGAAACATATTCATATGTACAAAAGCTCCTCAATGTGCATTAATTTACTTTTTAAATTTACTGTCTGGCTTTAGATTGTATTTGTGTATCACTGCTATTTCAATATGAATTACGCTGGATTATGTAATCCAATTTTACACAAGATTGTATGTCAAATATTAAGATATATAAGCCTGGATATTCTTTCTTTTTTAATGGCATGCTGTAAAAACAGGAAATGTTGTATGGTAAACACCATTATCATTTTGTCATGTTGTATCATTTCACTGAGCTTCTTTGCACAGAGTGTTGAAGGGAGCAGTAACTGTAAATGTGATCAACATTATCAGACATATTTTTGTGTCTTCTCATTTCGCTTGAGTTGCATTTTACAGGGTATTGTGGAAGGCAGTAACTGTGCATCAGTTCAACATGACTGGTTATTATTTTGGTATAATTGGTGAATTAGGTCTTGCAGTATATATATATATATATATATATATATATATATATATATATATATATATATATATATATATATATATATATATATATATATATATATATATATATATATATATATATATATATACAGACCAAAAGTTTGGACACACCTTCTCATTCAAAGAGTTTTCTTTATTTTCATGACTATGAAAATTGTAGATTCACACTGAAGGCATCAAAACTATGAATTAACACATGTGGAATTATATACATAACAAAAAAGTGTGAAACAACTGCAAATATGTCATATTTTAGGTTCTTCAAAGTAGCCACCTTTTGCTTAGATTACTGCTTTGCACACTCTTGGCGTTCTCTTGATGCCTACTTTGAAGAACCTACAATATGACATATTTTCAGTTCACTTTTTTGTTATGTATATAATTCCACATGTGTTAATTTATAGTTTTGATGCCTTCAGTGTGAATCTACAATTTTCATAGTCATGAAAATAAAGAAAACTCTTTGAATGAGAAGGTGTGTCCAAACTTTTGGTCTGTACTGTATATATATATATATACAGTATATATATATACAAAAATGTTCATGAAGCTGTATAAGGTTACTCATTCATTTGATAGTCCGCTTGTCAGACTGTACTACATGATCCTCATGTCACACTGTAGGATTCCAGGTGTCAAACTGACACACAAAGGAAAAGACTTGTCCGAAGTTTTATGTAATTAATCCGCCACAGGTTCAGACCTGTGTTCTCTTGCATGGTATCTAGCAAACAAAAACAATCTGTAGCGTTCATTTTGTTCATGACATGCCTTGATAATAAAAACGTCATACAAACACTTATCTGGTTCAGCGCTCCTATTGGTTCTTGGCTTGACGGTCGTAACAGGAGAAGTTATACTGCTGGAAAAAGTCTGAAATATTCTAATACTGGCAGAATTTTATTGGAGGAAAAACATTATTGCAACGACTATTAATCAGCTGTTGGTGAACATGTCAAACCAGTGATCAAAGCTTAGAGATTTTTGCATAGGATTAAACGAAATTGTACATTGTGCACCTGGATTGCTTCTAAAGCAAGATGGCAGACCAGCTTTAACAGCCTTTGAGAACTATTTCCCAGATCAGGCATAACATTATGACATTAGAACATTATGACAGTTAAAGTGAATAACATTGATTATCTCTTCATCATGACACCTGTTAGTGGGTATGATATATTAGGCAGGAAGTGAACATTTTGTCCTCAATGTTAATGTGTCAGAAGCAGGAAAAATGGGCGGGCATAAGGATTTGAGGAGTTTGACAAGGGCCAAATTGTGATGTCTAGACAACTGGGTCAGAGCATCTCCAAAACTGCAGCTCTTGTGGGATGTTCCTGGTCTGCAGTGGTCAGTATCTATCAAAATGGTCCAAGGAAGAAACAGTGGTGAACCAGCGACAGGGTCATGGGTGGTCAAGACTCACTGATTCAGGTGGGGAGCAATGGCTGGTCCATGTGGTCCAATCCAAATTGCTGAAGAAGTTAATGTTGTTAATGCTCAACAGGTCAGGACTGTTTTGGCAGTAAAAGGGGGATTAACACAATATTAAGCAGGTGGTCATGATGTTATGCCTGATTGGTGATAATAATGCTAGACCAGGTCAGAGTATTCACAGAGTATTGTTCTGTTGCCTTGCCAAGCTTTTTTCTTCACTGGTAGTGATTCTAGTTTTGATCTTTGCTTGTACTTGTTTTTTTTTTTTCTTTGGATTTGTTTGCCTCGTCTATGTTCCTTTGCACCTTGAACTCTGCATATTTCTGTATTTCCATCTTGGATCTGATTGCTTGTTGCCTGCATTTGCATTTGTCTCGACTCACCTGCTGTGACCGAAGATGAGCAGCAAATCTGAAGGTTAGTCACTTTGGTGTGGAAATTTGTGCAGATTTAAATTCAATGCATTTAGAGTTTAGTGCAAAAGTCCTACCACTTTATTATGCTCTGTAACAAGTAGAATAGATTACAGCTGACCGAGGTTCAAACTGGCTAAGAAGAAACCAAGATTACTAAGGAAAAGATATCAAAATTAAGATTGATTTCTATTTAGCATACGTCCTTATCCGGTCCTGAAAATAAAGCTATGCTGCCACCACAGCTACCCTGTTGTAAATGAATTATTTTAATTACAACACTGACCTCTCTAAAGCATATCGCAAAGATCAGTAAATAAAAGGGTTACATGCATCAGATAATTAAATCTTGTGTGTTTCCATGTGTTAATGAGCATGTCATTTCTTTTTCAGTATGGTTGGTGGGTCGGTGGAATACACACTTATAATCTCAAATATTCAGCAGTATCACAATTGCATATTAAAACAAACATACAGCAATTCACAGTGATGTTTGTGTGGAACCAATAATAAAATTGTCAAAATATGTTTTTTTCTCTTTCATTCAGGCACATTTGTAGTTTGAGCTTGTCTTGAGAAACAAAACAAAAGTCAAGAAAATGTTTCAGATTGTCTAAAAGCTAGAAAAAATATAGATGTGTTATTGTTTTTGAAGAGTAAAGTAAGCGATATGGCTTCTAAATGGTGTCAGAGACAGTGATGGCATTGTGCATTTGTGTAAAAGAGGGGCAAGAGACAGAAAAGACCAGCAATACTACTTGTTAAGTAATTCCGAGTCCTCGTTATTGCCTTAAGGCTGCAGAGTGAGCTTTTGTTTTCCAGCAATGTCTTCTGCGCTGACAGAATAGCTAATTATAAGCATGCTTAGATTGACTGTGTGAGATCCACAGCATGTAAAAAATAAATCCTGCCATTTTCCATTTTAGATTGTGCTCTTCTTGTAAAGTATCACAGCCACCTATTTGTGTGAGTTTGTAGCTCAGTGGATAAGATGTTAGCCTTTTGATTGGAAGGTCATGGGTTTGAATCCAAGCACCACCAAGCAGCTACTGCTGGGCCCTTGAGTAAGGCTCTTAAACTTCAATTGCTCAGCTGTGTAACTAAAATAACTGGAGGTTGCTCTGGATAAGGGTGCCAAATGCTGTAAATGGGCAGAATACTGTAACTCACTTTAGGACTAAATTTATCTTATACATACATTCGAAAAATATTTCATGAGTAAAATTTGAGGACTATTTCATCATATATAATGTTATTTTTGGTGTTTTTAAGGGTAAGCTAAGGCAATGTTCTGGAAATATTGTGAATTTGTGAATTTTTTCAGAATTAAAATTTGTCAGTAGTTTAAAAAAGTGAAATGTTTATTTGCTGACATTTGTATTATTTATTTTTTTACTCTACCCCACATTTTACGTGCCCTCTGTCTGAGAAAATGTGTTTAATTTTTGTTCTCCCTTTTATTCCCTAATTTGAACATCTACCAATTCCCACCCACTAACCAGGTCTCCGCTATCATACGACAGCTACCAACCCACCAACATGTGCTGCCTTCCACACACAAAATCTGTCAAGGTTATCTATGCAACCCCCTTCCCATGCTGTGCCACATAAAGAGTAACACACTTGGAGAAAAGTGCTTTTTACCCTCTTTTACATAAATAAGCTCACAGACTGGCTAGTGTAACTGCACTGTGATTTACTGATGAGAGATCATATATGCCCCTCCCACTTAAAAAAACATAACTAGTTTTTCCTAGGTCTACAATTTAATACCTAACTTAATTTCTAGCAATTGTAAGCATTCTATAGACCTTTAAGACTACTTAATAAATAGGTCAAGTTACAAAGGATTAACAAAAAAAAAATAAATCTAAATACAATGTAAATTATTATTACTAAATTATTAAAGAGCTACATCCTATTGCCATTTTTACTGTTTTTCAACACTTGGCATTCTTCTTTTCTGACATCTCACAGCGGATGTGTGTAATAAAAATTACTGTAATACGCACAACACAATTATAATACATTTAGCACATTCGCACCAATATTCCACAATTAGTTTAATCTTTGCACGTAGTAAACTTTATTAGTAGTAAAGATTACATTTAAAGGGAGAAATCAATTTCCTACAAACATAACTTGACTTGAACTTTGTTTTACATCAAAAAACCTCAGCCATGAAACATAACTCCTAACACACACATTTTGATTGTACTTAAGTCATAGCCAATTCCAATTACATAGCAAAATACGCTCAGCGGCTTTTGTCTCTGCATCCTTTTTAAAACTTTCTATATCTACCTCTTTTGTATTTGTTCTTGATTCTAGCCAGTTTTATTTTACCCTGTGGATCACCTGACAATTTGCCTGTTTTTTTTTTTGTTTTTTTTCATCCCAAGTCTGCCTGCCAAATCATTATTCATCAGTAACTAAACTGCATCTATTTTTACTTCATGGTAACCATGTGGGGAAGATCCACATATGGCTGACAAAGTCTGGCTTCCAAATACATTTATGCATATAGTGTATAATAAGGAAAAATATTAAATAAAATAATAAGGTGCGAAATTTCATTAATATAGAAATGTCACTATGTGACCTATAGGTGCAGATGTACAGATGATGATAGCACATGTTCCATGGACTAACAAGGCTATACATTACAACAATAAGGTCATACATGCAATTAGAAACTCGTGTTCTGATGCAAAAAAAAGTTGTCTCACCAACGTGTACTGTAAGTGTAGCATATGTGTGTCCTAGATATCATGGTTGCTCAGTCAATTATGTAATGCCTTATCTAGTCTTACTACTCGGCGCATGCGACATTGAACATTTCCCCATTCACTGGAGTGTCTTCTCAAGCGCACTGATGCGAAATGTGAAGAAATCAAATTTAATACAGCTACCTGGGCTTGTAACGCAATAAAATAAGTGTTGAGGGTTTTTTTAGTTGTTGTTTTTTTTTTTTTTTTTTTAAGTAATTGAGTTTGAGAAAATACTTAGTGTAACAAATGCTCTCTGCTTCATGTACTTGATCAAAAGTCAGTATAAACTCAGACTCTGTCAGAAATGCCATTTGCATCATATAGATATAGAGTGTTCAGAGTTGGCAAGATCAATTTGCTTTTAGTTGTATTTATTTGCTTTTATTTATATTGAGAAAGTTGCTCATATTCAGACTCAGGTTATGCAGATCCATGTATAGTTTAGATCTTCAAGCTTTACCAGTTCTTTAGTATTAGAAGCATCTGAGACAGAGTGTATAGTCCAAAAGTATCTAGATCACAACCTTTACAGGCACATTTTTTTTGCTTTTGTTAACTGTCAAGTGCAATATAATGATGAATATGAATTTATGGGTATCAGCAAGTCAAAGTCAGAACTGAGCATAAGTGAGGCTCACTGTTTAGACATTGACATTTAGTAGCTGAGAGATTAATTCTGGCAAATGTAATAACCACACGGTATCATTCATAAATCTTTGAGCATTTTAAAAAATGTGGCTCTCGTGCAAGCAGAGACAAAATTTCAACAGGAAAGTAAGAAGCAAGAAAGTTTTTACTCGATATCATAAATATTAGTATTAAACCTTAAACATTCATCATTTCACCCTTCTGATTGCATTGTACAGATTTGTATGAATATGCAACCATGACAGCGTGTTGGCTTGCAGAATTCTTTTCTGAAACGGTCTTGCTAAAGAAAAGCAAGAATGTCCCTCTGTGTAATGAGATTCTTTGTATTAAAAGCTGATGAGGGAAAAAAATCCCAGCTTTTAATGAATACTCTCTTTTCTCTTCGGCGGCCGTTTAAAAAAGCTGTGAACTTCACTGTTCGCCTCATGAACTTTTTGCAGAGCTTTCTCTTTATACTGCTTGCTTGCTTGTCTATTCAGAAGTACAAGCACCCCACACATGCTGAGTTCTAAGTGCTGAAATTCACTCAGCTGCTCGCAGAAAACACATTTCCTTACAAAAAAAACAACAAAAACAACAACAACAGAGTGAGAATCACAAACAGCAAGTCATTACAATACAGAAGTACTAGGAACCCAATCAAACATTGGCGTCTTCGGTCTCTGCCAAGGATTAAAAATGAGGCCACTGCAACAGCTTTTACTTTCTGTAGCCTTTGCAAGTGTTAAAGTTTTTAATGACCACTGACTTTCTGTACCCAAGGGAGAGTGCTTTGATATTACTAACTTCAAGTGGGTGATGAGTTCACAAGCTCAAATCAAAGCCCTTAGCCATACTACTTAAGCTAAAAAAATTCTCCTGATTTTCAGAATTTTGCTTTGATACCCTAAAATAAGTATCTGTATTCTTAGTTGATGTAGATGTAATACAATAACTGCAGAAGTTTAGCGTTAGACCGATGTATGGGTTGTGTTTGAAATTGAAAAAAATTGTTCCTAGTACTTTTATTGAAAGTACTGTCCCTGTATACCAGGATTCTCCAGCGTTGTGTACACCACATTCCTCTTTTTTGGGAAAAATATTCTTGCAAACCGGCTGGTCAGGCATGTGTGTGTGTGTGTGTGTGTGTGTGTGTGTGTGGTTTATTAACATGAAACCATGTAATTACATTGCCATAACGACTGTATAATTTGAGGGGGATGCTTGTTTAACACTCATCTTACTAATGAGCTGAACCTGTTGCAAATATGGAAATGTGTTGTTTGCAAATATGGATAGTTGCTCTTAAAACGTCCGATCTGGTTTACTGAATAGAAGTTTGGGGTTTCAAGCCCTGGTATCGCCAAGCAACTGTTACAACTGGCTATTCACTTTCAGCTAGTTTGTACCATTAGGTATTAGCATGATACATAACATAAAGGTATTGGGAATAAATCTATAATAGTTAACTTTAGCTAATGTTTGTAGTTCCTTTTGGCAAATAAGTGCTTCTTTTACCAAATCATCTAAGGGGAACTACCATTAGCTTTATATTTACATAATCAAACGATAGCTAGCATGGAATCTAAATGCTAGCTGTCACAATATATATATATATATGTATGTATGTACAAAATTTACATAGATTGCAATGAGGTCTAGGTTTTAATCTTCTTTCTTTCTTTTTCTTTCTTTCTTTCTTTCTTTCTTTCTTTCTTTCTTTCTTTCTTTCTTTCTTTCTTTCTTTCCTTCTTTCCTTCTTTCTTTTTCCTACTTTTTATCAGCCATGAGCAGTATGTGTTATATGTATAGATCTGTTTGTTCTGGTTAGTTGTGTGTTGGTTTAATTTATGTTTTTTTTTATGTAGCACCTTGGCTCTTGTACTGCACTGTACAGTACATTGTTGAAATAATGATGAATTCCACTTGACTTGAATAAACAAAAACACACTTGACTATAAATGAAGTATGCCATAGTGCTGTAAGCCACTTTTGGCAGCAAAGTAAAAATGCTATTTCTGTCTGCAGTCTGTATTTTCTATCCCTGAATTTACACATTTTTTTTCAGAGAGTAAAATCAGGCTTAGTTGATCTTGAAAAATTTATGTTGGTATGAGCTATGATAACATGATTTGCATAATATGAATGATGCATAATTTCCTCTTAAGCATGTGTGTAACCTGATTCTGAATACAAGGAACTTTCAGCCATGTAAATGTTGGCTTAATTTTTGGATTGATTTTCAATCAGCACTCAAATTGACTATAAAAAAAAGCTTATGCTTTTGAGCATAGTGTGTAAATTAGTCAGACTCAACAGACCCTAATTTAGATGTAAACATCCCCTGTAAGTATAATAAATGTCCTAAGAAGGCAAATCCTACATTGACATATACAGTACTGTATCTGCTTAGACCACACAGTGTTAGACTTGATGCAATGTAGAGTGTTAAGCGTTTTTCAAGGTCACCTCCTGTTCCTGTAGCTTGGAGCTGTCACCTCATACAGTGAGGTAGTGCCTTGTAAAATGTACTTGTATAAACTTGGACTCCATGGAAGCCACCAGGCTCATGATAAAGTGGGCAAGTGCATGAGCAGGTTTCTTGTCAGAATATAACAAGTTTTATCGATCTACCAGGAGATAATTTTCAGTTGTTCGCACTTTCAGGTCCAAGTGATGCTTGCGAAGATGACAAAACACTGATAGGAAAAAAAAATAGAAGTGTTAAAAGAACTAAAATTCTCAAATTAAAGTACTGTGGTAGAAGATGAAGTGCTGTTTCAAATTATTTCAATCCCTTAGTAGGAAAGTGTAAATTATTAAATGTACTGAAAGTATGAAAGAAAAAAGATCCACCTCAAATCTAAAATAAACAAATGTGACAGGAACATTAAGACAGAGACAACATTGTAATATATGTAGACTTTGTATTGTTACAGCCGGCAATTCACTTTCAGCTAGTTTGAATCTCCATAATCAAATGCTAGCTAGCATGAATGCTAAATACTAGCTGTCACAGTACAAATATGTACAAAGTTTACACAGATTACAATGTGCTCTAAGTCTTAATCTTCTTGTCACCAGGGTTAAAATATAGATTTATCGAAACACTGGCTTGGTGAAGGATTTTTGCAGTTTCTCAACTGAAGTATTTGAAACGATTGATTGAATGAATAAATAAATAGATGCACAAACAACAATATTTCCTACTCACTGCCCCTTCCACCACACACACACACACACACACACACACACACACACACACACACACACACACACACACACACACACACACACACACACACACACACAAATCTTTTCCTTATCAACATTCTTTGAGGTCTACCTGCCAGTCATGTGTGCTGAGGTGTTCCAGGTCATCTTATCCTTCTTTATTTTGGCTTAATGTCATTTTTTGCATCTCCAAATTGCTTTATAGTGGTGTTAACCCTAACTTGGTGTTCCTTTAATAACATGTCTATGTGCTGACCTTCTATATGCTGAATGGCAATCCCTGGAAAAAAAAAGCAAACCCTGACACCTATGTTGGAGTTTTAATTTAACAGTAATGTCAAGGTGTCCCATGCGACATTCCTTCTGTAAGCTGTTCTTAAATATTGGGGTTAGGGTTAACGCTAGACAAATCAGACGAGCATCCCACCAATATTATATTGACAAACGGCTCACCGTAACTACACCAAACCTTCATATTTAATTCATAAAACACTCAAACAGTCTTAATACTTTTAGCAAGCCATGTCTCAATCCCCTGAAGATCTGCTTGAAACGAGAGGCGCAAAAATGGGGTGTGCAGTACAGTATATGTAGTGCATAGGATGTATGTATTGTATTGCATGTAGTGCATTTATTCTTGTATTTACCCCACTGAGGGGTAAGGGGGCACTGAGGGCAAAGGGGGCACGAACCATGCTCTTGCATACCCCTCAGCAAATGTGCAGTTGCATCCCTGCTTGAAACATCTATTCTCTGTTATGAAAATGCAATTACCCGGACTTAAATTCATACTAGGGTTTGAACCCACAACCTTATGATCAGTAACCCAGCCTTAACCACTAAGTTTCCTTAAGGATTTTTGATCTTTGTTTGGTTTCACAGGAGTGGTGGCTCGGTGATTAATGTGCTGGGTTACTGATCATAAGGTTGTGGGTTCAAGCCCTGATATTGCCAAGTTGCCACTCTTGGGCCCTTGAGCAAGTCCCTTAGCCCTCCTGCTGCTGTATCACATCAGACCCCAGCTTTTGAGCAAGCTGGGATATATGGGAAAATAATTTCTCTGTAATTTATATGTGACAAATACATGCTATTCTATGTCCTATTATTTTGCCATGTTTTTATGTGCAGATCACCCGCCCTATGCTTATTTTGGGTATATAGTATTGGATTATGATTTGGATGCATCTGCCTGTTTGCTTAATAAATGTCATCTTAATTTGCATTTGCATCCATCATCTTCCCCATTCCATGACAAGTCGCATGTTCATCAGGACATTCTTTTGTTTCTCCATTTTCAATGGTAGTGTAATGCTGACCCATTAGGCCAAATGTAATTGTTGCCTTACATCTCAAGTTTTTAATGTTTCACAAGAGACTAAGTGACACTACAATTTTGAAATAAAAAAAAATGGATGGAATAAATAAAGGAATGAGTGTCAAGGAAAACTTCAGCCGTCCTGGGGGACACATAGTATGCTAGTGGTGTGAAGAGGAATGATTGATGAGACCATAACAACAAATAAGGTAAAGAAGGTGGAACATGAACTAAAAAAGTAATAATCAGAACTACTCTGCTCTGGACTTGATACGCTAAGCCCTGCATGGTGGATTGGCACAGGTGGTACTGGGATCGACCATCAACATGTGACAGCACTCTGACAGAAGGTCACCTTATTAGGGGAAACAGGCGGGACAGATGGGAGGAACCTTCCTCTGGAGTCATCTGGACCAGGAACATCCAGCAACAGCACAAAGATGGAGCAGCTGATTGAACTGTTGAACTCACACTGGGTAGCATGTGACTCGGAATATCATGTAGATTTTATAGCAATTGGAACTAAAAAATATTTTTTATATTTTTTTATTAAAAATCTTCAAAGCATCCATTAAAAAGGCCTTGCCATGATCAGGAATTCTGCTGGTGGCAGGTGTGCATGAACAGATGGGGGGAATAAATAAGAGATGGAGGAAGTTTAACAAGGAATGAAATCAGCTTTTCGTTGTTGTTTAAATTATTATCATATACCATCTTAAAGGTTTGAAAGCATTTTGTACAACTGAAGTAGTTAACATGGCTTTGGGTCATGTTTTGACTGCAGCTCCAAACGAATACAGAAATATAAAATAAAAAAAAAACATCCAGATGGCACTTTTTTTTACCATTATAATAATTTTCCTGAATTTTTTTGTATCAGATGAAATGATAGTTGTGATCTTGTTATAGAGATTACTTTAAACCTTTCAGCTGCTTCAAGTCTGTTTTCACTGTTTCTTTCACACAAATAAATATTGTCAAAAATTATTTAATAGTATAACAAAATCAAAATTGGCAGAATTAAAAAAAAATATTTCTGGTTTCTAATAAATGTAAAATTTTATCCAACTAGTCCAAATATTTAATTTTTTTTACAGGATTTGATATCTAGAATGTTTCAGCCATTATCCTATATACCATTTTTTGCTGGTATTTGGATACTAGGCAGTGGTGGACAAAGTGCACAAACCATGTACAAAAGTATTCGCCTTTAAATGTACTTAAGTTTCTAATGTTTTATTATGGCTATAATGTTCATATTATAATTTATGTCATAAGACTCTTTGCTTAATCAACTCAGATTATGTGAAAAAACTTTGTTAATCTCAGCACAACAATCTATCTATTAATAGAATTATATTAATGAGTAAAACACTGTTTGATATCTATTCAAATGAAATAGATATTAGCACCAAATGAAATAATCAGGCAGATTTGGTATAAGGTTATTTGTACTGTATTATTCTTCTCATAATGTTCTGCTTGCTGTTGAACTGATGTTGAACTGCATGTTGGAGATAAGTAGACGCCACCAAGCGGCAATCAAAACAAGTTTAAAACAAAGCGTTTGCTCCTCCCTGATTGGTGTCTTGCTGAGTGTTTGACCAGTTACATTTTTATCCTCATAAATAAAGTTAAGTAAAATGTAACATATTTGACATTGAAATGCAGTGAAGTTCAAGTAAAAGTCTCCCCAAAAGGAAATACTTCAGTAAATTACAGATACATTAAAAAAAAGCTACTTAAGTACAGTAACGAATTTGATTACTGTTTTAATTGATTAATTACAATACTGTCCACCACTGGTACTAAGTATTTGGGATTCTGTAATCACTAGTAAATATTAAGAATATAGTAGATTTGTAAGTTTGTATGTTATTTAAACTATTTTAATATTTAGAATAAAAAAAAATCACATAACTAATTTTCGCTTTGCATTATTTCTGAGGTTCTTTGCATTGTAAAGGTAAAGAGGCTTTTTACTGTTACATTTACTTCACAGCTCAGTGAAATTCTGTCTTCATACTGTATATCCCACTGATGTTAGGAATCTGGGGTCAGAGAACAGGATCAGCCATGATACAGTGCCCCTGGAGCACAAATGGTAAAGGGCCTTGCTCAAGAGCCCAAGAGTGGCAGCTTGAAAATACTGGGGCTTGGACCTTCCAATTAGTAACCACTGAGCTTCCAATGGTCATGTTGCATGTATCAAAGAAAGTTTTTGTTTGGGATAATTTTCACTGTAGAATATCAGTGTCATCTCAGAAAATATAATGGAGTCACAGAGTACATTCTTTACCATTTGACGTATGTATAAAAAATATTTGGTGGTACAGCAAATGATTTAAAAGCCTGAACATGATTGAGATCTGAGTAAGCGATTGAGGGAGTGCGGTATCGTGTATGAGAACAAGTAGCTGTATTGCACTCAATGTGATGTGTTTAAGTGATATATGGTTTAGAGAAGGAGAGGGAGAAATCATGGGTGTCAGGGCATAACACTCAAATAAACACAATGCAAGATGACAGTTTCTCCATCACTAACAGCCCTGTGTTGTGTTGTTTTGTTTTGTCTCACTTGTCAACAGCAATGTCTGGGGTGAAGAATAGTTATGATTTGAAGTGTGGAATTATGGGGTTTGGGTCCTGCAGACGCCACTTGCCCTTGAAATGACCTGCTTTATTTTGTTCCCCTGTAAAAAAACAAAAAAGCAGACCAAAAAACAAACGGCACAATAACGTCGGCTCAAGCTAGTAATTACTCCTGCTGTGAATTCTAAACATTTGGCTTCTGTCTATGTGCGCCGATTGTCGTACGCCAGAAGCCAATGCCATTTTTTTCTCCCCTTCCAGCTTTTTTTTCCTTCATTTATTTATTTCCCCCATCCCCTTGAGCGAGGACCTGTCAAAATTTCCATTACGCCAAATTGTCGTAAATTATGATCATTTTAGATAAGCATTGACTAAATTTACTGGGGACGGATTAAAAAGAGAGATGCCAAAATTACTGTCATTTTCAGGAGACGTGCACTTGTGGCTTTTCCCATTGGTTCAATGTTGAGGAACAGATGAGCATGAGAGCGTCAATCCGGAGAGACATCTCACCCGAGAGCCGAACAAAGTGCTGAGGGATTTTTTTTTTTTTTACAAACCCTAATGTGCTTTCACAGAATATCCAAGGAAAAACATCTTTAGGGATGTTATGATTTTAAATGAGTCTCACAGCAAGCTTGGACAAACTAGCAAGTTTAATTATAATCAAAGCCATAATCATATGGCAAAATCCTTGTAAAAACAAAATAAGTAAAAAAAAAAAAAATTTTCCTTTTAACAGTCTTTGCTGTGCCTCATGGCAGGAAGCATTTGAATACTTAAACTGTGTTTTTCTATTTGTCTTAGGTCTAGACACTTTCTGTTTATAATCAAGACAATACTAATTTTGCTACTCTATGTTTGCTCTGTGGACAAAATATCTTTAAACAAATTAAAGCAATGTAAATGGGTCCATTCTCAGTAACATATAATTCACGTGATGAAATTTGACTATGACCAGTTCCCTTAAAAACAATCCTGGGATCCAGGAACCATAGCCAGTGGGTCAGCATTTTTTTACCCTGTATTTTCTCCTACATTTGTGCACCTCACTAATCCCTTATACAACAACTTCAAACTTACAAGAAGTAAAAAAAGAAACAAACTCTGAAGCAACCACGTCTTTATCAACTGCTGCCCTCTTCCACATACATGAACCCACATACATTACACATACACATACAGTGCATTATCATGACTGACTAGATTCACTGTGATTGGCAAGATTAATGCCAATATTTTCTCTCTTGCCTCCTAGTCTTCTATGGCTAGGACATTATCAAGATATATCCTTGCAAGTGTCATGGTTATGCCTAGAGCCACAAGCATACAGTCCTTGCATGTCACATGACCTAGTCACATGTCACTGATTACTCACACCACTTCCTTATCTCCCTTTTTTAGCACATATATCCAAAGCCATTACCACCCTAATACATTTTTGTTTGAAAATGTATATTTTTCTTAATGTTTTGGCCTTTCATCCAAACTGAGACAGTGTTTTTATTTACTGAAAACATTTTTGAAATTGCTCTCCAAAGTGGATATATTTGTTTTCGCATCACAGTGTGGACTGTGAAAATGGAGACTTTAGAAAACGATTATGCATTTTTAGTCATCTAGTGCTTTTCACAATGCACATTGTCTCAAAGCAGCTTCACAGAATGTAAGAATTATAGAACAAAATTTACTTCAAAATTAAAAATTCAAGGTCACTGGAATACCTTTCAAACTCCACAGCTTGAGTGCAAATCAATGCAGTATTTCTTGAAATAAATAAGGGCTTAGTCAACCCAGCCATTACGGTTGCACAAGCCAGTGCACTCTAAGTGCCGGTCCCAAGCCCGGATAAATGGGGAGTGTTGCATTATGAAAGGCATCCAGCGAAAAACGTGCCAAATCAAATACGCGGATCTTGAACCAGAATTTCATACTGGAATGGTCGAGGCCTGGGTTTCCAACGACCACCACAGGTATTGTTAGGGAAAGAAAAAGTGTAGGAGAGTGGAGGTTTGGGTTGGTACTTTAAATGTTGGTATTGTGACTGGTAAAGGGAGAGAGGTAGCTGATATAATGGAGAGGAGAAAGGTAGATGTGTTGTGTGTTCAGGAGACCAAGTGGAAAGGGAATAAGGCCAGGAATATTGGAGGTGGGTTTAAACGGTTCAATCATGGTGTGGATGGAAAGAGAAATGGTGTAGGGGTGATTCTGAAGGAAGATTACCGTAAGAGTGTAGTGGAGGTAATAGTGATTGTCTCTAATAGTGTGATGAACGTGAAGCTGAAAGTTGATTGGGTGATGATAAATGTCATTAGTGCCTATGCTCCACAAGTGGGTTGTGAGATGGAGGAGAAGGAAACATTCTGGAGTGAGTTAGATGGAGTGGAAGAAGGTGTACCTAGGAATTATATATTTGTGATTGGGGCAGATTTCAATGGACATGTAGGTGAAGACAGAGGGGATGAGGAGGTGATGGATAGGTATGGTTTTAAAGAGAGGAATGTGAAAGGGCAGATGGTGGTAGATTTTGCCTGAAGGATGGAAATGGCAGTGGTAAATATATATTTTGAGAAGGCGGAGGAGCAGAGGGTGATGTATAAGAGTGTAGGAAGGTGCACACAGGTGTAATATGTTCTATATAGGAGAAGAAACCTGAAAGAGATTGGAGACTGTAAGGAGTTGGCTGGGGACAGTGTAGCTAGACAGCATCTGATGGTTGTCTGTAGGATGGCATTGAAGGTGAAGAAGAGGAGTGAGGACTGAAAAAGAATGAGATGGTGGAAACTAAAGGAGGAAGACTGTAGTGCAAGATTCAGGGAAGAGGTCAGACAGGGGCTCGTTGGTGTTGAAGATGATTGGGCAACTACTGCAGCAGTGATATGGGAGACAGCCAGAAAGGTACTTGGTGTGACATCTGGAAATAGAAAAGAAGAGAAAGAGACGTGGTGGTGGAATGAGAAAGTGCAGAAAAGAATACGAGGTTGGGGTGAAACAGAATTGGGATTGACAGAGTGATGAGAAAAGTAGGCAGTAGTACAAGGAGATGCGGCAGCAGGTGAAGAGGGATGTGGCGAAAGCCAAGGAAAAGGCATATGAGGAGCTGTATGTGAAGTTGGATGCTAAGGAGGCAAAGGGACCGAGCTGGGAAAGATGTGCTGCAAGTTAGAGCAATAAAGAATGGAAATGTTGACTGGTGAGGAGAGTGTGTTGAGAAGATGGAGGGAGTATTTTGAGCAGCTGACGAATGAGGAAAACGAGAGAGAGAAGGTTGGATGGTGTGGAGATGGTGAAGCAGGATGTGGATAGGATTAGTAAGGAGGAAGTGAGAGCAGTGATTAAGAGGAGGAACATTGGAAAGTCAGTAGGACCAGATGACATACCTTTAGAAACATGGAGATTGCAGTGAAGTTTTTAACCAGATTGTTTAACAAAATTCTGAAAGGTGAGAGGATGTCTGAGGAATGGAGAAGGAGTGTGCTGGTACAGGTTCAAGTGTAGAGAAGGTCAGAAGGAATTGCATTGTGTGTTTGTGGATTTAGAGAAAGTGTATGTCAGAGTGCCGAGAGAGGAGCTGTGGTACTGTATGAGGAAGTCTGGTGTGGCAGAGAAGTATGTGAGGGTGGTACAGGACATGTATGAGGACAGCAGGGAATTGTGCAGTAGGAACGACAGATTGGTTTCAGGTGGAGGTTGATGAGTTTAGAATACATGGGGTTAACAGTGCAAATTAATGGAGAGTGTGTTAGAGAAGTGAAGAAAAGAGTGCAGGCAGGGTGGAGTGGGTGGAGAAGAGTGGCAGGAGTGATTTGTGATAGAAGGGTGTCTGCAACAGTAAAAGAGAAAGTTTATAGGACTGTGATGAGACCTGTGATGTTGTATGGTTTAGAAATGGTGGCATTGAGTAAAAAAGACAGGAGGTGGAGCTGGAGGTAGCAGAGCTGAAGATGTTGAGATTTTTATTTGGCGTAACAACGTCGGACAGGATTAGAAATTAGTTTATTAGAGCGACTGCGCATGTAGGACGTTTTGGAGACAAGGTGAGGAAGGCGAAAATGAGATCAAGTCAAGTCAAGTCAAATTGTATTTATATAGCGCCTGTAGTGTCTTAAACGTATAGTATCTTAAATGTGTAATATCTAAAAGCCTTAACTCATACAATTCTACAAATTGTGACAGTCCTGGAAAGGCCAAAAGTTAATTACTGAACCATCTGGCCAGATGTTTTCCTTTAAGCCAAATGTATGAAAGGCCCATAGTGCTTATCTTATGAGCCGTGACTGGGAAAATGAGACGGATGGTCGTCCTTAAATCAGTATAAGCCGAAGTATAGAATATGATCCAGGATGCATGTCCTCTTGGGAAAAGACCTCTGACCCGTTCTCACTGTATGTTAAGATGAATGGTCTGGGAAAGTTAGCGCTGGTACATTTGAGATATATTAAATCTGGACAAAGACAGGTTTCTCTTTAAGATAAACATTATTGCACAGTAGGCTCATATACATCTGTTATACATTAAGAGGCGGACCCAGAGAATGATCAGAATATATAATGAGTGTGCAGCCATGGATCGGGAGTCAGACTTTGAATCAGAGCGTGCTGACTCCAGGCTTGACCGGAAGGCCTGTAAAGATGCTATATTTCTGTGCTGAATAAAAATCATTATTTACACGAAATAACTGCGTCTACGGAGATTCCTTCCAACCGACAGCTACACTCCATCAAGACGACGAAATACACAACATGCCTTACAGCAACCAAAAGGAGCACAAGGCACTTTCCAGTAAAAAATAACAAAAATTAAAAATAGACAGTAGACAATAAAATATAAGAAATATATAAAAAATATAAAAATATAACTACACAGTAGACAATAAAATATAAGAAATATAAAATAAATAAATTAATTAATTAATTAATTAATTAATAAATAAATACATTAAAAAAAAAAAATATATATATATATATATATATATATATATATATATATATATATATATATATATATATATATATATATATATATAAGAGCACAATATATATGTGAAAAAGCAGTTGAAACAGGGCTACGTGTTAAAAGCTTGTATAAATAAAAAAGTTTTTAACTGCGATTTAAAAACACTCAGCAAAGTGATGGATCGAATGTGAGCTGGAAGAGCGTTCCACAGCTTTGGTCCCTGGACGGCAAATGACCGGCCACTAAACTTTTTACATCTGGAGTGACCAGAGAGGTAAGTCCAGAGGAATGGAGAGTTCTGGCTGGATGGTAAACTGTTATTAATTCGGTGAGGTAGGCCGGGGCAAGACCATTGATGGCCTTGAATACGAATAGCAGGAGCTTATACTCCACCCTATACCGCACCGAAAGCCAGTGAACCGTGCGGAGGACCGGGGTGATGTGTGAGCGTTTTGTGGTGTTGGTGAGAAGACGTGCTGCTGCGTTTTGCACCATTTTGGAGCCGACTGAGAAGAGAATGATTAAGTCCAATGTAGAGAGCGTTGCAGTAGTCAATCCTTGAGCTGATGAAGGCATGTATAGCTTTTTCAAGGTCAGCTTGGGACATAAATGGCTTGACCTTCCTGAGGAGTCTTAGCTGGTAGAAGCTCGCCTTCACTACTGCACTGATCTGTTTCTCGAATTGCATACTTTGGTCAAAAATAACACCCAGGTTACGCACGGTAGGTGCAAACTGAGGAGTAAGAGGACCAAAACTCAGAGAACTGCTGTGTGAGTCCGGGCTTAAAAGGATGTACTCAGTCTTTTCTTCATTCAGATGAAGGAAGTTTTGGGAAAGCCACTGTTTAACATCCTGAAGGCAGTTATGGAGAGGGTCCAATGCAGAGCTATCACTCAGAATCACAGGAAGATAGATCTGGAGGTCGTCAGCATAAAAATGAAATTGAACTTTGTGATTGGAAATGAGTTGACCATGAGTTGAGATGGTTTGGACATGTGCAGAGGAGGGACATGTGGTATATCAGTAGGACAATGCTGAGGATGGAGCCACCAGGAAGGAGAAAAAGAGGAAGACCAAGGAGGAGGTTTATGAATGTGGTTAAGGAAGACATGCAGGTAGTTGGTTTGAAAGAGGCAGATGTAGAGGACGGAGGAAAAAAGAAATAAGAGCTAAGTTGAATGTATATGTATATATGTGTAATACATACTATGCTTAAGAGATGGTATAATTTAACAGTCACATATTGTGTTACCCATGCTTCTAAAGTTTGGATAAGTAAATAACCACAGAGTAGGTTGTTTTCACCTGGTGCTTCATAATATCCACCACTTTGGCTCCTTTTCAAATGAGATCTGAGTAAGAGGTTGGATGTTGTGAGTAAAAAAGTTACAAAAGCTCCAACGATTAGCTTTGCAAAAAGACCAAATCATTCAGTGAATAATACAGAACAATTCCATTCAAAAAGTTTTAAAGCACAGAACTGGGGAGGTTGTAGCTTAGTGGTTAAGACATTGGACTTTGTATCTTAAGGTCATGAGTTTAAATCCCAGCAACACCAATTTGTCCCTCCTGGTCCCCTAAACAAGGTCCTTAACCCCATAGCTGCTCAGTTGTGAATGAGATAGAAGTAAGTCGCTTTGGAAAAAGGCATCTGCCAAATGCTGTAACTGTAATAAATGTAACTCGAGAAACCTGAAGAAGACAATTCTGTCAAATGAATTCATGAACAACTTTTTATAAACGGCACCTTATGACCAATGGGGAAAAAAATAAATCATACACCGCATTCTTTCCAAACACCCCAAGCCATTGCAAGCGATTGCAAGTTTCAAATGAGGTACGTCACAGAGTAAACAAGAGGTCACTTTGTGAAGGTGATGGCTAATTGGGATGATTTATCACTACACACTGGCCAACTTTGACAACTACATGCCTTCCCCCTACACCGTTCATTACTGTTATCTGCGACAAGGGAGCAAAGTAGGCTATCTAATCGGAGATTGCAGGAAGGAAAATGGATAAACAGGGTCCTTTCTGGTTTTTACTCATAAGGAGGGGCTTGAAAATCAAAAATAGGTCTCGGCTCACCATGAGCACAAAGAAAAAAATGTGTTCAAGTTTTGCAGTTATTCACTGAGGGTAGACAGAGGCACTTATAATCTTTTTTTTTTTCAATTTTTTGTGTGCGTGTGAAATATTTCTGACATCTTAAACATTGCTTTTAAGGCATTAAGGCATTTCAGCAAAAAAAAGGGCTAAGGGGGGGACAAAGCTGTGATACACTTGAATGAGCTTTCTGAAAGCAAATTTTGTGAAGAACTCGGTGCTAATGAAAAGCTATTGTAGTATTAAGGCCCAGAAAGCTTTTAATGTCACTCATTCGTCCCATTACTGAGCATTTAATTAAGTTTGGCTAGTGGCTTGAAGATGGTGTGGAGACAAGGCCTGAAGTCCAATAACAAGGTTAGTTTACACCGTGTGCTTGATCTTGCGATAAGCCTCAGATATGCTGACGTTCCCTTGTACACTGTAATTTGTCAGTAAATAAATAGAATTTACTCGCCTGGGAGTGTGAAAGGAAAAGTGGACAAATCTGTGATCCGTGTAGAAAGTAAACTGGCCGGGCTGCAATTATACTGTACGTAGGTTCATCTTGACGTTTCACCTTAAAAGCATTTTGGACTATCAGGCCTTTTCAAATTGGTGCCCAATTTAAAGTGAAACAGGGTTCAGTGACAGTTGTGAACCAAACTAGAATAAGCTGCTTTTTAAACTTAGATCTTTGCCATACTTTCCAAAGTCTTATGAAAAATGTTGAAGGTTAACTTTCCACACCAAAACATCTATTTGTGATGTGTAGAAGATAAAGGTGCTTTTTTTGTCACTTTACAGCAGAATAAAATTCTTTCTTCACATACACCAGTGATGTTAAGATGCTGAGGTCAGAGCTTATTGTTAGCCAAGATACAGCGCCCCCTTGAGCAGAGAGGACTAAGTGCCTTGTTTAAGGACCCAAGAGTGCCATCTACCACAAACTGCTGCTGAACAGTAGTCTGAACTAAATGGACAAAATTAGTGTTACACCTGACTTTTCCAGTCATGTTTTTTTTTCTTTAAATTGCTTCCACAAAGTTAGAGGCGTACTGAAGATGTCTTTGATTGTTGGAGTTATTAAATATTAACTACGAGACCACTGTGTGCAAAGCCAGCTTCATGAAGATATGGTTTGCATAGTTTGAAGTGGAAGATCTTAAGTGGCCTGCTATAAATCTCTGACCTCAACCTTACTGAACATCTTTTTGATTAATTGGAACACTGACTGCACCCCACGCTTCCTTACCTCACCAGACTTACTTTTGGTTTTGTGCTGTTCTACTTCATTAAACTCGTAAAACGGACTTTGGTTTCCGTCTGTGTTTGTCAGCCTGACAATAGCATTTGTCAGATGCCCCTATCCAGAAGTCTTTTAATATTTGTATCAATAATGACATCCTGATACTGGCTCACTAGGTCAGGAACTAAGAATAACCTCAATCAGAAAAGTCTCTGTTGGGAGGGAATATAGTTAGTAGGGCACACAATATTTAAGTAATAATTTAAGTACTTCATGAAGTGGTAGGTCTTTAGATGTTGTTTGAAGGCTGGCAGTAACTCAGCTGATCACCATTTAGGTCCTAGAACAGAGAAGAGTTTTGAGGCATGTCTTACTTGTACTGTAAGATAATAGGAGCAGTCTAACAGTGGATCTGAGAAAGCTTGGTACAGCGCATAAATGTTCTGTAGTGAATGCTGATCAGTTTTTGCAAAGTGACAGAAAAACTGGAAAGTTGATTGTAAATCTCGATATCATGCAGGTGTGTGGAGAATCACAATTAACTAAAACACTCCTGTTTTACTGAAATACCACCCCTTGTGCATAAATTCTGCATAAACACTTAATTCAATAGTTATATCTGATGCATGTCTGATGTTACTCAACTTTAAATAAGGCCATGCATCCTGAAGGCTTATTCTCAAAGGCAATCAAGAAGAAAACTTTGCTTGAAGTTACATCAGCCAGGCAGTTTGTGAAATCTAAAAGCACTCTGCTGTTGTATAAAAATTCCATCCTTTTTTTAGGTTATACTTTTCTTCACCATGTTAACGATAGCAATGGGAGATAGCACATGTTTCTTTTCATTCCAATAAAGGTAGTCGTCGACTTAGACCACAATTGGGACCGACAAACAGAGGTGGCAAAAGTACACACATTCTTTACTTAAGTAGAAGTACAGATACTTATGTTTTAAAATACTCAAAAAAGTTGAAATAAAAAAAGTGAAAGTTGAAGTACTAATGAGACTTTTTTACTTAAGTGAAAGTAAAGAAGTCTTGGCTCTGACATGTACTTAAGTAAAAAGTAGTTATTACTTCTACCTGTTTTAGCTGTTAACTAGATAGATAGATAGATAGATAGATAGATAGATAGATAGATAGATAGATAGATAGATAGATAGATAGATAGATAGATAGATAGATAGATAGATAGATAGATAGATAGATAGATAGATAGATAGATAGATAGATTGATAGATCTTTATTGTCATTGCATAGTAAAGGTAAACAACAACAAAATGCAGTTTGGCATCTACCAGAAATGCAAAAAGTAGAAATCGTGCAAATAGTGCAGATTAATAGGTATCATATGTACAGCATGTGATATATATGTAAGCATATGTACAGTGATTAAATACAAAAGCTATAACAGTTCAGAGATGTGTGGACATCATTAAGAACCTTTGCTATGTTTCCACACGGACAGTTAATGAGGTGATACCGGAGAAACTGCACCGCTTCAAGTCAAGTCAAGAAGCTTTTATATATAATCATAGACATTTTACAGATTTGAATGATGTATTGTTTTTATCTGTTCGATCAATAAAGACAGTAATTTATGTTTGTGTCGCCATTATGAGAGAAAAACCCACAAAACGCCACCTAGAGGGTTAATTGTGTAAAACATGGCGGATTTGGTGTTTGATTTAAAACTTGTCGCATAAATAAAACAAAAGTTTACTGATTAAAATAATTTTTATCTTTAATTTATTTATTAGTTTATTTATTTATTTTATATCTAAGTAAAGAAAGGACATCATGGATAAATGTATTTTTTTGCCGAAGGTTTTAATTTCGCCTGTTTTATATTTAGTTATTTATTTATGTATTTAAATTTTTTATAAAAATGGTAAAAACATAAATGCACGCTGAATTGATAGCGTGTTAATAAAATGTAGTGCCGTTTACAATAATTTTGACAGCCAAATATATATACAGTGCAGACCAAAAGTTTGGACACACCTTGTCCATAATCATATTGTAGGTTCTTCAAAGTAGGTATCAAGAGAATGGCAAGAGTGTGCAAAGCAGTAATCTAAGCAAAAGGTGGCTACTTTGAAGAACCTACAATATGACATATTTTCAGTTGTTTCACACTTTTTTGTTATGTATATAATTCCATATATAATTCCACATGTGTTCATTCATAGTTTTGATGCCTTCAGTGTGAATCTACAATTTTCATAGTCATGAAAATAAAGAAAACTCTTAAACTTTTGGTCTGTACTGTATATATATATATATATATATACAGTGAGGAAAATAAGTATTTGAACACCCTGCTATTTTGCAAGTTCTCCCACTTAGAAATCATGGAGGGGTCTGAAATTGTCATAGTAGGTGCATGTCCACTGTGAGAGACATAATCTAAAAAAAAAAATCCAGAAATCACAATATATGATTTTTTAACTATTTATTTGTATGATACAGCTGCAAATAAGTATTTGAACACCTGAGAAAGTCAATGTTAATATTTGGTACAGTAGCCTTTGTTTGCAATTACAGAGGTCAAACGTTTCCTGTAGTTTTTCACCAGGTTTGCACACACTGCAGGAGGGATTTTGGCCCACTCCTCCACACAGATCTTCTCAAGATCAGTCAGGTTTCTGGCCTGTCGCTGAGAAACACGGAGTTTGAGCTCCCTCCAAAGATTCTTTATTGGGTTTAGGTCTGGAGACTGGAACCTTGATATGCTTCTTACAGAGCCACTCCTTGGTTATCCTGGCTGTGTCCTTCGGGTCATTGTCATGTTGGAAGACCCAGCCTCGACCCATCCTTAATGCTCTAACTGAGGGAAGGAGGTTGTTCCCCAAAATCTCGCAATACATGGCCCCGGTCATCCTCTCCTTAATACAGTGCAGTCGCCCTGTCCCATGTGCAGAAAAACAACCCCAAAGCATGATGCTACCACCCCCATGCTTCACAGTAGGGATGGTGTTCTTGGGATGATACTCATCATTCTTCTTCCTCCAAACACGTTTAGTGGAATTATGACCCAAAAGTTCTATTTTGGTCTCATCTGACCACATGAACTTCTCCCATGACTCCTCTGGATCATCCAAATGGTCATTGGCAAACTTAAGACGTGCCTGGACATGTGCTGGTTTAAGCAGGGGAACCTTCCATGCCATGCATGATTTCAAACCATGACGTCTTAGTGTATTACCAACAGTAACCTTGGAAACGGTGGTCCCAGCTCTTTTCAGGTCATTGACCAGCTCCTCCTGTGTAGTTCTGGGCTGATTTCTCACCTTCCTTAGGATCATTGAGACCCCACGAGGTGAGATCTTGCATGGAGCCCCAGTCCGAGGGAGATTGACAGTCATGTTTAGCTTCTTCCATTTTCTAATGATTGCTCCAACAGTGGACCTTTTTTCACCAAGCTGCTTGGCAATTTCCCCGTAGCCCTTTCCAGCCTTGTGGAGGTGTACAATTTTGTCTCTAGTTTTTTTGGACAGCTCTTTGGTCTTGGCCATGTTAGTAGTTGGATTCTTACTGATTGTATGGGGTGGACAGGTGTCTTAATGCAGCTAACGACCTCAAACAGGTGCATCTAATTTAGGATAATAAATGTAGTGGAGGTGGACATTTTAAAGGCAGACTAACAGGTCTTTGAGGATCAGAATTCTAGCTGATAGACAGGTGTTCAAATACTTATTTGCAGCTGTATCATACAAATAAATAGTTTAAAAATCATATATTGTGATTTCTGGATTTTTATTTTTAGATTATGTCTCTCACAGTGGACATGCACCTACGATGACAATTTCAGACCCCTCCATGATTTCTAAGTGGGAGAACTTGCAAAATAGCAGGGTGTTCAAATACTTATTTTCCTCACTGTATATATAATATGTAAAATATATATATATATATATATATATATATATATATATATATACATATATATATATATATATATATATATATATGTAAAAATGTAATGAGTAAAAGTAAAAAGTTGTCTGAAAAATAAATAGTGGAGTAAAGTACTGATACCAAAAAAATTTACTTAAGTACAGTAACGAAGTATTTGTACTTCGTTACTTCCCACCTCTGCCGACAAATCGGTCGCAACGCGATTTGGTCGTAAGTAGAGTAGGCTATATGTACAGTACTGTGAAATGATGCCGGAAGCTGGGACGCACTGTCGTACGCGGCGGCTAGCGGCGTAGCCGGGGTGTATGACACTCGTAACACGATTTGGTCATAAGTAAAGTAGGCTATATGTACAGTACTGTGAAATTATGCCGGAAGCTGGTAAAAAATAATGTACGCCCTGGCTAGCGTTTGTGGTCGTAAAGTCGAATGGCCGTAAGTTGCATAGGTTGTAAGTCGACGACTAGCTGTACCAGGTACTTTCCAGACCTGTATTATACCAATATCTGAGATCGAAAAAAATAGCGATATCTATGACTTAAAAAAATCTTGGTTTTAAATTAAATATTTAATGTTAATGAAATATTAAATTAATAATATTAAAGACTACAATGGACTGGACATCTATTTCATGTATTTTTTAACTATTTATTGAATATAATTGAAAAATAGCCATATTCAAACTGTCACATCATGTTTCTCCATTGCTTTATAGGTTATCTGTGAACACAAGAATGTAATTTTTTTCCATTAAGCTTTTTTTTTTTTTTTTGGACTGATCAGTTAAAAAAATTTTATTAAAGAACCAATAATGCAGTGATCTCAAGATTTATGACTGAGTGACCGTATGCTTTCGGCATTGTTAGTTTGTACAGCAGAAAAAGAAATAATTCCTATTCATGTAAGTATGCAGGAATGTTTTGGGTTAAGGCTTTGGGTTACTGATTGAAAGGAAGGGGGTTCAAGCCCTGGTATTGCCAAGCTGCCTCTTAAAGACCTTGTGTGCTCCAGGGGAGCTGTATCATGGCTGACAGTGCACTCTGACCCCAGCTTTCTACATCGCTGAGATAACCAAATAAAGACTTTCACTGTTCTGTTGTGCATGTGACAAAAATAAAACACCTTTCTTTTCTTCTTCTTTCTTAAGTAATAATAATCTCATGTAGGATAGATATTTTAAAGTGAGTATAGTGCCTTTCCATATAACACTGGTATCAAATGTATCGATATTTTAGAACAACGATGCCCAAACTCGCCACATGGGCTAAAGTTAGGCCTTATTGACCTTTGATTTAACTTGCCATGCCATATATGAGAAGAGAGAAATGTGTCAATAGCATTTTTTTACGCTGGATGCCCTTCCTAACGCAACCCTCCCCATTTATCTGGGCTTGGGACCAGCAGTGGCTGGGGTTGGTTCCCTGAACGGGGATTAAACCTGGGCCGCAGCGTTGAGAGCGCCGCATCCTAACCACTAGACCACCAGGGAACCCTATGAAATCATAAATGAGGTGAAGTATGTCAATTTTGATTTTATTATAATCCAGTTTGGGATAATGCAAAATTTGCATTAAATGCAAAAAACAGCCACAGTGACCAACTGGGCCAGTGCTGATCAACATGACAGCATATATCTATAAGTTGCTTAAGTTACAATTCCAATACAGAAATGATGTCACTCTGTTGTGCTTAAATAATGAAATGAACTTGCTCATTCAATGTGTGTCCTTCACATGGGCTACTGGTTGCATTTTTTAGCTCACTCACCTTGCATTATCTTTGTTAATTACAATTGCCATGTGCCCAGAGCCTTTAAAATAGAATTACCTTGAGAAAGTTATTTATTCAGAAGCATTGATATTCCAGGCAGAAGCCTACCTGGTTTCTGAGCTTCTGACAGCCTCTTATCTCTGCCGGTTCATCAACAGGTGTTCGCTGTCAGCATGGCACGATCTAAATGCAGGGCGCGACTTTCACACACCGAACTCCGTTTACTCAAATAGATTAAAAAGTGTATGTTGGGACAGCAAAGTAAAGTGTAACTCCTATATAACCACAAGGAAAATAAACTTTCTTTTAGCAGAAATGAAATCAAAGAAAATACCTGGATGCTTGTAGCCTGCAAGGGGTTGAAATCAAGCCTGGAAATCTTCCACACATACAGGGTTTGCAAGTTGATGCAAACCAATTTGAAAGCATTCCAATGCATGATTGGGAAACTACCCATAAGGCGGTTTATTCGATAGGATTAATTATGGCGACTGTCACGTCCCAGCAGGCTGCCATTTTATTTAGAGGAGACAAGCACTTGAGGGAAATACTTTTCTAATGTGCAGATGCTTTAGAAATTCCATTTTCTACAAAATAAATAAATAAGAAGTACTTCAGATTTATAGAGAACATCTATTTATTGTTTGTGGAACTGCTTCGTGACATTGCTCAGAGAGCTGTACAAACAAAAACCGAATGAAATTAAATGAAGAGACAATTCCCAGGTTAAAAAATAGTTGGAATTATCATGTCAAGCTAAGAATCCTGCCAATTCCCCTCTTAGAAAAATGACTAATTTTGAATTCCAAATACTTTCCAGTATGGTGTGTGTTTATACTGTAGACTAATTGAACAATACATCACCAATGTGCTGTTATGTTTCAGCTGATCATATTGTATGTAAAAATATACAGTACTTCGTAATCAATATTTCTTACTGGATGAAACCAATAACACCAGAAACTGCACTGAAGGGAAATGTTGAGTCATTTGTGACTACACATTAAATAACACTTTATTTATTCTCATACTGTAGAATTGTGAATTTAGACCAGTAAAAATACCTGTTAATGTCAACTGAGAATGTTTTTAATGAATCCCATGTTGAACGTGACTACGTGAACGTTGGGGTCATTTTTCCAACAAGAAGAAACCTCTCAGACACACTGCTGTAGACATTACATCATCCTTTAAGGAAGGCTGCTCATTGAGCTATAAAAATGGTTCTGTTGAAATGACACAAGCATCCATGTTGTGCACTATCATTTTCAGAATCACTCGTGCACATGAGTGTGTAACAGCTGCAAAGGTGATATGAGCAGGAAGGAAGAAAAGAGATTTATCTTTGAGCTCTCCTGTAAAACACACCACAGGACACCTTGTGTTTGGGGCAACAGATAAACACCTTTTAATGCTATGTTACACTCTAGAGAGAGTATATATATTTTATATATATCAGTGGTCCGCAACCTTTTTTGCACCACGGACCGGTTTAATGTCAGACAATATTTTCACGGACCGGCCTTTAAGGTGTGGCGGATAAATACAACAAAATAAAATGATACGACCGACATAAAAACTGGTATTTTCTAAATAGAATAATAAATATGAATCCACTATGTTGTTTTTTGTTCATTTGGGGGTTTCAATTTAGTGGTAATGTATTATGTTACCGGCCCAGAGCAGCCCCTTTAAGAAGGTAGCAGATGGAGGTAAGACATGTGACCGAGGCGTCATGACATGCATCAAGAGTAAATCATAGACAGATGTGGAGGAGAGAATCCGGTAATTTTCCAAAATAAAACATAATAAATAAGATAATAAATAAACGGAAATAATGTAAGTTATGTATTCTTTCTGTGCGGCCCAGTACCAATTGTCCCGGGGGTTGGGGGCCACTGATATACAGTACAGATCAAAAGTTTGGACACACCTTCTCATTCAAAGAGTTTTCTTTATTTTCATGACTATGAAAATTGTAGATTCACACTGAAGGCATCAAAACTATGAATGAACACATGTGGAATTATATATGGAATTATATACATAACAAAAAAGTGTGAAACAACTGAAAAATGTCATATTCTAGGTTCTTCAAAGTAGCCACCTTTTGCTTTGATTACTGCTTTGCACACTCTTGGCATTCTCTTGATGAGCTTCAAGAGGTAGTCACCTGAAATGGTCTTCCAACAGTCTTGAAGGAGTTCCCCGAGAGATGCTTGGCACTTGTTGGCCCTTTTGCCTTCACTCTGCGGTCCAGCTCACCCCAAACCATCTCGATTGGGTTCAGGTCCGGTGACTGTGGAGGCCAGGTCATCTGGCGCAGCACCCCATCACTCTCCTTCTTGGTCAAATAGCCCTTGATGCCTTCAGTGTGACTCTACAATTTTCATAGTCATGAAAATAAAGAAAACTCTTTGAATGAGAAGGTGTCCAAACTTTTGGTCTGTACTGTATATTATATTTATATATAGTGCAAGATGTGTGTAAAGCACAATATGTATCGAGAATATTGGATCAATTTACAATATGGAATCTGCACATTGTATGTACAATTGTACAAAAGTTATACACAGTATATATACAGTGTCCTGAAGGAGTAGTGTACAGTGTAGCAGGGTGATGGTTAATGGAATAAAGCTGGCCCTGAACCTGTAAAGGTTAAACAGTTTGTGACTGGGATGTAAGAAGTCCCAGATGATATTGTGTACTCTGCACAGTAACCTGCTGTGGTGAAGGTGCTCAATGGCAGGTGGTTTGGTGCCAGGGATGCATTCACCGGTTTAGATCACCCTTTGCAGTGGAGCCTCACCATACCATATTCACATATTCACAATGTGTAAAAACAATCTTAAAATGTAGTAAAATGTAAAAAGTAGTACCCTTTACTACCCCTTAATGGCCATTGATTTGTTGCCTCAGGCCAACAATGTGCTTTAAAGGTACTAAAATTATCAATCATAAAATTTGTATCCTCTACTCCCCTGCTAGGTACCGGTTTGTTGTGTGTGTTTTAAGGGTACTATAAAATGGCAAGGTTTTTTTATAGTACAACTACAAAAACTTTTTTGAGATAAAAAATTTTCTCTTCATAACTAATTAGATTCATTGTGTCTGTTGCACTCACAAAACAGTAATGAGGCTTTCATTAATTTACAAATATTTAGTGCATGATAAAGTCGTATTAAAGGCTTATTGTCTTAAAGGTTTTACAGTGTAGGAATAGAGAAATCATTTGTATCCTGTGTGTGACTTTTCTTTGTATTGTGTTTCGATACCTTCCTTGTCTGTGCTTATGTAACGAATGAAATGAATTTTGCATTTCTTTTGTGAAGACTTTTCGAGCAAATGAACGGTCATTACCCTTAGGACTTTTATTATTTCTCAGAATTCATTTGATGATTCAATTTTTTTTTCCCGATTGTTTTCCTTCCCGCACCATTTTGATTGTGTTGATAGAAATCTCAAACATTTTTCTGAATATATATATATTTTTTTCATTTATTGAAAAAAATGCAAGCGCAGCACTCCATTCTCAAGGCTGTCTCTCCAAACAGGGTGCATGCTGTAACTCCCACATTAAAAAAAAAAGCTTGAAGAAAGCTTATTTTTCAACCCGCTGTTTCAGTGGGAGGTCATTTACCTCACAAGCTCTGTTGCATATTACATCCAATCATCAGCTCCTGCCCTTATCTCCCAGGGACGGGCCGCAGCGTGCATCTATTTTCATTTATTCGCAAGATTTATTGGCGCTCGAGTGTTAATCGTTCGCATATGGCTTAGTGAGGTCGTGCGAGTCTCTTGGTAATGGAGAGCTGTGATCACATTGATGGCCTGTGAGGCCTGATGGATTACATCTTCTACATCCTTACAGCAGCGCAAATCGGGAGACAGTGAAATGTGTATTGACTGAGTTCTTGCTTAGCTGTAGGTTCGCCACCCCATTTTATCGGCTTCCATTGCTGGATGGTGTGTTTTTGTTGCAAAATATCATGGGTGTTTTATTGGGGTCTTCACGTTTTTTATACATCATTACATGAGAGCTGCAAAAAATAAAAATAATAAAATAAATAAAAAAAACCAGCTATTTTTTTCTATAGCTGATTAAATTCTCTGCAATGCTCACAAAAAACACCACTAAATTAGAATAGACAACAAAAAAGCAAGTAATTCAGTTATTTTAACTTTTATTATCTTTTTTAACAATGGTTCTCAAAGTGGGGCCCCTGGGACCCTTAAAGGCCTGTAAAGCTCAGCCGGGATTTATAAATTTTTTTATTTGTTTGAATAATAGAAATTTCCACCCACCATTTTCAAAGCCAAGAAAGCTTATGAATAAGAAGTCTAATGCTGCTGGAGCATTTTCAGATACAATGAATCCAATAAAATAAGCAGAATTTAACTGTACACACAAATCTAATAATGATAAAGATAGATCTTGTAGATTCCGATGTGGCCCATCCAATAAATTTTACACGTAAATGGGTCGCAGGCTGCAGAAAGTTTTTAGCTAGCGATTTTTACCAATCAAATCACATGATTTAACTCGAAGTAGTTAAAGCACCAACACTGAAAGCTATTTTTATGATTGGGAGAGAGACAGAATGAAAAACAAACTCTTTTGAAAAATCGATTTCAGCTTCGAAATAATTTCTTTTTGCTGCGCAGGCAATTACTGTCCACTCAGTTGCTTTACTCACGATTCCTCAAAGCAAATTGGTGCTTTTACTGAGTTATAAGGTAATGTGCATGCCAGTCGATGTTTTTGCATCTGACCAAAAAAATGGGTACCTTTGTGCCTGTTCATTTTACCGGCAATTACGGAGTATTGTTTATGTAAAGCCAAGTAGACAGCTTTAACTGTAAGAAGTTGGACAGGAGACAGAAAATAGCCTCTTTTGTACTTAAAAGGTTAAAAAAAAAAACAGCAATTTCTTTTTCTTAGCAAAGCTGGGTTTTAATGAGACACCAGGTTATCACTTTTATACAAGCAGTGATTTTAAAGTGGTAACTAAAGGATTGGAAATTACACTTAGATACAGTATGTTCATGCTAATGTTGCTGAATTCTGAAATAATTAGTTTCCAAGACATTTCCAAGACAATGCACTTAAGTGTGTTTGTGTGTTTTTTGTGTATATACATACACCAACTAGGGATAACATTATGACCAGTGAAGTGAATAACACTGAGTATCTCTTTATCATGGCGCCTGTTAGTGGGTGGCCATGTGTGTTAAAAGCAGGAAAAATGGGTGAGCGTAAGGATTTGAGGGAGTTTGACGAGGGCCAAGTTGTGACGTCTAGACGACTGGGTCAGAACATTTTCAAAAATACAGCTCTTGTAGGATGTTCCTGGTCTGCAGTGGTCAGTAACTGGTGACCAAAACTCATTGATGCACGTGGGGAGCGAAGGCTGGTTCGTGTGGTCCGTTTCAACAGATGAGCTCCTGTAGCTCAAACTGCTGAGGAAGTTTATGCTGTTAATGATTGACAGGTCAGAACTGTTTTTGCAGCAAAAGAGAGACCAACACAATATTAGGCAGGTGGTCATAATGTTGTGCATTTTTTGGTGTATATAGACACCTGAGTTTACCAGCCCCAATCTGCTGGAGGCACAATTTTGTAGGATATCACTGGACGTGGTAGCAATTTACCTTCACTCAAACTTCACCCAAAACTACTCTAGCATTAACAAAGCCAGTGGTAGTAAATATTCTTAGTTTTTCTATAGAAAATATTTGTGGAATTATTTTATTTTATTATTTTTAATTTCACTACTCAATAATCTTACATTGTTATTTTAAGTGTATAATAACTGGATAAAAAATAATGCATTCTCTTCAAAAAAACAAAAACAAACTGTCATCTTTGGCAAATTGCTCTATAAATCATATAATAACTCAATAATAATAAATCGCTTCAGAAAGTGTTTTTTTTTTTTTAAATGTTCAACATCAAGGTACTAACAGTAACTTCATTTAGCATCAACCATCCAGTTTATTATTACAATCATTTTCCTGTGACAACATTCTACGTCCTCATTAATGTGGAAGTTTAGGACATTGTTTTCACCTTAGCTTGTTAGGGAAATGTTTGACAGGATCAGGTCCATTTCCATAGCGTACCTTATTAAAACATTTTAATGAGCTCTCATTTTCCCGCCAATAACAACTAGCTAAAAGGTTAGGGCTTTTACATGTCCTTCGGTGGAAGCTGTATGTTATGCTAATCATGCTACGCACACTGGGTGGCAATAACACATTGAGAGAAATGATGCAATTCGTATCGTTTCCTTCTTAGCGAGCTACTGTAGCTTGAGATCCTTCAGCTAGTAGTGAAACAATCTGATGTCGATTAAAACCAAACTCTGCAAGAGAGAGAGAAAGAGAGAGAAAGAGAGAGAGTCACTCAGGCATGAAAAGGCATACAGTACAATGGCTGCGTTACTCTTGACATTTCGAGGCTATTGTTTTTCACAGCTCATAAGGCTGCAGTCACTGACTTTTCACACCTGTAGACATTAACAAATGTGCAACTGTTTTTAGTGTTTTTTGTACTTTTGTAGATCACAATCCTGGCATTATTAGATCTTTTATGGTAAAATATACAGTGTGTTTTGCCTGGATATGAAGTACAGTCACATCTATTCACTATACTGTATAAGATACACTACAGTATTTCCAAATCATTATTAGACTTTTAAGCTTGTAATAGTCCCAATTAAAAAAATTTCCTATGGTAAGTAAGAAATAAAACAGCAATTTGAAAATAATATTGGGGTTGTGTATTGTCTATTAACAGCACATCCCAAAATCTAATACCATATCAGAATGTTAATGATAGTTTTCAGGGTAGGATGTATTCCCCTTGTGTTATTGGTTTACATGGGTTGGAGTAGAAGATCTTGAGTGACCTGCTATAGAGCCCTAGCATCAACACTGTACACCTTTGAGATGAGATGGAAAGCTGACTGCACCCCAGGCCCTCTCACCTCATCTACATCAGTACTTGACTTTATTAACACCCTTGTGGCTGAATGCGCACAAATCACCTCCACTACACTCCAAAAACTAGTGGAACACCATCCCAAAGAGGAAGAGCTCATTGTAACAATAAATGTGGAATGAGATGTTCAAAAAGTACATACAGTAGCAATCTTATGGTCTGGTGTCCACAAACATTTGTCCATACATTATGAGTCTGTTCCTGTTATCACTTATGATACAGCAGCACTACCTCGTTTCTTTATCTTTATACTGTATGTTATCAAGAAATCGTAAAACACAAAGCCCTCCTAAGAAGGTTATTCTAGGTGAGGAAAACCTACTGAATGTTATCAAGAACTGGGACTGGAGAATAAACACACCAAACAAACAACTATTTATAGAAGACTTGAGAATTATAAATTGCTTTCTTTTTTTAAACAACAGCATGTTATTTAATTATTTATTATTAAGCTAGGACGATAAATAATTATTGTTGATTCAAGAATTCAATAGCAATGAGATATAATATAATATAATATAATATAATATAATATAATATAATATAATATAATATAATATAATATAATAGTTTATTTGGCAGCATTTATCCAAGTGAAAGAGAATATACAGTAATTAAATCAAAATGGACAGTAAACAAATAATAAGATCTGATTACAGCACCATTTTCTTCTATTCCTTTCTATTTTTTGACTAAAGAATAGCACGAAGGCACCTGGTTGTTTGTAGAGCTGACTGTGTTTGTAGGAGGACAGCATGTCAAGAAAATCTGGCACACTGCTCCATGATTGTTTATTTTCTCCCCAGTATTATAGTGTCTGTGCATTGAGGGATGTCCTGTCTGCAGGATATAGGCACTCGAATCATGTGTGTGTGTGTGTGTGTGTGTGTGTTTGTGTGTGTGGCTACATGTGAATGAAAAGGCCTGGTGCCTGGAGTACTTTAGTTAATGTCTAATGGAACGGACTAAATGGAAGAGTGAAGAGTAATTCTTAAGTGTTTAGGCTCAGAGTCGATGCTCACTGTTTACTCCCACCTTTTTTTTCCAGGCTTCTTGTAACACTTCATCCCTGTAGAAGTCACTCTATCCTCCATTATATCACCACAAACACACATGTAATATAGGTTGGCTTGTAATTATGTGGGAATGTGAGATTTAATTAACAAACCATTTATGTTAATGGATTTTTGATTATGGGTAATTATTCTTTTCAGGGATGTTTACCCTGAAAACGATTTGTCAAAAGCGCAAAAGTCTGATGGGCCGTTATTTGTATAGGGAGTTAAAAATATTGTGGCGTCAACTGTTTATGAAATGCTTGTGGATTTTTTTCAACAATGCAGAATCAAATGCAGGACCCGATCTAGCCTTATGAAACTTTCCGCAAGACTCGTGTGAGTTTGTATAAAAACCTAGCAAGGGTAAATTCAGACGTATACCTGAAAATGATACATGAGTAAAAGTAAAGATATCTTACTTTTAAAAATCAACAATTTCAATATGACTTGATGATTTGAACAGTACTTGAGTATTTGACTCATATTGAACGTGGGCTCAGAGGTGCACTAGACCTCAACACCAAGACACACGTTAGTAAAAAGCCACAAACAGTTGATTTGTGAGGTTTTATTTCCTAAAATTCGAATCAAATTGTACACCCCTAGACTGCAATAACCATCAACACAACAGCCTCTTCAACATGCCAGAATGAAGCAACGATCAAACAAGTCGGACAAAAAAAGCAAAAGTAGAAAAACGATCTTTTGAAATGGTATCTTCAGGTATCAAATAAAAGTACAGTATCACGTCACGAAGTAGAAAAATCATTAGTGTTTGATGAAGATATAGAATTAAAACAAATATTCAAAACTGACTGTGATTTGATGCAAGTCTCAGAGCAGGGCAATATTTCTATTCAACAGAAGCTGGTTGAAAAATTTTTAATGTTTATTGTCAATTAAAACATAGTGGAGTAAAAAAATACATATACGGAATCATAACGTTAGTTGAGTAGAGATTAAAAGTTGCTTAAATCTTTGATACTCAATAAAACTAAAAATTAGCAAAAAATGTGTTAAGTACAGTAACAAAGTACATTTACTTAAATATCACTGGTTAACTTTAGAGTAAAGCTTGAGGTTAGCATTTGTACTTTGATCTTTTTCAATAATATCACATGAAAGACAACTCAGTTCCTTGTAAGAGCAAAATTGCTGTTTCATTTCATTAGATTTCATTATTGGGATCTTTAAGACATATCAGAAGTTATACAGATCAAAGAAATAAGCAACGGATTGATATAAAAATATAATAATGATAAAAAGAAGATTAATACCACAGCACTGTAATGTCATGCAGGATCTCAGCTCACGATAACCCCACAACAAGAATCTAGGACTGTGTTTAGGTGAAAAGCGTGACCTTTGTGCGCAGGCTTTTGTGGGCACTAGTCATCTCTTTGATGAGTGTCGGTGTCGATGTTTTTAAGCTCAAAGCTATAATCTCACGCTGTTTAGAGCACGCTCGGCCTCCTGTGACGATTTCTCAGATGGATGAGGTCAGAGTAGGCCAGCCTGGGAAGGACAAAACCGCATGACCATCGGTCACATGTCAAACGCTTTAATGGAGTTGTGTTTCAGAGGTGGACAACTTTTACTCTCAAGCTATTTGTTCATTTCAACCCTATTATATGGGTTTGGTTTTTTTTACTGTGCACAATACAATCATAGATAAAGTTCTTTAAGGACATCTTATTAGATACTGTATATCATTTTATAAGGAATCAGCTGAAGTGTAAAATAATAGGTTTATGTGTATAATTCAGATGTAACACAATGAATGTGTATGTAACTGTGTATGTTAATGTTTCACATATTCATATCCGGATTTCAGTCTGTAGTGGGTGTGGCCTATACTGGGATGTTTTTTTTTTTTTTTGTTGTTGTTGTTGTTAATTTTCTTTTCACTGCAAAACGCTAAGAAAATCACCATGTCTCTTTGCCATGAACCAACTCAAACACCATTTACCAAAATCCAATGCAAAACACAGGAACATCGTACTTATCACATGATTTAGCAACTACTTTTTGTCTTTTGTAAACTTATATAAGCGCGCTAATTAGAAATTGAGATGAGAATAAATGACGCATAAATAACAAATGTATTGTAAACGTAATGTAAAAAAATTAAATTACAAGGATTTAGTGCAATATCAAGCAAGTGAAGTTTTAAACATTTTTGTTTAATAGCAATAGCTATTGTTTAATAGCAAGGTCTAGCTCCAGCCAGATGGAAATATGGGTTCCATAATTATACCATAGCTGCTCCATAGTTGACAGTCATGCGAGGTTTAGTAATATGAAGGCTCTTATGTAAATAGTAAATGAATGTACAGAATGTTGTTGTTAATATACTGTTTGATGTGATTCATTTGGATAAAAACAGTCCTGAATTATCTATACTAACAGCTGTTAAACATAGAGTTTACCTAACCAGGTCTTACATTAATGCCTCAAACTCATATAATTGAACATTTTGTCCACTATTACTTTTTTGTGCTGATGCTGTATTTTTATGGAACACCTACCTACATGCACAGTACATGGGGGAGATATTCACTGTCCATGTTGCCTTGTACGTGGATCATAAACTAAAATTAGGCTGCAGTTTTTATCAATAATAAAAAAAGGTTTTCCCCCCAGAATATGGCCTTATTGCCCTGCAAACCAGCACAAAAACAGCTTACTACATCAGATGCTGAGACTTCCAGAGTGTATTTTTTTTATGGCTACAACATCTGTGCTAGATCTTTTTTAATGCTAAAGAGCTACATTTAGCTCTTTAAAATAAAAGTATGCACTCCGACACACATATACCGGTGGGCATTGTACCAAACAGCAAAACAGATGGAAGGAAATCCTATTTCAGGACGAGCTACACTACAAGTGGTTTGGAACACTTGTGCTTCTTGTGATAACCGAATAGTCATGTGTAGCATTACAATTGGCAGCTGCAGACCAAAAACTGTCCAGAGAATCCAGGAAAAAAAGACAAAGCAGGCAAGGAAAAGCAACAACAAAAAAGTCTTGACCATAAATGAACAGCCGAAGTACAAGCCACTTCTGCTGAGTGACAACCCACTTTTCTATCAGCTTGTGAAAGAGTACACCCATGAGATAATGGGATTTATATGGCGATGGGCTCAGCTGAAGAGGTGTTTCAAACAGACCTTCACTTCCAAACGTTCAGCATCTAAATTCACTTAGCAAAGCGAGGGTCCACAGGCCCTGAAGTCATTACCAGGCTGCTTTTTGGACTGTTTGGGAAGAGACTGCCCATTTAGACTGAGCTGGACATGGCAGTAAGTCCTTACAGCAGTGACAAGTTCAGAGAGAGAGATGTGATGAAGATAGAAAGGAGAAGTAAGGATTTGAAGGTAGAACATTCTAACAGTAAGAAAACATTAAGAAAAAGTAAGACAACATCCTTGTGTTTTATATCATTTTGGGAACATGGAGGAGAATTTCATAGGAGATCATTTTTACAGACTCATTTAAAAACACAATCAGACATATGCTAAAATACTAAATAGAGACTCCAATTTTCCATACATTTTTCTATACTTTAGTGGATATTATGCAAATAGCTATATTCATACAAGTTGCGATGATTGAGTTGGACTATAAAACATTTGCCCAGCAACCATGAAGACATGTATTTTGATTGTTAATGACTTTGGAACCAAAATAAAATAGGGGGGGGGGGGGGATGGTTTCCTCTGTCATTAGTATTTAACATCAGTATTCTGATCATGGACACATTGTGTCCTGCAAAACAAATCCATGAATACATTCATTTTGCTTGGCTTGAGACTGAAATAGACCTTGTTTGGCACACTAATGCATTAACTAGCATATTTTGGTAACATTTATAGTAACCTATCCATCCACTGGCATATTTTAGGGAACACGTCTGAAATTCTATCATTGGGAGCAGTATAAACCAGGTGACTAGAGTAGAGTACAATAGAGAATGCAATACTTTTTCAGACACAGCGTTGGCACAAATCACATATTTACATTGGCCTCAATATCTGACTCATTTAATTTATATTAACGTCTTAATATAATACCTTTAGAAAACATAATGGTGTGAACTTTTATTCAATCCAGTAAAAATCTACAAAAGGGCCCATGGATATATATAGAGTAAATACATGCAAGGTAATGAAGACTACCAGATTTATCTTAATTTAGGGGTCAGAGACTAGGCCTCTAGAAAATCTACAGGCTAAGACTAAGCATACAGGTATGGTGTATGGTTACTACCTGCTTTTATGTTAATAGAATTCATGGTAATAGTTTTCATGGAATATATGACTTTTATACCAATTTATATTAAATACAGGTTAGTATTGATTTGAGATTTATCCCAAATCACTATTGAATCCTTGAATAGGATTGATCAAAAGATGTTGATTAATTTTCTATACCAACATGTCTTCAGACAATAATTCAGTGCTAACTGAATGTGCTTTCTTGTCAATAACTGTGACCTAAGTGCTTTACTCAAAACTTTCTTCTAAAGCCACATTTCAGTATCCCATCATTGTACAATTCATGCAATCATACAAACTGTACAAAATCATGCAAATAAAAGAATGCTGATTCTGGATCTGATATGGCTCATAAATCCATACAAGTGCAGGCGTCTACTTATTATATTTTTATGGCATAGTTGATACATACTTTGGCCCCCCATTGAGCACTTTGACAGCCAGCTTCCTCATAAGAAGTCAGTTTGCTACTTTGTACTGTGCAGATTGTAGAGCATTTCTCTTCTCCACTCTTTACTTATAGTTTTCTTTCCTCAAAGCAAATTCGTGCTTCATGTCCTCGTCTGAGGGTTGCCACACAAAAAGGCAAGGAAACCATTTAAAGTGGATTTTGTGTATAGAAATGTTTTTCCCAGGCTCATCCTGGTGAGCTTGCCATGAGGGAAGAAAAAAAAAATCAGTGCAACTGGCAGTGGTTGGAATCTCGTCCAACATCCCCAACAAAGAACAAAACAAGCAAACATGGCTTCTCTACATGACATTGACTATTCAGCTCCACATGCAAGGCAAGCACTGGCCGCATACGTGCCAGGACACACTCGCTGTTCAATGCTAATGAACGCCTGCGGTGAGGGGATAAGACCAGGGTGTTGTTCCCCTCTGAGAGCCCGCCAGCACTAATATGGATGACTCATTAGCAATGTAGAACAAGATCGATTAGAAAGCCTGCATGGACGCCGACGGGCTACAACATGTACGCTTCCAGGTCCCAACTGAACAATAAGGGGGTCCCTTCGTAAGTCTTTGAGACTATTTGCATTTTTTTTTTATTATTTTGGACTCCGATCACACTGGCTAAATGTGTTGCTGCGATTCGACCTGGTGTCCAGTAAATGCAGGCTACTACTACATCACTCTTGTCTGCAGATGGTTAATTATTTTCATCGAGAAAATTATCTGGAAATTGCAATGAAGTTTCTTCCAAAGCCAGCTTTGGTCAATACAAAGCATGTGCTCCTGCGTCCTCTTTCCAGGTGTCTCCAGACGGCAAACGTCAAGGCCCTGATTTACTACAATCTCGAACAAGAGGATAATTTGCATGATAAACTACACCATGTATATTGTTAGTTGCCATGTGGGTGATTTACAACAGATCATTGTACTTCATGTGCATGGTGAAGAAAGCCACATTTATGTAAAATGATTTTTCTGTAAGCTAATTTTTCTTCAAAGGCATAGCTATTTATCACTTACAACAGAGAACTGGAATTTGAGACAGAAAAAGCTTATTTATAATGATGTTTTTTCCATTTGTGCATATGGTGGCAAGGTGTAAGAAATGTTTGTTCCTATTATTTATGAATTAAACATAAAACCAAATAGGTTTTACTAAATTGTCAAGTATAGCGAAATTATGACTATAGTACTTTCCAGTTTAGAACATTTTTATTTATTTAAAATAAATAAAGGCTATAACTTTAAACCTCTAAGGTATTACATTATGGTGCTAAGAGAAAGAAACATGCTTTTACAGCAACATTCATTCTCTTCTCTTACCATGGAGTTTTGTTCAGACCCAGATCAGTGGGTGGCAGTCAGGCCCAGCAAAGCCTGCTTTGCTAAACACTATCAGAAGCACTGACCTACATTTCCAACCTAAATTTTTATATTTTTTAAATGAAATTGTATACATTTTTTCCCAATAGTTTATTCTATTTATTCCGTAGCGTTTCTCTTGGCTGCACTGCTTCCAGTACGTGTTTGTGGATGTAAGATTTTTTGTCCAATCAGATTTCAGCCTCTATGTGCTGCCATGTCAATCTAATGGCCTTCACAATCAGTACTGCTGTCCTTTTTACCATAGTCTCCTTAAGAAATAGTCTCCTTAAGTTTCTTTAACCAATTCGATTTCAAATTCGCCTCACAGAATAAGGTTAGCATTTTTCCATCCCCTGATTGGTTGATCAGAGGGAAACTTTTACAGCCAAGTTCAACTGGGAAAACACGTGTGTAGCTCTGCACACATGAATACATCTGAGTTTGAATTTTTTTACGTCTACGAAGAAAGAGAAATTGATTTGGTTTTGGATATTCTTCAAAATCCATTTTCAAGAAAAGCTAGACAAAGTGAGGAGAGGAGAGGTCGGGCCAACCCCAAAGCTAGCTTGTGCAAGGGTTTGTTCACCACTTCCAGACCAGTGAATACGAGCGGTACCACTGGTTTACAGCCTCTGAGGAGCGGTGCAATTTATGAGTCTGCATCTCTGGTAAGTAGGCTATATTTTATTAAAAAATGTTTATGTTTTTGTCATGTTATTAGACAAATATTGATTTTGAACTGCTCCAGATGATGTAGGTGCACAATTGCAGTTGTAGTGTAGAGGTTTGGAGCTTGCTTTAGTAAAATGGTATTCACCCTCCATATGTGAAATACCTCTCTCTCTGTAGTGCCAAGTGTTGTTATATTGCGTTTTTGTATAGTATTGATGGTTTCTATAATTGCGACGTTATAGTGGTGGTATTAAGAGGTGGATTAAGTCAGGTACATCCCCACTGAAGGCCCAGGTACCAAATGCACAATGGCCCGCCACTGCCCCAGATACGTCCCAATATTTTAGATGCCTTTGCTGAAGGATTTTTGTACAGTGGAACAAATAAACAGTAATTCTTAGCAAGAGGAAGATTACAAATATCAAACCTTGTTATTGTAAACATTTGCAGTTCAGCAGTTCAAGACAACCGTGTCGTTCATGCTCATTTCCACACAGCCCCATGCTGTTTTGCCAACTTCAGCTTGGCTGTTACAGATTTGATTTTTATCAGTCACAAAAAGGAGAAACAAAACAAAAATAACCTAAAATATTCACAGCCCAAGGCCCAAATTCAAGCATTTAATGCTGTTAATATTGTTATTATGTTTGCCACTCAAGTACATAAAATGCCTATTGTCTGCAATAATATATGAAATCTCTTGGGGAGTCCTTTCAAGCATTTTTTTCTCTCAACTCAAAGTTTCACAACTTGTCTGCCTGCAAATGTTTTGAAAAAGAGCTTTGTTATGTTTCACCTGAGGTCTTGCTTTGACTGACCGCTTTATGATGAAAGGCTGGTTTAAAAGCATTTCCATCAAGATATTGTAATTGTCCGGTTTGTGTTTCTTTTGAAGTCTCCGGTGTCACTATTAGCAGGCCAAGCACGCTAGCATCAACCTATTCTTTTTTCAAGCTTATTGTGTTCTATAATAACTGACCTCTTAAGAATTCAGAAAACAGATTAACTGCAGGTATATAAGAATACTAGTAGCAATGTCACTTCAGCAAAATCTGTGATGACCAAAAGTCTAACTTAACTCTTCAGTTAAAACAAAAATATGCTAGGCAAAAATACATTTCAAATGAAAGTCATTATGTGAAATGTGAGAATTCACCAGGTTGATGCCCCTTAGTCCTCATTAAATCTGAAGATATGTTCACCCTCCCACATCAACCATTATATTCCATGAAAGTTACACATTATTAAGGACCAGATCAACCAATCTGGAATTTTGTGACAGTAATGGCTTAACAGTTCAAGTTCTGGGTTACTAATCAGAAAGTCAGAGGTTTGAGCCCCAACACAACCAAGTTGCCACTGTTCGGTGGTGAAAAGTACTTAAGTAAATTTTTTGGCTTCTTTCTGGTTTAACGGAGTATTTAAGATATAAGCAACCGTTACTACATTTATTTATTTATTCAATCTTTTTACTCCAATATATTTTAATATATTGATCTTGAAAAATGCACACTCACTTAATGTTTGTGGGATAAAATATACCAATGTATGTTCAATCCAAGCTAACATTTGACAGCTCAATATTTCATAGGGGGTGTGACACAAGGGCACTGTTCCTGTGTTTGTTCAGTAAGCAAGTTTTAAGGCTTTTAAAGCTGAAGCTGAAATTTGGTCTCAATTAAAAAAAAATACTATTATTTTGTCTCTGGAAACACTAAAGAGCAGTTTGGGATGCCAGCATTGTAGTTTTTGTTATTATTTTGGTTATTACCTACCAATCATACAGTATTTCTAATGTTTCTATTAGTTGGCCACCTAATCATTTTTTAATTTCTAATTGTTTAAAAATTTATTTAAAAAGTATTTTGTTCCTTTTGATCATGTATTAATGTTAGTGTACATGTGTATTAGTTATTTTATTCCTGAGCAGAAAAACTAAAATTTCAAACAAAAATTATCATTCATGATGACCAAGCCAAAAAAAAAAGTTTTTTTTTATATTTGACTTTGTCAACAGGGACATCAGTACTGTCTTAAACTCCGTTTGGTAAACAGAGAACAGCAGGGGTTTTTTTATACATTCCACTTGTTTTATTAGAGTGCACTAAATCAAATTCAGTGAGTCGATAAATCATGTTGGACTTTACATGCAATTTTGTGGTGGTCAGTTTTTTTAAGTTTCCATGGTTACAGGTAGTGGATTTTACTTCCAATCTGATTTGAGAGTTGAATTGTGTTAATGTCTTTTAGCTGTGTAATATTTTGTTTGACACTTTAACGGTACTGCTGATACTGTTAGGCTAGTACTGTTATTTCCAGAATTATTGGTACATTATAACAAAATAACTTGTTATATTGGAAATATAAAAAATAAAAAACAGTATCCTATGTCAGTAAAAGTAGAACTGGGGAGATTTTGAATGTCAGATAATGGAGTTAAAATGCGAAACACCACTATTACATTACTGTCACCACATGTGGTTAGTGAAAACAGGACCCAAATGTGTAAACTCTGTGTTCTTTATTAAGGGAAATTGAGGAGTCATAGGCAGAAGTGAAAGCGGGAATCACTTGTAAGCGGCAACAAACTAGGATAACCTGTAAGGACAATTATTAGCATAAAGGAGGGTCGGAAATTATAAAAAAAAATTGGATGCACAAATACAACTGGCAGAACTTTGCCACAAAATGTAGAAAAGGCAGGTTATTTGTAGACAAATTACTATAATAAAACAAATCAGGAGAACACGACACTTAAGTTTAGAAAGGACTAGAACCAAAAACAAAAACAGCATATCACAAAACATGATATGAACCCCATAAAAAATTATATTAAAGCAGTAAAAAAAATGAAATCCTACTGTACATTGAAGTTCATTTGAGGTCAATTGATCTTAATGACAAATTACAATTTTAAACCTGAACACGAGGTGTCCAGGAAATCGACTTATACTTTACAAAAGTTCTTTATTCTCATTCTATACCTCTTCATCCTCTTTATCTTCTGATCTTTTATATCTTCCAGTTATGCAACTATCAGGTCCATCTTTCATGCAGCCTCATACAAAGACTGCAAATTAAACAACTGTATGTAATTAGAGTCTACACATGCCCAAATGAATGTGTGCAATGACTAATTGAACTTCGAGGTGCTCCCTTTCATTTGTTTTTCTTTTCTTTTTTCTTTTTATAATAAAGCTTTCTGAATATGTGGAAGAGCTATGATTGTTTTTTTGCCAAAGGAGAGGCTGTGTAATTTACTGCGATTTCACAGGAAAAGTAGAATATCTGTTGTTTTGCTCATTTTAGGAAATACTAGACCAAGAAGTCATTGATAAATTTAAGTCTGAAATAAAAGTTTTAACATACAGTGATGTATTTAAACATGTTAGTGTGTATGAGTAGAGGTTACAAGATAGATAGATGGATGGATGGATGGATGGATGGATGGATGGATGGATGGAACTTTATAATCATTGCATTGTACAGGTACACAGCATCGAAATGCAGTTTGGCATCTACCAGAAGTGCAAAATGTAGCAATCGTGCAAAAGTGCAGATAAATATGTAGCATATGTACAGCATGTGATATATATGTAAGCATATGTACAGTGGATAAATATATAGGCTATAACAGTGCAGAGATGTGTGGACAAAAAGTACCGATAAATGGTTCTAAGGCTATGGCATTGAAGAGGAATGTGCAGAAGACAGTTTGATGTAATAATACACAAAATTTAAACTTTGATTTGATAAGATACAATGATATCATATGATACACCAGCAAAAATTAGGCATATTGTATCCTTGTTTGACAGATTCCAGCCAATCTGCTGATTTTGTTGGATCGTTTGTTTATTAGATTCCCTGTAGCTTATCCCGATTTAAAGGTAACAGTAAGGAGGATGTAGTTTATTACTTACTTTATTTGCTTAATATTTAAATACTTTCTGGAAGTGTTGTATGTACAGTGCCACTTAAAAGCATGGAAACATCTAGTCTTATAGTTTTTTAGACACATGCATGTTCTGTTTATTGATATGCAGCAAACTTGATAAAGGCAAAATCATACAAGAATTTGACTGCAAATGACTGGAAAAAAGTTCTGTGGACAGATGAATCCAAAGAACTTGTGTAAAACGGAGTACAGGAGAGAAGATGTCAAACATTCAAGCACAATGGTTTGGTCTTGTTTTGGAACAGAGACGGTTAAAGACATATTCTGGCTGAAAGGAACCATCATGGCTATCATACTTCAGCATTTTGCAGTTCCTTCTGGACTGCGGTTAAATGAAACCGACTTCAAAATACGACAAGAAGATTATTTGAAGCCTACGTCTATTTTATTTAGTGAACAAGCGGTTGACTAAAATGTTATGTATCTTAAAATGGCCTGCCCAGCCAATGCACCTAAATCCTATTGAACTGTTCTAGGATGAACTTGATTGCAAGGTGAACTAGTAAAGAACAACTTTTTCTAGTTTTACAAGAGGCATTGCAAATTATTTCAGCTGAATGTTTAAAGAAACAAACTGTCTGGATGCCAAGAATGTGTAAAGCTGTTATTTATGCTAAGGAAGGATTTTTTTTATTTAAATAAATGGTTAAACATCTGTACATTTATGTATTTGTATAGTTGTTGAAATCCAGTTTATATAATAATTACCCAGTTTGTTGCAAACAAACAAAAGGAACATCCACATGTCTCTCAAAAACAATAAAACACCAATTATTAATTAAATATTAGATTATGGTTAATAAAAAAAAAAAAACGTATATGGTTATATTACTGTTGTATGTATCATTGTTTAGAAACTACAGCAAATCTAATAAACAAAATATGCAGTTTTTAAGTGGGCGGACTGGGAGTCTGAACCAGCCGCAGTTAAACAAGCAATAACCTCATATGACCTCTTTAACACTGAGAAAATATTTACATTTAATAGATGGAGACCACAAATGAATGAGAAGAAAACAGCCCAGTATGAGGCAGTAAGAATAGGACTATAATTCTGAACTAAATTTCCCAGTAGAAAGCCAAAGTACATGCTCATTTGATGGATTTGCAATGTTGTGTAATGTTCTGTTACCACCTGACACAAACTCCTACATGCCCCCGGACATCCGATGTGGGCTTTAGACTTTTCATGGGCACTGTAATGAGCCTAAGACTTGTCTCCAGGAATGGACAATACATTCTGATGAGTGCTTAGGCTGCCAGTGGATTTCTATCTGGGGCACCTTATTTCACAGTAAGAAAGCAGAAAAACATTTATCCACACTCTCTAATGGCTTCTTAAGTGTTTTAACGTTTTCTAAAACAAAATGTTTTAGCAAACCATGTAGCGTTATAGTATGTACCGGAGTATAACGGTGTAGATTTTCATAAAAGGTTGTTAGATTGAGTATGGACAACTGAAGGGCAAAGGTCAAGATAAATGCCTAAAGTTGTTAGAAACGGAAGAATTATAATGGGAGCACTAACCACAAGTTTTTATACAATATTTTATATAAATTACCACTTAATTTTACCATGCACTTTAAATACATTGTTGTTTCTTTAGTAACAACCTACACTTGGCCTTGTTTAGAAGACAGACCACATATATGGATTTAAAAAAGCGTGTTTATGTAAATTTTACTGTCAGAGAACATTTTGGTACATCTCCCCCAGGGATGAATAAAGTGATCTATTTATATATCCATTTCTTAAGTGGCCTTTAGAGCTTTTATACAACTGGTTGTGCTTTGTAACCTTCAAGTAAAGTTGAAAAACAAAGTTGGGTAATGTCCTTATCCAGAAAATGTGCATTTATCTCATTTATACAGATGAGCAGTTTAAGGCCTTGTTCGAGGGCTGAGTAGTGGAACTTGTTGGTCCTGGGATTCAAACTCATAACCTTCTGATCAGAAGTCAAAAGTTTTACACACTAAGCTTTCACGTTCACCATTTCTCTGTAACATAAAACCGGCTACCATTTTTGTCTTATTAAGAAGCAAAGGTAAGAGACTGGTAAGGCAACAACACCAGTAAAAAGGTAAGTAATAGCAGGAACATATGTTTTGTGTACATTAAACATAACATTAGAACATTAAATGGATTGAGCATACAAGCTGTTGTTCTTTAATAAATAAAGAACGATTAGGACCGGCAAACTGTTGTAGTATAAATACTTTTTTATACAGTATATAAAACTATAACCCAATTATCAATTCAGGGATCAAGTCACAGAAATCAACCATTTAAAAAACAATAAGTATCTATTATTTTTTTTTTTTTATTATTAAAGGACAAATCGGATTTTTTTAGTTGTTTTTGAGCACACAAAAAAATAGAACGACTTTCTTCTGAATTTTCTTTTATAGTCTATCTTTCGTCTTATTTATTTAGTAGTATTTAAAATCTTACAACGCCAAATATTATCAATGCCCTAAAGTAAAACCCCAATTCCATACAAGTTAAGACACTGTAAATTATAAATAAAAACAATGGAATCATTTGCAAAACTCTTAAACTGATATTTTTTTCATAATAGAACATAGAAAACATCAAATGCGACAACATTCCTTTCCCAAAACAGATGTGATGCTACACAGTGGTAAACATGGCCATGGCCCAACTTTTTTGAGACCTGTTGCAGCAATCAAATTCAAAATGACCTAATTTGTTTCTTAAAATTGTATATAATTTTATTATTGATCTGCAATGAGTGTTCAATGATTTTGTATGCGGAATAACACTATAATAAAAGGGCATATGTTGGACTCCATTTCCTGTGTCTCTTTTCGCTTTAGAAAAGCACATAGTGATCCATATGAACTACTCAGAATGAAGCCAGAATGTTTGTTGCAGCCACTGATTGTTCGTGCGCTTATGGTTGATGTTATTTTAAATCCAGGTTGGTCAAGAGTCCCACAAATCCAAATAACTCAGTTAATAAATTAGAGGGCAAAAAAACTCTAAATGATGTGTTTTTTAAATATTTCACATTTTAAGCAAAAAAATTTGAATTTTTAAAAATCGTTAATTCATGAATTCAAAGTTTCTCATTTCCGTAACCAAAAATTAAATTAAAGCAATGTACATGAACCACATGTTGAATATTCATGAATATTTATAAGCAGCAAGGTCAATTCAGGCTAGAACACCAGATGGGAGCTACTTTTGAAATTTTTTCAAAATGATTTCAGGATTTTTTTTTTTTTTTAGCAGAGGCTCTAAATGTAGAAGAAAGGTTCACTTTAAGTTATCCCGGCACCTCAGAGCTTTTCAAGGATAGGAAGTAGTTTTGTTGCTTCAAATGCAGATGTGAGGTGAAAATAAGCGGTGTTTGTTGTCATCAACCTTCTTAAGGGAAGAGGATGGTTGATGATCACCAGGTGGTCACATCACGGCAAATCCCCAGAACCGCTTGGAAGACAGCGATAACTGCATGGACTCCTTCATCCCACCCTCTTCACGTTAAAAGGAGCTGTAGGTTGAAGAGACAGTGTCAGAATGAGGTGGATTGTACATGACAAATGCATGAGGAAATCTGAAATGAGTCACCTATGAATATTTGTAAAACTGAGCTGTTTGATTTTGTAAGGAATACATTACACTGCTATACTGTGAGCTGACCTCTTGTGTGTGTTTTCACCTTAGTATGTGGGATAAAAAAAAGTAACTTGGATATAAAATAGCAGATTCATTGTTGGCCAAGTTTGCACAGAAGATTGTTTTTTTTCATGGCTGGAATGTAGTTATGCATGTTATTTTTAGACATGAAAAGTGCTCGTGTATGCCTTTCATTTTTCCATCTCCTCGCAAGCCGAGTAAGGGCCACTTTTAAATAACGTTTTGACATTCAGGACGAGGAAAGCAGCAGACATCATGCTGTGCATAAATGGCTAGTTATCAGCCGAAAGTGTTGAGGCGTAGCAGTGGCAGATGCAGAGGTCCTGCCAATGTAATACTGTCTGCATGAGTTAGCATCAGAATGCTAGCCCTGTTTCTGTCAAGACAAGAACTCTCTCTCTCTTTCTTTCTCTCTTTCTTTCCTTTCACAGTATATACTTAAATTCTATATAAAAAACAAGACTAACTGTCAAATTGACTACAAACCTTCCACTTGCCACACTATATTTCCCATGCTTCATTTTGATCTCATTGGGACGTAGCCAAGATTCTGAACAATCTAAGAAAAGCGAGACGTCCTTTAAATCACAACATATTGACTAACTCAGTTGGTGGCTGAGAACAAGTCGTTATCAGCCATATGGGTGTTGAGCCAAATCGACACTTCTGTTTTCTGGCTTTGTTTCAACTTGCCTGGCCAGGAATTAGCATGTCTAGACAACAAAAAGAGGTCCTGCTTAGTATATAATTAGGGCTTTTAACATGACCAACTCTGGTACCTGCCGTTTGTTGGACTGAGAATTGGACGAATGTGAGCTGCCCTAGTGATTATAGTGATCTTGGGTCTTTTATTTGTCCTCACTTATTAAGTTTCCAATTACTCTGCCAGCCAACCACCCCCACAAGACTCATCTATAATTCACTGAGTTACACTTCATGTCCTCCAAGACAAGATGGCAATTAATTAGTATTTTTGTTCATTAAGAGGCCACACTTCGAAAAGACAGTCATGTTTTATTTTTGCTTTAATTACTTTGCTTTCTCGAAAGTAGCACAACTTCTAGTTTGTTTCAAAAAGGAAACAAAAAGGAAACCAGAGCAACAAATAATTGGAGAATAGTGTATTAGTGATTTATTTTGTGTGTTTACTTGTTCGGTGGTTATAGCATTTTTGACACACAAAAATACACTTCCTGCCTCATTACAACGTTCTATATTTGTAAGTTTGCCTATTTGTATAGAGATTGGGGACATTTTAATTATGAATTTCACATACTTCCTATATATATATATATATATATATATATATATATATATATATATATATATATATATATATATATATATAAACTTTACAAAATTACCGTAATTTCCGGACTATTAAGCGCACCTAAATATAAGCCGCACTCACTATATTTACCTTTTTTTTTTTACATTTTAAACATAAATACCCCTACATTAAAACAAATGAACTTAACATTAGACAATTTAATTGGTGTAATGTTATGGGGCTCAGTTTTTTGCTGGCATGAAGCTTGTTAAACCGGGAAAAAATCCATAAAATAGCTGCTTTATTGTTTAAGCCGCGAGGTTCAAAGCGTGGGAAAAAAGTAGCGGCTTATAGCCCATAAAATACGGTAATTCTGTTTTTCTGTGGTGTGTTTTGTCAATAACATGCCACTGGGCTACAGTTCCAATGCACCTCTACTAAACCATGTCACATGATTGTTTTAGCAAGAGAATCACATTGTGTAGTAATAAGCATTTGTATTTAGGACTCACACCCTGCAGTTTGTCTTACATTAATCATTCATGGTGGTTGTTGTTAATGCTCCAGGCAGTGCAAATTTTGTTTTGTTATATAAATAAATAACAGTATAAAATAAATCAAAAAAATCTTAGATTTTATTACAAAGATGAGGGAATGGCAAATTTAGCATTGATAAAATACACAGGAGTGGAAAAAAATATTTTCTTTTAAATGTAAATATCATACTCTATTGTTAGAGTTTCAACTTGCAAGACTAAAAATTACATTTGGTTTAGTGTATTGGCTGGCGCTTCATGTACGCCTTTTCATTAATATCCAGCCTGGCTGCAATATTCCACCCATTAACTACGTCTTAATGAATATTAAATGTAACCGCTGGGATGGCTCAGGTGGTTTTATCCATAGCCACATTACCTGCTTCACAGCTTCCAGTTTTAATTATTTGTTCATTTACTGAGTGGACTGCAGGACAACTGAACTTCTGATCACCAAACCTCAAATGAGTGGCCTCCCCAGGATTTGGCAGCTTAATTAGGTAAATAGTTGTTAACTGACGGTGAAGGTGCTTGGAAACAGCTCGTGCTGCTAACCATGGCTAATTGGCAGAGAAGATTTTTGCTAAATGTTTCCCCATAGTTGCTGCAGGTGGTTTGTTTCAGTCTGTAGTGATTCTAGCAAGTGACAAGAGTTAAATGCATAGGAATTCCCAGCACTCCTGGTCATAAAGAATGCATTCATGTAATGTCGTAACTATAGTATTCACACCCTGAGAGATTTCATTATCGAAATCAGACTCAAGAAAAGACAGTAAAGGTCTGATTGATGCACATAGAAAAAACTAGAGTCTATAGCAAATAATGATTGTGAAAGCATGATTTCAGACAGCACTTTAGGTTCTCTTCAGGCTGGAACAAGGCATTCTAATCAGCCTTTTACATAAAAAAAAATACAAATAAAGGGTGGTGCCCAGGGCCAATCAGATACCGCTGCCCTTCAGCTCCACCTCTGATTGCAGACAAATAATCAGACGGTGTCAGATCAGGGCATGTGCTGATATTCTCCTATATTCTCAAAGAAAGTAACTAAGCCCATACTCTGATTGAAGTTTCCGTTGACTCTTGAGTGTTCAATGGTGCTGCTCACTTACATGCAAATTTGGGAAATAGGACATGGTTCTACTATTCTATTAGATTTACAAGCAATGTTCTACTGCGGACAGAAAGAACAATAGGGAGAAAGAGGTAGAGATGAAAGGTAGATTCCACATTTATTCACATAAAGCACATGTTCACATATTCACATAAAACACATCTGCGTAATATTTTAGTTAAGAAAAATAATCTTGTGTCACTGTAATGTGTAGCATATATATATATATATATATATATATATATATATATATATATATATATATATATATATATATATATATATATATAAACCTAAATAATTAAAACAGAAAACACATCTGGTCACCTTATGAGATCCAACTCTCAGGATTGTAGATATAAAGGCAGGAAGCACAAGCAGATTTAATTTTTAATTGGTCTTTCTTTAATTAGACCTCTCCAGGAAATGGTCTTGTGTGAGGATCAAATTGCTAAGGATGCTCCATCTGATCATGAATGTGTTGGATTTTTTTTTTTAACATCAATGTTCTCAATCTGTCAGTGAAAAGTTGCTAAGTCCTTTTAAATGTGTTTAGATAATAAAGTAAACATAAGTGCTTGAGACTAAGGGTGTTTGTGACTTTGGTATATGTCAAAATTGTTAATGAAAAAAGATTCTGAAGTAAAATCTTTAGTGATCAGTCTTTATCTTCATGCCCAATTTTTTTTAAACTTAAAATAGACCTAATTTGTCATGGTGGCATTGGGTTAAGTCATATTTTGCTCCAATTTGTCACAAAATAACTGGAAAGGAACTCCAGAGGTCTGTGATATAATGACACACCTTTTGCAACCTCATCATAAAGGGCCAGCATGGTCACTGAGCTAGAGACATGCCCACTGGGAAGGAGGAAAAGGATGACGAGGACTTGCAACTTGTCTGGAAGTTGGACAAACACTTTTGGAAAGTTGAAACAAACTCAATAAAATGTTCTGGAAACTTTGATCAAAGATGCAGTAATCTTTTAAAGTTCACCAGACATCTCACCTTTACTGAAAGAGGAAGAGACAAATAGCCACTTAGCCGAATCTTTCCTTTGCTCCCATGCTGATTGCGTTCAATCAATCAACTCTTCCCATTGCCAGAGCCCTTGGGTGCCGAGGTTTATTTCTGATTTGGAAAAGCCAAGAATGCTATATTAAGATAAACCCAGGGTAAATTGGAGGTACCTGCAGGACAATGCTGCACACTCCCAAGCTTGATTGCCTCCTGACTGTCCTTCATTAGGTAGCAGTGACTCTACACTTCACCCCATGACAGGCAATAGTACTCTGTTTAGCACACGTCCACCATGGAGCACTCAAGACACTGACGGACTGGAAAGACACTGCCTCTCAGAGCCTTTTAAAATCATTAGTTCTTGCTTAGCAAGTGATACCTTCATACCGCTTTAACCTAGCCAAACAGATTTCACTTAAAATGTGGATGAATTCTGACAAGGCAAATAGATTTATCTGTCATAATAAAATAGCTACTTTTACATTTACTCAATTTATACATTTGTAGTTTTGAAACCATGGATTCTCAACCTTTCCCAAACATGCTTGTTTCAATTTTACTAAATGTGCTGCCGTACAGCAGGTGGCTTATAATGGACTGTCATCAAAATCAACGTATGTAATAACATCACATGCCCAGTATTTATGGGATAGGATGTACAGTAGCTCCACTGCATCACTGGCCAAGAAAATCATGGTAAAAATGGTTCAAATTGAATTTATTTAATTACTTCACAGAAGTATAAAGGATCAATACTGGGGCTTATTTCTTTCTAGTTCAGGCTGTAGATAGTACCAGTCGAGTCAGGTGGTTATATCTTAGTATAATACCTTCTCTTTCTGCTTCTTTCGGCTGCTCCTGTTAGGGGTCGCCACAGCAGATCATCAGCCTCAATAATCACTCTGACTTCTACATCTGCCTTTTTTACCCAAATACCTGCATGTCTTCACATTACCACATCCATAAACATCCTCCTTGGCCTTCCTCTTTTCCTCCTGCCTGGTGGCTCTATACTCAGCATTCTTCCTCCGATATACCCCATGTCCCTCCTCTGCACATGACCAAACCATCTTAATCATGCATCCAAAATGTCCTACCTGCACGGTCCCACTAATAAAATAATTTCTAATTCTGTCCTTACTCATCACAAAATCAACCTGGTATAATATCTATTATCTATTGCTATTTTAAAGTTTACTGACATATCTGTAAAATTTCTTCTTTGAAACATGAAGGTACACGTACTGTTCCAGAGCATGGTTCACGGTGGACAACTGTGCTGTTGTCTTTGCCCTCATCGAGTTACCTAACATCAAGGTTTTCATTACTTTTTCCTCAGTGTGGTGTGTATGGGCTGAAATGAAATCAGCCCCATCCTTGCTTTGTAAACTATTCCTAAATAAATAAGACCTAAATAATCCACTGTATGTCTTTTATTATATCTACCATGAATTTATAGAAAACTATCAGTGTTTCTTTTCCTTTGATCCTTTATAACCCGAATGAGGATGGGTTCCCCTTTTGAGTCTGGTTCCTCTCAATGTTTCTTCCTCATACCATCAAAAGGAGTTTTTCCTTGCCAAAGTTGTACCAGGTTTGTTCATCCGGGATAAACACACATAATTCCCTTTAATTCTTAAATTCTGTAAAGCTGCTTTGAGACAATGTCCATTGTGAAAAGTGCTATAGAAAAAAAACTTGAACTCGATCTTTCAGTGCATCAGGTAGCATGGAGCAATAAATCCAACCACAGCAAGGAAAATGGGCATTTTTTTTACTTTTCTTACCATATGATAAATACATGTCAGTGGCAGCAACATCATGTCAAAAAGGTGCCAGAATTGCACACCCTTAAACTCCACTTAATGGAATCCAAATGGTCTCTGAGATGTTTATGTATTCAACCTGCTGGGATTTTTTAATGGACCCATGTAAATAAACAAAGCCACATTGTACGTTTTTTCAAGCTTTTTTACCTGCCTTAACTAAAGAATCTTTAAGATTTAGGAAATACTGATTTTTTATTTTTATTTTGAGTGCACAAGACCCTCAGTGAACCAAAGCTAATATGTGATAATGAATGGCTGGCTTTGAACAGAGCAATAGAAGAGACTTGCATTATGGATAGAACATAGACTCTCTCTCACACACACCCACGCACATACACACAAACCACTATCAAGTACTCAAAGTAAATAATTAGAGAGAAGAGGCTTATTTTGTGCTCCATCATGTGTGTTTACTACCACTTTGTCGTATCTACTGACTGTAAAGAGGACGCATTAAAGCTATAGAAATAATACAAATACAAAAAATAACTATGTGCAGTGGAAAAAAACAAAAACATTTTATTCATGCTCTGCATTCTTACATATAAACACCATTTTCTCAGTTATATTAAGAACTCCAGGCAACAACAGCATACTTCCAAAAATCTTTGCAAATCTGTTTTTCTTAGCTTTTCTCTTAATCGCTTTTGTTCAATTTGCCTAGACTTATCGGAGATGTGAACTCGAGAAGCAAAGTTTCAGGAAGTTCTGTTAGAATATAGAGCGTGTAGAGTTACACAGCCAATCGTTGTTTCTTCGTTCCTCTTTATATAGTGCACGCTCCATCCAGAATATAGATTGGGTTGCAATGTAGAACCATCTGTCCTTGAGAATGAGTGAATGTGTGATACTTTCACCTTCAGCATCCTAAATTTACATTTAACTTATTTGATGTGCACCAATCAGACACACATCCACTGGAATTTCTTTTTTATAATTTTTTTTTTTTTTTTTACTTTTTTACAGTTCTTAAGCAGCCTGCTATAGAGATCTGACCTCAACCTTAAAGACTTTTAGAATAAATTTGAATGTTGACAGAACTCCGGACTTCTCCACAAGCACACTTTAAAATCTAATGAAATGTCCTCCCAAAAGAGTAAAGGTTATTGTAGGAGGAAGTGGTCACTAAATGTGGAATAGCATGTTCAAACACATACAAATCTTATAGTAATATGTCCACAAGCATTTTTTCATTTAGTGCACCTCCTCAAAAACCATTCTGCCTCAGTGGAGTCATAGCACACTAAGAGACAGATGTGTTAACAAAATGAATGTGTTTTTGTAAATTGCTAGTAGCTCTAATTTTCCTTTTAATAGTGTTACACTTATTAACCACTTTATTAAGAATACTTGCAGACTTTCATGCAATTTCATGCAATTATCTAATCAGCTAATAATGTGCTAACAGTTAAAACAATCACAGTCACACTGATACTTGGCAAGAGCTTTACAAAGCTCCTTTCAGATTTTCTCCACACTGGCTTTACACTAGATTTTGGAGCATGGCTTTGGGAATTTTTGATCATTCAGCCACAAGAGAATTGGTGAATTGGCACTGATTGTGGACTGATGTCTGGGGTTGAGGTCAAGCCTTCAAGTTCTTCCAATCCAGCTTTAACACACTGTGCTGGATGTCTATTTGAGTCTCTAAGTTCCAATAAAGGGAAATTATAATTCTACATTATGCAAGGACAGTCTCTAGAATTGTGTGCTTCGAGTGGATATAATACTTATATTACTTAAATTCTTCAAACTTACTTCTTTCTTATAAAGATTCCTCCAAATTCGCATTAAATGAGATATGCTCTTTACTTAGTTTGCAAACAGTTTATCATTTCTTAAGAGACCAACTTTACAATGTTGTCAATTAGGTTTAGCAGTGTCTCTCATTACCAGAATAAGTTCCTGAGTTTCTGCAGCAGTTTGTCAGATGGTCAGTTCAGTACAGCTCTTGATAAAGCACTTCAAGACCCATAACACTACGCTGAGGTCTTGCAAGCCACTTGATAAAGTTTGCAGCAGTGCTATCTCAATGTTAAAATCCCCTGCCTGGTTCACAAGTGAGATGATGGATGGCATGGCACTAGTCAAGCCCACGCTCCCTTATGCTGAAAATCCCAAAACTCTGATGATAGATTGCCTCAGCCTTATCTTATACTGATTATTCCTGCATGAGACGGCAAGCAAGGGTGCGTCTGGATAAGTGCTGTGTTTGCATGCAAGGAGAAATGGTTTTGTTACATGTTGCTAGTTATTTGTCATTGTTAGCTTGTCATCATCCTGAGAGGTTTGGGCCAGGTGCACTAAATTGTTCTTGTTTTCTCAGATTACAACAAAATGGACCGGTAGCTATTGAGTGACGTAAAATTGTGTTTGCAGATCTTTTTGTTCTTTCTGTGAGCTTGACATAACAGTGAACAGTAGCTCATTTTTCATCATACTATCAAATGGAATGGCCAGGAAGAGGTATTTTGTCTCACGTCTTTTCTCAAGATAATACACCTCTCAGTAACTGTTTTATTCCAGACTCTGCTGTCTGAGTTGTGCATGTATTATTAAAGTTGCTTATGATTTTATTATTTCATTTCATCTTCATGGGGAACCTACACAACCAAATCAATCCTTATTTAATGCCTTATGGCTCATCTACATCATGGCCAGCTGATTAATTTGTCTTTATTGCTTGTACTTTTTCCTTTTTAAATAAATGTTGTAATCCATTTTGGTAACAGATTTATTTAGGATTTATTTTGAAACAAAAGTGTGGTTTTCTTGTTTGCCTTTAAAATCACAGAGAAAGGACACAATGGATAGCAAAAAGAAAAAAAATTATACCAGATAACCAAATAAAGAACAAAAACTTCTGAATTGAACCTATTCCACCTGAAGAGTAATTATTATGAAATGCATGTACTCTAATTGTGTTGACTGTTAAAAATTAAGCATGATCTGAGGAACACGGTTGATAGGGTCCAAATACAGCTTCTTTCCCCAAGCTCCCAGACACCCTGGTGCCACACATGACCTTGCTCGCACCTCCTTAACTGTGCACTACAGACATTAATGGTCTCAACTGATCTCTAACTGTGCACTCAATGGACATTCACAATGTCACTGGATCTAAAACTAGCTATAAACTAGCATAAACTCCTATAATCTAACAGCTTGTAAAGTTCCAGGAATTGTGTATTTCTATCATGTTAACATTGGCCATCTTGTGGAATTTCTGCCACAGACATATGAGACTGTTTTAAGCCAAAGGTGAAGCCCCACCCAGTATTAGTATAGTGTTTCTTATAAAGTGCTATGTGAGAATAAATACTTAGTAGCAAATGTAGCATATCAACTACTGGATCATTTCAAAGTATTGGCATGTGAACTGTCATTGTTCAAAAAGATTGGTAAAAGCTCTCAAAGATTGTTCAAAGATCTAACCCAGTGTTAAATAACCTTTATCCTTTATACACAGATCCATGAAGCCGAATTAAAACTATACCATCAATAAAAGCTTTAAATAATGTGCGTTAATACAGTATGAAACAACTACTGCCTATAAGTATGGTTTGATCAGAAGGTCTTGGGTTTAATTCCCAGCACCACCAATGTGCCTCTCCTGAGTCCTTGAGTAAAGACATTAACCCTCAACATGTTGTGTATGTATTAGATTAATTATTAGTCACTCTGGATAAAGGTGTTTTGGAGAATGCAGTTGCTTATAATAAATGCTTTGTGCTAAGATTTATTTATTTTAGTAGGATTATTTAAATGAACTCATTTAATAATTAATTTACTTATTATTATATAATCAATTTATTTATTTATATAAATTTAAAATGTAGTTTCACTGGATATTATAAAGACCACTGACACATGTTTCAAAAAGTGCACATGTCTCAGTGCTCAGTGTTTGCAGAAATGAAATGAAGTTTGCCTTCACTCTGTTTCTGAATCCTTTTACAGTTACTCTTTAAATACTCACGTTTCTTGTATTGTGGGATGATACTGAACTTCCTCCTCATTGTAATGTTCAATGTTTATATTTTTTTGGTATATTAGTACCGCAACTTAAACCAGGTCTGGTATCAGATATTGGACTTCGCGGATATATTACACGTGTGTTCAGGTTCAAGAAAAAGAGCACGGTATTGGACCAATACCTGATACTAGCACATTGAATATTGCATACCTGCTTCAGACTGTACACTGCAGCGAGCTGAAGAAATGCTTTAGACAAAATTGCACCTGATGATCTTTCGTATCCATTTCTGGCCACGGTAACCTCGTCAACATTCTCCAAAACAAAAGGCAATACTGTGGCATACCATTTCCCCTGAGCTCTGCATTAGAGAGATATTACCAGCAGGCATTTTCTGTCTGCCTGAATCAAATCCCAAACACTCCAACTTTGAAAGATTACCACTGATGCACAGTATCATCTGAAATCAATTCTGTTTGCTGACTTAGATACCACCATATTCCTCTATAGAAAAAAAATCTGAATGTCACAATAGAGCATTTTTGGCAGAGGAAGGAGAGCAGGAGGAAGTGAGTGAAATAATAAATTGTGAGACTGTAAAAAGTTTGAACGAGACAATATAGAGCTAACGAGAAATTATATATATTAATTTATTTTTTCTCTTGGAATTTGATCAATACTTTTGTTAATGTGATATTGTGGTTGAAACTTGTATACTTCTAGGTTGGGGGTTCAAGTCCCGGTATAACCAAGCTGCCACTCTTGGGGCCGTTAAACAAGGCCCTTAATCCTTGGTGCTCCAGGAGCTCTGTAACATGGCTGACAAACATCTCAACATGGCCCTGCGCTCTGTCTCCAGCTTCCTAACATCTCTGGGATATGCAAAGAAAGATTTTCACTGTCCTGATATGTATAAGTGACATGTATAAAGCACCTTCAGTAAAAGCATTAGATTTCTTTTGCTGGTGTCCACTTCTGGATTTTAATTTCAATGTTGCATACAAGACAATTTATTTAAGTTGAGTTATCTACAATGTAGTACATCGGACACTGAGGCCCCACAAACACAACTTTCCTCAGTGTTTACAAGAGCATCATCACTTTTTATGCTCTCTGCAGACTTTTACGATGACACCACATTATTCGTGTTATGGTTCTGGTGCAAATTTTATATTTGCCCCCACAGTGCAACCACGAGAGTGACGAAAAAACATTTATTGAAGAATCATGTTCTTATTGTAATCCCTCAGGCTCTCATGAAATATGTATTCTCACATGTCCAAAACCCCAAAAGAAATTTTCACTCTTTGATTCTGGTGTGCCATTTTGCACAGATAAGGAAGGTTTCAGCAGCACTATAACTACACTGTGTTAAAAATACAGCAGCTGAATCCTCGATCATGTCCTTTTTTTGTTAGAATGGAAATAAATGCAATATGAAATAAGTTGTAGATATAACTGCTGCAATTAAAATATGTTGCCTAGCTTAAGCTTTTTGTTTAAACTTGCTGTAACAATACTTCACATTTTATTAATTGTCTGATATAAATAATCCACAAATCTACATCTACACAATATGACACAAAGCCTATTACATCTTACCACAGAGATACATTTTATCATAGACAATTCTTGCCTTACTTCCCGTGGGCTCACCACCTGCAGGAGGGACCGTAAGGGACGGTGCTGTGAGGATTGGGCAGCAGTCGAAGGCGGGGGCCTGCTTAGACTGCTGCCCCCGCGACCCGAATTACGGATAAGCGGAAGAAAATGAATGAATTCTTGCCTTATGTTTTTCTTACTATAGACATTTCTTACCATAAAATAATTTCTTGCCATAGACTTACTTTTTCCCATAGACACTTCAGGCTATATGCTTATGTCTTACCCAATACACTTCTATTCATAAAATAACTTGTTACCATAGAGTTATTTCTTACCCCAGACACTTTGTTATATGTTTATGTCTTACCCCAGACAATTCTTACCAGAAAATGATTTCTTGCCATAGACATGTTTCTTACCATACACACTTCATGTTATATGCTTGTGTTACACCAAACAATTTTTTTCAAAAAATATTCCATACCATAGACACGTCATGCTATATGCTTATGCCTTACCCCAGAATCGCTTTTTTTTTTTTACCATAGACACTTGTTACAATAGAATTACTTTTTTCCATATACATACAGTACTTCATGCCATAGACAATTTTTCCATAGACCTATTTTATGTTGCAAACACTTTTTTTTAATAGACTTGCTTCTAACCATATGCCCTTCTTACAATATGTAATATAATTATGTACTACCAGTGGTGGGCTGTCAGGGTCAGCAAGGCCTTCTCTGCTGGCTTAAACTCTATCAGAATCACTGACTTATATTTTAAGATGTTTTTGTCCACAAATATGTAATAAATTATTCCTAATAGTCTATTATTTTAATTTCATAGCGTATATCTTGGGTGTGTAGCACTAATTACATTAAAGTTTCTATCTGATCAGATTTTCGCTGTCACAGCCCTTCAACAAACTCCATGTTGCTTGAAGCTGTTGCTTTAACCAACCATATTTTAATTTGGCCACTCCTTTTCCACCTTGCAGGTGTCCGAACAAGTCAGCATTTTCACTTCCTTTGATCGGACCGTAAGAGCGTGTGCTAGTCAGAGCTAGCAAACGGCATCTGCTGCAAACTGCACAAGCTCAAATAAATTTGCGTGGATTTAATAGCTGTTTTTTATACCACAATGGCTGACAGAGGAGAAGAATTTGATCTGGTCACAGATTTACTTACAACAATATTTACAAGACGGACAGCCAAAACAGTCAAAGGTCAGCCAAAACAGTTCAAAACAGTTGTTAAGCAACGGTCTACAATCGTTGTCTCTATATATGGTGATGTAAGCACATAATGTAAGTTACAAAATGCTAATTTCTTTGATGAACATGGATTTTCTGTCAACGCCACTCATTTGTATGACATTCGGCAAAGTTATTTAAAATTCAGTGAGTGTTGGAGGTTGAGAAAAAGCTCCAAAAATGTGACTTCATGCTTACTTTGTACCCAAAACCCTAAGCTATTAGCATTGACAAATATAGAAATTTCCCTTTAAGCCACAGCCAGAATTAATATTAAATCACAACGAATCCACTCTGGGATTGATAGCGTCAAATAAGTCAATATTGTGTTTGCCAGTAAATGCTGAGGGAGACGTTCTCTCACTGCAATCCTGACCTGAGTCTCTCAACAATCCCAGAGTGCAACGCATTCTACCTGTTTACGTTGTCAGGAAAAAAAAAGGAAATTCCTCATATCAGTGAGCACACTTTTGCCTTATGTATTTATTATGCTTCGGATCCCTGCTGAGGGAGATTCAGCAAGCAGGCAAGACATGGGGTTTAGAAGAGCGAGCAAGCAGGAGAATATGAAGCCGTTAGTTTGCGGCGGTAATTTAGACGTGATCGGTGTGCTATCGTTTTGTTTGTGGCTGTGCTATTTCCCCGTGGAGTCTCCCATATCGAGCTGAGGACATGCGGCAGGTTTTTCTCTCATTGCTTATGAAGGCAAGCCTCCTATTCAACTCTAATGAGACCACTTACTGTGACCTCAAGAGCACACAATGCGAACACAAACATTTACTGAAACCTGAGAGTACAGATGCTCTAGTACTGAACACAAATGAAATCGTAGTTCGTTTGTGTGTATTATTGTGGTGTGGTGTTGACTCTACAACCTGGTATGAAAAGTTACAATTTGTTCATATTAATACAAGATGTCAGGTTTGGGGGGTTGGTAGCTCCCTCTGTTTAATCCAGTACCAAATAAGGAAACAAATAAACAGGAAAGGAAATGCAAGGCAAGCAAAGCAACTCTTTGATTTCCACAATAACAAAAATGACAGACCTTTTTAATTTATTTGTAGTTTATTTTTTTTTTTGTTTATTTAGTTTTTGAATGGTTTATATAAAAAGGAAAGGAAAGGAAAGGCCTTACAAGACTACAAGCTTTCCTCATTAAGAAATTTCCTCTGGTATTCCAGTCAACGTGCAACCCAGCCATTAGGGGGGCACAAGCCAGTGTACTCTTAGTGCCGGTCCCAAGCCCGGGTAAATGGGGAGGGTTGCGTTAGGAAGGGCATCCAGCGTAAAACATGTGCCAAATCAAATATGCGGATCACAAATGAGAATTTCATACCGGATCGGTCGAGGCCCGGGTTAACAACGACCGCCACAGGTATCGTTAGCCGACAGGGTACCGGTGGAAATTGGGCTACTGTTGGCCGAAGGAGGAGAAGGAGAGGAGGAAGGCGTCTACAGAGACGGCAGGAAAAGGAGCAGTGTAGGAGAGTAGAGGTTCGGGTTGGTACTTTAAATGTTGGTACTATGACGGGTAAAGGGAGAGAGATAGCTGATATGATGGAGAGGAGAAAGGTAGATGTGTTGTGTGTTCAGGAGACCAAGTGGAAAGGGAGTAAGGCCAGGAACATTGGAGGTGGGTTTAAACTGTTTTATCATGGTGTGGATGGGAAGAGAAATGGTGTAGGGGTGATTCTGAAGGAAGCGTACAGTAAGAGTGTAGTGGAGGTGAAGAGAGTTTCTGATAGGGTGATGATCGTGAAGGTGGAAGTTGAAGGGATGATGATAAATGTCATCAGTGCCTATGCTCCACAAGTTGGCTGTGAGATGGAGGAGAAAGAAAGATTCTGGAGTGAATTAGATGAAGTGGTAGATGGTGTACCTAGGAAAGAACGATTGGTGATTGGGGCAGACTTTAATGGGCATGTAGGTGAAGGGAACAGAGGTGATGAGGAGGTGATGGGTAGGTATGGTTTTAAGGAGAGGAATGTGGAAGGGCAGATGGTGGTAGATTTTGCTAAAAGGATGGAAATGGCAGTGGTGAACACGTATTTTAAGAAGAAGAAGGATCATAGGGTGACGTATAAGAGTGGAGGAAGGTGCACACAGGTGGATTATGTTCTGTGTAGGAGATGCAACCTGAAGGAGATTGGAGACTGTAAGGTGTTGGCGGGGGACAGTGTAGCTAGACAGCATCGGATGGTGGTCTGTAGGATGGTTTTGGAGGCGAAGAAGAAGAGGAGGAAAGTAAGGTTTGAAAGAAGAATAAGATGGTGGAAACTGAAGGAGGAAGAGTGTAGTGTGAGGTTCAGGGAAGAGGTCAGACAGGGGCTTGGTGGTGGTGAAGAGGTGCCGGATGATTGGGCAACTACTGCAGGAGTGATGAGGGAGGCAGCTAGAAAAGTACTTGGTGTGACATCTGGAAATAGAAAGCAAGACAAGGAGACATGGTGGTGGAATGAGGAAGTGCAGGAGAGCATTATGGGAAAGAGATTGGCAAAACAGAAGTGGGATCGACAGAGTGATGAGAAAAGTAGGCAGGAGTACAAGGAGATGCGGCAGCAGGTTAAAAGGGATGTGGCGAAAGCCAAGGAAAAGGCATATGAGGAACTGTATAAGAGGTTGGACACTAAGGAAGGAGAAAAGGATTTATACCGATTGGCCAAGCAGAGGGACCGAGTTGGGAAGGATGTACTGCAAGTTAGAGCAGTAAAGGATGGAGAGGGAAATGTGTTGACTAGTGAGGAGAGTGTGTTGAGAAGATGGAGGGAGTATTTTGAGCAGCTGATGAATGAGGAAAATCAGAGAGAGAGAAGGTTGGAGGATGTGGAGTTGGTGAAGCAGGATGTAGATAGGATTAGTAAGGAGGAAGTGAGAGCAGCGATTAAGAGGATGAAGAATGGAAAGTCGGTTGGACCAGATGACATACCGGTAGAAGCGTGGAGATGTTTAGGAGAGATGGCAGTGGAGTTTTTAACCAGATTGTTTAACAGGATTCTGGAAGGGGAGAGGATGCCTGAGGAATGGAGAAGGAGTGTGCTGGTACCGATCTTTAAGCATAAGGGAGATGTGCAGACCTGCAGTAACACAGGGGAATTAAGTTGATCAGTCACACCATGAAGTTATGGGAAAGAGTAGTGGAAGCCAGGCTGAGAGAAGAGGGGACCATCTGTGAGCAACAGTATGGTTTCATGCCGAGGAAGAGCACCACAGATGCCTTATTTGCTTTGAGGATGTTGATGGAGAAGTATAGAGAAGGACAGAAGGAGCTGCATTGTGTATTTGTGGATTTAGAGAAAGCGTACGACAGGGTGCCGAGAGAGGAGTTGTGGTATTGTATGAGGAAGTCAGGTGTGTCAGAGAAGTATGTGAGGGTGGTGCAGGACATGTATGAGGACAGTGTGACGGCAGTAAAGTGTGCAGTAGGTACGACAGACTGGTTCAGGGTGAAGGTTGGACTGCATCAAGGATCGGCCCTGAGCCCTTTCCTGTTTGCAGTGGTGATGGGCAGGTTGACGGACGAGGTCAGACAGGAGTCTCCCTGGACTATGATGTTTGCAGATGATATTGTGATTTGTGGTGAGAGTAGAGAGCAGGTTGAGAAGAGCCTGGAGAGGTGGAGATATGCGCTGGAGAGAAGGGGAATGAAAGCCAGTAGGAGTAAGACAGAGTACATGTGTGTGAATGAGAGGGAGGGCAGTGGAGTGATGCGGTTGCAGGGAGAAGAGGTGGAGAAGGTGGAGAGTTCAGGTACCTGGGGTCAACAGTGCAAAGTAATGGAGAGTGTGTTAGGGAAGTAAAGAAAAGAGTGCAGGCAGGGTGGAGTGGGTGGAGAAGAGTGACAGGAGTGATTTGTGATAGAAGAGTATCTGCAAGAATGAAAGGGAAAGTTTATAGGACTGTGGTGAGACCTGCGATGTTGTATGGATTAGAGACAGTGGCATTGAGTAAAAAACAGGAGGTGGAGCTGGAGGTAGCAGAGCTGAAGATGTTGAGGTTTTCGTTGGGAGTGACGAGGATGGACAAGATTAGAAATGAGTTTATTAGAGGGACAGCACATGTAGGATGTTTTGGTGACAAGGTGAGGGAGGCGAGATTGAGATGGTTTGGACATGTGCAGAGAAGGGACATGAATTATATTGGTAGAAAAATGCTGAAGATGGAGCCACCAGGTAGGAGGAAAAGAGGAAGGCCAAGGAGGAGGTTCATGGATGTGGTGAGGGAAGACATGCAGGTAGTTGGTGTAAAAGAGGCAGATACAGAGGACAGGGTGGTATGGAGACGGATGATCCGCTGTGGCAACCCCTAATGGGAGCAGCCGAAAGAAGAAGAAGAAGATTCCAGTCAACGTGCAATAGAACATTTGTTGAAATGCCATGGAAGAAGTCATAAGCCAGCTGCAAAAATGTCCAGAATTTGCTATTAAATGAAACAGAAAGAGCATGATGCAAACAGCACACATTTCACTTTTATACAGTTTCAGTACTGTAGTTGTGTGGAATGCTGTTCCCTGGTGGTCTAGTGGTTAGGATGCGGCGCTCTCACCACTGCGGCCCGGGTTCGATCCCCGGTCAGGGAACCAACCCCAGCCATTAGCGTTGCATAAACCTTAGTGCTGGGTCCCAAGCCCGGATAAATAGGGAGGGTTGCGTTAGGAAGGGCATCCAGCGTAAAAAAATAAATAAATATATAAATATGTGCAAAATCAAACATGCGGATGATCCGCTGTGGCGACCCCTAATGGGAGAAGCCGAAAGAAAAGAAGTTGTTTGGAATGCTGTGGAATGTTCACAACACCAGTAGGTTCCTGCTATCGATTTTAATTATACCATTGTCTATTTGAACATTTAATTCTGATTGTCTGGATCTAGTTCTAGTTTGTTCCATTTTAAATGAATATTCTGTCCCATTTTTAAGAAAAATATAGGAAGCCATAGTAATAGCAATAATATAGAACAAATATAAGAAGCAATAGCTTACACTTTCTCTCCAGTTTGCCCTCTAATTATATTTATTATAAAACATAAAAAATACTATCATTTATTTCTGTGTATGATTTAGAATTGCAGAATAACTTAATTATATGAAACAATTAACCAAAATAAACCGTTATTTCCTTATTTGTTCAAAGTTCAATCATCAATGACAGCTTTGTTAATATTGTCCATTGATCTTAGTATTGAAAATATAACCCATGGTGAAGTGTGCCCTACACCATACTCACACTGCTTTGCAGTGTGTGGTTTGTTGCCTCCATGTTGTGTATTGAAATCTTCGAATGCACCCCTAGCTGGGTTATCCCTTAATTATAAACATTTAAATATATCCACATAAAACCATATATACCAAGCTTTGTTTTTGCCTGCAAGAAACCATTATGATCAAAAACAAAAAGCTTGTCACATGAACAAGAGACTGAAATGTGACAAGTCGGAAAACTACATCATTCAGTTTCAAAGCACTGACACTGGGGATTCCTTTCAAAATGTTAATTTAACATTTTTATAGGTAAAACTTGACCATATCTAAAATTCGAAATTTTTTTCCCCAAATGAGAGCCACTCTTTTAGAACATTTCCTAAAACCTTAACGGAATTTAACAGTGCTGGCATATCAACTAAAATGAAATAAACACTAATAATTAGATCCAGATGTGAAAATTTGTGTTGTTATTAAGACATGCACATGTTCAAGTTTGTCAATTGATATTGGAAATCTCAAGTCAGCTCACAGTCATCCAGGAACTCCATTTTAAGCAAACCCCCCGGCCTTCAAGTACAGTCAGTGTAGAGAGAAACTACAATGATCATAGGGGTATCTCTTTCTCCTTTATTACGGACGTTTACACGGCACGCTGCATCCGCAAAGCCAACAGCATTGTGGACGACCGCACATACCCCTCACACACACTCTTCACCCTCCTGCCATCAGGAAAAAGGTACTGAAGCACTCGGGCCGTCAAATCCAGACTGTGTAACAGTTTCTTCCCTTAAGCCATCAGGCTCCTTAACACACACAACTCTTTCCTCATAAAGAGATACTTGGTTAATGAGCATCTGGGGAGGTGGTAGCGTAGTGATTATGGCATTGGACTATAGATTCAAAGGTCGTGAATTCAAATTCTGAACTAGGCCTTTACCCCCATAGCTGCTCAGTTGTATTTTTGAGTTAAATGTAAGTCACTGAACAAACACAATGACTTCTATAATCTTCTATAATCACTCTCTTGGTGAAGTCGTATCTTCACATGAGTTTTCCACCACTGCTATGCTGACTACACTCAACTTATCTTCTCCTATCCTCAGCATGTCTGGTGGACATATCATCATGAATGAGTGACATCTGAAACTCATCCCCAGAAAAACTGAACTGTTGGACATCCCAGTACAGGATCTTACAATGTCTTTAAACAACTCTTTGATCTCCCCTTCAGCCACGGCTCGCAATCTTGGGGTAACCATGGACACCATCAGCTGTCCTTTTTTCACATGCTCATAAGAAATGCTCTTGTCAGTTTCTTCTCTACAACATTAGAAGTATAGGACTATTTTTACCCACACAGGCTGCTCAGGTGCTTGTTTAATCTCTTGTCATCCGTTCGTCCTTTGTAAATGATCCAAAACGCTGCTGCGTGACTTGTGTTTGACCTGCCTAAGTTCTCCCACACCACCCCACTGCTGCGCTTCGTAAACTGGCTTTTGATAACTGCATATATCAGATTTGAAACACTGATGCTTGCCTATAAAAACCAAAAATGGACCAGCACCCTTTTACATCAAAGCTATTATTACTTCTCACACTGCACAACACAGTCTCAGATCTTCTAGCACTGCTCGACTGGTCCCACCATCTCTCGGGGGAAAAGGTAAGTATACTTTAAGGCTCTTCTCTGCTCTGACACTGGGGCAGTGGAATTAACTTCCACAAGATGTCCGAGCAGCTGAGTCTCTGCCTATCTTTAAAGGACTAGTGAAGACCAGCCTCTTCCTGAAACACAAAATAGTGTGTGCGATAATTTCTCTCAGAGTTTCAGGCTGATGGTATCTTATGTCTGTAATCGAACCAGTGTTGATTTATTAATTCAAGGGACTCAAAGCACATTTGTGCATCATTTTGGATAAGGGCGTATGCTAAATGCCGTAAATGTAAACAATAATTATAATTGCAGTTCCTATCATTGTATTGTTTAGCCTCTTGATTTAGAAAGCCATATGCCATATTGTTTTCCCCTCTTGTTATGTACCAAGTATATGATTATAATCTAATCCTATGTTGTTAGTTTTGCTTAATTTTCTGGCTTATTTTGCCCTGGATGTAAAAAAATAAATTAAAAAAAATGGTATTCTGGTTGATTTTTTTCGAGGCTAGATGTCTGTCATAAAATTTGAATACAAATGAAATATCCATCTGTATCCTCAAAAACATGACAATATTTAGCCTCAAACAAGCATTGGCCAGAATTTGATCCAGAAGTACTTCAAAATTAGTTTGCATTTAGTGCAGGGAGATTTTACTGTAATTATCATGCACAACTGCATAAGATTCCATTAGTTCCAGAGGGCTCCTCTACAGGACGTGTTGGCTCGGCTAAATGTCAGCAAGCGCTCACTAAACTGCTCCATCTTCCAAAGTGAAGGAAGACCGGTTATGCTGGGGAAAGTCCACAACCTTGGCAAAACCTCAATTTTCCCTGCGCTTTGCATAACTAATTTAACTTAATTAGCCGAGCTCATGGCAGAGGCATAAATCGATTGTTAATTACAGCTGGAATTGGACGGGGTGATGGAGGAAAGGGAGGGGGTGCTGGGATATTTATAGACATTAGAGGGGAGCACAGACGGACATTTCACCATGCCCAGGAATGGGAGGCATGCATTATCCTCTAAAGTGTTTTAATTTCCACATTTATTCTGTCTGTAGGTGCAACCATGGGGCATGAAAAGTGGAGTGACTGTGTGTATGTGTGTGTACTGGTGCATGTGAGTGTGTGGGCAGTTGTTCTTAATAATGCGATATGAAACTGGCTGGCAGTTATTGCCTCATCATTCTGCCATTATTTTAAGTCACAGAGCTGCATGTGTGTGTGTGTGTGTGTGTGTGTGTGTGTGTGTGTGTGTGTGTGTGTGTGTGTGTGTGTGTGTGTGTGTGTGTGTGAGAGACACTGATTAAAGCCAAAGCCTGCTTTGACATTTTCATTTGCAAGGCTCAGGGAGAAGTTGATAACTAGACATTACTCTAGGTTTGTTCATCTACAGTTTAAATCCCTGACTTGAATCGTGTCGGATAAAGCAGAGCCAATAGTGTACACACACACTCACACAAGCAGACACACATATAAAAGCTTTGTGTTTTTTCTTGTATGTTTTTAAGCATAGTGGTCTGACAGTGCAGGGCATGAAGTTGAGAGACACAGAGAAAAAAAAAAAAACAGGTTTTTAGTACATACTCTCTGCTCACAAATTATTAATATGCTGTATGTGCTTGTAAAAGCTGTGACACCTATTGGAATTTCAATGTATCCAGTACTCAAATCCTTTGACATTTAACAAAGGCTTTAGAGGAATTTGTGCTTTTTGGTGTATCTGTAACATCATCAACTGCCTTTTTTTATCTTATTAACCAAGAAAAGAGAGATGCTGGGGTTTATTGCAATGACTGTTATTAGTATTGGAAGTGAGCACCAACTTGTGGATATTCAACAATATTCCAAGTAGCTATAAAAGGGTAAAAAGCACAATATGTTGTTTAGTAATACAGCAAAGGAAAGGAAAGGAAAGGAAAGGAAAGGAAAGGAAAGGAAAGGAAAGGAAAGGAAAGGAAAATTAAATACTCTGGTAAGCAATAAACCAATTGCAGAATGCTGTGGTATATGATTTCATCATCATCATCATCATCTCCCGCTTATCCGTAATTCGGGTCGCAGGGGCAGCAGTCTAAGCAGACCCCCGCCTTCGACTGCTGCCCAATCCTCACAGCACCGTCCCTTACGGTCCTTCCTGCAGGTGGTGAGCCCACGGGAAGCGGTATATGATTTGAAAATCTGTATTCTCTTCACATCTGGATTTATCACACAAGGCTATCATGGATTATATTCCTATAACAGCATGCGCTAAGATTTTCAGGATCAGAGTTTGCATGTTCTGCTTGTGTTTCTATAGGTTATTTTTTCTCCGGTTTCCTCCGTATAGTCCGTGCATTGTAGGTTGATCTTCACTTCCAAATTGTCTGTAGTTTCTATTATTGTACACCTGACTTTACCAAGCTTCCTAATTCAGATTGCCATATTGTTTCCCCCTGTTTTTCTGTACCAAATATATGATTATAATCTGGTCATGTGTTGTTAGTTTTGAGGTCCTGAGGTCCTGTGATTGACTCCAGGCTCCCCTGTGACTATGTATGGGATATATATAGGATAAATTCCAGTAGGCTGGGTTTCCCAGATAAATCAATGGTGTGTTGTATAAAATTAAATCTTAATCTTTTTAATCTACTTAATCGTCAAGTCATGACCGGTTCCGATAATAAATAAAATAATTTTGGGACTGGAAAACATTCATCTGGATCAATTTAATTAGAATCATCATATATTTTATATATCTTATTGTCTAATATTAAACAAATCCTTGCAATAATAAGTGCATTTGTCATTAATGCAGCACTCAGAGTCTCATTAGTATCTAAGAGTAAACAAATCATTTACAGATTTGACAAAACTCTTATCCTTCCTCTTTGTTCTTATTTAACTGCCAATAATGAATAAAGTGTAATATATCCAACAGCGTGTGTGGATTTTTTTTTTTACACGTTATTGGACCTTGCTTATTTATTATGCTGTACACTCTGTACATTACTATACAGTAGATTTTAATGAGTCTTTCCAGTCACTGATCCATTTCCTCTTTATGTCTGTCTCAATCTGCCACTGTCAATCTGTCTATTAAACAGACCCTATCTATGTTTCCTAGCAATGTCTGCTACAGACACAATTGACAATAAGTACAAATAAAATCCAAAAGAGATCGTTAAGGGACATTTTGGGGGAAAAGAAGGACATCTGGTCAGACCTAATATCCAAAGCTGAAGCTGTGTTACAGCCAGAAATTTTTTTGTAGGTTTGTACACTATGGTGATTTTAATTAAGACCTGTAAACCTCTCTGGACCTGTAATAGTATTTCAAAGCTGCACTAGAAAAACTATGGTTTCTGATATTGTAGTACAAATGGATTTAGTTTACATTTTCTTTTTCAGGCTATGGTTCAGTTTTTTCTGGTCTAGAAATAAGCTCCGCTCATATCTTAATTTGATTGGTTGAAAAAAAGAGATGTTTTTAGCATACAGTATATAATTTCAAGCACCAAAAGATAATGTAAAGATAAAGGCTGAATGTAAAAAGTTATTGTTGCTCTTAATACCTCACCTGTAATTGTGTTTAAAACATAAAAGGGTTCCTTTAAGTAGGTATTATACCTTTTGGAGAATTTTTTTGCTGTGCAGCATCATGCCCAGATGCAATTTAGCTAAAGAATCCTCCAGAGGTGTGGATCCTGCTTAATTAACACCTTTATATTAGGTTCTTTATCTCATTTTTCCTGTTGCATTGCCCTTGGTTACATACATAACCATGGTTACATACATAACCAAGAGACGTTCCCCTTCAGTAACTCAAGCTGCGTCAACAACACTTTGGGAACGAGAGTCCAATAACACCAGACTGACCAATCCCTACATAATGTGGATGGGCACAGCTAGGTTAAAGGACATAGGGGCCAGGAGTGGCACTAAGGTCAAGGTCATTAGAGGATGAAATAACATCCGCAATCCATCTGCTGAGATCCTGCTTGTTTGCAGGGAGACCTCTCTTTGGAAGGCCATAGCAGATGCTCCGACTTTCTCCACAGTTCCAGTCTGTGGATGTATATGTCCAGTCCTCACACTGGACATAGTTGGTCAAGCTTCTCCTGGACTGGGGCCTAAAAAGGGGGAGGAAAGAATGCCTGGAGCCCAAGAGGTCGTAGGACGACCGAGGGTACCTTTGGAACATACCCTGATTGATAGGGTATAGGAAGGCACTTGCAATGCCTGGGGTAAATTTCAGAAAAGAAGGGGGCACAGAGAGAGCCTGAAGATCCCCTACTTTCTTGAGAGAGGAGATGGCCTAGAGCAACACATTTTTGACCGTGAAAAACCTTAAAGGCACCTTGGTCAAAGGCTTAAAGGCAGGCTCCGACAGGACCTCCAAGACAATGGCCAAGTCTCATGCAGGCACTCTAGATTACCATGGAGAAAACGTGTCACCAAGGGGTTCTTACCCAGTGACTGCCCCGTGAGGGGGACACGTAAATTTTCAGGGTGGAAGGAGCCAACTCTTTGCCAAACTGTTCTTGCGTTGTTCGCATTATGCCGTGAACAGGCACCACCTTGTGGCCCTGGATTGAAGAATGGCCTCTATGACCTCAGTGGAGAGACCGCCGGCTAGAAGCTGTGCCCCCTCAAGGGCCACAGCCACAGCCTCCACAGCTCTGAGTGGGAGTGAATTATTGTGCCCCCTGCTTGAGGTTGCAGGGAGAGATTGCAGAACCTCCTGGTGGTTGATGTAGAAAACCACTGAAGTGTTGTCCATACGGAACAACACATGGTGGCCTGTGAGGTCTGGAAGGAAATACTTCAGAGCTAGAAGCACAGCCAGATTTTGTTGATAGTTAACCTAATGCCCAGATCAGATGAGGGAAAAAGGTCACACCTTCCAGAAGACATACTCATGAAATAGCCTCTCTGTGAATTCTTATGAGTAGCCAATTTTTTCATCACGGTTTGACCATAGGTGTAAACCATAGCCTTGTTGACTCTCAGGGCTCAGTGTGGAAATTACTCTCTTCATCTCTGCCATGTCTCTCTTTTTCCTTCTACACACTTCCCTGAAGTACTCAGCCTGAGGTTGTCACTGAAATTGACATCTGTGCCAGAAAAGTGTTTTTGGAAGCTGCTCCTGAATGAAGCCCCCAAAGCCTTACAAAGGAATGGAAACCTTACCGGCATGGGGACTGTGGTTTGAATGCCAAAGTAAATTTTTTCGGGCACATCACAGCTAATGAGCCTTGGAATTAATTCATAACCATGATGGAAAACATTTCAAAACAAAAATGCGAGTCTACATTTCCAAAGACAGAAAAAAAACTCACCATTGTCTGCTTTCACCAAACCAAACTCTATGTAGTTTGATTGAACTTCTGTAAGAAACTGCTATTCACTGGTATTTAATATAAAGTGAACTTGCGGATGAATTCATACAGTATAAAGCATGGATTGAACCTGAATGAATCTCAGCGAGGCAATCAGACATCTCACAGTGATGGGAGGGGTAAAAAAAAAGGCTTTACAAGGACATATCAGGACAATCGGCAGACTCGTAACATCACTATGTACTTTATAATGGCTTCATTTACTTTATAATCACCCTGTATTGAATCACTACTTACAGGGGAAAAAACCTTGTACCCTTTGATGAAACACCTTGTCTTGTTCATAAGATCACTGAGAATTACCTCCAAAGTGAGGGGGGTCAGAAGTCATGTAGGTTTTAGAAGTTTAAAACTGGTAGTTGAAAGTTATTAAAAATGTAGACTGGTTTGCAGTAGCCAGACAGGGACAACGATGTTTATGTATCTTCCGACAATACAGTATAAATAAATTTTTTTTATTCATATTTATGCATAGAAATCCATTTCGTAGAGAGCTACTGTAATTTGCCTGCTCTTTCCCTTAGTAAATGCACACTCTTCGTAAAGCTGCATTTTAGCTTGTGTAGGCCTATTTTTCCCTGAATACCAGCGTCGCTTATTGTGTTACAATTGTAATAGCATTTTTAATTGTTGGATTCATTTTTGACCAATGGGAAAACTTGATTTTAGATTTCAAGACATTTCTTTATTATTATAAAAAAAAATTGTCTGTCATATACATTAAACCAGACTTAAATTTTTATTATACATTTTTATTATATTATAGATTTTTTTTTAAAGAGTGACAGAATCTTTTACAAACATTAGATACGAAAAATGACTAGAAATGCAGCCTAATAATGACCAGCACAATCAAATTTCAGCCATGGTCCATGCTGCTTTTCACTTTATTCTTTTCCTTTTTTCAAACAAAAGCATTTCGTTCCACCGACGCTACAACATCTATGCTCCAGTGTCCACCTACTCACCATTTTTAGCCATCTACAAGGTCACACCTCTGCGCTTCCTTCGCAAGTTGCCTTTATACTGGATCAAAGCATGGCAGGAAAGTTCTAAAATAAATGATTCATCAAGAAAACTTTTTTTAGGTCCTGTCACCATAGATTTAAGAAGGATGAAGAAGAGGAGCAATGTTGAGATCCAGGGTTCCTGGTCGCTCAAGGTTTAAGGTTCAGTCTTTTGGGTATGTCAGAAAAAACTCGACATTGGAATTCATGACACATTTTGGGAGTTCCTCCTACGTTGTTTGAATAAACATGAAACAAGATCTGTAACTGTGTTTAACCTTGATTACTCATCTTTTCATAACAATATTTGCTAAATCATTATGGCTTTGTAATCATGGGACCATATTGGCAACACAGAATTAGTCATTTTGAATTAAATGAATATGGTATTAAACACCATTCCAGGAAGCCAGGAATGCAAACAAAACAACTGATATTTAATTCTTGGAAAACTGAGGGTTAGTTGGCAAACTGATTTGCCAACCTACTGTAGGTTTTTTGGTGGTGGGAAGAAACCAGAGACCCTAGAGGAAACCCATGAACATACAAAATATAATTCTAGAGCTGTGTGGCAGCAACACTTACTGCAGATATGGTAACTAAAGATTCTTTTCAAGGAACAAACTGAACAATTCTTAAAGAAGCTGATTTTATCTTTCTTTTTTCTTTTTCTTTTTTCCATGTTCTGTGAAGTGGCAAGTTTATGATGTGCAGAAGAAAACCCTCCTTGATGAGCACCCCGATTGTGTCTTTAAAATTGCAGGTTATACACTTAAACTTCCAATGAGATCTTAAACTATTCTCTCTCTTTGGAAAAACGTTCAGTGAGCAGGTAGTAAAGCCAAGATGAAATCAATTCCTGTTTCAGATCAATAATTAGATCCAGCATAGTTAAAAAAAACATTGATTAGATTTTTTTTTTCTTCCTGAATAGTGTTTAAAGCAGCCTTGGGTAGTTTGATTCTTGCAGCAGAAATTCTAAATAAGTTTTTCCCCCCTTGTGCAGTGCTCTTTCATCCGATTCTCAATCATTTAGATATATGAAAAAAGTGGTGAAGGATGCCCCTGGCTAAAGGCACAACACGCATTTGACATTTCCATCGTTGGGACGTTCCAGACCTTTCTGCAGTGTTTTGAAGTCTTACAAGAGCGCAGTGAGAGGTGCAGACAGAGAGGGGGAAGGAGAGAGTAGGAGATGAAAAATAAAAGAGAAAGTCAGGGCAAGTGAGTGAACTGTCAGTAGAGGATAAGATAGAATGGTCCTGAGCATCTAGATCTGCAGCTGTCTATCATATAATATTATGTATTATATATTATATGTATAATATTATATATCATATACATTTTTCGTAAATTTGTTAGAGGATGTGTAATACTCTAACATATTGTAAACAAGACCATTTTCAGGTTACGTATATAACCATGGTTCCCCGAGGGAACGAGATGCTGTGTCAGAAACACTTCTGAATCACATGTATAATCAGACCAATGGAAACTTAAAAGCACATGAAGTGAAAACAGCGCTAGCATCTGAAAAGGGAAGGAAGCGCTGCAGCGATGCAGGCAGTGTGGCATAAAGACGCAGCGTTTCGTTACCTTGGGGAACCATGTTTACATATGTAACCTGGAGACGTCCCGCTTTAGGAACTCAAGCTGCGCTTTGGGAACGAGAGTCCAATAAAGCCAGATTGACCAATCCCTGCTTAATGTCAATGGGCACAGCAAGGGCAAAGGACAGAGTGGCCAGGAGTGACACTGATGTCAAAACTAGAGCCTGAAAAAGGTCAGCGGGGTGGACCAGCCCGCAGCTTTGCAGATGTCGTGGAGGGAAACTCCAGAAGGCCTTAAAGGCAGCTGTACTGTGAGTGCACTTTGACCCTAAAAGAAGCGGGGAGACCAGAGGACTCATAAAAAGAAGAATTAGCATCCACAATCCATCTGCTGAGCATCTGTTTATTCGCAGGGAGACCTCTTCTAAGAGGGCAAAAGGAGACGAACAGCTGCTCCGACTTCCTCCACAGTTCTGTTCTGTGGACATATATGTTCAGTCGGTTAAGCTTCTCCTGGTCTGGAATGAATGCCTGGAGCCTAACAGGTTGGGGGACGACAGAGGGTACTTTGGGAACTTACCCTGATCTAGGGAAGAGGAAGGCACTGGCCAGGCCTGGAACAAACTCCAGGAATGAAGGGGCCTCGGAAAGGGCCTAAAGATCCCCTACTCTCTTGAGAGAGCAGATGTACAAGAGAAACACAGCCTTAACTGTGAGGAACCTCACAGGTACGTCGGTCAGAGGTTTAAAGGAAGGCTCCGACAGGGCCTCCAAGACAATGGCCAAGTTCTATGCCTCAGCCTCTGGGTGCCACGGAGAAAGTGTGTCACCAACGGGTTCTTACCCAGTGACTGCCCCATGAGGGGGACATGACAGGCTGCAATAGCGGACACTTAAAATGTCAAGGTGGAAGGAGTCAACCCTGTGGTGAACTGTTCTGGAAGGAATTCCAGCACTGAACCGACTGGGCAGTTAACTGGATCTAGGCGGTGTTGTTCCTACAATGCAGTGAACAGGTGCTGCCTTGCGGCATACAACATCCTCGTGGGGGTTGCTCTGGATTGAAGAAAGGTCTCTACCACCTCTTTGGAGAGACTAGCGGCTAGGAGCTGCACCCCCTCAGGCCATTACCGGTGCCTTAAGGGATGATGCTACTCCCGGGAAGAGATAGCCAGCTAGCGTCTCTTCCACCCTTGGCATCGTCCCATAGCCGCTCTTTCATCCCCACCACGTTCGCGTACAGCGAGGCTTGTGAGGTGAAGAGGCGGGCTGCATACAGGCTATTCCAGGACCTAGACACCTCAGTGTGCAGATCCGGGAAAAAAGGCAGACCCTGGCATGGAGGCTGTGACGCAGGGTGCAGGAAGCGCTCATCTAGCTTACTGTGTGCGCTGCTTCCGCTTTCCGTCTAGCTTGAGCTTGGACACGGCCCGCATCACTACCTCCAGGAGCTCCTCATACAGCACAGGCTGGGAGGAGTCCCTGGGCTTGCTAGCTTCTATAATCTCTTCCTTCTCGGAGCAAGAAATGTGGCGCACTGTGCTGCTTGCACTGGGAGAAGAAACCGCCAAAGGGCATGCTTCCCCCAGGGAGCGAGCGCTAGACCCGGCAGGTGAGGTGGGAGAAAGGGACACGCCTGTCTCCATGTCCTCTGTCAGATCCTCTTGTGAACCCCACAACATCTGGGGCCGCTTTGCCTCAGCAAGAACGGGGCCCGAGCCACAAGGGAGAGCGCTCTCCTCAAGCAAAGAGTGTACATAGCCTTACGGCTACAATTAGAGCAGTCGACTACCTCCAGAGGTGACTGAGCATGCGCCTGTCCCAAGCAAACGACACATCGGCTGTAAGTATCCCCCCAGAAATGAAACAGGGGCAAGGAGGAACACACAGTCGGAAATTCTGCTTGCTTTTAAAGCTTATGCCTGCACAGATTCACACACAAAGCGCTTACCTGAACAAACAGAAGCTAGCATTGGCTCCACTGCATGTGCATTTTGTAGCTTTCTGGTTGTGACGTTACCCCGCCGGTAACGTCGCACCTTGCCGTGCATGAACAACGCGGAGGCATTCCCAAAACGTTTCAACGCAGCTCGAGTTCCTGAAAGGGAACTATAGGAACAGTTCAAAATTAAGCAGCTCAAAACCAGATTTTCAGCAATTTTGTGAAATAAATTTTGCAGTCTATAAATTGCATCAAGCATTTTAGTTCAGTGGGTACTTCAGACAATCCTCTAGAGCTGCACAAATGCAAAATATTAACATAGTCATTATGCCAGAATAGAATAGAACCTGAAACCAAATATTCTGCATTTTACCATTGAATCTATGTGAAAGCAAACTTCCAGAAGAACATCAACCCTGACATTTCATCCATTCACATGATGTTGATTGATAAATGACTGCATAGTAACAGGCTATGCAGAACTCAGCAGACACTGATGATAATGTCATGCAAAACTGCTTGTGTAGCTCAGACTAAGGTCACTTCTAAGGACCCATGAATTTTCTCCTTCCATTTTATATACCCCTTGTTATATATGGGGGTCTGTAGCTTATTCCTTGGACCTTAGAACACAAGAAGGGAGACACACTGGATGAGGTGCTACCCCATTTCACAGCAAAATGGCAATCAGCCTACAATGTCTATTCTTCTTCAGCATGTCTATAGACTGAAGAAGAATCTGACCAAATCCGATTCTGCTCTGAAGCATGTCAGTTTACTGAAGCCTGTCCTATAACATCAATGAATTAATTTCATATTTAATGACTGCTATCCCAAATTTTTATGGATCATTACAAATCCCCCAGCATACACATAAAAAACGGTGCGCTGGAAAATAATTGCAGCGATAAACCCAGAATGCCGAATATCCTGCTGAATAGTTTTTGTGCTCTTTTCCAAATAAAGAGCAGATGGATTTCACAAGCATGACCTTGGGAAGATCAGATCCGAAAAAAAGCCATTGATGTGGCAAGAGATATTCAGAGATCAAAAACACTCCACGGCGTTAAATATTAATGCCACACGATTGCGCCCATCAGCCTCCTTAAAGAATATTAAGCACTTGGATTAACATTTGCTTTCAACTGTACTTGATTAGGTCTAGAAAATGAGAATGATGTCACTCTGTGGTGTCCAGATTGCGGTAGTGCAAAGGGTTTAAAGAGAGAATTGACCGTCTGCGCCTGTGAAAATTTGTGTGATGAGTTGTGGCTTTAACAAGATGCCATCACGGTGTAATAAAAAATAAAATAAAATAAAACATTTAATCAACAATGTTTTCTCATGCTAGAAAATTGAACACTGCGCAGATAATTAGCATAGGTTGTTGTCATAATTAAAGCATACAGTGACCTTTGCCTCTAAGTTGTTCTGCACCAATTAAATACACCAGGTATTTTTTTTAATTTATGCTTTGAAGGACAGCTCCTAAACGCTGCAGCGGTGGCAACAATGCATTGCAAACGTTCATGCAAACGTGCGGTGACCGTTTCCGCCCCGTTGTACGGTTATAATAATGAAACATGAGCAGTAACCTTGGGGAAAGCTTAGACAAGGATAAAAGCATGAGATAGTGATTAGCTGAAGCTCTGAAGTGTAAATTGAATTGTAAATGTGTTTCTCTTTATCTTAATCAGAAATAACAGCCTCGCATGTACAAATCTAGTTAGCCTGGAAAATGAACAGGGAGAAAATTTCATATAGAGATGTAGCATGAGTGCTGTAATACAGAATTGATTAGGCAAAGTCTATTTTACTATAGCACATAGTATGACTTTAACTGTATGAGAAAATCATGCTTAGCTAGCCAGGTTTTAGACATTACTTTTACCAAAGTAATCATTAAGCTAGCTTAATGAAAAGAATGTAAAGAGACCGAACAAGCACCTGAGCAGCCTGTGTGGACAGAAATTGTTTAATTTTTCAGGATGTTGTAGAAAAGAAATTGACAAGAACGAGCTACATTAAGCAACATGTGAGGAGAAGGACAGTTGATTGTCTATAGTAACCCCAAGGTTGTGAGCAGAGAGTTATGAAGAGTTATTTAGAGACCTGGAAATAAATCACCTGGGAATTAATACAGACTTATTTTTCGTTTGCTGTTGTAATGAGCTCTATTCCTCTGGGAAAGCTTCATGCTAGATATTGAAGCGTCACTGTGGAGATTCAGAATAACAGAATTATTGAGGAAGTCTGGGGTAAAGTAAGTTCCAGTTCATGCCAAAATATGTTCATTGGAGTTGAGGTCAGGGCTCCTTGCAGGTCATTTGAGATCTTCCACTAAACCTTAACACAACATAACTTCATGGAACTCTCTTTGCACACAAGGGCATTGCAACATTGAGATTTTTGTATGAAATACAATACAATACAATACTGCAGAATACAAAATCTCTGGTAGAATTGTTTGAGAAATGTCATGCTTCCACATTTAAAGATATACAATACAATTGTGTGCCTCTAATTTTGTAATAACAGTTTGGGAAAGAACCAAATATGGCTGGAAAGCAATAATTTTGTCCATATACTACAGTCAAAGCTGCTGTTATAGACAATCAAACACCTTCAAAAGCCAACCAGGCTGAACATTTTAATGTCATGAAACTAGAGTTAAAAAAATACCAGTTTACAGTGTTCAACGTTAAATCTTGTTTTGCATGTTGATTTAAAATACATTCTTCTTCTCAGGTTTATTGTGCCTCAGTGTAGAAAAGCATCGTGACATCAGATTCATCACATTCTAGGACGTTTCTAGGCAGCCTGACGCATATTTCTACATTTGAACTCGCTCTTTGTGAACACAGTATGCGCTCACACGATCTCACCTTCACACATGAACACCCTCATACTGCTGCCACTTTGTCCGACCATTTTTCGTTGCTGTTTCTGTGTTTGTGACCAATTGTAATCGCTCATTTACCCTCCCATTTTTTTCTTTCTCTTTCTCAAATACACACACACACACACCTACACACACACAATCACACACTATCCTGACTATATGCCAAGCACAATCATACATTTGCACACACTCCCTCTGGTACATAAACATCCTTTTCTTTCTTTCTTTCGTTCTTTCGTTCTCTCCCCCTGCTCCCACCAACACTTACACACATCACCACATTCTGTGAGCACTTTTCAAATCCCTCTGTGTCTTGCTCTTGTCTATGACCAGTTTTCATTTCTCTCTCTCTCAACACAACACAGATATCTACATTTGCACACACTCCCTGGGGTGCAAAATCAGAGATACCACTCTCTCTTGTCTCTTATTAGCACACACAAGCACACAGACATGCTAACAGAGTGCTTTCTCTATAAATACTGTACCTGCTCTCTTCAGATTCAGTCTTTTTTTCTCCCAGCTTCCGAATGAATGCCAAGGACTCATGCGCAAGCCATTGGGAAGATGTACAAGCAGATTTTTTTTGCTCTTTGGCTTCCATGACAAACAAGCTTACTGGTAGACACTGACTTAGTGCTAATCAGTAACAAGGTAAAAGGCTCTTTGAAAGCAACTTTGATATAAGTTGAGCAGAACCTTCATATTTAATTCTGTGGTGGTGAGAATAAATTAATCTTTATCCCTATATTTACCTTTGGCCACAAGCCGTGGGTGAAACAATAAGGTCACAAGTGCAGGTGATGGAAATTAAGTTCCTCTGCAGGATTACTGAGCTTATGTTGTTATGTTGAGGATCTGGGCATTTCGGGAGGTCATGTGTGCAGATCCCAGCACCATCAAGCTGCACTACAATTCAGTTATTACGAGTGCTAACATAAAAAACAAAAATAATAATAATAATAATTACTGGAAATGTTGGTATTTCTAGCAGTACATTTACCTGTGGAGACTATAATAACCTTTTTTATTTGGTTTTGTTTTAGTCCCAGGAGGCGAGCTGGCCAGCTCACTTCGCAGTTAATTGGCCTGGCATGTCAACGTCGCAATCAACGTATTTTTCTGAATTCATTCCATCGAAATGCCCTTCACCTGATATTCAGACCAAACATGATAACAGAACATACTTTGTCACTAAAAATAATTTGCATTCAAAAGAATCTGTGTAGAAGACGCTACAAGGTCTTCCTGTATTTCCTGTATGGATAGGAACCAGTAAAGCTATTAAAACCACTTCAGTAAGAAAAGTGCTAAATGCTCTTTGGCTGTTCCAGCTGGTTTGTAGGGCAGGTTGATTGGTGCTATGACCCTTTTTCCCTTTGGTACCCAGTATCCACCCCTGGGAAGGGGTCATTTAGCTTTTCAATCCAGTTGAAGTCAAGCTCTATACAGCCAAAAGGCATGTTCTCAGCCACAAGCTATTCATCTGTTTGAAGGAGGTCCTTTTCCAAACTATACTATCATAATAATATCCCATTCATTCTCTCTTTTTCCCTTTTTGTCCAGTCAAATGTACCATTTCCAACCATTATTTTAAGTCATCATGTATCACTGACAGATTTGTAGGATTCTTGCCTTTCAAAAAGCAATGTTTTAAATATAATATATGAAATCTAGCAAAATACACAGTAGTTTTAACAAGCAAGACTACTTTGCTTCAGAAGCTACATAAGCTTTTATTCTACATTCTTTCTTGGATCTTTGCAGTTCTACTTTTGTCAACAAGTATTTATTCATTTAAAGTTCTGCTTGGTTGCTCTAATAGATCTTTAGATTGTTCTTGATTCTCTAAAAGATTTTTTGTTGATCATTGGAATTCTACTTGGAACAAGCATCAGCTGCCTGTTTTCCTACACTCTCAGAAAATTCGGTTCCTTAAGGTTTATTTGATTCCTGCAGTAGATCATTAAAGTTCTACTCATTTGATTAAGCGTTCTGCTTGGTTGCTCCAGTAGATCTTTGGAGTGTTACTTGATTCTCAACTGCATTAGTTGCCTGCCCTTGGAGTTCTACATGGTTAGTCCTGTAAGCGCTTTAAATTCCACTTGGTATCTTCTTCTTTTGCCTGCTCCTGTTATTGGTTGCCACAGCAGATCATCCTTCTACATACTACCCTGTCCTCTACATCTGCCTCTTACGTCATTCCTACTGCACTTGTGCAAGCTGGTGTTGGATCTATGATGATCTCAAATGACTGTAAAAGACTATAGAAAGGACATTATCTCATAATCTTACATAAGGTTACTCAGGCTTCCACTACTCTACTGCTCTCACTTTCTCCTTATTAATTCTATCCACTTTCTGCTTCACCATCTCCACACCACTCAACCTCTCTCTCTCTCTCTCTCTCTCTCTCTCTCTCTCTCTCTCTCTCTCTCTCTCATTTTCCTCATTTATCAGCTGCTTAAAATACTCACTCCACCTTCTCAACACTAATCAACACATTTCCATCTCCATCCTTTATTGCTCTAACTTGCAGCACATCCTTCCCAGCTTGGTCCCTCCGCCTGGACAATCAGTACAAAACATTCTATTAGGTATCTATAAATGCGTATTAGCATTCTGCTTGGTTGCTCCAGAAGCTTATTGGAGATCTATGTGGTTAGTCCAGAAGGTGTTCTTCACCAAAAGATAAAGTTCCACTCTGTTCCACCAGATGCTTATTAGAGATATGCTTGGTTCCACCAAAAGCTCAATAGAATGGTTCCAGTACATTTTTCATAGCAGTGGTTCTGCTTTTAATATTTTATGAAATGGAAAACACTTGACAGGAAATATGAAGTTAAACCAGAAAAAGAAATATCTAAGAGCAAAGAAAAGAAAAATCGAGCTAAATTTTGATGTGAAATTAACATTCTCAATATTTATCTAAGTGCTTTTGGATACGAACAAACGGTTTTAATTGAACTCTGTAGGTGCGAATTCAATGCTGGAGATTTTTTCCTGTGAAAAGAAAAGACAAAAATAAAACTCTCAAACTGCAAAGGAACGAGCAAAGTAAATGTCCTGGGTATTGAACCCAAAACAGCAAAACAAAAAAAAGCATTGTAACTTGCTGATGGGCTCTAGCACTTTGCAGGTCCATGCTATGAGAAATACAGTGTATCTGAGGAGGAATAAAGTCGATGAAGACATCGGTTCTGCTGCGTGCACATGGCTGCCAGCTGTCTGCTTCAGGTCATAACAATCAGGTTAGGCAATGTAAAAATATTATTAAAAGGTGCTAATGCACTGCTAAACAGGTGCTGGGCCGGACTCCAGGGTCAAATTTACAATGCTAATGTGGAAACAAAAACAAGTAATCTGCATGGTCTTATTCACCGCCTTTCCTCTCAGTGCACCATGAAAATGCTTCAGAGGCCTGCTAATAGCAGTGATCCATAACTGAAGATCTCACTCTTACACACACACACACACACACACACACACACACACACACACACACACACACACACACACACACACACACACACACACACACACACACACACACACACACACACAGTGGCCTGGTGCAACAGTGACTGCTTTATTTCAACAAGCTTTCTTTCTTTCCTTCTTTCTTTACTTCTTTCTTTCTTTTGGTCTTTCTTTTCTTTTTTTTTTTTGCTTATATAGTTTATCCATTTCTTCCTCCATCCCTACAAAATTCTTTCTTTCTTTTGGTCATTCTTTCACTCTCCTTTCTTTTCTTTTTTTTCACACAACTGTTATAATCTAACTAACCTTTTTTTTTGCTTGTATTGTTAACCCTTTCCTTCATCCCCTCAAAATTCTTTCTTTCTTTCTTTCTTTCTTTCTTTCTTTCTTTCTTTCTTTCTTTCTTTCTTTCTTTCTTTCTTTCTTTCTTTCTCTCTCACATGCACACTTACACAAATGGTCTTTGATTCCTCTCATGTGCATATCAGTTCTTTTGAAGCAGAGCCCAATGTACTCAAACAGCATTATCTCATCTTTTGCTCTATCATCTTGTTCATTGACCCCCTTCTTCCTTCATCCCTTCTTTTCTTCCTCTCTCTCTCTCGCTCTCTCTCTCTCTCTCTCTCTCTCTCCCTTTCTCTCCCTTTCTCTTTTTAACTCCAGCACACAGCATGGTGGTGACTCACTGTTTTCTCACTGCAGTATGTAATCAGGCAGGGACAGGGTATGAGAGCGTTTTCATGGCCACTTGACGCAACATTGCGTATGCTAAATGTGCTAAATGTGTTTTCTGTGACCAGTGAGCAGCCGACTGACAACAGACCAGCAACCAACACGATTTACCTGCTTTCCTGACCCAGACCTCAATTAGTCACTGATGGTTATTTATATAAAAGGTATGAGTCCTGGCTTTTTTTCTCATACCTTCATACATTTTCAACCAAAACAACAACTTGGTTATAAAAAAGAGTGGAGCTGGGTTATTTTTTTCAATGAAAAAGAAATCAAATGTAATGCCATTGTGATGAAATGAAAGCTGTAACCTATACCGAAGCTACAACTGCATGTAACACTACAGAATATTCATTTTTGTCCTGTCCTTAGAGTAGCCTCATCCTGAGGGCCACTGAGCCACAAAAAAAAAAAAGAAAAGCTATGTCTTAAGAGGAAAAAAACTAGGAAAAGCTGCAGAAGCTGGAAAGTGATCAGGTCCTAAAGCATGCATCCATGCATGGATGGATGGATAGATAGATAATCACCATTTTATTTATATATATATATATATATATATATATATATATATATATATATATATATATATATATATATATATATATATATATATATATATATATATATAATAGATAGATATCTCCATCCATCCATTCATGTATTTATCTATATCAATCTATTCATTGATCTGTCTATAAAATATTTCTTGATCTTTTCTACTTGTATGCTTTTTTGTTGTTTCCTTCCTTCCTTCCTTTCTTCTCCATCTCCTTCTCTCTTTCACATGCTAGCCAATTCCTGGTGCAACTGTGACGGAATTTCTTTTTTTCCTTCTTTCCTTCCTTTTTTTTTTTTTTTTTTCTTTTCTTTTAACCTTCAGTCCTCCTGTCTTCCAATCTTATTTTCTTTCTCCCAAAACTGATGTGAACCAGTTCACAAAAAAAGCAAAACCCACACACCATCTGTACGATCTTGTTTTTCCACAAACGACACCCTTACCAGCTATCCGTAATCCCGAGAGTTTCATCATCCTGTATGAACATCAATCCGTAATCTCACAGCCATATGTCCACGTTCCCCCAAGTTTCGCCATCGCTACTTCAGGACTATGTTGTACTTACAAGGGATCAAAGAGAAAGCTTAGATCTGTTTGGGCCAGTTTGTCTTAAAACAAGATCTAAGCGAACTCCTCTGGGCCTACTCGGGGAACAGACTCTCTAATACGTCTCATCAATATGAGTGCCTCTGTATTTCTGCATGTGTGAGTAAGTGAGTGTGAGAGAAAGGAAGAAGGTATTCAGGCTACAGCAAAGCTTTTCTCATTTGCAGCTTCTACTCCTAAATCTCCCTCTGTAGTAGTCTTGTTGAGATTCCAACCAAAATAACTTTAGCTAATTGTTTATTAAGATCTATTTGTGCAGCTTCAAAGAGTTTTTTCCCTTCTGCATAAAATTTCCCATAAGATCAAAGCTTTTTCTCCACTTTGCTGAAGAACCGGCTTTTGCCGCAGAGCCCTGCATTAATTACACTTAAATATAACGAGTCAGGAAATAGCTATGGCAGAGTGGCTTTCGAAGTCGGGTCCGTGATGCATTTACGGCGAAATGTGTGAACTCGACTTTAAGGGTGGCCATTGCATGCCAGTCGGTAGAGTTTTCACAAAAATGGTATGTAAAACAAAAAGGCATTCCGTTTTGTTGATGAGATGTCAGATGAGAAAGACCAAATTAATTCAGGAAGACAGGACTCATTACTCTTTCTAACCGTGGGGAGCAGAAAGGAGAGAAGTGCAAAAAAAAGAACAGATTTTTTATTAGGAGCACCCCAATTGCCTTGTATCAACAGTCCGGCCTGGTGGGGGTGGTGTAATGCTGCGAGGAAGATTTGTATTAAATTTCATTGTTCAATGTTTAAACCCTATAATCCTAATTAAGCATGCCACATGCTATCTAAATAAGTATTGCGAAGATCTTTATGACGACGTTTTGGGTAATATTCCAAATCACTTTATTCAGTTATTCTAACAGAGTCATTTTCATAGTTTTTGTGACATTATCTTTCTTTGCATATTGTAATGCTGTAACTGTCATATCTTAATGATAGATACTTACATTTCTAATAAAAACAGTACAACAACGGTATTACCTTCAACAATGTGTTTGTTCATAAAATACTGAAATATGTAACTTAATGGTCTCATAGTCAAGATGGAGGTCTATATATGCATTCACTCTGTCAATCACCTTTGGATATCTTTCATACATGTCTGTGTAACTGCTATTTCCAAACTCGTATTGGGGAGACTTAACAAGAACGAGGGGATGAGACTTGTGAAATCATGGCTAGTTTAGAGACAAACTTAACACCAAAAAGTGCCCATCTTAGCTAATCAAGCTAACAAGTTAATCCTTAACTAGCTAGTTAGAATTAACTGTAGGTTATGTCTGGAATATACAAAGAGACACATTCCCAAAATCTATTTCATGTTAGTGAGCTATGTCACATGTTTGTTTGTCCACCTGTTTACTTAACACTATAATTATGACTTGTATATATACACTCAAAGCTTACAGCCCCACTTGCCTTTCGCCTGTTTGTTTATCCACAATCCTTGTCATCTACCTTTATCTGTTCATGCTGTTGTCTAACTCATTTTTGTTTCATTACATATTTACTATTTTTATTTCATCATCCACATTTGCATTTTATCTGCATTACATTTATTAGCACTTGCATCTGGTATCGCTTCCTGATTCCTTGTCTAAGTGTTACGTGACACGTTGACTCAGTAATAGAAAAAAAAACACAATTATAAGATTGAAGCTACACAAACAGTTATATGCAGAATACAACTGAAATGTGAACCCGATCGTACATGTACGTGTATGTGGTCCACCTGTGTGCACAGTGACGACAAAACACATGAGCGGCAGTTAAAAAAAAAATCCATCGAACATCTGCCGTTAAAATTACAGAGCTGTCCATCCAGATGGCGCTAAAATAATCATTGCACCCTTGAGTGTGTCGAAAAATAGTCAAAATAAAAAAATCCGGATTAAAAATAAATAAATACAGCACCTGCATACAACATGAATATCATCTGAACTGGTTAGTCATGACACAAATATTAGCTTTTTTTCTGCGCCGGTCAGCATTGACGAGGTTGTGGCGAAAGTGTTCTTTGGTGAAAGGACCTAGGCATTCAGTTTGAGCTGGCCTAAAGAGACAGGAAGTCCTCGGAGATTGTGGCACCAAATTGACAAGGTCAGGTTGAGGAAACGGTGGACGTTTGCCTTAGAGCATAAAGTTAATCCAATCCATCATTGGCAATCCTGACACCAGTCGCCTCCATGGACACACATATATATATATACACACACATATAAACCTAGGTTGGACATCTGGCACTCTTGCTGTTTCTACCTCAATTATGTAACATTTAATATACAAAACTAAAGACATTTAGAAATATGTTACAGATTCTACACAGCCAAGGCTTTTTTTTTCCACTGAAATAACTAATCACATGGTTGGAAATTTTTTTTTCATGCAACATGATACTATGTGTTTTCATTTCATTTCTATTCTTCTTTCTGTTTTCGCTGAACTGAAAACTAGTTAGTATATTTCGAATTGAGAGATAAGAGGCTTGCTCATAGTATTTAGAGGCCTGGTTGTCTGTATTAACCTGTGAATAAAGGAAGTCATAGCTGAGACTGTGAAAATAGGCATTTCCAAGCCATGAAATTCATTCAGACTAGAGTTGGACACCAAAGTAAGTGTTTTATCACTGAATTTGAAATATACTGTATATTAAATTGAAATAATCAAGAACTAGCTTGAAAGAAGTTGTACAGTAGAGTTATAGTGATATGATAAGTAAGATTTGGTGGTATAACAAGAACGAGCTACAGTGCATTTCACATTTTGTTGTATTACAGCCTTATTCCAAAATATATTAAATTCATTATTTTCCTTAAAATTCTACAAACAATACCCCATATTGACAACAAGAAAGGAGTCTTTGTTCAAAATCTTTGCAAATGTATTAAAAATAACCAATGAAAAAAAAAATTTACTTGTACATAAGTGTTCACAGCCTTTGCCATGACATTCAAAATTGAGCTCAGGTGCATCCTGTTTCCACTGATCATCCTTGAGATGTTGCTACAACTTGATTGGAGTCCACTTGAGGTAAATTCAGTTGATTGGATATGATTTGGAAAGGCACACACCTGTCTATATGAGGTCTCACATTTAACAGTGTATGTCAAAGCACAAACCAAGCCATGAAGTCTAAAGGATTATGTAGACCTCCGAGACAGGGTTGTATCAAGGCACAGATCTGGGGAAGGGAACAGAAAACATTCCGCAGCATTAAAAGTTCCAATCAGCACAGTGGCCTCCATCAACCGTAAATGGAAGAAGTTTGGAACCACCAGGACTCTTTCTAGAGTGGAGCTGCCCGGCCAAACTGAGAGTTCGGGGGAGAAGGTCCTTAGTCAGGGAGATGACTGAGAACCGGACGATCATTCTGAAAGAGCTCCGTTGTTTCTCTGTGGAGAGAGAAGAACCGTCCAGAAGAACAACCATCTCTGCAGCACTCCACCAATTAGGCCTGTATGGTACAATGGCCAAACTCAAGCCACTTCTTAGTAAAAGGCACATGAAAGCCTGCCTGAAGCTGCCAAAAGTCACCTGAAGGACTCTCAGATCATGAGAAACAAACATTGAACTCTTTGGCCTGAATGCCAAGCCTCATGTCTGTAAGAAACCAGGCACCGCTCATCACCTGTCCAATACCATCCCGACAGTAAAGCATGGTGGTGGCAGCATCATGCTGTAGGAATGTTTTTCAGTGCCAGGAACTGGGAGACTAGTCAGGATCAAGAGTGGCTATGGGATGCCTCTGTGAATGTCCTTGAGTTGTGTTGCCCAGCCAGAGCCCAGACTTAAAACCGATTGAACATGATGTTCACACACATCGAAACAAAATGGCTGTGCACAAATGTTTCCCATCCAACCTGATATCGGAATACTTATGTACATGCAATTTTATTTAAATTATAAATTGGCAAATATTTTAAACAAATTCTTTGATGTCATTATGGGGTATTGTTTGTAGAATTTAGAGGAAAATATAGAAAGATTAATAGAGAAATCCGATTTGGAAAAAAATGCTGTAACATAAAATGTGGAAAAGAAAGTGATGCACTGTAGAAGAATGTGATGTAGAGTTCATTTGTTTAATTTATTTGTTCAGGTAACATGCTGTCTTTACATTTATAATTTACATCCACATCTACATTGATCTGTCTGATTTGTCAGTCTATTATTACATTTTGTAATGGACAAGAAAATAGAAAATATCCAGTCAAAATAAATAATAAGAATCTATAAGAATTTGTGAAAACATATTGCCTTTCCTGATGAGCTGCCTTCAGCTAAATCAATTGCATCACTGTGTATACGCTATATGGACAAAGGTTTGTGGACAACTGACCATAAGATTGCTATGTGCTTTTTGAACATCCAATTCCACATATAGTTGCCATTTGCTGTTCTAATAACCTAATCTTATCTAATAGTGTGGTTGTGGAGATTCATCCACAAGAGGCCCGATCCAACAAAATGAGCTCCTGTAACTCAAAGTGCTGAAGAACTTAATGCTTGTAATGTTAACTGTCACTTTAACATGGACTGGCACACCACGAATTTTATTTATATATATATATATATATATATATATATATATATATATATATATATATATATATATATATATATATATATATATATATATATAATATTTATAATTTTTATAAACGTATAAAGTACATTTGATATTTGGTCTTTGGTATTTGGTCATAATGTTCTTGCCTGGTCGGTGTTTATATGTGTGTTATTTGATGAGGGAAAAAGATTTAGATTTTTTATGTCATAGGTTGATCAGTTCTGCTATGATTCCGATTGTGATCTAATCAGATGCTGCTACCATTTTCCATTTACTCGCTTCACTCCATGGAAAACCTTTTCATCACATATGCATACTCTGCTATAAGCACTATTTCCCATTTCCATAAACACAATCCGCCATGATATAACGGACAATCTTACCACCTTATGCTCCATAACCACTAATAACTTTATGCTACTCCTCTCATTTGCTGTCCTCCCCCTTTTGCAATCCCTCTCTTCTCCTCCTCCTCCTCTCGCTAATGTACCAGAAGGTAAAAATGGACCTTTCTTCAACTCCTTCTCTTTTGCGCTCACTCCCTCACTCCCTGCCTCCCTCCTGGCCCACTCCTGTTTAATTTAAGCAATCTCTGCAGAGACAAACCTAAGAAGGAATGACTCTGGATGGACGGAACGTGCTACTTTTGGTCACAACAGAGCCACAGCGCCCCCATCTGGCACCAAAAGTCTTTCCTTTGTTCCCGCAATGAGTGATGTTCGCAATACCTCTGGTTTTCTTATAACCAGGGGGATTTTAGGACACTGCCTAATTGTGCATCGTCAACATTTTCCTGCCCTCGCACTCACACCAAAACTTTTGGAGGAAAAGGTGAAGCTGGAAGACAAAAAAGAGAGAAGGCTTGGTATAAACAAACGTACGAGTGCATGCATGTGTCTAGCAATTGAAAGAACCCAAACCTAGATACACATTCTTTAAGAAAAAGAAATCTAATTTACTATCTATAGGTTAAAGTTAGGGATCTAGTGGAAACCTCTAAAGTGCAGATGTGTGCATTTCACTACATTACTGTTACATTACATTACTACTCAAACACTTCTGGCTGGACTTCCTAAAAAATAACCATGGGCAATCTAACCACTTAGCTTTCAACCCTAAGTGCATAGGAGTATCCAGGTCATCATAATAAACCAGAAAGATGTGATCCAGGTGTCCATTAGTTCTTGGATTCTCTAAATCAGTGATGTGCTAGCATTGCCTCTGGCCATCATTTGATTTTTCTTTTTTATACCAATTCAACAGTAGTAGAGATACAACTGAAAAATGAAAATATCGAGCAGTAAAGAGGTCATGTTTTCTACAACCCTATTTCCAAAAAAGTTAGGACACTGGGTAAAATGTACAGAATGCACAGAATTGCAAATCTTATGAACCCATATTTTATTTACAATAGAACAAAAAACATATCAAATGTTTGAACTGAGAAAATTTACCATTTTGAGGGAAAAAAATAATTATAAATTCGACATTATTGCCAGCAACAGGTCTCAAAAGTTGGGACAGAGGCAACAAAGGGATGGAAGAGTATTGCAACTAATTAGGTTTATTGGCAACAGGTCAGTAACATGATTGGGCATAATAACATGATATAAAAAGGGCATCTTAGAGATTCAGAGTCTCTCAGAAGGTTCACCAATGTGTAAAAAGATTGTTGAACAATTTTAGAATAATGTTCCTCAATGTAAAATTGCAAAAACTTGAAATATATTATCACCTACAGTACACGAATAAATAAAATATGGGTTTATACGATAGAAATAAAATATGGGTTAATGAGATTCGCTAATGTCATTCTGTTTTTATTTACATTTTACAGTCAACTAAATAAAAAATTAGTTTTAGGCCACACCCATTAGATATATAGATATAGATATTTCTTTAAGCCAAAAAGAAAAAATTACTGTGATGCTCCAATAACCAGGTACAATAGAAGATATAAGCTGTGTTCCTTTTTTTAATCTAAGCTCCAATCAGTTATTACAAACTGCATCCAGAAATGTAAACACTGACCAAGTATTGTTTTATTACTTCTGAAAAAATAATCACATGCACAAGGACAGTTTGCCACCTCTCATGTTGAAGAACAATTATGTATATAGTTTTTACCCATCATTGCCATTGTATTCCTGTTTTCTTTCATAATAATGCCCCTGCTACACTGTAAAACATTTAATATGGTTCGAGGAACATCACAAAAAGTTAAAGATGCCGGCTCAGCCTCCAAATTCCCAAAATCTCAATCCAATCCGAGAATCTGTAGGATGTGCTGGACAAACAAGTCTGATCTCCTGAGGTCCAAACCTCGAATCTTACAGGATTAAACGATTTGCTGCTAACATCCTGGTGCCATATAACACAGCACATCTTCAGATGTCTTTGGGGTCACAGCTGTTTTAGTGGTTTTATTGGTTTTATTGTTAGTGCTGATTGGTGTAGGATTGATACTAAACATCTGTTTTAGTGGTTTTATTGTTAGTGCTGATTGGTGTAGGATTGATACTGAACACCCTTGTTCTGATTTGGGGAGAGCATCAGATCCAATAAGAATATTGTTGTTGTTAGGAAAACTCCTTCCAAAGGTATATAATGCATCATAGATGTTTGATTATCTGAGTGCTGAGTTCATGTCCTCTAGTCCTCTGGTCTGATTTTTTGGTACAGCAGCGTAGTATAATTACTCATTTGCTACACAGTAGATTACAAATATTAGGGATGTGCATCTACATAACTGAAGCCGATACGATTTGCATCTCTATACATTGCCAACAATACGATACATTACAGATAATTCAATTTGACACAATGTGATGCAATGCAATTTAGTACGGTACAGATTCATGGTACAGTTGTTTTTTTTCTGATGCAAATATGTCCAAATGTATCAAATGCACACTTTTAAAAATCGATGCATTACATCGTTAACTTTTATGCTAATGCAAATTTATAAAAATTGGTGAAACTTGCCATCTATTTTTTATATATATATATATATATATATATATATATAAAAAGACATACAGTGAAACCTCGATACTCGTGACCTCGACACTTGTGACCTCGATAGTTCACGGCTTTTCATTTGGAACCGGACGACGAGTAACTTTCTAAAAATCTGATAGTTTGTGAGAAGCCGCGAGTGACTCGAAAGTTCGGAATAACATTTCAAAACAGAGTTTGTACTAATATATTAGATAAAAGGTTTAAATATTTTAGCTGCAACAAACTTTCTATAGCATTCATCTCGCTAAAAACATCATCCTATTGTTAAAACCGGCTTCAGTGTCAGATAAATAACACTGCCAGGTGCTGACTAGGATTTCTTTTTTTCTATCCTTTTAGGAAATTATCATGAAGAGGCAGACAGGTATATATACCCCTTGAATTGTCTAAACTAAAACTTGCCAAAATTGTTGTCCATGTGATAGTGCTCTTAATGGAAGACAACTAAATTGTTATCCAATTTCAAATCTCCCCAAGTTACCCTTTTAATGACTTTACTAAAAGTCCTTGTGGCTGAATGAGCACAAATCTTCACAAGCACACTCCAAAGTTTTGTGGACCATCCTCTAAGAAGGGTGGAGGATATTATAACAGCAAATGGTGAATGTGGAATGGTATGTTCAAAAAGCAATAGAATCTTATTGACAAACTTTTGTCCATATAGTGTATGTAAAGGGTATTTTTCAAAGGGATTTTCCTATTTTGCCAAACTCAGGTGGCTCAATGCAGGAATATTACTCCTTGAGACAGATCTAGAATGGCATTGCATCTTTATACACTATTAAATCTTCTCTGGCTTCTAAGAGTAGGTAGGTAAATAATATTTAAAACAAGCATCACCACTGGTCCTGCTGACAGAAAATTTAATCTTGTCATTTTAGATCGGCGGGTGAAGAAATTCTACACAGATAAAAATAAAAAATGACTCTTGCTAAACTCTCTTCTGTTTCATACTGTAGATTAAGCTGGGTCACTAAACTTTATGGCTGTGTGACTTGACACAAAAATATTTGACATTTCTACAGTACTTGATGGTATTTAATATAATCTACAGCAGCTAACTATCTGCATGTGTGTGTATTTGTAATTATAAAAAATATAATATATAAATTAATTCATTAACTAATTACTATACCAATGATAGCAAAAAAAGTGTATTACAAAATCATTGAGTGGGATATTGATTATAAAATCACCCAACCCTACTAAGCTATTGTCAGGTTTGTTTCAATTAGAAAAAGCAAACGCATAGTCACTGTGACTTCTGATTTTCAAAACGATGTACGTTATCAAAGCAAAGAATTAAAGCACGAATATTGAGAAATGTCCAAAAATTTTTAAACCTCATTTTTTTGGATGCACAGTACTACGTCTCTCCTGACGCTTCTTGTGTGCTGACAGCTCGGTATTAGCTGGCAGTATTCCAGGGAATTACAGCGTTCTTGTTTTTTAAAGCCTCTTTCTCAGCACATGGAGGAAGAAGATTCAAGACCAATCACTTGGCCCAGAAAACAAGTCTCTCAGGATTGGAGGAAGATTTAAGATTTTTTTTTTCTTTTTTTCAGCAGGTTCATTATATTTAAGAGCGCATTTGAAAGAATTTTCTGTCTGTACCAGAATAACTAAATTTTTATTATTTTATTATTTTTTTTCACTTAATAAATGTAAGTTAGTCCTAAATTGTACTTTTTGAGGAATTAGTTTTAATCTCTTCAAACTTCATTTGCACAACAGACACCTCGGTTATGTTGTGACTCTTAGTTTATAAGTCTGTTAAGTTTTTCAGCATGATTACATTCATAAAACTAAAGGTTTTTAAAATGGTTCTTTATTAAGTTGTATGATTCTGAAATTACAAGAATGCTCTTAACTGCTAAATCTGACTATTACTCTACTATAATTGGGTAAGATGAAGGGAACAGAAGATCTTTGTTTAATACAGTAAATAATATCTTACGGCCTCCTGATACTCTTCATTCTCATTTATATTTTAGTCATTTATGCAATAAATTCATGACCTTCAATAACAAAATTGACAATATTTATCAACAATTTACTCATTAAAATAATATAGCATGTGATCTGCTGTATCTGGCTTCCCATGATTCTCTCCTGTTTTAATTTTTTTATAATTTTAAACTTCCAACTGTTTATGAGATATCGGGTCTTATTTGCCAATCTAAGGCTTCCACCTTTTATTTAGATCCTCTCCCCACTCACTTAGTCAAATCTTGCTTCTTTTCTTTGTCTTGTATAGGAAATGATTACTCTTCTCTCACTTCCGGTATGGTTCCCTCATCTTTTAAGGTTGCTGTAATACCTCCAAGAATTAGCGCAATTTCCAATTTTCTCTAAAAAATTTTGGAAAAGGTTTTTGCCTCTCAGGTTTATTCCCACCTAAAAAAAAATAATAATAAATCCTCTTCGAAAAATACAGATTTGTTTTCCGTCCATTGCATAGTACAGAGACTGCTATGGTAAAAGTTGTTAACAATCTTCTGATGGCAGCTGATTCTGGACCCTTAACTATAGCCTTTAAAACTATTTCCCATCGAGTCATTTTAGATAGACTTTGCTCTATTGGTATTACTGGTGTCCCTCTTATCTGGTTTAGATCCTATCTCTCTGGGCACACTCAATTTGTTCAACATAAAAATTTCAGATCATACTCCTGTTACCACTGGTGTTCCTCAAGGCTCTGTTTTGGGCCCTCTCTTGTTTATCATTTACTTACTACCTACTGGTGATATTTTTAGGAAATATGGCATTAATGTTTATTGCTCTGCAGATGACACTCAGATGACACTCAGCTCCTCCAAGCCAAATTGTACCCTTCTTTTCTCCTCTTTTTTGAACTGTTTAGAAAAGATTATTATTGTGTGCATGACAGCATTGTTTACTTGTACAGAATTAAGGAGTAGTTTTATTTTTGGTGAATGTTATTCACTAGAAGTTGGTGTAAGTTATTAAGTTCTAGCTATGTCGAATCTGTTGCACTTCACTGCTGTTTTTTTTTTTATTTTTTTTTTATATATGTCAGCCTTGTACACAACATAATTTTAGCATCGGTCTTGATTATAAGAATTATATCCAGATATGAAAGTTGTAAAAATTACATAAAATAAAATCACCAAAAGCCATGTATCGTTAAAAAAATAAGTTATTTAAAAGGGAAAATTAGCATTTAAAACAAACTGAATTTATTAGGCTTATGTCAATTTCCAGCAGCATGAAAAAATCTTATTCCACTCCCTTTCTTAAAAATTACTCCAGTAAAAGTACTTTTTAATTTTTTTATACTTAGGGAAAAGTATCAATATATCAAAAAATAAAATAAAATAGTGCTCTATGAGAGCTCTATGTAAATAATGAATGCAGTTCAGTGTTCCATTCTCCTGCACATCAGACATTCTTGTAAAGATGGAGTTTTCTAGAGTTACAGAACACTTACTCCACATAGACTAACTGTGGGGTAACGCTTGTGCTCTCGCTACTGATTTAAAACCTTTTTTTAAGTAGTAAGAAACTGCTTATATATATATAGTGGGTACGGAAAGTATTCAGACCCCCTTAAATTTTTCACTTTTTGTTATATTGCAGCCATTTGCTAAAATCATTTAAGTTCATTTCTTTTCGTCGTGAATGTACACATAGCACCCCATACTGACAGAAAAACACAGAATTGTTGACCTTTTTGCAGATTTATTAAAAAAGAAAAACTGAAATATCACATGGTCCTAAGTATTCAGACCCTTTGCTGTGACACTCATATATTTAACTCAGGTGCTCTCCATTTCTTCTGATCATCCTTGAGATGGTTCTACATCTTCATTTGAGTCCAGAAATTTTTTAATTATACTGATTGGACTTGATTAGAAAGCCACACACCTGTTTATATAAGACCTTACAGATCACAATGCATGTCAGAGCAAATGAGAATCATTAAGGTCAAAGGAACTGCCTGAAGAGCTCAGAGACAGAATTGTGGCAAGGCACAGATCTGGCCAAGGTTCCAAAAAAATTTCTGCTGCACTTAAGGTTCCTAAGAGCACAGTGGCCCCCATAATTCTCAAATGGAAGACGTTTGGGACGACGAGAACCATTCCTAGAGCTGGCCGACCGGCCAAACTGAGCTATCGGGGGAGAAGAGCCTTGGTGAGAGAGGTAAAGAAGAACCCAAAGATCACTGTGGCTGAGCTCCAGAGATGCAGACGGGAGATGGGAGAAAGTTGTAGAAAGTCAACCATTACTGCAGCCCTTTACCAGTGGGGCTTTATAGCAGAGTGGCCCGACGGAAGCCTCTCCTCAGTGCAGGACACATGAAAACCCGCATGGAGTTCTCCAAGATGGTGAGAAATAAGATTCTCTGGTCTGATGAGACCAAGATAGAACTTTTTGGCCTTAATTCTAAGCGGTATGTGTGGAGAAAACCAGGCACTGCTCATCACCTGTCCAGTACAGTCTCAACAATGAAGCATGGTGGTGGCAGCATCATGCTGTGGGGGTGTTTTTCAGCTGCAGGGACAGGACGACTGGTTGCAATCAAGGGAAAGATGAATGTGGCCAAGCACAGGGATATCCTGGACGAAAACCTTCTCCAGAGTGCTTTGGACCTCAGACTGGGCTGAAGGTTTACCTTCCAACAAGACAATGACCCTAAGCACACAGCTAAAATAACGATGGAGTGGCTTCACAACAACTCTGTGACTGTTCTTGAATGGCCCAGCCAGAGCCCTGACTTAAACCCAATTGAGCATCTCTGGAGAGAACTAAAAATAGCTGTCCACCAACGTTTACCGTCCAACCTGACAGAACTGGAGAGGATCTGCAAGGAGGAATGGCAGAGGATCCCTGAATCCAGGTGTGAAAAATTTGTTGCATCTTTCCCAAAAAGACTCCTGGCTGTATTAGATCAAAAGGGTGCTTCTACCAAATACTGAGCAAAGGGTCTGAATACTTAGGACCATGTGATATTTTAGTTTTTCTTTTTTACTAAATCTGCAACAGTGTCAACAATTCTGTGTTTTTCTGTCAATATAGGGTGCTATGTGTACATTAATGAGGAAAAGAAATGAACTTAAATGATTTTAGCAAATGGCTGCAAAATAAAAAAGAGTGAAAAATTTAAGGGGGTCTGAATACTTTCCGTACCCACTGTGTATGTGTATATATATATATATATATATATATATATATATATATATATATATATACAGTACAGACCAAAAGTTTGGATACACCTTCTCATTCAAAGAGTTTTCTTTATTTTCATGACTATGAAAATTGTAGAGTCACACTGAAGGCATCAAGGGCTATTTGACCAAGAAGGAGAGTGATGGGGTGCTGCGCCAGATGACCTGGCCTCCACAGTCACCGGACCTGAACCCAATCGAGATGGTTTAGGGGTGAGCTGGACCGCAGAGTGAAGGCAAAAGGGCCGAAAAGTGCCAAGCATCTCTCGGGGAACTCCTTCAAGACTGTTGGAAGACCATTTCATAAAGAAGAATGATGAGTACCATCCCAAGAACACCATCCCTACTGTGAAGCATGGGGGTGGTTGCATCATGCTTTGGGGGTGTTTTTCTGCACATGGGACAGGGTAACTGCACTGTTTTAAGGAGAGGATGACCGGGGCCATGTATTGCGAGATTTTGGGGTACAACCTCCTTCCCTCAGTTAAAGCATTGAAGATGGGTCGAGGCTGGGTCTTCCAACATGACAATGACCCGAAGCACACAGCCAGGATAACCAAGGAGTAGCTCTGTAAGAAGCATATCAAGGTTCTGGCATGGCTCCTTTTTGTGTGCAGAACATAGTTAAGATCTGAGTTCCCTCAGGAATGTATTAAGTGGCGGACCGCAAGTTTGTTTAGTCTCTGCCTCGCACTTTGAGTGCTTTTTTATTATTATTATTATTAAACTTGAAAACATACACAACAATGCCAGGGGTATAGAAAATAGTGTCACTGTGGCTACTCACTACATACTGGAAAATAAGATTTGTTTTGTGCAGGAATGAAAATGCTAAGGATTCTATAGCAATATAATACGCTATGGATTCTTTAGTGTTTTCTGTCCAGCTTTATGAATTTTTCTTAAAAGGAGAAAATGCTGACAATTCTGCAGTGGGAGTGAATGAATGCAGGATGGAAGGAAGGAAGACACTTGTTAAAGAATGCTGAAATAAGTAGATCATATCTACAAATTTAAATATTAAATTTAAAACATACACACCTATATACATATCTGTATTACACGTCCTATTCATCATGTTTATGTTTTTGTCTACTTGACCGGACCATAAAAATATATATGTATCTTGTATTAGAGCAGTTAAAATTGGATTACATTGAGTACAATTCTCTCATACTGACCACTGGATGTTCAACATGGCACCCCATGGTGAAGACTCTCTAAGGATCTGAGAATTAGAATTGTTGATCTCCACAAAGATGCCGAGGCTATAAGAAGATCTGTAACAAACTGAGTAACAGTACAGTGGTCAGGGTCAAACAAAGGTTTTCCAAGACTGTTTCCACTCGGAACAGACCTCACAAGGGTCCATCAAAGAAGTTGAAAAAGCTTGCTTAAAAAACAGACGCATGAGTGCTACAGCATTGCTTTAGAGGTTGCAGAAGCAGAAGGTCAACTTGTCAGTGTTCAGACCATACGCTGCACACTACAACGTCAGTTTGCATTGTACTGTGACATTCTGAAGTAGAACATGATGCCCTCCCTTCAGAAACTGTGCCGTATGGCAGTTTTCCAACATAATAACAAACCCAAACACACCGCCAAGTTGACAACTGCCTTGCTGAGGAACCTGAAGGTGAAGGTGATGGAGTGGCCAAGTATGTCTCCAGACCTGAACCCTACTAAGCACCTTTGGGACTCCTCAAGCGGAAGATGGAGAAGCTCCATGTGTCTAACATTCAGCCACCCCCTGATGTCATTATGGAGGAGTGGAAGAGGATCCCAGCAAAAACCTGTGCAGCTCTGGTGAATTCCATACCCAGGATGATTTAGGCAGTGCTACATAACAATGGTGTTCACACAGAATATTGACACTTTGGACACAGTTTTGACATGTTCACTTAGGGTGTTCTCACTTTTGTTGCCAGTTATTTAGACAATAATGGCTGTATTTTTACTTATTTTTAGAGGACAGTAAATCCGTACTACTGTACATGCTGCACATTGACTTCAAGTTTCTTTTCTATAGTATTGTCCCTCAAGAACAACATGATGATGCCCCTGTGCACAAGTAAGTTCACTGATATATTATTTACATGGTTTGGAGTTTCTTAGATCTTAGATGGTCTGCTGTAGAGCTCTGACCTCAACCCTACTAAACTCTACAGAGATCTGTCTATCTATCTGTCTATCTATTTTATATATACAGGTAGTCCCCGACTTATGATGGAGATGAGTTCCGATGACCCAATCGTAGCTTGAAAATATTGTTATAAAGTTGAGACATGGTCCAGCTTACCCAGAAGTTTCAAACAATTGTGATCAGTATGGGGTAGTATGTTTGCCTGCTGCACAAAACAAATATTTGTAACATTTTGCCGTATCGCCATCGTCAGATCAAAAAATTGTAAGCCAAACCATCGCAACTCTGGGACAATGTGTGTGTTCATATATATTGTATATAGATATATAGAGAAATTGTGTTTGCGCGTGTGTGTGTGTACTTAAAAATTTATCAGAACGCAATCCAGATGCATGAAACTACCAAATGTTGCCAAATGGGTCAAGCTTGCACGTGATGTTTTTGCCAACTCCCATTAGTCCCTGCACTTCAATTAGAGTGATCTCACGTCAGCAGTCGTGCCTATATTATCTGGCTACATCTTCCAAATATCCCCAGCAGGGACAATAAAGGGGTCATTGCCACTGGCCTCGAGCAGATGAGCTCATTTTTAAAATGAAGACATTGATTTTGAGAAGGACTTTGAGTTCAAATGGAACAAACCAGCCAGTTTTCGATTTTGTAATGTCCGTTAAGACTGAATAAACTATCCCAATGACAAAAATCTCAGCTTTTAATACTCCTGGGAAGGTGTATAAGCCCTGTAATTTCTTCAACAAACTGTGTAATAAAATTTGATCTACAAATTAAACAAACACTCAGTACAGCAGCTTTGTGTTGGATAACGTGTTGGATGTTATTTCTGTCAAAGACCACATTATGCCTGAAACCTATGGTTCTGTCAGTGTATCAACAGGTTTTATTCAATTGGTCTCGAACTCAACAGATCTGTTACAGTAAAGACAGTCGATGCGGGTCGATAACTTGTGGTCAGAGTAATTTGTTGCAGTCCACAGTGTAAATCCAGTAAAAGGAGGTCTGGTCCAGTGGGAGAATTGCAGTTGGCCAACTGAAACGAGTGGAGAGCTTTTGCTGATGGCAGTAATAAATGTTTCAGTGATGCACTCTTTATAACCTCGAACAAGGAAAAAGGCTATGAATGCTGGTCGACTATCAGAGCATGTAGCTTCATACCCAAGATGGCAACTAGAAGTATTTCACATTGTAAGATCTAGAGATGCATCGATACTGATGCTGGTATTGGTCTGGTAATGCTACTTATATCAATAAAATATATTAACTCCTGTGCAGAATTTAGGGCTCGGAGATTGTGAAGGAAGACTGTGTTTTTTTGCCTTGAACTTATATTTGTTTAGTCTACATTGTTTTTGCATTTTTTTATATCTAAATAAATTAATACACTAAACAGACTGTCCAGGACTTACAGCTTTCACTGTTTTAGGTTGACAGTTAAAAAAAATATAATAATAATAATTATTTATATACAGTGACCTGTCGATCATCAACAGCATGAACTTCTTCAGCAGTTTGAGCTACAAGGGCTCGTCTGATGGATCGGACCACACGGACCAGCCTGCGCTCCCCACATGCATCAATGTGCCACAACCTTGTCGCCAGTTAAGCACTTTTGATAGATACTGACCACCACCAGGAAAATCCCACAAGAGCTGCAGTTTTGGAGATGCTCTGACCCAGTCTTACATTTGCTCATTTTTCCTGCTTCTAACATCACCTTTGAGGACAAAATGTTCACTTGCTGCCTAATATACCCCACCCACTAACAGGTGCCTTGATGAAGATATAATCAGTGTTCTTCATTTCACCTGTCATAATGTTATAATGTCATAATGTTATGCTTGGCTGGTGTTTGTGTGTGTGTGTGATAGATATAGATTAGAGAAGTTATTTCCTGATGCAGGAAAACAGTCTGTCTGCACTGTCAATCACAGTGATATTAACCAATCACAGCTCATGTATGCAAAAGAGGGCAGATCCTGTGGGTCTGTTCCATTGCCTTGTGATCCAGCAGGAACAGCAGTCAGAAAAGATGGTTGGCTGACTTCCCATGAAAAGTATGACCTGACTAAGAGCTAAACCTGACAAGTGGGTGGAAAATTGCAGAAAGTGGCTAAATCAGGAGAACTCAATAGTACCGAACACCAAATGTATGCCCACCCCCCCAGCAAATCAATATTTGAAATAAACAAATGTCTTATATGTTAGTCATCTATGTTCGCTTTTTTTCCACTCCTAAAATAAGACCCTCTCAGTGCGAGTTTTTCCTCAAATGGTGTTTAAACCTTTTGTATGCTGTTCTCCAACACTCAAACTTCATTTACTCATTATCACAAAGAAACACACAATGAAAAACGTGTGAATCTAAGGACCCCGTGAAACAATTTTTCTTCCTCTTCCTTTGTTATCTCACCCCCTACAGGTACAGGAAACAGCTTTTTAATAGCTTTTTTTTTTTTACTTTAAAGGTGAAAATTTGCTCAAAGATGTTTGTCGGAAAGGAGCGAGCCCATGCTGTTGAGTTTTGAGGCAAAATTAAAGCGATATCAGCTTGGATTTCTGTATAATACACAATATTAAATGGAATGATTAAATGGTTTAAAGTCATTACAGAGGTTCGTACTCGCTTTTTAATATTTTAATAAATCCCTCATGGAGTGGAACTGAGATGTCCTTGTTTCAGCCTTGAAAGTGAAATTAGCATGCGGCAGACATTTCTGTCTCTCTTTCGAGTTTTTTCCTCAGTACTAATAAATCCAGAACATTCTATGTATCTTTTGCTGGGGACGTTAATGTTAAGTCCATCAGCTCACATTGCTTCAGCGCAGATGCTTAATTAGTGCAATTGGCCCCTTGTTTGAAAAATCGGAAAAAGCACATAAAATGATGGTGCATAAATGTACCTTTTTTAGCTTTACTTCATTCAATTTATCTAGGAAAACCTTTTTTTTCTATATTATAAAGAAAACGTGTATTACTCGTGTTTTAAGATGTCTTACTGTTTAATCCTTTCTCTCTAAGGACAAATACAGTCGGGTGCAAAAGTTTGCATCCTCTAAAGATTCTGAATGGTAAAAAGAATCACCAAGATACATGACGTGCATGATAGGTTTAATAGATGAACCTGGATCGATCTAGTTTTCAGATTTCTTTGAATTTAACAGTTCATTTCAAATGATTTAATTAAATTTCATATGAATGGGATTACAGTAACCTACGCATCCTTCTGGATGACATTTGTAACTTTGCAAACACGTTATCTCTTTACATGAGGAATTGTGGCCCATTTTATAATATTGTGCATGATGAAGCATATATTTTATTTTCAGCAAAAAAAAATTGGATTCTCCTGGGTTCCTAAATTGAAAAAAGAAATAAACTTGCTCTATTTTATAAATTAAATAAAAGGAAAAGGAACAAAATAGAATATAGCTGCAAGCTATAGAATATTCTATATTCTATTCTATATGGTGCCTCCCAGAAAACAATGCACGGTGGGCAAGTGCATCAAGTGGGTAAATATCAGTGGACTATTTTATGTTGTTACTGACCCATTTGGGGACTGTAGGTAAAAGAAACCCCACATTTTAGACAAACGGGGGCGCTAGTGAGCCACTTAAGAGAGACACCGTGGTCTGACCTTTTTGTCCACACTTAACAGCCGACAAATGTGATGTATGTGTCAAATTGCAAGGTAATCTAAGTACGCCAAAAGCCTTAAATATGCCTGAAATAAAAGTAAAGTTTGACGTGTTGCCATGGGAACAGCGTTCGAGATATCAAAGATTCCTTTGCAATTTATCATCGACAATGTCTCAGCATCATGTTGATTACGTTTGGTGTCAATCGCATGAATATCCTAGGAGGAGTATTTAAAAGTTCACCACATGCAACTGTCAAAAAAATCCACCTTTTGTGACTGACACACTTTCTGGCGCCTGTTGGTGGCGCTATGTCCGAGATTCACAATAGGCACATTGATGCGATCGGAATCCTTAGCCGAACATACACACCACGCGTCATCCAAATAAGAAATTTTTTGCTTTAGATATTAGACACTTCCTTTTTCCCTGAATTCGCCATGGCAGCACCGTTCGACATGTCAAAAATCCCTTCGCAATTCAGCAAGTGCAATGTCTCGACATCATGTTCACCACGTTTGATGTCAATCGGATGAATTCCCTAGGAGGAGTATGGAAAAGTTCACCGCATGCACTTATAAAACAAACCAAAATGGCCGACTTCCTGTTGGGCGGAGCTCATATTTTTGAGGGCGAAATTTGTTCAGGTCGATGAGATATATATGCGTACCAACTCTCGTGCATGTGCGTACATAATTGCCCGATCTGTGCACCATTGTTTGTTTTTGCATTACAGGGGGCGCTACAGAGCCCCCCTGCCACGCCTGTATTCCAGCCTTTGCCCGGGCCTAGTGCCGCACGACTTTGACATGTGTGCCAAATTTAAAGAGTTTTCGAGCATGATAAGGGACCCCAATTGGCCAATGTGTGTTAAAAAAAAAAAAAAAAAAAAAAAAAAAAAGGGACAAATAATAATCCGAGCAAAAACAATAGGGATTCGCACCTTTAGGTGCAGGCCACTCTCTTTGGTGCTCGGGCCCTAAATATCATGAAGAAATCTTGTTAATCAAGAATATATATTATATACTGTATATATAATACTTTACTCAACAGCTATTTGTCAGTACATTTTTTATTTATTTACTAAACATGTAGTCTTTCTTGATTTCATACATACCAAAACAAACTTATCCTGAGTTCTTAACGTGAAGCGAAGCCAGGACCATGGCCGCACAGGGAAACAGAAGTGGTTGGCAGTCCAGGTGATCTACGGTAGCAACGTGCAGATCTGACAGTGAGTGAGTGGGAATCGGGGCCTTATAAAGGGGATAGGTAAATGGGGAACAGGTGTCTGTGATTAGAGCAGGGAGAGGCTGAGTGAGCGTGTGATCCTTGTTGGGAGGCGTGGCTGGTGGTTCTCTGACACTAAGATACAATCAGCCTTTGTTGAAAGAAATTATAGCACACTTTTCCTTTTTCTTCTTAAATAAACAAAGACAAAATAAACAGGTGAAAAAGTACCTCAAAAAAGTTTGTGTTTCGGGAAGAGCTAGGTCTTCACCTGTCACGTGACTTGGCTGTTCGGACAGCTAGGGTTCATTCCACCACCTCAAACCCAGAACAGAAAAGAATCTTGATGTATACTTACCTCTTAACCCTGAGAGAAGGTGAGACCAGTCAAGCAGTGCTAGAAGATCTGAGACGGCATGGTGCAGTGCGAGGACTCATCAGAGCTTCGAGATAAGAGGGCGCTGGCCTATTTTTGGCTTTGTAGGTAAGCATCAATGTATTGAATCTGATGCGTACAGCCACCGGAAACCAGTGAAGGGAGCAACAGTGGTTGAATACAGCTAGTGCAGCTGCGTTTTGGATCATTTACAGTGGAAGAATTGCGTTCAGATATGCAAAGAAGGAATTTCACTGTGCTGTAAAATACAATTATAAAGCTCCTTTCTTGTTCTTTTGTTTTTCTTATTAATTCTATGTACTGTATTCTCCATGTAACCGCCTGTTTCTTTCCATGTTCTCTATTGAAGATGACGCGAGACACTGCAGGATTTACATGCTTCATATAGACTTGTTGATGTGTAGCTGCAAAGATGGTAAGTAAAATCCTGCTCAATTTAGGTAGGTTTTAAAGGTAGAGGATGGAATTCAGTAGAGAATAATTATTGTATATTCAAAAAGGGAGGCTCAAACATGTAAACTAATGCTAATGTTTGTTTTTTTTTACTTAAATAATAAAAATTTACCCATGATTCAATCCAGCAAATAATTCATCTCTGTCTTAAGGATGGGCAAATCCGTTTGCCCTCAAATTTATGAAAAAAAGTAATAGTGTAATGATGAAATTGTTGATACAACATTTGACGCTGATATGCGGTTCATTTCTTTAGCCATCATCAGTGAGGTGTTTCAGGCTTCTGGAAAGTTCTCGCACCTCATCTCAGCCAAGCTGATGCTTTAGCCTCGCGGCCCAGAGAATTACGGAGCAGGAGACCCCGTTATTAAGATGATAAAGCCGGGAGAAACGCTTTTCCCAACAGGTTTCTGAGCTTATCTAGGAGGCCAGTGTGGTGCAGCAGCCCACACTTCTATGCTCTGAGGAGCAAGTTTTCCAAAGAGTCCACATTTTCTACAGCGCTAGTGTACGGAGGTGGAATCGGTGAATTAAATGTTCGGTCTGAAAAAAATGTAAACTGATAAATAAAATGACATTGATGCAAAAAGATACTTGAGTCTACTTGAGATAAAAAAAAAAAATTATTTGTTGTCACAAAAATAAACAATAAAAACCTTTTGCTCACATATTTTTTTGTTCTTTTAAATTTCAAAATTTTATTAAAGAAAGGTACATGTACCGATGTACAGCTGCTACATACAGAATATGGACAAATGTTTGCAGACACTGGACTATATGATTTGTATGTGCTTTTTTTTATATCCCATTCTACAGTAAGTCCTCATTTGCAGTTATAATATAATTTTCTCACTCTTCTGGGAAGATGTTCCACTAGATTTTGGAGTGTGCTTGTGGAGATTTGTGCTACTTGGTGTTAGACAAGTCTGGTGTAGGATGCTGTAGGGGGGAAAGTCCTGCATTGTTGTACTGTGAACATAGATTGAGGCTGTAATTAGTTACTAGGTATAGTTACTATAACTAAGCATAGTATAGGTGGTAGCTCAGTGGTTAAAGCTCTGGGTTACTGCTCAGAATGTCAGGGGTTCAAGCTAAGGTATCTCCAAACTGCCACTCTTGGGGCCCTTGAGCAAGGCCCTTAGCTCTCTGTGCTCCAGGGGTGCTTTATCGTGGCTAAACCCTGCGCTCTTCCCCCAGCTTCCTAACATTGATGTGATATGCGAAGAAAGAATTTCACTGTGCTGTATAGGACAAGTATAAAGCACCTTCACCTTTTTTTTCTTAGAGTTGAACACTGTATATATGTCTTATTGTGGTTTAATACCGAGCTGCACCTCCTAAACCCCTCAGCAAGGCCTTTAACTCCATATCTGCTCAGTTCTATGACTGGGATAAATGTAAGTCGCTCTGGATGGGGCGTCCGCCAAATGCCATAATTGTAAATGTAATAGTAATATACTGGATATGTGGGTGCTTTTTGTTTTGTTTTGTTTTTAAACTGTGTAGATATGCATAGTATCAGAGTTTATCAAAAAATTTTAGCACAAAGGACTACAAATGACTAGAATATATCCTATCGCTCACTATTATACTCTGTGGCACAAGTCAAACTGTGTTTTTCTCTGTTTGACAGTCTGTCTTGAACCAGGCAGCCTTTTGGGTTGACATTCTGTTTTGTTATTAGTGTCCATCACTCCCCTGACTGTGTATCTGTGTGTCCACATCTGTGTGTTCGTGTGTTTGCGCTTGTGTGTGTTTTGTGTGAGAAAAGAGTAGCGAGAGCAGTCTTAAACTGTCCATTCAGAGGAGTGTGTGTATGTCTGGGTCTTTGTGCACACATCACTGCCACTCAACGTGACCCAGTGCTTCACAGTGAGAGCGTTTCGGAATAAAGCAGTAGAGAGACATGTTGTCTTCATACTTCCCAGCAGTCCAGAGATGTTTTCTTTCGCACCGTTCTTTTGATTTGGTTATAAATTAATAGACAACATAAATAATAAATTGGCTAAATGACAGTGCTGCATAGATTTGAAAATAAATACTATCTCCATTATTCATTAAACACATTGAAAGTTAATAGGTGTGTGCATGTAATAGCCATATTTGTGAATATGATTCTATGCTATTCGATATGGTACAGATAGACAGACAGCTAATCGTCTATTTACTTAACTGCCTTTTGACATCTAACACAAACAGGCCTTTTAAGTGCAAAAAATAAAGATTATAAAAGATTATATAAAACCAGATGTTCTTGTCCTGTTCTGTCTCCAAGAAGACACAGCTCTACCTCTGAGGTTAATCTGTATTCTATGTGACTCTCAGGACACGTTTTTGTCTCCGTAGCGTTGTGATGCATCATATTCAGGTAGCAGCAGCGGTGCCGAGAGAACAAGCCTGAGAAACTGTTTAGCAAGGAGAAATCGATCTACATAGCAAATATTGGTCACAAATTATAGTTACTTTCTAAATACCGTATTTTCCGGACTATAAGCCGCTACTTTTTTCCCACACTTTAACCCCGCTGCTTAAACAACGAAGCGGCTAATATGTGGATTTCTTCCTGGGTTTTTCCCGGTTTCACAAACTTCAAGCCAAAAACCCGAACCCCATAACATTAGACCAATGAAATTGCAGAACGGGTTCAGGTGAACCAATGAAACTCTTTATATTAAATCAGATGCGCTCCCACTGAATCGGGCTGCACCACATCATAAATATGGATGAGGTTCCTCTGACGTTTGACCTGCCGCTCACTCGGACTGTCAACAGAAAATGCGAATCATTCGTCACGCTGAAAACAACCGGGCATGAAAAAACACTTCACCCGTGTTCTGAGCTGCACGGCATCGGGAGAAATACAAATGCCAATTTGTACACCACCTTTGTTAAATCGATGCATCAGATCTTTTATTTCGATGCACCGATGTGAATAGCTAAATCTTACTATCCCTAAACGATATGTAGTGGCGTGTTCTGTGTGTAACATTTCTAATGAGGGGAAGTTTCAAAAATGACAAATCAAAGAAAGAGAAAAGGCATGTTATGTTTGTTTTCTTGTTTTTTGCTAGCTTTGTCCTGAATTGTTTACTATTCCCGAGAACAGATGACCTCCTCATGCTAATAACTTCCAAACTGGTTCAAAGCGTCTACTCAGGCATGCACTAAGCACACATACAATTTACCTTCCTGTCTCCAGCTTCTTCTGATCAACGCTCCTCGAAACCTTTTGATTTACAAACTCAGCTCGGTTAGTATTCCCCACACAAGCACGCTGATGCCGAGCGACTCATAAAACATGCAAAACGCCATCTGCAATGTGCTCCCTCTGGGCACGAGCTCCTAATCAACAACAACCAAGAGACTCAACAGCGCACTCTTTTTGTTCTATTGACGTGGGAAACGCTGCTACATCCAAACAACTCTTGGTGGATAATTGGATGATAACACAACCAGCTCTGGTCCGTGTGTATGTTTGTCTGATTATACTTATCGTTGGCTTCTGCTGCTCGTCGGCTTTGCGACATGCCAGTGATGAAAAATGTCTGGCTTGGTGTGACAGGCAAATAGGCTTGCCTCAGGCTATCTGACAGCACTGACTTCTTGAGCGATTCGACTCTCGCACTGGTTTGAAACTGACTCAATTCACATTTTGTAGACTTTTAAAAAAAAATAAGGACAAGATAAAAAAATTACATTGAAATACATTGAAAATGTGTCGGTATTTAATGATTCTACAACGCTGTCAATAAGGTGTATATTTAAAACTGTCGTCGTTGTGTGTGTCTTCAACTTATACTTGAATATTGGTATCAGAACACTTATTGTATACTATTTTGTCAGCTTAACAACACAGCAACTTTTCATACATTGAATACATTGATAGATGTAAATATATTACTCAATCTTCTTCTTCTTCTTTCAGCTTCTCCCATTAGGGCTCACCACAGCAGATCATCCGTCCACCTGCATGTCTTTCTTCAGCACATCCATAAACCTCCTTCTTGGTCTTCCTCTTTTCCTCCTTCCTGGCCGCTCCATCCTTAGCATTCTCCTACCGATATACCCCATGTCCCTCCTCTGCACACGTCCAAACCATCTAAATCTCGTCTCCCTCACCTTGTCTCCAAAACGTCCTATATGCGTTGTCTCTCTAATAAACTGATTTCTAATACTGTCCATCGTCGTCACTCCCAATGAAAACCTCTTCATCTTCAGCTCTGCTACCTCCAGCTCTTGTCTTTTAGAAATATACTACTCAATAAATACAATTCGTAAAAACAAACATGCGTCAGGTGTCAGTGATTCGCCTCTAGAGGTCGCTCTCGTAATGACAGCAGACTGGAAGCCGGAAAATCTATTGGTAAGGATTTTTGCTGATAGCTGATACTTCCATCATTAAACTATAGGTTCTTCGACCTCTGTTTATAACTTAGGGAAATTTTTGTTTAAAAGTCAACCTAATAACAAACAAAGATATAATAAATCATATATTTAAAATGTAATTTTAGTCTCTGTCATTGTTCTGAGGATCGTTCCAAATGTGCTTGGGCCACGGCTTGGGTACCCTGTACGTGTTGTAGATATAAATTAATCTGGTAAATGTGCATAACACATAAGCCATGTAAACGCAGTTGGATCTACAGGTGCACACACCTACAGCACAGTGGTTTGTGTGTTAATTACAATCTTACCATTTTTCTTAAACAGGAATTCTGGTGGAGGAGACCAAATATTTCTTAAATATGAAGAAATTGGCAGTTAGCTGGATACAGCAAAGCAAATGCAGAATAAATGGAATTGCTTTAAATGACACAATGCCAAATCGCAGAAGAACCAATACAGAAGAAGTGGTTGAAGTCTTTTTAATGGCATCATTCGCTCACTGTTAACTCATTATTTACTCAAGGTAGGACAGGCACTTTTCTATTAAACAGATGTTTCAGATGAAATATACATAATGTACGGTGTTCGGAATTCTGAAATTGTCTCAAATGTATTTAAATTGATGAAAATGGATGCATGTAAAGATACCAGTTGGTGGTTTTGGAAAACAAATAGGCAGTAAGGCGAGTCAAAAGAGTCAGAAATTATAATTAATGCTATCTGAAACATCCAGTACTTCCTTCCTTTTAAATGAACCAGCGAGCCAAAAACATGAGGAGGCTTCATTCTAGTCAGAACCGCAGCAGTTAGCAGCTAGAGGGCGGCACTTACCACTAAACAGATGGCAAGAGAGCCAGAGGACGACCAGCACTGGGAGGATCGGGCCACATTAAGTGACAATTACACACGCGGCTAACTCCATCACGAATATCTGAAAAAAACCTAAACAGATGGGAACAGGATTCGTGCTGCGTTTTCAGAAAAACTAACAGACAAAATGCAGACGCTCCAAAAGCATTCCCTTTCACTAAGCTTAGCTGAGTAGAACATAATCCTTCGAACCATGGCTGATTTAGCACACAGATGAACCTCTGAGCCACTACATGCTTTAAAGTGAGAGCAGAGCGCAGAGAGACGTTCCTGAGAGGCCGTCACGTCAAGAAAATGGTGTATACATCAAGAAGAGGAAATCCCACTGACGGCTCGAGAGGTTTCTATACAGCGGCGCTCTGAGAGATGTCAGAGATCTCAGCGGAGAAAAAGAAGTGTAGGAACCTTGATGAATAAATAAAGAGGAATGTGGAAAGTAAAAGAAGTGGATGAAGTAGCTTACTCTCAGAAGTAAACCAAAAGTATGGGAGCAAATGAATAGACTATAGGAAGCCATTTTGGAATTCAGGTTTCGTTCGAGGACGTCTCCTGCTTGTTCTGCATCTGCTTAACTTTGAAGGATTGTCTTTTCAAGGGGAAGTGGTAGATCAGTGTTGGCCTTCTGATCAGATGGTCATGAGTTCAAAGCACCAATCTACCACTGCTGGGCCCCTAAAAAATGGCCCTTAACCCTCAAATGCTCAGTTGTATAAGTTAAATAACTGTAAGTCACTCTGAATGAGAACCTCTGCCAAACGCTATAAATGTGAATGAAAACATGCTGCTATTTAATACTTCCAACTTAGTTGGCAACCTTCTCAAGCATTTTCGACCAAACGAAATGGTCATCAAATGTTCCATTCTATCACATTCTATCACAAGTCTCAGTTCTGACCAGTTTAGATCTGGCTGTCATTGCAATGACGTTTAATATTAATGCAATGGTACTGCAAATAGTGGATGCGCCATACAACATCATTTTTTTTAAACAACAAAGAAAAACATAATGTAATGAGTCTCCAGTGTCAGATCTCTCGAAAAATCTGTCAGAATTTCTCCACAGAAAAGCATCTTGTGTAGCAGCTGTGTATCTTTGACAAAGAAAAATAACAGCTGGTTGGGTACATCACAGTCTCACGGTTATATCACAAACTATGCTTCCCATCAGCTACTGATCATCACAAGGAGTCGCATGTTGGTTTTTGTGCACGTCTAAAAAAACGCTCATTCACACATTCGTTTCCCAAAAGTTGCTCATCCCTAATGAAACGTCTGAAAACGTCTACGCCCCTGTACCGCACATGACCAGAACGCAAGACACTTTGAACTGCGTTGTTTCCACCCGGCGGTTATTTACTTTCCAGCTCTGGTTAGGATGCGGTGCTCTCACCGCTGTGGCCCGGGTCTGATCCCCGGTCAGGGAACCAACCCCAGACATTAGGGTTGCACAAGCCTTAGTGCCGGTCCCAAGCCCAGATAAATGGGGAGGGTTGCGTTAGGAAGGGCATCCAGCGTAAAAACATGTGCCAAATCAAACATGCGGATGATCCGCTGTGGCGACCCCTAATGGGAGAAGCCGAAATAAAGTTTTTAGAAACGTCACAGCAATGTCAAGAGAAGGCACAGTCACATGACTAAAAATTCATCGCAAAAACGATGATTTTAAACGTATCCACTTCGGAAAGCGTTTCTTCTTCAAAAAGCTGCATTTTCGTTGACTGAAACGCCATCTCAGTTTGGACTGAAGGACAAAAACTGAAACTTTTCAAGGAAAAGACATATTCGTATGGACAAGGCCTAAGCTCACCTCACTTAATATCGTTTACGCCAAGGTTTTCCTTGTTTTATGTTTTCAGTCTTTTACTGTTTTGTTTCTTGTGTTTTTATATTTTCTGTGTGCACTTTAAATTGAAATCTCCTGCACTAAAATCCTCTAAGTAATATAAATGATCTGCATAATTTTTTATTTGTTTATTTATTAAACTACATTCATTAGCATTATATTGTAACTAGGTTACACTCGTGTACATCCCCAGAGGATGTTTTTTTTTCTAACATTCATCTTTCCTGCTGTGTTTGTGCTGTGGTCTGACACCAATGTTTTATCAGGTCTCTGTGGAATTTTGAATACAGCAGCTGGCCACCGTGTCAATGCATTCTGCCCTATAAAAAGATAGTGTTCTGAAACCGCTGGGCTTCAGTCACCTCCTCCCTCCTTCATGAGACTGAGAGTTTGTGATTATATTGGATTTCAAAATGATGTGATAGTGATGGCTGTTAGAGGAAAAGTCCACCCAGTTTATTGAATTCATCTTGCTGGTCATCTCTGATGGTCTGTATCTCTTGACTGGAAGCAGTTCTGTATCTTATTGGAAATAAATATTTCTTTGTGAAAGTTTGTGATGCCATGACGAATTGTCTGTGCTTGGCCTGAATTGGTGTTATATTCTACATGCTGGGTGAGACTGTTTCCAAGGATACATCCTCGCTATAATTGGCATTGTCTGTTATGTCTAAATAATGGAAATTGGGTCTAAAAGTGTGTGTTTAAACTTCCAGAACGGGGCACTGTTATCAAATTCATGGTATAACAAAACATATGTAACATCTTACATTATTAAAATGAACACGGGAAATGGTGAAATGGTGACGAATTCTTGGCCGTTCAAGCTTCTCCAAGTTCTTCTCCTGTCTTCTAGAATGGCTTTGTTTTTTCAGACTTCTACATAGATCAAACTTTTAGTCCATGTGAAAAATCTTAGTAAAAAATGCACTCTGGTGATCATTACATGACTAAACATGTAACTGTATTCTCAAAAACATATTCTTTTAAGACTTTTACGTGAGAAGGTAATGGGATTATGGTATTTTGTGTTGGGTAGAAATAGCCTCCAGGTAATATACACTCCCCAAACACTTATTGGCAGATTTGAGCATCTGTACACCTGTACATTTCATGCAATTATCCAATCAACCAATGTGGCAGCAGGACAATGTATAAAATCTTGTAGGTACAGTTCATGACTTTCAGTTAATGCTCACATCAAACATGTGAACTCGGTGACGTAGTGAAACTGTTAATATATGGGGATTTTCACACACATGACAGTTTTGAGATTTTACAACAGGGTGAGTAAATCAAACAAAAAACATCAAGTGAGCGACAGTCTTGATGCGAGAGGACATGAAGAGATTCTACATCGATAACAAAGCATGCATTCAAATAGGTGACAACAGCTGAAAACCGTTTTTTTTTTATTCTGTTAGCCAAGGACTCTACAGGAGTACAGGCTCATCTAAATACTGGAAAAATATTACCTGGTATTTTCCCAATGTTCAACTGTCCGGTTTAACATTCCTAATAACTAATAAGTGTGTATATCACATTCCCAGTCTAAAGTGATACGTTCATAAATTCTCCATAATATCCTGTGGGGGAAAAAGCGTTTGTCTGTACAAACCATCAGTGGGGCGATGCAGACATCATCTGCACACTTTCTCCTGAACTGAACTGAATTAAACTTATTACTACTGTCTGTCAGAAGTGTTTTAAACGCTATGTATTGACATCTGTTGTTTAATTGTCATGGTTCATTCTAATTAACTGCCAACGAAAAAATATTCTGAGGTCATTTTTTACTTAAGGTAATAAAGGGCTTTCTGACCTGTAGAATTTTAAGTGTCTGGTGAATTAGCTCTGATAATCTGTGGACTTAGCAGAGGTCGTACATTTCGCTGCTTCGCTGCATTTTACTGTGTTTCACAACTGATCTCTGTCTCACCTCTGTCTCAGCTGGACAGATTTTCACAATGCACGCACAGAAGGAATAAAAGCTTTACCGCATTTCCTATGTTTTCATCAATACTGATGTGAAAAAATATCTATCTATCTATCTATCTATCTATCTATCTATCTATCTATCTATCTATCTATCTATCTATCTATCTATCTATCTATCTATCTATCTATCTATCTATCTATCTGTCTATCTGTTTGTCTTTCTGTCTCTCTGTCTGTCTGTCTCTCTGTCATTTGGTCTAGAAAATTTCACTTTGCCCAAAGATTTCTAAAGCTATGATTTGTTGATGCTACTTTCACTAAATTGTATTGTGTAATATCTTACTATTTAATCCTATATAAAAAAGCAGTTTCTTCCTACTTTAAAAAAATGTTAAATCAGAAGCTGTAGCGAGAGCACAAGCGAAACCCCACAGTTAGTCTATGTGGAGTAAGTGTTCTGTAACTCTAGAAAACTCTCTCTTCACAAAAAGGTTTGGTGTGCAGGAGAATGGAACACTGAACTGCATTAATTATTCACATAGAGCTCTACTACTTCTTTTTTTCTTTTCTATCTATCTATAATATATACAGATATCCCCATTTTATTGTGGTGGTTACGTTCCAAAACCCAGATTCGAACCGTTATATATATATATATATATATATATATATATATATATATATATATATATATATATATATATATATATATATATATATATATATATATATATATATGTGAGGAAGAAATGCAAAACATAAAAATGCTTGTAACCTTTTATCAACACGGTTTATTATTATTAATATCTGTGATCATTTGTTCAACATTTGAACAGTTTACACTAAAACAATTTTAAATAAAATGCCTGCTTGTTTAAATAATATATAAAATTATATTTTATAATAATAAAATAAATAAAATAAATGCAATACACTTTCTATTATATTGATGAAACTTGAGTAATCAATTAGATTGGAACAAAATAAAATTAATTAAATTTAATTGAATGAAAATAAATAAATAAATAGTTTACATATCTGGTTAATATAGATGTGAGTGTAATTTTGTGTGTTTTACATTAAAATATTAAATATTTTGAAGATATATTCTACTTGACTGTTCTACTTATTTCAGCATACTTTAACAAGTTTCTTCATTCCTCCCATCCTGCATTCATTCACTCCCTTGATATGCAGATTTGTCAGGATTTTCTCCTTTTAAGAGAAATTCTTAAAGTTATAAGAAATATAAAACCCTAAAGAATCAACAGTGCTAACATTAGCCACTAACCAGGAAGTGGCTAGCAGCTATGAATCTTGAATCTATTCTTTACCATTTTCAGTCATACGCAAAACAAATCATATTTTCGGTACAGAGTGAGTAGCCACCGTGACACTACACTGATTCTAGATTATTTTTTATACCCCTGACATTGTTTGTACGTTTTGCAGTTTAAAAATGTATTTATTTTTTTAATGCTTAAGAAGTGGAAAGTGCGAGGAGGACCCTAAACAAACTTGCGGTCCGCCACTTTATACGTTCCTGCGGAAAATCAGACTTTAACCATGTTCTGCATATAAAAACAATTGCATTCGGTACACCTGTTTACGGAAAGCCTTGTGCCGAAGCACCCTCTGCCCACAGTCAAGCATGGTGGTGGTAGCATCATGGTCTGGGGCTGCATAAGTGCTACTGATACTGGGGACCCTAATGAGCACCTGTACAAGCGGAAGGTGGAGAAGCGCCATATGTCTAACAACCAACAGCTACTTGATGTCATTATGAAGGACTAGAAGGGGATCCCAGTGGTGCTCAACAAAATATTTACACTTTGGACACAGTTTTGACATAATCACTTAGGGTGTACTTTTGTTGCCAGATATTTTGACAATAATGGCAGTAAATATGTACTGCTACAAGCTGCACAATGACTATAGTATTTCCATTAATATTGTATCTTGAGAAGATGCAGTCAGGTACAGCAGGTTTGAATTTGTTAGCTAGTTCAGCTAGTTGTGGTGAATTACTAATGCATTGTGTTAGAATTGAAGATGGTTTGTGTGGTCTTATTTCAATTTCAAGCTTCCTCTGACAAACTTGATTTGGCTATGGCAGGCCAATTAGTCTAGTAAAATTTGATAACTGATAACTTTGGAAATGTGTAACCAGGCATCCTTGAATTCTTTGGGTCTGGATGAGTCAATGCAACAGATTTCTTCCCAGCAGTTCCTACTGGCTGAATGTTCCAACAACAAACTTTAAATGCTTCCATCGAACTGCCATAATTTTTACTTCAGATTTTGTTCAATCTTTATTAGAATTGGCTCAATACATCTTGCCCCCCTGTTTCCCATTTTTCATCAGAACCTTTCCTTCTACAGTCGTGTAATACAACCCCATGGTTAAACCCTACACATCATCAGGGAAACAGCAAATCACTCTTTTACCACTTTGCCTTAAGTTATGGCTCTGCTTCCCTGTAATCTCTTGGGCAACAGTTTTAGCATGTCTGTGAATGTGTAGCTCACCAATGGTGTTTAGGGTGTAGGGTATTTGGTCCCTAAAAATGTAGCTTGCAATTTTAACAGTTGTGAAACATCAGTTAATCGAACTCAGTTCCTGGTAAACAGCCGCCATGGGGACTGTGACAAGGAAAAACTTCCGTAGATGTTATGAGGAAGAAACCTTGAGAGGAACCAGACTCAAAAAGAACCCATCCTCATTTGGGTGATATCAAGAGTGTGATTATAGTATTTAAACAATACAGAACACTGGAGAGTGAGAACTAACATGAGAGAAGTGTCAAAACCTCACGATTTTTGTTTGTGAGGGGTCATAGAACGTAACCCCTGCGAGTATCGAGATTGCGCTGTATATACCATAGTCCTCTATGATAGCATTTAATAACGGTTCTTACCATGTTGCTGCAAAATTTGTATTTGTATGTGTGTATATATGTATACGTGTACACGTATGGAACATGCGGAACCCTAGAGTTCCTTCAGAATTGTTTTAAGTGGTGGTCAATTTGTTTAATCTGCGCCTCACACTTTAAGCACATTTTTGTATTAGTGAACTTGAGAACCTACACAACAATGCCAGGGGTATAAAAAAAGAAACTAGAGTTAGCACAGTGTCACTGAGGCTTTTCACCCTGTACCGAAAAGAAGATTTGCAGTGCGCTGTTTTGCACGTGTGAAATCGTGCCACTTCAAGCGATATGCATTCATTAGTGTTTTATGTCCAGCTTCAAGAATTTCACTCAAAATGTGAAAATCCTCACAATTCTGCATATCGAAGGAATGAATGAAGGATGGAAGGAATGAAGACATGCTATAATAAGTAGAACAGTTAAGTAGATCATATCTTTAGAAATTCTTTAATATTAAATGTAACACAAACACACTGTATTACCCAAATGGGGTCTAACAAAAGTAAACGATTTAATACAATTTTAACATTTATACAATTCTATTTAATCAATTTAATTTGCGTGGATTTATTTAATTACTTAATTTTATAAATAGAATAAAAAGTGAATTGCATTAATTTGATTAAATCTAATTTATATTTTATAAAATATTCCTTTATATATTATTCAACCAACCATTTAAAATTGTTTAAAAAAAGGTACACTGTTGATGTTCACCATTGTTAATGATAATAAACTGTGATAATAAAAAAAACGACAATTAATTACTTCCCCCCAACTGTACTGAAATTGAACCGAACCGTTACTTCAAAACCGAGGTACGTACCGAACCGTATACCGTGTGTGTATATATATATATATATATATATATATATATATATATATATATATATATATATATATATATATATATATATATATATATATATATATATATATACAGTATCTCACAAAAGTGAGTACATTACTCAGATTTTAGTGTATCTTCTCAAGGGGCAAAACTATATATTAATGAAACTTGGATATATTTTAGAGTAGTCAATTTGCAGCTTATAAAGCAATACAGATCCTCTAAATATAACAACATACATTATTGTCAAAATCATTACGGTTCAGCTAACACTGAAACCACATATAAAACATAGAAAGACTGTGTGAGCTTTATTGAAGTTTTGGAAAGATACCTAACATTAGCGTTAGCTATCATCCACTAAAATGCGAGAATACCTTTATCTTCTGAAGCAGCACTGCAAAAAGTGTTTCTGTTGCAGTAGTTTATAGTTTTTTCATTTATTTTAAGGGGTTTTATCGTTAGTATAATATGTAGTTTTGTCTGTGTCTGGGAGCAACTTATTAAATCTATAAGGGATGAATATAATAATTGATTTTTTCTCACTGAAAGTGGAAAAGCAAATGTGCGAGTGACTGATGACTTTATCACACGCATCCCGAGAGGCATTCGTTTTCCTAATACGTGCTATGCGGATGCGTAAAAGAAACCCATTTCGTGAAATGAAATGAGAAAAGGTGTACAGGCTGTGGAGAAAGCAACGTGCAGGAGACTGAGAGGTAGCACATCAGGCCTGAAATTGTGACTTGACTGGGTAGAACAAAAGAGGTGTCAAGATCACAACAAAGGTCTGGTTAGAGATTGAACATTTCTTGCTCACAGCCGCCTGCAGAAGTAAAATACGGCGCACACAGGCCTTTAGATGAGTGCACCGGAGTATAGGGGAAAGCAATATGAGACTGTTTGCCAGTAGGTCAGTAAGTCAGCGAGTCAAAGAGCCTCTTCTGTGCAAGTGTGTGTGTGTGTGTGTGTGTGTGTGTGTGTGTGTGTAAGTGTACCAGTCTATCTAAAGAGTTGCCCGAGAAACCAACCAGCTGCTGGCAGTTATTTAGAACGGCTCAGGAGTTCTTGGAATGAGTGTTGTGTGTGCTCTTTATGTAGTCTCTCTCATTAATTATACAGTGTATTAACGTGTAATATATAAATAATGCATCACTAGAAACTGAGGATTTCAGTTCACAATGAGTCTACAACTACCTGTAGGAAATACAGCGGATTTTCCAGAAAGTTCTGTTATTTATATTACTACACCGGGTTCTTTTTAAATGCTGCATTGGATTAAAAGTTTAATAAAACCATCACTGTCGTGACCAATTAATATTAAAAGCAACAATTTCTGTTACAAAGCTAAAATGCCATGCAAGAGAAATAAACTAAATTCAAAATCCAGGGTTGTGGTATTAAAGAAAAAGGACTTTTATTTAGCAGAAAGTCAGGCAGTTCCAGCACCCAAAAACAAACACAGTCTTTATATATACCCTCTCCTGCAACCTATATAACACCCAACAACTTTTACCTCATCCACCACCACTGTCATCGAAAAACTAGGTTACTTACCATTAGCATAACGGTGGCGTTACTCATTCATCTCTATTTTAAAAGTAAGTAACACGTGACCTATTCATGGTTCAGGCTTTGGCTTGTTCATGACACTCTAAAACTCAAAACACCTCAAACCCTGACCTGATTCTTCTGACACGTATATGACTTTTGACAAATCGCCCCATTCAGACGTTAGAAACAAAGTTCGCTCTCACTCAAGCTTCAAATAGGCTGATACACAAACTATAAAATACACAATCACTTGCTTTGAATATACTGATTTCCCAGTGGACCTGATAAAACAAAACAAAAAAACCCCCTCAAATATAGAAACACAAAAATGCTGAATGTTAAAAGGTAAAAAGCGCAATATCATCAACTCTGAAAGCTGCACTCTCCCAGTCCTTGTGTACACTGTGTGTGTTGTTATTATTATAATTTAATTATTTGTTCTAACACACACTGACCTGTGTGTAGATCTGCTTACTGTATACCCTAGTTAGTTTTGTGTAGTCTAAAATAAATGTGTTGTTTAAGCTAAAACATGTGTTACAGTAGAGGTTGCAGAAAAGGGTATATAGAGACTCAAAGCTCTTTTGTACGTCGCTCTGGACAAAGGCGTCTGCTAAACGCAGCAAATGTAAATACAGGAAGTCCTTTACTTACGATTAAATTACGTTACGATGACTCATCGTCAAAAATATCGTAAGTCGAAAATGGTGCTATGACTGTGGCACCCTTTCCTGCTTCATGCGGATTTATAATTTTTATTTTATGCCCCAAACTGAGGGCTTTCCTCATCTTCTTTTCACCACAAGCGGGAGACATACTTGGCACTTGGAAGACATGCTTTTATCACTAGAATTGGTGTTTGAAAACGTTTACGACCAACGTATCCTACATCGTACGCTGCTGCCTGTGCCTGTTGCGCGAAATGTTAAATATTTTTACAATTTTGTCGCTATCGTCATCGTAAGATCGCAAAATCGTAAGGTCGAACCATCGTAACTCAGGGGGACCATCTGTATCTATATCTGTAGATGTGTTTTTGGGCTCTTCCTTGGTCTTACTTTTATTTCTGCTGAATAATATACAGTATTTTTACTTTGACACCCCAAATCTGTATCTATTGTTTGCCATTTTAACTTAATTATTGAATTTATTACAAAAGACATTTGACTCTATTTGTCTTCCTACTCAAAAAGGCCAACTCAAACCCAAGCTCAGGTAGTGACGTCAAACCAAAATGGCCGCTCGCTGCATCACCAGTACAGCAAATTGGATCTGTTTTACTTTTTATGCTGTGTAAATAGATTTATGTTATCTTTGGAGAAATCAGTCTAATAATAGACAAAAAGCTTAAACAAGAGGGCAAACCAATAGACAAAACCAGGAAACACATATTTAATGTTTACTGAATATATATTTCGAAACAAAATCAAATTAAATCAAATATTTCCTGTTTGCATTCCTTTCCCACTTCTCCTCCATCAACCAGCTTTGGGTTCAGTCTCAAATCAAGTGCTACAACCCTAAATAGTGCGTCTACTACCTTCTTACCCGTGTTATTCATACGGGATTGGAAGGTTGCCTTCATACATAAACACAGACAGAAACCCTGAGGAAACACCTGACACGCCCTCGTGACACACACACACACCGCCTTGTTAAATAAGCCCCGCCCCCTATGACATGCCATTGGTGCGTTTGTAGCATTGTGAAGACGTGATTGGTTGTCGCGGCTGTCAGTCATGTTTTATCGCTTTGTAATTCATTGTCCGGTGGAGCAGCCGGGGTTGCGGTGTGGGAGGAAAGCGTGTTATTTAAATGTCTCAAATAGCGAAAAAGAGACGGAAGGACACGGACGCGGTATTTGGAGACCCCTTTTTCCCACCTGGAATTATTTATTTTGGTTTTATTTTGTCCTGTCGGTTTTCAGCGGTGCCTTTGTTTATAGGCCTGAGTGCTTTGTGGAAGTAAAGAAAGAAAGAAAGAGAGAAAAAAAAAGAAAGACGTGACATTTTTTCTTATTTCAGTGTGATAATCACCACCCTGGCACCCCCCTTTAATTGATCAGGAACTCATGTGAATAAAGAAGATTTCTGGGAAAGAAACCTGAATAAGTCGTTAGAAAAAGAAGATAGAGAAAAGAAAGATAGAAGAAGAAGGCTTTGTGTTTCCTAGTTGAGCAAATGGCAAGATGGCAACAACAACGACAAAAGCACTGACCAATGACGAGACGGACACAACCAACAGCGCAACATTGTCTACAATGGCAGCATCTTTAGCTTTAAACACCCGGGTTTACTCTCTGGAGGACTTCGATACAGTGGCTACGGTCGGTGAGTTGCTCCTGGTTATCAGGTTAAACTTTGTGGTACCGGGTCACTTCCACTGGACCCTCGTGTACCGCATTCCTACAACACACCGACATCTCCATTCTGATTGGTCAGCGGCTCAGACTGTAGTTCCGGCTGTAATTCAAATCGAGTAGTAATGCGCACACTCGTTACCATTTCCTAGTAACGACCCGTTTCCAGGGACTTATTTGCTGCATGCGCTACGTAAAATAGCTCTAGATGGATGGATGGATTGAGTGATTGGTGGATGGATGGATTGATTATGAATGGACACTTGATGCCACCCTTATGAGGATGTGTTCAAGGTTTTTTCTTGCCACGGTCACCACTGGCTCGCTCATTAGGAATAAACTTAATTATGAGAAACAAACTGATGGGCACTAAACGTACACATTCACCCTATGAAACATCTTCATTTCTGTAAACCTTGTTTGGGAAAGTGTCCATTATTACAGAATATCTCAGTTGGTTATGGCGCATTTCTCAAATCCTTATATTACTCAAATCCTTAATATTTGCAAACCAGTACATTGGATTTCTTGCAAAAACCTGTCTTTTTCTCAAAGTCCTTATTTCATGAATGAACATCTCTTTGACACCAGAATGACAAGTCCTTTTGTGATTGTTCACAAACAAGATCGTCACAATGTTTTCATGTTGACAGTATGACGGCACACGCTTTCAGTATTTCTTGATATAAACAGCGATTGGAAAAATTCACGGCGTCTATAAATTTCAGCAGCACAAATGTATTTATTTGATTGGATATTTGATTTATATTAATTGACAGGATTCACACTTTTACTGTACTGTATTAGTGTTCGTTCGTTTCCCGGTTGTTCATCCATTTTCAGAAATTTGTGATTCTGTGTTTTATTCAGTCTCCAATTGAAGGTTCATGAGATTCACCTTTGACCTGTTTTAGAGAACTGGTTGATTATTGGTTGATCTGATGTCGTTCACTCGCCTTCATTAGTGACATTCAAGATTCATCGGCACCATCCATCAATTCAACACATTTACAGAAAAAAAGTTTAATAGAAATTTTAGATTGCAGATGTTGACAACTGGTTTAACAGTTTTGCATTCAGTGAAGTAAACAGTGAACTGATGCTGAGATGTTTTTGGGGTTAAAACTATTCAGGTGAAAAAAGTAGAATATATTTAGATCAACATGAACATAAACAACTGATACTGTAGGAAACAGCAGACACTCGTACACAATCCATTAAATGATGTACAAAAGCATTCGCAATTTGATCAAAGCAACAAGAAATATTCTTATGATGAGCACAAATGACTAAATGATGTGGAGGCTGAACAAGTAGTTTTGATTTCATTTCTGATTTGAGAAACGCCACAAAGCAACTAAGAAACACTGTAAAAGCGACAGATATTCATAGTTTGCATAGAATGCATATCCGAAGATTGAAAATGAACGAATTCAAGTTAAAGAAAGGAAAAATGTATATTGTTTTACAAATGTATAATTGTGAATGTGGTGATTAGTTTCTTTTTGTTCGGAGATTTCTTTAGAGCTGTTTCAATGTTTTTCTCTTTTTCAACACAAAACGACTAGCTGATTATTTACGATCTCAGCAAGGTCTGGATTGTTATGGGATTCTAGACCAGGGTATTTACTCAGCGTTCTATGAAGGTGTCTCCGGTGCCGGTGCTTCATCAGTCAGTATATTTTCCATCATGGAAAGTTTTCAAGCCGAAGATGTTTATGTTTTGAAGTCACTTGATAACGACACAGTGTTTTGTTATATCATCTCAACGCGAAAATGAAACCGTTTACAGCTGTTGTAGAGTAAGTGATAAAAGGACAATAATTAGCTTTTTGCAAATATAAAACGGTTAGAAAGTTTAAAATGTAGTTATTGTTTTTATAAATAAAAAGTGTAGGCACAGTTTCGGGACACCTGACATTTTCAGCCATATATAGCGATTTTTTTATTTTATTTTTTTCCCCCTCAAACTGATCCCACAAAGAAAATGGAGGCACACGATCGTATAAGATGTGTTTGGATGGATTAGCATTAAAGTTTCCCTCCACTTGAACAAGCAGACTCAACAAGGAGAGCCAGCTTCCTGAAGATATCATTTACATGGGTCTGAGTAGAACATCTTGAGTAGCCTGCTATAGAGCTCTGACCTCAACCCTATTCTCAACCTCAGGTGTCCTCACCACCTCACCTACATCATTACCTGAGTTTACTACCACCCTTGTAACTGGATAAACACAAATCTCCACAAACACTCTCCAAAATCTAGTGGAGCATCTTCCTGAAAATACTGGAGGTTATTAGAACAGTAAATGGGAACTAAATGTGGAATGGGATGTTCAGAAATCACCATCCAAATCTCAGGTGTCCCCAAACCTTTGTCTGTATAGATTGCATGTATGTACAAACAACACTTTTTTGAATAAATGACCTGACAGGGTGTGTTGTTAAATGTCAAGTAATCAGCTTTAGGGTGTTTGCTTCTTAGCGGACTGAATCACACACACCTTTCTTTGTTCTTCTTTCTCTCCTTCGCCCTCCTCCAGTCTTCCATTACGTTTATTATATTTATTATATGTCTATTTATATTGACGTTTGTTATTTCCCCTTCAATCTAATTCCACTACTCCACAAAACAAACTAGGATTGTGCCTAAAATCACATTCTAGTGCAGTTTGTTTTTGCTGTACCAGAGTTCTGGATTCTCCAGATTATGAAACACTTAACTGCGAGGTCCGAGTTTATGATCGCGTGATGCAGCTCATGACGACAATCACAATGTAGGCGTAAAGTTTTCATAGGCAGAGCTTGGCAGTGCGTTCGATGTCCCTGTGCATGGAATCGCTAAACAGTTTGCAGTTTACAGTTTGACATGGAAAGCTGTTTTGTCCCTGACGTTCTGTCTAATAATTATTTTTTTTTATCTTCTATTTGTGTAAGAACTGGTTTCAACAACGCAGGTTATGCTGATGATAACTTGGAGTTTCTCTATTAACGTCCTGTATTGTACGTGGAGTGTTTTACATGGCGTTGACAATAAAAAAAAATAAGAATTAAATCCTTAATTGTTGATTTTTTTTCATTTTCTTTTAAAGAGCAGTTTTAGTAGTGTCGGGACTTTGAAATGTCCTCCTACCGAGGAGACGTCCTAATCCCTAATCTCCTAATCACACCTCTGGCACATGTTGAGGTTTGTTCCCTTTTCCTTCAATAAAACAAGCATTAGGAAATGGTGTTTTAGGTGTGTTTGTGAATCTGCATGTGCCAGATGTGCAAACGCGTGGTCTGTTTGTGAACGAGTGATAAATAGAGCGATCGTATTGTTGAGGTTCATTTGGAACGGCAGAGGGTCGACTTTCGCATTGTTGATAGAATCTAAGATGGCCAGAGAAGTTTGAATAAATGAACATTTCCCTCGAGGTAGCGTTTTAGCATTTTAGCGTTTTAGCGTTTTAACCTTTCAACCACTAAACCGAACAATAGCCGAGTGAAGCGCAAACATTTAGCCGCATGCTTTTGGTTTTTTTAATGTCCTGTTTTTCTCTTAATGAACTCTCATGAGTTTTTCAGCTGATCGTCATTACTCTTGTTAGCTGATTTGAACAGTTTGTAACACTGGACTTGGAGATCCAGATAAGATAATGGCAGATTCTGCTTTGTTTTTTCCCTGAAAGACTTTGACGTGAACAGGGACAGTCTTCAATGTTGGATTTCTCAGTGTAAATCTGCAGTCAAAACACACTCTTCGTCCTATTGATTTCCATTCAATCATTTAATCCGGTGAACTCTGTCCTGCAAATTCATATCACTTGAAGACATTCTGCTGAGTAGAGATTGATGGTTACAGAATAACCTCTTCAGAAATTACAATATTAAGAAAGCACTGATTATAGCGGTGTCAAAAATGCTGCCTGGTTAGCAGCGTCTTTGCGTACATGAACCGGTTGCGTATGCTAATGCTATGTTAACATATCCGCCCTCTGCCTCTGCCTCGCAGTCGGTATCTGAGAATTTCACCTGCAAAATATCTAGTGTGAGGAATTTTTTTTAATCAAGTTCAGCTTAATAGATATCTACCTTTTTATGTTTTTTTTTCATTAGTAAGAAAAAATGTGCAAAGCTACTTTACATTTTATGTCTCTCTAAAATAAAATATAAAACGATCCACAGATATGTATTATATACATTATCGTTTTTAAGACCGCAACGACCGAGACCCATTTTTTATGCACTCAGCTTTCTTGTCACCGATAATTACCTCAGGTTTTGTCGTCAACCCCCGTAGAAATAACCGCACCTATAGAACCAGATTAAGGGTCCAACGACAGAACAGCACTGTGAGGAAATCTCTTGCACCGAACCTAAAATAACAGACCTCTTTTTTATACATCAAGGCTTACATCTTGCCAGAGACACAACTAAAAGAAGAGTCAAATATGTTTCTTTTTTCTTTTTCTTTTTTTTATTTTGTATAGAAACATGATGAAACTGAAATGTACAGAGACGAAACAGTAACATGGTGACGCACACAACAGCCTGCTTATTTTTAGAGACCTTGTGTGTATTTGATAGAGTTCCTGGTATTCCTCGTAGCCTCTTTGGACATTGGCATATGAAAGGACACAATGAGAACTAGGTCATGTCAGGGCACACATGCACATCTATATTATCTAAGAGGTTCATATCTACAAGTGCTGACACGTCGTCCTCTTTTTAGTTGTTGCCAAGGTGTTGGATGAGTCAGTGTAACTTTATATTTACTCTTTATGCCGAATATAATGCTTTCTTTTATACACTACTCTATTAACCTACATTTGTCCATCCATCCATCCATCTTCTCCCGCTTATCCGATGCCGGGTCGCGGGGGCAGCAGTCTAAGCAAAGATGCCCAGACTTCCCTCTCCCTAGACACTTCTTCCAGCTCTTCCGGGGGGACACCAAGGCGTTCCCAGGCCAGCCGGGAGACATAGTCTCTCCAGCGTGTCCTAGGTCTTCCCCGGGGTCTCCTCCCAGTGGGACGCGCCCGGAACACCTTCCCAGGAAGGCGTCCAGGAGGCATCCGGAACAGATGCCCGAGCCACCTCAGCTGACCCCTCTCGATGTGGAGGAGCAGCGGATCTACTCCGAGCTCCTCCCGAGTGACTAAGCTTCTCACCCTATCTCTAAGGGATCGCCCAGCCACCCTGCGGAGGAAGCACATTTCGGCCGCCTGTATCCGGGATCTTGTCCTTTCGGTCATGACCCAGAGCTCATGACCATAGGTGAGAGTAGGAACGTAGATTGACCGGTAAATCGAAAGTTTCGCCTTGCGGCTCAGCTCCTTCTTCACCACGACAGACCGGTACATCGACCGCATTACTGCAGAAGCTGCACCGATCCGTCTGTCAATCTCCCGTTCCACCCTTCCCTCACTCGTGAACAAAACCCCAAGATACTTAAACTCCTCCACTTGCGGCAGGAACTCCCCACCAACCTGAAGTGGGCAAGCCACCCTTTTCCGACTGAGGACCATGGCCTCGGATTTGGAGGTGCTGATTCTCATCCCAGCCGCTTCACACTCGGCTGCAAACCGTCCCAGTGCATGCTGAAGGTCCTGGTCTGATGAAGCCCACACGACAACATCATCTGCAAAGAGCAAAGACGAAATCGTGTCGTCACCAAACCGGACACCCTCCGACCCCTGGCTGCGCCTAGAAATTCTGTCCATAAAAATTATGAACAGAACCGGTGACAAAGGGCAGCCCTGCCGGAGTCCAACATGCACCGGGAACAAGTCTGACTTACTGCCGGCAATGCGAACCAAGCTCCTGCTTCGGTCATACAGGGACCGGACCGCCCTTAGTAAAGGGCCCCCGACCCCATACTCCCGGAGCACCCTCCACAGGCCGCCGCGAGGGACACAGTCGAATGCCTTTTCCAAATCCACAAAGCACATGTGGACTGGTTGGGCAAACTCCCATGAACCCTCCAGCACCCTGTAGAGGGTATAGAGCTGGTCCAGTGTTCCACGGCCTGGACGAAAACCACATTGTTCCTCCTGAATCCGAGGTTCTACTATCGGCCGTATTCTCCTCTCCAGTACCCTGGCATAGACTTTCCCAGGTAGGCTGAGAAGTGTGATCCCCCTATAATTGGAACACACCCTCCGGTCCCCCTTCTTAAAAAGAGGGACCACCACCCCGGTCTGCCATTCCAGAGGCACTGTCCCCGACCGCCACGCGATGCTGCAGAGGCGTGTCAGCCAAGACAGCCCCACAACATCCAGAGACTTGAGGTACTCAGGGCGGATCTCATCCACCCCCGGTGCCCTGCCACCGAGGAGTTTCTTTACTACCTCGGTGACTTCAGCTTGGGTGATGGACGAGTCCGCCTCTGAGCCCTCAGCCTCTGCTTCCTCAATGGAAGACGTGACGGCGGGATTGAGGAGATCCTCGAAGTATTCCTTCCACCGTCCAACGACATCCCCAGTTGAAGTCAACAGCTCCCCACCTCTACTGTAAACAGCATTGGTGGGGCACTGCTTTCCCCTCCTGAGGCGCCGGACGGTTTGCCAGAATCTCTTCGAGGCCAGCCGATAGTCCTTCTCCATGGCCTCACCGAGCTCCTCCCAGGCCCGAGTTTTTGCCTCGATAACCACCCGGGCTGCAGTTCGCTTGGCCTGCCGGTACCCGTCAGCTGCCTCAGGAGTCCCACAAGCCAACCAGGCCAGGTAGGACTCCTTCTTCAGCTTGACGGCATCCCTTACTTCCGGTTTCCACCACCGGGTTCGGGGATTGCCGCCTCGACAGGCACCGGAGACCTTACTGCCACAGCTCCGAGCGGCCGCTTCGACAATGGAGGTGGAGAACATGGTCCACTCGGACTCAATATCTCCGGCCTCCCTCGGGATCTGGTCAAAGCTCTGCCGGAGGTGGGAGTTGAAGATCTCTCTGACAGGAGGCTCGGCCAAACGTTCCCAGCAGACCCTCACAGTACGCTTGGGTCTGCCGAGTCTGTCCAGCTTCCTCCCCCGCCATCGGATCCAACTCACCACCAGGTGGTGATCAGTTGACAGCTCCGCCCCTCTCTTTACCCGAGTGTCCAAGACATACGGCCGCAGGTCAGATGAAACGACCACAAAGTCGATCATCGACCTGCGGCCTAGGGTGTCCTGGTGCCACGTGTACTGATGGACACCCTTATGCTTGAACATGGTGTTCGTTATGGACAAACTGTAACTAGCACAGAAGTCCAATAACTGAACACCGCTCGGGTTCAGATCAGGGGGGCCGTTCCTCCCAATCACGCCCCTCCAGGTGTCACTGTCGCTGCCCACGTGTGCATTGAAGTCTCCTAGTAGAACGACGGAGTCCCCAGTCGGAGCACTGTCCAGCACCCCTCCCAGAGACCCCAAGAAGGCCGGGTACTCTATACTGCCGTTTGGCCCGTAGGCACACACGACAGTGAGAGACCTATCCCCGACCCGTAGGCGCAGGGAAACGACCCTCTCGTTCACCGGGGTAAACTCCAACACATGGCGGCTGAGCTGGGGGGCTATAAGCAAACCCACACCAGCCCGACGCCTTTCACCATGGGCAGCTCCAGAGTTGTAAAGAGTCCATCCTCTCTCGAGGAGTGTGGTTCCAGAGCCCAGGCCGTGCGTAGAGGTGATCCCGACTATCTCTAGTCGGAACCTCTCAACCTCACGCACAATCTCAGGCTCCTTCCCCGCCAGCGAGGTGACATTCCACGTCCCTAGAGCTAGCTTCCGTGTCCAGGGATCGGGTTGTCGAGGCCTCCACCTTCGACTGCTGCCCGATCCTCTTAGCACCGGCCCCTTACGGTCCCTCCTGCAGGTGGTGAGCCCACTGGAAGGCGGCCCCACGTCGCTCCTTCGGGCTGAGCCCGGCCGGACCCTGTGGGGGAAGGCCCGGCCACCAGGCGCTCGCATACGAGCCCCAACCCCGGGCCTGGCTCCAGGGTGGGGCCCCGGCTGCGCCATACCGGGCGACGTCACGGTCCCTGATGTAGTATCTCTCATAAGGGGTTTTGAACCGCTCTTAGTCTGACCCGTCGCCCAGGACCTGTTTGCCTTGGGAGACCCTACCAGGGGCATATAGCCCCGGACAACATAGCTCCTAGGGTCATTCGAGTACTCAAACCCCTCCACCACGTTAAGGTGGCAGTTCAAGGAGAGGACCTACATTTGTCTTTGATAAAAACTAGAGATGCTTTGTTGCGAATAAAACTCTAAGGCTTGCGATTTTTAACTTTGAACGCTATTTTAGATTAAAACCCAATGGTTCCACATGGACAGCCTAAAGATCCATGAAGTAACTGAGCAACCCGAAAACTTTTGAGGATGAATTTGGGTTGTAATTAATATCAACAGTCTACTACAATGGATCAGAACCACAGGTTTCATTTAATCACTGAACACCTCAACAATGACAAAACTGTAACGAACGGCCATTCGGTGATTAGGACGGATCTCCTTTTGAGTTCCTCTTAAGTTCTTTTCCTCATACAATCTCAGGGAGTTTTTCCTTGCCACAGTCACCGCTGGTTCACTCATTAAGAAAAAACTTATACATTCTCCTATAAGCGTTTTATCTCTGTATAGCGGCTTTAAAAGGAAGTCCATTGTTAAAAGCGCTATACAAATAAACTGAATTGAACCGAATTCATTTGATATAAATTGAAAAATTGTTCCACAACACGTGATTCTGATTCTTCAGAATTTCGAATTTCATTTTAAACAGCATTTTCATTGCTGTAGTGAGTTGTATGTAAGGCTGCAACCAACAATTATTTTGATGATCGATTAATCGGACAATTTCTCTCTCTCGATTAATCGGATAAAAATATATAACAGCAGCAGTAAACTATTAAATTTTTACTCACTGTTGTGGTTTTCAGTGAATGCTTATGCATTTGTACACCAATGCCTTTTTTTATTTTATTTATTTATTTTTTTTTTAAATCAAGCCTGTTGCTGCATTTCTCCGTTTCATTCTCTTTTTATAACCTTTGTCTACTACTTCAGTTCAATTCTCTGTATTCACTTGAGTAAGTAAACATTTACTTGATTTACTGCGGCTTTACTAAGTTCACATGCTTGTTTTCAATGCTTGTATATTGAATTTATGCATTTTTGATTTATTAATCATACAAATTCAATTAATTATATATTCTAGATGCTTATATCTTCACAACTAAACAAAATGTCTGAATTTCTTTTTTTAGCTAATAGAAGCTTTTAAATGTCTAAATGAAAGATTAGGTTAACTCAATATGTGGCATTTTTTTTTTTAAGTACTCTTCTATACATAAATACCCTGAATTGGAGTTTCATATAGATCCGTCCGACTGTCATTACCATTTTCAAACGATGAGGATTATAGTTTTTGCTCACCATGCTGATGATTTGCCTTCATCCGTGACACCAGTGTGTGCTCTTTTCACGTTCTTGTGCATCACTGTGGTAATTCCATGCCACACAAGCTCAGCTTGAGCAGCCCAAATAATCCATAATGGCATTCGTTGATAACAATTTTAATTATCAATTAGTTGTTGCAGCCCTACTTGTACATGATGCAAAGAAGTTTGTATAACATTTTAAAAGGAAAATTAGTCTCCAGTGTTGGTGCTTTGAGGAAAAAGACATTTAATTGGTACGCTGAATATAATTTGACTTTTTTTTTATTTTATTTTTCATCATTGACCCCAAAACCTATGGTGGTTCAATTAAAGAACTGTCATGCCATCACTTTTTCAAACACATGAGGATCTTCACCATCTTGAAAGCAAGCTTACAACTGCATAAAGATGTTGGGAGCATGTCTACGAGAGTATCGACATGAAGCCAATCCAAAGAACGGGCAATTTTATCAACACATCCCAACATACATTCCAAGTCAAAGCTGTAGACATTGGAATCTCAGGTTTTGATCGTGATTCTATTGATTGGGATCTTGTGAGGTCAAATTCCCATGACTGCGAGAGACTCAAACCCTCCGACAAGATGCTTAACTCTCAACCAATCCTTCATACACTTGGATTTTATTCTGCCTCATTTGTAAATCGTACCAAATAATCGCATACGCCAAGTCATTAAGCGTTAATAAATGCATGTTTCCACTGTGGGGGGGGAAGCTGTTGGATGTAACCCAGCCCACTTGGGAAGGAGACCTCCATCTGAACCACAGCATGAATGACAAGCATGCAGCATTAAGCCTGGTATAAAAAAATCCAATTTGCTGACTCTGTGCTCAGACGCCATGGATTTACAGACTGTGACGAATCAGTTGCGCTCTCATCTCCACGTTCTTATTACACATCTGAACTTTAGTACGATTGAGAAAGGGCTTGTTTTCATGAATCAGCGGTATCTCCAGAACTCTCATGTTTCGGCTTGACATGAATCACAGCATAGCTTGTGGAGAAGGTGTGGTGGAAAAGTGACAGTTTTGCGATTTAGAGTTCAGAAAAAGCTTGAGGATGTTCTGTAACCAGTAGTTCAACAGTAAAGACCTGGGAGTAATTTTAGACAGCAACTTGTCTTTCAAATATCATATCAACCAAGTTACAAAAACAGTTAAGAAACATGTTGTCTATATCCGATGCAGAGAAGCTCGTCCATGCGTTTATGACCTCCAGAATAGACTATTGTAATGCATTACTAGGTGGATGTCCTGCATCATTAATAAACAAGCTTCAGTTAGTCCAGAATGCAGCAGCCAGAGTTCTCACAAGGTCAAGAAAATTTGATCACATAACCCCAATCTTATCGTCCCTACACTGGCTTCCTGTTAAGTTTCGAATAGACTACAAACTATTACTTCTCACTTATAAAGCACTAAATGGTTTGGCTCCTATGTATCTATCCAGTCTTTTAACACGCTACAATCCGTCACGCTCCCTGAGATCTCAAAACTCTGGGCTTCTAGTAGTTCCTAGAATAGCAAAGTCCACTAAAGGTGGTAGAGCATTTTCACATTTAGCTCCTAAACTCTGGAATAGTCTTCCTGACAGTGTTCGGGGTTCAGACACACTCACCCAGTTTAAGTGCAGATTAAAAACGTATCTTTTTAGCAAAGCCTACACATAACACACATCACATATCATAACTTTGTGCTCCAGAACATCTGATCACATGCACATTATCAACTTGTGCTGTTAATATCATGAACAGCAGCTACGCGAATTCCTCTCCACTGCTTCTCTTTCTCTCCCCATCCCGAGACACCCTGAGGTTTGGCCAGCTCCAGTCACCTCTTGATGATTACGGACCTTTGAAGAAGTAGATGCCGAACTCGCAAACATCCCCATCTAGAGACGTACCAGTGCCAATTGGATCCCACTACATGTGTGGAGTTTGACATTGGACTTCCTGGAGTGTTTAAAGGCTCTGGCATGGAGAAGCTGATGCTGGATCTTTGATGATCACAAATGCTGAGCTTATATAAACTAGGAGCTACTAACCATATAGACTGTATAAGACTGCAGAAAGAACATCACTTATAATCTTATACTCCAGTGCTCATGTTAGTTCTCTCTCTCCAGTGTTCTGTATTGTTGAAAGATTTATGATCAAACTCTTGATGTCACCCAAATGAGGATGGGTTCCCCTTTTGAGTCTGGTTCCTCTCAAGGTTTCTTCCTCATAACATCTAAGGGAGTTTTTCCTTGCCACAGTCGCCACGGCTGCTCATCAGGGACAAACACACACCATTCACCTTCACTGTTGATTTGTGTAAAGCTGCTTTGAGACAATGTCTGTTGTGAAAAGCGCTATACAAATAAACTTGACTTGACTTGAGGTAACTTTCTCCAGAATGTCAGGAAGCATCTCGGTATCACTACATAAATATGGAAACAGCCGTTAGACTGGAACTGGGTGGTACTGTGAATAGCTAATACATACACAAGCACACATACACATGGATCAGTTAATGAAGACTGTACTGTTTAGGAGCTTCTTGGAAAGGAAAAAAAAAAGAAGAACCCAGAAAAAATCCATCAGATGGTTTAGGGTGTTCACTGCACTGCTAATGGGTGTGTTTTGTTTTGAGAATGACCCATGTTTCTGGGAATTGACCAGACGAGCCAGGAAAGTATTCTGCGGTTCAGGCGCATTTGTATACACTTTTTCTGAGTGCCCTTGTTTCTGTCAGTTTTTTGCGTTTGTGCATCATTTGTTAAGTAGAAAATCGTGGCAGCCCAACAGAGTAAATTCAAGTGAAGGCCCAGTTGAAGTAACGGCGCGACTACGATTCGGCATAATGACCCTTTTTTTGCGCTCAGTCATGTTTTAGCATTTTAAGAGTTATAAAAATGGGATTTTAAAGTTTAAATCATATCGACAAAAAATTTCCATCTCCTAATATTTTAATGGCATAAATTAAGACTTTTTGTTCAAGAACATTTATTTCAACTTAATGTAATTTCACATGATGTGACTCATTCATTTTTAATAAAAAATAAACAACAAAAAAATGTATATACAGACTTATGAAACTTGGATATATTTTAGTGTAGTCAATGTGCATCTTGTACAGCAGTATAGATTTACTGTTCTCTAAAAAATACCTGAACATACAGCCATTATTGTCTAAATATCTGGCAACAAATGTGAGCACACCCTAAGTGATGGTTGCTGAAATGTGAGGGGTGTACTCACTGTTGAGATAGTGTGTGTGTTTGTGTGTGTGTGTGTGTGTGTGTGTGTGTGTGTGTGTGTGTGTGTGTGTGTGTGTGTGTGTGTGTGTATATGTGCGTTTTTTATATATATATATATACACACACACAGTACAGACCAAAAGTTTGGATACACCTTCTCATTCAAAGAGTTTTCTTTATTTTCATGACTATAAAAATTGTAGATTCACACTGAAGGCATCAAAACTATGAATTAACACGTGGAATTATATATGGAATTATATACATAACAAAAAAGTGTGAACCAACTGAAAATGTCATATTCTAGGTTCTTCAAAGTAGCCACCTTTTGCTTTGATTACTGCTTTGCAGCACCCCATCACTCTCCTTCTTGGTCAAATAGCCCTTGATGCCTTCATTGTGACTCTACAATTTTCATAGTCATGAAAATAAAGAAAACTCTTTGAATGAGAAGGTGTGTTCAAACTTTTGGTCTGTACTGTAATGTAATATATATATATATACACACACACACACACACACACACAGTACCTCTCAAAAGTGAGTACACCCCTCACATTTCAGCAACCGATAATATATATACAGTGGAACCCGGTTATGTCGATGTCCTAGGGGGTCACCAAAAAGCAACGAGGTAACCGATGATCGAGGTAACCGAAAATCAAAATGGCGGCAGTATATTAACGTGCTTGAAATTTCTTTATGTACATGATGTGCGTTAATAAATGAGAATGTGCATGCACGTGTTTCTGAAGTTTTTTTTTTTTTTTTTTTACACAACAGCGTTGCCGCGATGTGTTTGATGAAGGCATGTTATAAAAATACATACAGTACATGTTTATCTGTCAGGAATCCACCTGCCACGCCCCCTTCGGCCCCCTTCAGCGTGTCAGGTGTTTTCTCGGCCGCTTTCTCTGAAGCTCCCGGCTTCAATCACGCACGTATGGTGCTCGTTTATCATCATCACCAGCTCCTATTTAAACTTCCACACTCTCACTGTCCGTTATTGTTGGTATATGTTGGTTCACGGCGGTCGTTGTTATCGCGCATGGGTATCCCGGTACGTGTCTTCCCACCGGCACTCTCTCACCGGCTGCTCTTTTCTTCCCAAAGCGCACCGCGGATCCCCCCCGATCCTGCCGGTGTTCATTTTATGCTTTTGCTCATCCCACATTCCGCGCCGCCAAGCACGGCTTCCACCTCCCGTTCATCGCATAACATTTAACAACAAAAGGCATATGTGCACTAACTAACAGCAGAGATTCACCAGTATACAATACAACATCTGTAGCAGCTGTAAGGTTTGATTTTTCCGCCACTTCCGCGAGTTCTTCTGCGGCTGCACCGAGATAACCGACGTTAAATGGCAAATTTTTCCCCCCTTGTGCTCGAGATATCAGGGTTCGGCGACATAACCGATAAAAAATGCTTAGAAAAAGCGAGAATTTGGCGGTTCCACTTCAAAAACGTCGACTTAATAGGGTTGTCAAGGTAACCGAGGGCGAGATAACCGGGTTCCACTGTATTATAAATGCAACACTTTTGTTTTTCCACCATTTTTCATGAGCTAAACGCAAAGATCTAAAACTTTTTTTATGTACACAAAAGGCCTATTTCTCTCAAATATGTTCACAAATCTGTCTAAAACTGTGTTACTGAGCACTTCTCCTTTGCCGAGATAATCCATCCTCCTCACAGGTGTGGCAGATCCAGATGCTGATTAGACAGCATGATTATTGCACAGGTGTGCCTCAGGCTGGCCAAAATAAAAGACCAAAATGTGAAAAAGATATTTTGAGTTCACCTCATAAACAAAAATGGGGGCAAAAACAAAAGCGTTTTAGTTCATATATATATATATATATATATATATATATATATATATATATATATATATATATATATATATATGAACTAAAACTCTCACAGATAGCAAGTAAAACTGTGTAAAAAATGGTCATGATCATGGCATTTTGTAGCATTCTAAACTTAAGTGCAGTAGACATAACAATCTGCACAGTTTTTTCTTCAAATATAGACGTGTTGTTTTTTTTTCTACTAGCAATTTTTCAACACATTTGAGAGAAATGTTGATATTCTCAATGCATTTCTTTGGTTCTTACTGAGTTTTTTTTAACATTTATTATGAGACAATATTTCGCTAGCTAACAAAATCACCTCAGAAATGATTTGCATTAGAAATGTCATCTGCCTTGCACCATTTTTCTCACAGCTGAATACTTAGGGAGAGAACATATATTTTGATATCAATCTGGCACAACGGTTAATGATTTTCAGTGTCCAGAAGTGTTGTCTGTACCGGTTCAGTTAGCACGCCATACTAAGTCTAATTTGGGCTGTATGAAGACTTTTTTTTTGTTTATTTTTAGAAATTTTCCAACACATTTGAGAGAAATGTTTGTATTCCGGGTGTATTTGTTTGGTTTTCAGTGGCATGTCTGCTTTTTTTTTTATATTTGTATGGTATGTAAGACTTGCAAAAAAATTTAGCAAGCTAACAAAATCACCTCAAGAATTAGCATCCAGAGATTTTAGACGCCTAGCAAAAGTGTTCACAGCTGATTATTCAAATATAGAGTATATATGTTAATTCCTCTTGCTAAATAATTGTTGAAATAGTTATCAAACATTTTTTTTTACCCTCTGTATTGTGAAAACGGTTGCCATGTCCTCGCGTAATGTCAACATAAGACGCAGGGTCAGAAATGATTCGCATGCACGGCAATTGAATTTATTTTATTCACTCACACAACCTGGCTCATTAACCCAGTTAGAACATGCTCAGTTAGAATCTCACATGCTGCTGCTTATTGCTTGGACACACACTTTTTTAGTTTCCATGCGCCCGTTCATAGATTCTTCTGTGGAAAAAATGTTATGTGTCAAAATTCCTGGTGCTAATCAAGCATTTCATTCTGTATCTTTCTCATGGTCACTGTGTGCCTTGAAACGATCTGTTGATAGTCTCCATGGAGAAACACATTGTCTGACTTGTTCGGGTTGTGTAAATAAGTAGGAATGTGTGTTTTTCTGTCAGACGCCAATGAGAAATGTCAGTCTGGAGGACAATACCGTTTTGTCAGGCAGCGTAATTTGGTGTTTAAGAAACCAGACAGCACTTTTCTATGTTGTTGATTTGACCAGTTTGAATACAAACCGGATATATTTTGACTGGAAACATGTTTAAAGAGACGTAAAAATATCCGAAAAATACAAATAATCGAATAAACTAAAGTGATACTTCAAATGGAAATATTAGGAAGTACTCTATAGTTCACACCTTTGACTATTGAAGGCTAGAAGTTTTTGACACCTCCACTCTTCCCTTCCCTTCCTAGAGGGTGCTTTAAAAATTCTTGGCACCCCAAAGTTAAGGTCTGTCCAACTTAATGTAGTGCGTAACACCATTAAAGATGTTAAAATGCGTCCGTGTCAATGTTTGTTCTGATTCTGACTGCCGAGTTGTTGATTTGGTCGTTTATTTGGGGTTTGGTGTCATTTTTGTAAAGTAACCAGGACGTAACCTCCTGGCAGAGGTCAAACATTCCTCACTTATTTTCTACTGATATAGCAGCAAATTTAAAGAAATTTTTATAACCCCATTTCATTAGGGTTATAAAAGTCATAATACACTATACATAATATGAATAATATTATAACCATAACCATCATTATCTCTGATTTGTTTACATTTCAGTGACACACAGAGCAATTTCATGTACCTATTTTATGTGCTTAACCTGCTCATACAGGTTCAGATCACACAGCAGACTCTCGCCTTGAGTTATGTCCTTGCTTCCAGAAGGCACGACTTACTAATTTGTTCTTGCTCATTCTAAGGTGTACTCCACTTGTTCCTTCATGCAGTCCTCCTCTTTTAGACTGACTAGTTGTGTCTCTGTGTAAGCATGTACACACACTGAGTAATGACTCGATTTGTCTGAAGTGACAGCATTTCATTTCAGTTACGCGGTTGTGACATTTTCCCCTTCCTTTATGAAGAGCAATGACATACGATTGCTTTCCAAAGAATCACAACATGATGGCAGGGAGATAAGGCTTCAGATTTGGTTGAAATTTTTCTCTTGAATTGTTACTACGGCTACTATGGATGGAGTGTTCAGTGTTTCTGAATTACACTGAAGTGTAAAGCTGGAAAAACGTGCATATTAAAAACAAGAAAAACAGTGAGGCGACTACAATATGCTCTGTAAATGAAAGCGAAAGGAGGAACTAACCCGTTCTTCAAAATCAAATGTAATTATAAATGGATAAAACGCACAGTGAGTCATCTGCAATTTGCTTGGGTGCTATATAGGAAAAAATCCGGGCGTGGTGTTTTCGGGAAAACCATCAACAACTGTTTCAGGTTGCATCGCAACACCTCGTTGTTGAACATTTCGCTATAACGGCACACCCTGGAGCTTATTATTATTATTATTATTTTTTTTTCTAATGAATAAGCCATTAATTGTAGCTTGGATATAATTTAGCGTTAAAACTGCCAGTCATGTGTACAAGGATGTAGCTAGAGAACTAAAAATAACTATTGATGTCGGCCCTCATTACCTTTTGCCAATATCATATAATGTACAGAGGTGGAAAGTAACGACATACAAATACTTAAGTCGATATTTCTGGTATCATTACTTCACTATTTATTTTTACTTTTACTCATTACATATTTACACATCTGTACTTTCTACTTCTTACATATTCAAAACAGGATTTTTTTTAATCCATTTAGGGAAATATCAATATTTTCTCTTCTCATTGCTCACCATTTTTAACTCATCAACCTATTTCCTGTCATTGTGTAGCTTTTTCAATTCACTGGTGTATCTTTCCTGGCTCTCTCTCACCACAGAAGTTTACTAGTTTACGGAGAGAACAAAGAGCAAGACAGGAGGCAACAGGAAGTCTGGTGGTAACATGGCTGAGACAGAGGGAGTCAGCGATGTAAACATGACTGAGAACACAGACATTCCTGATCATCAGCATCTTTTCTCTACTTTAAACTAAGTGAAGGATTTGTGTACTTTTGCCACGTCTGAGAATGTACAGTATATGAACGTGGCGGCCCAGATGTGACCTCATAGGGGATTCTTACGAAGTAAAACTGATAAATAAATGCCAACGAAGGTTTTTACTGAACATCAGTGAAAGAAAAAATATTTAAATCTAATATTTATATATAAAACAAATAGCCAACACTAAAACACATTTCAGTCAGTAATGAACATTGAAATAACTGAAAATTATCACGAGGTTTATTATATGTGTATCGAATTTGAGTGATTTTTAACTTCTCATGACCTTTCACATCACGAACACATTAATATATAGGCACTTTAGAAGTTTTTTTCTGTGCGAGTGTTTTTTTTTTTTTTTTTTGCGTTTTTAACACGTTCAGGCAGCGAAATTCTCGATTTTCGAACAAAGTTTATCGCTAACTTCAGCTGACTTCTAACTTCAGCAGTCAACACTGATTGGTCTGGTTCATGAGCTGGGGGCGGGACTTACCATTTTTTCTTGGGTCCGTCAGGTGTTCGTCACCGAATAATTAATAAATACTTCGGGTCGGATGAAACCATTTTTAGGGAGGGGAGATGGGGAGATAACTGGGACGGGGGAAAAAAGTGTTGAAAAAACATCTTTTATGAAATTGCATGTTTTTTTTGTGGTTTTCATTCAAATTTCATGCAAACAACTAATATAAATATTAAAATTATTTGTAGAACAGGGGCCTCTATATTATAACTGCTGGATTTTGCGGGGGCTCCTTTAACTATTAATACTTTTTATTCCACTAGCAACGACCCTGCACGTGTTGTTTGTTTTTGGGCAGGAAGAAAAATGTAATTCTAGTAGTAGTTATGGTGACAGAACGTCTCTGATGTCTGTCCCGTCGACTCATGAGCAGCTTTTCGGGAATCAAGATTTACTGTATAACTGTAGCTGAGCTCCATAATCCCACATTATCATCAGCTGAGAATCGAAATGCATTAGCGCGTTGTGAGCCGTAGTTAACGATTAACTTATGTATATTTACAAGAAATGGAAACTGGGTGTGTAAGTAACTCCCTTGAGCTTTGCTTACTGTGGTTTACTTCAGGAGGTTTGGGTTCGACCTCTGCGTTGCCCTTGATCATGTGTGTAGTGTTACATCTATTACTCAACAAGGCCCCCCCGAGTTCCCTTGTGTCAGAGGCGCCTGGAGCTCAGCACAGTCTCCGTCTCCTTACACTCGTTTCTCAAACATACTCCCTCTCTCACTTTTTTTGTTCTCTCATGCTTGTGCAAAGTATGTAGCAGCACAGCTAATAATGTAATAGTCATTCTTCGAAAACGTGCACCTATTGTGAGGAAAGTTGTTCCCTCGGAATTGGTGCTTTTCAGGAAAAAAGACAAGACGACAAAATTAGTCCCTACATACGTTTTTGCCTGATGAGCGCGCTGAAAGTGGCGAGGAAAAACCCCCCTGAAAAAAATCTCCATTCATTATAGTTTCATCATTGTCGATGTTATCAACTGTTCACCAATTGACACCAACGCAAAACTCTTCATGGTAATTGTAGCCCTAAGCCATTGTAGCAAACCGTTTCCGTTCATTACAGACCAAATCCATCTTCATGAATCTAGAGTTCAACCTTCTACAGCAGAAACCACTTCAATTATATCTCTAATGAGCGACAGAAAAACAGCGGTGAGGAAAAAACCCTTGAGAGCAAACAAGGAAAAAAAACCTTGAGAGGAACCACACTCCAAATGAGTGGCACCATATTGTAAATAATTGTTTGAAAAAAAGCACAGTTGTGTAAACAGGAAATTTGCTATAGTTTTATCATGGAGTCTGTTAAGTCAAAGTTATCATGTTTGTCACCTGTTTTTTGGGGCAATTGCAGTCCTTCACAGGAAATCGCATTAATTGCGATTGCGATGTCCGTAAAATTATATGTTGGCTACTGGATTAAAAAAATAAAATAAAAAATAACCTCAATGTAAAATAGTACTCAACTTTATTACAAACAGGTTAAAAAAAACAAAACACTACTGGTTCATGAAAATGTGCAAATTTTAATGTATATGAACAAATGAATTCATCTATAATTAATCAATTATAAATAAAACATTTGATAGCACTCTCCATGCAGTGTGCAGTCAGCAGGAAATAAACAGAATGGAATTCGTGGTTGAGGCGGAACCGGTGGGTGTGGTCTAATATCGTTATGGGCAAATCCGACTGGCTAAAGGTTCCTTGGATAAAGTTTATTTACCATATTTTTCGGACTATAAGCCGCGCTCGCCCCCCCCCACGTTTTGAACCCCGCGGCTTAAACAACGAAGCGGCTGATTTATGAATTATTCCTGGGTTTTTCCCAGATTCACAAACTTCAAGCCAAAAAACTGAACCACATAACATTAGACCAATTAAATTTCCGAACAGAAACGATAAAACGCACCTCACCTGTGTTCTGAGCTGCACGGCATCAGGAGAAAAAACTTCCATCGGGTGATTTTTAAACGCACGACAATACCAAAAGATAAACTCCCGAGAGAAATAGTTGTGAAAGGAAGGAGGAAGACAGTGAACAATGACTCTCTTGGTCGCCTACTGTTTAGATACAAGCCGTTGTAACGCGTTGAGTCAGGGTGAAGGGAGCGCTCGCTTCTGGCATGCTATTCCCAAAATACCGCTATGCTCCTAAAGGAAGCGCAACATATTTCACCCGTTACACCGTGTGTAACGTGTCTTTCATTAAAGCCTGTGTAAAGTACATTAGTGTAGACAGGTGCGGCTTATTTATGTTAAAAATAAAAATATTTGTAAAATTCAGTGGGTGCGGCTTATATATGTGCGCTTTATAGTCCGGAAATTACGGTAGTTATTTAGCATTTTTAGGGAGAATCTCCAGTGTGCTTTGTAACAGTGTTCATCTGGAGAAATGGGCTGTTCTTTAAATGTAATTAAAGACACCGGAATGCCGTGTTATCGATTGAAACCCGCTCACTGTTTAGCTTCCTTGGAACCGTTTTTTTTTTTTGGGGGGGGGGATTCCTTACCACCTCATGCTAGAACCATACCGCTAGCTTGATTTCCACGTTATTCACATTCCTTTATCTACCTACTTTATTGTGTTGGACTTTAAATCTAAAACAAAGAAGAGTAGAAAAGGGGAATATTGTTCATGCTTGATGCGAATTGTTTTTTTCTCTCATCTGAGATTATAACAAAGATCTCTGCCCCTCGTCCTGTCTGACCGCTCTTCTCCAGTTCCTTCTTAGCAATCCATAACGTCTCTCATTCTGAAACGAGTAAGACCCCTAATGCTAATCTTTTAATACCAGCTGTGTCTCTTCAACAGGCACGGGAACATTCGGCAGGGTTTTCCTGGTCAAGGACAAGAAGACGAGGGGCTTCTTTGCGCTGAAAGCCATGAAGATCCCAGACGTCATCCGATTAAAACAGGAGCAGCACGTTCACAACGAGAAGGAGGTTCTGACCGAGGTGAACCATCCCTTCCTCATCAGACTGTGAGTAAGCATTGGAATTCAGAATATATATACTGTATATGTACAAGGTGATATCAGAAAGTTTGACGTGCAGCCTTTTGGCATGTCACAAGAGCGGTCTCGGAATTTCTTGATACCACGTCGTATAGTGTCTTGAGTTCTGTATTCTGTCATTTCAAGCCCCGTTTCTGCGTGTAGGTTCTGGACGCACCACGACGAGCGTTTCCTGTACATGCTACTGGACTACGTACCAGGCGGCGAACTCTTCAGCTACCTGCGCAACCGCGGCCGCTTCAGCAACAGCGCCGGACTCTTCTACTCAGCCGAGATAGTGTGCGCCATCGAGTACCTGCACTCCAAAGAGATCGTCTACAGGGACCTGAAGCCCGAGAACATCCTGCTGGACCGCGAAGGCCATATCCGCCTCACCGACTTCGGCTTCGCCAAGAAACTTTCAGATCGGTACGAGAACACAAAATGCTCCCGCACTTATTTACACGTGCAGCAGTTGTACGTATTACACCCGGTCTTAAACAGGCTTCTTAATACTGCTAAGTGTTGTGGGTTAACACACCTCCAGGGGTGGATTTGGCAAGCCTGCTTTCTTTTGTATGCGTCGGTTTAATCCTAATAACTACCTACACCTGCTTTTATTTCCTTCCTTGCCTCCAGCGGGTTCAGAATTCTTTTATGCGCAAATAACAGCACGATAGAGGCGCTTTTTTCTAAAGAGTGCTGTTTTAACTATGAATATAAAGATCTAGGTGTCGGTCGCCTTCTTGTATTTTCGATAGCAGAAACACTATAAAGAGCAACAGTCAGTCATTCATTTATTTACTAGTTTTTTGCCACGCCGAGGATCCAGTAACAGCACGCACGCATGTGGAACGCGTGCGGTAACGCCGTCGGCACACGCAACCGACCAATCACGATGCAGGAAGTGCTGAAATTAGTCGAACAGCCGATGATTTCGGTCATTTGACGTTATCGCGGCCACTTAAATGTCCATCGGAACTGAAAGGACGTTAATCGGGACGATTCAATTTGTGCAATTAGATTATCTTGGAGCAAAACAATTTCTTTCGATTACAATTCTGATGTATGGAATAACACCATGGATTGCTTTTTGTCCGTTTGGGCCCGTAATAGAAACGATATTTAAATGTTCAGATACAAATGTGAAAATACACATGTACATTAAGGGCACTGGATCCATTCACACGTTTAGTTCAGAAAATAAGCTTCAGACGTAGAAAGCCGACGGACAAAGCATCCGTAGTCGTGGTGTATACTGTGCTGGGACTGGAACAAAGTACATATCAGGCTTGATGTAATAAAAAAGGTTTAATTTTGCGCAGAAAAGGCTGTTGCAAGACTTCTAACTCCTCGCCCTGTCTGCTTGCACGGTTATTTCTCCCTGAAGAGAAAGCCACCGGTTTCTAAATAACCTGAGTGAAATTTAAACCCCCCCACCACACCCCCAGCAGCAGCCCTGTAAGCATCACTCAAATGTAAAAGGAAAAAAAAAAAAGATACCCGGGTGTTTTGCAGCCCGAGCTGACCCTCGTGCATTTAAACCTATCGGGCCGAGATGTCATTTTCGCCCATTACAGACCAGGGAGAGAGGAATAGATTTAGAGAAGGATGTTCTCCGATGTGCAACTGACCTAGTTCTAGAACAGGAAAGCGCAAAACAACTGAAAGGCCCGCTTGTCTGATTGTGTGGAATTTTGCAATGTATAAACACTGCCCCCCAGTGGCTGATGCACGTTATGGCTAGTGGACAAACGTATTGGGACACCAGACTTTTAAAGCCATACGTCGTTCTTACCCAAAACTGTTACCACACACAATTGTATAGGATGTCTTTGGATCTGGTAGAGTTCAAATCTGGTAGAGTTCAAATCAAAATAGGTTGGAGGGGAAGATCTCCTGCTATAGACAACCGTCTTGAACACCTTTGGGAATATTTGGAATTCTGACTACACTCCAGGCCTCCTCATCTCACATACATCAATGTTTGACTTTACTAACACCCTTTTGGGTGAATGAGCACAAATCTAAACAAGCACACACTCAAAATCTTAACTCTTTCTGTATTAACTCTGTATTCTATGCGACTCTCAGGACACGCCTCGGTCTCTATAGTGTTGATACGTCAATCTACGTATAAATTATTGGTTACTTTCTAAATAGTAAAAGTATATCGGCGCATCTACTAATAATTATATATAAATATATGTATGTATGTACGTTTGAGACCGAGAGAGAAACGCGGGAGGTACCTTTCCCAGTGTCCACACAAAATCGGCATCACCACAGCGACTAAGCGAGTCTCCTGACAGCACTAGACGCCCTCCCACAGCTGAGAGAATGAAACCTCAGCCGAGCAGCAGCGAGGGGCCACAGCGAGCCCAGCACGACTACAGCGCATCATTTACTGCAGGCATTTCCACACAGACAGTCTCAGTTTTAACCGGAGTGCTCTTCTAAAAATCACATCCAGTCACCCAGCGCGCCTGAGATACTGGAACCTTTTTAATTTTGTTTGTTTTTGTTTGGTTGTTTTTTTTTTTTTTCTTCGTTTTTTGGAAGAAAATGAGTTCCTCAGAATTAAAGTTCGCACTCCTGATGCTCGAGAACGTAATATGAGGACGAGCCTAATGGAACGTGTCCTTGTACATTTTCTCCGGATTTGGTTACTGGCGCTCTTAGTGGGTCGAATGCGTGTAATTTTTTTTTTACATCAAACGGATAAATATACACTGGGTTACTGATCATAAGCTCAGGAGTTCCAGCCCACTGTTGGGCCCTTAAGCAAGGCCCCTGACTCTCATGGCTACCCCTAGTTCCTAACATCTCTGGGATATGCGAAGAAAGCTTTTCTCTACGTGACTAAGTATTAAAGCGTTCATTAAAATCCCATTAAAATCCCAAAAGTGCGCCGCGACCCCGCCAGCTTCGGCGTACACCCCTCCGAACGAGAATACATCAGACACCCAATCGCATTTTTAATCACTATTTCTAATAATAGGATCAGAAACCAGGGCAAACATATCCCTGTGTCTGATGGACTAAATGCTCATTCATTTGCACGAGTGTGATTCGAAGTGAATACATAAAACCCCGTGCGATTTACGATCAGACGGATTGTAGATTAAGACAGTCAATGATTTAGATTTTTACTGCTCCCTGATGGTTTAGTACATTTACATTTATGCCAGACACCCTTTTCTTTTATGATCCATACGACCGAGACGCTATAGCGTTGAGGACCCAGGAGTGGCAGCTTGGTGTGACTGGGATTTTAACTCATGACCTTCAGATTCAGAGATCAATGTCGTAACCACTAAGCTACGACCTCAATAAGCCACTATGAGTTCCCATGAGTTTTACTTTTTTCTGCCATGATTTGTGGCTTCCAAACATCTATGTCTCTGTACTGTAGCAAGAAAAACTCCCTTAAATGGTATGAGGAAGAAATCTTGAGAGAAACCAGACTCAAAAGGAGAACCCATCCTCATCTGGGTGATTTATAAACCATGAAAACATTACAAAAACCCCAAGAGTGAGAAATATATTTATGTGAAATTGCCACTAGTCACAAGAGGATACAAGGAGCTGCACTTCAAAACGGATTTTTTACAGATTTTTCTTTTAAATGGGTCCATTTGTCTGGTTATCAGAAACGCACCAATCCGCCAAGCGGCTAGTTCTTAGTGTAAAAAGAGGTCGTTAGTGCGGAACAGTAAGTCTTCTCCACTGCCAATCAGACGATGAGAAGCTCTCGTATGCATGGAAATGGTAATCGAATCGATTCGCAGTGGAATTCACATTCAGCTTTTTAAATGTGTATGAATGTATTTATTTATTTGTTTGTTTGTTTTTATCCATGACCGAGCTCCATAAACAGAGCCGTCAGATTATTAGCTACACCTATTTGGCGTTCAATAACAGGAAATCACTCTTTATGGAAAAGGAAACGCGCGCGACACACCGCGCGATAGACAAGTGGACCTAATAAAAGCTAATAAATTGGGAATACGCGGCACAAATCGTCTCATTATATCCCACCCGTGTTCTGTGCAGCCTACACATAAGATGGGAAAACATCTCAAAGCGGCTGTTATTTATTTACTAATTTATTTATCCCCCCCCCCCCCCCCCCCAGATAGATTCCGATAATGGATAAGAAATGTGAAATGAACTGGAGTGTATTTTCAAATATCTAGGAGGTTATATTATTTATATATATATATATATATATATATATATATATATATATATATATATATATATATATATATATATATATATATATATATATATAGAGTGGAACCCGGTAAAGCGTAGAGGTAACCGATGATCGAGATAAAGCAATATGGCGGCAATATATTAACGTGCTTGAAATTTCTTTATGTACATGATGTGCGTTAATAAATGAGAATGTACATGCACGTGTTTTTGGAGGTTTTTTTACACAACAGCGTTGCCGTGATTTGTTTGATGAAGGCATGTTATAAAAATCTACATACATGTTTGCTAACATCAAAAGGCATATGTGCACCAACTAACAGCAGAGATTCACCAGTATTCTCAATACAAACCACCGTCAATTCTCAATACAAACCTTTATTATATTCTCCAACATTGCAAACACAAAGATCGCTCACAAAATCACAAAAAACGTGCGGGGTGTAGTTCGTTTTTACAAACAGCTAACCAGTGTCAACATTAAATACTCGAGTCATTTCACTCTGACACACAGCTCTGAAAAGTATCCTACACGCGGTTACTATGGTTTCTTTACAAAGTCTAAAATGCTTTGTGCAGATGTGCTTGCCTGTGCTGACTGCACACTTGATACAATGTCTTCATCTGTGATCACGCCATCAGTAACGACGTAAGGGCTGTCAAAACGAACACGTCAGCGGAAATGTATTTTAACGCCACTAATTGTCGTTCGAGTAACGCAGAGCGAATCTCTGTTTGGACTTTTTTCTAAAAAAAATAGAAAGCAAGAAAATTTTTTTTTTTACAAATTTAACTTTTAACGCAACACACGTTTATTTATGACGTCCTTCCTTTACTCAGATATAAAAAAATAATGAATAAATAAACAGAAAATTCCACCGAAAAGTCATATTTAATCATTAAACATTTGTTTTACCGAAATCTCCGTGTAGAAACGTCCGTGTGGAAACGTGGCAAAAGTTTGGTGTCCTGATGATTTACATAATTTAAAACCGCATAAATACTTAAAACGTTTACAAGAATATTTTGTCTTCATGCACCATGTTGGCATGCGTTCGCATAAATCATCCATAATTAGCCATGTTGATTTGAATATTTAAAAAAAGTATTAATTCAAGGTGCATTTAGAACTGATAATAATGTGCGATTAAGTTGCAATTGATCGCGATTATATGTGTTAATCGATTGACAGCCCTAATATGTGTGTACATGTGTGTGTGTGTGTGTGTGTGTGTGTGTGTGTGTGTGTGTGTGTGTGTGTATAAAAAACAGAGAATTGTATGGCACGTCAGTTCTCCTGTTTGTTACACACTACTAATATACAATATGAACAAAAGTTTGTAGGCACCTGAGCTTAAGATTGGTATGTGCTTTTTAAACATCTCATTCCACATTTAATCTCTATTTGCTGTAATATCCTCCACTCATCTGTGAAGATGTTGCATTAGAATATGGAGAGTGTTTGAGATTTGTGCTCATTCAGCCACAAGGGTGTTAGTGATTCAGGTGCTGATGAAGGTGAGGTGAGGAGGCCTGGGGTGCGGTCAGTGTTCCACTCCATCCCAAAGGTGTTCATTAAGATTGAGCTTGTCATGCTGATATCTGATTTTATGTCTTTAATATTTTTGTGGTAAAAGTTTGGGCAAGAACCACATATGGCAGGTGTTCCAATAATAAAGATAATTATCATACAGTGTAAATTTGTCTAATGAAGTTTTTTGTAACTCCGCTCAGGACTTGGACTCTGTGCGGCACTCCTGAATATTTAGCTCCAGAGGTGATCCAGAGTAAAGGTCATGGCCGGGCAGTGGACTGGTGGGCTCTGGGGGTCCTCATTTTTGAAATGCTTGCTGGGTGAGTGAACACACACACACACACACACACACACAAACACACATAGACTGGGTTATTAGATGTTGTCCATCAATTGCCTCAGTAATACAGAGTACAGTAACAGTGAGAGAAACATAAAGGAACAATATGAGCATGGAAAATGTACACCATCAGAGGGCAGCACTCATCTTCACTTTGAGACAACCAGAGATCGGATCATTGTACTGACTTTTTTCTACTGACTGAATCAAACCTTTTTTTTGTAATTTAGTTAGTTTTGTTTCTGTGATCAAAAATAAAATGTTACATTTTCAATAAGCAGGTCATACACCAACATTGACTATAGTTCGAATAATTAATTATACCTTTATGGGATTCACGTGACAAACGAACGAACGACTCGGACCAGAGGATTCGCAAGATGAACCACTCACTTCTGTTTTCTGTGTAATGCACTGCATAGCGTCTGTTTGAGTCATGTTGTAAAAGAACGAACGACTCGGACTAGAAGAGTCAAGCGGTAAACTACTCAATTTAGTTTTCTGTACATAACCAACAGAGATTTTGCGATGCCATGCTCGTCCAATAGAAAATGAACGAATCCTTTTTAAGACGACTGAATCACATTCGAGAAAGACTCGTTTTTCTGAATCACATTCGAGAAAGACTCGTTCTTCTGAATCACATTCGAGAAAGACTCGTTCTTCTGAATCACATTCGAGAAAGACTCGTTCTTCTGAATCACATTCGAGAAAGACTCGTTCTTCTGAATCACATTCGAGAAAGACTCGTTCTTCTGAATCACATTCGAGAAAGACTCGTTCTTCTGAATCACATTCGAGAAAGACTCGTTCTTCTGAATCACATTCGAGAAAGACTCGTTCTTCTGAATCACATTCGAGAAAGACTCGTTCTTCTGAATCACATTCGAGAAAGACTCGTTCATGAATGACCCAACACTATAAAGGACCACAAACACTACCATGTTAGCAAAGGAACTGTGAGACAATGCCAGCTTTTCTATGGCTCAGGACTGATGTGTCATCTGACATCTGGCCCGGTTTTGTTTGCTAGCAGAAATTATTTAATAATTTAAGAGCAGCGTGGATGCAACATCAGAGGCCTGGGGTGCAGTCGGCTTTCTAATTCATACCATAGGTGTTTAATAGGATTGAGATCAGAGCTCTATAGTAGGAGATCTTCCACTGCAAACCCATGTACAGCACATCTTCATGAAGCTGGCTTTGGGCACAGGGATAATGTCATGCTGGAACAGGTTTGGGTCTCCTAGTTCAAATGAAGGGCAAATGGAATGCTACTGCATCTAAAGACATCATCTACAATTGTGTGCATCCAGTTTGGAGAAGATATTTTATTATTATTATTTAAGCTTTTTATCCAATGAATTATCCAAAATGACACTGAGATTAATATGCAGCAGAACAATTCAAACACTGGAGAGCAAATCAACACTTCAATAAGTAACTGCATCGTTTTCCTTTTAAGATCATTCTGTATTTACATCTGGTCGATATTTAATAACATCCAGCCAAGTAAATACAGGCCTGGAGCTTAATTTATGAAAAAAATACTAGCGTATTACATGGCAGTCACATATATTTGTCAGACAATTGGTAATTAGATTTGATCTTGCTGAAATATTAGTCTGCATCTGGCGCTGTTATTTTTCAAAGCTGCCCTCCAGATACCCTTGTAAGCACCCGAGCATGACCACTAGACACAGCTTAAACACAGGCATTTCATTTTTGCTTGTCCAGCTGCGAAGCCTATAGGTCCCTGATCATTCTCTCTGTTCCGAGAACTCGTCTGTGCTATAAAACGAATCACCTTGTCGCCACATGGTAACTCAAACGCGCCGGGCTTTCCTTGGCAAGCAAGGTAATGTTTGCTCAGAAAATATAATACATCCAGCATCCAAATCTAAACGCTCGTTTGATTTTCTCTACTGTTCCATAACTAACGTGTTTATAGCTTGTTTAGAAGCTCAGCATCTACATTCAAATGATATTATCCTACATATTTTCTATTTGAACAGATGTATGTGGGGAGGTATTTGAATTGAACAAATAGTTTAAACAGTTCAGTCAATTGATGAAAAAAACAGCTTAACCCCCAGAATAATGAGCACCTACCACTGGAGTCAGGTATTTCAATCAGTTTAGGTATAGAGTTGCCCCCAACCTAAAATTGAGCCATCATTCGGTTTTTTTCTTCCGTTCTTTTTCCGTTTAAACAGAAATTTCTTTCACTTTCTTGATATCAAAAATTTTACTCCTTTTTGAAAATCCATGTGTTTTTTCTTTCTTATTTGCCCCCAATACTGCAATCTGATCGTTCAGGATGCTTAGAAATGGGCTTTAAAAGGAAGTTGTTTCCTTCCCAACTTTCTTTGAAGACTCTGAAAACCTTCTTCAGATTGGCCAGTTGGTTCACAGAACTGCAAGGTACTGAATCTGGAGCTAAAATGACTCAGAACTACAGGCCAAGGATAATGTCTGCAAAGCTTACATAAAGATTAAAGATTGTTGATTTTTTTTTTAAAAGGGATTGAAACTAATTTACCATGTTCCAAAGGTCCAAAAAAGGCTCCTTCTAGGGGAAAACACCTAAAATAACTTCAGAAAAATAACCCACCTGAAGTATCCTGAGACCCTGAAAAGGTTTCTGTAGTGAAAATCCAACAACAATATCCTGAAAAGTTTCTGCAAAGGAAACCCACTTATACTCCATGTGACTCTGTTAAATTTCTTCTGGTGGAACCCCATCTGAAGGCCTGAGATCCTGAAAAAGTCTTCATGATGGAAGTCTACTTAAAGTTTTTAAAATTCTAAAAAAGACTCATCCAATTAAAAAAAAAAACCCTGAGGTTTTAAAAAATGTCTTCTGGTGAAAACCAACCGAAAGCTCCTGTGATGTTCATAAGAGTTCCTCCAAATTTTCCTAGAATTTTGAATTGCTTATCTGATCAAACAGTAAGCAGAACACATCAGTTCTGGTCTTGGCTAGGACTTTGCTGTCTGTCCTGGAGTAACCTCCATACATCGTCATAACCTTGACAGATTCTCATTACTGCTTGTGCAATAATTCACATTCTTCAAACTACAGAAAGTCTATTAATTACTCACAGCTGTTAAAACTAAAGAGCTGCCCAAGTGTTTTGTGGTGATTTTTATGCGACTGTAATACGTCACAAAAAATGCTGAGCTTGATCCATTGAGGTAAAGAACAAAATGAAAAGATGCTAAATTTTTTCTGGTCTTCAAGCATCTCTATCACTTGACGATTCAGAAGTGATCTGTTCCAATTCATCACAGTTCGTGTATCTGATGCTGCAAAAGACAGCTGTTCCTGTGGTCGCAATGTATTTAAGAATCTGTGTTCTCCATCCATTTTGTCTGGCTAAATTGAATTTGACGTTTTTTTTATGCAGTTTTTTTGTAGCATAAACTTCAGCTCCTCCATCTGAACTTTCTCTGTTCTAAATGTGCTATACAGCTTCTTGCAGACGACTGCGTAGTGGAAAAAGTGAGACCCGCCCGTCTTACTCCCCAGCTTCTTTAGAAGTGTTCAGTCCTGAGAGACAGAGACCCGCTCTTGGCCCTTGGTGTTTTTTCCAGTCTTGTTGAAGCCACACACACTCTCATGCTCCCATTCTTTTCTTTTTCCTCCCCTTCCTTCCTTCTTCGTCTTACACAAATTTATAGACTCATTTAAGTCTAAGTGGCTTATAGAGTTCCTCTGTCTCATATGCTTTTTCAAAGGCCTCATACCGGCTCTTCAGAAATGTAGTGCAGGCTTTATAATAGCGCAGTTTTCTGCCTGGTGCATTTAACAGTGCATTCATGCAGGTCTTTCCTGGTAGTCAGGGTGGTCCTGGAAAAAAAACCTGTTAAATGAAAGTAAAAACATTTTTTTTTTTACCCATTCGCCTTATTGCACCGGTGTCTATATTTAGCCTGTGCTGATGCATAGCATTGTTTTAGGTGAACTTTGGGGACAGTTTTTGGGGGTCTTTGTCAGATTTAGTGAAAGAGAACTGACCTATGCACCTTAGTCAAGAAGGCATTGACTCAGTACCTGATGGCTACATTGAGTAGAAAGTGAATATAGAAGGTGTGTCCCCTGTGCCTTAGTTTTCAATAAAGAAGATATGACCTCTTTGCCTTAGTTTCCTATATAGAAGGTTTTACCTCTTTGCCTTTAGTTTCCTATATAGAAGGCGTGGCTTCTTTGCCTAAGTTTCCTATATAGAAGGTGTGGCCTCTTTGCCTAAGTTTCCTATATAGAAGGCGTGGCCTCTTTGCCTAAGTTTCCTATATGGAAGATGTGGCCTATTTGCCTTAGTTTCCTATATTGAAGGTGTGGCCTCTCTGACTTAGTTTCCTGTATTAAATGTTTGGCCTCTGTGCCTTAGTTTCCAGTATAGAAGGTTTGGCCTCTGTGTCAGTTTCCAGTATAGAAGGTCTGGCCTCTCTGTCTTAGGTTTAAATATAGAAGGTTTGGCCTCTGTGCCTTGGTTTCCAATATAAAAGTAGTGGCCTTAGTTTCCTTCTTTAGGGTATAGTGAAGTAGGCACAGCCTCTGTGTCCTACAACTTTAGTAAAAGGGATTGTGTTTTTTGTCAATCTCGTTCCTTATATGTTTTTTGTTTTTTAATTTTGAATACAATTATTGGCTACAAATTGAAATGTGCATCATATTAGTCTAGAAGAAGATATTTACAGTACAGACCAAAAGTTTGGACACCTTCTCATTCAAAGAGTTTTCTTTATTTTCATGACTATGAAAATTGTAGAGTCACACTGAAGGCATCAAAACTATGAATTAGCACATGTGGAATTATATACATAACAAAAAAGTGTGAAACAACTGAAAATATGTCATATTCTAGGTTCTTCAAAGTAGCCACCTTTTGCTTTGATTACTGCTTTGCACACTCTTGGCGTTCTCTTGATGAGCTTCAAGAGGTAGTCACCTTGTGAAATGGTTTTCACTTCACAGGTGTGCCCTGTCAGGTTTAATAAGTGTGATTTCTTGCCTTATAAATGGGGTTGGGACCATCAGTTGTGTTGTGCAGAAGTCAGGTGGATACACAGCTGATAGTCCTACTGAATAGACTGTTAGAATTTGTATTATGGCAAGAAAAATGCAACTAAGTACAGAAAAACGAGTGGCCATCATTACTTAAAGAAATGAAGATCAGTCAGTCCGAAAAAATTGGGAAAACTTTAAAAGTGTCCCCAAGTGCAGTCACAAAAACCATCAAGCGCTACAAAGAAACTGGCTCACATGGACCGCCCCAGGAAATGAAGACCAAGAGTCACCTCTGCTGCGGAGGATAAGTTCATCCGAGTCACCAGCCTCAGAAATCGCAGGTTAACAGCAGCTCAGATTAGAGACCAGGTCAATGGCACACAGAGTTCTAGCAGCAGACACATCTCTATAACAACTGTTAAGAGGAGACTGTGTGAATCAGGCCTTCATGGTAGAATATCTGCTAGGAAACCACTGCTAAAGAAAGGCAACAAGCAGAAGAGACTTGTTTGGGCTAAAGAACACAAGGAATGGACATTAGACCAGTAAAAATCTGTGCTTTGTTCTGATGAGTCCAAATTTGAGATCTTTGGTTTCAACCACCGTGTCTTTGTGCGACGCAGAAAAGGTGAACGGATGGACTCTACATGCCTGGTTCCCACCGTGAAGCATGGAGGAGGAGGTGTGATGGTGTGGGGGTGCTTTGCTGGTGACACTGTTGGGGATTTATTCAAAATTGAAGGCATACTGAACCAGCATGGCTACCACAGCAGCTTGCAGCGGCATGCTATTCCATCCGGTTTGCGTTTAGTTGGACCATTATTTATTTTTCATCAGGACAATGACCCCAAACACACCTCCAGGCTGTGTAAGGGCTAAAGGTAAAGATTATCGATAGCTCCCCACTTGTTATGAGTACATTGCTTTCTTTTTGATCTTACAGGAAGCCGACTTATAAAAACCTCTGACAATTGTCCAATAATGGGTTTTCAGCACGAGAGCCTGATTTCCTAAGCATTAATGGGTGTTCCTTTCAACCTGGACGGGCTTTCACGAATGGAGTCACAATAATGAGTAGTTTTACACTGGCTCTGGTGAGAAAAGCTTGCTTTGATGCTGTACTCTAGTCAACTGCACTCACATTAAGTGCTTCCACCTGCTGCTTTTGCATTGAGCCAACTGTCAACATGCGTTAAGGCTGTGCTTCTTTAGGCTTATTATACCCTTATGCAGGTGTAATAGCACAGCGTGCCAATGTTGTTGTGGTCCAAGCCTGATAATGGACATAGTTTTGGACATTTCCATCCACACCCACCCATCTTATCCTTCCCTGCCTTTGTCATGGTTTTGGAAATTCCAAATACCTGCAGTGTTGGAAAAAGCACGTTCAGGTTGCGCAATCCAAACTATCTAATTTGTTTCTACTCTGCGTCACTAACCCCTAGTTAAAATAGCTTAAAATGTCTTATGCTTTCTTGCCATTTTTCATTGCTTGGCTTTAGAATTCGCTTTGTGTCGGCAGCCCTGCTGCTAAATCCATTACTGTAACCAAGCTATATGATTTCGCACAAAGGCATCATGATGGTGAAATCCCTGATCTGGAACCAGTTTTTTTTTTTTTTTCCCACTGGTGCTTATATACTCTGTGTTTATTCATAAAAGCTATTTTTTACTTACTTTCTAATACAAGCCTATACCTAGAGCTTCCACTAATCGATCAATCTACAGTCTTCCATTTCTACCAGCTGACTATTTCTTTCACAAAGGTATTGTTATTGTCTTATTATTACATATACTGGCATGGATATTCAGTAGGTTAACAAGTGAATATATCAGTTTTGTGACACAAATAACCCACATATATACTGTATACACCGATCAGCCATAACAGTCAAATGTCCTAGTACCCCTTGTGCTGCCAAAACATCTCTGACCTGTCGAGGCATGAACTCCACAAGATCTGAAGGTGCGCTGTGGTATCTGACACCAAGACACTAGCAGCAGATCTTTTAAATCCTATAAATTACAAGCTTTAACCAAACAAAGTCCATAGATTGAACTTGTTTGTCCAGTAGACCTCAAAGATACTCGATCAGATTGAGATCTGGGCAACTTAGATGTTGGGTCAGCATCTTGAACTCTTTGTCCTGTTCCTCAAACCATTCCTAAACATCTTTTGCATGGCACATTATCCTGCTAAAAGAGGCCACTGGCATTAGGGAATATCTTTGCTATGAAGGGGTCTACTTGGTTTGCATCAAAGTTTAGGTTGTGCTTCCATGGGCTACTTTTGATTGGTACTGTTTGATAGGAACACTGCACAAGACCTGCTGTTTTGGACATGCTCAGACTCACGTGTAGCCAGCACAATTTGTCCCATTTTAAAGTTGCTAAAATTTAAGCTTGCCCATTTTCCCTGCTTCCAACACGTCAAATTTGAGGGTGATTGTTTACTTGTTGCGTCTGTATACCCCACCCATTGACAAGTCTCGCTGTCAGTGATTTTAATGTTTTGGCTGATCACTTAACAGAAAGTGTGCCACCCTTTCCTATGATTGGTCCTCTAAGCCCTGCCTTGTTTAAGTGAATTTTAATTTGAAAAGGAAGTAAGATTTTGACTGCTAAAATGAACAAGGTAAATTGGGTGCCGCAAGAAAGGTGATTACTTGTAATGTTGTGTAATCAGTGTGTGTCTTGAAGTACTAAGTGTAAATATGGTCACTTACCTTGACTGCGATCACACTATACAACAGTTTGTCACTATGCTGAGACACTACACTGCTCTAAACCAGGTTTGGGATTAGCTCATTGAGCCATAGTAAATGTTAGAGTAGTTCTAAAGCATCCACTATTCATAACTGTCTTGTATCAGCTATGTGTATATACCCCACTGCACTCTTACGTTCACATGACACTGTATCTGTTACTTATTTCTCTCTCTCTCTCTCTCTATATATATATATATATATATATATATATATATATATATATATATATATATATATATATATATATATATATATATATTACACTTGTATTCTCTTATCATGGTTCAATTCTAATGTAAATTACTCTTTGGGATGAATAAAGTGATCCATCCATCCAAACAAACAAACAACTGACCATCCATCCATCCATCCAAACAAACAACTGACCGACCATCCATCCATCCATCCATCCATCCAAACAAACAAACAAAAACTGACCATACATCCATCCAATCAATCAAACACCCATCATTCCAAACAAACAAACAAACAAACAAACAACTGACCATACATCCATCCAATTAAACATCCATCCATCATCCATCTAAAACAAACAACTGACCATCCAACCATACAAATCAAACAAACATCCATCATCCATCTAAAACAAACAAACAAATGTTTATCTAAACAAACAAAAATCCATCCATCTATTCATCCATATATCTATCCAGAAATTCATTTATACATCCAATCATCCACCCAAACATACACTTAAAGTTCATACTCCTGAATATGGAACACATATTCTTCTCCTCTGCAAGAATTTAAAATAAACTCTTAATAAACGCACACAGGACTATAAATACTGCAGGAATACGTCCTGTGCATTGTGTGACATAGTGTGAATAGCGTGAATAAGGAATTGACAGACACGGTGGCTTTATAGGTCATCCTAACCAAGGCGCCAATATTTTTCAGTATTGGAAGAAGCATTACCGTAACTGAGCAACCGGAGACACATCATTTGTTACTCCTCGTCACTTTACACAGATTTAACTAATTCAGTAGTCCTGCCAACAAGACCGAGTGCTCTACATTAGTCTTCATTACTTCACGGTTTTTCAACAGTAATCTGACACAATAATCTTTTTGCAGTAGGAAAGAAAGCAAACCGATTTTACTTTATTCCACGTTCATTTGCAAACTGTCAGGTTGTTCTCTGTTGTGAAGGTGTTTTAAAGTTATGGTCTTCTTATCCACACTAATCACGGCACTGATATTTTCGCAGGTACCCGCCGTTTTTCGATGACAATCCCTTCGGCATCTATCAGAAGATCCTGGCAGGAAAGCTAGAGTTTCCACGGCATCTGGATTTCTACGTAAAGTAAGCCAAACCACACAAAGACAAAACGAACGAGGATTAATTGCCCATTCTGAGTTAACAAGGTGCCTCGGAGAAATAGGGCGTCCATCAAGTTTATTCATTTTGCTAATACGCCGTCTTGCAGATAGGTTTGCCTCTGTATTTGCCGTTTACAGGTCACACGCTCACATTCTCAGCGAAACGTGCTGCAATCTAATCTGACTAGCGCTGATGCGAACCCATTAGCTCAGACCCGAGACAGCTGCAGCCGAGGAATGCACACTTGTTACTCCGTCTCCATCTTTCTTTCTCTCTATTGCTACCAACTCCTCTTGCACAGCTTTTCGACTCGCACCCTATACGTCAAGCTTAAGGCAGTTTGGAAAGATGGCTTGATGCAAGATGATCAGTCATCTTAAGACACCTTCACGAAGTGAAAGGAAGATTAATCAGACGTTCCGATTCATTTCACAGCATTACTTTTGGCATTCTTTGAAATCCTCAAGCCGGAATAGTGCAGTTAGCAGCAGTGCTATGTACAGAGGAGAAACAGCTGTTTGAGTGTTCTATGTATTAGACATAGAAATTGGTGATATAAATAAGATGTTCAGAATCAACAGTTAATGCAGGGGTCCATGACATTCATCTTTTTTCTGTGAGAGCCACGTAATTTTTCCTTTCCGTCTGTAACAGAAAATAACATGGGCCGGCGTGACCACCAGTATTATTAATGTGGAGATTTTATTATGATTTGAAATGTTTTTATTGAACCTCCTTTTGCTAGATTAGTTTGTTGTAATGCATTATGTTTAGCATATTAAAAGAGCATTATTACTCTCATAATGATCATTTTTTCATAAACTTTTTCATAAAACATTTACTTACTTATGCATATGGTTGATTGCCAAATCTCAGAAAATTAGGCTAGTAACTAGAGGTCAACCGTCAGTGGATTCAACGATACCTATGATGGATCGCACTTGCCGATAACCAATTAATCAACAGATTCGCCTCTAACAGTGATTCGCCTCTAGAGCGAATCAGGCCTGGCCGGAAGCCGGAAAAACTATCCTTTGGGATTTCTGGAAACCTTTATTATCAAATGCGTAAAACATACATTTATATTCCAAAATATGTCTCTGGCATTATTTAGAGGGCCGTTCCAAATGTGGGGGTGGGCTGTAGTTTGGGAATCCGTGAGTTAATTGGTTTTAAACAAATACTTAAACATATGAATAGATGCACAATTTAAAAAAATGGTTACACTATACAGAGTGTCAGGTTGAGACCAGAAGTGAGCATGAGGCCTTGGATCCATTACTGGAAATTTGGTACCTTCGTGGGTAAGGCATTGGACTTTGGATCCAAAGATTGTTTGTTCAAATCCCAGCCACACCAGGAAAATTACATTAATGACATTTGGCAAACATCTTTATGCAGAGTCACTTATGCAATCGAGCAGTTAAGGGTTAAGGGCCAAGCAATGGCAAGATGATGCTTGAATTTAAACTTATAATCTTTCGATCAGTCCAACATCTTAACCTCTGAGTTACCACTTATAATGTATCCTTCCTACCTAATTCCACTGGCTACAGCAAAAATTCCCATGTGATCAGAAAGTTATTGGCAGTAGGGTACATATTTATAAAAAATAAATAAAAAAGTACTTTTGAGGTTTTGCCCACTTTTGGTTTAAATCCAAATACAGATCAATGTTGCAGATTTGATGTTGAGGTGTGTACATTTCTGCTGGATCTCTGGTCCTCTTTCTAAAGGAAATCACTGATCATCATGAAAATGTTGAAATACTGAGCTGAATTTCCTAGAAGACAAACTACAGTGAACTTTTTGAGAGTGTGTGAACAGAACCCCTGCAGGATTTTTAATGCATGTTAAATTTAGAAGTTAGGAAAATAAGGATGATATAGTTATAGTTGTATGCTACAGTCTAATGCCATTTATGAGCAAATAGGGTGAAGTTTGGAGGCATGTGTTATTTCTGGTCAGAGCTATAAACAGAAAAAAATACACAATTGTCCTTTTAAATATATTCTTAGCATTGGCAAATGTCGCTGGAATGCCAATTTAGGGAAAGTCGGTGGCATTGGGCTGGTGGTAGTAACTCTGAATTCACCAAATTCACATTTGATGGAATCTCTATGTTCTGGTTTCGAATCCAGTGTGAATTATTCAAACCCAGAACATTTTGTTGATAAGTGCTCGAAGTATATATTTCATACCGATTCAGCCAAACAAGAAGCTTTTCCAAGCCTAATGTTTCCATTCAGTACAGCAACCCGAACACCAGTATTATATCACACTTTCCTATAACACCTCACTGGACTTCAGCACACACTCGAGACATTTGAAGGCACTTGGAGAAACTTCAAACGCTGATACAGACCTTAAAGCCGAGCGCATTCGTTTGAGTGGCGCTTTGACAGCGCTGAGTAGGCCAGATGTTGATCTGTATGTCAGGAGAGGCTTGAAGAGAGACAGACAGGATATCACACATCCGTGTGCACCAAGCCGAGTCTTCCCGAACACACACATCCAAAGCATGTCAACTTGGCAATGTAATAACCAAAAGATATACGAGGTCTTCCGATAATTTACATGGCATGAGAGATGAACATCAGTGAATACAATAGACTGTTATGAAGGCAGCAATAATTCATGGCTATGAGGAATATGTCTTGGTCAGAACGCTGCTTTTATTGTTCCGGGTTGTCATGGTACAGTCCTTCCAGTATGATATCAAACAGACAGGAACAACAAATGTGTTTTGAAGGAAATAAATAATCATCATCATAATGGTGTAATGCGAATACCTCCCGAAATGTCGACTATCGTTCTATAGCAGTTTTATTCCTCGTAGCATACAAAGCTACCAGTACTCTTGGTTTATTTATTAGATATTGACCTCGCACTGTTTAATCTTTTTATATATATATATATATATATATATATATATATATATATATATATATATATATATATATATATATATATATATAAATATTTTTTTGATGTCTGTTATCGCTTGGATTACAGCAGCTGTAAACAGTTTCTCACTTATGGCTCTTTTTTAAACTTTCCTGGAGTTAATAACATAAATGCTATCGTGGAGTCACGTTACCTTCTAATAAATACACTATATGGACATAAGTTTGTGGAGATTTTTGGAGGTTTGAGTGTTTTAGTTCACGTGAAGGGAAAATTGAATGCTAGCACATCTTAAAACATCCTGTACATTGTGTGACCCCAACTTTGCGCTAACAGTGAGGGGATGAACTACATACGGCTGGTAAAGTCTCCTAACCGAAAACATCAATATATCAACATTAAATAATGTTATAAATAACCAGTATATAACTGGACTTGGGTTACAATTTAAGACCAGTCAGATTACAGTAGAGTATGTGGAACTAAACCAATGATCACACAATGTTTACATGATGTATGTTTTAATCAGTGTAAGAGAGTGTAAGGCTAGAACTGTTTTTCAATTAATAACATGCTATAGACTTTTTTTTTTAAAGATTTAATGGAATATTTTGGTGAAGTTACCAGTTGGATAAAGTAAATTACTACATTAACAGGTGATCGAGTAGCCAAAAGCTTAATTATGCAGCTCTTATGTCCCCTCTTGATGTCCCCTCTTGATGTCTATTTCTATTCAGGGATCTCATCAAGAAGTTTCTGGTGATTGACCGAGCGAGAAGACTTGGGAACATGAAGGTGAGAATGATGTTCTAGGTTTTTTATGCCATTTTATCCATTTTATATTTTAAATTGGGATGTAGCACCTGGGGGGAAAAGCCCACAATGTTTAACTAGTGTCAACATTCACGTCTTACCATTTGAGTGTAACTTTATTATTTGGGTAAAATTTTAGGATCAGAAACGGAAGAAAACGTTTAAAATTCATTTTCTGGAGAAGAAACACCATATACAAGCTATTGAACTGGCATCATTTCACACTATCAATAAACTGTATGCAGTGGTCCCATGGAACTTGCGTTCTAAGACCCCCCACGAGTTCCGAAAATCCGCTAATTTTGGACGCAGCCCCTATGGTACCTAATTTATCTAGACATTGTCACTTTAATACAGCAAATGTGTTTTAAAGTTTTTATGAAATTTGTTAGTGAAAACAGTTTAAAATGTTAATCCTAACATTCCTGAACATTTGGTCCCACTGCGGATTTTTAAGATAATCCGCAACTTGCTGTTAGTTAGTTTTCAAATGTGAACCTGTGAATTTTCCAAACCGCAAATTATCGGAGGTTGACTGTAACACATTTAGTATTAAGGGGGCCGAGCATGTGTATATTGTATGCTAATTTTCATGTTTGTCACCCAAGTACCACCAACAGGGCCAATTAGTACAGTACAATTATACAATAATAACTCAGTCCAATGACATTGAAATGCGATTCCCTTCATTTTTGGTTCATTGTACCATGATGTTAATTTTTGACCCATTCGATTTTTTGGTTCATCCAAAATGAAAAATTAACTTTTTTTTTCTTTACCAAACAGGAAGTGTTGAAATATTTTAAGGCCAAATCACTAATGACTGCAACTTAAGAAAGTCCAAAAAGGTCATAATTTACCTCTGTAGTGTTCATAATCCATAATCCAAATTCATAATAAAGCTAATACTTTTATAATCACCTTTACAGTCTTCTACTGGTGTTAGTTGCCAGGAGGCCCCTAAACACTGTAAAATGTAGATTTTCTACTATATTGTTTCGAAATCTACAATCCAGAACTGAACTCTGGACTGAGCATGAATCCCAACCACAATGAAGTTCTGGCAGATTAAAATTCACCAAAAGGGAGAAAATTTGGATTTGAAAATTGCATTAAAAATTCGGCTCTGCATTTTAGAAAGACAAAAAAAAAAAAAAAGATTCCAAATGCATAGAAAGAAATCCCATTATGGTCTAGAACTTGGGTGACGTACAAGATTCTTTGTACAGAGGTACTGAAAGGAGGATTGAGCCTGGAAAGTGTAGCAGCGAGTCAGACTTACTCCGAGCCGGGTTTCAGTCCCCGATAGAGTCAGTTATTGTCGCTTTAACCAGGTGGAAATTTCCATTTAATGCCAGTCATGTTTCATATTGTTCTCCACCAGGGCAGATTTGTCAAATGAGCATTTGGAGTGGCGGCTGAAGCGTGGCCATGCTCAGTCTCGATGTTGATGTCATCTGTGCTTGGAAGTTGTTGAAATCATATGCGTCCGTTTCCATTTTTCCCCTCAACTGTAGTTATGGTATTAAAACCACATGATTATTCATAGCAAATGTGGACTGTCATACCGCTTACAGAATCTGTCTCTAGCCATGATTTGTATCAAACTATCAAAAATATGGTGTCCATGCAGAAAGCACGCTCGGATTAACTTCTCACAAAGATCTTTGATGTCATTTTATTGCCGTCACGGTCGTCTATTGCTCATCCGTCTCGCTTTTTTTCCGTCATCTCAGCACAGTGTTAAAAGCAAAGCTATGGAAATGAGAGCGTGCTCATTCACAGGAAGACGGACATGGTCTTTTCCTGTAATACATCATACTACTTGAAGGTCGAATCGATATACTTTATAACGCCAAAGTCATCTTACGAACATACCACATGTTTCCTGTGTGAACTTTTGCGTTTCCTTGATACGGCTCGCCTTATCGAACATGAACGCCTTGCGAGTTTCACAATTCCCCACTCTATATTGAAGAATCTTGCGCAAACAATCCCATATGCATGAGATCTTTTGTTTGGCCGTGCTCCCATATAGACAGAAACGCTTTCTTTTCGCACGCATACGTGTTCTTTTATCGATTTCTGATTTCGGCAAGCCGAGGTTGAGCTCCTTTGCTCATGATTCTGAAGTCTCTTAGGCCCTCATGTGCTTCTTATTTGGCAGAACGGAGCAGAGGACGTGAAAAAGCACAGGTGGTTTAAGGCGATAGACTGGGATGCAGTGCCCAATAGGAAACTAAAGGTAAGCCTCTTTCATCTAAAAGGATTTTGAGCCTCGCAGATGATTTAATATGTAACACATAATCAGACTTACTTACAATCTAATTTACAATAAGATTAGACCTAATGACTTAAAAAGGTCAGTATTTGTGTAAGGGACGGACAGACAGACAGACAGACAGACAGACAGACAGACAGACAGACAGACAGACAGACAGACAGACAGACAGACAGACAGACAGACAGACAGACAGACAGACAGACAGACGCACACACACTTTATTCAAATTTACAGCTTCCAGCAGTATCCACAAACATCGACAATAACACATGCAATAAATACTACAAATGTTATTGTATGTTGTAGAAAAATCTAATTGGACATAATTCCAAGTTGTAGCTAATACTAAACTGAAGAAATCCAACTTTCAAATCCAATACGGAACTGATCAACTCCAACGTTATTCCCTCAAATAATGAAAATAATAAACTGTAAAAAGTTTCTTTTTTCAGGGTTTAGTCATTGTGGCCAATGTAGCCAAGGGAGAAATCACTTTCATGCACTTTCTACACTGTATGGAGAAAAGCCTTATGGACATCTGACCATAAAATGTGTGTGTTTTTTTTTAACATTCAGTTTAACATTTAGTCCCTATTTTGAATTAATTCTTTCGACTTTACAGGGAAGATGTTCAACTAGATTTTGAGATCTTCCACTCCAATTAATGTAAACTACAAAACTACATTTTGATGAAGCATTGTGCACAGGGGGATTGTTATGCTGGAACATGTTTGTCTCTCCCAGTTCAAGTGAAGGGAAAATTTCATGCTACCACATCCCAAAGCATCCTATACAATTGTGTGCCTCCGACTTTGTAGTAACAGTTTAGGGAAGAACCACATGTGGCTGGAAAAGTCAGATGTCCCAATACAGCACTGACCAGCGATGAAAGGATTTTTTTTTCTAGAGATGAAGTCATTGAGTCTTTTCAAATCCTTATTTTATTGATTTTATTATTATTGTACTTTTTTTTTTTTTTTACAGCCCCCTATAGTTCCAAAGATATCTCACGAAGGCGACACGTCTAACTTTGAAGCCTACCCAGAGGACGAGTGGAAAAAGGACACTCCGGTGTCACCCAAGGATCTAGAGATTTTCAAAAACTTTTGATGATGGAGAAAAAAAAAAGAAATGATGGAAGAAAGTTTTCCTCCACTGGTGCAAAGTGTCCATTCCATTCACGGTGGCCAGTCTCAGCCTGTTTTTTCTCACACATCTGGATTGACAGATGCGGAGAACAACCGATGATCAAGTTTACCCTCATCAATATCATCCTCAAGATCGCACATGTGGAGAAGGAAGCGCTATTTATTATATTCTGTTTCTCTGAGCCTACTTTTCTTATGCAAAAAAAAAAAAAAAAGCACCAAAACAAAGGTGTCTAAGCCAAGAAGACATTGGAAGCTAGTAATCCGATACAGTTTACATCGACATAAGCTATCGGGGGGAAATTTCTTTGGGATATGTCGCCATGTTGTGTGGCTGTGAAGTCGTGTGACACCAAAAGCCAGAAAACCCAAAGGGTTAGACTGTTTAATATGTGTTTAGCTTTGTTCTTATTTAAGTTTTTTACTATAAAGACAAACATGATGTCATAAATTAGGGATGCATCGATACTTTTCCCCCTAAATTTATCATGTCTTGTTAATCTCAATACTGGCCACAGGGACATCACAGAACCTTATCTTTAACTGCTTCATTCCCATTGTCTCATATTTTCGTAGCACCAGGGTCCCTCAGGGCCAAGGAATTATAGTGACCTTTTGTCAAAATGTGTGGTGGACAAAGTACACTGTTCCTGTCCTGAAGTCAAAGTTTGAATATAACTCTAGTAGAAGTCAAAGTACTCCTTCTTGAGTACATTTCTAAGTGACAAAAGGTCACAATTACACAATTATATATATATATATATATATATATATATATATATATATATATATATATATATATATATATATATATATATATATATATATATATATTAGTACACCAAGGAGTTTACCAAGTAGTTCTGCTGTGCCTCCTACCTGTGCACAATTAGAGTCATATGGGTTAATTCATGTTTATAGTAGGTTTAAAAACAGTAAACTGACCTCTGAATACAAGTAGACAAACTTCTCATAATGGGTAGAAACAAAAAGCTCCCCCAAGACCAATGCTACAAGATCTCTGAGCTAGAGACCGATTGTGCAGCTCCTAAATTAAGCACCATTGAGGCCATTATCCACTGGTGGAACAAACATCACCCCACGTGGGGTGGTGCTTTAATGGCTACTCGTGTGTGTGTGTGTGTGTGTGTGTGTGTGTGTGTGTGTGTGTGTGTGTGTGTGTGTGTGTGTGTGTGTGTGTGTGTGTGTGTGTGTGTGTGTGTGTGTGTGTGTGTGTGTGTGTACACAATTATTGTACTTATTCAGTGTATTTTGTGTTTTTTTTAAAGTGACGAGGCACAGCATGTTTTTTTTTTCTGAAATGTAGTTTTCGTTTACTGTTATAATTAACCTCTTAAATCTCCCCAGAAAGGTAGCGTGTGCTTGTGGAGATTCCTACTCATTCAGTTACAAGGGTGTTGGTAAAACCAGGTACTGATGTAGGTGAGGTTGAGGAGGTCTGGGGTTCAGCCAGTGTTTACATTCATCCCAAAGATGTTCAATAGAGTTGAGGACAGAGGTCTATAACAGGAGATCTTCCACTCCAACTCATTGAAAGCATATCTTCATGGAGCTAGAACAGGTTTGGATCTCCTAGTTCACATGACAGGAAAAGTTCCTGTATCCAAAGACATCCACAACATATGCCTGATAAAGTCAGGTGTCCCAATACTTTTGTGCATAGTGTATCTGTATCGATGCATCCCTATGATAAACTCTGATGGATCAATTGAATTGTTTAAAGGTGCTTTCTGACTTTTAACTGCTAGCTTTCTGTTTCTGTCTGGGGTTTTTTGCTGCACCTTCAGATACACGAGGCGTCCTCATCTTCCTCTCACAAAGTCACGTCCTCGTTATCTGTTGTACACGAGTGCATGTACATTACGAACCTTTTAGCACTTGCCTAAGGTGGCCTTATATTAAGATGTCAGAATCGAAGCATAGTCTCTCTTTTGTTTTTTTTAGATGGGGGGGGGGGGGGGGGAAAGAAATCGCATAAACAAAAGGTACTAAGGTGTTCGAAGCAACTGGTGCAATTAAAATTACTCCGAAAGATAAAAACTTGAGACTTTTCTGACTTAATGTTCACTGTTAAATGAGTAGCTAATGCGTGCGTGTGTCCAAATCACGTTCTTTCTGTACCTTTTTTGTCTTCTTGACCACGTGGACTTTCATGAGCGAACAAATTCACACGTCTTCTATAGCCCTTTGCACGACTACTAATTTTGAATAGTTGAACTTCAGTTTAAAAAAAAAAAAGAAGAGAAAAGGCTATCGTTTATTCATCTATTCCATAGTTGACTTCACTATTCACAGGCAGATTCATTTGCGCAGTAAAGGAAACGTCGCCAAAATACGAGAATGCATTTTTGCTTTTACACCGCTGGTTAAAGACGGAATCAAATCGGTGCAATAAATATCCGTGTATCATATAACAGTATTTAAACTGAGAGGGTGAAGCATAGAGAGGAAATTCCTTACAGCTTAATTAGGGCTGGTGGATGTGACCTCTAAAATAATCGGCAGCCCAAAATAAGTCTCTCTGAGCTGCCATTCAGCTCTAATACAGCTTTAAACTAGCCGAGGGGTTTCAGCAGTGATGGCAACCCAAGGCGCAGCAGAAAGCCAAACAGCTAGGTGAGGCTTTTGAAAAATATCTCTTGACAAATTTTGAGGATTTTACACTTATGGAATTTTGCCAGATGCCCTCATTCAGTTCAACTTACTGAGCAGTTGAGCGTTAACGGCTTTGATCTTTTAGCAATTTAATGACTGTTTGGTAGATTAACTCGCCATCTACTTATATTTTATCGTTTTAACCCCGACTAGTCAACATGTCCACTGTGGCAGCTAGTGATTATACTAGTGAACTAGTCTATGCAACCTGTAGAACATCACCAATCAAAACTTTGGACACATCTGATTTAGATTCCTTTGAAATATTCCTAATGAAGCTTTAGTGAATTGGGACTCTTTCCAATAAGGAGTTTCTCCCAAACACATTATACAGACAAATGTTTGTGGTTAACCTCCACTCTCCTGCACTGATGTGCCACTAGATTTTCGAGAGTGTTCATGAAGTCAGGTACTGATGCAGGTGAGGTGAGGAGGCCAGGCGTGCATTCCAATTCGTCCCAGCGGTGTTCTGAGGGTAGAGCTCTATAGCAGGCCACTCAAGATCTTCCAATCCATGGTGTACAACCTAAACCATGTATTCCTAAAGCTGACTTTGTGCACAAACACATTGTCATAATGGGTCAGGTTTGAGTCTCTTAGTTCAAGTGAAGGGGAAATTCAATCCTACAGCATCCGAAGACGTCCTATACAAGTGTGCGCCTCGAACATCTTGGTAACAGTTTGGAGAAGCACCAATGAACATCTGGATAGAAAAGTGTTTAGGTGTCCCAATACCTTTGTCCATGTACTGTGAAAGGTTTCGGTCATTATTTAATTTCATGTTAAATTTAAACATATATTTGTTTCAAATATGACATTTCTACCTACCCAAATTTTAACCGAAAAATTGAGTTAAAAAAAAAAATCTCACTAATGTGTCCTAATGTTTGACTGGAATTGTGTATCCTGTATATTCGACTACAGTAAGAAGGGGAAAAATGTAGCCACTACAAATCCAAGAACCTGACAGCTGGATCTTCCACTGCATATCATCCTAATCCACTGCCTGAAACTTCGACAGTCATAACTATGGCAACTTCGAAAATATTATGCCCAGCTCTCTGAAAAAAATTACCAAAAACCCTGATCGTTGCATAAAATCTTCATCTGTGGAGCTTTTTGCTCTCTGCGACTTCCTTGTTGCTCATTTAGAAAAGAAAAACATGACCTCTGGATTAGGATATTCAGCAATTTTATTTGTAGAAAAGAATTGTGTACATATTTGGTTGCTGGACATGTCATTGAATCTGTAATAGTACTACACTGTCTCCTGCATGTCTCAGATCTTCCTGATTTTATTTTATTATTATTTTTTGTGGTAGTATTGTTATTTTGTAGAAAATCCCAAATACCATGCTCAGCTTTCTTGATGTCCTTTGCAATATTTCAGCTCTGTGAACTTAAATATTGCTTTAATTACAAATTTGGAACTTTTTATACTGATTTTTAGAGATTTGTTTATCTTCTTTAGTCGGTTTATAGTCTGTTGGTTGTTATTTTTTGTGTTGTTTTTTTTTTTTTTTTTGTATTTAAAGTGGTGCAAGTGCATTGTTACCTGCTCTTTCCGAGAGTTAAAAATGAAAGAAATGGAATAAAACCTTTCGTGTGGACAGTGCGCTGACGATTTTCGTCTCTTTTGTTGATATTTCAAGACTTGACTTTTAATATTTAGGATCATGTGCAGATTTACAAGTTTTTTTCCAGCATGACATTTCATTGTATAAGATTACGCTTGTTGTGTACGATTGACCGGACTGACATCTTCAGGGGGTTCAAGCCTCTTAGAGTCCCTTGAACAAGGCCCTTAACCCTCTGTGCTTCAGCTGTATCATGCCTGAGCCTGCACTCTGACTCCAGTTTTCTAACATCGCTGAGATATGCAAAGAAAAAAAATAGCTGCAGTAAAATACCGTTTTTTCCGGACTATAAGCCGCTTTTCCCACGCTTTGAACCCCGCGGCTTAAACAACGACGCGGCTAATTCCCGGTTTCACAAGCTTCAAGCCAAAAAACTGAGCCCCATAACCTTAGACCAATGAAATTGCTGAACGGGTTCAGGTGAACTAATGAAACTCTTTATATTAAATCAGATGCGCTCCCACTGAATCGGGCCGCACCACATCATAAATATGGATGATGTTCCTCTGACGTTTGACCTGCTGCTCACTCGGACTGTCTACAGGAAATGCGAATCATTCGTCACGCTAAAAACAACCGGGCATGAAAAAACACTTCACCTGTGTTCTGAGCTGCACGGCATCGGGAGAAAAGATTCACCGATGTGATTATTTAATGCACGACGATGCCAAAAGAAAAACTCCTGAGAGAAATTGTGAAAGGAACGAGGAAGACCGTAAACAATGACTTTCTTGGTAGGCTACTGTTTAGGTACAAGCCGTGTAACAGACACTGTCTTTCATTAAAGTCTGTGTAAAGTTCATTAGTTTTAGTGTAGACACCTGCGGCTTAAGATTTATGTTCAAAATAAAAATTCAGTGGGTGTGGCTTATATTTGGGTGCGCTTAATAGCCTGGAAATTACGGTACATGTGACAAGTATAAAGCACCTCTACCTTTTCAGCCTTTGAGCAAGAACTGTACCTTGTTTAGCTGCTCACTTGAATCGCAAGTGTCTACCAAATGGAATAAAATTTACTCAAGGCATTAACCCAATCCCGACAGGCTCTGAACGAGACAGTGATTTATTAAACCACCAATTTTGAGTTTTTTTCTGTGCCAAGAGCCACCTAAAAGCCAACACTTACAAACACTGGCACTCATCTAAACCCTTTAACATATTTTTCTTTTCTACTATTAAACATATAAAACCAGTACAAAACCTATTACCAGAAGAGATTCCTTATGTAATTGTAAAAAGTAATTGTAGCTCATTACTACATTTTAGTATTATTTCTACTATTGAAATTGAATTTTTTAAGGAATTGTGCTTTTAGACTTTTAGTTACAAAGGTCTTTATTTTCTCTTAAGGCTTATTTGATATAATATACGAATCATATGATCAGTTTAGCGTCCACTTTAGTGAACAGGCTTTACCTGGCCGTAAGATCGGTTTGTGCTTTTTGAAAATCCCATTCCACATTTAGTCCTTATTTGCTGTTTTTTTATCCCCCACTCTTCTAGGAAGATATTACATTATTATTCAGTCACAAGTGTGTTAGTAAAATCAGGTGCAGCTGTAGGTGAGGTGAGGAGGCCTGGAGTGCAGTCAGCTTTCACAATCATTCCGAATGTGGTCAGAGTTCTATAGCAGGATATCTTTCACTCCAACCTATATAAAGCATATCTTCTTGGAGCTGGCTTTGTGTACAGGGGTATTGTCATGCTGGAACAGGTTTGGGTCTCCTAGTTCAAGTGAAGGGAAAATGCTTAAGCATTCAAAGACATTCTATACACTTGTGTGCCTCCAACGTTATGGTAACAATTTTGGAATGAATCACATATGGATGGAAAAGTCGGCTGTCCCAGTAGTGTATCAAGAATTTTATTGGCAGAATGACTTTGTTAATCATTGCCTTGCGATTTCCTCCACTAAATTGGACCAATTGGCCTCCCACATTGACACCCATGGCACTAATTAATAAATTAATTTGTTTGTATTAAAAAAATTTCACTTAAACAAACAAATAGGGACCTATAAGATTTTTTTTTTGTTTATTTCATCAGTATCTATTCCATTACACATCAAATGTTTTATGTATTTATATACTGTATTTTACTATTTCTAAATATTCATAAAAAGACTGTGTAGACCTCTATAATTTTCCTTACGAGAAAGGTCACAAAAAAAGCATAAGTTGAACAAAGACAACTCCTTTGAACATCAAAGCAACTTTCTCAGGACATGACACAAATGTCTTATATCCTGAAATAATATCACTAACCAGCCACGCCGCTACGTGCAGCATGTTGCTTATGTGTTTCACTCACTATAAATCATTACCTTCTTATTGGTTTTGTCTGAACTCTAACACAAACTCGTTCTCTGTGCCCTGGTGGGTGTTGAGTGATATTATCATCGTCACCTTCTTTCGTCATGCTCGAAGAACAAGCCGGTCTTTTCACAACCTTTGAGGACTTGCTGACCTTTTCCAAATCTAACATGCCTTGTATAGACTTGCACGTTTAAAAGCCAACTCAGATGAAGTTCGAAAGGTTCTGAAATTCCCAATCGACGAGATGTTATCCGACTCCCCTAACCTCTGCTCCTCGACATCCTGCTAACCTTCAGGGCTCCAAATTGATTCCTGACATGCCCAGTGGCCCACATTATCAAAGCTCTTGAAGATTTTTATTAATTCAAATTTGTTCTAATAAAACCTTTATGAGCCAGAAAAATGGCTGCTCTAGAGGGAATTAAAAAAAACAACGAAAAAAGGGGGATGATCTATGACCATCCTCTTTGACTCCATTGAAATTGCGGGTAGTTTTGTTGATATAGCTGCCCTCTGTTTTATTAAAATCCCGATGACATTTCTGCAATGATGACAGATTTATTTACACATCATCACCCAAATTTAGGCTTCTGTGTTTCAGATGAGTGCACCATATTGCCCGTGGAAAATGTTTCTCATTTGGCTGGTAACCCTTCAGGTGCATCTCTAGCTTTTTATGATCATATGATGGCAAATGTATTCAATTCAGCCACACAGAAGGTTAACATCATGACTTAGAGTTTCTCAGAGAACAAAAAAACAAGGGACACCCATTGGTCTCTCTCAATATTTGCAACAAAGAGTGTCTTAATCTAGAAATTGTGCTGTACATCATTTCATTCCAATTTTGCTAGATCAGAGTGTTTTTTAATAATAATAATTAAATATTCGCATAGTATATATAAACACTGCCAACCCTGTCAATAACCTCCCTTTTTTAACCTGAAAAATACCCATATTGTAAATCTGGGGCAGTGTAATATCTGCCCCATTGGGCCTGTATTAGTGCTTGGGGCAGTTATAATTTTTGACATATAACTCTACAAAGCAAAACAATTTATTTGATTACACATCTGAACAGGTGAGCAAATCAATCAGGTTATACATTATATAAACAAAAGTTTATAGATTTTCCACTCCCACTCATGTAAAGCATATCTTCAGTTGGCTGTGTGAGGGGTACTGTTATGCTGGAACATGTTTGGGTCTCCCACTTCCTTGAAGTGAAAATGTAATTCTACAGCATCCAGAGGCAGTCTATACAAGCGTGTGCCTCCAAATTTGTGGTAACAGTTTGGTGAAGAACCACATATGGCTGGAAAAGTCAGATGTTCCGAAACTTTTGATTACACTGTGTTGAATCGCAACATTTTTATTTCGTCAATTCAGATGATATGATTAGCATATGAGTGGAATAAAATAAAATGAAATGTGTTCAAACAAATGTATGAAGATGAACTCTCAGATGTTTCCTATCTTCTGATAAACTGTAGTCTGTTTAGGATAAAAGAGTCTAGCAAAATAATTCATTCAGTCATTTTATCCCGCTTATCCGTAACCCGGGTCACGGGGGCAGCAGTCTAAGCAGGCCCCCGACTGCTGCCCAATCCTCACAGCACCGTCCCTTACGGTCCCTCCTGCAGGTGGGGAAGTGACGTGGGGCCACGGGAAGGCGGCCCCACGTCACGGACCTTGATATTTCCCTCGTAAGGGACCCCCGGAGCATAGAGGGTTAAGGGCCTTGCTCAAGGGCCCAAGAGTGGCAGCTTGGCGATACCGGGCCTTGAACCCCAGACCTTCTGATCGGCAACCCAGCGCCTTAACCGCTGGAGCCACCACTCCCCCGCAAAAGAATTCATCTCTGCCATTTGTTTAGGAAAACAGAATTCCACTATGTCACACATGAGACCAGAACTAGCAATCTTTAGCAAAAAGTTTCAAGTATAAATGAGCTCTTTCTCACTATAACTATAAGCTGTAGACGAGCTGCTAGAAGCTGCCTTGATTTCCACCTTGTAATTGGGACACAAGGCTGATGTGATTAAAGGGACCACATGCACCGACCATTAACCGAACTTCTGTACACCACAACAGAGGCTGATGAATGAAGAGCTCTGGGTCAATAACAGCAACATCGCTCTCTTGACTAAAGAAGCTTGCTGTTTAATGACGGGTTTGGAGCTCTTATTAGGGTACTCAAGGGCTCGAAGTGTGATAAGATCAAAGAGGCCTGTCATCGTGTGCTTGCACACGGCCACACCTGAAGTCTGAAAAGTGCTGACTTCAGTTGCTTTGCTGTTTGCCTGCTGCTGTGACTTTATGCATAGCGGTTGCATTGACTAGCTGACTAATGTTTTGATGTATTTGGCTGAGATGCAGGCAGACGGGAGAGAAAAATGTCTAAATGTTTTTTATAGTCTGGAAGTATTTGAGAATTCACCTCACAGTAAACTGCCTGATTAATCCCTAACGCCCTACCCCTGGATTTAGTTCTCTTTAAGTGAGGGACTCTGTGCAGCAAGGGATGGGTCTACCTCAGCAGCCTAAAGATCCATGAAGTTATTGAGCCACTCAGTAGCTCAAATTGCTGAAGAAGTTAAGCGTGTTGATACTCGACGGATCAGAACTTTTTGGCAGCAAAAGGTGAACCAACACAATATTAGTCAGGTGATAAAAATATTATGCCTGATCAGTGTATGGTGTGAGACTACTATAATCAGTGCTTCCTCCATCTTGGAAATCCTGTAGTGGCCACACCATGATGTGTCAAACTTCTAACAGTCCCAAGTCTTCATTTGATACGATGTCAAAGGTCAGAGTTCACCAATGTTGGAATGAAGGAAAATGCACTGAGCTTGCATTTTTGGTCACCAGTGTTCACATGTATATAAATGGGGCTGGCAAGTGACGGGAAAATATAGATTTAATGCCCATTTAGACTATCGAGGCAAAAATCCTCCCAGATGCTCCTGTAGACATCACATCCTCTATCCATTATTAAAAAAGAAATGGCGATTTTTACTGATCCAGTACAAAAAACTTGTACTTAGTTATGCATTCCAGAGTTCTGTAGCATTAATTTGCAATAATTTGAAAAGCCGTGATTGACACTTGGGAAATGATTATATGGAGAAGTTGGAGTTCTGGGCATTGTTACTTTATTCGGTTTTAACCTTCAATGTATGCAGTATTTATTGTCTTCAGATCAGAGCGTGCAGCTGCTTTGTGTGCTGAAGTGCCCTTTGAATTACTTTAGGAAAAAAGAATCCACCACTGAAGGAATTGTGTCATGCCTCCTGGGACAACACCAGTTGTTGAAAGCAGATTTGAATCAGTTTTCGCCTAATATCGAATGTTCTGGTTTTTTTTTCTTTTATGTCTTTCAACAACTTGGTCAGTTAACTGGACAGACAGCTGACCCACATGCTGAAGCAGCAGTAATTATTTCCTTGATTTGATTTCACAAGCACAGCATGCTGAACGAAACAGCCGGACAGAGACGAGACTGGAGTTAATGAGAAAGTAGATGCTGTAGCCTACTTACAGGACAAAGGAGGACATTTCTGTCCAACCAAGAGCAGATGTAGCTGAAGCACATCTGCATCAAAGTCACAGACATGATGCATTTTTTATTTATTTTTTTAGACTGACAATGACCTCATGCTTTTTCAGCTGTTTGTATGCAGTACTCAGCAAATAAGATTAAAGCTCAACAGAACAATAAATCACTCAGCAACCGAAAAGGTACTTAATAAACACACGTGTGTGAAACCCTGAAATGCGATTCTGATTCTTAGACTTCGTCTGCAAAACCATAATTTGCATGTCCTTTATGGTTGAATTGTCATTATTACCCATAATTGACACCTGCACCGTTTAATTTCAACCCTGGGACAATTAAAGCTAGAAAATGTGATGATCATAACTAATCATAACTAATCATAACTAATCATAACTAGGACAATCATAACGCTGACACTTTGTTCTGCAGTTCTTCCTGATTAAACAGCTGCTCGGCTTGACAGCTGAGTTTGGGAGTTCGTTATGAATAGCATTCTTGAGATCTGGGCTCAGCTCTAAAGAAAACTCTTGAGACACACCGGGAGGAACCCATTCGTCTTTTTTTTGTGTGTGTTTTTTTTACTGTGATCACAAGTTATGAGAGATTTTAGGACACAAAAGTCAAATAACTGAAAAGACTACCATACTTGGGGGGTGCACAGTTATGGAAAAAGAATGTGTGTGAGAGTGTATTTATTCCCCAGCTAGCTAAATGACTTCATTCTCTTTGACTTATTCATAAAGTAACAAATGCTACTGATTTTATGTTCTCTACAGAAATGCATCTTTCATCCTGAAGCGATTTGCCGTGTCTACATTGAAATAGTCTTTTGTTAGAGATTGAGATATATACTTGGATAACTTTATGTTTATTGGAGACAGTGTTTTGTCAGATTGCCATGGAGAATAAACAGAATCATCCCATTACATGACAAAACGTAGCATCTCTTTCTTTCTCTCTCTCTCTGTATACCAGAGTGCAGTTTGATTTACTGGATGAAAATAACAGCTCTAGTTGGCGGTCCAATTTTCCCGTCACTCAGTCGACGACACCTGTAAAACACACTCGGGTCTCGACACGCTGCCACGCTTTTTAGAACAGTGGTGATGAGTCACCACTGGCAGCGTAGTGGAGTGTATGCAGGGAGAGATTTTCTTGGCGCCAGCTAAGAAAACGTAAAACACAGACTGATAGCTGAAAAGCCGGAGCTAGATTTTATAGTTTACAAAAAGCTGATCCGGTTTAAGCAGAGATCATCGTTCCTGGTGTTTTATCACTGGAATTGGTAGCTCTGGGGGTTAAGATCTTGGACTTCTGAAGGTCATAAGCTCAACTCCTTCACTGCAGGACACCTAAGATGCCACTGCTGAGTCCCTGAGAAAGGTCCTCTTATGTGTTCAGCTGTAACGGGATAATTGTAGGTCACACTGGATGAAATATTACACCAAAAAAAAAAAAAAAAAAAATGGAATGTTGTGGCCCCAGTTATCAGGTTTAAAAGGAACTAAGCGGTACTACTTGAAAAAATTCTTACACTTATCACTGGAAATATTCCAGATTCTTGTCATTTCAATGTGTACTTGCTATTGATCCCAGCAATGTTAATGATTCACAGGTGAAAGTACATTTCCTCTTCGTGTCAGGTGAAAGTTGCATTTCTTATTTGCTGTGCCCACTCATTTTCATAAATCTGACTAATAATCCCTTTTCTTTTTTCCTAGAACACTTCCCCTTTGTTTTCCATACCCTGTGATTTGCAGTAAACAGATTCTTTTATATTTTTTTGCCTCATAAAACAAAACTGTCATTTTTAAATGCTGCCGAAACCAACATAAATATGCCAAATCCCAGTGGCAACTGACATTGAGTAAACTAGGGTGAAAATGTAGGACATGGTGTAAACTTCTACAATGCACATTCCTTCATCACCAAGTCATTACTGTCAGGAAGGTTTTCCAACATGAGCTGTGTGTCTAAGTTCATAGCCTGGGGCCTCAAACAATAGCAAAACGTGGACGAACACGTTCATAGTCTACAATTAAAAGTTAGTTAATTTTTTTCCTACCGTGGCTTCCTTACAGGCTAGCCCCTTCAAGAGATTTTCCGTTTCCTCTTAAAAATAAGAAAAGCGAGAACGTTTGCACTTTTGGTGAGATTGTGATAAAAAGAATTATAAGAAATGAAACAATAACTGGCTCCAATGGAGATATAATGCAATGACACCATGTTTAGTGTTCCAAACATCAATATTCATATGAACAGTATTTTCAGGTAAATCTAAAGTGATCTAGTAATGTAGTTTTTTTGATGTTGTTGTTTATTTGTTTGATTGTTTTCTTAAATACAAGCCACTCTCCCATTAAAAACACTGAAAAACATCCAAAGCTAGAAATATCATTGCATTTCCTCAACCTCAGCTTCATCACTCTCGTCCATAATTGATCGTAGCTATGATTGCCTACACTATTGGGTTACCTGGTGATTAGTATGGTATGTGATTTTTATTTCCAATTTGCTCTTCCTCCACTCTTCTGGGAAGCTGTTCCACTAGATTTTGGAGTATGCTTATGGATATTTGTGTTCAGCCACAAGGTGCAGTCAGGGTTCCAATTCATCCCAAAGGTGTTCAGTAGGGATGAGATCAGTATACAATATTGTGTATATGTGTTGGAATGACAATAGAGAGTGAATAAATGTTTATTACTGGATCACACGGCGGTGAGATAGATGTTACTATCTCAAAATCTAATCATTTTTGTTTTGAAGTGTGTGGTTTATGCCCAGTGAGTTTTTGGACCAAGCAGTTTGCTTTGATTGTTGTGTTAATCTACGAATTTCTAGTGTTTACTATGAAATTCCTGAGGAAATCTGCAAGTACTTGGGTCTAACTTAGTTGTTTTGTGGTTTTGGGATAGAGTCAGTGGCGTTCTTTTGGTTCTTTCTTATTGTATTGGAGGTACTAGGTTCTAGATACTAGACTCTACTGCTGTCAAGGTTCACAAGATCTAAGCCTTTGTCTAAATGCACATTATAAGCAAAAAAGTTGGAGACTGGAAAAGCAATCACCAATTTTTACCCAATATATTAAAGCAGGTCCAATAACCATACATTTCCTTTATGATCGTTTCAGTGTTACTACCATTTCCTTTTCTTTTTTTCTTTTTGTCTGGCACATCAAGGGTGTTGGGTTGGCTTTACATTCAATTCAGAGGGCATTTTCACCACTTTGCAATGATTAAAAACACAATCCCAGGTACTATACAGGAACCAAAACCCGCTTTTTAAATGGCAAATAATTTACTATTTATAAAACATGTAGCAAAGTTCTGTAAAATCAGAAGTTTTAAACAAATTGATGTGATCTTAGGATAATAAACAGTATAATGCTAGAAAACTGTTATCAGCCTCCTTCTTCATCTCAGTAGGGGTTGTCTAATGTGATCTCTGTCTAATGTTTCCTTCTCATGAGGTGGTCCTGCGATCTCCTTTCCATATGCTGGACCCTCAAATCCGACCCCGAAAGGGATCCATGTGCCGAGGTTCATCCATTAAAATTCTCCGAAGCGCACAAATAATATTCCATCTGTCTCTGCTGTCATCTATTTTCCAAATGCATATTTAGCTGTGTTGATAAGTATCTGTCTTTACAAAGAGCCTTCACAACTCTGAATGGAAGTTTGTATAAAAGGAACACGCAAGCTGATAGATAAAATTAATAGCTGGCATAGATTTCGCATTGGATTTGCTAAAAATAAAGAGCAAATAAAAAGAAATGATTTCGGATAGAGCTTTTTTCTGTTCTCACAGCTGAACATTTAGATCTGCATCATTTCATTAAATGTAAGCTATCGAGATACTGTCCAGATACTGTCTAGACAAATCCATGACCTACATTACATTAGATGGTGAAGAGCCCATCTGTTATTTAACACAAAACCTTGAAGGTTGCTTTGGACATATAGGTTCGTATTAGTTTGTGCATCTGGTGTTTGTAATTTGTCGTTTTATTCTCTGAATGTGGCGAGCAGCTGCTTGGTTAATTGTGTGTAAGCAGTTTGTGGCTTTACCGTGACAGCTGCAACAGGTAGTAATTACATCCTTTTTCTACTTACAGTAAAAAAGATTATGACATTTGCGTCTGGTCTCATTCAGTAGCCAACACAGGGCATGCACATTTTATGAGACTATTGTACTGACTCCTATCTCTGCTTGGAGTCCAAGTCTTTCTTTAACCTCCTTATAAGGGTTTTTTTTCCCCTCATCTCATCACATGTCATCTCAAAAAGCCCCGTTTCCTGCTAGGTAATGATTCCATTCTGTTAAAGATCTAAAAAAACAAAACAGCCTCCTCCTGAAAACAAAGGCTTCTTACCTTGCTTGATGTTTGCTTAAGATAGATTATATTATATTTTGTTTTTCTTTCTTGCTCTTTTGGGCAGCTACTTGCCTTTCGAAATGCGACAACCCCAAATGAAAGGTATTCATTAAAATGCCATTCCACAGATGGTCCTCGTCAGACTGTTTTAATCAGTTTTCCCAGGTTTTAAGCCTCTTTCCACCCACCCCCCCTCTTTTTTTTTCTGCAGGCCTCGATGATTCGTTAATAGAGACAAACGACTGCAGAGGCAGAGTGACGCAACGTTCAACTGCAAAAATCATTCGGTGACAGCCTTTAACTCGAACCATGTCTCATCAAAAACTTGGACAGTTGCATTCTGCATAAAATAAGAGCCTGAAAATGGGGCTACAATTAACGCAACCTTCGAACGTTCCTTTTGGCTAGTGATGATTATGAGCTGATGTAAATTCAAAATCTGGGAATTTGGCATCCTGCAGTGGGGTGACCTAGCTCTATCAAGACAAAGGCTTAAAGTAAAACAGTAATGAGTAAGCAATTCCAATGGCAAGGCCTATTTGCAGTGTCTAGACCAGTCTAGATCAGTGTGACCAAACTGGGCTGAAATGTATGCCTCCAGGGTTCAGCCCTGCAAGTGCCTTAGCAGATGAGAATGTAAATGAGTACACTATATATGGTACAACAAAGAGAAATACGAATAGGCTTAAATGGGGATAAAAAATCAGGTAATTTGTATGCAAGCTTTTTTTTTTTGTGGAAATTTGCAGTGAGAGTACATTTATGAATGGTTAAAAATCTTCTTTTACATGACTCGCATCTCAGTTTTTTCCATCATGGCACATTGAATATCCGAAAAATGCTGTTCTTTGCATGTTGATACCAAAGAAAAATAATAAAACAACTGCATAGGCAAAAGTGAATGCAAACCTGTTTGCGCCCAAACAAGCACAGAATCAGTCAAGAGTGATACCTCAAATATATACTGTAGGCTGAATGTGGCAATGCCTACAGAACCAGCATCATCATCCTGGCTGGTCTAGAGATAACCTATTGCTGTACATTATGGCTTAGTTGTGCTTTTAAAAGGAATCTTATTTTTAGGCTTCTGTCATTGGTGTAAAGTATTTTTGGGAATGTGATTTGTTACTGTCCTTTTTTAAATTTTTATTTATTTATTTTTTGCCTACTTTCTAGTTTTACTGAGTATCAAAGATATAAACAACTTTTATTCTCTGCTCAACTTCATTTATGGTTCAACATATATATTTTCTTACCCCATTATATCTTAATTAACAATGAGCATTTCCAATTACATTTTGTACCTCTCCTGAAGATATCATTAGGGCTCAACCCTCCCCTACCATCATCTGCTACCTGTTTAGTGACTTTACAGCACCGCTGTCGTCATTTTCAGTCCAAAAAAAGCTTGAATTAATTCCTAAAACTTTAAGAACCAGCTTTTGTTGATTTTGGATACAAATATTGTCCTCTCTGAGACTGAGAGGTGCATCAAATCACAGTCAACTCTGAAAATTTGGCTTTACTATATGTAAAATTATTTAATTTGAATGTTATTTATTCAGAATACTAATGTTTCTATTACTTTGTGTCATGATACTGTCATTTTATTTGTTAAATAAAGATCACTTTCTGAAAGACATCTTTACTACTTGTCTGTTACATGTAATGTTCAAATCAGATACTCAAACACTTTTACTCAAGTCATTCTGGAATTAGTGACTTAACTTGTAAAGGAAGTTTTGTAGTAAGGTATCTAAACTTTTTTTTTTATACTTCTGGCTCTTGTAATATATATAATAAATGTATCAATATTTCGAACTGTTGTAACAGCTTAGCATTTTTCTTTTTTTTTTCGCTATAAACTGTTAAATATGTCTGATGTAAGCCCTTGGGAATGTCTTGAGGCAACTAGAAGCCAAATAAAATGTGATTACATTTGGTAAAGTGGTTGTCTTATATAAATTGTTTATTTGTGGACTGGAGGAATGCAGGGTTATCCTCTAAGGAACTGTTTACAAATCCTCCAAACCTCAAACCCAATGGGCACATTTTCTTTTGTCAAGAGAATCTACCTGTTTGAAAATAACCCAAAGTTCAATTTAGGCTTATTTGGAAAAAAACAGTCAGTGCCTAGATCAGCATCTCACCCATGATGCATTTCCCAGAATTCCGTTGCTGAAACACTTTACCGTCAGCAGGTTGCAATAAATTGACCCTGACCCCTCGCTGTGGTGGTAATGGTTTCTTGCCTCAGGTAGGGTTATGTGGAGCAAAGCGGCATGTTTTCCATCGCAGACACCTCTCCTCGATCGCTGGGTCCAGCTGCACACAGCAGGCTGAAAGACTGTTTATTGTATGCTTGTGTCAAAGTGGAGGAAATGCAGCACCAGGCCAGGAAAGCAAGACGAAGAGTATGGAAGGCTTGAGACTGCAGAGTGGCCTACAAAGCTGTGAGCTCTAATGGAATTTGATAAGAAGTCTCACCAGGGAAAGGATTTCTGTTCGGTGTAAAGGCAACAAGTCTGATCTATAGCTAAGTACAGCGTTACGGACATTCCATTACTGTAAAACAAAAACCACACAACGTTTCAATATAAATTCCTCTAGCTCTGGAGGTCCTATGATTTATGACCTTCCTGTTCTTGTTGTTGTTTAGTTTCCAAGCTAGGGACTACTGGTTACCATATTACCATAATCATTTTTAATTTACTGCTATCTGCATGGTGAATTATAAAGGGTTCCTCATGATCTATAGCTCCTGCTAGTGTAGTGGAACATTTAGCCCTAAATTCAACCCCTAATCAGAGACACCTGATCCAGCTAAAGAAAATACTCAGAAACATCTGCATATTAGAGCAATGTGTGTTGGATTAGGGGTTGGTTGTTTAAAAACATGTGCTGCATCTAAAATTGCATGCTCCTAGCATCAATAATATGCTAGATTGTGCTCTAGATAGCGTGTTGATCATTATAGTTTACATAAAAAAAATAAGCGATTAATTTTTTTACCTTGTCCCTCTACGACAGATGATTTACCCAAGATGAACTTATTTAGCTGGAATGTCCTAAAGTATAAAAACTTTAAGGATGTATGTATCCCGAACCATCTAGAGACGTACCAGCACCATTTGGATTCCACTTCATGTACAGTTTGGACGTTGGAACTCTTCAAATTTCTATCGGCTCTGGCATGGAGAATCTGGTGTTGGATCAATGATGATCTGAAATGTTGAGCTATTTGATGAGTTGCTCAGCAGCTCCTGGTTTGACAAAGTCAAATGACTGTATAAGGCCATAGAAAGATCATTACTCATAATCTCACACTCTGGTACTCATATTAGTTCTCACACTCCAGTGTTCTGTATTGTTTAAAGACTATAATCACACTCTTGATGTCACGCAAATGAGGATGGGTTCCCCTTTTTGATTCTGGTTCCTCTCAAGGTTTCTTCCTCATTCATCTAGGGAGCTTTTCCTTGTCACAGTCACCCCGGGCTGCTTTACAGGGATAAACAAACATAATTTACTTTAATTCTTAAGTTCTGTAATGCTGCTTTGAGACAATGTCTATTGGAAAAAGCGCTATTGTAAATAAACTTGAACTTATATACATATACAGTGAGGAAAATAAGTATTTGAACACCCTGCTATTTTGCAAGTTCTCCCACTTAGAAATCATGAAGGTGTCTGAAATTGTCATCGTAGGTGCATGTCCACTGTGAGAGACATAATCTAAAAAAAAATGTACAGTACCAATCAAAAGTTTGGACACACCTTTTCATTCAGTGGTTTTCCTTTATCTTTATTATTCTTAACATTTCAACATTAATACTGAGGATGTCCAAACTATGAAAGAACACATACAGAATGATATAGTAGACAACAAAAAGTGTTAAACAACCAAGAACATGTTTTATATTTTAGATTGTAAAGTAGCTACATTTAGTTTTCATGAGAGCTTGGCATACTCATGGCATTCTCTCATCAGGTTCATTAGGTAGTTAGGCTTTAATGGTCAAATTGTGGCAAAGTAGCAAATTCAAGCAAAAACAAGCAGAAGAGACTTAACAACCCTTTGTTTTGATGAGTCCTGGTTTAAAAAAGGTTTTCTTCTTACCACTGTGTTTTTATTAGACATAGAGAGGGTGAATGGAAATTTCCTGAATGTGTGGTTCCCACTGTAAAGCATGAAGGAGGAGGTGTGTTAGTGTGGGTTTTGAAGCAGAGGTAGCTTTTGGTCTTCCAATAGATGATTTATGATGTTTCATCATAGCATTTGATGGTTTTTGATGACTGAACTTGGGGAAACATTTAAAGATATTTTCAGATTACACTTAACTGAGTATTTCTTGCCATAATATATTTGTACAATAGTTATAGTCCTAATAGCGCTATTAACTCTGTACTCACACTTTCCTCTGCACAAGACAATTGATGGTCACATTAAGAAGGTAAGAATTCTCTCAAATGAACCATTGACAAGGCAAATCTGTGAACTAAAAACCATTCCAGGTGACTACCTCGTTAATCTGATGAGTTTGCCAAACTGTCATCAAAACTAAATGTAGCTACTTTGAACAATCTAAAAAATAAAATATTATTGGTTGTTAAACAAATTTTTGTTTACTAGATAATTCCATACATGTTTTTTTTCTTCATAGTTTGCATGTCTTTATCATTAATGTACAATGTTAAAAACACTGAAAGAGAAGGTGTTTCCAGAAGCTGGTTGGTACATTTTAAAGGTTCTTTAAAAAAAATATATAGAATCACTAAAGCAGTCTATAAAGTCAAATCTAAAAACTAGAAACAAAACACTGACCCATTTTGACTTCTGTAACCAACCATAAATGTCAATTTCAGCTTTGTCCTACAGTATGCAGTGTATTTTGAATGCTAATCTGTATTTTCTCAAAAACCTAAACAGAGCAGTTTAAACCACCATGGTGAAATGCTGAAATATGAGGTCACAGAGTAAAAAAAAAAGAAAAGTGAAGTGATGTTTATTGTTGCTAAGCCGCATGCAGATCCAGGTCAGTACACAGCCACAGATGGTCCTTTTCAGGGAGAAACCCACTAAACGGTGGGAGGGAATCTTAAACAGGATGGATCATAACTGTCATATGTGTCGTTCAGTGGAAACTCAGCTGAGTAGCATGTTTGATCTATTTCTGAGATCAATTACTATTTGATGAGCAACTCCTGGTGCTCGACCAGCATAAACCAGAGGCTCTTATTTAATTTGATTCATAGGCAGGGAAATGAAGGATGTGTTGCGGATCATAAAGAGAAGACCAGATGACTGAGGTGGGAACATTGTGGGAGGAAAAAATAAAGTTCTCTGTAAAGGAAAATAGGAACTGTATTTATTTCCTGTGTCAGGTGTGAAAGATTTATTAATGTTTTTTTTTTTTTTTTTATAAAACTTTCCTTTAAAAACTATCCTGTAGGCATCTGTTCATTATTTAAGCTCCTCTCAATTCAGACACAAATTCAGGTTCATTCAAGACACGTGAAAGGTAAAAACCTCACCTCTTTTCCTAAACCTAAATTTGGCTGTTTTTTGTAAACTACAATGGATTAATTCTTCTCATCCTCGGTGTGAAGAATGAAACTGTCCTTTGTACACCCTGTGATTTGATTGACACCAGGTTGACCTGCCACCTGAAGCCTGTTTGCATAGAGGTCAAGCATGTACAACGACTTGACCCTGTTACAGGATGACAGGATCGCTAATGCTAACATGTGCTAACCAGGTGCAATACTAATGTGTCTGTTGGAGAGACAGGTGTGAGCTTTGGTTTTAATTCTAACAAAGGTTTCCTTTTTTGTGTTGGTTTTTCCAGTAAATGAGTGATCTGGATATAAAAAATTGCAAATGCAGCCTGTAATTCAATGTAGATCAGAGACACTTAATCCTTTTGTGTTTCATAGCTAAAGCTAGGATCTTTCCGCAGGTCTCTTTGTTTTTTGGATACAGATTAAGTCTAAGTAAAAATTATACCTTTAGAGAATTGATGTGGTGACCTGGGAAAATGAAAGCCCTTCATACTACTATAGCAGGTAGCTACTAAACACAATAAAGGAAACCACACTTAGCTAGCAAAGGTTTAGACATTCTTTGGTAAACTGACCACCAGACTTTTTTTTTCCCTCAAGAAGATAGTCAAGTCAAGTCAATTCAAGTTTATTATTATAGTGATTTTCACAACAGATATTGTCTCAAAGCAGCTTTACAGAATTTAACAGTTAAGGTGAATGATGTGTATTTATCCCTGATGAGCAGCCATGGTGACTGTGGCAAGGAAAAACTCCCTTAGATGTTATGAGGAAGAAACCTTGAGAGGAACCAGACTCAAAAGGGGAAACATCCTCATTTGGGTGACATCAAGAGTGTGATTATAGTCTTTAAATAATACAGAACACTGGAGAGAGAGAACTAACATGAGTACTGGAATGTAAGATTATGAGTCATGTCCTTTCTACAGTCTTTTATAGTCATTTGTGGTTATAGTCTAAGGTTTAAAAAAAACCCGAACTAAAACATTTCCATGTCATTAGGTGAAAAATGTTACAATTTATTATATAAAGGCAACATAAAGGTGCAAAAAAGTAATGTTGCTGCATAGCTTTATAGCTTCAGAGTCATTGGTTTCATTAACCTTGGGTCCACCTTTCCTTTCCATCTTATCTTAAGTTCCATGAGTTCCAGATTCTCAGTCCTGGATAAAGCACTTACTAAAGGTTTGTGCAAATACTTGATTCTAATTGGCTGGAAGGTTGTGAATGAATTTGTTGTCAGAAACAATTGTAGCCATGGCAACATGCAATCACAGTTTCATATAGAGTAAGACGGCTATTGTAAACATTTCCTAATGACCTTACTGAATAAAATGGAGGGTTTATTTTGCATCATGTAACCAATACGATGAACATGACAACTTTTATAAATGAGCCGAAATGGAGAAGATAATTCTAAAATGAGATATATATATATATATATATTCACTTTAAAATCATTACAATACATGCCTAGATATAGATTACCCCTTAATTATTTATACAAATATATACAATATTACTGTCTATTATATATTTTAAAACCTTGAGTATGTTAAAGGCAGAAAAACTATATTTTATTATAGTTTTTTCTGTTTGCCAGAATTCAGCCAGAGCAACATCCATGGGTTTTTCCACAGATGTTGCTTTAAGTATCTTCTTTTTAGCTATTAACTAAGCCAAGTTTTTCCAGGGAAAATTCCCTGTGCACTTTTTTCCATTGAAATGTCCACTGTTAATGTTCAATAAATGGGTTCGCTAGAAGCAACCTGTCAAGAACCCAGAGCTTTCTTTCGTTTTCTTACACTAAACACATCATAAATGTTTCTGTATGGCATTGACTCCAGACAGACTTCTCAGTTAAGGGTCAGTAAAGTGTATCTCACCTTCAGTTCTGCTCAGTAGACATGAGACACAGCCGACCTGCATTTGTCTGAGACACTAGACTTGTTTATTTAATTTTTAATTTTTTATTTTGTGGGGTGGGGGTATTTTTCATGGCGTCATGGTGCTCTGCTCAGACACAGTAGGCCTGCTCTTTCTTAAACTTTACTAGACTAATGTGAGATAGAAGAAGCCACAGAAGATTTTTTATATTCACCTTGAACCCTAGTGCATCCTGGGAGTACATTTAAGGACCGTTTAATATAATCAGAGCCAGAGCCAGAGCCAGAGAGAGAGAGAGAGAGAGAGAGAGAGAGAGAGAGAGAGAGAGACAGACATTATCCCTTTATTACTTTACTCAACTATTACAGAAATTCCCAAAACAGTTGGGACAATGTGGAATATGTAAATAAAAACACAATGCAATGATTTGCAAATCTCATAAATCCTTATTCTATTCACAATAAAACAAAAAACGTATCAAATGTTTGATTTGAGAATATATACCAATTTAAGAAAAGAAAATGTCATTTCGAATTTATTGGCTGCAACAGGTCTCAAAAGAATGTTGTGACAGGGCTCATGTTTACCACTGTGTAGCACCATATCTTCTGTCTGTCTGTATGTATCTGGCATCTGAGGAGACCAGTTTGTGAAGTTTTGGGAGAGGAATGTTGTCCCATAAGTCCCAGGATTCTAGCTTCTCAACAGTTCTGGGTGTTTTTTGTTGTATTTTTCGCTTCATGATGCACCAAATGTTTTCTAAATGGTGAAATGCAGGTGGGCCCTTTCAGCACCTGGACTCTTCTACTACGAAGTCATGCTATTGTAATAGATGCAGTATGCAGTAAGCATTGTCCTGCAAGACTTTTCCTGAATAAGATGTTTTCTGGATGGAAGCATTTCTTGCTCTAAAACCTGTATATACCTTTCAGCATTATAAGTAAATTAATCTGATTAGTTGCAAAATGTTAGTCCAAATGATTCATTTTTATAACAATTACTATTGTTGTCCCATCCCAACTTTTTTGAGGCTTGTTGAAGACATCAAATCCAAAATGACCTTGTTTTTTCCTCAGTTTGATATTTGATATGTTTTCTATGTTCTGTTGTGAATAAAATGTGGATTTAAGAGATTTGAAAATCATTGCACTCTGTTTTTTATTAACTTTATTAACTTTATTTAATTTTATACAGAGTCAACTTGTTTTGAATCGGGGTTGTATGATTAATATTATTATAAATTATAAATGATAACCAGTTCAAGACCAGAAGTTATCATCATCATCATTTTCTCCCGCTTATCCGTAATTCGGGTCGCGGGGGCAGCAGTCTAAGCAGGCCCCCGCCTTCGACTGCTGCCCAATCCTCACAGCACCGTCCCTTACGGTCCCTCCTGCAGGTGGTGAGCCCACGGGAAGGCGGCCCCACGTCACAGACCTTGATATTTCCCTCGTAAAGGACCCCTGCAGCATAGAGGGTTAAGGGCCTTGCTCAAGGGCCCAAGAGTGGCAGCTTGGCGATACCGGGGCTTGAACCCCAGACCTTCCGATCGGCAACCCAGCGCCTTAACCGCTGGAGCCACCACTCCCCCACCAAGACCAGAAGTTATATATTTAAAACAAAATAGTGTTATTTATTTATTTAGAAAGGAAATGACTATTAATTATATACATATAAAGAAATGCTTTCCCTGCTTTAGCTGTAACAATGATCCCAAAAAACTTTCTTTTTAGATGCACTTGTTTTATCTTTAGTTTTTATAATATTTACTTTTAATGCAGAATTGATGTACTGTGTGTTAAGAACCTCATAGGCGTATTCGATGTTGACTATGACAGCACCTACTTGGGGTTTTCATGCAGAAGTGCTATTTGTGTGAAGTGACACATGATGTTAGATCTGGTCAAGAACAAGGGTGGGAGGCTGCGACCTTTGACCTTGCTTGTTTGCTTACTTTGAACCACTAAATGCTCCTGCAGTGACTCATAAAGATCACAAACTTCATAGGTTAAGGTACTAACAGTGTGTGTGTGTGTGTGTGTGTGTGTGTGTGTGTGTGTGTGTGTGTGTGTGTGTGTGTGTGTGTGTGTGTGTGTGTGTGTGGTTTGAGATTGAGAGCTGCAAACTAAATGACAAGGTTTTAAACCCAGCTTGAACTTTACTTAAGGAGACGTTCAGACATTTAAAAGGAAGCCTCAGCACCTTGTCACGCAAATAACACAAGACTGCGATCGGTTAGATGAGTTACAACATGCATTCTGTACTTAATCAGATTTAATAACTAAATCAAAATACAGTATATATATATATATATATATATATATATATATATATATATATATATATATATATATATATATATATTAATATTAGGTCACTGATGTTGTTAATGCTATTGCGCTCCCTTCTTAGAAACATGGAAGTTTTAAGCAAATTTTGTGTTGATTAATTTAGAATCATGCTATAAAATAGCATTCTATATATAAATATATATTTAGATATATATTTTTTGTCATCAAACTGCAATAATAATAATAATAATAATAATAATAATAATAATAATAATAATAATAATAATAATAATAATAATAATAATAATAATGCAAAGCAGATGTTGATGATTTCTGCATGTGAACCCACATGGTATTGCAGTTGTATAATGGGATGTCATGTTTATCTAAGATTGGAGGTCTTAACCTTTACATTGGTTCTCTATAAACCCCTGAAACTTGAACCAGCACAGAACCTTACCCACTGGGCTCCCAGTAAGTGATAGGTTTCCTTTCCCCATCTCCAGTTTAAAAACTCAAGAACATTGTGACACCAAACCCATCTCGGCTGATTGACATGAGTGGAAACTGTGAGTGAATTGTTTCTGATTGCACTGAAGCATCTTTTCCTCACCGGATCAGTGTTAGAGGAAACTCAGCCGGTTGTCCAGCCCTCAGTGGAAGAGTTTGGGAAGGAAGGAGCGTGCAGAAGGCGCGCGCTCAGCCACTCCTCCACATCCCTGAAGCGCACTCATCTAGCAGAAAAACCCTCCTCTCTCAGGAGTTCTCTAAAACCTAAATGAAGAAGCAGATGCAAAGAAACAGACAGACTATATGGAATTTCCAAGCTGAACGGAACGTATTTATTTGTATTTATAGCATTGTGGATGCATTTGTCTTTCTGGAGGGACTGGATACACAAACATTGTGGGATATTTGAAGAAATTCTGTGTAAATGAAAACGTTTGGGATATTTTTCTGCTTTTTCTTCATCACTGTTTAATTGTTGCACGGTGTCATTTGGATAAAAAAAGAACTTTTCAGGAGAACAATGAATGAAAGTCATGTTAAAATCTAGTACAGAATCGTCTGTGATAGAAGATAGCATATAAGGTAAGTCGTTCATTCCTGTTTTATTTAAATTTTTTTGTTGTTGCTCTAGAACCCTTATGTATGTAAAATGCATGGATGTAAAAAAAAAAAAAAATTGCAATGAATATATTGCACATTTTTTTTATTTATTTGTTTGCATATTACTTTATGCATAAATTGCCACAAAATTCGCATTGTTTTGCATATTGCTTGTGTTGCAGTCTTGATGATTATCGTGGTTGCGGGTTTGTAAAGGTCTGGCTGCAGCTGTGAAGCTGAAGATGGCCCGCTGTGTCGCGCGCGTGCTGACTCTGCTGACGATGGCGGCGCTGGCGAGAAGCGCGCGAGGCTGCCCGCGGCCGTGCGCGTGCCCGCAGCCCGGAGAGGTTCATTGCACGTTTCGCTCCCTGCTCACGGTGCCCGCTGGCGTGTCCCGACACGTGGAGCGCATGAACCTGGGGTAAGCGTGATGCACCAGACAAATAAAAAAAATATGCATTAAAAGATTAATTTTTTTATGTCCCACTGGATGCAACCTTATAACCCCATCAAACTATTATAAAGGAACCCACAGCAAGCTTTTAGACACCTGTAAGACTGACTGCTTTTCCTGCCACCACTTTCTTTTTCCAGAACATAGTAGCTAATAGAAAAATACTTCTGCCCTCTAATGCAGATTATCATCATTGTACACACAATAAATGGAGAAAAGTTTGTGGACACCTGACCATAAGATTCATATGTGCTTTATGTACAATCTCATTCCACATTATTCCCCATTTGGCCTTATTATAACCTCTTTTATTAATAACTCTTATGAGAACCCCATTCCTCTGCTAGATTTTGGTGTGCGTGGATATTTGTGATCATTCATCCACGTTAGTAAGGTCAGCTACTGATGTAGGTGAGGTGAGAATGCCTGGGGTGCAAACAGAGTTCCAATTCATCCAGAACGTGTTTAATAGGGTTGATCCATGAACTTACTGAGCATGTCAAGATCTTTAGGAATGGATTTGGACTGTAATATCAACAGTATGCTATGATGGCGCAGGACCACACCTTGCATGAAAGAGATTTGCATTTAATCGTTCATTATAGCACATCTAAGAAAATGATGGAACTGTATTGAATGAACATTCTGTGTCACCCAGATAGATGAAGATGGGTTCCCTTTTGAATCTCAAGGTTTCTTTCTCATGCAATCTCAACCTTTTTATCGCTGACAAAAAAGCACTTCACATTTAAAAATGAATTGAATTGATGTAGGGGCTAAGAGTTCTATAGCAGGACACTCAAGATCCACCCCAACCCATGTAAAGCATATCTTAATGGGCTTTGTGCACCGGAGCATTGTCATGCTGGAACAGGTTCGGGTCCTCTAGTTCAAGTTAAGGGAAAATGTCATGCTACCACATCCAAGGACGTCCTATCCAATTGTATGGCTCTAACTTTGTGATGCCAATTTTGGGGGGAAACCACATGTGGTTAGACAAGTCTGGTGTCCCAATATTTTTTTAGTCCAAATATTGTTTAATGTCTCACTGGATACACCTATCCAAATGTATTTCTATGAGAAATCAATACCACAACATAATCTTTGTATCTTAATCACTGAGCTACCACTGCCCCATTTGCACCTCTATTTGTGTTACCTACCCTTATTTGCACCATTTCCCCTAAATGCACCCTTATTTGCACCACTTCCATTATTTGCACCACTTCCCTTATTTGCAACACTTCCCCAATTTGCACCACTTCCCTTATTTGCACCACTTCCCCCATTTGCACCACTTCCCCTATTTGCACCAACTCCCCTATTTGCAGTACTTCCACTTATTTGCACCACTTCCCCTATTTGCACCACCTCCCCTATTTGCAGTACTTCCACTTATTTGCACCCCTATTTGCACCACTTCCCCTATTTGCACCACCTCCCCTATTTGCAGTACTTCCACTTATTTGCACCCCTATTTGCACCACTTCCCCTATTTGCACCACAAGCTACCATGTCCACTATTTGCAACAGAAGAATTACAATATACATTATTCCTCCGCTTTACCGCGGTTGGAATCTCGCTCCCCCGTTTTATTGCGGAATTGCATTTTCCACATAACTATTTAGTTTGGCTGATTTTCCCGGTCTCTCACAGAAAGCGCCATAGACCAAAAAACGTATGTATTAATAAAAATATAATTATTAATTGTAAAATGAAGTAAAATGTTAATACAATACAGAAAGTAAAGAATGCGGTGACTTGTATCTTTAACTCCGCCTCTTTTTTGAGTCATAGGACACTCCAACCAATAAACAAGCAGAGAAACTGCGCATAGGCTACGCAACATTTATAATGAGTACATGTACTCACTATAAATGTGATACAGTGAACTGTATTTCTACCAATTTACACAAAATTCATCTCGCTATATCTTTGCAGATGTTTTCTGTGTGTGTTTAAAGTGTGTGGTAGGAGGACAGGCTTACACAAAAAAAAAAAGCATTTTTGGCATGGCGTCCGTTTATCGCGGGTTTAACCACTGCGATAAATGGGGTATTACTGTATGCTTTATTGCCCTAGAAGGACTACATGAAAAGAAAATTCAAAAACTAGTAGCTGGTTTTGGTGCTTTTTCCCTACTTACACAGAGATGCAATTTCTTTACATTTCCCTGTGCTGTTGAACTTTCAAAATTGTTTTTGGATTCAGTTTAATGCTGTCTCTCAGCCACCATACCAAACAAAGCCACTATTGTTCTGTTCCTCATGGCTCATCAAAACGAATTGGATGAGCACACACCTGCCTCCCCAAATGATTTAAACACAGAATCAAGACACAACACAGCATTCCACGTCATGATTTAAAACGCTGATGAAATTTTTCACCTTTATAAATTTGTAGGCAGAATATTTTATGGACAAGCTATTAGCTCTGAAGAATGATTGTGTACTGTAATTGTTCCCGTTGCAGGTTCAACACAATAAACCGAATAACAGACAGCTCTTTTGCTGGTATGCGAAAGCTAGAACTCCTCCTTATGCATGGGAATAATATTCATAATATTCCCAGTGGAGCATTTCATGACCTAATATCCCTTCAGGTGAGTGAATTGTAACAAAAATACGCTTCCCTGGCTCATTTTCCTATTCTTATTTTATCAGGACAAAATCATAGATACTGAAAAAATGTGTATTGTTCCTGCTATGTGTCCTCTTAGATGATGAAGATGAGCTACAACAAGCTGAAGATCATTAGCAGACACACTTTTTATGGTCTCTGGAATCTCGCCAGGCTGCACCTGGACCATAACCATCTGGAGTTTATACACCCGGATGCATTCCAAGGCCTCACTTCTCTCCGTCTGCTTCAGTTGGAAGGCAACCGTCTGCAGCAGCTCCATCCAGCCACTTTTGCAACGTTCTTGGTGCTTAACTACTTCCCCATGTCCACTCTAAAGAATCTGTACCTGTCTGAGAATGGGCTTACGACACTGTCACCAACGATGTTAGCTATGATGCCTCAGCTAGAGAACTTGTTCTTGCATGAGAATCCCTGGATTTGTGACTGTAGGATGAAATGGTTCAAAAAGTGGAGCTCAAATGCACCAGGTCAGGACAATTTCTTACATACATTTGATTGCAAATCAAGGATTGGGAGGCACAGTGGTGGATGAAGTACACAAACCATGTAGTTGAGTTAAATTAAAGATACAGTAGGTAAAATATGACTCCAGTTAAAGTGCTCCTTTAAACTTCTACTTAAGGCAAAGAACAAAAGTATTTGCCTTTCACATAAACTCAGTTTATGTGAAAAGACTCTAATGTGACTCTCAGCACATCAATCTATTAATAGAATGATGTAAATTAATCAAACGCGGTTTAATATCTATTACAATGATCATGAGTCCAACTATTTAAAAAAATCTTGCGAATAAGGTCACGGGTGTCGTGGTGAGTTCGAGTCAGGAGTTTCTTCCATCATTTATTGCTCCCTAAATGTTCTGCTTGCTGTTGAACTGATTCTGAACTTTAAGTTTTTATCCGCTCATAAATAAAAAGGAACGATTGATTTCGCAAAATGTAGTTGAGTAAAAAGTAAAATATTTGATTTTGAAATGTAGTGAAGTTCAAGTAAAAGTCTCTCCAAATAGAAATACTTCAGTAAAGTGCAGATACATTAAATAAATACTTAAGTACAGTAAATAATTAAATTTACCTTGTTACTGTCCACCACTCACTATCTCTGCACTACCTCAAAGCAACAGGGTTTAAGCTTTACATGTTATTATCATGTCCAAGTAGGTTTCGTGTGGGCATTCTGGTTTCCTCCTATCTTATAAAAGCATGCCATTAGGTAAATTGGTAATGTTAGACTTTATAGATCATGGGAGATCTATTAGTTGTATGTTGATGCTTGTTGGATGTTTGATGCTATTTTTTTTTATTTTACTGTAAATGATTAACATTGGCAGTAAATGTTAGTGATGTGTTTAGCAGATTACTACGATGGCATTTTGGTGCCATGTAAAAAAAAGTATTTCTCATAAAGGTTATTACGAGAAATAAGTCATAGCAATACGAAAATAAAGTAGAACTTTTTGGAGAATAAAGTTGTAATTACAAGAATAATGTCAAAATATTTTGAGAATAAAGTCATAGCAATACGAGACTAAAGTAAACCACCGAGTTATAATTAGTAGACCGACACTGCAGTGGTTATGTAGTAATGCAAACTTTATTTATTCAGAAGAAAAAATCAGACAATCTTTTGTTCAGTCTGAAACGGCAAGCAGTGGTCAAGTCCAAGTATATTGATGGTTACATCTGCATGATATTCGAAGAGGATACATTGTTTCTCAAGAGACTATGAGGATAATTATCAAAGAAATCAACCCTGAAGGAATTGAACACCAGCACGCTGGACATATGATTTTTATTCTCCATCTGCTACTACTTTTCAACTTTATTCTTAAAATATATATTATGTAATTTCAAATTTATTCTTACAATATTTATTTATTCTCGTAATAAAGAAATTCTCGTAAATTTGAGAAATTTTCTCAAAATACTACGATTCTCGTATTGCTGCGACTTTAATCTGATGTAAACACGTCGTAGATAACTATACACTGCATTACTATATTATATGCTAATCCTTGAAGTCTTTTCTCATCAGATGTGCTCAAGTGCAAGAAAGACAGAGCATTTCCTGAAGGACAGCTATGCCCTGTATGTTTTTCTCCCCGACAACTAAAGAAAACAAATCTTTGGGAGCTAGACAACCCAAAATGCACTAGTCCTGTGATTAGTGCCCCGCACAAAACCTCTGCTGTGGATGCAGCAAGTGAACTTTTGACATTAGATGACTTCAGTCAACCTCTTGGAAATGTTTCACTCGGCTTGTCAGACGAACACGGAAACCAAGTCGATTTGAATTGTCATGTGAACAACCCGACCAAGCCGACCAGAATGAACTGGACCCATGTTAACTCGTTTCAGATTAACACAAACATCACCTTGTCATTAGACCTGGAATGCCCAATAGACAGGGGTACTTACGAAAAGCTATGGAGACTTGTGGCGTATTATAGCGATGTACCTGCTCACCTGAAGAGAGAGATTATGCTAAGCAAAGACCCCCATATTAGCTACAGGTATCGCCAAGATGCAGAATTGGATGCTGTTTATTTCACTGGTGTGAAAGCTAATATGGTGGCACAACCTGCATGGATAATGCAGTCAATGTTGAATTTACAGTTAAACAGACCTCAGTCCACAAATTCAAGGGTTCGACTCATTCTCAGCACCCACCTTACAGAGCTGGTAGAGGCAGAGAAAGAAAGGCAACAGAGGAGAGAGTGGGTTTTGATAGAGTCCCGAAACACCACTAAAATATCCCAGGTTGTTGTGGTCGGCAACCCAATCCAGATGCACTGTAATGTGCACAGCTCAGGAAACCCATTAATAAAGTGGATGCTGCCCAGTGGGTCTAAAGTTGAGGCCCCATATCGAAGCAGTGATAACAGGATCACAGTGTCTCCATCTGGTTTGTTGGCTATAACATCTGTGGATCATGCAGACTCAGGTGTCTATTACTGCATAGCAATGGTGGCGGTTGATGTAAGCATTCTTCCCTTTCGTGTGACAGTGGAGGAGTCATCTACTCCAGCTCCTGGAAGTGAGGGTGTGGCTGAACCTATGGCAGGAGTTGCTAGTGGGCTTGTTTCCCTTCCCTGCGTAGCCCTGGGTTCTCCTGATCCAGCTATAAATTGGATTTTACCAGACAAAACTATTATAAACACATGGTCAAATTTATCAAGGATGTTTGTGGCCTCTAATGGAACTTTAACCATTCACAATAGCCAGCTCTCAGACAATGGTTATTATAAATGTGTGGCCGAATCTCAACATGGTGTGGATACATTAGCCACAAAAGTAACACTGACAAGGACCTCTGGAGGACATCCTATAAGAAAGTATTCCAGTAGACCTCAGCCGGCAGAAGGCATCTCAACCAAAATAAAAGCTCCAATAAACAACCATTTGGAGGCATCTGGGGACAATGAAAATGAAGAGCCTGAAGCAAAAGCTTTTCAACGAGTGAATACGTCTTATAAAAGGAGGATTCAAAATACTCCTGTAAGGGGTGGACACCCAACCAGAAAAGTGTGGAGACGTCCTTCCCTGCCAAGAAGAGGAACTATCTCTATGGCAACTAACAGGAGTAACCTGACAGAAACAAGGAGAAGGATCAGTGTGTCAAATGGCCAGATAGATCCAGAGCATTGGGCTAACATTCTTGCAAAAGTCCGCAGTAGTGGTGAAAATGCAAAAACTACTACCACTGTAAGCTCTGGTCTAATTAGCACAAATACATTACATCACTCTGACACAGCTTTAACAATGCAATCAGGGTCAATACCGAACGGATCAATACAAGATACTATTACAGCTAATGCGACCACAAAAACACCACAAGAAGCAGCATACCCAACAACAGAGACATCAGTGCAAACCACTGAAGTCAGCCTAAATATCAAACCACTGGATGTTGAAGATCAGATACACATAACCTACCAAATCGCTGCTCCAGATGTCGACCGAGATTCAGATTTAATTGATATTGCATATACCACAATTGGTCCACAGCCTACTACTCATTCAGTGGGGGATGCAGATATTGCCAAGTGGAATGAAGTGAGCACTGTTAAGAACACTACTTCATATGTAACCCTTTTACAACATACACAAAAACACACATTGGATAACAAAGAAAGTGAAGCACTTCCAAGGGCTAGAGGTGATGAAAATGACAGTGGCAGTGATTATGAAGACAGCAATTTAAAAAGGCCTGGGGTTGGAGTTTATCAAGGAAAATCTGACCACAGTCCAATATCAACCACATCTATTGTTTATGTAGAACAAAACACAAACAATTGTTTTGTGACTCATTCATTTACTGACAAAACTTTATCACAAGAGATACTTGACAGTTCAAAAATCCCACTGCTTACCACTATGGCACCAAGCGTTCAATCCACTTTAGAACATAACAGAAGAGCACATACTACCTCACCTCATCTTAAGCCTCCCTCCAGGGGCTCGTCCAATTCAAGACGTAAAAATAATGGTAGGCGAAGAAAGCCTAATAGAAATAGAACAAAACTAAAGCTGTCCAAATCTCCATATGTTATAAATATCACTCCAACTACTTCAACCATGGTTTCTGAGACCACCAAGGTGAATTCTACACCTGAATTAAAAGTAGCGACATCTATAATTCCAACTAGCACTGTTGTATTTACAGACAGCCAAGGAATGCTTACTAAAACAGGCCATGAAAAGAAGACAGATATTTTAAGGGGCATCATAAATACCAAATTTGCTAATACTTCTGTCAAAAAGAAAGAATCGGAAGTGGAGCCTACACTGGTATATGCCAAACCAGATCATATTTTCCAAAACACTACAATGTTGCCAGTGTCTTCATCAACATCCTTAGGCTTTACAGAACAATCAACTATACACAGAGAAACTGCTTCAACAATACCTCCTTTAATTCAGAACACTCCATCCCATGACCGCGAGACAATTACAAGGCTCCATCCCCTGATGGGAATTCATTTCAAAGAGGCAAAAAGGGAAAGCACTACTACAGGACACCCCGGCTCAGGGATCAAGTTTGACATGTCCTCCGAAAGTCCAAAATTCTCACTTAAACCTTTCTCCTCATATGCTGTAAAAAGCCAGCATGAAATCACTGCAAGCCATGATTTAGAAATCCCTAGCGTTTCGACGATAGCAAACATCTATGAGGGGGCTCATGAGGATTCTCAGGTTACATCGGAGAGGCCTGAAACTTCCCAAAATGCTCAACAATCTGCCATGGTCTCTACAACAGAACTAAACAGTGCTTCAAAAGAAACAGGCTCAGGTAGAAAGGAAATTGCAGATACAAACACTGCACCTCTGTTGGAAGATAAGACATATAGTACCCCTGTCACCACCCTGAAAACAACTACTACTACTCCAACACCACCACCACTACCAAAGACATTATCAGCAACAACTATGCTTACAACAGCAACAAAGAAATGGAGACCCCCGGTTATCCACCCGCATACACCTTTCCAGAACATACCTTCCATTATAGGCAGGTTAGGATTACCTGACAGTCCAAATCATATTCCTGAGAGTAACAGGGAAAGACTTTTAAACCCGGAACAGAGTATCAGGTCACCTAACAGAAACATACCATCCGTTTTTCATTCAACACATTTGTTAGAAAATACTAAACCAGACAGCACTGACACAGACACCAAAAAGCCAAAACTAGAAACCACACTGAAGGTTCCTTCAGCTATCCCACAAGTTCCTCCTCCAAGACAAAACCTTCCTGTGCAGCCAAAAAGTACTTCTTCTATTATCCACCATCCTACATCCACCTACAATGTCCATAATTCTCAGCCAAAGCCAGTTATCCCAGCTCGAAAAGGACCACCGAAGATTTCCAGCACTAATCTTACCACATTGACAGTACAGGCTGAATCTGATGCCTATCTGCCCTGTGCGGCTATAGGAGAGCCTAAACCTTTACTCTCCTGGACAAAGGTTTCAACAGGTATGCTGTTCTTTCTTAGAAATAAAATATACATGGCATAATGTTACTTTATATACAGTACAATCGAATATAGAATATAGTAAAGGTGAGGTCTTGTATATAAAACACTTTTTACCATGTCACTAAAGATCATTAGTTAATATCCAATCACCTGATACAGGGCATACAATCATTTTTTTTTTTCTGGATTAGTAATTTGGTGTTTGCATTGACTGTGTGTTTATTTTAAAAAGCCAGCCAATTTGCATTCTACGATATCGATTTAAAATAGAAATACATTTTTGAAATCCCATAGTTACCATATTTAGCTAAACTGAATATGAATGTATTTCTATTTTAAATCGATATCTCGAACAAATGATTGAATGCCCTGTATCAGGTGATTAGATATGATACAATGATCTTTAATGACATGGTAAAAAGTTTCCAGTGTTTTATGAATAAAGACCTCACCCTTTGATATTTGAAGATTTGTGAAAATGATTAGGAAATAATGAATATACTGGTTTAATATATGTTTACAATAATAGTCTGAATAGTTCCTTGAACTTTCTAACATCGCAAAATCAGACATGTATATCAAATTATGGCTATATTTAGCCTCTATCTGGTCGAATGTTCAATATCTGGTGTCATTGTTATTGTGATTCAATAATTGGACACATAATCTTTCGGTTTTATTATCAGAACCAGTATGCAATCTTCTAATTCATGCCATTATATCCCTTTGTAGGAGCCAGCATTACTCAGAACACCAAAATCCAGCGATTTGAAGTCCACCTTAATGGCACCCTGACAATTCGTAATGTTCTTCCATTAGACCAGGGCCAGTACCTTTGCAGTGTCCAGAACCAGTATGGACAAGACAAATTGGTGGTCACTCTGATAGTCTTAGCTGAACACCCCAGGGTGTTTCAGCCACGCTATCAAGAAATAATCAAAAACCTAGCAGATACTGTTGACCTTGTGTGCCTTTCAAAAGGAAATCCTCATCCTCGCACTACATGGGTGCTCCCTAACAGGACAATATTACATACTGATGCTTCTTTTCCTGGTACACATGAGCATCGAGTTTTCATTTTAGCAAATGGCACGCTCCGGATCAAATCTGCTACATACACAGACCGTGGGATTTATAAGTGCATTGCTAGCAATGCAGCAGGCGCGGACTCTATATCAGTTCGTCTTACAGTTGCTGCTTTACCTCCAGTGATCCAACAACTAAAAAATGAGAATATGACTCTACCAGAAGGCACCACTATCTACCTGAACTGCAGTGCCAGAGGTGCTCCTCCCCCTGCAATACGATGGTCTCTGCCAAATGGTGTACAGCTTCATTCTTCAGAATTTCTTAGCGATCTTAACCTCTTAATTTTTACCAATGGGACCCTGTATATTCGTGGGTTTAGTCCGGCGAATTCCGGGAAATATGAATGCATGGCTACTAATGCAGTTGGGATTTCTTCCAGAACTGTTAATTTGACTGTGAAAAAGTCGATTGCATCAGCCAGAGCCAGGATTACTGCCTCATCTCCACAGAAAACAGATGTCATATATGGGGGAAAGCTTCAACTGGATTGTGTTGCATCAGGAGATCCAGAGCCCAGGGTCATCTGGAGGACTCCATCCAAAAAGCTGGTGGATGCTCATTATAGGTAATAAAAATTTCATTTACAGAAAAAAAAAAAAATTGTTAAACACTTATACCTACATCTGTCTAATGAGTAACAGCACAGCTTTGGAATTTCTGGCTTTATATGTTATTGTCTGAGCAGATTTTGAATATTCCTGGATATTTGGTTTCCACCAACCTCCCAAAAAATACTAATGTACGTAGGTGAATTGGCCATGCTAGATTCCATGTGGGTGTGAACATGGATCGGCAGTATTTATGATACATGTATTTCAAATATGTATTATATATATATATATATATATATATATATATATATATATATATATATATATATATATATATATATATATATATAATACATATTTGAAATACATGTATATATATAATACATATTTGAAATACATATATATATATATATATATATATATATATATATATATATATATATATATATATATATATATATATAAAAAGGATTTTGTCATTTGTTATTGAGAGGGTTGATGAAAATGGCTTCAAACTTCTATCAAAAAACTTTAGTGTTTTGTATTTTGGTAGTTTTAAATTACTGTAAAATACATTGTAAGAAGTCTACATGATGACATTATAAAAATGCGGTCTCTGATTGGTGCCTACTCAGTAGATTGCGCAGAATGTTTTAGATCAGAACAGAAAATTGATCCATATAGCAGATGGTAGTGAAGGAAAGAAATGTGCAGGCTGCCAGTTTTCAATGATTAATAAATAAAAATTGTATTGCTGAATATTGTACCCTAAATGAAGTAGCTGTTTAGTTGGATTATGATTTTGGATCATACCATTGCATGAATGACTGCCTGACATTATATATTATTATATTTATGATTAACAATCAAATGATTATTTAGTTAGAAACTAGTTGCTATGAATACAGGTGCCATCATTTGTATTCTTATTAATGGCTTGTATGTTATCGAGTCAGTGTTGCTGATGTAAAGTTGCACTTCATTACCAAACACCAAGTTACTAAATTAAGATACAATTATGAGTCATTCACAAACTTTTAAACATTGAACTGTTGGTTACTTTAAAACTAACCTTCATCTGGGAGATCAGGGGGAAATGTATGTGAATATTTGATCTGTTAACTGGTTGCATATGTCAGATTTATTGTGTGACTCTGCCTGAGAAAAGCTGTTGCTATTAAATGCTGTTTACCTAATCAACTGAGTCGGTGTAATGGTGAAGGAACTTCATGTTACTTTACACAGTTTACCCACTTGTCAAAATTTTTTGTTTTCCAGTTACGATCCACGAATCAAGGTGTTTGCCAATGGGTCACTGTCTGTCCACTCCATGACAGAGAAAGACGAAGGCGACTATCTTTGTGCTGCACATAATAAAATGGGAGATGACTACGTACCCCTTAAAGTCAGGGTCATGACAAAGCCAGCCAAGATTGAGCAGAAGACACAGATCAACCAGAAGGTTATGTATGGAGGTGATTTGAAAGTCGACTGTGTTGCGTCAGGTCTGCCAAACCCGAAGATCCAGTGGGCTCTGCCTGATGGCACTATGGTAAACAGCTTCAGGAAATCTGGCAGCAGCAATGGTGGTCCAAGTAGTAGATATGTGGTTTTTGACAACGGCACTTTATTCTTTAATGATGTGGGGGTGCATGAGGAAGGTGATTATACATGTTATGCTGAGAACCAGATTGGCAAGGATGAGATGAAAGTATATGTCAAGGTGGTGGCAGATGTACCTGTGATCAGAAACAAGACCTTTGAGGTAATCAGGGTCATGTATGGAGATTCAGCCTCACTGAAATGTGCTGCCAAAGGAGATCCCAACCCTTACATATTGTGGTTTTCTCCAACAAATAAAGCAATTCCATCTGCTTCCGATAATTACTTAATCCATAATGATGGAACACTGGTCATTCATAAAGTGCAGCGCTTTGATGGTGGGAACTACACATGTCTAGCTAGGAACAGTGCAGGGCAAGATCGTAAAGTGGCCAGGCTGGAAATCCTGGTATCACCTCCTGCTATTAATGGACTAAGAGGCTCTATAAACTCTTTGAAAGTTTCTGCAATGAAGAATCAAAGGAAACTGATCCACTGTGAGGCTTCTGGCACTCCAGTTCCTCATGTGCTATGGGTTTTCCCAAAGAATATCATACTGCCAGCACCTTATTATGGTAGCCGAATGACAGTCCATAGGAATGGCACTCTTGATATTCATTCATTAAAGGTAACAGACACAGCTAAACTAACCTGTATTGCACGTAACGAAGGTGGAGAAGCTAGGCTTATGGTACAACTCGATGTGATAGACTTTACAGAGAAACCAAGACTCAACAGTCCTAAAACGGAATCTCTGTCTCTAACTGTTGGCAGGACAATGATGTTAAATTGTTCAGTCGAAGGTTCCCCAGCACCACAGTTGACCTGGGTTCTTCCTAGTGGTTCTCCAATAATGAGCGGCTCCCAATTTAGCAAGTTCTTTCACAGTTCTGATGGGACTTTGGTCATTTCTAACCCAGCTGTGTCAGAAGCAGGAACATATCGATGCTTGGGGCGCAATGCTGGTGGACTGGTTGAAAGAACTGTGGTGCTGACTCAAGGGCGGAAACCAGAGATTAATAACAGGTACAACTCACCTGTAAGTGTCATAAATGGTGAAAGCCTGCAGTTGCACTGTCTCTCTACTAGTGACTCAGTTCGTCTTACATGGACTTTGCCAAGTGGAGTTGTTCTGAACCAAGCTCAACGGGCAGGTCGTTATGCTGTTCTATCAAATGGTACTCTTTCGATCCAGCAGGCTTCTGTGTACGACCGGGGCTCTTACACTTGCCGTGCTGCAAACGAATATGGAAGCTCCTTGCTAACAATCCCAGTGACTATAATTGCATATTCACCAAGAATCTCCAGTGGGCCGCCTCCTACCACCTATGCCAGAAAAGGAGTTGCAGTTCAACTGAATTGTATAGCTAGTGGTATTCCCAAGGCAGAAGTGGCATGGGAGACTCCAGATAGAACGCGGTTAATCGTCAGCACTCAGCCACGCCTGTTTGGAAACAAGTACATACACCCTCAGGGCTTCCTTATAATCCAGAACCCCACGCCAAAAGACACAGGTTTTTACAGATGCACAGCTAGAAATGTGATTGGGGTTGATTCAAAGGGTACATACCTTCATGTGTACTGAGAAGCAATAAATATAAAACGTGCCCAATGATCTGTCAGGTTCACCTAATCCATAGCTTTAGTCTAGCTATTTTTTCAATGTGTACATGACTTACTATCAATCCAGGACATGTTCTGCTGTGTTGGTGGAATCCTTGTCATCACTTTGTCAGTCGGTTATTTCTATCACATCAATTATTGCTAACATTTAGGGAGTTGTGCTACTTATCCCATTCATACCAAATACCCAGTAGCTACTAATCTGACAATTCAGTGTAGGTTTTTTTGTAAATACTGAAACCCCTTTTTCATGGTTTTAGCCAGGGGCAATTTATGTCAAACTGTATATATAAGGCCTATATATTTTTTTATTTAATCTTTAAAAAAAAAAAATCAGAGGTTATTACTGATGTCTCCAGTATGAAAATAATATGAATCATTCAGGGATATTGAACCAGACAGCTACATTAACTAATGTTTTGAATTCTAAATGGGAAAATAAAAAAACTTTCAATTTTTTATTTTTTTTTTAAACACATTAGTCATTCTTATTTCCCTACACTCAAACCTATAAAGGTATACTTTTTTGCCAATGTTTTTTTTATATTTGCTGTTGGACACCTTGATGACTTACTGGGAGAAATTCAAACCCTAACCATGGAGAGCACTATGTTTAGTAAAAAAAACAGTAAAACTCTTCATTTGGGCTTAGTTAAAGTACATGGGCTAGATATGTGTCCACAAAGAACTGAACAAAGGATTTGGATGAGAAATTTATTTTCTTATACATTTTTATATATAAAAATATGTTTTATAGAGCTTCCTTTTAGATTATAAACAGAAATCTTTTCAAAAGTGAAAATTGTCTAAACTTGTATGTTGCACCCAGTTGGCCAATTGAATAAAATTGTATATGTATACTGACAGCATCTTTGTAAAACTGACCAAAGAAAGGCACATGTTTTTTTGTTTTTTTTTATGATGTTGCTTTAACTTATTTGTCCTTCAAAGACTTGTACTGAGATTTAATTTTATTTTGGATATCTGTAATAAAGACCATTTTAAACAACTTATTTTAAAGTTTTCTTGAAACCAACCATAACAAACCTCTATAGTGTCAAATGAGAACAGCCAAGTGGCAATTCTACAACAAAAGAATAAACTAGTGAATAAGGAACTTAAATTACTTAAGTCAGGCATTTATGTAGTTTCCTTAATGCTTCTTTTAACAAATGAATTTGCTTTTACACAATTTTGTATTCTACATTTTTAAGAATGTTATTTAAGAATATATATATTAGGAATAAAATTGTAGTTTGTTGGAGGATGGTTTCCAAATTCCATTGTTCCTTAAAATAGTCAATACTAATTTACCATCTGTAAAAAAAAATCAAACACTTTTTTTGCTAAATTTAAAGCTCATTTATTCAGGAAACTTTGCACTTTCATATGAATAAATAATTATAACAGTTTATTACCTCTAATGTGTAAATAAGACATACACCCTTGTATTTTGGCCCCTTGACATTTACACCCAAATATGGTCCCCAAACTATTTTGTAAGCAAATAATTATATTGCATGTCTTTGTCTGCTGTAACATTACTATTTCCCTTCATTGGAACTAAGAAGCCCAAAGCTTGACAATTTATCTCTGCACAAACTGAGCTACAGAAAGACATGGTTTGCCAGGTTTAGTGTAAAACAATTTGAGTGGCCTGTTCAAAACCCTGAACTCCACAGAGCCCTAACACCCACTGAACATTCTTGAGACCAAATGAAACCCTGACTTGGGATAAATCCCAATAGTTAGCATAAAAACAAAGGGTGGACAATGAAACATTCAAAACTAACATATGGCCATATTGTGTGATTGCTGTTTGTTGCTAATCTGAGCTTTGTTCAAATGAATAGCATGGCTTAATTCCAATCCACATGAAGTGAATCTTTGTTCACTTTGCCTACTCCCTTCCTTTCCCCTAAACTTCTGGTTAATGGTGCTTAAAGCGTGGGTAATAATTTTTCCAAGACTCAAAGCTGAAAGGCTATAAATTGAAAAGTGCGAGCATCCACAGGACAGATTTTTTCCAACTGGAGGCAGCAACAAAAAGTGAAAGAAAGCTTAATTTTTTCTGAATTGGATTTGGTCCTAGACAATCAAGAGCTGGACTGTTGAATCTTGGGCACACCTGCAAATTTTGACCTGCCAGAATTGTGACAAAGTGGTCATAGAGTAATTGTATTTCCTCAATGCTTAAAGCTAGCAGCCTCAGTCTCCTTTCTAGATTAGATACTATTTCATTGTTGTAAATAAAAAGGGTCAAACTAATATTATGTAACAGATATAATACCAAAGATTTAGCTCCTTCGTATCTCTTTCAGCAGAGAAATACATTAAAATCATTTCACGTAAAGATTCTCAAATATTTGTATCTTGGTACTGCATAAATTAAAGAGAAAATGAAGATAGATATTTTAATTAATTCCCATAGCATCATTTATTGTCACTTATAGTAGACCTCAGCCCTGATTTGGCAGTGGGACCACCAAGATGTCACTGCTGAGCACTTGAGCAAGGTTTTTAACCCTCAGTTGCCCAGTTATAAGTCACTCTGGATTGGGCCTGCCAAATACCATAAATGTAGAGTTGTACCTTATAAACCTATAAACCTTTGTGAAATAAGAGTTAACTGAATGCTAATGGAAACGTGATTCAGCAAGTGGACATGGAGTAAAAAATTCCCAGTTTGTATAGACTCAACATGCACTGTCATGTTTGGTGCCATCCTAGACCTAGGGCCAATAGGATTAGTACAAGGCATAGCCATAACACTTCAGCAATGCAATGGAAGGACTGAGGGAGCCAAATTTCCAATGTGCTTAACTTTGCAAAACGTATTCTGTGTCTCTGTAAGAGTTTCCCTTAGAAATCCCAGAACACACAAATGGCAAAAGGTTCTTGATGCCAGTGAACATTTCTAACATCTGGTTTTGCCACATCACTTTTTACTTAGTTTTTTGTAATAAAAGGAAACAATGTCAGCATTGGCGGTTTCTAGCCTTTTTGGCGCTTTCGGCAAGATTCCTACTGTCAAAGACCCCCACACCCCTAATGGCCCTGCCCTCTCACCACAATAGTCTACTCCCATACCATACAAATCATTTGCAATCCATTTATAAAAAAGGTTAAACATTTAATAATCATGGCAAAATTGCCTAAATTTAAGTATTTAAACATATACTGTATATTAAGCACCAGCAGAAAAACAGGTAAATAATTTAAATTGGCGAGGGCATGGCTGGTGGCAAGGCAGGGGGTGCTCACTGGTACATATATATTTGAGTTTTATTACTTTTTTTTTAAGCCACAAAGGTCCTGGATTACATAAATAAATAGTTTGAATGCAGGTGCTCTGAATATAAGAATGGGAGGTGGTGCCTTAGTGGTTAAGACACTGGGCTTTGGAGCTGAACATCATGAGTTCAAATTCCAGCCAAACCAAACTGCCACACCTGGATCCCTGAGCAAGACCCTTAACCCCTACTCAATTGTATAAATGAGATAAATGTAAGTTGCTCTGAATATGAATCTGCCAAATGCTATAAATGTAAGGTAAAGGTTAGGAGGTTAGAAGAGCCTATTCCTATAATCTGACAACTCAGTGTAAGCTATTAATGCAATGTCTCACATGCATTGATTGTGCTGAAAGACCTGCAGCTACCCAAGTTGCCAAGATGGCTTCCTATATGTTCGCATTCTTTACTAGCGATGAGCGTTAGACATGAAATTACAGCTTAATTAGAATGCAACATGCAGCAGTTTCAATCATAATTAAAGAGATAACTTAATATGAAGGAAAATTTAATTGTGTATTTTGTAAACACTGGTAATTAGTAGATGGTATACTTGTGGATGTGAACTACCAACATTTTCACATGTGCTAGCAGACCACTTGGCTTTTATTTGGTTTGGAGCATCCAAATGTTAGGAGTTGCCGGGCTGAGTCAGCAGTGTGCATATGGTGAGGGATTTGCTTCCATAGTGACTTTTTCCAGAGTGGTTTCAATTTTATCACCTCATTACTGAATTCACCAGCTTCATCCTTCAAAGTGAGCAACATTTGGACTCATTTGGTGACGTCCTAGTGTGAAGGTCCATTTTCAATCTTTTTATATGCTGTAAATGCCTTACGACACATATGTGTTTTCATCAGAATTTAGATTTGGGTCATTCATCGTGCATAGTATGGATGTTGACTTCGGCCATGTGGAGGTATTTTAGGCTGCGTGGGAGCTGACGGCCAAAAAACCCACTGACACTGGTGGCCCAGCAGGCTAGTCCACAAAGCTATATATACTGTGTCTGTGTGTGTATATATATACACACACACACACACACACACACACACACACACACACACACACACACAGTATAAGGGAAGAAGTGGGAAGAAGTGAACAGCAGCAGTTATTTTATATATTTTATTATATTTATACATACACACACACACACACACACACACACACACGTGTGTGTGTGTGTGTGTGTGTGTGTGTGTGTGTGTGTGTGTGTGTGTGTGTGTGTGTATGTATACATTTTCGTAAAATTTCACTTATTGCATTTAATTAATTTATATTTATTACAAAAATACACATAAAACGTGCCAATAACTATGGGCTTGACTATGCAGGTTTATAGAAGAAGAATGTCTTGCATGAGTTTATTGTCCAAAACCAATACAGGGAATTTAAGCTGAACAACAACAACAGCAAGAAGAAGGAAAAGTAGAACACTTGTATGTAAATGTACAGAAGATGGAAGGCGAGAGAGCATGCAGGACAGATGTTAAATTCCCAGGACACTCTTTTCCCAGTTGACATCTGCTGTCCTCTTCAGTTTTTCTGTTTATTTTCCCCAGACAGCTAGTTTTCAAAGCACACAAATCTATGATCTTAGCGTAGCAGACCGAGCATATTTTGGAAACACTTGCGTTTCTGACGGCTAACACTGTCTGGAAGGATTTTCTTGCAGGATTTGGAAAATGTCCCGATGAGTGATGAGGTCAAAATATATATACTGAAGGGCAAATGGTGCTAAATGTATAAGGTCAAGGGTCTTATCAGTGGATCATAGCTTTACATGTGAAAGACTTGAGAAATTGAGTAAAAGTCGTTGAATAATATTGATGATTCAGCCTAAATATTTATAACAGGAACAAACAGGTTCAGTTTATTGTCTCCACAAACAAACTACAACCGACACAAATGATGATGACTTGTGCTGCTTCCTATGCTTTGATTGCAGAGTCCAACTGCATGGAAATATTTACTTTGTCGGTGGAGATTTATGAATAAACCTGATAAACAGCACAAATATCAGATCGTTCTGTGGAAATTAGCAGGTACTTATACATGTTCATGCCGAAAATGACATTTCAGGTCAGAAATCCACTTTATTTCACATTATTTCATTTATAACATGTTAGTTGCTGTTTCGGGATTTTTTCCTTTTAGCATAATATCCCTTTATGTAAGTTGAAAGTAGTTATAAGGTCAAAATTATGGGATAACTCAGGGTATTAATATAATATCCTGGAACAATGAGTTCAATAAAATATATTCTTTTAAAAGATGCTGTTATAGACCTGGGTGATGTGAGTTACTGTTACAACCCCAAGATTGATTATATTATATAAGATATTATTAAATTATATTTTTTTGTAGCGAAATATAGAAAGTATTTAACTCTTTTATACTGTAATTAGCCAATAATAAGGATTTTTGATTTATTAAAGGTCATTCTTTTTTAACAAAATAAATGCAAAATGTAAACCAGAAACAGTGGACACTGGAGACTAATGTTAAATAATTATATCCTTAATATAGTAATTAATAATTATATCCTATAATAAAACTGTCATAAAACATCTAAAATATAATCTGATAATTCTTATCATTAAATGATGTACAATAGATATAAAATCAAACTTCTTTACCCTATATGTAAATAATTTAAAGGAGAATACTTAAGAGGACAATATTAGAAAAAAAATAGGAGGAAAAATAAGAATAAAACCAAAAAAAACCAATAACCTAGTTATAAGCATAAGTGCACACCCCTAAACCAATAGGATTTTAGGAATATTTTCATATCAAACATTTTGTTTAAATCAGGATTGGGAGCCGGTCAAAAACGCTGATGTGCATTGCTGTGTTGATTTGAATGTTTGCTTTGGATCATTTGTATTCTAAAATGTAAGATTCCTTACCAGCTTCTGCTTATTAGCAGGCACCTGAAGGTTTGGCACAAAAAAATGGCTGGTATTTGTAGCTATTGATTAAAATCTACGTTGATAAAAGCTCCAGTCCTGGCTGAAGAAAAACAGCCCTAATTTCTAACGGGGTCTTTGTTTTGGGGTTTTTTGCACCAAACATACCTTTCGAAATGATGAAGTGGCATGCATGTATTGGCATGATTCAGGGTGATTCGGGGTGATTCAGTCATGCTTGAATTTTTTTTTGTGAGAAAGGACATCTGTCTATATCCCATAGCCTGGACATTAAACGAGCAAAGAGTAATAAGTACTTGTCAGGAATTCCTGCGACTTCTTTAATGTTGTTGTAGTTCTCTTGGCAGCCTTCCTGGTTAGTTTTTGCTTTTCTGTTCATGTCAGTGATGTCAGTGTGGTGCTGCATTTTTTCCTATTTGTTAACCTTCATGGTGTCCAAGATTCACAAACAATATAGACTGATGCAGATGAAAGTGGAGGAAACCAGAAAATGAGATCCAGAACCAGAAAAGCAATTGAACGACCGGTATCAAACAACACAGAGCAGACTTCATAAAGTGAGTGTGAAGTCGGGATGCTTGTGTGGATGTGCAACAAATTGAGTCCAGGCGTGTGCAATCAGTAGTGAACGTGAACAAGAGTGTGTCCGCAATGGCTGTAAGTCTTTGGTGGGCCATGTGTTACACCTCAGTGTAATCTGGGCATTGGAGTTCAATGCTGTTTCCGTCACTGACATGACAGATACATCTAATGTTCCGGACATTCTTTTATTACCCCTATCCTGATCTGTAGCTCTCAACAAGTAAGGTGCCATGCATGCTTTGTAAGCTCTTTGCAGACCATAGCAGTCGGAAACCAAAAAATACCAGAAGATGAGAAGAAAATCTTTGCGGAGCATCTGATCTTTATTTGGGGTTAATCAGAATAATCTCATTGAGGGCAGCTGTATGAGAAGTACTTTTGGACATGTGATTAAAGGTGATTGGTTCATTCGGAACACAACCACATCCTCAGTTATAAAAGGGTGTGCAGATTTAAGCAGCTGAGTTATTGGGAATGTTTTTTTTTTCCCTTTTTTTCACTTTAATCTATTTATTTTTTCTTCAAATAATTGAGTGAATTTTCAAAGTTCCTCTTTGAATTATTGGTGTACATTTTATATAACAGAAACCTGCCATTTGAACAGGCAGGTGAAGATGTTGTATATCCATTGTTTGTGCTAAAAAAAAAACTGTAATGTATTTGGGTAAATAATTTTTTATTAAAAAAAAAAAATTAATACTGGAGAATAGAACTAGAGAATATGTCAAAATAACATAGAACACATTTATCGTATTTTTTATTCCTTCTTTTAACAGTAGGGAAAAACAGCATTTCAAAACCATACACTCAGCAACTGCCTCACTGTGCAACACATCCATACTAGTCTAACTACTGTGTTTATTTCATTACAAAATGACTGCCACCTATAAAAAAAATACTTAGTTGTATTTCTATTCTTTAATGCTATCTGAAACCAAGTACACATACTGTACAAATGGCCAAAAATATGCCTCAATCTTCGAGCAAAGTCAGAGATGAATCAGGATGTTTGTAGGTAACATCTGTTAAAGTTTGCAGCGTTCTCTACAGGGATACAAATGAGTGTGCTGTTCTACAGGATGAGGATATGGCTGCCATTACAAGCAAACAACTGGCATGCAGAGGTAAACAGCAGCATTACTGTTTATTCGAAATGGGTTTAATACAACTCCTAATAAGCTACAATCTAAATTGCTAAAATATGTCTGGAGAGCTTAAACATTTTACAGAATTTGCAGGAAGAGCACCCCCTAGTGTAGCACCAAGGTCAAAATAAGCAGTGCTCAATCAAAAAAAAAAAAAAGTATATACATACATACATACATACATACATACATACATACATACATACATACATACATACATACATACAGATTCATATATAGATACATGTATGTATGTATGTATGTATGTATGTATGTATGTATGTATGTATGTATGTATGTATAATTGCAGTGTAATATTTAATATTTTGAATATTGGTGAAATATAATTTGAACGGGTCATGTGATACTAACCACTTAATTACAAGCACCAAATCTGTGGTCCTCATCAAAACTTAAACAATAAATTCAAACCAAGCATACTGTGTTTTATTAATTCTGATCTGCTGAACACTGGATTAACATTAAATCCTTTACATTTTAAAAATTAAAACAAGAAACGGGTGAATAAAAACAAATGTTTGTGATCTTTGTTTCATCTGTATCTTTTAACGCTAACAGGACCCTCCTTAATTTAGTCATCTGCCAATTACAATCTACTAGCTTGATAGCTAGCTGAGAGTTAAGCAGTTATTTTTTATAATATTTCTATCCTTTCTAACTGCTACCCAATACTGTTTCACAAGGCTCCATAGTTCGAAAAGTGATATCTACCCTCTTCTGCATTCATGAGATCTCAAACACCATTGATTGTCTAGTGCCACTTTGACTGACAGAGGAGAAAGAGAGCTCTTTGGACTCCCAGGTCACGCATGGTAGTGACACTAATGAGATTCACACTCACGACCTGCTGACTACAACGCAAATGCTTTTTTGTTCTACCACTCAGGAGCCCCTTTGATTAGTGCACACAATAAAGGTAGACATGATAATGGATGCAATCCAGATGAATGTCTGCTATTTATTCACTGACACACACAAAACGGGATGTTAATCAAGAAACTGGTCGAGCTTCATCCGGATGTTTTCAAAGGCATCCTTGCCCAGGTAATCAATATGGCCCTCTTCCCACCTCTTTCGATGCTCCAAATTTGCATTTAAAACTTCCTGGAAAAAGCAAATAGAAAAGTGCTTTAATTAAAGGTGATACATACAAGATACAACATGATTTAGAGCATTGTTGAGTAAGTATTGTGAATACAAATGTAAGCTTGCACTACAAATGGTTTATCACAAAGTAAAAATCTAATCCATATTTCATTTTAGTCTTGTTTTAGTAATAAAACACACAGACTTCAGACACACTTCTCTGCTGGCCTAAACTCCATCAGGACTTGTGTTTTCATTAAATTTTGTCCATCATTATGTATTCAACTGTCCCCAATAGTACATTCTCTCCATTCTCTTCATTTCATAGCGTTTCTTTTAGGTGCACTGCCTGTACAGTATATCCAGATTAGAGTTTCTATCCAATCAGATTTCAGCCACCACATCACATGTTGCCAGGGTCAAAGGTATCTGTTTGTTATAAAGTTCTTTAGTCATCAGCACTGTGGGGTTTAATTTTGTTTGTTTGGGGTTTTTTTGTATCATAAAATACATTTTGCTCGAAGCGGTTGCTTTAACCAATCAGATCTGCATTTTCATGTCTGCATTTTCATGTCCTTTGTTTGGATGGTCAGAGTTCGCAAACTGCATCTGTAGCAAACTGCACAAGCTCAAATATATTCATATGGATTTATTAGCTGTTTTTTTTTTAATCCATAATGGCTGACAGAGGGGAAGAAATTGATTTGTTTGAACTTACAAGACATTTACAAGGCAGACTTTTCAAGAAAAGCTGGACATCGTGAGAAAATGTCGGGCAAAACAGTTTAAAACAGTTGTTTATCTTTTGCATGAACCATTTATACTTTTTTTTACTCTAGAATTTGAATAAAAAAAACCCAATTTGCCTTCATTTCAAATCCTCAGGAAAAAACACGTAAGAAATGCACAAAAATGCAGGGAAAACCCCGGGTCATTTTATGAGGTTAATATTGATGTTTCTGCTAGCGATGATGTATGCAGGTGGTGCAGTTGTGGCTACAGTGAAAGGAGACTTGTTGAATTGTGTTCACTGGGATTCTTGCTTTAGTAATACCATTCGTTCTCACTGTATGAGATTCCTGTCCATGACTATTATCATATTAATGGTTTCTCCAGCTGTGGCATCATAATAAAGGTATTAAGTTTGACTTATTGATTGACTTATTGAAACTCAAATTTGATCTTTTTTTATTTTTATTAAATGCATGGCCATGCTTGTTTTATTTTATTTTTTATCACTGTAGCAATATGTCATTAATGAATGGATTAAACTTGTTAAGCTTGTTTTTCATTTTGTTATTTTAATATTTGTTCATATGCCTTCCACAACAGCCAGTTAGTGTTCTGTTATTGTCATGATCACACCAAAGGGGGCGCTAAACAACCATTTTTATCAGCCCCGGCACTTGTGTTGTGTTTTACCACTTCGTTATCGTTGCTTTTGTGTGTGTGTCTAGCTTTAGTTTTTTAAGCAGTTATTCATATAAAATCAACCTATTTCATGATACTGAGCAATGCTCAACTAAAAGTTTTTCAATATAAAATAAAATAATTAGTTGCAGCTCATATAAGGTTGTGACACTTGAATTGCTTCGCTAAATCTTCACCGTATGAACCACCAGTTATATTTTTCCTTCATTGCATGCATATATTTCATGAAATATCTGCTACAAAGCCCGTGTGAATTAGTTATCGAGCGATCGATGTCATCATTAGCTGCTGTCACTAGTTTAGTTAGTTAGCAGTTTGACCGCTAGCATTTTGTGAGTCTTCTTCTTCTTCTTCTTCTTCTTTCGGCTGCTCCCATTAGGGGTCGCCACAGCGGATCATCCTTCTCCATACTACCCTGTCCTCTACATCTGCCTCTTTCACACCAACTACCTGCATGTCTTCCCTCACCGCATCCATAAACCTCCTCCTTGGCCTTCCTCTTTTCCTCCTACCTGGTGGCTCCATCCTCAGCATTTTTCTACCAATATAATTCATGTCCCTCCTCTGCACATATCCAAACCATCTTAGTACTGGTTTTAAAATAGCTAATCTACAGGTGCTGTAGGCATTAAAAACAAACAACAACAAAAAAAAAACAACACCCCCCACGTAGAATGCTGTTCTTGATAATCAGACGCAATGCGGTACTGAACATTTGGGATTCCAGTGCAATTAAAATGATAATGTACTTTACAAACCCAGGTAATGCAAAGCATGTAATGGAGCGAGCTAATGTAAGTCACTTTGCATCAACTATAATCGTATATAAAATATCTGTGCCTATTAACTGAACACAAACACGTGCTTATTTTGGCCATAATTTATACTTTTAATAGCTTTCAATAATAATGCTGATCCTGTGAAGATCCTGAGCCATCTGGAGATGTATTAGCTCCAGTTGGTCCCACTTCTTGAAGAGTACGGACATTGGACTTTAAGGATAAACAACCTTTTAATCAATACTCCATAACATCCTACAGATGCTGTTTCTCCATCATTGAGAAATTTGAGAGGGTTGAATTTATAATCACAGATTTTGAGCTCATTTATGAGTAGCTCAGGAGATCCGTTGTTATAGAAATAAATAAAAATGAATTTAATTTGATAATTAGCCTAATTCTAAATAGGTTACTTACTGCCTTAACACTATTGTACTAAATAAAAGAAGCCTTTATTCATCAGTTATTCAGTCATTTTTTTCTTTTGCATATCCCAGCGTGACAGTTAGCATTCTGTGAGCTTTGGTTTAAATGTAATTTAACGTTGAACCTGAATAAGAATTCATTCTACATTTGCATTTATATTACAATAACTAACACATACTACATGTAAAACATGCTAATTTCTCTTATTAATTCCATCTCAACAGCTTGTTTATTTAATCATGGCAGTTAGATTAGATTAGACTTTATGGATTATAAAATTCTCATTATTTGTTAGTGTTAAGATGAACCTCACACTGGTTCTCTAAACACATCCCTATGTTGTTTGTTCAGTGTCTATAGGATCTTTATGATGTGAGTATGTGCGGTACACGGAATGTCGTTGTCTGGGTTTACACATCTCTGGTTACTATGTCTTCGTACCCAATCAGAAACAGTTTTAGCTCAGGTTTTTTTCAGTGTGTATATACATGTCTGTTGTCTGCATTAAACTGAAGAAGAACATATGCACCATTCTGTGTGCTGTGATTTTCCCCCTGATCAGACACCACAGGCATCGTAGATCGCATGGGAAACCTCTCCAAGAATTAATCTTTTGTTTGGGCATGATAAAAATCGAACATTATTTCATTTTACTTTGAGGACTTTATTAATAGTGATGGTTAATGTTTCTTTGGACAAACTGATGTTAAATTATTCATACTTTTAATACTAGCAAAGTGTGCACAATGATTTAGGTTGGTAATGCTTATTTTTAAGATGGAACCAGACTGTATGCACACATTCACAGAAAATATCTACCAAATCAGACATCAAGACGGATAGTCAGGACTGCTGAAAGGATTATAGGTCCCACCCTGCACAATCTCCAAGATCTTTACTCATCCCAAGTGGAGAAAATGGCTAAGAAAATCACTTTGGACCCACACACCAAGCCCACTCTCTCTTCAAACTGTTGCCTTCTAGTTGGCGCCAAAGCACACCGTCCACCAGAACAGCCAGGCACAAAAACTGTTTTTTTCCCACAGACTATACTCAGCATAAACAATTAAAATATTCAAACTACACACTGTCCATCATAACTGACACATTTGTACATAGAATCCAAATGGTCCATTTGTAAACTGAACACTTGTAAATAACATCTGTATTTAACAACATTTTTACTCTGTATATATTGCATTATTGTAAACTATCTGGTTTACAATTCTGTTACATTATGTCTGTACTTCTCCTGCACTGGAAGCTCCTGACCCCAAGTCAAACTCCTTGTGTGTGTAAGCATACTTGGTAATAAAGCTATTTCTATTGATTCTGCAAATATCTTGTTTTTGTGCTGGCAAAACAGACTGAAAGTCACGCACTACCAGTTTTCACCAACAGATGGCACTAGTGAATCGCTTTTTAGTACATCTGGATTCATAGTTTTAGAGTTTTTAAAAGAGCAAGGAAAATCTTTAGAGGTTTTGGTGTTCCAGTGGAACAATTTGCTTATGTATATCTAAAAATAAGAAAGCAATAAATTCATCCACTTTCCAATCACACATAAAAAAAAACCCCAACAAATTAAACAAACTCTAAAACCTACAGTGTTTGATGCAGCCTCTGAGAGAACTGATTCTACTCCTGGGATGACTTCTTCCTGTTTTTGTTCAACCGGTGGTTCCTGAAACTGGGACTGTTCCAAAATCTCAGCCTCGGCTTTGGATAAGTCGTCAGGATCAGGACACTGAGAAAACATGAGTAACAGTGACAAATTAGAAATGCACTGAATGAGAATGATTGAAATCTGAAATGGAAATTTGCATGGCTGTTTACCAATAAATTACTTTGTGCTTCCGTAAATGTAGATTGGTTCACCTAACACTTCCACAGTTTTTGAATTAAAGCTTGACAATGAATCTAGACATCAGTTCAGTTTTTTTAACTTGGTGTGTATTTAAAGGGTTTTCACAAGACATGGCTAAATTCCTCACCAGTTGAAGAATGCCTGAGGGTTTACTGCTGGTCTCCATGATGGAGTCAATTTATTATGAGTCAGAAAAAGAGAAAAAGAGAGAGACAGATTGAGCTTTTCTAATAGTTCCTGAAGTTTCTTTAAAGCTACAGCATCAATCATGAAAAGAAAATCTGAAATGAAATATTAAACTGGAATTTAGCAAAACTCTGATTACAGAAATATCAAGCTAATTGTACTTGTTTAATGTTGTCTTCTTACTACTTGTGTCTTATTATTGTCTTAATGTTATTACACATCCTTTTATGTATTTGGTGACTAATAAAATAGTTTATAGTTCAGTTTGTTAATACCTGCATTCATTGCTGTTAAATTCTCAATTCCGATTGGTCAAAAAGTGTACATTCATTAATCTCTATCAGCAAATAATAGCAAAGGGCAAATTCCGGTGATATAAGAGGAATAAACTCTTATCGGATGTGGTTTCATTCCAAAAATAAACTATATAGACAAAAGTATTTGGACATTTGACTTTCCCAGCCACATATTGTTCTTTCCCAAACTGTTACCACGAAGCTGAAGGCACACATTTGTATCTGGTGTCTTTGGATGTATTTGGTAGCATAAAATATTCTCCTCACTTTAACTAGGAGACTCAAACAAGTTCCAGCATGACAATACCCCACGTGCACAAAGCAGTGGAAGATCTCCTGCCAAAGAGGACTGACCTCAACCCTTTTAAAAAGAATAGGAACTCTGACTGCACCCCAGGCCTCCTCAACTCCCCTGCATCAGCACCAGCACATACCATATTTATGACCAGGTGTCTGAAAACTTTTGCCAATTGTGTATTTATATAAACCTGGTAATCACCAAATAAGAAGGTGTTACTGAAGTGAGTGCAGGTTTTATTTGGTCAACGGTCACATGTGACCAGAGAGAATTTCATCTTTATCTTCACTATAAAATAAAAAGTGTTTAATGTTCTTTGATAAAATTACAGCCCCGATGCCGCATGTCGTCCAGTTAACAGAAAATGAAAAATTACAATTCCTTTTAGCAGAGGAGAGCGATGCAGCCTCTGCGACTTCATTTGTCACAGTGTGTCACAGCCCGGGGGTCATTGCGGAGCTAATATTGTTGCTGAAGAGTCTTTCGAACAAAGCAAACCCATTATGGCTCTGGCTGATGAGTTCCATTCGCACCCTTGAGTCATCCTCCAAATGTTTTGATGGATTTTCTATATAAGTGTATGGAGGGGAGAGAGTGTGTGCAGATGCAGTTACGTTTACTAGGATACTAAACCTGATCGGTTTTATGGTAAAATACACATGTAAATACTCATTACAGTAATTGAGTAGGTTTTTTTTGTGAACTCTTTTTATTTTTTTTAAGCAGTTTGAAATTTTTTACGTTTTAATGACATAACAGGAGATGGACTGTAGTGTTTTTATCAGCGCTATCAATCGATTCAAATAATTAAGCGCATGATTGTATTGAGTTAACTCTTAATTAATCGCAACTTAATCGCACATTTTTATCGCACCTTAAATTAATACTTTTCAAGTTTTTCATATTGGTCATGGACCATGTTTATTATTAGTGAAACCAGACTCAACAAAGAGCATAAAGACAAAATATTCTTGTAAATGTTTTAAAGTAATTCTGGTGTTTTAAATTATGTAATCAAAAGGAACTATTGCTATGTTTCCACACGGAGGGTTTTAATTGCCGGATGTGTGCATCATAGCGGTTTTTGGTTTTTGTTTAAAGACTTGGCACATCAGTAAAACAAATGTTTGTTGTTTTTTTTTTATATATCGGAGTAAAAAAAGGGATGTTGTGAATAAATGTGTTGCGATGAAGGATTTAATTAGGCCTCTTTTATTTATTTATATAGTCAAACAGAAATGCGCGCTGCATTAATCGCACGTTATCAAAACGTGGGCTCTTAAAATGCATTTGGGTTAATGCGTTATTAACACATATTTTATTTTATTTTTATTTATTTTTGTTATCACATTTTAATTAGTGTTCCTTCCATCAAAAATTACTTAATTTATATACTGAATTTTAATACTGAAATTTATATCCCCTTGTCCTTTTTGAAAAAAATGTTAATATCCCACCTGACCCCCTCTGTTAAAAAAAGTCACTTGGTAAATTTTACTCTGCATTTTTTTTATACTTTTTATTTTGACTTGTGTATTTTTAGACTGGTAACTGTACTTGCACTGAAGTCAAATTTCATTGATTTACTTTTATTTGAGTAGGATATTTTATAACTCTTTCCACCTCTGCAAATTGCCTCGTCAATATTGTACAAAATGAATAAATGCTTATTTTATTACTTATTCGGTGATTATTTTATTAGAATTTCCCAGCTAGTTGGGAATTTGGGGTTAGTTCTAAGGAACACCCATTATAGTTATCTTACTGTATTAACAGGTAGGGTTAAGAGCCTTGCTCAAGAGCCAGACACTGGCAGTTTGGCATTGCTGTAGCTTGAATTTCTGACCTTCTGAAGAGTAACTTAATATTTTAACCATAAGTTTCACCATTCCAGGAATCAGTGGTATCTAATTTCCAATCTATGATAGCCAGCAGTTGTGTGCTTAAATTTAAAAACAGACAGAGAACAGATGTGTTATTGTTGGTCCTTGAGAAACACTGTTACCTGCTCACAAGTTGGATCCTCACTCCAGTTTGCATAAAAGTGTATTTCATTTGAATAAATGCAAATGTAAACAGCTAAACTGCTTAAAATCACTCCACTCACCGGGTCCTCCAGCTGATGACATGTGCTTGAGCTTGGTGCATTCAGCGTCAGCTCCGTAAGCAATTCACTAGGTTCTTTCTCTTCTCTCTCCTCTGCCTGAGGGACTAACTCATGGCTGTGAGGGTGAGGATGAGGAGTGGTGGGTGATGTCACAGAGGGCTGTGAACTCTAGTGCAAAAAAAAAAAAAAAAACCCACAGGAAAATAAGCAGCTATCTTGCTTCACATGCTTTGGAAATGGACTCTAACCTTGCTCTGTATGTAAAAGCATGCTGCACAAATAAGCATGCAGAGTACAAACAGGGTCAAGAGGGCTGTTATATTAGTCAGAGCTTAGGATATAGTATTATGCACGTTCGGTGCAATATAGATATAAAATATTAAATATGAATATTTAAATGTAGATGAATATATCAATATAATATGAAATATTCAAGAATAAAAAGTAGGAAATGTTTGAAATCATGTCCGGATGTTTTTCGTTCCGAATTCACTAAAATATCGCAACAATTCTCACTTTTATTCTTTAGATTACATCATTTGTCCATTTACAGTTTTGTTTAATGTGGTAAACAAATATGATACATTAAGGCTTTGTATCCATATATCTGTATTGAAACTCCTTAGAACTCAAGAAACAGAAGTTAAATATACTGTATCTTATCATCTCTTTTAATTTATAAAATGTATAACGTATAATGTATGACCAATATATAAAATGTGGTATATATATAATTCCTTGAATCCATAAGAACCAGGCAAGAAGGCTTTCTTCAGTGTTGCCACCCCTTATAATTCTAATGCCACCCCCTTGCCACCCCATAAATCATTTTATAAATCCACTTTAGCAAAGTTATAAACTCTTTCACCAACCTTCCAATTTTTTTATTGTTACTAAAAAAGCCTGCTTGAAAAACATTTCAGTTAAACTTATGAAACTAAAGCATCTTTCCACAATTGCTAATAAAACATCTGCTTACAATAACATGTACACATAAAAATAAATGTTATGTAGCCTTACATGCCATGAAGTGGCCACTTGGATAGAACAGGGTACAGCCTCTGACATGCCCAGTTGCTCAGTGTGTTCAACATCCTGGAGCTCCTGAGGCTCATCTGCATGCATTTTTGTGTGGCCATAATACTCCGCCCACCACTGGTCCACATATTTGTCTAAGTTCCTGTTGGTATCCCATTGAGGAGCGTCAGTGGGTGGTTGCTGCTTGTTTGGAATATGCCAGGGCTTGTACCTTCCTAGGAAGTGCACAATCTTTGCTTGATGACCATATCTGCCCAAAGCATACAATGTGAACGATGGAAAACAATAGAAGTTAAAGGAATTTTTACTAACATTTGACCTTTAGGAATAATTTCACAGAAAGGAAATACCTATACCTATTGACATGACACTTCCATAAGTATTCATATTTTTTTAGTTCAGTAAATGGAAATGAAATGTTAGAATTCTTGTCCATGATATCACACATCCTAGTCATTCAGTAGATTACATTGCAGATATCCTTCAGCATGACTATATATTTTGCTTCTGTAGCCACAGAAGCGGTTTATTGATTATTCTGTTAAATACCTACTTGTGAAAAGCCGGCAAATAGGTGTAGATCGCATTGGCGCTGAGGTTGTAAATAAACGGTAGATGCTTATTGATGTCCTTTATTGCCCAGTCACTGAAAAAAGTATTTAAAAGCCCCTGATCACCTCCTTAAAACACACAAACAAACACAATAATATAACTTTGCGACTATATGGATGTTCAGTAACATATTACGCATTCAGAAACGTTATATATGCTGTGGTTATTGTATATTTCCTTACTATATCATCCTATTCCCCATTCTCTTTTTCCTTCACTCCTTCCGTTTCTACTTCATCCTCACCATCAAAGCTGCCACACATCTTGGCATGTTCCAGCAGGCGTGAGTGGGTCTCCAGTGACGGTCTGAATACAAATACACCAGAGTTGAAGCAGTCGGGCCAGCCTGGATCTGGAGCTGCAGAGAGCTCTTCTCGATCAAACAGCTCATCAACATTACACAACACCTGCAGATAACAAAAAAGAAAATACAGAAAAGTTGGTCATAAGTTCTTCAAAACCATTTAGTCGAAAAATACACTCCACTGGCTTCCTGTACCAGGTCAAATCAGATTTAAAACAGTGACATTTTCCTACAAATGCAAATGAAAAGCACCCAATATCTCACAGCACCCCCACTGCCCCATGCTTCCTCCAATCCTCAACCACTGCTCAACTTGTCCAACCATTGTTTTAGGCTACAAATAAGGCCTGCTACATTTGTTCTGGAACCTAGGTGGTGGAAGAACTTTCACATGACTCGGAGGTTCTTGCTCAGTGGTTAAGGCAGAAAGAGTTCAAATCTGAGCACCACCAAGTTTAACTGCTCAGTTATAGTCCAGTAGCTCAGTCCATGGACCACCTCAACCTATACTTTTTAGAAAGTATCTAATTTAGCACTTCTGCTGTTTAAAAAAAATCTTGCTTTCACAAACTATATTCTCAAACTACATAGTTTTTGATTGTTGATGTTCTTAGTTTGAGGAGATGGTAGCTTAGTGGTTAAGGCACTGGAATTTGGATTTGAAGGTTGTGAGTTCAAATCCTATCCACACCAAGATGCCACTTCTGGGGCCCTGGGTAAGTCCCTTAACCCAGTTGTGTGATTGAGATAATTATAAGTTGCTCTAAATAAGGGCAAATGCCATAAATGTAATGCATTTTGTTACCCAATGAACCAGTATCAGGATGCATTTATTGATAAAAACTAGTTACAAAAGCCCTTTTGTAAGTTTCTTTGGATAATTGCAAATGTTGAATGTGTTGATTATATGATTTTTCTGTAATAGTGGATGCTCATTATGGAGCACACTTCATATCTTTTTAGAACAGGTTTTGCTATATAGATGGACAGTAAAAGGGGCATCCGCCAACTGTTGTTTTTCAACAAATTAGTTTTTTGCCATTATTGTCCCACAAAACTCAATAATCCAATTACCAGATGCATTAAAATTTATTACCTACTGACTACTCACAAGTGTATCAGCATCCAGGAACACGCATTTGGTGTACTGTGTAAGTGTCCAACAGTGAAGCTTGGTAAAAGTGATTCCCAGATCTGGACGCCCAAGCCAGAAGAGATGAGCTCTGTCCCGGCTGTCCAACATGTCCACCACAATAACCTCATCAAACACGTCTTCCAAAGACAAACTGGACACACATACAAGAGAGCAGCTGTGCATGAATGATTAATGTCACCCAGAACTTGTTTTCAAGACTAAAGCATTACTCAGATATTAAATAATAAATTGACAGTTCCATTTTTAGACAACAATAAAAGACACATCTGTTTAAACCCAGCAAGATATTCACATTGCATGCAAATTAAAAACGCTGAACAATGCCCCTATGCACATGCCAGTGCCATTAGGATCTGCTTTACATGGTTTAAAGAGGAAGATCTTAAGTGGATCTGATCTGATCTGATCTCATTCCTACACCTTTGGGATGAATTGGAATGCTGACTGCACCCCAGACCTCTACACCCTACATCAGTACCTGACTTTAATAACACCCTTGTGGCTGATGAACACAAATAACCATAAGCACACTAAAATCTAGTGGAACATCTTTCTTAGAAGAGTGGAGCGAATTATAAGAGCAAATTTGGAGTAAATGTTGAATGCAATGCTCACTCAAAAATCACATACCAAACTTATGACCGGGTGACCGCAAACTTTTGGCAATATAGTGTATATTGGTGTGTGTGTGTGTGTATACATAGAATATTATGTTCTATTAAAAGCAGGTTTTATGTAGGGAATAGAGACCAGCCCAGTACAAATACCAGTGTGTGATGTGTCCGATGTCCGATGACCATTGAATGACTATACAGAGGTCACTGATCACATAGTAACTTTACAGAAATGTCCATAGAGGAAGGTAAGTTGTAGCTTGAGGTACTGTAGCATGGTAGTGTAAATGACAAGGGATGTGATGGTGTTTGTTTGAACCAAGAAGATACTCGCTCTGTAAAATTTTACAGGATCTTAGTAATATTTCATATAATCCACAAGTGCTAGAATCTGCTTATACACGCATATAACATTTGATGAAGGTTCTTTGTAAAACATTTGTGGTCTATGTGGATATATGTCCAGGTAATGGACATGAACTATGGTTCTTATAAATCACTGCACTTGACTGAACTATGTCACGTGTATTGCCTCACTATGCGCTGCACTTTTTGTCTTTTATGATGTTTTTCATAGTTGACATTCATTATCCTAATTATGTTCTTATTATTTCATCAAAATTATCTGCACTTATATGATCTGCCTTCCCTCGCATTACGTGCAAAACCTGATTGTAAGGGGTTCTTCTTTTTTAAATATTTTATGTAGAATATTGAAGGGTTCTCCAACCAGGAATGGTGCTGGATTAGATTTTTTTATTTTTTTTGTAAACTGGGGTTGCATGGCATATATTTGTCTACTTTAGCATGATTTAAAGCTGGCAAGCACCAGTTAAAATTGCACTCAATTAAAGGTTTAATGCTACATTTTAATTAAACAGGCATTTTTAATATTTTCTTTTGCACATTGTACTGTTTAACATACAGTATGTTTACTGGTGGTGCTGTATTTTGTGTATTTGTCCTACACTGTCTTGTGTTGTCTGTTTGCACCAAGTTGCACAAGATGCACTTTATGTGGCGAGGACAGCTCACTTTAGTCCTTATACAGTGAGGAAAATAAGTATTTGAACACCCTGCTATTTTGCAAGTTCTCCCACTTAGAAATCATGGAGGGGCCTGAAATTGTCATCGTAGGTGCATGTCCACTGTGAGAGACATAATCTAAAAAAAAATATCCAGAAATCACAATATATGATTTTTAAACTATTTATTTGTATGATACAGCTGCAAATAAGTATTTGAACACCTGTCTATCAGCTAGAATTCTGACCCTCAAAGACCTGTTAGTCTGCCTTTAAAATGTCCACCTCCAGGAGGAGATGGTCAATGACCTGAAAAGAGCTGGGACCACCATTCCAAGGTTACTGTTGGTAATACACTAAGACGTCATGGTTTGAAATCATGCATGGCACGGAAGGTTCCCCTGCTTAAACCAGCACATGTCCAGGCACGTCTTAAGTTTGCCAATGACCATTTGGATGATCCAGAGGAGTCAGGGGAGAAAGCCATGTGGTCAGATGAGACCAAAATAGAACATTTGGGTCATAATTCCACTAAACGTGTTTGGAGGAAGAAGAATGATGAGTACCATCCCAAGAACAACATCCCCACTGTGAAACATGGGGGTGGTAGCATCATGCTGTGGGGGTGTTTTTCTGCACATGGGACAGGGCGACTGCACTGTATTAAGGAGAGGATGACCAGGGCCATGTATTGCGAGATTTTGGGGAACAACCTCCTTCCTTCAGTTAGAGCATTGAAGATGGGTCGAGGCTGGGTCTTCCAAGATGACAATGACCCGAAGCACACAGCCAGGATAACCAAGGAGTGGCTCTGTAAGAAGCATATCAAGGTTCTGGCGTGGCCTAGCCAGTCTCCAGACCTAAACCCAATAGAGAATCTTTGGACGAAGCTTAAACTCCGTGTTTCTCAGCGACAGGCCAGAAACCTGACTGATCTAGAGAAGATCTGTGTGGAGGAGTGGGCCAAAATCCCTCCTGCAGTGTGTGCAAACCCGGTGAAAAACTACAGGAAACATTTGACCTCTGTAATTGCAAACAAAGGCTACTGTACCAAATATTAACATTGACTTTCTCAGGTGTTCAAATACTTATTTGCAGCTGTATCATACAAATAATAGTTTAAAAATCATATATTGTGATTTCTGGATAATTTTTTTTAGATTATGTCTCTCACAGTGGACATGCACCTACGATGACAATTTCAGACCCCTCCATGATTTCTAAGTGGGAGAACTTGCAAAATAGCAGGGTGTTCAAATACTTATTTTCCTCACTGTATATGTGTTCTTGTAGCTCTATGTTGTTTTTATGTTGTTTTTTGTAGCACCAAGGTTCTGGAGAAACGTTGTTTAGTTTCACTCTGTACTGCATCAGCTATATATGGTTGAAATGACAATAAAATCTTCTTGACTTGACGACTTATTTTAATCATTTTCTTACCGTGCCTCTGTGCTAATGTTCGGAGACACCATCGCCACCAGTTTTCGAGTTGTTCCATGCCTTCGCAAGCACTTGCCCACCACTAGACTCCCCATGCAGTAGGGATCAGTAGTAGCCAGAGTCACAAAAGCCTGGTAAACCTCTAGTAAAGAATAACAAACAAGAACAGAGTTATAAGTCTGAAGAAGTTTCAGACCTCTACAGCTGATGAAGAAAGAACAAAAGGTGCTTTATACTTGTCACATGTACATTACAGCACAGTGAAATGTATTTTTTTAAACAAAATGTAACTGCAGCCTTTGACTCGAACATCTAATTATCTCTGCTCATGAAATTGAAAGCATTGTCACAGTAAAGCATGGTGGTGGTAGAATAATGTTTAGAGCTACCTGTGTTCTTTTGGTTAGTTCTATAACTAATCCCCTATTTACCTGGTCACTGACTTTTGATGGCAGCCTTCTGTAGACAGACTTTGGTTATGCAATGTTCCTTCGCATTTTTTTTATAATTAATTTATTGATGCTCCGGAGGGCAGTCAGTGTTTAGTTTTTTTTTTTTTCTTGTTCATTGGTCTTCATTAGGATTAAAATACTTTATTGATCCTGTTGGGAAACTGTTGGGTTGTCGTTGCTCTCAAAAAAATTAAGGTTAGGATTAAAGTAAAAGAAAAAAAATCAGAAATTGTAATAAAATATAGTGAAATGAAATGTGTAGTAACAATGAAACAGATGGCAGAAAAGTCAGACTACAATAAAAGTTATACAAGTTATTGCACATGTAACAATTATTATTATTATTATTATTATTATTATTATTATTATTATTATTATTATTATTGCACTAAAATTATTGCACATAATTGGCCAAGATATTAGCATTATATAAATGTGGCATGATATATCTATATCGCTCATACATATATATACAGTATATATATATATATATATATATATATATATATATATATATATATATATATATATATATATATATATATATATATATATATATATATATACATGGTGCAATATGTTTAGGCATGCTCTTTATTTGTGCAAGTAATAGTGTGTGTCAATTCAAATTCCTCTTGTATCTAAATTGTCTGGTTCCTCTCAAGGTTTCTTTCTTATGCCATCTCAGGGAGTTTTTCCTTGCCACAGTCGCCATCGGCTCGCTCATCAGGGTCAAACTTACACTTATAAAGAACATATAAATTTTTTATCACCACATTATCTGTGTAAAGCTGCTTTGAGACAATGTTCATTGTTAAAAGCACAATACAAATAAAAATTAATTGAATTGAATTAAATTTAATCAAAACTTGAACCCCAAATCTGCCAAATTGACATTTAGTATACTTTGTATACTGAACAACACCTTTAATATGATGTAAGATCCTCAGATTTTTCTCCTCTTCCACACCAGGTGGATCATTATCCAGAAATCAGAATTGAGCCCAACGTTGTTCGTTTTAAGTGTACTCTTGCTATAGCTTACTAACATGAAGTGCCCTTTAAAGCGAGCTTGATGAGTCCAAAGCCGTCGGAAATGTGATTAATGGCAGTGTTGTCTCTCTGACCTTCTTTCCAGCAGACCAAAGAAGCAGATGGCTGCTACATGAATGAAATGTCACTATCTACTGAATGTCAATCAAGGTCATAATAACTGAAGAGCTGTGTTGCCATGCAGAGGAAACGCAAATTATAGAGTTCATGTTTTCGGGAGCAACACTTTATTCGATATGCTTTATTAATGATAAAAAAATCCTACACATTCTTTTATACAAATCACATTTCAGTTTATCTTACATGCAGTATGTAATATCAGACTTTTGTCATTTACATTCCCTACTCTTATTTTTTCTAGGCCTCTTGAGTTGTCTGAGATCAGAAATATAACAGCATTTTTACATGACTCCAACACTTACCTGGCATTTCCGATGTTGTTCTTTTGTCCTGTGAAACAAATTCAGGCTACAAACTCCTGTTGCTGCTTTACTGAGACCAATACTGTCACTCTATGTCACGCTGCATTCTCAGAGAATCAAGTTGACAGGCTATATCTAGAAATCACTTCTGTAGCCAAGGCTGCAGAGCTTAATCCCTGTGTAGTGGAAAGCAAACTGAAACTTAATCGCTCTGAATTGTAACTCCACATGACGACATGTTAAACAAAAGTTCAGTATGGACTCCAGGTCATGAGACTTTGGTCATTTCGCTGCACAATATTTGGTCTGGAAAAATTGCAGCAAGTTGCACATAAGGTCAAATATGGACAATGGATAAAAGTTTGTTTCCACCTAACAATAAGATTGGAAAGTGCTTTTTGAACTGTCCACATTTAGATCCAATTTGTTCTTATAATAACCTCCACTCTTCTGGAAAGTTACACTAGAATTTAGAGTATTGGGAGATTTATTACATTTCATTCAGCCACAAAGGTGTTAGTAAAAATCCAGTACTGGCAAAAAATATACACACATATATACATATATATATATATATATATATATATATATATATATATATATATATATATATATATATATATATATATATATATATATATATATATATAAAGCCTTCCTTTGCTTTAAGAACCAAGCTGGAAGATTTTTATAATATGAAGAAAATGAACTGAGTATATAGAACTCATCCAAACTGTCCTTGTGGTTTTGTCTCATTGGTAAAAAAAACTATTTCTTCCTTGATGAATACACTGATCAGTTATAACGTTATGATCACCTGCCTATTATTGTGTTGCTCCCCCTTTTGCTGCCAAAACATTCCTGACCTCAAGCGTTAACAGCATTAACTTCTTCAGCAATTTGAGCCTCAGGAGCTCGTCTATTGGATCGGACCACACAGACCAGCCTTCGCTTCCCATGTACATCAATGTGCCTCGGCCGCCCATGACCCCATCGCCGGTTCACCACTGTTCCTTTCTTGGAGCACTTTGAATAAATACTAACCACTGCAGACCAGGAACATCCCACAAGAGCTGCAGTTTTGCCTCTGACCCAGTCGTCTAGACAATTTGTCCCTCACACAAATCCTTATGGTTACCCAATTTTCCTGCTTCTAACACGTCGACTTTGAGGACAGAATATTCACTTCCTGCCTAGTGTTATCCCACCCACTAACAGGTGCCATGATCAAGAGATAATCAGTGTTCTTGACTTCACCTGTTAGTGGTCATAAAGTTATACCTGTTTATGTATTTTTTCTCTGAAAAGTGAAATCATTAAAAAAAAAGTAAAGTTAGGTACTGATGTAAGTGAGGTGAGGAGGCCTGGACTGCAGTCAGTGTTCCAATTTATTCCAAAGGGTTGAGGTCAGAGGACTATAGCAGAAGATCTTTCACTCCAAGCCATGTAAGCTTGTAATTTGTTCATGTAACTGGCTTTTTGTACATTAAATGATGAGATAAACTCAAAAAGGTCACTGGCTTTATTCTTTCGAGACCTTGTTGACATTAACCGGGCATATAAATAACAAATGTTTAGCTGTTAGTTATATGGATAAGATTTTGCACAATTAAAGCAATGATGAATGATGACAAAGTGTTATTGTAATCTGTACACAACAAAAAGTTTACAAGTCTGAATACAAAGTGCACAAAGCACGGGCTTCATGTAGTTAATGCTATTTTCCAAAAATGAATGAAAGCAATAAACAATGTCATGGGGCAAAAACTCAAAATCACTTAAAGGCACTTTTGTATAAAAGAAAGATATATGTTGAGAAAAAAAAGGTACAAAATGGGTTTCTTGAACCGTGTGCCATAAGACTTTCATGACAATATAATCTGTAATTGTTTTGTAAAAGAACTACATGACATGACATTACTAATCACTAACAGAGCTTGAATCAGGATACGCATTTTTATTTTCTTATTTATATATATATATATATATATATATATATATATATATATATATATATATATATATATATATATATATATATGTATACAGTGTACACCCACCCACACACACACACACACACACACACACACACACACACACACACACACACACGTTATTCCCGACTTACCATTACTCCATTAGAACTTGAAAATATCGTAAGCCTACCCAGGGGTCTTAAAGAACGATGGAGTAGTATGGGGTAGTAAACTGTAATTTGTACTGCATATTACGGATACAAATTGTATGTATTGTATATAAACTATACTGTAAATATATATGTAGCAGTGGGTAAAAGAATGAACACTGTTTCGCGAGTGTGTGTGTGTGTGTATACTGTATGTATGTATGTGTATGTGTATATATATATATATATATATATATATATATATATATATATATATATATATATATATATATATACATACATATACACACATTAGTGAGACTGAACCATGTCATGTATTTTTTTCACCTTCATACCTGTACATAAGTGATCCTATGTATGTATATAAGTTCTATTTTTCAGCTGTAAATTAAATTTTTATATACATTTTATATCACAGGCAGATGGGGAAAAGAGCTTTTCACTCTGTGTCCTACTCTGTATGCTGTATGTTGACTTTCTGTACGTTACCCATAAAATTCAAAACGTAGGCTAAGTAAAAAAACGATTAGCCAAATCTGGTCATGGTTTATGTTGTGTTTATCTCATGTCTGTATTCTAAAGCATGGTTCATGTAAATAGTAATAGGGTCAAAGAAATGTTCAGACATCCAGAGCAGAATGTGATACATTACAGCATTTACATATGGGGAGTGTTTGTAATGTAAATAGGCAGTAAATAGGCATCATAGAACGAACACACACACACACACACACACACACACACACACACACACACACACACACACACACACACACTACCAATACTACTATTGCTACTACTACTAGTCAACATCAATATAAATCACATCTTTAAGTTGTATATGTTACAGAAAAGTAACACCTTTTAAAGGAAATCTTATCTATAAAACTGTCTGAGTGTCTTACGTGATCAAAGATCAAGAATATTTAAAATGCAGGTTAGTGTATTCTAGCAAAATGTCTAGAAAATCAAAAGATAAGCAAAGAAGTTACCAGTACGACAAAGCACTTTTTCTTGACCACTGAAACTAAACAATTTTTTTATTACAAATTTTTGTGCGAAAAAAAAAAAAGTGATTTGTTTGCAACAAAATAATTGTTGATGACGTATTTTAAAGCGAACAGGAATTTCCCCAATATACACATTGATCGACAAAGAAAAGAACAATCTATCAATTAGCAAACTAACTAAAAAAAATTATTCTCTAAGATCCTGTTCGGGCCTCGGCTGGTTTGTAAGTGTGTGCTGATCCACCAGGAGTTAAGATATTTTGAGGAGGTTTCTGGAAGCTGCAGACAAAACAAAGCCGTTTGATCAGAATTAGCATTTTTTAAATCCCTCTCTGCTGAAAGTCACAGAATGACAACATCCTTTTGAAGGCAACTTAAACCTGTCCTACAATAAAACTGGTTTAATAATCGAGGGAGGTTTACCTTGTGGATCGGACTGCGTGCCAGGTTGGTTTCCACCGCTCTCAAGGTCAGTGCCTACACACATGCACAAAAACACTCACAAATAAATAAAAAATTTTTTACATCCTGCCACATGAGCCCTCGTCTTTATAAACCCAAAGTATTTTAATTACTAACTCTATGTAACACTTCATTAAAAACATCGACTCTGGTGGGACTCGAACCCACAACCTTTGAATCACTTCACCAAGTGTTACTTAGAAGTCCAATGCGCTATCCATTGCGCCACAGAGCCACTTGTTGAGAGTCGCGGCATTATGGGCTTTTGTAACACGACCCCCCGCTGCCAGCTGGACGCTGCAATTACATGTTTTTATCGCTAGGGGCAGTGTGGTGTTCCAGCACCATATGGACAATTCAATAATGAATGTAGATTCAGCAAAAAATGTGCTCAAATTTTGGAATCAGAAAGGACCATAATATTGTAATCGACACTTTTCTGCAAGAAATACATTTGGGAAAATTAGTATGAAATTGGGATAAGAAATATAAATAAAATCTTTATATGACTGTAATGCTAATATGTGTTTTTAATAATAATAATTATTATTATTAAGTCACAAGGGTACGGTGGCCGAGAAGTGCAAAACACATTACCAAATCCGAGAACAAATTAACAAATTAGAAAACAAAACAACAAATCCGAAAACACAACGACAAAATTCAGACAAACCGGAAAAGGTAGGTCTAGTTGAATGGAATGGGAATGGAAACTTACCGATCATTGGACGAGACACCTGTCAATCAGCTGTATATCGTGACTGACAGGTGTCTCGTCCAATGATCTGTAAGTTTCCATTCACAAACTACACCTACCTCTTCCGGTTTGTCTGAATTTGGTCGTTGTGTTTTCGGATTTGTTAATTTGTTTTTGGATTTGTTGTTTTGTTTTCGGATTTGTTAATTTGTTATCGGATTTGTTGTTTTGTTTTTGAATTTGTTAATTTGTTTTCGGATTTGTTAATGTGTTTTGCACTTCTCGGCCACCGTACAAGGTTCCTGTTAAATGGCATTCAAGTTTTTTTTCTTTGTTGATTCCAAATAGTGTACAAACTTTTGTAGTCAGCTCTCTATGTTAGGGGTATTAGCACTGTATGGTCGATCACTCACCTCCTTGTGCCTTAAAACATAGTTTCTTCTTCTGGTAAGCGAAATAGCTGGAGGCGGCACCAAATATGGCCACTGCCACAGCGCTGACGATGCCCGCCATCTGCCCACCTTGAGCCGCTGTGTGTCAAACAAAGACATGGTTATAGAACCTCACAAAAAAGATACGCCTCGAATGCACAAAAATATATAAAAAAATATATTCAATATATTAAATATATAAAATATTAAATAAATAAATATATATATTATATATATATATATATATATATATATATATATATATATATATATATATATATATATATATATATATATATATATTGAACTCATCAGGTAATTCCCAAGTTAATCAAGGACTCCGATCCCTCAGGATTAAAGAACTGGCCTAACAAAATATCACAATATTCCAATTATAAATGTAAATAAACAATTTGGAATGCAGCCCAAGTATATTTGTTCATAAACAACCAGCAAGGGAACTGAAAATGAGTTATTTATAATACTGAATATATTATCCTAACAATGAGGTTAATGGATTGTTAAAGATAATGGTAATACACTTGTCTTGTTAATGAATGTTTTTATTTATTTATTTATTTATTTATTTTAAACAAATGCCAAGTCTTGAAATTAGTTTTCTACAGACATTTCTAATTAGAGTCAATTATCTGATAGACTGATGAAGGCTCACAAACTTTGCAGTAACTTTCTATCTAGAGAAAAAAAATACAAAATATTGAAAAGCATTTATTCTTTATTTATTCTATCGAGGCATTTTTTTGGAAGAAAAATGACACATTTGAAGTAAACAAGGTTTTATGACAGGCCCTGGAGTATGCTTTTATTTTTTCAAGCTCAGTGCAAAACCTCGACTCTGGTGGGACTCGAACCCACAACCTTTGAATCACTTCACCAAGTGTTACTTAGAAGTCCAATGCGCTATCCATTGCGCCACAGAGCCACTTGCTATGCGAGGAGCAGCAGTGGTTCTGGCAACCATGTTAAAACTTTACATTATTTCAGCTACAATTTCTACAAATTATTTTAAACGTTTTAAATAAACAATAAATCACTGATTCTATTATTCACATGTTAAAATATCGAACATTTCTTTCACTTGGAATGTTTTCAATTGTTTGTTTTTTAGACTTTTTTTTATTATGACTGCAACTTTACAAATGTATACCATACTTTCAAATACAGCATTTCTTCATTAAAACAAAAATGTACCTATTGTATAAAAGAAAACTGGGAATAAAGTAACCCAACAAAATGTAAAAGTCAGGAATTTATGTTAAAGCCAACTAATATATCTATTACATCAAAAATAATATATTTATATGAACTGTTCTGTCATTTCCTTGAATGTACACATTTTAAAGCGAACTTCTGGAATTTCTTGAAACAACAGCCAGAATAAATGTCCACCACTAGGTGGCGATGTATTTCCCAGTTTCCAAAAGTAATGAATGAGGCCCTGTAATTTAAGCGTACTACAGTTACTGCTATAACACAGTTTAACACATCTGTAGCTACAGCATATCCTGCCTGGACATGAAAGATCATTATTTTGGGAAAAGCCAAGTATTATTCAATGAGTCAGTAAATGAGTCATGAGTCATGAGTCAGTGTTCTACTGAATCACATTAAGACATACAGAAGTAGAGTCTGCTGCTTCACAATGAATCAGACATGGATTAGTGAGTAATGGACCCACACTCGGTCCAGATGATGTTTTAGCCTCTGTGTCAAGAGACTACATTAGCATGTAACAAGTGAGCTTGTTTGGATGTCCAACTAATCAGATCAATAATGATCAGAAAATAATTCATAATTATTATAAAATGTGAGAGAAATCTGAGGTGTATTTGATAGAATCAATACAGACATTAAGTTTTTACGTTATTTGGATAATCTGATGAAATAAAAAGGAGATAATCACATTCACGTGAGTTACTTGTAAAAAATATACTTACAATTATTTATTATTTGATAAAAATATTTAACTTGATATTTTCCAACCTCTCCAGGTCCTAATTTGTTTGTATGTTTGATTGTATATTCATTCATTTATCTATCCATTTATTCGTTTGTTTGTTTATTTATTTGATTGATTGATTGTTTCTTTCCTCCAGGTGCCTAGGTTTACATTTGACCTGTAAAAAATGTGCATACATAAATTATACACTGAAATGTAAACAAAAGGACAAATGTCATTTTGTTTGTTAAATTGTATTTAGTTAAATTGTCTGGTTTTTTTGGGGGTAAAATTATTAAAATGTAGTTATATTTTATTAACAAAGCAGTGTTTTCCCAACTAATCTGTCAGCTAAAGCAGTCTGATTTAATTGTGTAAATAATTGAGTGGTTTGGTATAATAATCATAATTCAGTGTTTTTATATTATTTAAGAGATTGGATAATGAGAACTTGCTAACTGTCATGTAGTAACACCATGTTAATCGGATTTTTTGTGTCAGTGTCACTATAACAGTATCATACAAATATTCGTTTCATTCAATTTTCCTTTAAGGAAAAAAAGAGAAATAAACAAAATAACAAAAAATATATATATTAGAGATTTTTTTTTTTTTGTGGTGGTGGTGGTGGTGGGGTGTGTGTGTGTGTGTGTGTGTGTGTGTGTGTGTGTGTGTGTCTATATATTATATATATATATATATATATATATTATATATATATATATATATATATATATATATATATATATATATATATATATATATATATATATATATATATATATATAAATAAAATAGTTATTTTGTTTAAACATTTCTGTTTATTATTTGGTGGTTGTGATATTGATATTTGCAGTGGCTATTTTTATGTATTACTTTTTTGCCAAAGTATTGATGTCACAGTGCATTAACCTGCAATCAATTCACACCCGATGGCAAAAATCAAACCTCATTAGTATCAATAGATTGCAGTGTTTGGTGCTGTGGGAAAAAACTGTAGAGATTAGTATTATTTCATTGGTACGCCGCACTCAAACGCTCACATAACTATTATAATATGTCAAAAAACAACTTCACAGACGTCCATAATTACTCTGAGTTTAGGTCGTTCTTGTAAATTGTTTGAGAGCATCGTTGACTTGAGGTTCACTACAAGCATGAATAAACATTCTTAAGTCACTAAGCTGTTGAATATGCATTATTTTAATGATGCAAAAAGAAGAACGATAAACAAGAACCTAAAGATAGTGTCATGATTCACATAATTATTGAGCTAAAATCAGGGTTTCCTTCTCGACTTATCTTAATTATTCATATTAATATTCATATTCCACAAATATTCGGAATAAATCAGGATAAAAGCAGGAAGTGCTACAGAACTCCTGAATATAGAAGGGAAAGTGCCAAATCAAATGCAAATGCAGGGATTGAACATATTTACAAAAAGAACAATATTTTTTATAGAGCTAGCTAGACAGGTCTCAGGCCATTTCTGAATACACACCCTGAGGCAAGAGAGGCCCTAAACACATTAATATACATTCTGGAAATATCAGCGGGGGGATGCCATGTTACAGATTGAGTACTGCTCAGAGATTTAATAATAGCAGTGGCTTCACCAGTGGAAAAAAAAAAATGCAGAATGGTTTCACCTTTCGTGTGAATTTTATTTCAAGAACCAAAGAGTCAGGAGCAGGTAGACAGAAGGACAGAAGAAAATACACCAAAAATGAACAGCAATATGTTGTAACAATGTTGTCTTTTCAGTACACAAAAAACCCTTCTTAAAATACTCCCAAAGCTAAAAACAATAAATTAAACCCCTTTTTATTCCTAGCAACCTCCCACTTCATAAGAGATAGTAAAAAACACATTCAGTGCCAAATGCACCTCTCAAATCTTCACATTTCGGAGAAACACAACGTGTCTGATCTCCGCCGTTCTCCGACTAATGAACACATGCTATGTGTGGAATGTGGTGTGACTCACAATCTCGCAGGCTACTGAAATGGCAGTAACAGTGAAGGTCAGCTTGTTATGACTACTTGTTTCAAGGACTAAAGACATTAAACCTGAGAGAAGCCTCTGAATTAATATCACAAAGAGTACAAACACAAAAACCAGACAGCAACAGTTTTGACTAAAGAGGGGAAGAGAATTACTAACAAGATGAGAATTAGACAAAACAACGACAATATAAAACAAAAACAAGAAGGTTGTAGGTTTCAATCTTTTTTTTTTCAAGTGCCAATGGATTAAATGTAATAAAAAAGTGAGCAAGTGAAGATACTTGGGTTTGGGAATGACTAAATGGTCACAAAAAATGTCTGCAATCATTTAAAAACCCAAGTATTTTTTCGGTACTTGTACTGGATTCGCAAACAGCTGAATTGTAAGCAGAATCAGTGCAAATAAGAAAGAAAGATAGTTCTGACTTTTTTTTGGAACTGAACAGGAAATAAAAGAAAAGGAAATGCAAAGAAGCACAAGACATAAAAAAAATGAATGGAAGGAAGGGGAAATGACGCATAGTTCAGAAAAAAAAAAAAAAAGTCAGTTAATTGCTTTTTTGTCTTCACCATTCCATACTCTATACACGTGCTGATATGGTTTTGTTGTACTGTATTGTCTAATGATTTGACTTCCTTTTATACTATAAAATAAAAACGGTTGCAAAAATGACCGATCTGCTACATATTAATTGGGTTTATTTGTGTTGTTAATTTACTGAAAAAAAAAAAATCGTATCTCTGTTATGACTCTAGTTTAAACACTAGCATTATTTTGTACAATGCTGTTTGGTTGAACCCTAGGAAATCGTACTAGCTGCTATTGTCAAGTACCTAAAATGTAAACAATTCGGATTCTGCTGTAAGATGGGTTTGCTAACTCTATGAATTAGGCTATATATATTTTTTTTTACTATTGAAAACCAAAAATGATTAAGAATTATTTCAAAATGGTATCAGATGAAATGGCTACAACTAATGTTTTTAATCGAGAATAGTTAAAAAAAAAAACAGCGAGGCATGAGCTTTAAGGAGTTGAGCTTTGAAGAGCAGTAGCTGAGAGGAATGTCCTATTAAAGGCCTGGGGGATGACTTCATAGCACAAAACCTCAGAGGAGGAGCTGGTTTGTTCTAAAACTAGCAACTAGCAACCACCATTACTGTATTGTAAGCAGATTCAGTGTGATTAAGGAAGAATGGTCGTTCTGACTTTGTTTGGAAATAAACAAGAAGTGAAAAAAGCAACAAAAAAAACAAAAAACAAAAAAAACACACCACTTCAGCTATTAGCTTATAATAGGCCAGAGTTCCAGAAAAAATAACAAATAATAAATCCATTATCCAAACCATAGATGGAGTAACTATAGATAAAGCTTAGTTTTAACTGAAATACCAACAACAGTCACACCACCAAACCACCTTCAGTAACCTGTTCAAACATGCCTCTTGCTTTTAATGTAACCAGACAAACAGACTCATTGGGATCAAGTCTGCTTCTCTGCATCGGCTAAGTCCAGGATCTCCAGCAGCCTTTCTAGAAGGGACAGTACAACTTGTTTAGAGTTGGCAATCCAGGCAAGGAGGCCTTCTGGCATGTTATCTCCTAGCAACGTCAGGAGCTTCAGCCACTGCGGGTATAGTTCTGCAACAACAGGATATCGAAGCAGAGATTTTAGAGAACTGTCTCTCACATCACAGACAGCCAAAGTAAAGCAAACCATGCTTTCTATGACTTTTAAGTACAACCGAAAAACCAGTGGTGGACAGTAACAAAGTCAATGTAATTCGTTACTGTACTTAAGTAGATTTTTCATGTATTTGTACTTTACTGAAGTATTTCTATTTGGGGAGACTTTTACTTGAACTTCACTGCATTTGAGTAAAAAGTCAAATATTTTACTTTTCACTCAACTACATTTTGCGCAGTCGTTCCTTTTATTTTCTGAGTGAATAAAAAATTAACTGGTCAAACACACTGCAAATTCGCCAATCAGGTTCGAGCACACGCTCTGTTTTAAACTCGTTTTGATTGGCACTCGGTGGCATCTACTGATCATCAACATAGAGTTCAGCATCAGTTCAACATCAAGAAGAACATTTAGCAAGGAATAAATGATGGAAGGAAACTTCTAATTCTAACTTGCCACAACACCCGTAGCCTTATTTGCATTTTTTTTTTTTTTAATAGTTGAAAATATGGTTTTGGGCTCACGATAATTGTAATAGATATCAATCAGGTTTTGACTCATTAATATCATTCTATTAATAGACTGATGTGCTGAGAGTCTTTTCACATAAACTGGGTTGATAAAGCAAAAGGTCTTGTGACAAAAATTATAATAGGAACATCAAAGCCATAATAAATCATAGTTCTTTGGATACTTAATTTCCTACTGTATTTCTACTTTTACTCAAGTTCAGAGTTTGTAGAATTTTAAAGGATGTCTTTGGATGTGGTAGCCTTACATTTTCCCTTCAATAGAACTAGGAGAACCAAAACAAAGCTCAATGAACATATGGGTTACAATGTTTGGAGATCTTGAGCTGTCGGCTATGGAGCTCTGACCTCCGAATTGGAATGCTGACGGAACCCCAGTCCTCCTTACCTACATCAGTAGAATTTCCAGCATCATGAGTGAAATAAAGACAGCAAATAAAGGATTCGAAGCACCAATACAGTATAAGAACAAGATGGACGTGTGTTTTTAAATTGCTGTTAAAATGAAATCTGAAATCCAAGCACCAGATCACCAGACCACTACAGTAATTTCCTCCATGTGTTGGAATGTCCGGCGCTCATGAAAGCATTATGGGGCATTTAAATCTGCCAAAGTGCTTTTTAAAAACACACAGAAATCCGAACATGCAGTTTATGCTACAAGGAGCAGATGAAGACCAAATTAAAGGGCATAAGCATTCATAATCTACCAGTGCGAAACAGGGTCATACTTCCATGATTTGCAACTGCATGCCTTTTGCTGTGTATTCTTCCTGGGATATTATTACTATTAGGGACTTCATCATAAACTTTAAACTTTCAGCATTTCTATATCCTAACTGCACGAGTCCGGATGCAACCAGGCATACATGTACTTGCCGCCCATATTTATCACCAAAAATTTAAATCTAGGGTTAAAAAACACAAGTAGACAGTTACGCTACCAGTACAATAGATGCTAAAAACTAAAGAGTTAAAACAAGAAGGAAAAGACAATAAAAGGAATAAAAGGAAGGCAGGGACATTTTGAAAGTGGGCCTTATTCTAAACACAAGGACAACTAAAGGATACCAAATATACAAATCATGTCACACTTCAGAATTACTGTTGACAGTTAGTATTACCAAGGGGCATTGGTGTGTCAGGAACAATGTGTGCCAGTGTAAGAGGTGGAGCTTTCTGAAATGACTGATATTTGTTCCTGTTTACAGAGCATACATACAGAACCACAAAGATCAACTCTATTCTATTTAACAGAATTTTTATTAAGAGCCGATGAAATGTTGAAAATCCAGACCACTCCTATGACTGCACACAAGAGAACTAATTTACCAAGTGTTTACTCATCTATTACAGCGAGTTCAGTCGTTCTAAAAGTTCAGCCGTCTCTAAAAGAGGCTGAACATCCACCATATAGAACACAAACAGAGAAAACATGATGATGACCTCAGAGACCTCATCACATCACTCACTGCACCACGCTGTCTGAGATCCTCCAGCACTGCTCGAATGATACCACCTTCTCTCAGAATGAGAGGTACGTATACTTCAAGGCTCTTCTCTGTTCTGGCACCCGAGGGGGTGGAATGAACTTCCCCTAGATGTCCGTACAGCGGAGTCCCCGATTATCTTCAAGCAACGGTTGAAAACCTACCTCTTCTTGAAACACTTAAATTAGCAATTTCCAAGTTTGCTTTGTAGAATTCAAGAGTTATATTAAGTTTGCAAACTTGCCTACCAGTGTAGATTTATTCATTGCTAGAGACTCAAAGCACTTTTGTACATCGCTCTGGATAAGGGCGTCTGCTAAATGCCGCAAATGTAAATTACTGTTTAAAATAAGAGAAGATTTAGCCATAGATTTCAAAATGTGTTTCCTGAACAGGACAAATAGGAGATGACTACTGCAGAGCAAAGCACTTTCTATAAAAAAAACAAAAAAAAAAACTGTGACCAAACTGTGAACATGCTCTAACTAACACTTTTAAGCCTTAGTATGTTAGTTCTTCTGTGAAAAAAATAATTGAAAGGTTTCAACCTTTTTAACACAGTGTAAAACCTGTCGTGCACAAAACACAACATCTTATTTCCCTTTCAGAAAGAGTTCCACATTCGGTTATAGGAAACCAGAGCTTGTCCCTACCCAAGAACGCTCACCAACACCTTTTTCGTAGATTTAAACTGGCCAGAAACCCTTAAATATCCAGAATCTGAGAAACCCCTATAGAGTGCACAAATAGAAAGTTGGAAATATCCAGCATAATAACGGGTTTTCAGATGTCCCTTTGGAGAAACCTTTAAATGCAAAACACCACAGTCTGGGTTTTTTTTTCTCGTTTTCTTTTCAATGTTACTGTTGTTAGACTACATACAATACTTGTCCATACTTGTCCACAGGAGTCCATCCAGTAATTTCTTGGTTTTGTTTCTCTGGGTAAAGGTTCTATCTATAAAACTACAACAGAGTTTCCAAGAAGAATCATAAACTGCTCATTATCCAGCAAATCCAAAGAACATTTCATTCTAAAACCGCATTATCCAAAAATATAACACCTATAAAACCCATAAAGTTTTCACACATAACCTTACCACAGCAGGTATCAGTTTATAAAAACAAAACGAAAAAATAGCATTTCCATCTAGCAATGTAATGTGCTTTCATTGGGTCCCTTTGCACTACAACACAAAGGAACCTTCAGGAAGCCCGAACATATAACCATCAAAACCACTTGTTGTTTACTTATAGTAAAGCAGTGTAATATATACACATGGGGAAAAGGGTCTCAAGTAGAACTGTAAAACTTTCTTCAGTTTGTCTCTATGAGGATTTTCATGCTGAACCATATGACACCCTTTAAGGTTTTTACACTGGAGAATTCATATATATATATATATATATATATATATATATATATATATATATATATATATATATATATATATATATATATATATACACATACATACATACATACATACATACATACATACATACATACATACATACATACATACACACACACACATATATATATATATATATATATATATATATATATATATATATATATATATATATGTATGTATGTATATACATACATACATACATACATACATACATACAGTGTGTATGTAAAGTCACACTGAAGGCATCAAAACTATGAATTAACACATGTGGAATTATATACATAATAAAAAAGTGAACTGAAAATATGTCATATTGTAGGTTCTTCAAAGTAGGCATCAAGAGAATGCCAAGAGTGTGCAAAGCAGTAATCTAAGCAAAAGGTGGCTACTTTGAAGAACCTACAATATGACATATTTTCAGTTGTTTCACACTTTTTTGTTATGTATATAATTCCACATGTTAATTCATAGTTTTGATGCCTTCAGTGTGTCTCAAATTTCATAGTCATGCAAATAAACAATGACTTGAAACATGACTATGAAACAATACAATTTTCATAGTCATTAAAATAAAGAAAACTCTTTGAATAAGAAGGTGTGTCAAAACTTTTGGTCTGTACTGTATGTGTATATATATATATATAAATAAAATAAAAAAACCCTCAAGTAAAGCTAGACAAAAAGGGTTTTATGAAACTACTGTGGCTGGCAATAAATACACTCTTTGTTATGAACCATGAGGTTTATAAATAGAGCTGTTTAGGAAGCTAAAACACTCAAAAATAGCAACAAAAAAAAAAAAAATAATAATAGATTTCCAGAAGTGTAGAGACAATTTTTTAGAGACAGTCCTGTTTATTGAAATATTGTGTTGAAGTAGGTTTGTGTCAATGTAAGCTGAGTTGTGTGTCATAGTAAATAGTTTTGAGGTGTGCGTCAAAGTAAATTGTAAAAAATATTGTAAATAACAAAAACAAAAAAAACAATACAGAACTCCTTTTATAAAATCTACAAAACATATAAACTCAACATTAGGGTTTAGTGAGGCTAGATTTAACATAACATCTTTGAGGACCAACACTAGTAACAAAATTTAGACAAGACTATAATATTATAATATGAATAACCCAATAATCTCATTAAAATAATGTGTATTTACCCTTAGTTTCGTCATCTCGGTCATCTGAAGAGAAAAACGTACAAACAAATGTAAGATATATGAGTCTTTTTAACATGCAGGATTGTAGCTGATATAAATATCTGTATTGAGTTGTAATCATATATGATCCTTAGTAACTGCCTGTTCAGGGTTACTGTGGTTTTGAAGGTGTACATCCAAATTCAGATATTTGAAACACTATAAATACACAGATAAGACTGTACACTTTACACGTCATATATACATACCACAGCCGTTTCCTGACATTACACACTTCCTTCCTCTTTAAATCTGTTTAGGATTGTACTAACCAATTCAACCCAAACACCAATATGAATCAGCCGATAGGATCTTCTCATTAATTAAATTTACTAAATTCTAGTGAAATTTCCCATGTTTTGTGTTTTTAGTCAACACAGACCACAGCACATGTTAACCATAAAAAAAGGAAGAACATCTTACCTGTGACTCCACCGAAATCATCTACGCCTACAGGAACAGGCACAGGGAAAAACAAAAGACAAATGAATAAGGAATACTAATGGTACACTGAAGAAAATCAGAAAATTAAAGAACACAATAAAAAATAACTGCTTTTTGATGCTTTCACACACTGTAAACAAAACAACATTCTAAGCAGTTCATGCTAGTATTTTGCTAACTAACTACTCTAGATTGCTAGCTGAATGAGATTAAATAAAATCTTTTCATTATCAATATAGCATTCATTTTGTGACCTGATAGCTCAGGAAGTAAAAAATCCCTCAGTTCAATTCCACTGTGCCTGAAAAGACCCTGTTTTTGATAGAATTACATGTAAAAATGTCTGGAAGCAACATGTAAAAGGATCGGAACTCGGAAATCATCCACTACACAACTTTAATCTGGACACACTTTCATTTGAGTGACAATACTGGCTACAATATCTAATAATAAAGTCTACAAATCAAATTTATATTGCATAAAGTTGCCTCTGCATGTCTATACAATATACTTCTGCACATTTTTCATTGTCAGAGCCTTTATATTTATTTGCTGTACATATATTTATATATTCATTTGCACTTGCACAATGCTACTATTTAAAGTTCCAGTAGATGCTAAACTGCATTTTGTTGCTGTGTACTTGTATTATGCATGACAATGCAGTTCTTTCTATCTATCTATCTATCTATCTATCTATCTATCTATCTATCTATCTATCTATCTATCTATCTATCTATCTATCTATCTAATTAACTATACAATATATATATATATATATATATACACATTTCAGAAATAAACATTTTCAACATAAGATTTCAATTTTGTAAGTCACAAAACGATGTGAATGAATAGGAAATAATCTGCATCACTACACGCCTTAATTCCGGATCATTTCAGCAACATCACTGGCTGCAATATCAAATCATAGAGTCCAAAAATCTGCATTTTGCTGCAGTCAAATTTATATTGGGTAAAGTTGCTTCTGTTTCTATACACTGTGTTTTATAGTGATAGCAAAAGCACTGCTTTAACAACAGCTGAATGTAAGATATTGTCCACATGCAATACACTGTCCTTGTATAGAATTATGAGAACTGCTTTTATAACCAGCACTGAAAAAAATACTTAATTTATCTGCATGGAAACCTGACTGATTCTTTCCAAGCCTTTGTACAGATCAACACACGGCAGATTAAGTTTTGGAACAATTCTTTTGTTCTTGCGAGGTCAGGTTTGCTTCATAAAAGATGGTTTAGGATTTGTTTTTTCCGCTCTATCACTAAATTCTATTTTGCAATCCATTAAAAAATTAATTAATGTTTTGTTTTTCAGTTTGATTCGAAATATAGTCTGAGATCAGGGTGTACCTCCAGACCGATCTCCTTTACCAGGATCAGGCTTGTGTCCATCACTAGCAAAAGCAAGATCGTCATCACTAAGGTCACCTGTAGAAAATGGAGGACGTTAACAGTAGTGATAATACATACACACACACACACACACACACACACACACACACACACACACACACACACACACACACACACACACACACACACACACACACACACACACAGAGAATAGGACTCATACCTCCATCTTTTGCTGGAACTACAGGTTTCTTAGTTTCTACAGAAACATACAATATGAAGTTATTAACAGTAGGAAGGATAACTATAAGAAATATATACAGAAATACATGCAATAAATTCTTGCATTGCTGCTTACTGTTTAGAAAACTCTGCTACCTCTACCCCCCTTTTACATCTATAAGAAATATATTGCCAGAGAATTGACAAATGCGTATGCATCTTAAGTTGCTTTTGGAAGAAAAGAGGAAGAGTAAAGCAGCTGTGATACGGTATAAGGTAGAGCCGAGAATATGTAAAGAGAAACTGGAAAGGGAGAAACTAGCCAGATTCAGTAAATAGTAATACTGCAAAGCTTTTCTCGGAAGGTGTATAAGAAATTCTATATTTCCAGAGCCCTAGAAACACTTTGACAAAACAACGAACTGCATCTTGAAGTTGTTATTAACAGCATCAGATTTCACTAGATATTGTCCTGACACTCATTCAGATTAGGAATTTATTTTGTGGAATTTATTAACTTTTTTTTGTGTGTGTACGCACACATACAGGTGCATCTATCTATCTATAAATAAATAAAAATTATATTTAAAAAAATTATATATACACAAACACATACATAGATACATACAGGTGCATTTCAATACATTTGAATTTCATAAATAGTTGATTTATTTTAGTAATTTAATACAAAACTTGAAACTCGTATATTATATAGATTTATCACAATATTTCAATATATTTCTTTAAACTACATATAGAATGAGATTCTCAAAAAAATCACATTTCAGAATCTCATTCCATATTTAGTTTCAATTTGCCGTTATAATAATCCCCACTCTTCTGGGAAGACGCTCCAAGAGATTCACCCACAAGAGTATTAGTAAAGTCAGGTACTGCTATAGGTCAAGGGAAGAAGCCTGGGGCACATTCAGCATTCACCCTAAAGGTGATCACTAGGGTTGAAGCTAGAGCTCTGCTCAAGATCTATCTATGATCAACCCATATAAAGTATATCTTTATTAAGTTTGCTTTGTGCACAGGGGTATTGTTAAGCTGGAACAGGTTTGGGCCTCCTCGCTCAAGTGAAAGGAACATTTTATGCTATTGCATCCAAAGACATCCTATACAACTTGCCTCCAACTTTGATTGGGGAACAACCACAAATGGCTAAAAAAAAGTCAGGTGTCCCGATAATTTTTGCATACACTATATTGCCAAAAGTATTGGGTCACCCGGTCATAAGTTTGGTATGTGATTTTTGAGCATCTTATTCCACATTTAGTCCCAATTTGCTGTTCCAAAGATGTTCCACTAGACTTTGGAGTGGGCTTATGGATATTTGTGTTCATCAGCCACAAGGGTATTACGAAAGGCTGGAACTGATGTAGGTGAGGAGGCCTGGGGTGCTGTCAGCATTCACATTCATCCCAAAGGTGTTCAGTAGGAATGAGATCAGAGCTCTATAGCAGGCCACTCAAGATCTTCCTCTCCAAAGCATGTAAACCAGATCTTCAATGAGCTTACTTTGTGCACAGGGGCATTGTCATGCTAGAACAGGTTTGGGGTTTCCAAGTTCAAGTGAATGCTAAATTCTATGATAGTGCATCTAAATACGTCCTGTACAATTGAGTGCCTCCAGATTTGTGGTAACAGTTTGGAAAAGAACCACATATAGCAAGAAAGGTCAGGTGTCCCAATACATTTGGCAATATAGTGTATATCTATCAAATCTCCAAACTCTCATAACCCTTAAAATGTTAAAATAGTGAATTATACAGTTTTCATGATTGACTACAAAACACGTGTAACATGTTGTAATGTCAACAACTTAACAAAAACAGTGCAAAGAAATAAATATATAGGGACTTTACCTGGTTTAGCTGTCGGTTCATCATCATCATCTTAAAATCAGAGCATTATAATTATTAAGAATGATACAAATTTGTTTTTTAATATTGGAAACAAGTGAAAAAAAATACAAACACATTCTTCTAAATGTTTAAAAAATTAACCAAATATTAGAAGGGTTAACGGAAATTTAAAACATGTTCCAAGTTCACAAATGTGTGTTAACTTACCTGATAAGGCATCACCAAGACTCAATTCTGCAATAGGAGATAAAAAACAGTTAATATTATTGAAATAGTAGAATTACATACAAACTATTTCCTAGACCCTGTTCAAACATGACAATTATTATCAAACCTATTATCAACTTCAAACCACTATGGAAAGTGAATAATTGTTTAATTAGCATATAAATTGAATTTGTACACACATTCAGCAAATGACTATGTTACTAAACCTCTAGGGTTTTCAAGTGGAAACAGAGAAATGCTGTGTACACAAACTACAACTTTATTTTCCATCAGATATATTAATCAGGTAAGCCGACTAAACCAAAACCAGACAAGCTGAACTGAAAGTCTAAAATATATCTGCCTTAATAAAGTTAAAGGGAGAATGTGGGTAAACATATTACACTGCATTCCAACAAATGTTTTGCGAATGTGAGTGTTCTTTAATTTGTACTGGTTCTCATTGATGTTTGTTTTACAGTACTTCTGCAGTTCATGCAGTTAGAGGTCAATTTTTACTGAGGAAAAAAAAAAGTTAAAACTAGTTCTAACAGTACTAATAGTTGTACCTTTACTCATATCAACATTTTATATCATGTTAATGCCCATAATCTTTGATCTTGGCACTGTATGAATGTACCTTTTTTCAGGGGGTTTTTCTAGCTACAGAAAACCAATTCTCCTTTTCATTACTATCACAATAACGACCCACTATAGCGAACGCTGGGTTCACACTGTGACAGACACATGGCATAATAACGAATGTATTCTATAAGTAACGGAAAGCAATTTAAACAATTATGCCATACTAATTAAGTGCTATAACGAAAGTAAAGTCTATTTTTAACAACCTCCACACTCAAAAGCTGACACATTAATGTAATATTTTATACAACCAGTATTCTCTTCTATAAACAATGCATCAACTTAAATTTTAACAATAAAAGTTAACAATGACATTTATTTCTATAGGCAAAATAAAACCGTTCTAAGCAGTTCATGACAGACACTTGGCACAAGATGATTTTAATCTTTAAAATAAATAAATTTTTTTAATAAATCAGACCACACCCTAACAGACATACAACACAATAACAGACCTGCTTGTTTCGTCAACCTGCACACACTATGACTGAAACATCACACAATATTGACGTTTAAATCTGTAGCTAAAGTAAAGTAAGGCCACTTTTATCACACTGCTTCTTTATTCACTCTGCACTTTCTTTGACAGACATTACACAATAATGATATATTCATAAGCAAAGCAAACCTCTTCATTGAATCAGTCTCTATGGTTGACTGATTGAGTTACAAGCTGTGACATCGCTATAAATAAAACAGGATCAAAAACTTTAAATTAGGACTGGCTAACAATTAGATCCAGCCGTACATACTGTATATGTGACTCAGAATCGGATCCAGAGTCTGAAAATCTGTCACAACAGAAGCAAAGACGACTACAGCAGGTTGTGTCTATATGGTAAGTATTTAGTATTGAACAAGGTTCTCTCTCCCTCACATCCAAAAACACAGACCTTTACGACACCTTCCATAAACTAATGAAGGACGGTGATAGGCGTGGCTCTTGCTCTGGTTGCTGTGTTTGATCTTTTGGGAAAAGTGCTTATACAAGGTATTTCGGCCTTCATGATGTCATTAAGAGCCACACTCAATAAAATAACGATGATTATATTAATCAAGAAGCAGTAACGAGGATGGACACGATCAGAAAAAAGTTTATTAGAGGGACAGCGAATGTAGGACGTTTTGGGGACAAAGTTAGAGGCCCGATTGGGATGGTTTGGACATGTGCAGAGGAGGAACATGGGGTATATCGGTAGAAGAATGCTGAGGATAGAGCCACTAGGAAGGAGGAAAAGAGGGAGACCAAGGAGAAGGTTTATGAATGTGCTGAGGGAAAACATGCAGGTAGTTGGGTTAAAAGAGGCAGATGTAGAGGACAGGGGGGTATGAAGACGGATGATCTGCTTTCGCGACCCCTAACGGGAGCAGCCGAAAGAAGAAGATATGAACCAAGAAGGAGTGTATCTGGCATATGAATATGTCCAAATTGTGTTTTTAATATTTGCCCATGCTTAGAATGAGAATCCAACAGTATAAATAATATATTATTTATATACCATCCCACCATTATCTATTGCTAAAATATAATAGGTATGTTTAACAATCTTAAAATCCCATGAAAGACACATGACCCAGTAATAACGTTAACTTGTACATAAAAAAGATAAGCCTTGTTTTTATCAATCTTCAGACTCTTTATAGACATATGACATAGCAATGATATTTCAATCTGTATCTAAATATAAAATAAGCCCCTTTTTTTAATCTTTACACTATATGATAAAACAGATGACACAATATTAGCATCTCATCTATAACTAAAGTAAACCAAGGCCTATTTTCTGTTTTATTTACCATTTTAGACCACCTGGGTATGACTGAACCACTGAGCAGTGTACCATTCTTGATAGACCAGGATATGCAAAGCAGATCACATGTTATAAGTATACACAAAAGGAAGTTAAAACCACATCCTTGGCACCAGGCTGCACTACATAAATTAACAGATTAACCTTATACAACGTATAATCGTATAATTGCCCTTGAATCAAATTCAGACCTGTTGGATACTTTTGGAGATCTTTCCTGACTTTCTATGTTCCATTGAAACATTATGCTCCAGTTCTAAAGGTCATTAATTGTATTTAGGATGGGGGGAAAAAAAGTTTGGAAATCTGATTTTATATAACAAACACATGCATAAAATACTAAATACTCCTTCCTTGCTTTTTCCAGGACTCAAAATGAGTGAAAAGAACCTTGCAAAACAGCAAAACACTGGGAATACTTCCAGTGAAGGAAACGTAAGAAACAATTTGAATCAGCATTTTACTACAACCTGTGTACTCATAGTGAACACGCCCTGCACCACAAATGTCACTTGTGTTCTTTCGGACAAGCTCCACTTCCACTTCCCAGCACATTATGTCCACAATAAAGGAAATTGCCTTGAAATGTTTAAAACCTTGACTTGACTTTCAAAAATATCCAAATCACATTGGATGGGGCCTTTGCATTTATGACCACGCCTGATATTTTCACATCAGTGGTGTAGCATGTCTGAATGAGTCATGGAAGAAACCTTAAACCGACACGCCGTGTGTATTCCATATAAACAGGTTGCCATGGTGTTGTTATTGTTCATTTGTACCCCACGGTGATTAATGTTGACTCATACTAAAACTAAAGAATGTTTCTTTTAAGATCAGGGCGAGGCTCGATCTGCCGAATAGCAAGAGGAACTTGAGAACATTTGAATTGTAACTCAACAATGCTAAGCATGAAAGTCAGCTAGCATTAAGCCAAGCTAGGTTTTAGCATTGTTTAGTTGTATCCCATTGAGTCTGAGTTTTTCTTACGTTATATTGAACATGTTTGACTGCAATTACATGTTTTTTAGCTCAAAGTACACAGAGGAACTCTGTGAACATAAAACCAGGTATGCTAATGCTAATTTAAATGCTAGGAAAGTGTTAGCAACTGTGTATTTTGTTTTTCAGCTCATTTTCATATGAGGCTCACAACTGCAAGCATGTATCATAAGTGACACTATTTCTTCGACAGAGTCACATGTAATTCAATCTGGATAAACACGTTTTGTTAAAATTAATAAATTGTGATCTCCTTCCGGGTACAAGGAAGAACTGTTTCCAGAATCTTCTCTGGGCACTATGGGCAAATGATCTTCCACTTGATGTTGTGACAGCAGAGTCTCTAGCAGTCTTTAAATCAGGTCTAAAAACTTGTACCCGGAGATGTGATCTGTATATGTATCTGGGATGAATAAAGTGATCTATACTGTATATCGGTAACAATGGCAGATTCTGAAAACATGCATGTCGAAATGATCTAAAAGATCTAGTCTTGTGACATGTTTGTAAAAAATCAGTTGCTATGATTACTTTAAAAATAAACAGGCAGCCACGAGATTAAAAAAGGGGAAAATTTGACTCATGCCATTTTATTGAAATGAAAGCCACACATGCACGTTTTGCTCGTGGGCACGTTACTGTCACGGCATCAGAGGAAGTGCACGGCTCAGAGTCAGCAAAAAAGCTAAATAAGGAATACTCTGTACCACTTACTTTTAGACCTTATTTTGGGTAAATAGTACTTAATATTTGAACAATAGCTTGATGTTAGATTTGAGGGCTCAGGCTCAAATTCTACCTGTGGTAATATCACTGTTTTCATACACCTTTAAAGAAAAAAAGTAAAGCTAGTATTTAGTTTTAACATACTACTATTATAATTGTATTTAATTGTACGCACTGTAAGGGATTACATTTATCCAACATATTGAAGACTTTTAGTATATACAACATATACTGCATAAAATAGATAAATAAACTAATACATTAAATAGTCACGGCTGTGAGGATTTCAGCTATAGTTGGGGCTTTAGAAAAAACAATGAGGTAGATGGTAAAATAATGACAAAAATGCTACATTTTTGACTAGATTAATAAAATTAATTGCCCAAACAGTTAATTGCACATTTTGTCTTGGAAATTCAACTATATGGTTGAAATGACCATAAAAGCTTCCTGACTTGACTTAAATGGAAATGTGCTTCACTAGAATGGTTTACATTCAATTCATATGATTAGTCGACTCGACTCGTTCTCTACATTCCTTTATATAAATAACCCCAATACAGGCTATATGTCTGTTTTCCCAATATAAAAAAGCAGGATTATACACACTAATAATGTATTTTGCCTTCAATCCATTGAAAATGTTTTTCTCAAGGAAAGTAGAGCTCTGCTGGGTAACGCATTTCAAGATTTGAAGTCGATCGCAAATCCACATTGAATGCAGCTATATTGGCTGCAGCTATAGATTATTTTAGTAATCGAGTATTCTACCAATTATTCCATCGGATAAGAAATACTTTTTCTTTATTGAAAAGCAATACTAAGTATACAAAAGTAAAAAATTACGTGTCTCCTAAAATTAAGAACTTTTCCTTTTAGAAAAATTAAAAAAAATTTATTGCTGAAATTGTATACAAGAATATATATATATATATATATATATATATATATATATATATATATATATATATATATATATATATATATATATATATGAACCCATTTAATTGCCATATTACATCAAAAAATAAATGTTTTTATATATAATTTTAATTCTAAAAATCTATTAAATGACTTGTTTTGACGTGTTTTCTTTATGTTTAAGTTTAAAATTACCCCAACATTTGGTAACTTTCTGTCATTTTCTTTGGCCTGAATCTTCTCCTCGCCCTTCTCTCTGTTCGTCCATTTTTCATTCAGCTTCTGTGTTATCTGTCCAGAGCACTCTAGAGTTTAGCAGATACTACGTCAGCAATAACGGTCCATGGGGAAACACAGTGCTCATTGTGTAGTTAAATGGACTAAACCTTTTTTGTATTTGAATTACTCTAGTTACTTGAGGAATTGTTTCAGTTCTAAAAGCCAACACATGATAATGTCGTATATCTAGGGTCAGCTGGTAGGTGTAGATTTTTATCAGCCCTTCGTTCCTGTGAGTCGTGAGCTACAAGGTCTGTGAACAAGTTTGCACGGCCTAATGAGGTTTGCAGTTTTCCAATACATTCTGCATAACACAATAATATTGTACTCTACTAACATGTTGCCTGTAACAATGTGTAGTGATGCACTAATTACTGGTATGAATTTTATAATAATATAAATTAAATAAATATAAAATATTTAATTACTTTTACCTCAATCAGACGCTGAAAACACAAATTACTGTCTGAGGCACGTGGCTAAAAATATCTATGTTATAAACAAGTATGACAACTAAAGCATAGGTGGATCATGAGCAGCTGGACCTCAAATTAGAAGCTTTGGATAAGTCGTTGGTGATTTGGATGATAATAGGTGGTTACAAAAAGGCCAAAATCAATTTTTTGTCTCTCAAATGTGCCTGCTTCTGATTGGACGGGAATGACAGTGGATGGTTTTATACGAAAGCAATTAGAATAAAAAGTAACCTCATACTTGGTCCTGTTCTCAGCTGACAGAAATACAACCCTCATGTGATCTGCTGCAGTTGTGTGCTGTGAGATCTGAGATGCATTTCTACATGTGGTTATTTACTGTAAACTTTATGTTCTTTCTAAACATCATATGTGGTAAAATCCCAAACCGGTGGTTTCTAAAACACAGAATCTGTCACCAACAAACAAGCCACAGTCGAAGTTGCTGAGATGTGATTTGAGAGTCTGAAATGAAGGATATCTGAAGCTCTTGACTTCAATTTTTTTTTATGTGTTGCGATGCTGTAATATAAATGAGAGGAGGTACTGCGATTCCAGTGAATAATTTAATATGTGCTTATAGTTTTTATACCGTAATTTCCAGACTATTAAGCGCACCCATATATAAGCTGCACCCACTGAATTTTACAAATATTTTTATTTTTTAACATAAATAAGCCACACCTGTCTATAAGCCGCAGGTATCTACACTAATGTACTTTACACAGGCTTTAACGAAAGACACGTTACATGGTGTAACGGGTGAAATATGTTGCGCTTCCTTTAGGAGCATAGCGGTATTTTGGGAATAGCATGCCACTGCATTTTTCCAGTATTACTGCGTGTGTTCAAGACGAGAATTATGTCCAGATTTTATCGATTAACTCGAATGTGTAGTTTACATCGATCTGTTTTAATAAAAATCGGTTTTCTCTTTAATGTTTGTCGACGCTTCCCTCTGGGCTCCCATAGTTTCGAACGAACTCAGCCCCGCCCCCCCACGCATTTGCCACAGAGATACACAATCAACATGGCAGCGAGCAGAGTAGAACTCGTGCCCAAGAAAAGTTAAGACAGCCGCATGTTGAAAATACACGGTTAAGCAGCCGCACTTTGTTTAGTGTTGCACGTCCAATCGTACACTTACGGTACGGGTGGTGGAAGCGACCAAAATACATGTAAAGACGCTTCGGAACGGCGTTTCCGCTAAGAAACAGAAAAATCTGATCATTTAAATCACCATATTCAAACAGTCATAAACAGTCATTTTACTGTGGAGCTTTTAAGAAAAGTAAAGGCAAAATCACTCCAAGCATCACTGCATTTTTAACCATGTTCCACATTTAAACACTCATAAAACATTTTTCTTTGTAGGTTTGCTCATTTTATGTTATGTTACCTTCTATTTTCACAATTTACAAAGAAAGGGCCACCAGCTTGTATTTTTGGCTTGTTGTTTCTGATTGCACTTTAACCCAAAGTGGGTTATAATCCCAGAAGGGTAAATAAACTTTATTTAATAAAGTTAAAACTTAAAAAAAGAAAAAAAAATTCATATGCATACTGATTATAAGCACCTAAAATGAAGCCAGAGGAAAAATACAATACGCACTGTTTTTGTGGGTTTTTTTCCTAATGGTTGTTTATTGCAGCGAACACGATGATACCATTCCTGTCTCTACCAACCCTTAAACTTTGTGTCTTAATCCATTTATATTTAATGTGCCTTATCAAAGAATAAGGAGTGCCACAGAGATAAACATATAATATGTATATAAATTGTTTATGTGCTGAAGAAACTTTCTTCATAAATTAGCCTTGAATTGGAATTTGCTTGGTGTACAGGCAAATGTTTTATCAGTATTTAAAACACCAGACGTATAGGAGAGACGAGCAACATAGCAAAAATATTATCTCACAATACGTCATATTTACTCATCAACCATCCTGAAAGGATCACCTGTACACCTGCAATCTTCCAATCTGTCTATTATGTGGTTTGAGTGTTGAAACTGCTTATTTTCTCTGATATTCACACACAAACATGTCAAGACTTTTTTTAAGTGACAGATCAGAAGAGAATGGCCAGACTAGTTTCTGAGAAGAAATAACTCAAATAATTACTCTTTACAACCGTGATGGGCAGAAAAGCATCTCAGAATGCACAACATCTCAAATCCTGAGGTGGATGTGCTACAAAGCCGGAAGCCCACATCAGATCACATGCCTTCAAGCCAAAAATGGAAGTGGGATGGTCCAGTAAGCACAGGCTTTAATAATAACCGACTTCCCAGATTATTGCATTTTAGTCAAAAAAAAAATGTGTTAGGCACAAAATCTTTTTTGTAACATTTTTTTCCTCTTTTTCATTTATTTATTTTTATTTATTAATTAGACAGTTCCTTTTTTTTTTTTTTTTTTTTTTTTTTTTTTTTTTTACGAAAGAGGAACAAATGGGGCATAAAAGCACTGAGTCTAATCAAATATATTGCAATGTAATTACATCATAAAACAGATATCATTATGACTAATTCCGTAGCTGCACGCTTCAGAATATTGTATTGTTTAACGAGAAGGTGTTTTGTTCATTGTACAATTAATGCCCATTAAGCACAGCATTATTCCCATTGCAAATGGGAATTACCGACATTCCAGATTATTGCATTTGTCAAAAAAAAGAGGAAAAGAATTTTAAAATCTAAAAGAAAATGTGCACATTTTTTTGTAACATTTTTTTCCTCTTTTTTATGTATTTATTTTTATTTTTTAATTAGACAGTTTTTTTTTTTTTACACAAAAAAGGAACAAATGGGGCATAAAAGCACTGAGTCTGAGTCAGAATAATGTATTGTTTAGCGGGGCGTGTTTTGTTAATTGTACAATTAATGCCCATGCAAAAAAAATAAATAAATACAATTCTCTTGCAGAATGTCCTGAAATGAAACTGCTGCCTTTTTTCCATACTATTCCCAAAGCTACATGTTGTTCTCAGTAACTCAAGTGACTCACTGAAGGAGCATGCTTGAGGTTTTCCAAACATGGCACGTCTACAAGTTTCTACTCAGCCCTAAATACACCTTAATAATAAACTTAATCACTTTTTTCTTTAAAGAACTTTAATGTACATGTAACGTGCTTGCTTTGCTTAACCTTAACGATTATATACACTATTTAAAGACAAACATAACAAATAATACCAAACTATATATAAATACCTGTTTTTCTGTTATTTGTTCTCTAAATGCAGCCTACAGTATAAAACAAAATTGTCACAATGTCTCCAATTCATTCCATAAAAAGGCCACACAAACAACATTGAAATAATTGTACACATTGTGATTAATAAACTTGTGTGAAACTTTTTGAAGTTTTGTCGGCAGAACTATGTGTAGCAAGGGTGCACAAACTTTTGCACTTTGCCGTAGAGACCGATTACACTCATGTGAAAAGTACATTATGTGCACGAGCATTCTGCATGGCAGTCAGTATAAATAGACCTTGTGTTGCAAAATTGTTTGTTACATGTGTGTGAAGGTTTGAACCTGGAAAAAACATCAAGTAGCTTAACAAAAGAGACTTCAGAAAGGAAAAAAAAAAGTGGAGAACAAACATGCATAACTCAAATCCCTTTCCAGATGTGGGAAAACATCACCTACCCTGGGCTTTGGTTATCACGAGCGCACCAAAAAGTAAAATCCACATATAGAAAGTCATTTTCTTTTCCGCTTATGTTGTTTATATCTGGCTGTTGGATCTCTGGAGTTGTGTTTGACTCGTGTGCCCATGCACAAAGAGTTAATCTATTTGAAATGGGTGTGTCAACTCAGAAACGATCCACCCTGCAGGAGAAACGAGTAAACCCACGCCACACTCCGCCTTACAGTCTCGAGCGGTTCAGACCTCTGAACAGGGGCAGGGAACATGTGGAAGGCCATCAGTGTCAAAAACGTTTTAAAATGCAATTACAATAAAACATTTCAAATTTCCGGCACTTTGTTTCAGTCGCAATTTTTTTTTAGATAAATTCAGCACGCAATGATTCTGCATTATGGTGAGTTATATTTGCAATAATAATAATAAAAAGATAATAAAAAAGGAATTAATAATAAAAAATAAATCATAATTAAATGAATAATAAAATCATGTATAATTGTAATGTGCATGTTAATGCACATTACAATATACCCCCCCCCCTACACACACACACACACACACACACACACACACAAAGGTTAAAAACATTTTTGTCTCAAATTGATCCATTATTGCAAAAGGTTGGAGACCGTCCGCTTTAACTTTATTAGACCGCGGACCCGTTTCAAGCAAGACAGTTTTTCCACGGATCGCAGCAGGGGGTCATGTTATATCATTTTATATGATTTAATTATTTATTTAATTATTACATATATGATTAAAATGTAGGTCAACAAATCATAATGCTGAATCAGTTGCATCCTAATTTATCGATGAAAAGGGAAAATAAATGCGACTGAAACAAGTGTGGAAAGTAGGTGGAAATGTCATCTTTTAAAATATGCAAACGGCAGAGAAAATAGAAATAAAATGTACAGTTTTTATAAACTGAAGGTTTTCTATGCAGCCTGGTAGCAGCTGATTCACTGCCCAGTATCGGTGTTACAACAGATTCTGTGATCATCGTATGTTGTGACCCTAGAGTGCGCTGTTGCTAAAATGCAGCTGCCACACAAACAGCGTAAATTCAAACGTCAGTATCGGTGTTAAAACAGATTCTGTGATCATCGTATGTTGTGAC